>NC_089874.1:109602500-110873125 GCF_040182565.1 Anser cygnoides
GTTGTCTTTCACAAGCACCATTTTGTTACAATTCCTAATAATGGCAACCAAATCCAGAAGAAAACATGACTGATGTTAACTGTTCACCCAGATCTGCCTATTAGAGAAAAATAATAAATTACAAAACTAATTATGGCTCAGCAATCTGAGGAAATGATTTAATTTCTAAAGTACACATCCTTGCACATTGGTGTCTTTTATGTTACTTAGATTAATTTCTCCTCATCCTATTTAAATATATACTAATTATAAATTGTCTTCATTTCAGCTGTTAATACAAAAACAGACAGAGAAGTAATTGATTGTATATTTCTGAATTCAGTCAGCTTTCCTACTGATTCTGCTTGGTGCAGGATGCGACTTTTAAATCTTAAACAGCAAAAAGGTTATCTTACATGGTATTAACAAGACATGGCTAAAAGACAGCCAAAGTTTCTATTAATATTCTGTTTTCAGTGATAACCAGGAGTCAAAAGAAAACTGCAGTCAGTTGACTAACTGAAACTCCCGTCATTGTGTTTCTGGCACCTGTAATGTGAGTCTTCTGTGAATGCAGACAAGATGCATATAACTGACTGCAAGCAGAGCCTCCAGGAGACGGGCTTTTTTTTTGTCTTCTCACATACACACCTCCTTTCCACACTATTACAAAACACATGTGCAAATTACTTTTCTCTTTATAGATCTACCTTGTAAATTAAATATCGCGTTAGAATCTTGCAAAACTCAATGCAGCTTGCTCTGGAGTCACTCTGAATGTAGGTTGCTCTGGTGTAAGATTAAAACATCATCTTTGGTCGGGACTGCACGATACATTACCTTTGTGTTTTCTGTCATCACAAATCAGCTTATCCCTCCTGCTGTAGGCCTCGCTTTTAGGGAAATACAGAAACTACAAGGAAAGTTACGTCCAGACCAGTGCTGCAAATCAGCACTCACAGGTGGGGTGATCACTTTATTTATTCTTTATTTCTTTATTTATCTGTTAAAAGCTTGGCAATAATCACATCCGACATTTTCCTTATTATGTCTTTGTGATCCAGCGTCCTTCTCCATGCTTGTTGTCTAACATTGGCTGCAAGAGCCCGACAATCAGTGCCACCACCTGCAGGCAGCTGCACCATTCCCGTGATGATGACCAGCCTGCCTGCACACCTCGCCCATGGCTGTGAGCGGTAGGGGCAGCTTCTCCCAGGAGCTTCTCCCGGCTGTATTTCAGTCAATACAAATAGCAGTCACTGCCTCATACTTTGTCTCATACAGAGACAATGCACTGAGCATTTTGAAGCTTTTGAAGAAAAGGGAAGGGCTTCAGTGGATTTGGTGTCAGGCCCCCAATGTTTTTTCTCTGCATCACTGCACAACTCAAACTCAGTGCTTCCATGGAGTTAGCATGTTATTACAGCAGGACAAAAACAGTTAACTATTCTTATAATAGCAGTTCTTTATTGCTAGGCTTTGTCTATGAAAAAAAAAAAGTATCGCATTTATAAGTTTTGTCTTTTGCAAGAGCTGAAACAAACAAGATTTTTTTCATTAAACAAACACAAGCTTCATAGGAAACAACAGAGCTGATGAATGTTTATCTCGCCTACTAAATATGGATCCCATCTGGAAAGGTGAGAAAGCTCTAGATCTTCCCTGCTTCTCTGCCAGGAAACATGACTACTGAAACTCCCATTCCCCAGACAGCTTTTTTCCAAAGGAAAAGAATGGTCAGGAGAGATTCATCAGCAAGATCTAAGCATGCCAGAAGGGTAGGACCCCAACCTTCATGCATCTGTCCCTCTGAAACTTTGTGTACAGAAATATCAATCATTTCTTGATCAGTTGAAACCAAGTGGAAACAGCAAGGGGGCAAGACCCACTTAAGCAAGTAGAGTTTTGAAATACAAGGCAAACTAAGGTGAGGCCAAATCACAGAAATTAGGAATAGTTTGTTACAAGTTAAATCACAAATGAAGTGAAAGCCAAAAATAAAATAAAAAAGTAAAAAAGAAAAAAAGGAGAAAAAAAGGAGGAAAAAAAAAGGAGAACACAGTCTTTACATGATTCTGTAGGAACAAGAGGCTCAAATCCCAAGGGCTGAAAGCTGGGCTATGGCACAGCCTGACTGTATTTCTGTATTTCACATCCAGCATGTGGACACTTTCCTAAAAGGTGTATGTAGGGCAGACTGTCTTGAAAGGAAAGAAGGAACAACAGTGCAAAAATGTTCAGTCATTAATGGTGCTAGTCACTGACTTAAAGGATCATTAAGGATAAATGGGAAATTAATGATTACTGGTAGTGCATATTTGGATGCCATAGCACCACAACTCTGTATAGCACTACAGAGGGATGTTAATGGGGAAAAAAAAAGGCAGAAAGAAAAAACCCAGATTCCTCCCTAAAGAGTCTGCAGTCTAATTTAGGCAAATGTAGAGTGTTGAGATAAACAAATGAAACTTAAATGAAAGAAATGAACTTAAATTCATTATGCGATGTAAATGATGTGATGAGAATGAGGAGCTGATCAAAAACTCCCAAATGTGATATTTCTTTTCTGGCAAGAAGACACAAAGATAGATAGAGACCACCACCATCTCCTCTACCACCACCGTCTCAGGGGACTGCCAGGCAGAAGATGGGTAAGCGTGTTGGGGTTGTGAGTCTGACGACAGGGCAGTACGACCAGCACCCAAGCACCAGGTGAGCACCAGCACTCGCTCCTACCTTGCGCTGGAGAACCACTTTTCTCTGTGTTTTGCCTGGTGCCTGGTACTTTCCGAGAAGCTCCATTTTGCAATTCTGCTGAATAAAAACTTTTTTCTTCAATACTGCTAGAGGTGGGTAAGCACGACTAACAACTCTGCTTTTACATGACTTCAAGACAATTAGTTTCACGGGAATTTACGCTGTGCCCTGCAGTGGATGTGATACTCTCACTAATTTTCATGATGAGCTCCCAGTACATAAAAACACCGGTCTTGCCGTATGTTATACGTATCTGTAAGTATGCAGATGCACAGATTTAAAGAATCTAAGTCTGTGGCTGCTTTTCAGTCAAAAAACTTGTAATGGGGATTAAAAAAAAAGACAAAAAGGTTCCTCCCGTTGGCTTGAGTAAGTCAAGCCTTCATTTCCAAAGCTGTTTAGCATTTGGCCTAAGATGTCTCAGTTTAGGTATTTGAACCTCTTTTAGGTATTTAGGGTGGCTGCCCCTGAAAAGCAGCACTTCAAACCTCCCCGGCTGTGTCTGTACTTACCCTCTAAGCCCTACCCCAGGACCCAGAGGCTGCTGAACCAGGTTGGGCACTTGGTATGGTGCACTCTGGTCTCAATCAGCATGTAACTCTGAGCAGATAACCAGGTTTGGAGACTGCTCTGTCTAATGTCCTAGAGTTGGGAGAGGGCTAGGACATGCGCTGAAAGGCTAGGACATGTGAGTATGCAAGATTGTTTCTCCATCCTTCCTACCCTAAAGAATTGCTGAAGAAATCTGGACAGCCACTTTCAAACACAAATCCTTTGCTTGCGTGATGTATAAATATGTGTGAGTACGGTGTAGAGGTTTTTATTTTTTCCTGGGTGGTTTCTGGGATCACTTCCTCATGTTGTGAGTGGTGCAGAGCTGACCCACGGTTACCCCATTAATTTTGTGAAGTCCTTTGTAAGGTTTTCAGAGGCAAAGTAGAGCTGCTCCTGTGCTCTTGAGTTCCAGTGTCTGGATTTGAGTGGGGAAAGCAAGCACATGAATCTATTTTCTCTGCACTTCTCTGAATTTCCATGAATGAGGAAAGGAAGGACAGTGCCTCCCACAAACCCCAATGGACCTGACCATGCCTTCATGTATCTTCACTCGTAATTTCCATGTGCATATATCTCATAGGTACATCTTACATACTTACAGGAAAACAAACTTTCTGACCTCGGTGATAACTTAAATAATTACTCATAACAGGCGATGCAGGAAGAAAGCCTCGTGCCCCATTTTAAGGTCTGATTCAGTACTTGTCCTCGCTCCACAGGGATGCTCGCTCTGTAGTGCCCCAGGAATGGAGGCTGCAGCCCCCAGGCTGGCCACCCCCACCCCTTCAGCTGCACATGGAGCCCATTTCAAGTGCAGCACGTTCTAATTTATTACAGCTATTATTACGAATCAATGGGATTTTAAGACTCCATCGACTCTGAGAAAAGCCATACGTCTCGGTTGCATGCACCGAGCCTGCCAAAGGGGCAGCAGGGGAAGCTCAACCTTTCTTTAGTGAAGATAATGATGCCACTCTTGGCTCCTTTCACAGGGAGATGAAACACTATCCCCATCTCTCTGTCTATAAACAGTAACTGTGTGGGTACTGGGAAAGGCTTCAACTCCTACCGTCAGCACAAAGAGCAGAGGAAACAGTGCAGAGCGCTTTCCCGAGGAGGACCAGCCCAGAAGACTTCAATAAAACCAGTGTCCAAAGGCAGACAAAGGGTCCAGCTCGGGCTCTGCCCTTTATCCGAGCAGGGGGAAGCCCACTGTCACGAGTGGCCCACCTGATGTGACAGAGGGCGAGCCCCAGCCTGCGGCACGGGCCTTGCTGCAGCCTGTGAACCGTGCTGGCTGCTTCGCCTCTTGTTAGTGCAACAACTTGGGCACCACGTACAAATTTAGCCAGTCCCTAAACTGTGATCCAATTACTGTGTGAGGCAAGGTCATTTTCCTTTCTCGTAGGAAACCGTCTGCCTGGCCCTGCTGATAGCGTGCACAACGAACCCGAGACGCTGCGTGGTTTGGAGACCATGCTTGCGTCCTAAATTGCTTCTACATTATCTCTGGGAGGTCTCAGTAGATTAAGGCCTAATTGCACTCTAGTTAATGTGCCCGATGGCCCTGTCAACACCCATAGAAAGAAATTTTGAGTTCAGCCATGTGATTTTGCTACAAATTGCACGTTCTTGAAAACCGTACCTGGGTGAGTGTTTTTTTTTCTTTGTGCATTTCTCTGCTGCCTCTTCTCTTCAGGGAACTCTGAAACAGAAGTGTTGCTGGGTTATTGATAAGCTAAGCACAAAGCCTGCAAGTTTGGCAGAGCTCACCGCCACAAAACTAATTGAGGAGAAAGTGAGGATATTCTCCTGAGCAGCGAGGGATTTAATTTTTGTTATTAATCACTGAGAAAACAAGATGATCAGGGCCTTGTCACTGGATTTTCCGGTGCACAATATTTCCCACACACAAAACAGAAAGGAATAAAATCAGTTAAAAGTTCACAGAGGCAAAAAAAACCCCTTTTCTTCTCCTCTGGACCACCACAATTTTTGGCAAAACTTTCTTTCAGTATGGGGCAATGATTTATGTTTGATTAATCCAGGGCAGAAGTCCAAGAATGTTACTTACAGTGGATGTGAAACACATTGTGGAAACCTCAGAGGAAAGCACCACAAAAAAAGGAAGGTCACGCACATTAAAGCTATGTGGCATAACATTGTTGGTTAGTCCTTGCTAGCGAACACGCAAGGAGCCCAGATAAAAACCAAGAAAAGAAAAAAGTCATTCTCTTCATGTATTTCAGAATTTACTACAAACATTTGATTTGCTTGGCATTGCAAATCTTCACACCACTTTATAAGCATTTTTTTAAAGACACAATTTTACATTTAAGACGTGGAAATGATGTCATCACCCCTGCTCGGTTTTCCGAAACCTCCCACCCTCAAATGGAAACGCACAGCTTTCCTCAGGAGGGGCAGGTGCAGCACAGCCACCTTACTGGTATTTGCACTAATTCTCTCAAGCTTGTGTTTCAGGACCAAGCTCAAACCAGTGTGACCTGGATTTATTTAGAAATGGCAAAAATTTGACTTGCGTAGGTTGAAGTATGTTAAGTACCAGAGGAGAACAGCAGATGTTAGGCAAAAAAGCAGGAGGCTGGAAACTACAGAATCGTCTGAATTCAAAGCTGGCTGCACTGCTTTGTTGGCACCCAGAGCTTCAGCTTCCCTTGAACCTGCCCCATACACACAGGAGAAGGAAATATTGGGTACTTCAACCAGCAGTGCCTCCCCTTCTGCCAGCTCCAGGTCCCTTTTGCAGTGGTTTAGGCCACTGCTTCTAATATGGCTCTCAGGGGCTTGTAGCACTTTTGGGCACAGAAATTATTTGGCATGCTTACCCCTCCAACAAGCAACACAGCGGGCTTCGGCACAACCCAAGAGAAAACAGTTGTTTTTTTTTTTTTCCTTCAAGAAAGGCAAAGAAAGCCTGAAGGGTGACAGTCCCTAATGAACAACCCAATGGCCTCTTTCATTGACTACTTCTATTTATATTTGCTCTATGACAGACAATTGCCAGCTGAGGTGAACCCAAAGCTGTCACAGGTTCACCCACACTGGTGCCAGCTCCTTCATCCACGGAGCAAAATACCCCTGTCTGCACCCTACCTTAGCCCAGGGCTGCACTGCACATTTTCAGGATGCATGTGGAGCTTACAGGTGCGTAAGTGAGGATGCAACCTTGTACTCCTGAGCTCAGCTAGGCGCAGTAAACGGTCTGCAAAACTCGAGCCCAGGGAAGAGGAAGGGGAAGGAAGGAAGGAGAGGCATACTGCTAATTAATTAAGCCCATTCTCATGCCTGGCCATCAGCTGGTGGAGAACACGGTGTGAGCTCAGGGACACAGACACATACCATGCAAATCTAAGCAAAAGCTTTCCGTGCCTCTGTTGTTCCTGACTGTTAAGCTATGCGGCTACTGCGAATTATAATTATGGCACGCTAAGACAAATCTCCTCTTCTGGTCTTTGTTATACACAGTTAAGTAGTTAAAACCCATTCATACGCAGCACCATATGCCCAAGACATACTACAGTTTGTTTTTGCTAATCTGCTCTCTACTTTAATCTCATGAATTCCTATAACTAATGAAGCTGAGTAAGAGATATTTTTTTTTTTTTCTGGATACTGAAACAGTTTAATGAAAAAAAGATTTTAAACACTGCAAACATCATATGAAAACCTGTTACACAAGTTTAGCCAGGATAAACAGTTACTGTTTCCCCTTTTTCTGTTTTCAGTGTGGCATTATTCTGGAAACAGAGATGCAACTGCAAGCAGCCACCAGCCACGGTACCTGCCCTGGTACACAAGACAGGTCAATACAGCTGAAAAGCTGCAGGTACAACTCTGCCCTCATATCCATTGCTCTTCTGTGTGACTTCAAGCAAGAGTACCACAAGCGAAAGGATGTCATCTGGTTGTTGCATTCAATTAGCAAGCCCTTGGTGTCACGGATGAGCCTATCAGTTTCTGCAGAGGCCTCCATGCACTGCTGCAGCATATCAGTACCAATCATGCTGGAGATGCAAAACCTTCTGTCAAATCCTAAAAACTTCTTGCTTTTACTAAGACAAAAAGCTACAGTTGGAAGCATCCAACCTGAGAAGCTAGGAGGATGGTGGGTTGTGGTGTGCGACGGACAGTAATACAGCCTTTGCTCAGTTACAAGGAAGAATACTTGGAGAGTAAGGGAAATGGAAATAAAATATAAGTAGGAAAAATGCATGACATGATGAGAAACAGGCAGGTAGTGATCTGGCTTTGGGAGCTGTAAACTCTGTTTCTTGCTGAAAAAATGGATTTCACAGATCCAGAGTAACAAGTGTTTAACATAATGCCACAGGACAGGGCCTCGCTTTGTGCATTTTCACACCGACCTGCTCGGATTTGCGTAACAGCCTTCTGATCAGTGCTGGGCTGGGAGATGGCCCTGTATTTCCATAATGCAAGGACTCAACTTTAGGCTGACTGCAAGAGAAAGACTGCAATATCTACCTCTGGCAGCTATCAGTGGACGATAGGGAGAAACCTCCGCTGGTCAATGCAGGACTGGAAACAGAGGGATGACCACGAGGGGCTACCCAACCAAAAAACCCTATACGAGAGCAATGAAAGATCTCCAATGTACCACTGTGGGACTAGGCTGCACGTGCATGGGAAACGCCAACCAATATAGCTGATATTTCTGTAGGACTGAGGGCAGAGGGTGCCACTGCAAAAAGAAATAGGTGGAAGGCACCACAGGCCTAAGTGATTTAAAATTAAAAGTGGTACAGTAGAGGAGCATTTCTCTTTGATGTGCAGGAAGGTGGTATCAGAAGCTGATATGAATTAATGCTGTGAGGAACATTTCTGTGCTACCTTTTATAATCAAGAGACCACCCAGAGTTGGCCATCTATTAAAAAGTATCTCTGTGGTGGTTGAACAAGACTTTGTTAGTCCTTTGGTTAAAATCGGTGTCTCAGGAAAGAGGTTACTCAATGAATATTAATAAATTGCCTGGTGTTTTAAAAGTTAAGCTTCCCCAAAAGATCATTGGATGTAGTGAGTACAGTATTAACAGCAGGAAGAGACACAATTATTTCCACTTTCCCAGAAGCCTAGCGATGACAGGAAGAGACCATTTTCATCTTTCAGTGAACTCTAGTTTTAGCAGATCTGAGAAGAGTGCAGCAAAGTGAGCAATGAGAGCAAGGAGAGAGTGCGACAACACGTGGGGGACAGCAAGGGGTAGTCAGTACACTGGAATTAGAGGTTCAGTAAGACGTTGAAATAAAGCTTGAGCTAAGAGGAATCATGAATGTCAACATAAGATATGCCCCTAGTTTTAACACTGAGGTAAGCACTGGGAAGGCTGCGAATAGAGCTGTGGACAGGAGGCAGGCTACAAATACTTGGAAAAAAAGAAGAGAGAATTTAGAGCCTGTTGGAGCTACTGGCCTGCCATTTTATTCACTGCTACCAAGAGGAGCAAGTCATTTTGGGTGCAGTCTGGCATCTGCAGGCAGGTGTGGGCTTGCTATCATATGTGCATCAAACTGAGCCTGCAAAATCAAGTAGTTGGCCACTGAAGTGACAATGTCTGCAACGTGAAAACAGAGGCTGGCTTGGAAAGCCTGGCCCGAAGGCCACTTCTGCCACTGTGATGTGTGAAGAACTATGCACGAGCGTTACTGTGGCTTATGAATTGTATAAATAATGTTCTCTCCCTGCGCAATGATGGCTTGCTACCGATCGCTTTGAAATGGATTATCACAAATTTCATTTGCATTCATTTGAAAACACTGCCTGCGAGAGATCTGACAGTACTTCAAAAAAAATACGCATGAGTGACCAAACCCACTTCCTCTAAATACACCAGTAGCTTACCCGGGCTGCTTTCAGCTTACTGATGTCTATAAGGTAAAAGCCTAAGAGTTGCATGTTGGCATTCCCCAGCGAGAGCTAACTTCAGATGTTGAGCCCCCTCAGGTCCAGCAATGAGCAAAACATCCAGTGAGACGTAACCTCTGCCCCACAGCATGTGGATGACTCTAAAGCCTGGCCAGTCTACCGACCCCTTCACAGCAGTTACACCCCGCCAAGCACCAGTGATTTAGATGAAGGCAACTCTGCTTGGCAAGAATGTGAGTCAGAAGGAAAACGGGCCCACTCGCAACATGCTATCAGAGGGGGGACTTATCCCCACGTAATGTAAAGCAGTGTTCGTTAACTGCAGCACTAATTGCTGCTCAGGAAGGACTCACTGCTGATGTTTTCTGGGCACCGTGCTGGACCACAGGGGAAGGTTATGGCAGAGGGTGACAAAGCCAAGGGACACTACTCTCAAACCACTAAGGAGTAAACTCTTTAAAAATGCCCCACTGTGCACCTATTTCCCAGTACTGCTACTCATCTATTTGAAAAGGAAGCATTTCCCATTTCTGCAGCAACATACTTCTTTGTAATGGTAGGATAGGGTGGCTTCCACTCCATCTTAAGGCCTGATATATCTCTAAATACCAGGTGTACAACTGGAATTTTGCTTAGCTGCCATCCCGCACTTCCATACTACACTGGCCACTCAGTGACAGCACGGCGTCAGGTTTTCCATGTGGGCTGTCATACATATCTACGGGGTGGAACTGGAAAATACAATGAAATCCTAATCACTTTTCAATTGCTGTAGGCCCTTGAAAAGAGTATCTCACCAAGCCCTGATAACACAGGGCTTGACGCAAGCGATCGGTATCTGCATTCATCCCCATGTGTGTTTCATTTACTGGAAACCTCTAAATGCGGTGATACTCATCATTCACATGACCTAGAGAAGCAGGCCATGTCTGAAGTATCATAAGCATTGCGGTTCAGAATAAAAGCCACCCCTTTTGTAAAAAAAGCAGCAAAGCAGAGCAGCTTTCAGCACCAGCTTAAATTTCCCTAACCATTCTTTACCCTATTGTGCTAAGCTTATGAATGGGGGCTTTGGAGGAGTCTCTTTCTTTTGCCTCTTACTACCAGCGCACGGCATCAGTTGTCTCTCGCGGCTTCCCAGCGCCTCTTGCATGTGGACTGATCCCCTGGTGATACCAGCTGGAGGGGTGTTTGCAAATAATTCGGTGTGACAGATCGGGGAGGTGCTGCGGAGGGGAAGCCCGGAGGCCTGGCTGCCGAGAGGGCAGCGTGTGGGATGGGAGAGGTGGCTGGGCCGCCTCAAAACAGGCTGCTTCCCTTAGTATTTGCCCTGTGGAGGTTGACGAGGGGACCTGAAACCAATGTAATCAGCTATAATAATATGGTAACTACTAAATTATCATTATAGTAATAACAGGTAAGCAGTTATAGCACAGTGATGTAATAGGCGTTATTAATACAATAACTGAAATCCTGCAACAGACAGCTGAGATCCCAAACTCTGACTGGTGTCATTGTCTTATGCACTACTGCTTTTGTTAATAACTTCTTAAATTCATTAAAATGTATTTTAAAAGTCCCTGTGTGAAAGTCCCTCTTTGTTTGGACATAAGATACCCAAATTACATCACACCTGCCACAATATATAAAGGAAATTTTAACATGCCGAGACCAGACCGGCATCAGCTGAGCCTCAGCCGCTGAGCATCGCCCTGCCCCTGGCCCTGCAAACGGGACATGAGCCACATCAGCTTGCACCCTTTTGGAAAGAGCTCATTCAGGAGCAGGGGCATAATCCCAGAGGTATGTGCTGTGCTGACGCTGACTGAGCTTGCTGGTGTTACAGTGCAGCAGGCAGCCCGTGAAAACGTGCCGGGTGCTCTACACACACACAAAGAGAGCTGCCCTCTCCTCCTGTGTTCCCTGAAAAATGCTTTAAAACCCAAATCCTTTATGAGGGGCTGCAGCAAGTGTCCGGCTGCCCTGTTGCAGGCCTTCCACTGGGAGCAGCTGAGCAGCAGTCAGCCAGGGCTGGATTTACGACACTGCAGGGGTAGTGCTCAGAAAGGGGACTTGGAGTTTATGTTTCTGAAGGAAGACAACATAAGAGCATTTACTGCTGATCAATGCACACGTAGCATCACATTTCCTGTAACAGTTGATCTATTATTGGCGTAAATGTATTTTTTTTTCAGAGGACTGAAACAGTGGTATGCATATGGAGACAGCAACCTGCTCTCCCAATTGCTTGCAGAGATAGACTTCATCCTTTCCCTGCCACCAAGAGCATTTGAAAGCGATGCTACATAGCTGATGGTCCCAGTTTCTGACCAGGTTTCAGTGCACTGGAGAAGCAAAAGTTGAGTTTCAGGGTGATGAGGTGAAGCAGAGAGCTGTGGTTTGGACCATGCTGTTAAAGGAGAGGAGGGGAGCCGGGTGAAGCTCCAAGCTCTTACAGGGTCGGCAGGTTACTGCAGCAATTTACAGTACCAGGAGAGGGAGAAAACACACAGCTCTGAAATCTCTGTAGTGCCCAGGGTATAGGTGTAAAGAGAAAATTGCACAGAATTGAAAAAAAAAAAAGAGTATTTTTAGAACTTTTAGCAGAGAAAGATATACAAAGCTGTGTAGCATCTGCACTTTCTGTACTAATGGATCAACAGCTATAGGATTGTCTTCGTCATTGGGGATGGAAAGAATTTTTTTCCATGAGCAGACAACTATAACTACAAGTACATTCAATCGCCCCTGGATTAGAGCAACTTGCTGTTTCTATAAAGTATTAAATAAAATTCTAAAGAAGCAGAGAGATTAAAGGCCAACTGAGATGCTCTCCAGTGAACATGGCCCAGATAGGCCTTGTAATCCTCTGTTGCCCATCTATTATTTCGCACTGCCCTCAGAAAAAGGGTTTCTATTTTTCATCTAGATATAACAAAAAGATGGCAAATGTATGCAGTTGTAACCGATGACAATTTTGACCCTCAGATAAGTGTTACCTGTAACACCCATTCCTATATAACATCTGATGCACGTAACAGTTTACCGACAGGTGATGCATCACCCCAAAGACACGCATATTCAGCGTACCATGGGAGTAGTCACAGTTCGAGCACAAAAATATGAGTTCTCAAAGAAAAAACAAGGCCATCAATTATACAAATAAAATTCAAGCTTAAGTTACCATCACAGGAGAAAAGTGTTAGGCTACCTAGGATCCCAATTTCAGCTGGAAATGGCCAGTAGGGAAAGAAATTATTAATTAGGAGAGATGGTATAATTGCAAAATCCCCATTTTAAGCTCTCTGACCTCTCGGAGCAGCTCCTAGGGAGGTGTACGAAAGTGTGGGGTGGGATAATGCTCCTCGGTCTGCTCTGTAGACCCTGCCCAAGACACTCAGCTTTCCCAGCCCTCCCCAGCGCATGGGGAGCTGATCTCTGGGGGAATCAGCTCCTGCCCATGGGAGGAATTTGCTGCTTCATCTTTACTGGTATTCAGCCCTTCCTAGCTGCATCCTACGTGGGGCCTAGCTGCTGTACTTCCTTGGGATACAGACTTCCTTACCAAACATAACATTTTATCTGCGGGCAAAACAGAAGAGAAGACGGAAAGCGGATGACCCGCTCATACTCCCTTGAAACCACAAGATTAGTTTTACCAGTCCAGACCACTCCAATAGCAACAACCCCAGGCAACAACCTTTATTCAAGCAACATATTGATTTTAGGATACAGGAATAAGAGACTTGGATCATCGCCTCTTATATTAAGTTTTTGTATGAATCAGACATCAGAAAAATTGACTAGGACATCTTTGCTCAGACACATGCTTTGTCTCCTTGCTATGTATTACTCCTCTGTTTTGTTTAGTCTAATTCAAAACATCCATTCCCTGTGTGGGGTGAGCTGCTGGCACACAACTGTGGCTGGTTTTCAGGAGATTCTTCTGCTTAAGAAACCTCATGCCCTCCAGAAACTGCAGGCCCTGCTAGAGCAGTGCAGGAAAGTCACCATAGCCAGGACCAGCCCTGGTCTGAGGCAGCAGGCAGCAAGGGATGGCATCTGCACCGTGCTAGGCTGCTCGGGAAACATTTCTTCTCCTATTTCCTAACCTTTCAATTGACTGATTTTGTAACCCTAGTCACGTTTTACATGGTATTTTTATTATGATAATTATTATGATAACAAACGAAGAGTGACAGCACTTGGTTTTGACGACTTTCTCTCAAAGACTATAAAATTATGCCCTTTTCTTTGCACTTTTATGTACCTGCTGTAAAAGGCACATTTTGCTGAGAATATGTATGTTTCTTCAATGAAGTGGAAAAAACCCACTACAGCTATCTGGCTTGTGATGCTGCGCACCCAGGCTCAAATACAGAATGAAATAAAAAAGCTGAGCAGCGCTGTTGCCTTCACAAGATCCTGACAGCTGATGCCAGCTGCTGTGTCCTAAGGTTGAACCACGCACCAAAACACATAAATTACAGGGAAGAACTCAACTGATCCCATCCGCACATTGTATTGATGCTGCTGCCTAGTGAAAGAGGTGTCTGAAGACGATTTGAGACGCAGCTTCTGAAAAATAATTTTTAGACAGTAACTCCAAAGTCCTTCTGATCTCTGGGTACTCGGCATGCTGAGGTACATCAGAGCAGGAACATCCTCGTGTGTTTCGTATTTGATTTGCCTACTACAAAGAACCTCTTCATATGTGGAAAACCTTGCAAAACACTCAGGAAGAGTGAAGCTGCAATGGCGTGCTCCTGCTGGGGAGTGCAGGCTGAGAAAATATTCTGGGGAAATACCTTTTTATTATACTTATTGGCCCAAAAAAGCCAAAGAGGCGAGTTTTTTTACTATAAATCAGCACATGAAGTACAGGGATTTAACCATATACAAATAGCTAAGTAACAGATTCTACTGAGGAATATACTTCTGTGCCAAAATCACACCAAACTCCATTTTCAACGGTTTTTCATTAACTTCAGCAAGTCTTGGACTAGGGCCTCAGGCAGTGCAAGCTGAGCCTCTGAAACTGAAGCTTTTAGGAGACCAGACGACATGTCGCAGATGCTGCAGACAGGTATCTAATGGCCACTGGTCCACGACTACCGTCGCGCTGCTGTGATTAAAAGTAAGTCAAGCAGGGATGCCTGATAAGAGGACATCACCAAGTCACGTCACGAAGCCCTACTAAGCCCATCAGGCAATAACACAAACCGGAGTTTGTTTTGCCAAGCCTGAAGAAACAGCAAGTGCAGATTCTCTGGGGGACCTGATAACCTTTCCCCTCTTATCTCTGACCAGCCACCGGCCATCGCGTGCCAGGCACGGCGGTGCTGCAGGGATGTTGTGCTGGGTGCTGCCCCAGCACCCCTCTTCCCACAGGGTCACCCTCACAGGGGTCCCCAACAGCAAAATTACACCCTGCTGTGAAGCAGAGGCATCCGAGCCCCATCGATGGATCAGCTCCTGACCTGAAACATGGCAGCTCGCAGCAAAATAGGATATATCCTAGCCCAGGAGCAGAAGATTAATGATGATGAATAACACGTATGTGTTAGAGTGAATAATGGCAGCCTGCTGGAGGGACTGCCAGAGACCTGCAATTTTTTTTCAGATCATTATTTCTCAGATGACAGAAACTACTGAAATGGGAAATTCATGCACTTTTCATTTTTCTAATTGAAATGCAAAAACTGTTTCTCTCCACCACTGAAGTCATTGGTCACTCTTTTCTCTCTGCATCTTCATCCATCTGGAAAAAACAGCTCCTTGCAGGTAACCTGCTTCTCAGCTGAGAGCCCACCCTATCGCAAAGGGTGCCACAGTGTCAGTGCTTAAAATAAGAGCACAAACAGTTCCCTTAATGATGCCCACAGAAGATAAGCAGCCAGGCGCTGCCCCTGTCCCAAGCACTCCGCGTGCTGTGGGGCTGGACCAGGGACAATGCTGGAAAAGTTCTTACTGACCACCCCAAATGCCCCGGACAGCACACAATTTCCCGGTTTGGCTTCATTATTTTCTCTTTATTTTGCATGTAACAAATAAGAATTTTGAATGCATTTTCATTTACATGGGAAAACCTGAGAAAGCTGTTTGTGCCCCAGAAGGAGACCAAGGAACTTTAAGCAAAATTAGATCTAGAGTTAGACAAAATAAAATTCTAATTGAGATAATTATTTTAATGACTTAGAACTAAAAATCATTTGGATGAGTCCTCTTCAGGCTTTCCCTATTAATCTCCCTGTCAACATAAAGCCGGCATGCCTTGACCAAATTCTCCCCTTATAACAAAAACTAAAAGGAAAGCTTGTGGCAACCCTAGATTCTAAGAGGTATAAAGTATCAAGTTTAATAGAAGGCATATGCTTACTTGAAATACCCTCCCACATTAAAGTAACAAAATTACTCATGCTGTAGGAATAACAAACCTTTGATTCTGACTGGTGCTTAAAGAAGATAATTTGTTTTTTCCTTGTTTTCTGTACAGCATCATGCATCTGTATCATTGTATCACTTGTTGCTACGATTCCAATAGTGATTTGCAGACACTGCAAGATGAGATCAGTAGGCTCTACACTCCTTTTAAACGATTCGGCAGGGATTCTCTTTGAAAACAAACTTTTCAGAACATCACTCACCAGTACTGAGGCATAAAAGAAAATAAAAATAAAATAAAATAAAATAAAATAAAATAAAATAAAATAAAATAAAATAAAATAAAATAAAATACAACCACTATCCCCCCAAATAATAACAATAATAAGAAACCCAAAATTCAATAATCATTTTTATTTCTACAGAGCAACGTGACTATATAGTATTCACAGCTCCTTAGGCTTAAAAGCTGTGCTGCACGCACTAATGCAAGTGGTTCATTGTTAGTCATGCAAGGCATCCCACTGGCCTCTCTTCAGTGAGGGCTGCAGAATCACAGCCCTATTATGGTCAGGCCCAATATTTATGCACACTTGTCAGATTTCACACGGCCTGTCTGAATGACATGCTCTCTTTTGGCCCTGCTTTTCTCCTCTTTAGGCGCTTCTTTCTTTCCTTTGCCCTCTAATGTCTACGTTGCTTTTCATAATAAGTGTGAATTTAACCAGGGAGCCTCTCAGCAAACTTGCATATACTATTTCTCAGTGTTCACAGGGAATCCTAGACATATTCATTAAGACCCCGGGCAAAATATTCGGTCACACAATGAACCTGCAGTGGAAGGACACTTGCTGGCAAGAGCTAAAGAGCTGAGCGCAGGGTAAGAGCTGAGGCAATGGAAGAGACTTTTCAAACTTTGCAATTATGGACTGGAAATAGTAGCCTGAAAATACTCCAGGCTACCAGCTGATTGCACTTCCACGAAACGCTTTAAAAAGCAGCTTTGAAAAGCTTTCCTCTGATTCAACTGCTATTCCTCCAAAGTTTTTCTTTTCAAACACTGCTCCCCGTAGAAGCCAGGGGAGGCGGATTTTCCTAAGAATAATAAGGCTTTGATAGCCAAAGCGCTGGACACCGGCCACAATGCCAGGTGTCCCCCTGGGCTGCACAGAGGTATGGACGCCTCCACCACTGTGGCTGCACTAACACGTTCCCGATGCAGAACGGTATTTCTGGATGTATTTCACAGCAAGAAGCTGCACAGGGTCTAATGCGGGAATAATCCGCAGAAGCAGTGTTTTCCTTTCGGCTGGATTTTAACAATGAATGCAAATGCATATAGGCTTTTATAGGATGAATGTTTCTATTCAAATCCTTGGATTCAAAAGCCTTTTTTTTTCTCAGCCACTGATCATGAAAACAGAACCTAAAAAACAACCCGTCTCTTTCTGAATCAACATCCCGGCTACAATCGTGCGATAATGTCACCTAAGGGGTTAGTCTTTAAAATCATCTCTTTTACTTGGATATTTCACTTGCCTTTAAGTGAAAACAGAGTAATCTCAGTGTAGAAAATCCTGTGGTTTTGAGGTGTTTCTTAGGACACTAGCTTGAAAGTATCCTGTCAGACGGCTGCTCCAGGTTAGAGAGAGGCTGGCATTTCCACCTCTTCTGGAAATTTTTAAGTTTGCACTTTTATTTCCTTATAATCCCACCCTTGCTCTCCTCTTTGGCAATGTGCCATGAACAGGGAGATCAGCTGAAATTTCAGAATCCACTCAAGTCTCTTTGTCCTTTCCCACATGCTACTACCAGCGCATTACAGTACCTCAAACAAGAAGGGATAACTGGCAACAAAGTGCTCCAGAGCCTGGAGTGCTGATGTAAATTTGTCCAAACCACAGAAGTTTTACACCCTACTATGCTTGGATGTTTGTGCATACGTGCCTGGATCTTTGTGCAGAGCTGTAAAAAGTTGCTAAATGAAGAAAAAAAAATTAAATAGATTTTTCTCTTCTTCATTACAATTGGATATTTATGATGCAAACACTCCCTAAAATATGTGGGCTTTCTTGAAAAGCCTTGAAGAGGCTGCACAGTCAGCAGAGTCCAAAAGTTCAGTTGTAAAGGTCAGCAGACATGTAGAAAAAGAAAGAAAAATGTCCTGGGACTATCCCCACTTTGGAGCAGAACAAGTGGATTAATTTGTGAGAGAAATCACAATTTAGGTTTCTTTAAAGCTCCACTTCCACCCCATACAGACAGATCACTGAAGCAGCAGATGCAAGCACACATCTGTGCTTGCAAGAACACCAAGTTCTAGTTTAGCACCAATTTTTGCACTGCCTAATTTCTGGACTGCAGTTTGCCCACATATGCATCTCACAGGATTGTTGCAAGGATTAAGTCTTTGCCAGGATTAAATATTTAAATCTGGGTTTGAAATGTTCTGCATATTATACGTAGAATAACAGCTGTCATTAAGGCCACTTGGTGATTTTCCAGGCAATAGAAACTGAAAGATCAGCTGATAGCTACCATGTAATATCTTACATTGCATTTAGAAAAACTATTATATTTGGATAAAATTTGTGCATAATTTGGCATAATTTAAAACACAGGCAGGTATTACAAATAAATGTACCTCAGCTGATTTCACAGTTCCACAAATAGCAGTCATAATTTATTCTTCATTTCCCTTTGCTGTTACCACACACTGCAAACACATATGTCATTTCACGTTATGGCAGCTATCCTGGAAAAGAGCCAAATTCAGCATTGGTGCTAATAGGTGCAGCCTGGCATAAGCCAGCCATGACACAGATGCTTCCAACAGAGATGAAGTCGGTTCAGAGCTCTGTCGAGCCAGGAGTGTGCCAGTTTTACATCCGTATGATGAATTTGTGCAATTCTGCTCCCCTATTTAATGCTATACTGCAGATTTCTTGAAGACGGAGAACTAAATCAAAGGTGGTTGTGTAGAGAAAAGGCAAAAAAATGCAGTATGGGTAAGATTTCCTGAAAAAGTCAACGGCCAGGGTTATAGCTCTGAAGGCCTACTTCCGGACTGACCCTACAAAAGGGTCCTTCCCTTCATCTGGAAGTGGATATAGTCTATAGTGGATAGTCTAGCCTGGGAAAGAAAAGGTCTATGGTCTGGAAACCCACATTAGGGAAGACTCCAAGAGGAGATCAGTTGTAAGGTCAACATAGCGACAAAGGCAAGAGCGACCAGGGACTTGTGTAAGTGAAGAGTGTGGCATGACAGCAGCAAGAACTATCTGGCAGTAGGAGGCATTAAACACCTAAAATAGCCTTATATTTGGAAATAACACTCTCACCAACAATTACCTAGGCTACTTAGAGTCCTCCACCGCTGCTGCTGAGCTGGTCCATAAACAGACTAGCTGCCCCGTGTCCTACCAGTTCTTCCAAGCCACTTCTGGAGAAGCGAGGGAGCGCATTATTCAAACACATCGTTTGGTAGGGAAATGTGCCGTCTCTGCTCTCTGCAAACGCCTCTAACACGCCGTGTAATCTCCACATCACAAGAATAGCAAAACGCTCTTCCTTCTTATCCGTGGACCAAAGTCTGACATCAATCCCACGCTGGGCTGGGCCCTCGAAGCTCTGGGTGGATTCCCAGGGGGTTTCTGCCTGGGAGTTGATTGATTAACCTCCTCCCACCTGACAGAAGGAGGTGGATGGACGCCAGTGGCTCTGAGCTCTCCTGAATGCTGCGCAATCACAGGATTCAATTTAAAGTTCCTAAAGACCAGCAGTCAGCCCCCCAGACACTGATCTACCAAACAGTAGGGTGCTCAGCTACAGAATAAAGGCAAAGAGGGAGAGGGCATTTCAGGAGTCTCTTGCTAATGAGTGAACCATCTGTCTGTCTTCTTTGTGAAAACTGGCTATTTATTCTGACATTTCCTTTTCCCCAAACGCATTCTCTGCTGATGACCTTATTATTTTAAAGTAATGTAATTTAATTTTAATGCTAGCACTTGTCAGGGTAGAAAAAAAATAGCACTGAAGATATCTGTAGCTATCTTAGCAACTGGAAAAATAAAAATGTGCAAGGCCAATAAGATAAAACAGATGCAAACTATCCAAGCCATGAAGTCCTACCACAAACAAGCCTCGCTGGTAATAATTACACTCATTTAAAGAGAACCATGGCCACAGCTGTGAAATGAGTGACCAATGCTGAATTCTTCATATGGGGTCATTCTTCTATCACAAATGAAAAAACGCTGAATATAAATTAGAAAAACTGTTGGCAAAAGCTTATCATAAATACATAAACTAGGACAGAGTCTCCCTAGTCTGTCTTACTCAATTTAGGTCTCTCAAAGGAATGGGTCCATTTCAGGACAGCAGACTGTCCTTGAATGCCTGTAAATGTGAACACCATTTTAGCAGAAATGTAAGAAGAGGATATGGAGACTAATCAGGTTGTCTGTCTATCTTCTGATATCATGTCTCTGATACAGCCAACACCAGCTGTTTCAGAGAAATGGGTAAGAAGCCTTGTAGAAAGTTAATAGGGATAGCCTACCCAGCAAGGAAGTCTCCTTACTTGCTATTCTTACCAGCTGTAGACTACTTTCAGATCTCAAATATGAAGTTTTATGGCCCTTTTAGGAATTTCACCTAAGATTAATTGTCTGTTTTCAAGCAGTACCATTACAATCCCAAATACTAGCAGAGAGGCAACGTCTATGCACTTATGGCAGATATGAATGCTCAAATGTGAAAATACTAAAATGTGAATACTAAAATGTGAAAAAAAAAGAAAAAAAAAAGAGTAAAATGAATGGCAAAATGTGGGCTGAGTACACATGAGCGGCTTTTTTGGATCCACACACCTTATGATCTGTTGTCCCAAATTGGTAACTCAGACCTCAGAAGTGAATTCAGGGAGGGCTGTTTTTGTTCCATCCCCAAAGATGGGATATAACTTGATAGCATCTCCCCGACCTCCTTCTGATGTTCATCTGCATCTCAGCTGAACCCAGATGATCTTTGTGCATGGTTTTCTTCCAGGTAATAAACGAAGAACACTGCATTTAGACTCACATTTGGGCTTCAGTGAGGCACACGTTTACCCCAGACAAACAGACTTGCAGAGGAGCTTTGTCAGCAACAACATTTTGTGCTATTTAAGCTGACGTTCAGACTGCAAGACTTATGGAGTCAAAGAGATGTGTGGAGAAAGGACCAAAGCATCTTGAGGCCATGAATGGGGGCTCACAAGAACATACAGCTCATAGCTACATGTAGCCCCTGTTTCTTCAGCCTGACACCTTCCCACCAGCTTTGGAGATGTCTGTGACACACAACGTAAAGAGGCATAACAAGCCCTGATGTCTCTGGGATGCAAACTAGCTGCTAGGGATCAACAGCAGCACATGACATCCAAATGCAGAAATCACCATGGCGCAAGGGCTACGGCTCTTTTAATAACTTTATGCTTAACAAAAGCAGTCCCACACAGCAGGAGGCTGGATCAGACCACTGTATGAACAGGAAGAAGCTGCTCACCCCCGTTTTATATAGTGTGCTAAAGCACTGCTTAATGTTAACATTAACCAATCTTTTTCTTTGATCAAGCAGCCTAAGACACCTCAACAGAAACTGCTAAAAGCAACCAGACTGGCACAAACTTTTCTTATCCTGATGACTAATGCTTAAGCAACTCTTGTTTATCTCCCTGTTTATTCAAAGCATCTTGAATATGTCCACTTGCATCTAAAGGCACTATAGATAACTGCTCCAACTGAAAAGGGGACTTCAGAAAACATTTTCTTAACATTCATCTGTTCCTCATTACTGCAACTGAATGCTAAGTCTGAACAGATCTGGGAAAACGTACTTCCTACACAGACATTTTTCCCTTATTATTGTTTCTCTAAGTACTGAAAATGCAGCTGAAGGCGTGAACAGCTGCAATAATGGAAACTACAAATAAGCTACTTAGGCAGTAGCGATGCCGGAGTTTTGAGAGAGAACTGATGGAGCAAATTTTCCTGCTCCTCTAAGTAAAGACAATACTTCAGGGGCATGTGTTCTTCAAACGACTGAACACATATTTCTGGTTTTACCATCTAGTAGAAGAGGATAAAGGCCTAACTAAACCTTGACAACAGCCCAGAGTATGTCTTAGCAGCTTTATTCTAGGTTTTTCCTTTGGGGAACTTGAAACTACATGCCAATTTCATTTTTTTTTCATTAAGTGACAGTACCAATGGCAGAGCAACCTGGGAGGGAAAAGGATTAAAGGCAGCCTAATTACCCACTGGAACCCACCACCAGACTGATAATTTTATTTGGTCTGAGAGTGGCTGACCCAGGAATGCCAAGGCTATTACTGTTATAAAAAAGCTACACCTCACAAAATGGAAATATTATAAAACAAAAAAATGAGGGTGTAATGTTATCTGACTGAAGGCTGTATTACAGTAAACTTAAAGACCTGGAGAGGATAAGAGGAACAATGATAGGTGGGGGAACCCAAGTAATCTTGTCAGTGAAAACTGAGCACAAGGAGCACTCCAGCAAAGAGGAGGATTAAACAGCTGTCCCTGGAGGGGAACCCACAAAGAGCTGGGGAGAAGAAACTTTCTTTCTGGACTGCCATGCAAACTATGGGGTTACTGTCTAAAGGGGCAGTGGGCTTAGTATGGTATGCAGAGGGAAGCAAATTTGGGGGATTGTGTAAAACAGATCCAGTTGGCGGTCTGCCAGCTTGAGAAGATGAAATATCAAATTTTGCAGACTCACCTGCTTAAAACGGGCAGAAAAATAAGTATAGTGAGAGAGATGGTTTCACTAGACAACCCTTTTTTTTTTTTTAACTCAGCATTGCTTATACATCTCCACAGATGTGTCCATAAAGGCATAAAGAGCACTACGGCTCTTTATCCTACACGCCCTACTTCTGTGTATTTTATCTACAGGGCTGAATAAGACAGCACAGATACTTTTAGTTACCCATTACAGTCTTTACTAGCTATGCTCAGCTTCACTTCAGCATCTTATTTTGACACTAATGGGCTGCAGTTAGGTTCACCTATTCTGTGCTCATGCTGAGCAAAAGACTTTATCACACAAGTTTCCAGGAATGAAAATTAATTGGAAGAAACAAAATTGAGGCTACTATTTGCATACAGTGAATGGAAAGCATATGCCAGTTTCCACAACGTTGGGCTGGAAATCCCGTTCTGAAGTTTCTGTTCTTCCAGACGGGAACTAAACACAATCCCCTACCTCAGGTTATAACCAGGTTACCTCGGGTTATGAATGCCATTTTACAGAGGGACTGTGA
Source organism: Anser cygnoides (assembly GCF_040182565.1). NCBI lineage: Eukaryota > Metazoa > Chordata > Aves > Anseriformes > Anatidae > Anser > Anser cygnoides. The sequence continues at coordinate 109,625,411 of NC_089874.1, forward strand.
ATCAAGAATTGTTACAGTAGGTTAAGAGGATATGTAACTTGAAAGGACTGATTTAACTTGAAAGGGCTAATTGAACCTCTCTCCACTTAATTCATTATTATGGTCAGAATATGAGAAATAACAAGGACTTTACCCATTCTGGCCTGAGAACGGAGACGTAATATAAGGAGATTTCTCTACATCTGTGTACACTGTACATCTGTATACCACGTAAGACATTCATATAATTGTTCACAGAGTCATTCATAGCATCATAGAGCCATAGAATGGTTTGGGTTGGCAGGAACCTTTGAGATCACCTCATCCCAACCCCCCTGCCATGGGCAGGGACACCTCCCACCAGACCAGGTTGCCCAAAGCCCCATCCAACCTGGCCTCGAACACCTCCAGGGATGGGGCTTCCACAGCTTCTCTGGACAACCTGTTCCAGTGCCTCACCACCCTCATAGTAAAGAATTTCTTCCAAATACCTAATCTAGATCTACCCTGTTTTAGTTGAAAACCACTACCCCTTGTCCTATCGCTACACTCCTTGATAACAAGTCCCTCCCTATCTTTCCAGTAGGCCCCCTGTAAATACTGGAAGGCTACTATAAGGTCTCTTTTTTCACACCTTGGTAAACCGCTGTCTCAAACAGTTGAGAGACTCCTGGAGGCAAGCAAATGTCCCTGATCCCATCCACATGGTCATACTCTAGTGTCCACAGAGAAAAGCACCCTCTGCTTTCCAGCTGGGCTTTCTCACAAGCACTGTCCCTGCTTCTGACCTGGATTCATTTGTTTCTGCTCTTCCTGGACAAGAGCCTCACAGAGTTAACCATGGAAATGGAGCACAAACTATCTAAACCACAGCCACATGGCTGCAAATCTCAACACATTCAGTATATGCAAGCTTTCTGGAACACAGACATAATAATCTCTACCAGAATGTAAAAAAAGCAAATAAATCCAAGACTGAAACTACATTTTTTAAGCTACCATTGTCATTGTGCCGGAGGTCAGCATGAAAATTCTTAGTTTACAGAAGTACTTTATGACTGCTAAATTAAGAAAGATAGTCTTCTAGGGAGAACAATGTAGCAGACATGCTACAGGAGAATCATTGGAAGATGGAGATTTGCAAACATTGCTCTCCTTTTCACAGTTGGCAATAAATTCCCCTGACTCACATGTATGTAGGAGACCTGCCCACAGTATGAGTCGACACAGAAGCTTTGAGCATGAGTTTATTACGGTCCCTTTCAGGGTATACCCAAAAACAAGTTTGTCTTCTCTGCATAAATCCTCTTTTACATTATACTTATGCTCCACTGTATGTCTCAAGAAAACATTAGAAGGTTTACCATTACTAAAATTTAATTTATACCACTACTGATGGTTTAAAAAACTATTGATTAGCAGATAAAACAGTTAACACAAGCCTCACTTTTAAACTGCAGGGTCTTTATGATGGAGAACCTGGCTTCTGCCTTTTCTATGTAGTGTTTGGGATATTTGGAGGCCACATAAACTGATTCTAAAAACTCTGAAATCAAGGTAATGAAACGTAGCATCTTTTAATGGTCTCTCTGATAGGAAAAGTGTTCCAGAAGAATTTGGGTATAAATATTTCTAACTGGAAGTTTTATCTATAATCAAAACCATTTCTACCTTGAGAGCTCTTGATTTCATCCCTTTCAAATTTTAAACAGGTTTTCACTTCTCTTTTAAATGGGACTTTCACAGGAACAATTGGCTTCAAATTGAAATCTCTATTCTTTGCTTTCATCCTTTCCTTATGAAAAAAATACCATGGAAATAATGCAAATACTGGCCTTCTTGCCATAGGTCAGCATCAGAAAAATCTGAAAGCGTTAACTTTTTGTATAATACTCCTTCTGTCTGCTACACACATTAACATTTGGAATGGAAAATGTTGAAGACCTTCCACCTCCAGTTGTTCAAGAATTTCTTGTTTAGCATCCACTGCATACTGTAACAGATTTGCTTGAATATAGACTAATTTCATCTCTGTGTCCTCAGATGAATACTCTCAGTGTTTGCAAAGGTCTAAGGAATGGGAACGTCAGAATGAAAAGTTTGTTAACAGCTCCGGATGGTTCTCACGCAAGTTTCTCTGTGCCTCTTGTACACATCTCAGTATTCACCTGGAGAAGGCCACACAGAATTTCTCTGCATAGAAATAGAGTGTGTTTCCCCATTTTCTTGTTTTCCACGCTCCCCAAGCAGAGCTCATCACAGCTGGTGTTCAGGTGATACATGACAGCCCAGTGGGGATTTGCCTGCATTCAAGGAAGTCACGTCCCTCAAGAACATACAGGTACAAATACAGGCATCTTTCCAAGCACTTTCACACCCTACAAACTTTTCAAACATATTTTCAAGCAGTAAGTAGTGAGCAGAGGGTCAAAAGAGCTTTGGTGTTGATATCAGTAACTTCCTGCTATTCCATGTCCTTGAATGTTGCCTCAGAGGAATAGCCTGCAAGGAAGTTCAAACATTCAATTTTTTCTGCCTTTTTCAGCTTCTTGGTAAAGCTTTCCCTACCCATCTACTACTTGAATTCCTAATGAACACAAAGAACATGAGTCAGAAGTAGGCATATGAAGCATACCAAATTCCTGAAAAACAAAACTTCATTTCACTACTAACTTAAAAATGTAAGTGATTAAACCCTCATCAACCAACTGAATTCAAAAGGAGGGGTGTGACAAGAAGTGAATATTTCCTTCTTAGGTAGCCTTCAATTTCTAGATCCTCCATGCCACCACCTACTCTTTGACATGTGTGAGCGAGGACTTCTAAATAAATCCTACCCACAAATGGGACCAGAAATCTCATTTCAAGATTGTCTATTTCCAAGCTCCTTGCTACTGCAGGGAAAAGTGATTCCAGCCTGGGCTTGGAGCCATTTTGGCTGCAAACGTTAGCACTGCTCCATCTTCCTGTGCAACAGACATGGGTGAGGGAATAAGCCTCAGGAAGTGCTGCCTCTCCTAACAGAGCAATGCTTCAACGAGGGTGGCATTAGGAGGACACGTTGGATGCCTCCTTTGTGGGGATGGGTGAGGTTCCTGGAGATGTAGCATGCTGCAGGCCTGGTCCCACCAGCACCAACCCACCAGGTGTGCGGCCTCCTGCAGGAGGCATCCTGGTGAGCCCAGGCGAGCCACTCCAGGACCTGGTAGAGTGACAGGCCAGTCAAGGGACCAACCGATGACATTATCTGCTTCACTGGCGTGAAAAGGAAGAGGGCAGGCAAGGAGCTGTTGTGAAGCTCTGCCTGGAGACTTGCAGCTTGTGGGAAGCAACTAAGCACTGCTCTGTTTACTGAACTTAGATATATCTCCTTCAGTCCTACCTGCTCGTCTAGCCTGAGGAGGTTAAGGAGTAACACCACCGGTCCTTTCTCCCGGTGACTCAGGACACAGTATGAAATCAGAATAACAATTATTAAAGATATAATAGCATTCCCAAATCCTCCTGGTTCAGTTTTCCAAGCAGTACTGAGGTGGCATGTCATTAGTTCTTGTCCTCATTTCCTCAGCAGTGCCACCAGCCTATACATGTAGCACTTGCTTTGTCTAATTCTTTCCTTCCGCTTTCTACCCATGCGAGAATAACTCCTATGCTTTGGTCATACTTAATATTCCTGTTTTTCCTACATTAGATCTAGTAAGTGTAACGAGGGGATCAATAGACTTTATATAAACCCTGTCCAGTGGAGAAAAAAATGTGGACACTTTCTAACTCATGTCAATGATCAAGGAAAAGGACTACGCTCCTCAAGTGTAGAGTTTGTCCCCAGCTAGGTTCCAGTTCCTCCACTCCCAGCACAAAAAGCAGTGCCCATCAGGCTGTGCCAAGCTCTGCTGCACCATGTTGATCCCTTCATGTCCCAGAGAAGAAGCCTGGCACTGAGCATGGGGCACTGAGCAGCAGCTCTGCCGCTATGTAAGGCCAGAGCCGAAATCCTCCCTGATGCCGCAGCCCACAAGTGACTGCAGATCTGTTTTGCAGCTGTTCCCTTCAGATACCTACCCACACAAATCCTGTTTACTCCATCTCTGCTGGGAAGGTACAGAGCAGCGCTAAATCCTATTTTACTATAGTCAGGATTAAGATTATACATCCTTGATGATAATCTAAATCTTGCTAAAAGGCCTTGTTAAAGTCATGCATCAGATAAAAACTGGACTCCAAGACTTCCTAAAAATTCCATAACATTATCTTTGATTCATTCACCACTGGGAGAAAATATTAAAAATAAAGACCATGGTTTGGTTGAATTACAAATTATATGTTCATCTAGCGGTTTCCATTAAAAAAAAATGCAACAGTAAGCAGCAAGATGATACAGCCTACTTAAATTTAATTTCTTTTGCCAGAGAAAAATTATACGAGCAACTGAATTACTAGGATGTAGTAATTTTAATTAAAGTTCCCAAGGAGAACATAAGCGTCAACCAAGAAAACCAGATACGTCTGGAAGCTGCATTGAGAATAATAATAATAAGATAAAATAAAAAAAAAACAGATGCCAGAACACATTACAGGGATGGACTTTTGACATTTGAATAAGGATTTCTAGTAACTCAGATGAATGAAAACTATAAGCCTGGACTTTCAATCTAGGCCTGATTCAGATGTACCATACCTTCTGCTGAGATTTTGGCTCTGGAAAGCTACTCCGCTCCATTTATCTTGTTTTTAGTAAGGTTATGCATATCAAACTGAGAGAGAAATCCCCATGACCCTATGACTATATGTTCCCTTTGGGAAATAAGCTGGGGATGATCACTGGTGGTGCCCCAAAGAAAAAGCATCACAAAATCCAGCAGGAAATCCCTTTGACACCCCAGGTAAATCTCCAAATTTGACATTCACTGAAATCCTAAATCCAGCGTTGCCTTCATTCGTAAAAGCTCTGGTAATATTTTTACTTGTATTACAGGTCCGGTTGCTCACTTCATACAGATGCATGCTTAGTCTCTCATGAGTCTCCCTAAATCCTTACCCTGGGGTGGGAATCATGTAGCAGTGAGTTTCAAAGGCTGGTGACTTGTTTATACTGTCTACCAAACAAGTTTTTTTGGAATAGTTTCTGCCTCTGACAACCCTCTGTGCCTGTAGAAAAATCCCTTGGTCTTGGAAGGGGGCAGCAAAGTAAGGAACAGCAGAAATATTTTTTCTGCAGTAAACACTGAATAGAACTAATGGGGGTTTAAACATCGTTGTTAAAAGCTGTGATTTGAAGCTGTGATTTGTCAATGCAAGGAGAACCAAACACGGCAGAAACTCTTCAGCCACACACACATAATATTACAACTGCAAGCTGAAAACCAATACAAAACATAGAGCTGCTTTCAAACATACCCCTGGACAAACTTAGTAGTTGAGTGGTTGCACTAACAGCAAAAGAATTCATTGCATATTAGTTGGGCCTCATCCCTACTCAAGAGATCAGGAACAACAAACAACAACAACAACAAAAATAGCATATATTTAAAATAATTATGTGCCTCACTTCTACTCATCGGTAAGCCTGGGGTAAGTCACACCAAGAACTGTATGCTGTAATTTATTAACTTCTGTGAATTGTAGCAAAGGTATCCAACTGAGAACATGTACAATACTAAATGTCAGGAAACACTCTGAAATACCTTTATATTTTTTCATTTTTATGAGCGTGAAAGAGCTAGTCATACTCTAAGTAGTTATATTGGCTAAAAATCTGTTTAAAATTGCTAGAAATTCTTAAACACAAGACAGCCCTGTGCAATCCTGATTTTTTTCTCAACGACTCTTTTCTTTGTAGTAGCTGTAATAGTAATAAATTGTAGTTTAAATTTATTTTCAAGATGTTCTTTCTTCTTCATTCAGGTATCTTTTCCTGCTACTGTTTAAACCCCCCTGAAATTCAGTGCAGACTGTCCTCAGGTGTGATGGCATTAGCAGAGGATCTACCTTGTGTCTGAAATGAGTCTCACTCTGCCATTAGATAAGACTCCCTGGATGTGCCCGAGCAGTAATTTGGACGTGGCTATTCCCGAACACACCCAAATATGAAAGCAAGGCATCAGTCTCTGTTTATGCCATCACAAGGAATGCTGTCAACATTATGAGATCATCACAGGAAGTTCACGTAGCAAAAAAGTAGGGAATGAATAGCACTAACAGATGAATGCTTCCATGCAAATCATCTCCATACTGAAAAAAAGGGGAGGCCTCTTCCAGCCCATGCTGCACCAGAGAAGACATACCAGTTGCAAATGAAAAACAGAGTGCTTGTATTTCATTAAAGTTAGGAAGGAAGTTCTGTCTGCCCTCTGATAGTTTTTTGTGCCAGCTGAAAGTGAATTTATGGCATAATTGAAATTACATTCCTTTTCTGCTACTCACTTGCTTCTGCTGAGCATCATTATGCTGATGCAATTTATCAAGTCTTATATCTGAAGAGCTGTTCTGATTCTACAGTCCCACTCTTTGTACCATCAGCCTCTGAAAATCTGGGCATTATAATCTTCTTCCCCCACCTGATTCCCTTTCATGAAAGCTCTGCAAAAAATTGTGATGGAAAAATGCAGAGGATCCCGGATAGCTATTAAATCTGAGAATTAAGACATACTTTCACTGTTACCTGTGAATTTTCACTACGAGCTTGGCTCCAGCATCCCTCACTTCAGCAGTAAATGCTCCCAAAATACCAAAAGCAGAAGCAGCCAGATGAAGAGAGGCAGCAACCTGCGACTGTGATAAGAGTAAATAGGGAAGTGTCCTGCAAATGCCCCTGGCTTCAGCTGCACGGTCACTGACGGTTGTTCGGCAGGGGAGCATTGGGACATTTGGTTCCCCCCCATCTCCAGCGAGCAGAGGCGAGGACACGTCTTCTCTTCCATGCCTCGAGCAGACAAACGACTTACGCAGCTGCCACCAAAGGCAGAAGCTGGCGGGTTGGACGGTGCCCTCAGACGTGTGATTGCAAGAACAGGCTACCTCCGCTGATTACAGCGGAGAGCGGTAGGTCCGTGCCAAGGAATACAGTCTGCTCAGCAGAGCATCATTTTTACTGTTGTTTGTGAACAAACCCGATCCCATGCTGAGGCTCTGGGACTGGCAATCAGAAAGGAAACTAAACAGATTTACTTTGAAGGCCTGCTGGATCAAACAGCGAGCCCCAGAGGCTGCTTTACGTACAAGTCTCAAGAACAGAAATACTCTTTGAAACGAGCATGCTTAACCTCACCTAGTCTGCATTTTGGTTCATTACCTGTTGCCACAGATCTGAACTGACAGTCTGGAGCAGACAAAACGGTACCGTGGACCAGGGAAAGGGACTGGTTCCCACACCACGGGGGTAGGAGTAGGCACTCTACCAGAAGATGCTAATGGGAGTTTTTTAAATCAGAAATGCCCATGTAAATCCAATGCTTGAGAGTACGCGCAGCTGCAAGATACTGAAACCTTGACATTTTATTTGGCTGTATTCAAATTACCCTATCAAGCCTCACACACTTTTTTGCTGTTGAATGCCAAACTAAAATAATTGGTGCTTGGATGCCTATATATTAGTAGGAACATTTCCTTAGGCCCCGTAAGAATAATGAATTGTTTGAGACAGAAAAAAAAAAACTTTTTATTGCACAATCTGCCTCCAGAGATTGTGGCCGTACTTGGGAAGGTTTGACAAGCCCTTGCTGCAGAGCCAGCTTCTCTTACAAACTGCAAAGAGGCAGTGATCTGACCTTTGACAGCTCCAGGGATCCAATTCCCCTATCTCCAATCCTTTGTAAGCATTAAGTACTGTCATCAGTTTCTCCCATATTTTAACACTCACATGAATTGAATACTAAAGCCTATAAAGCATAACATGGAGTGAATTTCCTTGCTCAGGCAGTACGATGGTATTTCACTTTGCATGTCTTCATCACATCACCACCCAAGGCTGCCTTGTTAACACATGCTCAGCCATGAAAAAACAAAACAACAAAACAAAACAAACAAACAAAAAAAACCACCTACAATCTAGGTTTTCAATTAAAGAAACAAAACAAAGTGAAAAGCCAAGGAGGTATTTCACCAACGAGCTTTAAAAGACCTGCAGGTAGTGATGACCATTTGGACATCTGCTCACTTTTGGTGAAAATAAAAATGGAAAGATAAACTCTCCCTGGTACGCATACTGTAGAGGCAGAGTGCGACTATTCTGCTACAATAGCTGGGGCTGCTGTCAATTACCCCTAAATGCACCATCACTGTGATGATTTCATTGTGGTAAATCTTGCATTTGAAAATAATAGTCACTACTTTAATGGAGAAAACAGAAACTCAATAAATCCTTAATGATGCCTACTCTCGTTTATGCTGGCAGAGTTAGACAGTAAAAACAATTTTTCTTGCAAGCGTCAAACTGACGAGCTGGTTTCAGGTTTTAACCCTCTGTGAAGAATTTCAGAGGGGGAGTAGAAATATAACTATTAATGGCTTTGTATGAAATATCTTGATTATAGATGTCAGCTATGAGTAACTGCAACACAAGATGCCCCTGAAAAGAAAATTAAGACTAAACCAGAAGTATTCCAAGAATTTCTATTTCTCTTCCTCCCCTGCAAGCCCCATAGCGGTTATTACCGCATCCTCCTCTCCCTGCAGCCCTTGCTTGTGAGACGAGAGTAAAATGAGACTTTGGTGGTGGGCGATGTATCTGAGCTATTTCCTCTCACAATTGCTCCAGCGATTCCGGAAATCTCATATTCTTCCCATTCCCCTCTCCGAGCAGCCAAGTCGCAGGGCCTCAGAGCAAGGGGCAGGATGACCAAGTGAACCACCAAAAAAGTGAAATGGATGAAAAAGCCAGCTTCAGTTTTAAAGACCAGACTGTAATATGGTAAGAATGACAACCTTGGCATTCCAATTAGTGCTCCCATCCCCTTCAATTACGTCAGCTGATGACCTGGAATAAAAGTGTCAGGATCCAATCAACACCCACACTTAAAGCTAGTTAACAGACTGTCAGGTTCAGTTGCGAAAATGCCTTTATTAGTAACCAGTCCCAGTGAAATGTGAAAAGCATTGTCAGTCTTCATACACTAAGAATCACATGCTGATTGCTTTAGGAAACTGAACGTATAATGAATGGAGCAACCCTTTTTTTCCCCTTCACTTGTTGTTTGCTGTGAAAAATCATATCATTGTGCTTCTGAGATATTCCTATTAACACCAGATTCTTTGAAGAAGCATTGTTCATCACATGGAGTATGACATTGTGGATACTCGCGGAGCATCACTCGTGGATTGTCACATCCACAGCCTTTTTGTTGCTTTTGCTTCTAAGGACAGCGTCAGTGAAGCCAAGAGGCACGTGTGAAAAGAGCAAAACATGTAAGAGTCCCACCCAGGAGGCAATTTCAGAAGAGGAGGGTGGAAGGATGGTGCGGCTGGCCACCTGAGCAGGTGAAGGACACAAGGACCTGAGCAGTGGTTGGCCACAGGTGCACTGGGCATTTCAAAGATGCATTCCAATTTATTTTTTTTTTTACAACACTAACCTTAATTTCATGTCCCTTTTCCTTGTGAAGACAGCTCAGAAACTCCAGTTACAACCCCTGGCAGCTGACCACAGCATGACACAGTGAAGAACTTAAGAGCTATCTTTCCATAATCCTGATTCACAATGGTCAAGGCACAACAGCGATTTCTCTCTTCATCCCTCCACTAGTCTTCTACCTTCCCTACCCATGGCACAGCAAAAGGAAGACTCTTTGGGTGGGGGCCTGAGGACTAAAATTTTTCCCTATAGTAAAAGACCAGTTTGTGCTATCTGTGGCAACGTGCACTACATCTTCCAGCTTGGGAATAATCAACAAATGAATAAAGTCATCATAAAAGACACATGGCCAAGGCACTTCTGCCTTGCAAGCGTTCATCATGCCATTTAAATGCTTTACTCCCTCCTTTGTCACTTCAAAATCTGCTGCTTTGGCACAACTGAACTCAGGGACGGGAATTTATTCTGAACGCTGAGCAAAGTGTTGGCAAGAAGAGCAGTGTTCACCCATCTCCACCCAAGCCCCACTTTGTTCCAGCAGAGAGGACTGCAGCAAGAGCCTGCTGAAGAGATTGAGCTGCAACTATTTTGGAGTGATCCCTGAGAAAGAGGCCTTAAATAGACCAATATGTACATCTGGCAGTCTCAGATGGATCGTTGTGCTCCCTCTGCCCACATAGACATTATGCTGACGTCCCTAAATACCAACGCAATTTACCCTCTGCAGCTATTAGCACTGGAGCAGAATCTAAAATCTTCATATTCAGGTACGAATAGCTTAAAACACTCACATTCACTAGGGCTTTAGCTGCCGCATTGCAACACATACACAGTAAAAAGAAAAGGAAACACAGAAACCCAGGGTAGGATACCCATGGTTATATACCCAGATGTTGTCATTTTTCTAGGCTGAATGAACCACTGCCTTCTCCCTTACAGGTGCTAAAAGAAACGGCAGGCTTTCTCACGTCAAGGCACAAAACCCAACCCAAGCCAACCGAGGCGCAGCCTTCGTTCTGCATCCTCCCCGCACCAGGAGCCGCCTCCGTCCCGTGCTCTGCTCTGCAGTCCGGGTGTGGGGATGGGCTGAAAACAGATCATCCTGTGATCCAGCTGCAGGGATGTGTGGGGTGTGTGCGGGTTCCTAAGCACTCCCGTGGGGACGGGGAAGGGGCTGAAGCACCACGCATGTCACCGCTTTGGCACGTGCTTGGGCTGTGTAAAGCGGGATGGGTGTATCTTCATCTCTGGCACAAAAGGAACGGGTTATTTGCAGAAAGCAGTAAAATGTGCTGTTTATTGGTTGCTCTAAGACTCCCAGCTGCTCCGTCCCACCTCTTTGCCACTTAAACCCTTTTCCTGCCCCACATGCACTGATTCACTCTGCTTTGCCACTCTGCTCACTGCAGGCACCGGGGGAAAAAGGGCAAAGGAATAAACAGCCTTAACACTGCGGTTCAGCCCCAGTATTTCTGAGCTGACTGGCAACTCACTTGGCTCCTTTCAGTGGCTTCGCCCCATCCTGTTTGAATTTAAAGCAGGTGGGTGTCCAAGAAATGCAAGGCTTTGGTGGTGGAGCCGTGCTTAGCAGTGCAGTGCTTGGCAAGGCAAGTGCCAAGCAGTGCAACTTGGCAAGGCAGTCAGCTCTTACCCCCTCGTGCATGCTCTGACGGCTCGAGTAGTATGATGTTAATAATAGATAAGTTCTCTGTGCAATAAGTTACATCCTCCTTTCAAAAATGGAGCTGGAGAAGCAAGTGTAAATAATTCATCCGGGAAGAGAAATAATCAATTAACCCTTTCAAAGAAGGACAAAAATCAATGGTGCTGACTTTCCCCATGGTATAAGGGAATAATGACACAGGCATTTCCAGAGAGCACTGCCCCACGGCTGCCAGCACCCTGAGCTGACACCTAGTCCTACATGCAGCATCGCCACCGCAACACCCGCCGGCACCAGGAGCATAGGTACAAAGACATGCATCTCCCAGAGCTCCTATTCTCACTCTGACAGGCTGCCTCTTACTCCTTTCCATCCCCCTCCCCGGAGCTCCGGATGCGAGGATGAAATTACTGGGGACGTGACATGAAAACAGTTGGCGTCCGCTCGCTGCCAGGCAGCCAAAGCGCAGCACGGCAGCCGCATGTCGCAGGAGCAGCATCACCGAGTTCACCCAGCAAACCGACAGTGCTTTTTTTACAGCTTTCGACTCCCATTTTCGTTCAACTGGAGCTCCTTGATGTGCTTGAGGCCAGATTCACTCATGATCTGTGCTGGATCCTCTGAGCCCAGCGTGAGGCAGGTGTGAGAGCATCCCCAAAACGCATATTCCCCGGCTGCCCATCTCCGCCACAAACACCACGTGATGCATCCCATGCCAGCAGCTGCCAGACAGTTTCTGATCTGAGTGTCACCAGAAAGTAGCAAGGTGAGGGATATTCCTCATTAGCTTCAGCGTATGCTCAGCTATGGATACTCCATCTTTAAACCTTAGCTTGTGCTCATCCAAAAACTGTGAAAATGTGCTTCCTCTGGGACCAAGTCTTGCCCACACCTTGGCAAGGAAAGCAAATAGTGCTGTCTTCATCCACTGACATGTGATTTAGAGCTGGGAGACCATGCCTTATCTCCCTCCTCAAAAAGCAGCACTTGTGGATTTGCTACTTAATTCTTACGAGGGCTTGCTAAAGAAAACTGTTAATTATGCTGTTGATAGAATAAGGGCCAGAATCAAAAATAAGCCTGTACTTTTCCCCTGAACATTTTATATAGATGTCACACAGGCTACAGTTTGTTTGCACTGTCACTGCTGAGGCACATGTGACACACAGCAGGATTATTTTTGGTAGCCGGGTGGAGGATGGGGGAAGGATGCACAGTCTGAGCTCCGCAGAGGTTATCTCCATGCCAGCTTCTGCTGTTGCAAGAGTAGCAGTCTTTCAGCAAATGATAGCCTTCTGCTATATTCTAAGAAAAAATTGTGACTAATGGGGCATAGAGATACTTAGTTACTTTACAAAGATGGTTTCCTTATAACTCTCCAGCAACTATCTGTTCAGTCCTGCAGCTGAGGTAGGTTCCTGCTGCACTTCAAGGATATTTCTCCATACACAAAGGCCAAGTGAGGTCCCCCACGGTGCTCAGGAGCAGGGCGATGATGGGGGTGATGTGGAGGGCAGGTTTTCTGCATGATCTAAAACTCTGGGTCTGATCAGCAGCATTACTATAATTTTCTTTCGAAAACCCTCACCTCAAACATCATCATAGGATTTGGAAGCAGTGCCAGATGACTGCTGCAAGTGTGGTCAAATATAAAATAGCTAGAAAATAGAGACTAGATAGAGCTTGGTGGTAGTTTATTTGGCAAAACATAAATTCAGGTGCAGACACAGTTCTACAGTGTTTGTGTGTGTAATGTTCATGGGGCTGGCACTAAACATTTTGGCATGAGATACTGGCACAAAACTTTTTGAAATTTTGTTGTTGTTTAAATATATTTTTTCAATTTCCAAAAAAGAGATACAGAGAGTTCATCAGAAGATGTATAGTATAGTTCCTCTCAAAAAAAAAAAAAAAGTTTCTGTTCACAGAGACTACTTCCCTGTCTGCTACACATTTTGAGTTGAGCCACATCCAATCCTTCACCTTCCCTCCACCCTCTTTGTGGGTATGAACACCGAGCACAGCATTTCACTACTTGTACAGCTCCCGAAATGCCATAACAATTATAAATCATTCACTGTTGTTTAGGTAACAATTCATTATTTAAAAAAAAAGAGACTGGAGACAAAGTGGTGCTTCAGTAAAACTCTCAACCAGTTAATGGTTTTAGCTATGATTATTGCAGAATAACTCATTACTTAGGACTGTCAGAAGCAGTAACTTCCAAGCAGGGTTACTGAGTCAACACAGTGATTTTGCTCAGCCCTTTTTACATTATTTTAATCTGTAGCTTGCAAAATCTTCTCTTTTCCCCATTTCTCAGCAAATTCCCATCATTTTAAATCACTGACAACTAAGAAGAGCCATACACTAGAGAAATCAGATACTTCACAGTATAGCCCTATTTCACCCTGATGAGTAAGACAGTTTAATTTGAGAAATGACTGAAGAACATTATGCGCCACCTTAGTATACACAAATGAACTTCCAGCTAATGAAAATGTGGGCAATATTTTCTACAAACAAGTAAGTTTTTGCTAAGAATAATTTCTCTACCTTCTGTGTATTACTTCACACTATATCTATGTGTTTACATCAGAGAGAGAAGAGGAAAAAGTGATTTCAGATTGGAATAATTATGCTTTAAACATATGCTGTATGTATTATGTCCTACTTAACAGGTTCAAGGCAATGCAAATCAGCTGTCATGCTCAGCTTCAGAAAATAGCCTCCAGATTTTATTTTGCTATATTATATATAGAGAGAGCTATATCCTTCTATCAGAAAAATGTTTTCTTCATCTAGTAATGTTAAATGGAGTAGTGCACATGTATTTTGGAGCAAAATTGTCTCTAAATACTACGCCTGAAAGATATTTCATCTCATATATATCTATCGTTTTTGCAAGCATCTGAATGCAGCTTTTCACTCTGTTAAAAGGAACAGATATTTTAACAAAAAATGACTTTGAAACAACGGTTCTCAAACTGTGCCTCCACAACCAAGTGCTGCAGGGGAGGAGGAGAGTGTAAGCTCGGGCATGACAGCATCCCTGTTAGCAAGTGATCACAGAGCCTGGGGAGAAGCCATTGTCCCGAAAAGTCCACGGGTAACCTGGGAAATCCCATTTACTGCTTGTGCTGGTTCTCATCTCTGTCTGTGTCCTAGAGAGATGTTAGAGACATTACTAATGTGGATTTTCACTTCTCTCCTCTCATGCGGAAATTAATGGAAATGTTTTTTTCTTGCCTTCCCATTTGGCCTCTGCCTTTCTTTGTAAAACCACCAGCGGACGCGAGCTGCAGCAATGCCTCTCCACCAACTGGAAGTGATTTCCTGAACGACTGTGCCCGGAGAACAGCACTTTTGCCCACAGCAGTCCTGACAGCCTGGAAGCACAAATGATTTCAGCAAGTTGCTGGCCAGGAAACCCTCAGCATCACAGAGGAGATGGCAGCAAGGCGAGAGGTCCTTGTGAGAGAGAAAGCAGCACCTCCAGGCTGCTCCCCTCTGGTCCTGCTGCTTGCCGTGGCAATAAAGAGGTTGTCACCTGCTCGGTGTGGCTGTCCCCCAAGCAATAAATGCCCCTTTCTTCCCAGTTACACAGTTCTCATTCATTTCTTGTTAAACCATTTCATAGCGCTCACGTCAAATCAAATCTTCCTGCAGCTGCTGCCCCCATCCCTAATCCTCCCCTCTCTTTGTCTGCCCAGCGGGGCTGCCCGTCCCGAGCAGCGCCAGCGCTCCCGCAGCAGTGCCTCCCTTTCTCTTCCCCCGCTTGCGACGCCAAGCCCAGACAAAGGGCACACGAAAATACACATTTAGCAGCTGCGAGGAAGGGACCAACTCACCCTCCTCCCTAAAAGGAAGACATTCCATGGGGATGCCCTCCTGGCTCCAAGGAAGTGGCATTTAGGATGGGTTAGCTGCTGAGTGAAGGATGCTCACATCTCAAAGAAAAGCCACGTGCCCTTGTCAAAGTTGAGCCTTTGAGAAGGTTCAGCATCTTTGCAGCTGCTCAGGAGAGAACTGGTGTGGGCTTCACATTGGTGCTTTATAGCCCCTGACTATAGGACATGCACCTTCTCCTCACAGCTCCTCTATTTCAAGCTTCACCTGCACCACGGAGCATTTGGGGGCTGCAGGGAGGGAACAGGGATTTCCTCACAATTGTTAGTGGAGCCGTTGTGGCGATGGGCACAGGCCTTTGAGTAAGGAAATGATTTCTTCTGTGATTTAGGTAAAACTAAGTTTAAGTGTACAAAAAAATAAATTATTGCCTTATTCATATTAATAGAATTAATATTAAGCAATGTATGTATTTGTTCACATAACTTAAAAGGAATTCAGCTCACTGAACTGGTGGAAATCACTGCAGCCTTTAAAGCAGTGGTAGCCTCTTCTTCTGGTGCATAGAGAATATATTCCTCACGTAATATTTTCAAATAGCTTGTCCAGAGTTAGAAAACCAACCACTGGTAGACAAGGAAGCTTATCTTCTATTTAACATATGAGTAGAAACCATCCAGTGACCATCAGCCATATGAGACAGGGACACAGTAGTAAATATATTTGATGATACAATTAAAAATCACATGCTAATAAATAGACATGAAGATTTACAATTATAGTTGCACAAGCAACCTTGATTTGGATTTGTCATAACTTCTGAAAAATTTATTTTGCATCCCTCTGTATATTTATTTCTGAAATGTTCATCGTTTTCCCAAAGAAAGGAAACTTCACAAAGTGTTTTCTGAATGCCTGATGGTTGATCAAGTTAGATTGTTAATCTACACCAGTATTTCTCATGAGCTGCATTAGGAAACTAGGAAGGAAAAAAGAACAGTTGAAGGGATGCTTCTGAGGTACTATGTCAGTGATAGAGTAACTTTTTTTTTTCTCTTTTGGCTGTCTATTACCTCGAATGTCCGTGTTAATAACCTAGACAACAAGAGAAAAAAGCACGCAAGCCTTGGCAGTGATATGCATGCTTATCCAAGTTGTGAGCATGCACTGCCTTTGCTTTTAAAGCTCTAAGGAAGAAGCAGCTTCGGTGAGACACAGAATATCCTAGCAGATTTCCTAGAAGACGCGGCTCTTAGGAACATGCCAATTTTGCAAAGGATGTGCTACAAAGAAGTGCTCACAGCAGTAGGAAAACTCTGAAGCTCTGATGAAGAAAGTAATAAGCAGCTGCCACAAAAAAAGGCGTCAGAGGGAGGCCTAAAACCAGCTGAAAAGGCTATGGTAATAAAAAAGGAAGAGTTGAAGAAGGGAAACTGAAAAAGCAGGTGAATGTAATTGTGGAAAAAAAAAAATCAATGAACCACAGTGCTGCAGCACTGGGAACAGACAGAATTAGAACAACTTGGCACAGTCTATAAAGTTAAAAAATATACAGAGAAATATTATTACCCAGCAGAAAAAATAGCTTCAAAAGAACCAGTAGAAGTATTTCGGGCAAGAGTGCCGAGCTACGTAGTGGCAAAAAAAAAAAAAAAAGGAGGGGGGGGGGAGAAAATAATTATGGGAAAGGAAAACACCCTATCATCTTATGGCTCTTTGGCTAAGAGGACTGGAAATAATGAAGTAGAGTGGCATGATTAAACAAAGTGAACATCAGGGTGCTGATGAAAATGTTTAGAGAATAATAAGAATGGTATCTAGTTGGCAAACCTCAGAATTAGATAAAATACACGACTACTGGTCAAAAGCCCCAACTGATCCATATCTTACCTCAAAACACATCTACGGGAAATGTTGCAAAAGACTGGAGGGACGAAGCACACTTATGGAAAAAGGAAGAAGAAAGAGAGGTGGCATTTACTTAAAAACCTGTCACTCACCTGTGATCTGGAAGTTCTTTATTGGAACAATGAGTGAAAACCAGAACGTTTTGATGACAGGAAGTACCTGGCAGATGCCAGAACAAAACAAAAGAATCTAGGTGTGTTTTTGATAGATTATGCAAAAGCTTATGAAAGCATGTCATGAAATAGGAATTCAAAAGTGTCCAGGACTCGGAAGAGAATTGCATTAGCTACAGCATGGCAGCAGAGCAGGAGATAAGGACAGTGTGATGGACGTGGCAGGTGACTTCTTGTCACCTTTCCTCTTTGTAGTAATTTTGCTTCTATTAATTGCAAAGCTGAGACATACTGAGAAATGTTATTTAGTGTCTAAAGAGGTAAGCTTATCTCATATCTACTTAATAAAACAATTTGAAATTATATGGTCAGGAAGAGGCAAAAATTAATTTCCCAGTTAAAACTGGAAGGCTTTTTTGAGGGAGATTAAAAATCCTGTTGAAAGTATCATAGAAGATAGAAATAGGTACAGGGATAAAAGAATATGTAACTGCCCTGAACATCATAAATGTTAAGGAATTCCTCAGAAGATTACAATACAAATGAAGATAGCTTTAAAGAAAGAGTGTTTTCAGAGATGTGTACAATTCTTAAAGACATTTCATCATGAAAAATGCATTAAAGATAATCAACATATATGCCTTTCACTGCAGTAAGAAATTGGACCTGAGGGAATTGTATAACAGGACAAAGAAGTTTTTCACTGAATTAAACAGTGAACATGAACACAGATGTGAGAAAATCTTTCTGTTGATCAGAAGATAGAAGAAGAGGGCTGTGAATAGTCAAGGATATTACAGAAAATAAGCATATGGAGACAGCAAGCTGTATCAGAGAGCAAGCACTGCTTAACTGGGTCTTGGGCAACACTCCAGGACAGAGCAGGAAAGATATCCCTTCAAAGTGTCAGCCTGTGGATAGACAAGATGCACAGGCAGAGTGGAATGGGAAGAAGCTATATGGCCTTTGGGTCACTTTTCTCCTGACATATAAAGAACTAGTTTTCCTCCTGGCATGTCTGTAACATATTCTTTTAGAGCTCTGTACACATTAAATGTTTCTAAGGAGGAATCACTTCTGGTAGGTAGTTGAACACGTTTTGAGGGAAGAACCCTGCTTTATTTTTTTTATTTGTATTTTTCAGCAATGTCAACAACTTTGCAAATACACACTCATCTGGCACAGCTGTCATCATGCTCCTCAAACTTTTGGCTCATCTGTCTTTGTGTGACCTGCCAAGGATCTAAACTTCCATCTTCTAACCCACAGTGACCTTGTGAATTTTTTTTCTGCCTCCCAGAAAAAACACCACTTGTGGTACGAAAAAGCAGAATACATCTTTTAGGACTATTACATCTTATGCCTCGCTGTGTGTCCAGATCTGCATAAGTGCTTATCATCATTACACCTGCCTGCTTCTCCTTTCCTAGCTCTCCACCAGCAAAGATGCAAAGGCATCTTAGGTGGGGAAGTCTGCTTCCCAAATAAGAGTACATCATTTCTACTTGCAGAGCAGCAGAGGGACAGGTAGACAAATTAGCTGGGCCTCCCCTTTCTGCTTGGCTGCAGCAATCTAAGGAGCAGGGTAAATTCAGCCTGGTTACAGCTACTTTGAGAACGCACATCCACAACCTAGTTTCTCGAATGGTTTAATCCCAGACCATCAAGCAGTATCTATTGGACTGTGAGTTAATCGACATCAAACAAGCCATCAGGTACTGAGGATGACATGGTATTTTTGTGCGGAATATATATTGCATACCCTCTAACATGGCACCATGTCCATTAAGCACAGCATTCACAAATAACACTGAGAAAGAACAGATAAAACATCATCCAGACCTTTCTTTTGTGTCTTCCTTAGAGGACACTCCTAGATTACTCCTAAGTAATCTAAACTATCATAACAACACTGATGTTTACACCTGCTGACAATCTTCCCCACTATGTACAAAATGCTCCAAAACTCCTGCTCTGGACTCCTTCATCCTCATAACTCAAATGCACAAAGAAATAAAATAGGGGTTGTCCTTATAAAACTGAATCAGGCTTTGTGCCAGTTGACTTGCAAGCATTGTTTGAAAGATTAAAATAGCACATAATTGCACCGGCTCTCTAAATCTGACCAGGGCTCAGCAGATAAATGCCTTACCTCATTAAGTTTAAATGTTCTATCTCAATCTCGTTTAAAACAGAGCAGAGACCGTGAGCTGCCAATCTGCTGTATAGGTAAGAGAACAGAAATATTGCTACAGACTGGGATACTGGCTCCAGCAAAGAACCACATTTAGTATTTGGCTCTCCTTTATTGTCCCCTGCACCTCAGCTCGCTTGCTTCCAAGGATCTTCACTTCACCCAGTACGACTACGTGTCAGCTCCCATCAGTGATCCCTTTTCTCAACAGACAGCGTTTCTGCGCCTGAAGTGCAAATGTTATTTATACATTACAGACCACATTCCTGCCACCTAACTCATGCTGGTGGCTCCCACTGTCACCACTGAAGAGCACCAGCCAAAACGGCGGCTCGCCTATCTGAACTAACCTCTGAGGGATGAGTCACGCACACTTCATTTGACTCTAAAATAGGTGGAAGTCCCAGTCTGGGTAAAGGAGAGTCAGAGATAGCTGGCCTTGAATCAAAGATAGCTTTGCTCCAGTAGAAAGAGGCTGTGAGGAACTAGGTTAAAATGGGACAGAAGCCCTGTGAGAAGCCCTGGAGAAAACCCCCAACACCACTCACCTACCTCTCTATTGCTTCTAAAGTACCAACACACTTGGGATGTACAACAAAGGTGAGGAGAGCTTCAAGACAACTGTACAAGCAACATCTGCAGGCATTTCATGAAAGAATTAGTCTAAGACACTTGAGTGCCAAATTTCCCATCTAACCTACCAACACCGTTCTGCATGATTTTCCAGATTATTGCTTACCTCTTTTAACTTGTCCAGCTCATTTTGCAGTGTCTGTTTTGATACTTCCACCTCAATGATTTGCTGTCGAAGGACTTCATTCTCATCTTCTGCTTTAACACGTTTCTCCTCCACACTCTCCAGCTCATGGTGCAGTCTGACAGAAACATCTTTGGCTACCTGGTCAGAAAAGCACAACCACATGAAGCGGATCCATGAGGAGCAACACCTACAGCATGTTTTCTACAGCAGAAAACATCCAAGAGACAGCCAAGAGATTTTCAATTCAATTATGAGACTGCTGATGAAAGGCTCCAAGCCTTCCAAATACCAAAATGAATATTCATTTCTAAAAAACGAAATCCAAGATGAAAATATATTTGATTACACATCTCCAGCTCTCCCTCCACATTATGCTAAGGCAATGTCATGGACAGCAGGAGGAAACAAGCAGATACTAAGCAGATACTAAGCACATCAAAGTCCCAGCATAACACATGGATAAAACAAAAGATATTGTGCTGTAAAGTTGACAGGTCATTGATCAAAGCCACATCCAGGCAGAAGTCTCATTCGCCCAAATTTGCTTCCCTAGCAGCAATCACAACTTGGCAAGAGTGATAAGAAAGAAATATATGCTAGCTTAGGTTTTCTGAGTCCAGCCTAACAGGAAAGAATATTTACTCCAAAAACATTCAGAATGGTGATTCATCACAAGAAATGATGAATTACTGAATTACAACAATTCAGCAAAAACAAAGCAAACAAAGAAACTCAGTATCTCTTTTACTTGGATTTCCATACAAGGTTTTTACTGAATAATGTATCTTTTTTTTATTATGATAAGGTTATCATTCATTTCATACAATAAAAGAAAAAATTGCGTCTGGCGTTTTGAAAGGTTTGATCACTTGATACATCACATGGATTTCCACTGCTGGGAACCAATAATTCCAATTTCAGAAGGTTTTATTTTTTGTATTTTCGAGTACCAGGTGCTTAATAATTCCAGCAGTGAGATATTTTCAAAACAGTTGCATGATAGCAATAGTCAGAAAGATAACAAGGAAAGCTAGATAAGCATCATGCTTATGCAAATCTTAGCCTCAACAGAAACATTTCTGAAAAACATAAAGACTGTTTCAGTATGAACAGATTTTACAGGAATTTGAGTTATGGGAATAGTATTTTTATTCTCTATCTGTCCTCCTAAACTGCTGTAACAGTCTGCTCCTGTATGAGACTCAAAAAGAATAGCTTGTTAGGCCAGAAGAAATGCGCCTTTGACAAGTTTTTTTCAGTTATTTGACTTAAGCAAGAAATGAAAGGAAGGAAACAGTATGAACTGGGAAAAGCATATCAAGTTTTGTTTATACAGTTTTGGAAATCTAAAGTTTTGAGTAAAGCCAGTAAAACAAAGCCCTTTAAATCTTTCAAGTGCACAGATCTAACTTGACAGCATTTCTTTCATTTGAGGCTAAGCACATGTTTTTTTACTTGCTAACACATCTTTTTATGATGATAAACTGAACATTTGTTTTCCACCGCAGAAGAAGGAAATTGGTCCTGACATTTTGAGAACTACTGCCTGTTTCATATGTCACCTTTGCTTCCATTACAGGGAGCCAAACCCCGCTCTGCTATCTTTCACTGTGAATATGAATCTCTCACCTACCTTTAAATCTTGTTCCAAGCTCCTAATGAGCTCGCCGTCCACATGGCCTGTTTGTGCAACTTTCAAGCTTTTCTGTTCTGCTTTCCTGAGACGATATTGCAGAATGCGGCAATTCTTATTTGCCCGGTCCAGCTCTCGCCGGAGCTCCTGCAGCTGGTAAACATCTTCCTCTAAATAACTGTCGCGCATTTCTTCCATTTCAGCTCGAAGTTCATCCAGCTCATCCTGTGAAAAGTCAAAACAGTGCTCCATCATACCTTTAAATCTCACCCACGGGAGCAAATAGGAAACACGCTCGCTAGGATACCAGGCTAATAGAGCGATACAGATTGCAACAAGCATCTGCAGAAGCCATAGGAACAAAAGTTTTATCCCAACATTGAATCATTATGCTGGATCAATGAACGCTTGATACATTTCTTACAATTGCTTTAATAATTAAAAACAGACCAAATGCTTATCTGTTTCCTGAAATTGGTAATACCTTCATTTTTCCATCTCTAATAAAAAGAAAAAATGCATAATACTTTTCCACTGTCTGAACTGATTCCTTGCTTCATTTAGATTACAGTAAACCCACTTAACAAAGTACCTCAACATCTCTGTGTGACGTGCGTTTTTAACAACCAGCAATTCCTAAAAATGAAATTGTCCCTTTACAACTGTAATGATTCTTTGACATAGGAACTTTCTGCCAAATATTGAACTGCTCCATATGAAAATGCTGTCCCACCTGAGCCCAGCGCCACGGACATTTTGAATGACAGATGGGTTGGGTGTGGGAGAAAATGTTTTTTGATTGTGTGTGTACATTTGAATAACAGGGACCACAAGGACAAAATAAAACCTGTGCCCCTGGGAATGTAGCCTGGGCATTCCTTTCTGGGCACCCTGAGCTATCCCAGTCCCACCTTATTCCATGAGCAGCACATGCTCTCTCGAGTCAGATTTAAAGATTTATGGCTGAACAGGATAAGCTCTATCATTCTCATTTGTTTAATCTGTGCACGACTGAAGCTCCAGGTTAAAACTCTTATAAAGGTCTTCCAGGCTCAGGGGTACAAGCCATTAAACTACTGCATGGGAGGAAATCTCTTCTAGCTTTAAACTAAGCTGGGAAAACAAATCAAGGAAAAGAACGAGAGAAGAATAAACCACCAATTTTTAAATTGTTTTCTTTAAAATTGCATTTGATGTTAGAAAGACCACATTTTCTGTGGAAAACATAAATAAGATTCAAGGAAAACTTGCATGGGGGTTAGCTGCACTGCTACCTCACTTCAGATTTGTGTCTGACACTCAAAATACCCAAAATACGCTATCTGGAGCTTATTTCGTGCTTGCATCAGGTGGAGAAGATGCAACCACGGAGCTGGCATTGCTGACAAAGCCCTCTCCAAGCTGCACCATCCCTGCCCTGTCCCACCAGCACAGTGGGGTGAACGTGCCTGCCGACATCCCCCCGCTAGTCAGATCCACCATTCCCCCCTCCCACGACCACATGGGGTGGACAGCCCTGCTCCTCCCCATATCCACCTTGCTCCCCTCGAGCTTTACAAACCGACCAAAAGAAGACATGTCCAACTTCTTTAGCCTCATTGGCGTGGTTATGTTACAATAGGAGTGTTACACCCGCAACAATTCCATCAACATACAAAAACTCGAGTATTTACACAATGATATTTTAAGTCAAAGTAGCTGAGCCAGCATCAAATTTTGGGTAAGCCCAAGGCTTGTTATTTCTAAAACAAACACTCTGAGCTCCATGCAATTCTCCCTAAAAGCTCAGAAAGGACGGACTAGGAGAAAGGTTTTCTCCCAACCCCACAATATCCCTATACATTCTCATTATATTCGGATTTCTACGGTGTTAAAGCTAAGGAACATCCTGCCCTGTAATCTCCCTGGGGCAGCTGCAGGAGTAGGGCATTTGGGTGGATGAGAAGCTCCCGGGTGACTCCCTAATGAGCAAGGTTTTAGAAATTGGTTAGAGAATAGCAGTGACTTTTGAACCTGAGAAAAAGAGTACGCTGTTGTGTTACCAGTATATTAGCTAGTTGTTTTGGCTAAGGAGATGATTCCAAAACTGCAGTCTGTAGCTGTCAGAGCTAATATAGCCCTATGGCATGAACAGGACCTGAGTTATTGCTTAAGGCTGTCTGCAGACTCAGGAACTGAATCACGTACAACTAGATTTAAGCTCAATCGTCTTTTAATGGCATCTTCAGAACTCAAATGTTAGATTGACAATTTGGTTGCAAATGGAGAATTTTGCAACACAATTCCACAATGAAGGAAAATATCTGTTACCACCAAATTAATGGGATCTAGTTTACTTCAAGTTTACTATGTTTATACTTCAAGGAACAAACAATGGCTTTAGTGTATTACGTGGTCTGCAAAGAGTAATTACAATTTTATTGCTGATCTCTTAAACTTACTCCTTGTCTATCAGTTTCTGGAATTAGTAAATCTGGCCAGTTTCTAAAGATAAACAACCCACTACATTTGACTTCAAAGTATTTACTACAGTCAAATTTGGAAAGTGAATCTCTCATCCTTTCAAACAACCCAGTCCCCTGAAACAAGCATCCCACTGAAACGGAAGAGTCCCAAATCCCCTCGGTGGGCATAGAATCTCTCACAGCCTTCAGGGTAAGTCTGTCTCCAACCCAGGCTCGAATCCAGTGTCTTTCCTCCTACCAAAGAAGTTCCCCCCAAAGTTGCGAGCATTGGCAGGATTGGCTGTATTTCAGTAGAGAGGCATGTCTTTCACCTCCAGTAAAACTTCAGTTTTCTCAATTTCCCGTACCAGCACAACTCTGACTTTGCAAATCAGTGATTTTTTTCTTATGCTTTCCTCTGGTTTTCGTTATATAAATACACAGTTTGCTTTTCTTTGGTTATATAAATACAGTTTCCTTTTCTTTAGTGCAATTTGGCAGATAAACTGAAATTGAGGATACAATCAAGAAAGCTGTATTTTAAAACCATTCATGGTTCTCCCCTGATTTTTTTTTACTGAATTGAGCTTATTTTGTACACATTTTTTCCCACTCCCCAAACTTTTATTTAGAAATCAGAATGTGCCCTGAGCCCTTGTATTTTGGAATACAGCAGCCTTTGGAGGAGTTTTAAAACACGGCAACATCCATGCAAACACAACGAGGGAACAAACAAGTCTGACCGTATAAGGAGCAAAAAACTGGCTGTACAGGCTGCACACGCTGGTAGCCTGCCTTCTGCTGTACTGCTGCTGCGTTGCCCTAAGCTCGTACCTGCCAGTTCTCCCCAGCCAACGCAGAAAAACTAAAAAAGGGTCAGACTGGGTCTTTTTGAGAAGCAAGATGAAGATATTTTCACATATTAAAAATACATGTATGGGAGCAGGTTCAGGTTTATCGTCTCTTGAAACGCAGGAAAGCAGTAGGTCGTTCAGATTTTGTATGACAGCACACAACTATGGCTACTGGGATAGTCTTTACTAGTTACAGCAAAGACATACTCTCGCTCTTGATATAGCAGCAAGGGTGCAGACGCTCCCAGCTGACAACAGCTAATTCTCTTTAGCGGGTCCTTGTGACTCTGCCATAGACACCAAAAACTTGTGTCAGCATCCGCTAAGTCACAGCTGTTACAATTGCACCTACTAAACCAGGGCAGCTTACGGTCCTGTTCTGAAGTGATGTGTACACAGAAAAGAGCGGAAGCTCAGTTAAAGTCTGCTTTATTTTTTTCACACCCTTGGCCATGTAAAAACTGCCCCAGGTGCTAGGGAAGGGAAAAAAGACATCTTCCAGCCACCTCTCTGTCCTTGCAGCTGTCTTGGTGGGATCTCCTAGGCACAAATGCAAGGCTGGCCAGGATGTTTGGCCAGAGACTCCAGCTGAAAAGAGTTTTATTCAAAACCACCAAGAGGAAGCGAACACTGAAAGTGATGATCTGCAGGCCTCACAACAGTCATGGAGAAAAGACACAGGGAAGAGAAAATTACAATTGAAACTGTGATGGTCCTACTTACAAAACTGGTGACCCCACCACTCTGGAGGAAAACATGTCAGTCATTTGTTCAATCAAAGACACATGCAGGCAAACCAGAACCTCGGAAATCACAAACTCAGGAGTATGGAAAAAACAAAGTGCTTTCACTGCAAGGCGGTTGGAAATACTATATAATCCCAATCCCTGACTCCATTAAAACGTATTGTTATTATTACTATTATTATTGTGAGTGAGAATTACAGCTCTTTCTCTCAGGAGGTGTTGAGTTTCATACCGTGGACTTTAATTTCATAAAACTGAAGAGAGAGACCAGAATAGGCACTTAAGAGTAATTAAAATAAACAAACAAGTAAGAAAGCAGGCATCCCTCTTTGTGCATGTAAAAAACTGAGAGTTTGCACCCTGCCATAAACAGGCAGGACCTGCTCCAAGATCCCAAACTGGCAATTGAAGTTGCAAGGTTAAGTGCAGGCAGAAGAAGCTTCACTTCGCTGTACGTTCCTGCAGGGGATGAGAGCCTCCTCTTGATCCCCTTTAATTTACTGGTAATTATGTTATTGACTTCAGTAAGAACAGCAGCAGGCAGAGAGTCCTGCAAGAGAACATTGTTTACGAAAAAGCTCAAATGCTTTTCTTTCCAGATGTCACGCTGGTCATAAGAAAGGAAAAGCGGAAAGTGTGGGAAATGAAACCACTTTCTAACTGGCAGCTCCTTCTAAATTTGCAGTAGAAATCCAAATTGCTTGTGCTCGTGCTCCTGAGTCTGGCTGCTTGTGCTTTAGGGAACCCAGTTTGGATGACTTCCTAAAAGCCAGTTGTTTGGGGTCTAGTGGGGATCACCCATCTGAGGTCACTGGGCGGCTGCCCTGACGCAGGGATACGCATAAAGAGCCACTCCGTTTGAGGGATTCCCCTAGACTCCGGTGGAAAAGCAAGAGAATCAGGATTCACTGTTGCCACGTCCATGCACTAAGCCAAGGTGAACTGGTTAAAAGGGGAAAGAATGTGTGCAGTTTACATTGCTGCATAGCCCAAATACATACTGATGGTGTAATTTCACATCGGTACTGCGCAAATTGAAGACCTGCCTGTCAGAAGAGAAGCCATTACCCCATTAATACCTTTATTGATGTCATACTTTTTAAATATTGATTTAATTTATAACAAAGTATAATTAAGAGTAAATTATAGGAATATGCCTTGTTTGGGATTCTTAAAAAAGAGAGAGAGAGAGAGGAGTCAGGTCTTGCAGCTATTACACTGAGTAACCTGTACTCATAATATGAGTCATTCCCAGTGAAGGGAACAGGAATACTTGCACAACTGACTGGCGGTGTCTACCTGGCCAGTCTGGCTGAGATCCGTAATGAGGTTTGAAAGCAAATTCTCCAGTCATCCCCACCAAATCCTATTTGCACCCACACAGCCTGTGGAGCACACACGAACTGTATTCCTTTGGAAATAAAACACCCAGAGAACTACGCTCCAAGGGTGCTCCAAATGTGCTCCATTACTGTTGCATCCTCTGGACAGCTTTAAAACACCTGCATGACAGAGACGTTTCATTCAGGAAACCCAGTGGGTGTAGAAACCTCAGTACGGATGAGAAAACCTCAGTAAAGGATGTATAGATACTGAATTCTTTCCTATGCATTTACAGTTATGTATACCAACAAACTGAAAGTTTTGAGGCTCCGTTGAAGTAGAACACATCAGCGTCTAGATGGTAATATCTGCAAACTAGGAATGCATCAGTGCCCAGAAGTTAAATACTAACTTGGTAACATCTGCAAACAAGGAGTAGAAAAACAAACATACAAAACCAATAAGTACAGCATTTAAGCAAATGTAAGCAAAGCATGAAATTCAATTGTCTATGTAAAAAATCTAAGTGTTGTTTAGTTTAGCCAGAGGTCATATTTATAGCTTATGCCAGTAGCTTTTCTAAATAAAAGGTTATTTAAAATATGTTAAATCAAATGTGGGGAGAGCGAGGAAGAAAGGATGGGTGGAAATTACAGTGGGTAACCGCTATGGTACTGGCAAATCCAGGAGTTCTAGAAAGGCCTTGAAAAATCTGAGATTCACGAACTGCAATTTTATGTAATCTCTGTTTTTGTCTTTTAAATATCTCAGACCGTCTTTATGTAGGAGACGGTGTTACTGCTAAGGAATAAACACATCCCCCTTATCACTTTACCCACTTCAGCAGAACTGCAGTAGGGATAAATACGCTCTAAAAGGCTTTGGTTGTGAAGAAAGCAACAACCATTATTGTTGCCTCTTGCAAAATATGCTAAGGAACTGAAAGTCCCTGGGCCCCTGATCGTATTGTTTAGCTCTCAAACCAAACTACTTCAAAATAGCCTTGCACTGACCCGGTGCTGCCTGAAGCTTGCACGACTTCCCAAGGCAGAGCACCGGAGGTGTAAAACAAGATGAGAACCGAAAACTCATACGGTTGTGAGCAGCTGTTGACTTCAGGGTTGCTTGGAGTGTGCAGGATGTGAGAGAGAGAGAGAGGAGCGTCTGGCAGCTTTTCTGTTTCCCTCAAGCACCGGGCTTGCGACTGTGCCAGCACGCTTCCTCTGCTGGGGCGCTTGAAGCCCTGGGAGCAGTCATCTGATGGGTGCACCACCACCACCAAACACCCCGAGTGCTGCAGACGGCTTTGCCCTGGTACCTCGCCTCCTCCACCCTCCAGGCAGCACAGGGCTTTGGTGGGGATGCAGGTGGGGCTGTTAAGGCCCCGTCCCCTTCCCCTGTTCCCCCCCCACAGTGACGTTTCCCTTCAGCAGCCACCCATAGGCCGAGGCCCACCACAGAGGCTGCACGCCCAGGGCAGGGTTACTGCCACTGTTCTCTTCAGGTACACCAGGTACCAGGTGAGAAAAGGCGCCTGCCACACAGATGGGGGCTACCTTTGTTTTGCTGACCCCTGACACCCTCGCTAAAGGAAATATTTGGTCCTGTCACTTTGCATTGTTTTTCGCTCGGCAAAGATCCTTTGAGATACACAAGTGAGGCTTCAGTTCACCTCAAGCATACAGACTCAAGGACCTACAGTTTCAAGGGAGCTGAGAAATACAAGATAACCTCATTTGACACACACTGCAGTTTTAAACAAAAACGAGCTTTGTGTAGACATATCAGAGTGCCGTAAGGTGCCAGGAGTGGCCACTTATTCCCCTTACACCCACCCTGTGTCACAGATAAAAATGAAAGTAGAAAGAATAAGACAAAGCAAGATAAGCAAGGTGATCATCTAAGATATCCCAGATAGCTTAGAATATATTTTTGTGCTAGTCTGCACAGTAGTAGCATCTAGGGCATGTGAACTTGTACCAAGACACTCACAAACACTCAGTAAAGCAAAGCAAGCACCGGTTTCATTTAAGGACAGTGAGAAGTGTTGCACTTCATGGACAAGGCTTTTTTTTTTTTTTTTTCCCTCAAATAGTGTCCATGCAGGATGTAAAGAGAAAAGAAGCACATGTCAGACTCGTATTTCACAAGTCAAGTATCACTGCTGTTTCTGGTAACAAGCTTACTTAATTAAAACAGTCTGCAACAAACTTTTGCCAAGATAAAGCAAGAACATCTTTAATTGCTAAAATCTGGTCCCTCTCCCTGAGGATCCCTGATCCTTTAGAGGGATCTGCACCACGAAGAGCCTCTTTCAAAGCTTCCCAGTGCTTGCACAGTGCACGACGGTTCTCCATGGGCAGTATTTTGCTCCTACAGATGAAGACCGGACAGCAGTAACTAAACCTATACCTTCCGCTAGCATTTACCAGTGACCTTCTGACTACACAGAGGCAGCCACCATGACAAAATTCCACTCTTTCACCTCAACAAATAAGTGACACCTTTTTAATTGCTGCTGTAGTATTACAGTCTTTCAGCATGTTACACGGGAAGGTTATGCAAGAAACTCACGAAACTGAAATCAACAAAGAAATTTCACAGAGGTAGTAAAAGGGAAACTGCACCGTGTGAACACTTATCCCGAGCTGCTTCATGTGTATGCTCAACTTTACAGACAGTCCGCTACTTCTGGAGCCAAAGCCTCACCTAGCATAAAAATCACAGTGCCAGGAAATACATAAGGTGGAAACTTTATATCAGGTTGAGATCAGGCTCACAGTATATGAAATTTCAGACAATTGGAGCACCAACAGCTTGCTCTGCGAGGCTTCCACAGAGCATTTTGGGAGACTTTCTAGTATTGGAGTAGAAATAAAGACATGCGATTGTTTTCACTTTGTTTCTTCTAGAAGCCGTTTAATCTCCAGTAATCATTACAATTAAATAAGTCTTTGTATATAATGTGTGAACATATATACACACACAGAGTACACTCTCTATATATCCTGATATGTGAAAGTCCTTTCTATGTGAAGGAGAAATTTCCCTGGTATAGGCTTTAAAATTATGTGCACTTACTGTTGCATTCCAGATGTAGGGAGGGAAAAGAAGGAGTGAACTCTGTAAAATTCAGCATACGGACACGCTCAGGAAATTAACGTTTTCTTCTGGGATTTATCTAATCATTTGTCTATTCGCAGCTGACAGCCTCCCCATTATTCCTTAACCCCCTCCAGTTAAACAAGAAACAAAGCTCGCTCCTTCACCAAACAAGAGAACCGCCGTGTAAGAAACACAAGAAACAAACCCACACGTCAACAACTCGCGCAACGCTGTGGTTTTAATTTGCAGAAGGCTAGAGAAGTGCTTTAATAAGTTTCCCTAGGAAAGGAAAAGAAAGTTTGGGAATTCTCCTGATGGCTTCTGAGCTGTCAGGCTGATTCCAACCCATCTGGGAGAGGAGCAGCGCTTCCAAGACTTTACACACTGGGGTGGCCAGGGAGAAAAGGCGAATCATTCCCCTCAGAAGAGCCACAGTGCCAGCTCAAGGCTTTCCAGGCACCAGTAAATGCCCACTGGAAGTCAACTACATCACTCAGAAAGCAGCCTGCATTACTCTGCTGGTCTCTGAAATACTTGTGGCCTGAAAAAGTTACAGCCCAAATCAAAGGAGGGTTGGGACCTGACCGCTGCAGATGATGAAGACACCAAGGTGAAAGACTTGAAGCCACACAGAGATAGATGTTTCAACCGATGTGGAATAAAGTTCTTCAGCTAGGACTTGCCAGTGCCAAACCCTAATGATAATTGGTCCTAGACAATTCAGACAAACGTTATTTTCAGTTTCCCACAGTTACAAATTGTCTTCAGTATGAAGCAGGAGGATTAACACGTTCTCCATACCGGGTGAAAGTGTAAGCACAATTGTGGAAATCCTGTAACACAAAGAGATGTCCAAAGAGATGCTTTTCTGGGTACTCTACACTCCTGGCCTCCAAGACTTCTGCTGGCAATGCCAGTTTGCCTACTCCTGAAAGCAATTCCTATTACCAACCCAGATTTTGTTACATCTCCTCTTGTTTCTGGGCTGTCAAGTAAAACAGAAGCTTTTGATAAAGGCTCTCTATGTCACTCACCATTTTACAGACTTTTATTACATTTCCCTGATACACCCCAGAGTTTTCCAACAAATGAGTGCTATAAAGGCTCTGCTATCTGCCAATCATTTTTATTGGTCTAGTTCTGTGTTATCCTTTTCTAGACGACCGGTGGTGCCCACAGTATTTCACATACACCCACTGATCCACATAACAGCCATGGCTCTATAAAACATTATAATATTTTCTTTCTTATTCTCTGTTCAGTTCCCAATGAAATCAAACATATTTTCCCTGCACTTTCACACTGAGCAGAGATTTGCATTGCTCCTTCTCGCAGGATGCTCCTGAGCTAACACAAGGCACTTAAAACCTAGAAAAGTGCACATTCAGTCCTTCTCTCTGAGCGCTTCAAATTTTCAATATCGAGATTTATTTCCCGTCCTCTGCCTTCATTTCTCACTCATTCACCATGGTTAAGCCTCCGATCACGTTCTGCCCAGTCTTTGCTGGACTTGACTTCAGATTAAGAAAAACTTCATGCCGTCTGAAGATTTTGCTGTATCATTGCTCACTCCTTTCTCCAGTTCATTAAGCAGCACCAGACCCAGCAGAGAACCTTGCGGCACCCCTGCTGCTAACCTTTTGCTATGCTGAGCATCGTTTCTCGTCCCTTAGCCAAAACCCCTCGGCAAGCCCAGTTCACATCTTTGCCACCCTCCCCTCTCCCGAGGTTACACCCAGCTCTAGCCCTTACTCGAGCAAAACTCCCGTAGATTTGCGTGGTTGTTTTGACTAAACGGAGTTTGCAAAATCGGGGAACAAACGTTGTTGTCACCAGCAGCAGAGTCAAGCGGCACAGTACCCGCGGTTACGCGATTATCCGAGTTTGTTTATTTATAGCTCTTTATGGATGTAGCCTCTTCGCTGTGCCAAAAGCTCATATTCTAGGGACAGGTCCAACCAAAGGTTTCTGCGGGTCAAGCCGGCTCGGAGCACAGCACGCCTGAATTTAGCTCTCCTGCCTCTCGGGGGATGCATGCACAGAGCTGTCCGAGGATGCACCTTCCGTTACGGGTGCTGTTTTAAGCCACCCAGAGCCTTGTTATAGATGTAAGAGAAGAACCGGAGGACACAGCGCTGCCGGCCTTTCCGTACCGAATGAGGAAACCGGTCCCTTCTTATTTTAACGGGCGGCATTGGGGAAAGCAGTTCCTGGAAAGCAAGCCCTCGCTCCCCGGCGCTTTGGGAAGAGTTTGGGCTTTGCCCAGCCACCACCGCAGCGACCGAGCCCGCGGGCAGCTCAGCCCAGGCTGCCAGCACCGGGGTACCGGCGGCGGCCCCCCCCAGCCCCCCAGCCCCGCTGCTCACCCACCTTGAGGTACTCGTTCTCGGAGCGCAGCTCCTCCACCTCCCGCTGCAGCTCCTCGGGGGCCGCCCGCGCCGGCTCCCCGCGGCTCGGGGCTCGCCCGGCTCCGGGCTGCGGCCCCGGGGGGGGCTCCCCGCGGGGACCGGGCGGCGGGGGGGCGCCGCGGGCCGGGCCGGGCAGGGCGGCGGCGGCGGGCTCCCGGTCGCTGGAGCCGGTGCCGGACTCGGCGTCGCTGCTGGCGGCCGGCGCCGGGCGCTGCTCGTCGGAGAGCGGCTCGGAGGGGCAGTCGGACAGGTCGGAGCTGCTGTCCGTGTGCCCCACGCGGGCCAGCACCGCCGCCGCCGCATGGCCGCCGCCCGGCGCGGCGCCCCGCTTCCCCTTCCTGCCCTTGCCGCCCGCCGCGGCCCCCTCGCCGCCGGGCTGCCTGCCCCCGGGCCGCCCGCCGGGGCCCGGCTCGGCTCCGCGGGCCGCCCGCTTGGCGCAGGGGGCGGCCTTGGCGCCCGGCCGCGCGGAGGGGACGGCGGCGGCGGCGGCGGCCTTGGCCCCCGGGGCGGCGGGGCGGCGGGGGAGCCGGCCCTGCGCCGCCAGCAGCCCCGCGGCCGGCGGGTGGTGGGCGCCCGGCTGCGGCGAGGCCGGCGGCGGGGAGGGCCGCCCGGGGAGCCCGGGGGACTTGGGGGGCGCCGGGGGAGGCTTGGAGGCGGCGCTGGGGGCGGCGGAGCGGGCGTGCAGGTCCTTGAGGAAGGGTCTGGCGGGCGAGGGGGCGCGGTGCGGCCGCTTCTTGTCGGCGTGCGGGTGGTGGTGGCCGGGCGGCGGCCGCAGCGAGTCGCCGGGGCCGGGGCCGGGGCCGTTCAGCGCCTCCATGGCGAGGGCCGGGGGCGCCGGGGGGGCGGCCGGCGGCGGAGCTCGGCGGCGGCGGCAGCGGCAGCCTCCTGCAGCCTCCCCGCCGGCTTTCTCATCACTTCTGCTTCGCCCAGACACAGCCCTCGCACTTTTCTCGCCCGAGCCCCCTCTCCCTGCCCCCTCACCCCCTCCTCCTCCTCCTCCTCCTCCTCCTCCTCGCCGCTCTCTCCCGAGCACTGATTTGCTTCGGCGAAACGAGCCCAAATCCCTCAGCGGCGGCAGCCGCCGCCTCCTCCTCCTCCTCCTCCTCCTCCACCTCCTTCTCCTCCTCCTCCTCCTCCTCTCCTTCCCCTCCCGCTCCCCTCTCCGCCCGGCTCAGCTCAACTTGTGCTGCAGCCCCCAAAGCCTCGCTCTCCCCTCCACCCGACCCGCAGCCCCCTTGCCCGCCCGGCCGCCCCCTCTCAGCCCACCGGCGCCGCTGCCCCCGGCCCCGCTCCCGGTGCCGGCCCCGGCTCCGGCTCCTGGAATAGCCCCGCTGCTGCCGGGGCCGCTCGGGCGCGGCGCTCCCCGCCTGTGCGCAGGATCCGCCCCCTCTGTCACGGCGCCAGGCTCCCTGCGAGCTGCTGCTCCCCTCCAGCTCCCCGCAGCCTTCATCGCAGGGGCGCTGCCGGCAGCCGCTTGCTGCCAGAAACCCTGATTTCGGGCTGGGGAGGGAGTTTGTATTTCCCAGCCACCGGCATTGCACGTTGGTTTATTTTTTATTTTATTTTTTTTACTATTTTTTTATTTTATTTTTTCCAGCTGAGACTTGGCGAAAACCCTTTCTCCGGCGCCTTGCAGCAGCACAACAGCAGCCGCCGCATCACCTCTTCGCTGGCGGCAGGCACCGGCTCGCCCAGAGGCAGTGCCGAGCATCCCGGGCCCCCAGCGAGCTCCTGGCTGGGGCTGTGAAAAGCACGGGGCCGTCCTCTCGGGGTCCGCGGGGCCGTGGGATCGGAGCCCTTGCGTTTATTTGCAAAGCGCCCGGAGAGCCCCTAAAAAAAAAAAAGGGAGAGGAGCCGGAGCGTGGGAAAGCGGCGCGGCGGCGGCGGGGATGCTCCGGGCTCCTCCGCTCGGCTCCCCGGTGTGCCACGGGCAGGTGGTGACGCCACCGACAACGTCATTGTGCAACAAGTGACGTCGTTTGGCGAGAGCTGCTGCAGCGGGGGAGAAAAGACCCGAGAGAGAGCCGGGGCTGCGGGGGCAGGAGGGCAGAGCCCCGCCGCGGGGCAGCAGCGACGTGCCGGGGGTGGTGGCGGAGTTACTTCGGTTTGTTTTACCATCAGGAAGCTACCGGGCAACGTAAACAAGCCTCCTTTTCTGAAATCCCGGAGCGAGAGATGACGGTTGCTGCGTTTCATCCTAAGAAATATTATTACGAGAATACTAAATATTATGGATGATAGGAATCAGAAAAGGATGTTGCCACTCTTCCTTGGGTCCTGTTACAACTTTCGAGAATACGCCGTAATTCCAGCTTCTCCTCTTAGCTTTGCAATGTGTTTTAGTCCCGTGATGAAAGGGGAACTGCTCGGGACTGGTTTATGAGTACTCTGGTTTGACTCGGTTGCCCCACGAACATAACACTTCAAATCAAAAGGAAAATGAAAGGGAAAAGTATGTCTCGAGATAAGCCACTTTCCTGCAAACAATAGCTGAGAGACAGTGCCAGGCTTCTTTGCACTGGAGGGGAAAAGAATTAGGGAGGTGGAGAAAGGAGCACATTCACAAAAGGCTGGGAATTAGCTGGGAGAGTTAATCCGAGACACTTCAGTGCCTGACAGAGTCCAGTTTGCTTTGGTTACCTTGAAAATTTTACACAAATACGTGAATATAGATTATTTTTGGTTATTTTATGATTTTTTCCCCCAACAAATGCTTTGTTTCAAATACTAAATGCTTTATTTTTGAAGGGTCTTGTTGTATGCCTGTGTGTCATCAGCCACGAGCTCCCAAAGGTGAGGATGAGGAGCTGAACTCAGCCCGGCTTCCCAGTAAATGGAGAAGCCAGGCTCAGAACAATTACAAGCTCACAGCGGGGCAGGGTGGCCTTGGATCAGGAGGGGGACTGGAGAGCAGACACCTCCATAAACGCCTACCCTTGTATTGTGTGCGCCTTCCTCTCCTTGAAGCTTACAGGAAGGCTGGTTATCCCCTGCGCTCAGAGGCAGCACCAGTCCGACGAGGCGTCTTAATAAAGTGCCTCATTTACATTGATGCTCGCACAAAATAGCCTGGGACCGAAAACATACAGCAGCAGCACACATTCGGCTGAGACCAATGCTCGGTCACGCCAAGATCCCTTTAGGTTTTTCTGGCGGTATAAAGCGCTCAGTAACAAAGCCGTGCAGCACCAGGAACCCCTGCCGGGCACGTGCCTGGCTGGGTGCAGATGGCAGGTGTCTGTGGCCTGAGCCCAGCTGCGGCAGCTTGGCTGGGTTCCCCCATCCTCTGCTGCCCGTGTCCAACGCCATTTGGAGGTCCCTGGAAGAGTGGCGTAAATGGGCATGGCAGGGGTGAGAATAGGACCCTAATATGACAGCTAAGTACATACCGCAGAAATCTCCGCTGGGCTAGGCAAATGCCCAGTGAGGGCTGCTGATATCATATTTCGTATTTATTTATATCAAACCATTTTTTCCCTTTACTTAAATCTCACTGATGGTTCTCATAGGAACGTGCAGGCACCGACTATCACGCTTAACCTAATTCTCCTCTCCCATTCTTGTTATTTGCTTGCGATGTCCAATTGTTGTCTCTTATCGTAAATTAGTCATACACTCCCTGGTGGGGGAACAGTTTCTTATATGCTTGTGTGACTCTTAACATAATAGGACGCCTGGGTGTTGGTTGAATAATACAAATAATCAGACATAACACTTCTACAACAAATTTATTTTGGCAGTGCTGATATCCTTTGTCCAATTTATGCAGACATTTGATAACCGAGTAGTATTTGCACAAATAATTATGAAAAGTAGATGCTAAGCCTGACTACTTAGATTAGCTATCACATGTTTTACAAAGTGTAAGGCACAGCTTGGCAGTGCGGGGCTCCCTAAATTCTTTTCTAGGGCTGAGGCACAAGAGAGTTTACAATTACTTGGAGAAGATGTGAAGAGACTCAATCTAAATGTAAATTTGTCCCTCAGCCGGCCCAGCTTACAGTAGCCTAAGCCTAAACTGTTATTTTCTCCTATTTCAAATCCCTATTTCAGACCTACTTGAATGATACCCTAAGAGCAGCCGACCTGTAATGGCCAGACTCGGAGCTGCAAGGGAGCACTCGTGTGTACAGAACTAACGCAAATGCTAAATGAAGACACAAATGCACCCATCCAGACTGTACGTGTGGATAAGACAGCGTATACCTGCTTGAGTCTGTCATTATTCCCCCTTTATGTGTTGCAGATCATGAGTTGTAATTTCTTTGTGGCCACATTGTGCTCTGTGATTATACCCTCCCAGAGGAATCCTCACAGTGGCCAGCAGGTGTTACAGTAACGCATTGACAACAAAACCCATGAATAGCTTCAACAGGAAAATGTGTGACATTGGAAGTTCACAAATCTTTTTTTTTTCCCTATTTTTTTTTCAATCTGTTCCTCTGCTCTCTGTCCTTGGGGGATCCAAAGCTCCAAAGACCTTTTTTAAAGCTTTATTCCTGGTCCCTGGAGTCATATCTAGATTGCGACTGCTTGCTCCTTGTTTGTACAAAACCCTGCTATTAAAAGTCTTAGTTCTTTACTGTTACAATATTACCAAGTGCCAGAATTCAATCAGAGAACAGAAATAATTGCATGAACTAGCTCCTGTAAAGGACCTCAGTACCAGAAGAAGGGCTTAGGCAGAATTTAAGCACATTCATCCAATACTGTGATTCCCCCCAAACCCATCACCCACCCCCACAGGCACCTAGCCCTGTTGGCTGCCTTAATTTTGGCTGTAAAGCTCCACGGACAACCAGAGCTTTCCCCATGTGGGTGCCCATGCCGGGTCCCCACGGATGAAGCCCTCCTGCCCTTCCCGAGCACGGAGCTGCCCCCTCTCCCTGTCCTGCCAGCTCTGGGTTGGGCACCCCTGCCCGGGCTGAAATCTGCCCTCCCGTCTGACTGCGTGCATAGTACAGCCAACTGTAATGCCCAATGTGGGGGGAACAAACAAACAAACAAAAGAAACCACCAAAATTAATATATCATGCTATTATACTAAAGGGCATCTCCGGATCTCAAGCACCAAGCAGCACATACCATCCTATCAGGGTTGTGCAGAGTTCAGAACTAAGCAAGTCAAACATGCACTTTCCCATGTTAATGGATTTGTACTTTTCCCTCTCACAAACCACCTGCGACCTCAATAAACACCCCCACACACACTTCAGAATTTATCACCCGCTCACCACTGCAGGCGCAAGCACCTAGGTTCTTGTATGGTTATTGTCTGTAGCACAGCACTACTGTGTACCACTCATTTTCTAGCTTCTTAACTTTCAGGGGATGATTTACTGCATTTCATCAAGTCTGTCTTTCAAAGTAAAGAAAACACAACTTCTGCTATTTCTGATTAACCCTTACATGCTACAGGTGCTGTTCAGCTCAGTTGAAAATTACTGAGTTTTGGTGTGTTTTTCTTTCTTTTCTCACTCTACTATATCAAGACTTTCAAAGCCATGAAACATTTGAAGCCCTGGATGTTTGGTGGCATTCAAAAGGGAGAGACCAAGAAAGTAAAAAAAATCACTGAGAACCAAAGGCTGGCTTGGATCAGAGTCACCAAAAGAGAAACAGCGCATTTTCTGTCTTCCTTCATAGCCACTAAGGAGTTTGCACAGAAACGCAGTGTTAGTTTATCAGATATTCAATAAGGGAAAAGAAGGAAAAGTCCTACACTTGTTATTTACTGAAGACAGAAGCTTTTCACAGCTTCTGGTTGTTGCAACTGATACACGTTACTGGATATACTGTTTGTAAGTTGTAGTCTGACATTACCTCAGCACCAGAAGTGTTCCACAGAGTTATGAAACATATTTCAAAAGCCGAGGAAGCAGACCAATACGCTGACTGTTGGTTGGCAGTGCTATTAATTTGTATATTCATCAAGGAATGTGTCACCTCACAATAAGCAAAACGCCAGTCTTAGAATATTATAAGTTATCCATCTGTAATGTACAGTTGGCTGAAGAAAGCTGCAGAAAATATCATATTCTGCACACACACACACCCCTCTGATAACTAACCAATATCCAAATATAGCAAACACTCAATAGGATTAGCTTCCTAGATATATCTGTGCCAAATTTAGCAATTAAAGCATCAGTATTTTTCCACAGTGCTTTGTTCCCACTGTATTATTTCCTCCTACCTCTATCACCTCTTCAACTGCTTCTTTTCTGACCCCGATTAGGGACGCTGTTCCCAGCAGAAACTAAATCCAAATTTCTTTTTTTGTTGCCACTTCAGTTCCTCCTGAGATGCTGCAGGCAGACACACTGCATTTGTCCCTTTCCAGTAATTTCAATTAATCTACCTTCAACTGATCCTAAACCTTTAGGACATCAGGCTTTACTGTTAGTTCCTTCAAAGCTGTAGCTGTCTTTGATTTAAGTCTGGGTTTCGAGACAGCTGCTCCCTAGTTTTTTTCTGTCTCTACCAACCCAAAACAATTGCTTCTCACAAACACTCTGGCTGTGGTGGTTTAGGAGTGGCTTTGTCCTCAGTGCATCTGTTGTTCTGCCGGGGTTCAGGAAAGCTGATTACTGAAGTCTGCTTCCCTGGCAGTGCTTTCACACGCAATTTCCTCTCCGACTCTCTCATCCAAGCTTGGGGCACGTCACGGCATCACTGTGGGACAGTCGAGCCCTGGATTACACAGCACCTTTGAGGCAAGCACAAAGTTACCTCCCGCAGTTTGCACTCATCTGAGCAGGCTCCACAACCAGTCGAGAAATCAATGATTTTGAAGAAACATGCAGACTCTCACCCACCTGACAGTGCCTACGGATCAAAACCCAAAGGCCTGGAAGAAGCAGAAGCTAATGAGTAGGAATTATTATCTTGACACAGAGAGACCTCTAAGCAAGTAAGGTGGATTTCCACATGCCAGAGGGATGCTTGGAAGATGGACCACCGATTGCAAGGCCAAGACGGAAGCACAATCGAAGTACAAAGGCATAGAGAAATCTCCAAAAATAGTATTACTTGTCTGTTCAGGATTCCAGGCTTTTTTAGGAAATCAGCCATTTACTTCAATTTGTGATCTTAAATAAATACTGTTGGCACTGCCTAGTCAGAAGTCGAAGAAAAGCTTTGCTTTCTTTGTCAACATGTCTCATAGTGTATTACAGCTTCTGTCTGATCAGTAGCAGAACCAACAGTGGTCAGTTTTCCCTAAACTGTAACGAATGGTCCAACAATAAAGTTTTTCACTAAAACAGGGAGTTAACATTCACTAAAAATATTTTCAGGCCAGCAAACATATTTTCACAGATCAATAAATATAAATATAAACAAAACAAATAATAAATAATAACATATAAATACACGTTTTAAGATCAAAAACATATCTCCAGATCTGTAGCATAACCAGGCAGAAATGTCCTTAACACTGAATGATTAGAATTCAGAAAACAAAGACTCAAAAATCAGACAATGACAGATCTGTTATGGCTTCACAACACTTTGGGGCTCTTCTTTTTTTGGCTGGTTTGAAGCTGCTCCATATGTTAGCTAGTACAAGGAACTGCCCACATTTTGTAAAGAATAAGATATAATCTAATAAATAATTTAATTCCCACATCTCATTTGTAGGGTTCATCTCAGAAAAATGCTGACATGCCAGTGCAGGAAAAACAGGTGAGGAAGAACAGTTTTCGGATTGGCTTGTCTTGTAAGAGTGTTTGGACTCTGTTTACTAGCTTCTGAAGGAAGAAATATCTTTTCATTCAATTTCTTGCCTGGTAATGGAAATAAAGCTCTAATATTCTCTATTTGAAGCGGTGATGCTACAGTGGTGCCAGCACTGACTGGTCTTAAGATGCTAAATGTATTTGAATGCCTTACTTGTGTATAACTGATCCAATATTCATATGAAGGTCTTCTTGCCTTAGAGACAAAATAATCCAACAGCTCAGTTTCTTGGATATGTGGCTTGGTCTGGGAGGACCTACGAGTTCACGCTGACGTCTTTCTTGTAACAGTGCCGTCATACAACGGCCAACCTTCTTCTAAATACCAAGTGTTTATGAAATGCATGGCAAACAGCAGCTGCAACGTACTGAAAATCTTCTGAAGAGTTTTGATAAAAGCTGTCTCTGGGGGTTGTTGACGATTCATCTTGTAAAGAGCTGAAAACTCACTGCAAGGTGGGAAGTATGTAGGTATAACTGGCAAAATGGAAAGCAGTTAATTGTTGAATTTGTCAAGGACTACCACAATATAATTGTCATTTGCAATCTATTTATTAACAATTTATAACAGGAAGTGGATGTCCACATTCACCGAATTTGCCAATAGCAAAATGTTATGCTGATAGCTCAGGACTGTGACGGGCTGTACGAAGACCTTAATGAAATTAGGTAATAGACAATTTTGTGGTAAATTAAATTTATACCCATGCAAGACTGGGGACTAGAGCTGAGTGAATAATTATTTCTAAAATGTATTAAGTATATTTAGCTTCTGTTTATGTTTGGAAATTGCTCAAGATGTATTTATGGTTTTCCAAAATTCATTACTTATTTCAGTCATTCCTAACATAATTGTTATGAATAATTCCCAATTTACAAATTGCTTATAGCTAGTTGTGGCCATTTCACCTCAAAACACATGCCCTGACTCCTAATTCCAGGTTGGTCGCATCTAGAAACAGCAATGCAAACTGATTTCTGTGCTCTTACCCCCGGAGCACCCTTCATTTAAGTTTAAAAATTAGCTAAAGAAGTTTAAAATTAGCTAAATTAAGGAAAGTGAAAGAGAAATGTATGGTAGAGTAGAAGATGTAATTACAAGGCAAAGAATATGGATCAGCTTTTCTTCTGATGTTTTGTACAAGATGGGTCTCACCAGAATTTTCTGTATCAGAACTTAGCAGCACTCAGGAAAACTAAGCTAACAAATCCCAAATGAGGTTTAGACAATTATATGAGTAAATACTGAATGGAGGGGACTCAATCCTAGTAAAAATGGTGTTTTTAAAGGAAATTCAGAGAAAGACCGCAGAGAACCCCAGGGAGTTCACAGGACCCCAAATGGTTGGTCTATTGTCACTGGAGCTTCTTCAGTGTTGTCCTTTTATCAGGACGGCCAAGAAAGATTTCCACAGTTAAGAACATAACGTTAGTTTGCTTTTAAAAATGAACTATTCTATGGGTTAAAAAAGAAAGAAAACTATGCTGGTCAACGGTATTTAAAACCCCAGCCATTAGGGCTAATGGGCATTTTAACGGTGTGTGCTGAGAATAGTTTGGAAAGAAGAACTTGTTCAACCTTTCTTCATTTCAAAAAGATCTGTTTTAACCCTGCTTTGGCACACATTATAGATAACTAGTATTGGATTATAAACTGCCTGTCAGAGTTTAAGAAGTATTTGGACTGTGCACTTAGTCATATGGTCTGAATTTTTGGATAGACCTGTGTGGTGCCAGGAGTTGGACTCGATGATACTTGTGGGTCCCTTCCAACTCGGGATATTCTATGATACTCTATAAAACTAGATTTCTGTAAATCTAGCATCACATTGCAAAGTGCAAAATTGTGGTGAAAAAGGAAAGAATCTGGATGAGAAAAAGAGAAGTGGGCTTACAAATCAAATTGCCTTCCAACAATTATTAAAAAACACACCAGGTCTAGGACATACTTCCTATTACAGTATAGTTGGAAAATTATCCCAGTGCAGCCTGGCAATGACTCGTACCTTTCTCTCTACCTGTACTTTGCACGTCCTTTCCCAGTGGACAAAAAGGAACCAGGAGAAGGAGAGGAGGGAGGAGGAAGGGGGTGGAGGAGGCTATGAGACACCATGGCCATGTGCAATAGCTGCTGCCTGTCTCAGGACAGTGCTTCCCTCTGACAAACCCACCCTGCAGATCCCAGGATGTCCCTCTGTTTTCTGTGTTAAGTGGTGAAGAAGCCAGCCCCCCCTCTAGGGGTAAGCAGCGTTTGGAGGACTGCCAGCCTAATGTGGCAGTAAATGGCAGCACCGCAGCGCAGCTCCATTTTAGCAACGGCAAGTTTATACTTGTGCCACCTCCCCTTTTTAATTCACTGTCACAGATGCAAGAATTTTGTATCATTTGCATCATGAATAGAGCCTTCCCTGTAAAAGGATCCCTTATTGTCCATTA
The DNA here is from genome assembly GCF_040182565.1 of Anser cygnoides. NCBI lineage: Eukaryota > Metazoa > Chordata > Aves > Anseriformes > Anatidae > Anser > Anser cygnoides. The sequence goes on from NC_089874.1 coordinate 109,668,133, forward strand.
TTTTTATCATTTTTTTCAACCCTGTTCTGTTTCATTGTTAGTCACTTCTGCCTTTTCTACGGGAATCAATGTTGCTTCTCCCAAAAAACAGGCGTGTGGGATTATTCAGACCAAGTATTGATATTAAAACTGGGGCCACTTCCCTTCAGTAATATGCAAGGAACAATAATGCGAAGCACTACAGTATGACAGCCATCTCTCGAGTGGAGAACAATACGCACCTGACTCATCCTTTCTGCTGCCTCTCAACAGATATTTGTATTAGATATTAGATATATAGATATTGTATCAACAGATATTAGTATTGGGATATTGCAGTGCTTCTGCATGCCACACATGTTGTATCTTCATTTCTTTTGGACTTTTCTGAGAATCTGCAGTGGCACACTCCGGAGATGTACATTATTTTTTATAACACTTCTGTACTTTGAAGCAGGAGGAAGATCTTAAACATCTATTAAATTGGCACTTGTCACTAATTATTTTTAAGCTTATCATCATTTGTAACTTTAAAGTCTCTTTAGTTGCTTTAATTATAGATTCTGTACACCATACTTTCTCCATTCAAGAAACGAGTTCATCATCTCAATTCGAGCACAGTTTTAACAATCTCCAGAAGAGATCAAATAGATATAACTGAATCCTGCAGTGTGGGCAAACACCTATTGTGCTTGTGTGACTGCATGACAGAAATCCACACCCAGAGCAAAAAAAAGGCAGACTTGCTCTAGGCATAAAGTTTCTCTTCTTTTACTGCTGTTTCCCTTACGTACGCCTGTGTCTTTCTTTATCTCCTGCTCTTCCTTCACATCTAACTCCTACTCATCCAGAGTATCAAAACCACCTTTGCCCTCCGGGCCAGGTCACTTCTCTCTTCAAATACTTCTTGCCAGCAGCATAACTCTTAAGGTCTTATCCTCCCATCTTCATGGGCTTACCCATGTTTCCTGCTCCTTTCAACACACAAAATGTGATTAGGGTCAGGAAAGATGCTGTAAGCACACAGGGTTTGAAACCATCTCGAGGCAGAGATGCAGCTGCAAAGTGTGTATTTTGTATATTTTTGGTGTATAGTTTATGCCTGACCTGTAGCTGAGGTGGGCTGTGTAAACCACCTTTTGAGACCTCTTTTTCATCCCCTCAGATTACCTTCAAAAATGGAGTAACACATTCCCTTTCCATGTATGTAGTATTAATTTTACCAAGTGCATGGGATATAGCAAGAGAAATCGTTTTACAGTTCTGCTAAGACATCAGTGGCTCTTCTGGCTAATCGCTGTGATTGTAGAGACCACGGGCAGGTTCAGCACAGAGTGCAGGCAACTCTTCCATGTTCACTGTGAGATCAAAGTCAGCTACTTGCCCCTCCACATCTGATGGTTTTGCTCCATGTGATGAGCCAAGGGTTCCCTTCGGTAACCTATGCTCCTGGAGGAACCACAGCCACAGCCATGAAGGCTTGGACTCAAGCTCTGCTGCTCTCACCTCATGTAGTACTGATCCCACTGCAACAGTCCCGCCATCTCAGAGATCAGCTCTTAAGCTACAGCCCATGTTCACAGACTGTGTCTCAACTGCTTGGTAAATGTTCTTTTGAATACAGGAAAAATCCATAGGATTTAACGTGGCTTTACTGGATGGCATGCTTTAGTTTATATTCTTTGGTGTCTTTGTGAATTTACCCATAAAGCTGCATAACTACTTCATATTTCATCTAATAAGTGATACTAAATAAAGGTATTATTATCTTTTTTTAATCTTAGTTATATTCACGGTTTTTACATTGTGTGAAATGAAGAATATTATCCAAGCAAAACTATGAAGAACTGAAATCTATACTGTTAACTCAAGGCTACCACACACGGCACAGCGAAACCTTTTAAAGACTACTACACAACACATTACAGATCTAAGCTTTTCAAAGCAGGATATGCAGGATTAAGGCTACATTTAAATCCAAACATGATAAAAGGAAAAAAATAAATAGGCAAAACACAATTACTTTATATTGATGTTACGTAAGTACTTATATGGGGAAATAATTCATTCCTTATTTCTATCTTGTAATGGTACTGGGAGGAGAAAAGATATTTTAAAGCATTAACCTCCCTCCCCCTTTTTATGTTGTTATCCAATCTGATACCATAAATACTAAAATACTTTAATCCATACTGTATGGTAATTGTCATCATAGGGGCGAGCTCATTTTGTTTGTAAGGCTCAGCCACGTCTTTTCTCTTTTAGCACATACATTTCTCTTCTGTGCTTCAGCTCTAACATTTGGAGTTTGTGACCACTGAAATACTTACCTCCATGATGCTTCTCAAATAACCACAGCATTATATCTGTACTGTATTCTACCTTTAAGTTTGTGACAGATATTCTCAGTACAGACTCAGTCTTGAGGTTACTTATGTTTTCAGGCAAGACCACTAACATTACATTATCCTTTGGGACTACGTATGCTGTCTACATAATATATGTCTATTTTGTAAGCAGCTTAGGATAGATAGACCATATTTTATTTGAAGCGGAGCTTATAACCAATGCCCTTATTTAGTAATAAACCATGTTCACAGTCCTTCTGCCTGTAGCGCCCAGTAGCAGACTGGGATTTATTTGAGAGAACAGGAGTGACAGCACAATAACATCTACTGAAATGCACTCGGTATCGCTGCCTTTCTTACTGGGAGCTGAGGACAGCAAGCAGCCAGCGGTGTAGCCTCCTGTGCTCCTTGGTAATCGATATGCATAAGAGGCTCCTGGGTCCTCTCCCTGTCACTCAGCAGTCCACCTTCCCAGGAAGGGACACGACGACAGAAATGGCAGCAGCATTTGCAGGAGGGTAAGGCTGTCCCCATCCCTCCCCCAGGCTCCCGGAGAAATACGTTGCCTTTGAAACCCACATGGCAGGATATTGAAGATTTATGGCTCCTGATCCTTGCTACAGTTCACTTTGCTGCTTTGTTTACTTGGCAGGGAGAGGGAGGGAGGAGGGAACTGGATTAGCCTCGAAACCCCACGACAAAAGGCAGAAAAGCTCTGCCTCAGGCATTTAATAATCTACATTTCTACTGAATTACTAAATATGCCTGCCTTATCTCCAGAAAAGTCGGCATATTTTAAAATAGTAATTCATAGCACTTAAAAAACATTTCACACTAAAATAGTTTGAAAACCAATGGGAGCTTTGTTCTGATCCAGTATCCGCTGCAACGTACCATAAGAGAGGCACAAAACCACACCAGGATACAGAACCAGTATAATTTAGTTACTATTTAAAGTCTCTGAAGTTCTTTTTTTACCTACGTTACCTTTAACACCACAAATGTTACACAGCTAAAAATAATAACCAGAACCACTGTGATGGGAGGCTTGTGAAAAAGAGGGGGAGACAATTCGGGATTTCAGTCAAGTGGATAATTATCTTTACATATGCAAAGGCCTTTACAGCTGAGACAGAGCTACAGTATTTCTCTGAACGTAACATAAGGGAAAGCTATTGGGGCATTTTATTTTATTTTTGTTAACATTTCCATCAGAGAAAGAAAACTACCTCGTCTTTTCTGATGGCATTAGATAAATATCATGCAATGGCTCAAAACGCTAATTTGTTTAATTGCATTAGTCCACTCCCCTCCTGTTATGGGAACTCAAGCTTCAATGGCAAATCCAACCCCTTAATGAGATTATGGCGACGTTCTCAATATGAGGCTGTAGGGTGGCAATAAGATGGGCAAGGGAGCCACGCGTCTCCTTGGTGACCAGCCGAGTGGTTAACCCTGGTAAGAAAGGGTGGAGGGAAAAATCAGTTTGAGTGACAGCACTTCATCCTTTAAACTTCACTTCACTGCTGAGCAAAGCAGAAACAGTGCCAAGCAGTGACCATGGGGAAATTACCCTTGTTTTCATCTCCCTCTCTTCCAGCTGATGTCAGGAGAAAGGGACAAGACAAAGGACCTCCAGCTGTGGTAAAGATCATTAAAACAGAAGAATACAAAGCCATGGACATCACTGTGCCATCTATTAAATATTAGTTTCAGTTGAATGCAAACGTTTTTCTTTGTTATGCAGCTTGATACTATTATTGCTATTATACCTTTAATCCTTTTTGCATAGCTTTATTCCTTTTTTGCCTCCTTTGTAACGAAGGTGCCTTGTAGTCAGCTCCACCAGCTAATCAAATTGCTTTCTCCTCATTACTCACAGTGAGCTGTTAGAGCCTGAAGCCTAAGCTAACTGGGATATATGGTCACGATTCAAGTTCTGTGGAAGGGCTGAAACTGTGCCAGAATCACAGTACACAGATATGTTGTTGCTGCTGTCATATCAAGAGCAGGTGATATGCTTTTGAGTTAGGGAGTATTTAATCACATGGCTGCCCAATTAGTATACAGCGATAAAACATGGGTTTGTCATTCATGGCCTTCACTGGAGACAAATGATAAATCTTTTAATGTCAATAGCCAGTACATCCAATATCAATTTCTCCAATCCATTGTTTTAAGACAAATGTCAGGCAACATTAAAGAGGCGATGTCTGTGAATTATTATTTGTTATATTATTTTTTTCCCATGACCGAGATATTTCTGAGTCAGAGGACAACACTGCCCACATACATTGAAGCAATGCATAACCCACACGCGTAGATCCCCTGAGCCTGGTTCAGATCACAGCAGTGCAATTCTAGAGGATTTCCACTGGAGCCAGCCAAGTTAAAGTGCTGTGAAAAATGTCCATAAAGGCAAAATGGTTTCCATTTCACAAGACCACATAGGCAAGAAAGGTCAGGAGGTGCAGGCCCGTGGGTAAAACTGGTCTAAGGGCCCCAAATATTACGTGAATCAAAAAGCATCAGAAAACTTACTCTGAGCACCATGCACCACTGGTGGATGGCTGGCCTCTCTGGCATGCTGTAGCTGGCTGGGAGGGCAGTGTCCTGCTGCAAGGGCGAGAAGAAAAGGACAGTCCATTACTAAGAGAAACCAACACAAGCAACTTCTAATTCCTCCATGCTTTAATTTAGCTGAGAGCGTAATCAATTGCTGAAATCATTTTGCTATTTTTAAACCTTAGGGAGCAAATGGAAATCTCATTTTAAAGACAGAACCTTAATTATGCTTTCTGAGAGCTAGTCATTTGCCAAAGGAGAGACAATGAGGCCAGTGCCACATTCCTTACCTCCTTTCTCATCTGCGAAGGTTTCCGATGCCTCCTGCCGACTCACCGAACTCAAGCTTCCAGCACATGGGGTTTCCTTTACTGTGGACTGGCTCCTGGCAGGTATTTTGACGCAGCTGGTCACCAGGGTTAGAACAGAAGAATCAATGGGTTTCTCATTTGGTTTGTTTTCCTTGGTGCTTTTGGGAAAGCCTGTAATTCTTATAACCACATCCCAACATCAGTCGTCGAGATCTTCTATTTTACAAGATACCTGTACTGTAATCCAAGCTGCCATTACAAGCGTGGCTAGGTATACTTGCAGTGGCTTTCATCTACCTAGAGCCAGATGAAAGGTTTCTGCGGCCTCGGGGCTGCTGAAGCCAGCAGCAGTGAAGCTACAGCAGCATGGGGTCCCTGACAGCCCCACAGGAAACGCTGGCACCTGCTTGGATGGGCCCTGGGCTCGGCAGCCCTTTCTGTGGTACCTCTCGCCTGGCTCTGCCAGAATCGTGCCTTTCCCTCATGGAAATACATCATTTCCTCCACCACAATTAGACTGCCTGTAGTTACGTCTTCAAAACCTCATGTTCTTTGGTCCTTCAGCCCATTTATTAAACGCACGGCCAGTTTTGCTCGTTAAGCTTTGACAGTTCAGCTCCCGCCACAGCAGCTCCTGTTGTGGCTGTGGGCCCGCCTGCAGCTCCTTCTCTTCAGCTCTGGATTTTTTCCTGAAAAAATCACCTTTCTGTGTTTCTTGAAGTTTCTTCGTTGGTCATGTTTTATCTAGGGCCCAAGAGAAGACATTCTGGTGTACTTCTGAAAGTTCAGCAGGATCAGTAAGTTAGCAGCTTAAGAAGTTGAAGACTGGGAAGAAGAAGAGATACTCACAGCCCCTTTAAAGTTATTTGATACATAATCAAATACAATCAAATATTTTGATATATCAATTATAAGCACAATCTCTCTTGACTTTCCTAACAGTGAACGAGATGAGATCTCTCTCCTGAGAAGTACTTGGTGTAGGAACATGATTTAAGCACTCAGATTTAGATGAGTTAAGTGTATGGCGCGATGACTCCTTCTCACTCCATTTTTCCACTGCTCACAAGTAGGAATTTCAGATGTATGTTATTTATTTACTTTTTAACCATGTGATATGACCTCTTACTGCTAATGAGAAGAGATTAACCTTTTGAAACACGAGGATGAAATTACACTCTCTTCAGGACTACAGTCATGAGCTAATATAATCACAGATAGCCTTAGAAAGAGCTCCGCACATGTCAGAACCCCAGATCTGAAATTTGTGTCTATAATGACAAAACCAGAACCTTACTAAATGCTTATTCAGCAGGTTCAGGATCCCAATCCCAATCCCAATCCATTCTTCTTTGGCCAAGAACAGAGAACAGTTAGTAAAGTTGTGAACCCAGATGTGAACCCAGATCTCCACCCACAGTTTCAGTGGGAGGAAAGGCACCTTGCATCTGGGTCTTAACATTGACTACTCACGCAAAAACAAGAATTCTGGTTTTCATGGAGAGGTCTAAAACTAAAATGAGCTCTTGAAATGCAGCCCCAACACTGTTTGGAACTGAGTTTTGGGTGTGTAACACATACTCACGGCCGTGCTTGGCTGTACTATGTTTTGAACACAGCTGCAAGCACTCATGTAGTCATTCCCTTAGCAACATCCATCTGAGATATGGAAATATTAAGGTTATTAGAAAATAACTACTAGTCATTAAGAAAGAGCACCTTCATCTGACCACATGCTAATTGTGAAATATAGGCAATATTATCTGGAAATTAAGAAAAAAAAAAAAGGGGTGGGCGGGGCAAAGAAAGGCCAAGAGAGACCTTTTTTTTTTTTGTGTTGTAGTACCATAAAATACAAATAAATGGGAGAAAATGCAGTTATAATTCCAATGCAGAATTTGAGGAATTCCTTATGGCTCTGCCAGAGGTGAATGGTCAAGGACACGGCCCTTCTGATTAGCATCAGCATTTTCACAGTGTTTCACATATGTTTAGGTGGTTGTGTATCCACAGGGGAGGAATAAGAAGGTATAATGTAATGGCATTATGTAGGTTTATCCCATGCAGAAAATACTTATCTACATTAATCCATCTCTCTTTCAGTTCTGCTGTCTTGTGCAGCAGATGGGATGTCAAGTCAAATATTGCAATGCTAGAAAAAGAGGTTTTGCTACTGTTACTGGCACGGTTTTAAGAAAAGTAGAGGTCTAGCCCTACATATATACTTCAGAAACAACAAAAGTAAGTACAGTTAAATTCTAGTTGAAAGATGCTTCCAGTGATAAACTAATAATTTTGTTGGCAAGACCTAGAGTATATTCTTAATAGTATCAACATTTGTTCCAGTGGTTCTCTTCCATTTCAATGTCTGCTTCTTTCTTCTTTTTTACCCATCCCGCTCCACCCCTTCTAATCCTTTTCCTCCCATTTCAATAGTTTTCATCCCACTCCGGGCTGCTTGCCTCCTACTTGTACTCCACAGGACCTCCATTTCTACAATGCTCCATTTGAACTTTCTCACCACTTTTGTCCTCTCTATATTCCCAAGACATGCCTCTTACACAATTTTCCGATTTATTTCTCCCCTGCCCCACAATCCCTAATTTATCCTCCCTTGCTGAAATCCCGTAAAGCCTCATGCTCTGACATCCACCAGTGCTCTGGAGGCTCCTGTTAACCCTATTTTGTAGGTGCTGGGGCATGCCTGTGTGCAGCTTGCACGGTGCGCTGCTACTGTTTCTGACTGGCAAGACACCGCTTTGATGGCTCATCTGGGCACACCAGGAGCTCAGCTCAGCTCAGCTGGTGCTGACAAAGTAGGCATCACCCCCGCTTGATCTGACAGGCTGACAATGCTGGTTTAATACTAATGAGCACAATTTCCCGTTCCAGTATCTCATTAATATCTGCTTCTTTAGTCGCAATTCTTCTCCCTTTGCTCCCCCAATTCCACTCTCATCTAAATTCAATCTACCGGTGATGTACTCATATCCAGTCTCCATTTTCTCTTTGTTTTCTCCCCAGATGCTCCTCTAATTCTCTTGCCTAGAGCAAGAAGCAAGAGCGGCCAAACACACTGAGCAGTTGAAGTACATATAAATGGTTACTGAGCTCGCAAGCCTTTGCTAAAACAGCCGTTTCCTTTGCAGCATGGAGTTAAATGAGAAAGAAGGGGACACGATGGGCCACGTGCTGGGGAGAGAGGTCAAGGTGCTAGCTATGACTGAGACGTGCTTTCTGATGAAGAGCTGTCAAGGGAGATCAAAGATCAGGCTGACCAGATGCGTCTCGTACGCAGAGGAGGAAGGCAACAGGCCCAGCTCCCTCTGGTCACCATCACTGAAGCCACTCAAAAGGAGGCAGCTGGGATGTAAAAGAAGAAGGAAAGCACAAGGCAAGGAATGCCCCAAGTGAATCAGGGCAGATATGACCTCCAGAGGTGCCTTCCAGCCTCAGCCATTCTGTGCCTCTATAACTGCTCTCTGACCTCTTCAGATATTGGCAGGAACCTGGAGTCAACTGTCTACCACCTGAGTCAAAACCCTCTTGTAAGCCTTTTCTCTCTCAAACATTAAGAGTTACTTACTCAAGTTATTTAGAGTTGTGCAATGCATGCAGAAGTTGATGTTATTGCAGAAAACCTGTAATCCTCCTTGTCTTATTGACTTCGTTGCATGGTGTTTGCATTAATGGGGAAAAGAAGGGTTTAACTGGTGACGATATCTCTCCTCCATCCTCCTTTTAGCACTATTATCAGCAATATTTTAAATTTCAGCAGACACCTAAACTTTCTTCATGGGCTCCTAGCACAGCGTAGCACAACTGCAACAATTTAAATCTGTTCTATCCAAACACATTTCAGTATCTTATGACCCAGGAAGACATAAAACTCAATTTACTCATTAACCTTAGCTTCCTGAAGCTGCAATTACCGCCCTGTGGACAGCCAGTAATTGAATTGGATAAGAGTAGCATGCAAATGCCACCCAGTGCTAGATAGTGCTGAGAGATAATCCTGCACGCTTAAGAAAAAGGCATCGCCGCACAGACAACAAGTAGCAAAGTGGCAAAAGGGAACATGCATAAAGCAGCACGTGCAGAAATTAAAGAAACGCAAATGATCAGGAACACGGTGGCAAGAACTACAATATTATGTAAGCGTAGGTTTACAGTTTACAGCTAATAGCATGCAACTGTGACTTGTGCACTGAAAAGCATGTTCTGGTGGATGGTTTCACCACAGAATCAGATCTTGTTTTCCCCCCTGCCTCCCAGAGTCATAATTCAAGGTGTTTGGTTACATTTTATATAGCCTAGTACATCTTGCTCCAACTGTAGTGAAAGGGATCAAGACATGACAAATAAGGACTGGAGCTAGCAAAATGAGATTTAGTTTTAAGGACACTTGTCTTTTTACATTGTGTCTTTTTTTTTTCTTTTCTTTTTTTTCCCTCCCATTAAACCATCAGTGTATTTTTCCCAAGCCTCTGGATAGAGCTTTTGCATTTTTAAGCTTGATCTAATTTAAGTATAGATGACCCTGGCCTCTTACTGCTACATTACGTATCTCATCACAGTGCTTGCGGAAACATCTCAATATTTGGCTGAGTGCATTTATTATGTGACTTCATATTCTTCTCACGTTCTTCAACTTGTTTTGTTTGTTTTCCTGGTTCCAGTCCCTATTTGTTTCTTTCTCCCTTTGCTAGTAGAACATGCTCCAGGAAATACAAAATGCCACTTAAGACCTTTCATCACCAGGGTTCTGATCCCGTAGAAGACATGCCTATGGGAGTATTTCGATTCAGATTAGGATCATCCCCTCTTACTGCACTAGAGTTCATGTGGTAGAGTTGTGTTGGAGGAAATGGATTTCTTCTACAGGAAACTAAACAAGAAAAGAAGAGAAGGAGGAGAAGGAGAAGGAGAAAAAGAGCCAGACCACAGCAAGTGCAAAGCAATCCCTTCCCTAGCAATGTGCCTGTGGCAGAGCCCCAGCACCAAGTGCACACGGATCTGCTCACTTTGGACCTCGCTACTTGTTCAGACTGACATAGCAGCCACAGCATATATATAAGCATATACCACTTTCTCCTATTTTAATCTGATGACACCTTTCAAGAACTGACAGAGGATCTAAAACATGATTTTTTCACTGACAGTTTTGTTGTAAATGATGTTGCCTCTTAAATCAGATGTTTGACTTGGGTCAACTTGACTCAGGTTCTCTTATTCTTTTGAAGATCAGAGATGGACATGAATATAACTTTCCAGGACCTCTCAGATCCCTCAAGTGTTTTTGAAGAGTAACTGTGAGTGCTAAAGAGACTTACGATTTCTTCAAGCCATCATCTCTCTAAGGCAAGTCACACATACTTTGTTTTTCTGCTCAGGAACTTTTCTGTGTAGTTCTTATATTTTGCCTGTTAATATATCATCATTTTAGTTTTTGTGACATAAGACTTTTTCTGGGATAGAAAAAAAGGGGTGCAGGGTATTTTGGATGCATCTTCTAGGTACTTCTTCCCTTAGTTTTTGAGACCACGCTGTTTAGGCTCATGGAGTTCCCAGGTGTTTTTTTCTGCAAGGCATCACAGCTGAGGCTTGGCAGGCTTTGGCTGAACTCGTCTCAGCCCGACTGGAAACTTTGGTTTAGCTTGTTCAGATGTCAAAGCAGCTTTTCTAGTGATCGGACAGCTACCACCCAGTCTGTGCACTTAAGCTTATTTGAACCATGCAATATACTGATTTTTATACAATAAACATCACTAACGTCTCTATGTAGAAAGAAATATTAAGGATTCATATGTAATGACACAGTGAACATTGCAGTTACACAGAGGCAAGTTATGACAGCATAGGCCTCCCAAGTGAAGGCCCTGGATGTGATTTAGACAGACACAGGCCTGGGCGGATGACAGAGGGGGCTCAGGATAATGCTGAGGATGTAAGTATGCGCCACTAGTCAATGAAAGAGAAGTACAGATAAGAACAAAATAAGTTCCAGGAGTAACAGTGAAGAAGAATCCAACACATGCAAAATGCACTGTATATTGTAAGACGCTTGCAGACCAGTTAAGAGAGGACACAACGTGCCAGTGTGCATGAAATGTGAAAACAGCCGCCAGTGTAACCTAGGGTGGTGAAGAAGTCACCAATATCACACACCTCCTGTTAAAGAACCAGAGCAAACCCCACCACTGATATCACTCTACCCTGTGAGTCTGCATGTGCTCATGTGTTTTTGCGCAAGTTTAAACTGACTTTTTAAATAGAGATGTAGTTAGATGATGAGGACAGTGAAATATAGTAACTGGACTAATCACAGCAACTGCATTTTATTTTAAAAAAGGTTTGCAATTAGTCCAACAATAAATTCTTGGCTTTGTATATGAGGTATGTTCCCCTTTTTGTCCATAACAGGATTCTGAAAGTAAGAAACTGATTACAATTAAGATTTATTTTGTTGCTATCAGATAATTTGTATGGATGCCTAGAATTCACAGGAACCTCTGAAGGTGAGTAATTTTGTTATGGATTTCTATTTAGAACAATGCTAATCATGCAAGATCAGCAAGAGTAAGTTTAAACTTTTAAATGTGTCAGCATGGAGATTTGCACTGCTTTTAAAATGCTTTCAATCTGCTTTTTAAACTGGCAGAAACAGTGCAACCTGCCTGCGCTTTCCTTAATCTTGTCTGCACTGCCATGCAAATTCCACTGAGTAGAGCTCTCTAAGGCTCATCAGACTGATGCTGATCTTGGGTGGTTGGTAAATCCTGTAATCAAGGAAGACACGTAATAAAACGATATTAGGGATCTATTAATATCTGTGATATTCAGCCATCACAGACCGCATGAAAAGGGAGATCCACTTGATGTAATCTACCTGGATTTACCAAAGCCACTCAGCCATGTCCCTCCCTGAAGGCTCTTAGATATACTAAGATGCCACAGGATAAAAGAAGCAGTACTTTTTAGAATAAATTCCTGATTAAATGATAAAAAGTTGTGTACATTTATGCAGAAAACACATTTTTGAAAGCAATCCTAGCCTTCTTGAAAAAAGAAGGTAAAAAAAATGTACAGAGGAGAGCTGTAAGGACACTTAAAAGAATGAAATGACTTCAATAACAGGAACAACTGAAGATATTATGACTTGTCAAGACTAGAAAAGATATGACTGATGGAAAAACTTGCTAAGAGATATTAAAATTACAGGTCACTTCGAAAAGGTAAAAAGGAAACAATTGTTCACTGTTTCTTCCACTAGGAGAAAGATGGGGAATGAAGTGAATTAGAAGCTTATAGATCCAAACTAGAGAGAAGCACTTTTTCCCCTAGCATATAGTTACACTGTAAAACCACAGTACATTGCAGGTATCAAACCCACATGGGTCTACAAAATTGTAAGCAATTGATCAGACCAGTTCTTGGAAGAAAAATCCATTGCGCTATTAAGATACTTCAGGTGAGGGACAGCAGAAGTATCATCAAGTTGTCCTGTGCAGTTGGGAAAAAAATGTACTTTATTTTAATCCTTCTCTAGTAGGAGATAGCAGTGAGGAAAAAACCAGCAACTTCACGTTACATTTGTCTATAATCACGGGGGACTGAGTTAAAGCAGTCTGAGCCATCCCTTCTAATTCCTCATTCTTAAAAAATTCAAAACTGTATTGGAACAAAGGAAGCCGCTCCCTTATGTGTGGGTCACCACTGGCTGCAGATGGATGTTTGTCTCCTCTTTCTGGTGGTCATCAGAGCTCTTTGGACTTCGTCCTCCTCCTGACATCCCACCAGAAACCCCATCAGCAGCAGCTGCAGCATCTTCCACAGAGTGGCGACTATGTTCAGAAGCTTGTAGTATAAAGTCATTTTATAATTTGGCAGGTAATGGATTTTTGTTGACCTACTGCCTTCTTCCCCACTTTTAATGCAGGCCTGTACAATTCCATAAAGCCTGTGCTCACGTAGCTGCTGGGAATTTTCATCACCATCCCTGAGAGAGAAAACTGACTGGTTGCTTGAGTACTAGCCAGCTTTTAGAGACCCAGCTAGCGAAGGTGTCTGAAGGACTTCGAGTGCTAGAGCACTGAGGCACACGCGGTAGATTTTACAACTCCTATGCACAACATTTAAAGAATGGGATAAAGGGCTCTGGGTTAAAAGGAAAACAACAATTTTAATCTAAAAGACATCTTCATTTCCTCATAAGAAAAAAATCATAGCCAATACCAAACAAATTCTCATTTTTGAGAGATCAAAATCCTCTTCAGGAAATACAAAATTAGGATTATAAATAAAATAAGATCTAAATGTTTCCTATCTGCTGGGATCCACAGGAAGCTTGATTCTTTTGTTAGAGCTGGCACTTACCCAGACCGACAAAAAAATTTGTTTTAATAGCATTGAACCTGTGATCTTCTATGACAGAACAACGTCCTTAAACAAACAATTGGACCTCTGAAATGCCTCTAAAAATCAAAATTTGCCCTCTGTGATTTTAAGGATTAACACCCTTCACCAGAAACATTCACATATATTGCGGCCAGAGTTGGAAGTACAAATAATTTCATGCAAGAACATCTAATCAAGTTAGTAGCATAAAGAACAGGTTTTAGAGGCAATTCTAAAGCAATATATATGTGTGTGCGTGTGTTTCTATTAGGAGTCATAATACAGAAGTATAAATCACATTGTGGGGAGGGGGCACGTTTCAATTCATTTATTAGAAAATAAAGGCTCAAGTGGGTATGAAATCTTGATGATTTTTAAAGAAGTTATAGAAGTAGGCACTCAAGAAGTACAACTAAACAAGTTACATCTATCATACAGATCACTAGAAATTCGGTAAAGTATCCTTTCTATCAAAGATGATGCCTAAGCATACACAACTTTGAATACAGAAAGAAAATATTCTATTTTTAAACATTCAAATAATTATTTCCTGGTATCAATGCAACACATTAATGCATTTCTTTAGGCATATTTTCAGTTCCCTCAGCTATTCACTACCACTATACTTTCATTTGCTGCTTCTGAAAAAGGAGTTTGGGCAACAGACGTTTACTGGGCAGGAAGAAAGCAGCAGCAGCTAACCCTACAGCAGAGGTCTCTGACTTCTTCCTTGGCGGAGCTTCAGTGACCCCTAATGGACAACTTCCATCAGTGCGTCTGCCCCAACAAAACAAACAAAGCTACGCTGCAAAAACACACAGTACTGAAAACTTCTTGTTCCAGCCTAAAACGAACTCTGGCTCTTTGACACATTTGTAGCTCCCATTCAAGACCAGTGTACCTATTAGGATACCACCATCATACCCTGGCTATTTGAAATATAAAGAAGAACACAGTTATAGGTGAATAAAACCTACATTTAATGCAGTCATTCTGACGACTGGTTATGACAAGGCTAATTCAACATTTTTAAAACGAGAGCGCAGTGGTTTTACATCTTTCCACACACACACACAAAGTTAAGGCCTAATCAACATTTTGAATTGATCCACTTATACCATTTTAAAAGGAAGATCTGCAATCAGCACAGTCAAGAGCCTTTATAAACAGCAGTAGTAATTTGAAAGATAGAGTGCAAAGATTTCTTCCTTCTCTCCCATAAGTAACTATACCTGCCAATAGTATGGCAATGAGAAGTTTTCATTGCAGGAATAGGATTCTCTGCTTCAGTGCAACTACTGCTATTTGCACTGAATAAAAAACAGACACAAGAAGGGAGAAGTTCATGCTGGTTGGAGCAATCCCTTTCTTTCATTCACCAACAGCAGAGATGAGCTTGTGTGAATGGATTCTCATTACAGGAAAGTAACCAAGCTGGAAATGATCCGCATTCCCTATTCCTCTTCAGGCAAAAGTTTCTGTTCATGTTCTTTCTTTACTAGCTTCACTGCTGTACTCCACTTTTCCTATCAACCTTCCCACCTCAGAAATGTAGCTGCTATAAATCTTCCACTTCACTGAGATTTAGACACATAGAGGGGTAAAGGCATCGAACAAAAGGATCACAATGCTCCATTCAGGCAACTTTATAACAGTAGTCCATAAGATAACTATTGGCTTCCAAGCTAACTGGATTCGCAAGAAATTCTTCACACATTTAGACCTACTTCATTTCCAGTCTTGCTTAAATCTAGCACTTCAAGTAGTGATCAGTTCACAGCATCACCTTCACAAACAATAACGACAAAAATGCAAACCAATTAAGGCAAAGCCTTCATTGCCAAAAACTTCTACTCCTTCAGTAGAGTGACATAAATTAAGCATTGACATAAATGAAGGAACATGGAAGCGTCCAGCAATGGCACAAACATGCAGTCCTAAGTTTGCTTTAGAAAGTCGCCATACCCTGGCTTTTAACTCCCAGTCCTTTCTTCTGCCGCCTTCTCTTCCTCCTTCTTTAGAGGTAGCAAATGCTGAAATCAGCTGTGTATCTCTGTTCTGAAGAGGCAAAAGATCTGGTGAGCAGGAGAAGCAACCGCCACTGCTCCTGCAGCACACACAGCATGACCGTACAAGTCCTGAGGAAATAGCCATGACACCTATTGAGTAAATCAAGATGTGCTAGTAAGCCAACAGTTTTCATTTTTTTCTGTATTGTGACTCACTACTACACAAAAGAAAAATTTCCAGCCTTCCTACTTTCCTTCTATTCATCTATAAAGAAATGACCTGGTAACTCAGCCCACTGGTTGAATGTCCATTATAGGCAGATCTAAAACTCTTCAGAAACAATCGAGTATCACATCAGTCTCTTGATAGAGATGAACTTAATTTTTGGTAGAACACACAGTACTAACTGGACATACCACTGAAGTTATGCCATTTCAGTCACCTACTGGATTAAATCCTAACTGCACTGAAATCAGTGGCAAAACACCTTTACATGGCCATGACCCACCCACCATTTTTTCATGGAAGTCAGGAAACCACTGTTACTTTGGAGCAGACGTTACTATCCTATTTCAGACACTTCTTTGATTTCTAATTGCTATGCTAGATTATCAAGAGACACTGCTGTGTATTTTTGTCAGCATGAAGAAACTGCCAGGGACTAGCGGACCTAGCAGCATCTGACAAGCGTAGTGGTAAAGCATGTTGGGCTTGGTATTAGAAGGAAACCATTTCCACAAACACCTGGGAGCACAGAAATGGGTTACTTCTAACCACGGCTCCTGAAGAACCATGATCTGCTAGCACAAGCTAGAACAGATCTATAACTGCAGCTAGTTCTCAGCTTCCCTTTTTTTTCCTCCTGTGATCTCTTAATGGTTGTGCAGGCTATTCTAAGAGTCCATCACAAGAGGTCAACAAGGGTTGGGCTGACAGATGAACTTCTGTATGAGGAAATGGAAAGCAATAATACTTCCCCCCCCACACCCATCCTTCCACACCACACTGCAAATGCTTGCTAGGATGTAAATGAACTTTGACTCACGTAAAAGTTGCAGGGAACAAATCAGGAGACAAAACCCACTTTAGGATCATATCATAATGGATCTGAAGCAAACAATTTTCCTGAACTTTTTATGATTTCCAATGAATAAGTACATACAAGCACTCTTACATAAATAGGTCTCTCAAATGCAATGATTTTTCGTTTTTGATACAAGAGACTGGAATCCCAATTTACCTACATACAAACAGAACATAATTACAAGAAGAAAGTTTATCTAAGTCAGATTTCTTAATTTTTATTAAATCCAAAAACTGCAGGAAAAAAAAATCACAAGTTTCTAAGTACATATAAAAACAAATCAGCTAAAATAGAATGGTTGTCAAATTAAAACTCGGTTTCCATAAATTTTCCTTCCCTGCTATTGCCCACAGTGTCATCAGAAATCCTACAAGTGCTTTAGAAATTGATTTCATCTTATCAATATGATAGTAAACCATAAGTTTACTATGTAAAAAAGCAAACTGTTTAGGCACAAGGTGGCAGAAGACATAAGCACAAATATCAACCATGCTTCCTTAATCTGTAAGTCTAAATCAAAATGTGCTAAAGACCTGCATGGTATTGTATTCAGAATGTCAGAGCTCACTCAGTGAAATAAGGGATCAAAAATTTTATTATTACTTTTTAAAATGTTTACAGTTCTGTGTGTCTTTTTTCCTTCCATAAAACACAGAGAAGCTGCTTCAGGCAGTGGTATAGCTTACTGTTCAGTGCCAGTGTTTTGGCTAGAGGAGCGGTAAAGGTGACAAAATGGTTCCAGCACCAGAGAATGAGAAGTAGAGAAGCTGTAGTGTGAAAAAGACTGGTTAATATTTGTGTTGCCAGTGTAATTAATAGTTTTGCAACCACCTGCTAAGATAGCATGACAACCAGTCACATGCTACTTGAAGATATCGGCTGGGCTAGGTCATCTCAAGACAGCAAGTATCAAGGTGAACAACTAATGCTTGCTGCTCTTTTAACTAGACCTAAAGGAACTGTCAAAGTTAAATAGTAAGGAAATTAAAACGAGAGTTGTTACATATTCTAGATTTTACCTTTTACCCATCATTCGATACTTGCCATTCTAATAACAGGTGCAGTTCCACTGTCATTCATAAATACAAAATTTTATTTGCACTTCATTAGTTTAGAAAGACCACAATGTTTTTCAATACCACAACATTCAGGACACACCAAGTTATTCAAATATGTAACTACTGATTTACCACAGCTAAACTAAACAGTGCATTTTAATAAAAGATATACCAAAGATATAATTCACAAATTCATTATCAGACAAAAACCTAACACAGTATTTGCTTGATGGGAATATTTTCCACCATTAGGAAAGAAAATCATTTCACCTTAATTTCCCCTCCCCCAACCCTACAGATGTCCAGACAAATACACACATATATTCCTTAACACAGGAAAATGCATTACCTTAATTTTTTTTTTTAAAGAATTTGTCTAGGACAGCAGCATTGCTTTTTATACCTTCTTTTAGAGCTTGAATATATCTCCATTCTTTTATTTAAACTAATTGATTCTTGCAATTAAGTTTATGCTTATGCAGAAAATTATATATGCAATTTGAGAGTGCAATCTTAGATCTGCACCAGATGTGATGTCTTAGTACACAAAGAAAGGGTTCAGCATTAAACAAAATAAATAAGGCTGCCAAAAATTAAACTTAGCTTTCAATAAATCCAGTCAGCAGAGGATGCTACAGCCAAAAATGTTTTCACTACATTAAAATGAAACATAATGCTGATTATGGAAGCTTTGTACATAAAGTCCTCTGTTTTAAAAAAATTGTCTTTAAAATAGTTAGCAAAGCACCATATACTTATCTTCATACCAGAAGAGCTTCTGCCTGCCTGTTTATAATAACAAGAACTATTACGACATTTATGTCAAGAATAGGTATAGATTTAACTTTTCCTCCTCCTCAACTGGAAGTGTGGTAAATCCCAACCAACTGTACAGTATTTATAACACTGGGGCAATGAATGAAACATCATTGTGAGGGAGAGGGGTAATAATTAAATGTTATATAGCTGAATCCTACACAGGATTGCATATTTGCATATTTACAAGTTAGTGTGTAGCTCTGACTCGAATAACAAAGTGCAACAAGAAACTGCCAAATGATTGTAGTGCAGAGTACTATAGATACTTTCTTTACCCTCCCACTCCTATTTTTCACTCTGTATGGAGCAACAAGTCAACAGCAACGGACATGTGGCCTTGGAGGAGGCAGTTCTGGTGGGATTTCTGGCTCTGGTTGCAGGGACAGGATACTGTTGGACAACTCATTTCTTATAACATCCAGTGGCATCTTAAAGAAAAGAAAAAATCACCTGTAAAGAATCATCTGCACAGAACTCAGCAGGATGAGATAGTTTCAAGAGTTCAGTCACCCAAAGCCTCCATTTAAGGATTTTTAGTTCTTATTAATTAGTGAACTACATTAAAGCAAGTTGTGTTAACAATGTCTTTCAGAAAGAAGTTACAAGACCCTGTTGAAATAAAGTCACTTTCTAAAAATAATGACACATTACAAGAGAACTGCCTGCACGTGAAAACAGGCAAATGTACAGTCAGCCACTGATATAAGTGAAGTTATAGGAAATAGGAAGCATAGCAAATAGGAGCAGATGCTTACCAAATTCAACATCAGTATTAAGTGAAACATACAGCAGTCTGTAAACTGCATCATGCCCACTACGTATTAACCTCTCCTGACAGTGTGCACTTACCCTTCATGTCCTCCCAACACATACAATCAGTGATTCAGTATTTAAACTCTGACCATTTATGTGGTCACAGAAACTATCACCTCAGTATTTTACCTTTTTCAGAATGTCATCAACAAGTTTTAGAAATATTTCATCCACATTAAAATTATCCTTGGCACTTGCTTCACAGAACCGCATCCCAGTTATTTGCTGTGCAAACTGATGGAAGAGAAAATAAGGTAACTACACAAACAGCAACAAACAGCAACTATACTTTCCTCATAAAACCTTTAAAAACTTTTCTTGAAATCTGTGAAGGAACTTGAATTCAATTAATAATCCTGAGGTAATCTCTAAGGTACAGCAAATATTGCCAGATATAGCTGATTTTCACTTAGAATTGGTTTAATGGAAAAGTGTGCTACATTTTTCCAGACTTAAATCTGAGAAATTCATGTCTTCAGTTGACGTGGACTACCGCAGATTGCCAAAGAGTAATAACTTCTCAGAAGATTCATTCTCAACCTTATTATTAAATGCAGAAAAGGGGTGTATAGATATAAGAATCAGCCTTGACTCCCTAAAAAAATTCTTAACTTTCAAATGTATGAAAGTGTATGTACTTTTGGAGTTGGAAGAAAACAAAAAAACATGAAAGCAAAGATGAGCTAAGGAATTGAGTAGCACTCTTGCCTAACCTAAAAT
This sequence comes from Anser cygnoides, assembly GCF_040182565.1. Taxonomy (NCBI): domain Eukaryota; kingdom Metazoa; phylum Chordata; class Aves; order Anseriformes; family Anatidae; genus Anser; species Anser cygnoides. The sequence goes on from NC_089874.1 coordinate 109,688,237, forward strand.
AGTACTGAAAAGCAAATGTCTGGAAGAAGACAAAGATGTTCTGAATGGGCATATTGCTATTTATGCTTCAAGTCTTTACTATAGCCTTTTTCAGCCTACTTGACAAAGACAGGTATCATCTACACTACTGTGTACTGGGGCCAACAATCAGATCTGTAGGTTTTTTTTTTTCCTCTAAACAGCAAAGCCATACAGCTCCAGTAAGAAAGCATGTAATCGCACATTGTATAAAAAGTAGTAAATATCATATGGATTTTTACAGAACATCACCACTCTCACTCAGTATGTTCCTTAGGCCTTACAGTTGGAACAAGAACAGCCACAGACTCTCAGCAGCAATGTCACAGCAGTTTTGTTTATAGCTGTAACTCAAAATCTGTTTATACTTGTTCTTACCTTTTCTCCCTGCTGTCGAGAAATCTCTCGATCAACTTCACAGTCCAGTTTATTTCCGACTAATAGAAGCTCTGCATCTTCTGACGCATACTGCAAGTAAAACATTTTAATTAACTAAACCTAGAAAGATAAGACTTTGTAATGCCAACACAATATTAACAACAAAAAGGGCAATTCCTTTACTATATAAGGACTCATTCTACACAGTTTATTATGGCAAAGTACTTCCGGAACATTTCAAGAATTTTCAACTTCAATTTTTAAACACCAATTTTAAAACATTAACTGAGAAACAGTTGTTGTTCCAGTTTGTTTATGAGTGAACATGGTGACTTATTTCACAGACCAAAATACAATATTTATTCATATCCCAGTGCACAGGCAAATGCATAATGTTACAGATCTCCAATAGCAATTCTAACTAGGACAATTCCAGTCTGAGGATGCAGGAATTGACAACCATTTTGCAAGAAAACACGTAATTATTAAATTCCTCCTAAAAGAATCTAACATAAATTAGCAGTTGTTAGTTTAATAATCCTACACATATACTGTTAAAAGACTTATAGCGTTCCTTTGAGATAAAGCTTCTCAAAACAAACAAAAAAATGAAAAAAAACATTTAGAGCCTACCTTATCAATCATTTTCATCCATTTTGGTAAATCATCAAATGTTTCCTTCTTGGTGATATCATACACCAAAATAATTCCCTTGGCACTTCTGTAATAAGCTGAGGTAATGCTGTTGAATCTCTCCTGACCTGCTGTGTCCCTAAGAAGCAGCAGCAAACATTGGCACAAACATTTCACTGATTTGCAAAGTACACAATAACTTTGTTTCTATTTTAATAAAAACACCCCTCCCACTCATTAGACACTATATTGAAGATCTCTTTCTATATGTGTGAATTTCAGGCAAAAAAATGGAGCAGTACTTTCAATCACAAAAAGTTTTCACATCAGAACTACTTGTTCCATACTAACTTCACCAAGAAAGGCCACCAAACAGTTCTATATGCATCTGAAAATGAAGCTGTCCAATGAAATGAAGTTTTTGTGGGTTTTGCTGTTATTGTTATTTTTTAATAGCCCTGAAAAAATGAAAAAAGAAATGGAAACATGCTTATCAAACTAACACATCTGGACATCCACCTATAAAATAAGCAATGCATCAATCATTACGATTTGAGCTTTCAGAGTCTTTTTGGATCAACCACAGCAATTCAGCTGTGGTTCTAAGTAGCAGAGGCTACTGGCAGAAGTAAATGAAAGAAGCAAGCAGCCACTACATGGCATGGCTTCTGAAAACAGATTTTTGGCTTTCACACTTAGACCTATTCATCTGAGGTGTTAGAAAAGCACTTCCAATCCTCATTTTCATAATTACAGGCATTTCTATCAGGTTGCACTTTACACAGGAGACCGTTTTCCAGAAATGATAGTGCTTTGCCTGTACTAGCTATAGTTTATATTCCAAAGTAGGTGATACAAAGTTCTTTTTTTACTGAACACTGTTATTGAAGATTTTTGGCAGATATACTAAAAAAGAAAAAAGCTGGTGTATACTGTAAGTCTTAAAATGTGACTGCTATCATGAGTGGAAAGTTATACAGTGCTACAAAGTGATCGAGTATTTGCTGCTTGAGTTCAGCCCCCAGAATTAATGGGTAATTTTTAATTTTTACTGTAAGTTAAAAGATGGCCAAAATTCAGAGTGGATGGGAGAAAATGTGCATCTGCAGGGACTCAGAAGCTCAAAAGAAACTCTACTCAACAGCCACATTTTAGACAAAAGGAGGATGAATTTGGGAATGAGATTAACAATGGAGAGCTGAAAACACTTGTTACCAAAAAAAAAAAAAAAGTTATGTTCACAAAATGCCACATTGATTGCCCTGAAGAATTCTTTTAGGGTTTATGCAAAACAAGCAGTAGAATAAACTACCACAAACCTATCTTGCTCTTCAAAAAATCTTTAAGGATCTTAAATAAGCAGGTTTAAAAACGAAGCACTTAACTTTCTCCTGAAATTGCCAGAAGTGTACTTGATAGCAACAAAACTTTGCTAGCGACTTCACAAAGTAAACACTGTCTACTAGAAAGAGATTTGAAACGTCTGCCTCGCAGCCTGTGGAAAAATATTGACTAATACTTCACTGCAAGTCAACGTCATCGTGATATGGAGCTGGGGGTAGGGAGGCTGAAGAGAAAAAAATGGATGCAGTAGGAATTTGATTTTGTTTTTAGTCATATCCCATTCTCCACTCAAAACCTAAGAATTACATCCAAACAAACCTTTGGGACCCTACAGAAGGTAAAAACAGGTAGCCTGTTTCAAAAAGATCAAGCTCTTAGTATGTCAGAGCAGTTTTAGATGGTTAATTGCTTGCTTTCTTATCACTAATGAAGCATTTTTATTAAAGCAATACAAGTTCCGGCAGCTGAAGTCACACAGATAAATATTACTCAAAACAAGTAATTTGATTTTCTCTTCCCTTCTTTGCTATGGTCAGATTTGGTTTTGACAAGTCCTTTGGAAGTTCCTTCCACGAAGGATTTAAGAACTCTATCACGAACCGTTGATTTTCCACATATGGATAACATTGCTTCGGTGCTTATGAAGAGACTTGTCAGAATTAGGATCTCGTAGAGCAGCCTCTGCCAGCTGCTGCTCACCCAGCCGACAGACCAGGTGTGGATGGGATCCCTCCAGCTCCATCACTCTGCGCAGACATACCCGGCTGGCAGGTGGCAGGGCATCCCCCATGTGGCAGAAGGAATGCGCCAAGTCTAGTTGTGGCCAGACTAATGAAAAAAGTTGCCTCTTACGCTGGCCAGTCTTCCCCTCTTCGGTGTGCCCTTCTCAGAACAAAGAAATAGAGGAGCTATTTCAGAGCTGCCTGGCTGGGCCTGCAGGTCCCTGCCGAGGACTTTTAGCAATTCCATCAGAGAGGGGCTACTGCTGAAGTACCAAGTCACTCGTTCATACGTTAGAAAAACACAGGGGGAAAATAAATACACTAACGCTCAACTACCCTGTCTGAAGAGACTAATCGACACGTTAGATAAGCTGAGGTGTAAGCGATGGAGTCAACTACGCAACGTCACTCTCCGCCACTCCAGCTGTCTCCAGCCCCACATTTCCCCCAGCCTGCTGAGTGCTTTATCTCCAAGTCTATCTGGTGTTATCAGCCTCTCCTCACCCCACAACCTCAGGTGCTTGAAACGTTTATAGCATTCCCCAGCAGCTGCTCCTCTCCGCCGCCATACCCTCAGGTCCTGCACTCCTCAAAATATCCCACACTTTGTAGTCTGTCTTGCTGGCTAAACAAGACACACTGCACGCTGTGGCTGGTTCAAGAAACCCACAGACAGCCTGGCAGCCCACTACACGTGTTAAAAGGCCAGATGGCCACTAATTGTCACCTGCCAGTCGCACTAATCGTAGCGGGTTATGGCTGACTTTCTTTGCCTTGCTCTAACAGGCGGAGACTTCCACACACTTCACGTAACCAACGCACCGACTGCTGCATCAAATTTAAATGAAACCCGCCAACAGGTTTCTGATTGCAAGCATGATCTTACAACCCTCGTTTCCTTCAAAAACCGGAAGAAAATAAACTGAATTTGTGGTCTCTAACATTACCGTAACACGGTATTAGAGAAAATTATCTCTGGAATAAGCAGTAATCAACAGGGGGCAGTTAATTTCGAATGCAACCCCAAGCTGGCTGAGTAAGCTGCAGATGGAGTAATCAAGTTGATCTTACACGTGGAAACTTTTGTCTTCTACCAGGTGCTATGGTCTTTTTTTTCTTTAAAAAAAAAAAAAATGCATTAAATTCTTCCACCAGTGAGTAAAAAAAAGTAAGTCCTAAAGCAGAGCTGATGTTAAAAGTATATCCACCTTAAATGCCTTCCCTTCACGTACTGTACTGGAGAAATTAAGTTTGTTATACTATTCTCATCAATATATCACACACTCCCACAGCCAGAGCATTTTAGTAAGGATAGCTACTAAAGAACCAATAGAAAGCTGCAAGAAAAGACAAGAATTATGTAACTGCTCTAACAGTATGCAACTTCATGAATTTTGTGAATGACACTAAGTGCTGCTAGTTCCTTTTTTCTCTGGTAAGAATCGACAGAAAAGAATCACTCAGTCCAATTTCATTCAAACATCACAAGTCCAAACAATAAGTTACTACAACTTGATCAATGATTTGTCATCACTGAGAAAATATAACAGCTGAGTCCTTTGCTTCTTTTTTTTTAAATACTAAAACCAGTTTTCTTTTATTGATTTTTCAAGAACTTGTTTTAATGGAAAAAACAATGATATTTCTAAATCGTACTCACAAACACACGACATATGACTCCTTGACCAACTACAAACTGTAATTAAAAAAAATCCTCGCTTGACTGTTTTTCTGCTTCAGCAACAGAAACTAGACATCACTCCAAAAATGCAAACAAATGTTACACTAAACAAAAGCAAATGAAAAAAAACAAACGCACAAAGCCCATTTTCAAGTGTTGACTTGCTGTATTCCCATTATTTCAGACTGCATAGAACACAATACAAATACAGCTGATCTTAATTAAGATACTTTTGGATAATTTTTGTTTTACATAAATGTTCTCTATCTAGAATAGTTGCCTGAAAGACAGACTCAAAACTGTCTTTGGCTCTGAAGTTAGACTCATTTTTTAACGAGTGGTGGTGCAAAGTAGCAATAGAGGGGGATGTATTTTTAAACAAGTTAAAAAATAATGCTTTCTCATGCTTTGTGCATTTATGGAACTTGAAGATAACATTTTAAAAATGTTTTATGTCATTTTAGAGGTGAATTCTACCTGTCAAGCTGAGCTTTTCCTTCCCATAAATTAAAAAAAAAATGTATTTATAATCTTTTATGATATGAAATAATTTATTTCAGAGGTACTAAACAGCAGGAACTACATTCTGTTAAGTTTCAGGACAGATTATCTTTTCCTCAGAAATTTTCCAAGAGGGTAATTGCCCATTAGGAAACCCTGAGCTGGCAGAATCAGAACTCTTTAGGAGAATGCAGCAGCCCAAACTACCTTCAGAAGCAGACGGTTTTCTTGCCAGGCCAGTAAATTTGTAGAAATACCAGAGGGCTCCCCTGGCAGACTGGCAGGACACAGCATAGTGACACGGCACCACCTCTTCCAGCAGCCAGGTGCCTTCAGACAGGTAGCCAGGGCTGGCTAACTCTTGTTTTAGGCAAGTGTCCCGATGGCTCAGGGTACAGGGCACACTCCAATCCCCTGCTGTCCTCCTGAGCAGCCCCCGGCACACCACGCTTCGAAGTGTGAAGGTGCGCTTCCTATATTTCCTCCAGTTTTCAAGCTCTGAAAAAGCACAGCTGCTCAGATTCGCTTCACAACTCAGCTGATCGCTCCAGTTACTTTACCCACAGCCTAACTGCACCACACACTGCTTCTCAGGGAATACGAACTCCTTTCAGCCCAGAACTGCAGCACAGAAGCAGAACTATTGCTTCTGGGAGCCCAAGGGGTGCTGCTGCCATCCAGGTAGAACAGAGAAGATGGATGCTACTTAGCATCCTCGGTGCTGCTCTCCTATTTTATATCCTAACGAGTAGCAGGTCGTTTCCTGACTGAAAGGGAAATCAGGAAAGAGGTGCTGTAGTTAGGAGGGACTGGATAGGAACAAGTAAGCTAGAGGCAAGAGCAGAAGCCTCCATGATTCTTCAGTGCACAGTATCCACTTGGAAAGGAACATGGGAGACCAATTTGTATGCTGCTGTACTAACAGCAAGCAGGTGAAAGCAGCTTTCAGACGGATGTCTTGCACGCCTAGTTGACTGATATATCCAACATAGTTCTCTGCTGTTTTTTCCCTAACTTTAAGTGGCAGAGGTCTGTTGAGAACACTGTTGGCAGGGCAGTCAATGAAGAGACAGGTTGAGTGACCACTGAAAACCCAATGCGGTACTGAAATACCAAAATGAAACTAAAAAAGAAAAAAAAACAACAAGAAAAAAAAAAACTTGTTTGATTTTTTGAAGTGGAATTATCACAACTAAAGATAAATAAACTTGGATGCCTCAAAATGCAACCTTAGTCATCTTAGTCGTTTTTAGAAAACGCGTGCAAAAATTTTGTAAATGGTTTACTGGAAAATACATGTTTCTGTAGTAGTTACTGTGACCTTTATAAGTAAGACCACCAGGAAATATGAGGCAACCTTGTTTCTGCGTAGGTATGAAAGGAGACTGCATTAGGGTCAACCATGCGTGACTCAAGTCTGCGTTTTTAAATTTCCAATGTTTGACTTTGTAAATTGCTTTCCTCTTTTCATCTACCAACTGAAAGTACAAAAAGAGTTAATAAATCAGCCCAACAACATATACAACATACTTCAGGATAAATTAGCAAAAGGAGTGGTTATCTAATTGCTTTTCAAAAAATTTACAAGTATGCCATGACAGGTTTAAGGGTTAGCTGTAAGAAGAGCATTTTAACAGCAACTGTTGGAGAGAAAGTGACACGTGGGAGCTGGAAGTCGTACTCATGGATTTTAAAGTACTTTAAAATATTTTCTCTTTACAATGTGTTTTGTTCACCATTTTAGCAGGGCTTTGCACAGGAATACTGGTCACATTTTAGCAACCTATCAATTTTTAGTTTTAAGTTTCCTATATCCTACTAGCATATTCTCAATATGTGGAAAATAATGGTTTAAACATCTCTTTTCCAATAAAACTTCTCTTCTATGAAGTATTTATTCAACCTGAAGAAATCAATTGACAACCTTTGCACATTTCACAGCAAAATTTCACATTAGGCATACGGTAGCATCTCCATATCAAAATTCTTTGTTACCTCTGTCAGCTTCAGCAGACCCTGGCTAACAATTGCTGGCTCAACTGCCAGCCTTGTGGTCACAGGTTTCCAAACAGGGACAGGTGATGGATGGAGACATGCCAGTAACATTCAAGTGTTAGGTGACTGATGACACCAAAGATGATGCAGCAGTTAACTCAGAGGGAAGCAAGACAGACAAATGGTGTGACAAACAGAGTTGATGGTGACCTGCCAAGAGGAGTTAGTAAGCTCAATTCACTGCATCCATGTAGTTAAGAATGAGAAACCATCAGAATATCCCCAAAGTGCATTGAAGAGTTATTCAGAGCTTTTTCCCCCTCTATAGATTGTTAGCAGCTTTAACAGCTTAACTACAATGCCAATTATGCATCAAGCACTATTAATAAACAAAGCTAAGCTTCTACATAGTAGCATATAAGATTAATGTATATTAACATAGCTGGTTTATTCTCTCGTAACAATGCTTATGTATTGCACTACTCTGCGAAACAAAGGAGCTCTTAAGCTCAAAAATTCCTAAGCAATATAAATTGTTTTAATCTTTGGCATGGGGAATTGTTATGAGGAAACATGTAACCTACTCCAAAAAAGAAAAGCTGAGCTCAGACGTTGAGCTTTCTGCAGCAGGACATCAGTTCTAGTTAAAGTGTACGGTCTTAGTTGTATAGAATCATTTTACTTCTCAGTGCTGTTTATAGTGGGTATAATTTACTTAGTCTTGATTGCCCTTCGCTTTCAGTTATTTAATATAGCGTCAAAGAAACAGCACTGCCTATACCAAGTTTTATAAAAATAGTTTAGGAAATATTTTACAGTTGCCTTATAATTGCTTTTACAACAAACGTCAGTTTTGAATGGTCTAGAATTAACAAACAAACAAAAAACAACTTTCTCTAGCATCTATTTAACATGGTTCCTTTTGTTTGTAGAACTCCTATTTCTCATGCAGACGATTTCACACTTTTAGAAAAAAGGGCTCGAGACCTCTGTGATGCATGAGTATTTCAGTAGTTACACTCCTGTCCTATTTCTAATTTTATCTTTCTCCTCCTTTATCCTCACAAAAATCTAAGAGCTATTTGGTTTTGCGTAAGTCTTATGGGAATAGAGGAGAGGAGCAAAAGGGTAAGAGCTAAACCAGCTTATAACAGTTAATAGTATTAGACAAGCATATTGATTCATGCTATAACATAAAAATTAAAACATACTGCTGGTTGCACATTTGTTTTACTTACCAGATTTGTAATCTAATTTTCTTTCCTCTTAGCTCTACTGTTTTGATTTTAAAATCAACACCTATAAATAAAATACAGTAAACAGAAAAGTAGGAATAAGAAGCAAAAGTAACGAGGGTGTAATTATTATTACTATTTTTGGATTTTTTTTTTTTTAATATCAAATTTAAACAGTCTGAACAAGCAGAAGGGTTTGCAACCCTATGGGTCACCTCGGGAACATCAAGGGGATCTGACAACCGCTGTACAGTCTGTGAGCCATCCAATTTGGCAGCATCACAACATAAACCTTCCACTTTGTGCACCACTCCCAGCAGCAGGTAAACCCAACGTAAGAGTAAAACAACGGGCACGGTTGGTTGTTTCTCCCTTATTCACACCGACTGCCAAGGACAAGCCTGCTCTACTTTCAACTGGCACAGACGCCTTGGAGCATGAAGCAAACCCCGTCCCCTCCACACCAGTTCTGCTGTCTGTGACATGGAGCAATACACATCCATCCCCAAGCTGGATGCTTAGTTTGACATTTGTGAAGCACGACAGCACGAGTGCTGGAATTGTGGTTGGTTTATGCAGCTTGTTAGCACCGTCATTCTTAATTCCTGCAAACATTTAGAAACAAACTGCTTAGATTTAGATCGACTTTTAAAATTCCTTTTATACCTGTGTGCTATTTTCATCCATCATCTCAAAACTCCAGGCACATTTTGAATGCATGCTAAATATCAAAGACAGAACCATGAAGACCTTGTTATACAGAAATATTTCAAGTCCAAAAACTGCTGGCAATCAACACATAAGACATACTATGGTCAAACAATATCTAGACACAAAAGAATACCACCTCTCCCACAAAAATATTTCAGGGGAAAAACATCCTAGAATATCACCGTATTTGTACATTGTTTGCCTGATCATTTTAGTATACATTTGTGTAAAGATTTTTGCCTCAGTTCTTCCTGCTGAACACCATCCCTTCTAACAGAGCTAAATCAGAAAGCAGGGAAATAAAAAGACAAGAGAACATGGTTCAGACTGGTACACTTAAACTCACACAGAAGTGTAGAAGCATACTGTGTTGGAAACACTTTTCTCTTTCACATACAGGAGTACAGATTTTTATTTCCTCCAACAGAAAAATACACATTTCCTAATGCCTGTTCCTGGTAAAAGCCAAGTGCCCCTACTGATATTGCTAGAATCAAGACCAGACTATCATTTCTACAGAAGGAATTGAATTTGGCCCTTACTTAAGCTTTCCAAAAGTCCCGAAAAACTTAATTATAAAGAAAAAAAAGCTCATTTTACATCCCGAAAATCAGTTACACATTGTCGACTTGGCATTTATTTCAAAGTGCTTTTAGAGATAGTCATGCCTGTAAAGCTGTTGGCTAAACTGGAATAAGTTTAGAAAAATTAGTTATATTTTACTAATGGAAATAAAAAGATAGCTTCGATTCTACTTTTAATTTGCAAAACAGGTTGTCACTGTTTAGCTAGACTAAATATGTGAAAGGATCACTGATCTTCATTCCCCTAGACAAAAGTCCCTCCAAACAGCTTGCAGTTGTGTACTACAGAGTGATAAACGTGTTGGTTATCACCACAACAGCTATTCTTCTGCATGTCCTTAAAAGTGTCTAGCACAGTTATTCACCAGGTCTTAGAGTTGCTCAGGACATGTGATGTTTATGCTCCGCTTACCGAAATGTACCCCATTCATACCCCTGTGGGGTTCTTACGGAATACAAGAACCAAAGTAATAAACTGATTTGTCTACAATTTTAACAGCAATTTTCAAGCATTCATATGCAAACTGAGAAAACGTATTACAATAATTAAAGTTTCAGAACATTCATTAATCCTAACTTTAAGAAACATTTTCTGGCACTTTTGAAAAACCAACATTTCTGTTAGTGTAAATGTTAACTATTTCTACTACTAAATGCCTTTTCTCTACATAATTTCATTTAAACTATAAAACGCAGTTGTCTGAATGGTCACAACTTTGTCTACAACAAGACAGCTGATTTACTTGCAGAGGAGGTAATCAGTATTAACTGAAATTGCTTCAGACCTCTCCCTTCCTCGAGGAAGCTGGAATACAACCGCCCCAACGTCTCACCTCGAATTCCACTGCCGCTCTCTCACACAGCATGCTTTGTGATCTGCCGTTCATCTGAGACCTCCGGTTAAAATAAAATAAAAATAAATCTAGCTTCACCATCCCGCTGAAATCTAAATAGAGAAAGAATCTACCATACTCATACAGGGGGCATACTTGGACTTGGCTTAGCTTAACAATTGTACTTGCAGAGGAGCTTGACCAAAGCACAAGGTCAGAGAGAATACAGTTTCTGCTAAAGGAAAAGTCCTGTTGTCACACGAGAAGTCTTTTATCACCTCTGATCCAAAACTATGTATCAAAAATCATCATGAGAACTTCATGCATGTTTCACCCAATTCGTTATCAAAATCTCCTATTTATTAAATAACCGGTTTATACACACTGTCTTGTAAAACCAAGGAACAAGAAGGTATGTAGGTATGCTTCCCCCACCCCTTATTATTTTTTTTTTTTAAACAGAAAAATAGGTAACGAACTAGAGATAATATACAACTGTTCTAATAAAAGCAATTTTCAACTCAGAATTTCCTGGGACCACTGGGCACAACCTACACCAATGAAATCAAGCAGAAAAATGCCTGCAGACGAAAAAGACTGTTTCAAAATAAATACTATCTCAATAGTAATTCCTATTTCAAAGGCAGGTCTTTCTATTCAATTATTTTAACAGTCATATCATTAAAAATTTCTACTTAACTTTAAAACAGACTATGCAAACTAGTAAGTTTTAGAGAAGCGCATTCTTCTATAGAACTGTTTGAATCATTTAACACTTAAATCAGACAGCTTGCCAGCGCTAAGCAAAAGTTGCTCAACTGATTTTTATAATTAGTAATGCTCAGCAAGCATCAACACAATACCAAAGCTTCCCGTCTGCCAACACCGAAGGAAAAGACTGGCAACTTTCCTCTTGCAAATGAAGAAATAAATCCCTAAGCCTGTCAGACTCCAGTGCTGTGTTTCACCATATACCTGCCAAAGGTACAGCTTTGAGTTCATACACAAACTCATAATTTAATTAGAATAATACATACGTTGGTCTTCCACTTTAATTTCAAACATCATAAGAAAAAGTTCAACGAAACAAATAAGTTAGCTTGACTAAAGTCTATGAATATAACTACATGTGAAGCTTTGCTATCCACTTAATTTCTCCAATTACTAAAAACCGGAGGAAAAACTGTTAACAGTCCCAGGAAGTCAATCAGGAAACTCATGCTTTCCACTGTTACATACAACAAATACTTGTTAGGCACACATGGCACAGAGGTAGACAGCTGGGTCTTCCCATTCACATACACCGACCATGAGGAGCAGTCTCGGGTGCTCTGATACTTGTAGTTGTAGAACATGCTACTCCCATTCTTCAGAAAAATAACTGCTAGCAGTCCTTTTAAGCCCCTCCACTCAGCTAATGGCAGAGCAGGTATTAAGTCTGCTCTTAAATTTTTATTATTTTATTTTTAAGGAACTGCTTTGTGACACTGCAGTATTGATGGCAAGAATATTTGATAAATTCTTTAAAAACCTTGCTTCAAAGAGCTCCTAATGTACAGTTGCTCCCAGTTGCATACAGATCAGGAAAACCCAGGGATCAATAATCACCGCTGGCAACAGCACCAAATCTGAAAAAAGCATTTTACAAGGGCACAGGATTTTAAAGGTCTCTCTTTACCTTACTCTGTAGCTTATTAGTGGTATTTTGAAAATTTTACACAAAGCACAGTGCTTTTGTGGTGAAAGCAGGTAAACTCTGGATTAAAAGTATACTTCATACAAATAAGAGCACCTACTAAAACATGCACTCAACTGAAGTAATGCTTTTTCCAGGAAAAATAAAGGGCTACTAGACCACAAGGCAAATAGAGGGGGGTTATTTGCTTATTAATTTATTGAGTCTATTAAACACACAGCTAAGCAAACTGTCTGTGCTCCCTTCCAAAATAAACAGCCCTAAAAGAAAGAACAGGCACTCAAAATAGAAGCGCCCTAATGAAGTTCTAGATAAGGGCAAGTCAGTGACAATGACGTATCTTATAACTGCCCCAAACTTGACACTGTTCCAGACTGAAAAAAATCCAATAAAAATTTAGCCCGGAACAGATTTTAACATAGATTTTAACATTTCTTGCCCCAAACAGGAATGAAAAGCTCCCTACTAAAGCATAAACTGAAACACACATAACTGTGTCTTGTTTCTCCCTTTAAAGCTAAAACATTTTGTCTAGAAATAAACACCGAAGAAAACTTCTCACTATGCATTCTGCATTTAAGCTTTAATTAAATCTTATTTTTTTTTTTTTGCCTAAGTGGCAGAAAAAGGAAGTGGAAATGTTTTGCTTAATGCACACAGTGACCTTAAGAGGCCAAGATTTCCTGATCACGAAGTTCAAGCAGGAGCTGGGAAAACAGATGGAAACAGAGCACACAACCCCTGCCTCCAGCTAAAATCGATTCCAATAGATGACATTTTCAGAGGCCCATTAGCTATGCGCATCAAAGCCGTTCAATCAGTGAAAAACAATCAGACCATATCTGAAGAAACACAATCGGTTTAAAAACCCAGGGTTTGTGTCCTGAAGAACCAGCCAAAAGCGACCGAATTCAAAGACTGGGTCGGTTTGTTTACTTTGGGCATCTGACAGCATTGCACAGAGAAGTTTTCCTGCTTCCCTACAGCCCATGGCTCAGGTCATGGGCTTCCCAAGGCAAGAACCACCTCTGTCACCAGTCTGCACAGTGTCTGCTGTAATCCAGCCCTGCCCTGTGACTAAGCACTAACCACAAGGCAGTTCTTGCACCTGCAGCCTCTAGGAACTGCTGAAGTCAAAGAAAAAACACTCAGCGGTTTCGGTACTCATTTCTACCCTCTTGCTGGGGGAGGAGGAGGGACAAGAACAAGGCACAGGGGAGCGGAGGAAGGTTACTAAAATTGTTTTGGAAAAAAAATAAACCGTCATATTTAACTTTAATGGAAGCTGGAAGGCATGCAGGTAATTTTGAGAACCACCAAAGTGGAAGTACCCCTCTCAAACCGCACATTATAAGAGTAAAGATCACAAAGAGATGTGGAAGCACTAAGCGTTAGTCACATATGAGCCAGTTTGGGGATTGCTTTAGAGGCAGGTAAAGCACGCCGTCCGTAAAGCTCTGCAGTGTAATTCTAGAGCCATTAACATGCGGAAACTTGAGACTGCTCGCCTAAAATAAAAGTCTACACGGACCTCGACTGGCAACTGCGCTACAGACCGAAACGAAACAGACACAACAACACACAAAAAAGTAATATACATGCAGCGACTACATTTTTAAGGTACAGTTATAATGAGTTTTTGGGAATCTGACGTTGATTTCTGAATGCCTGATATACTGTTTATGGACGTCTCAGTTGCTCGGTACTTCCAAACTCAATGAGAACGGAGGAAGTCATTTCTTTATAATTTTACTGTCTGTGAGAATGCGAAGTCCTTCAGAAAGCGTAAACTTTTTACACTATTTACAGTGCTAACTTCAAAGCACGGACCAGAATTCTGATAAACACAATGAAGTAAAGGGGATAATGGAATGAATAAGATTCGCTGGGCTTTCTTGAAGATAAAAATATTACAAAACTCCTCATTACAGAACAGAAAAACATCGTGAGCTACTGGTCTACAACTACCTGACCTTGAAAGGAAAATCAACTGTGAAAGAAAAATTAATTAATAGAACTCCAGATTTTAAAAAGGCTGAATCTATTCCAAAATGGGACTGAATTTAGGATTTTGGTTTGGGTACTGAGTTTTCCACTCCTTAGATGACAGGAGAAATAAATTGTAAAAGTGTTGCCATATGCTGTTAAATAGGTGCAGTCTTAAAAAGCGGGAACATCAACCCTCTCCCTCAGTTAGGGACAGCCCAGAAGAGAAGCGTCTCAGACACGTCAGGCTTTCTGTGATGAAAGGCACTCCACAGAGAATCTCCTCCATTTCATGGTTCAGCTGAAAACACGAGTATTCTGCAAAGTGCGTGCGCTATTTTCACCAAAGGAACATTTGAGTTCACAACTTCCAGAAAGAAATACGAAAGTCCATAACAGAATCACATGCCCCCCCCTTTTTTTTTTTTCCTTTTGCTCCTGACACTCTCAGCTGTTCACAGCCCAGACTGAGTTTGACAGCTGCATTCCACTCTCCTTCCAAACCAAACTCCACATGCGACACCACTCAAGTGGGCTCTTGGTTTTTTCTGCTCTTTTACTTGCATATTCTCATACATTCACTGACACTGGACCACGAGATATTTGGAGAGCTCTGTAGTGTTGATATAACCCAGTAGCTGAACATTTCTACCAGTTTAGAGCAGCAGGTTTACAAATGACAAAATCAATTGCAAATTTACTCCTTGGTAATTCAAAAAATAAAAATAAAAAAGTAAATTAAAAAAAGAAAGAAAAAAGAAAAAAAGCTCCCCAATACCCTGCTCCTGAACCCTGATAATTTATACCACCTTGCTACTACACTTTCCTATTTTAAAACACAGTTTTGAGCCCCTTATGAGGGCTCAAATGGTTACGCGTGGAAAATAATTGCTGACTCCACCAGATGCTGTAAAACACGCTTAGCTGACACATACTCGGCAAACAATTACTTGCTAGCTTCTTTCAGTTGTGGTCTCCAGCGTCGATTACAAGTGACAGCACTACTCCTAAAAGGTGGAAGGCAGTTTCCAGGGAACACAGGCTTCTGTTCAAAGATGCATTTCCTAAACCCATGGTTACAGAGCTGAAAACAAACAATGCGAGTTACTACACGCTCCCCAATTATCTCAAGGTTTTGTGTAAGGTTAAATTGTTTTCTGTGCGAGTTTCCAGCCTCCCGCTCTCTGCTATTTGTAGTTTGTCGAGTAACTGCAGCACAACACCAATGAGATATTTGTTAGTTTTATTTATGCTAACCTACGCTAGCCAAAAAGCCTGTATATAAGAGTAGACATACATTAATATCCTGGAAAAATGAAGATAAGGGTTAATTCTCACATAAATATTTAATATCATTGATCAGAACTTTCTTCCTTTTGTTTTGTACAACAGCAAAGATTTATCAGAGTAAGTACAGAGCTGATGTGGGGTACAAAGCCAATAAAAGGCTATCTGATCGCTACTTTATCACGATGTGGTAAAGCAAAAGACGTCTATTTCTACCCTTTCCTCCCTCTCTCCACTCCAATTAAGTTTTCAGTGCCATCTTACGGAAGGGAAAAAATCTTCAAAGACAAATTAAAACGAGTTATACTTATCAGAAAGAACTCATGGACGCGTATAAGTGTAGCAAAAATGTACAAAAAATGCTACTCTTCTAGTTGATGCAGGAAGTTTTTCAGAAAATTGTATGTAGATTGTTCTTCATCTCAGATTACAGCAAGTTACTAAACTTGCTTTTAAAACACAGGTTTTTATCATGATTTACCGAAAGATTATTTTTCAAGTGGTTAATAGGACATACCACGTTCACATCGCATGTGAGTGTAAAATATCGACAAGTAAATAAAAATAAGGACGAACGTAACGGGCTGTTCTGAAAAAATGAACAATTGATACTAAAAAAATAATCAGGCCATTAATTTAAGTGAATATAACTAATATTGTATGAAAAACTTATGGGAATGAAAACTACACACGAACGTTGTTAGTCCAACTTTTAAAGACTAAAAACCAATGAAGGAGGTTGAATTAACAGCAGAAAACCAAAAATATACATATACACACACACACGTATGTGTACCTATGTACTGATCTATCATGCGTATGTATTAAAAACAGAAGATACCTTGCTTAAAGTTGCTCTGATAGAAGTTTAACCTAAAGTTTTCACCACTGCTGTTGCTTATTTGTGGAAGTTAGGCATTTTGCTTGTGTATTTTAAAAAGAAATGTCAGGAAAGAGACTGCTTGGAAGAAAAAGCTACAGAGCTCAGTAAACCTAATGAGCTCCCAACGTACACACCAACATACTGTTTCACGCTAACATTAAAGCAAAGTGAAACAGGGTCAAAGAGCAATTTTTGTGAAGTCAAAGGAGTCTTTCACCGCAGCACATTAGCATGCCAACAGGCTACAATTTAGTCCAAAGCAGATCGCAACCTTCCCATCCTGATCCACAACAAAACTTCCCATCACAAACTTAGCCGAGTAGCTCGAGCTATGATTTTGCTTACAAAAAAAAGTACTGAAGGAAGCTTTAGCATTTTCTTCAAGCGGTACTGTGGTGTCCCATGAATCGCTGCTAAAAGGAGCTGGCAGCAAGCCTGTAAGGGCACCTGAACTCTTACATTTTCAAAGGCAAGGCCTCTTTCCTGGGATGCTTTCACAATCGAGAAGAGCTGAAGGGTAAGACTAGGCCTCAGAAACTTTACATACTTGGCCAGCTCGGAAAAGACAAGCAGGGGAGCTCTACTTGATTTGGAGGAGCAGGAGAGTCAGCCGCCTGAGAAGTGAGTCAGTGCAGGGCCTCCGGGTTGGGTGAGCAGGAACCTCAGGTTCTGAGATTAAAACCAGAATTTTGCCTGTGGCAAAATAGGGTGGAGAGGAAATAATACTGAGTACAGGAGCTCTGTAGATCTGTCATGGAAGAAAAATAGCATGGAGATTGATAATGAGCGAAGACTTAGATACAGATAGGGCAGACAGTCCTGAGGGTTAAAGGGCACACAGAGGCCTTTGAAAAATAAGAGGACTCTTTATTATAGTAATTATAATAACATCACTACTGAGATCTGAATGAAGATGTATTTCTTTGGGGATAAAAATACTTTGGGGAAAGTAAGGGAGGGGGGAAAGAAGGAAAGGCAAAAACTTCTCCTTTACCACCCATCTTCAAACCTCCTCACAACCATGCCAGTGAGTATCTCTCCACTGGCTCTGGAAAGATCACATTTTTTTATACCTAATTTGGCAAATTTGGTTTTCATTGTCAAGAGTCTGAAAAACCTCCAAGTGATAGTCCTGGATCTTTCTCCTTTGTGAAAAAGGCAGGTGCATGGAGATCAGATAAAGACTCATAAATCGGGGGAATTTTTTCATTTTAAAATAAAAGTGTGTATGTGTGTATATTTATATATATACACACATATAGATATATAGTTGACAAACTTAATATAATGCCAATATTACCTTTGAATAAGCATTCTTCCACCATGGAAAAGAAGTTACCTTAACTACTTTGGATTTAACACTGGCATGAACCCAGCAATTTTACATCACTGTAGATACGGAGTAATGTTCCTAAAGAAAATTTCTCTGCCCAAAGAAATAATAAAAATAAGTTATAACCTAATAATAAGAACAAATATTCAAACCTAGCATGTAAAATTGGAAACAGCAGCCTCTATTTCTCATTTGACAACAGTGTGCAAAAGTCAGTAAATATTTGAGCACAGTGAGTATTCTCAGTACTGTGTAAATAGCAGATTAAGTAGACACAATATTCTATGCAACTTAATGCCCAAAATAAATACATCAAAAGAATTTTAGATCAACAGCACATCGTGTGCCATTATGAATAATGTGCCAAAATCTGCCAAGCTATTTTTGAACACTTTCAAAGAACTTCAGTGTTTTGAGATGAGACAGAAGACGTTGATATGTTTTTATTGCAGAATTTACTTCACCAATCTGGCAAATTTAGTCCTTGTAAATTAACATTAAAGTACTGTATCTTTTTTAATTGAATCCACACCTCCCCACTCATGCAGAAACACTCAATTTTTCCAATTACCTGGCATTATTATCCTAAGCAGCACTTAGAGACAAAAGTCACCCGGTCACTTCTAATACGTTTTGGACAAGGAAAGTTTATGGACATCGCTGTCAGAGAAGACTTCTGAGTAGCCTGCACATTTCCATGCAAGAGGTTAAGGTGTTAAATATTATTCTGCTTGGCCTATACTTCCAGAGGCTTAGTAAAAACATACAAAGTAAGGTGGAGACCACTAACCAAGGTAAGGGAGTTAATATGTATTTTAGGGTTCTGTTTAAAATATGCCTTCAATAAGATAGGTAGATACAGCAAATTTTAACCGTTCTTTAATAATAGTCATTTCAAATTTAATCTCAAGGTATATTCTGTTTACATAACTTCCCCTGAAATGAGATCAGTCACACGGTTTTCAATAATGTTTCAAAACACATTCTACACTTACACTTCTTGAAAATCACTGCAGTAAGTAGTTAGGAAGGAAGAGTTTTATGATTTCAACTGTGTATCAAAGTCTGACTTCAGATCATTTCTGAGTGTGGGTTATTTTCCATCCACCTAACACGTAAGCAGCGGAGGTTACTTTTTCTTACTCTACGGTGCAAAACAGCCAGGTGCGAGCTTTCAGTCCTGACTGCGAAAAGCTCTTTCATTTAGCAGTTGAAGGATCTGGGGGAATCTCAACAGCTCTCAACTTTAGTCAGAGGGCCTTGCAAGAATGCCATTACTGTCAAGTCTTTCTTCCATGTGTTTTGGCACAAGCTGATTTCCCTATGCTGCTTTATGTTGGCACACTTTGTACATTAAACATTACGTAATCTTCTGTCTAGCAGCACACCACCATTTATTTCCTGCCTTTTTTTTTTTTTTGGAAAATAAGGAAGCTTCTCTGCCTCAGTCACTGTCTCGGTTATCTAGCAAATCAGTTTTGCTTACAAGGCACCAGACTGGAAGTCTGGACTGGGGTCTAGGGCGCGTCCTCTCAGGTCTCAAGATTCGCGCCAGGAAACTAACCCGAGTTAACAGAGAGCAGTCCAGCCCCAAAAGAGCACTGAATGTAGGTCAGCCCAAAGGAGACGCACGCGAGTTCAAAACCATACATAATCCTGGAGAATTAATAAAGAATACAGTCCTCTGTCAGTTCTTCCCTAGCTCACCATATGCTTAACTAAACCAGCCCATCTACAGAAACCCTCAGCGTTTCTTCATGACAACACATCGCTTCAGGATTACGTCTCTGACATGTTATCACTTCCTTCTAACTTCTGAAAAGTTAAGTTACTGGCTTAAATACGTCAACACTAACAGGCTGCTAAGAAGAGGAGCCACAGCTCTATCAGATTTGGAGTTTTAAAGGACCTAGGAAAGAATAAGAACAAAAGAACTGACAGAACACACATTAAAGTGAAAACAAGGATAACTGTGTTATTCTGTCACAGGAAGATCATCTTGAAAAGTAACAATCTAGTTTCTAAAAGGCGATACAGTCACTTTCCATCAGATGCTATGCCCTTCCTCACATTTCAAGCTGCAATTAAGCTACGCACACGTACTTTACAATGACACAGACTTAACAACCACCTCGCTGCAACACTCAGGAGTTCAGTCCCAAGAGCAGGTCTCTAATAACGCGGACTCACTAGCTTGCTTTCCGCCCCTTACACACTCAGGCATTGAGACAGGAGGCATTACGCTACCTCAAGGGCTTGCACCAGTGACTAAACCACGCGCAAGACGCTGCTCTACAACACTAGGAAGTCGCCCTCCGGTTTGCTGGGCTGGAGCAAAACGTGCAGTATGCTCGAGAGGTACTCTTCAAGAAATAAACCATTAGCTTCCTCCGATCTAATATTGCGGAGGGTTTTCTGATGGAGGTACAACAACAACAATCTGGAGTTAACCGGGCTATCACCTGGAATAGCCTTTGGAGTCCCACCAGCTACGTGTCGCACGACTCCCCGGCTCCTGAAATGCTCCTGTTTCCTCACACACGACACCACAGCGACCTGTCTCACCAACCACCCCTAATTTATCTTCTTTAAACTGTGTTTTTTTGCTAGCGCGAACGAAGCAGGACACCACACACCTTCCCCAAACTTGCTAGGACGCCAAGGACCCCCACCACTTTCATAACCGAGCGCCGTAAAGTTTGGCACAAGGGCCCTGCGCAGGGGCTCCCCTGGGAGCAGAAGCCCCCCGGGGGTGTCCCACCGCCCCCCAACCCACCCCGGTGGCGGCCCCGGGAGCCACGGGGCAAAAGGGACGAGGAACCGAGGCCCGGGCCGGTGTTTACACGGCCACACAGCGCCGGGTGGGCCCGGGGAGCGGCGGGGCGAGGACGGGACGGGGCGGGACGGGTCGGCCTTACCCACGGTGGACTTGCAGGCCTCGCAGAAGGTGTCGTCGGTGAAGCGCTCCATCAGGCTGGTCTTGCCCACCCCCCGCGAGCCGATGATGATCACCTGCAGCTTGAAGTCGGCGGGGCGCGGCGGCTGCTTCCTGCGGCGGGCCTGCCCCCCGGACAGAGCCGGCGACCCCCCCGCCGAGCCCGCCCCGAGCTCCAGCCCGCCGCCGCCCCCCGCCACCCTGCGCTGCGGCAGCCCCGAGCCCGGCTCCATCAGCGCCGCATGCGGCGCCGCGCTCCCGCTCCCCCTCCCCGCCTCCGCCGCCTCCTACGCCCTCCGCCCGTACCCTGCCCAGCCCCGGCTCGCCCACAAGCCACCACCGCCCGCGGCCGCCCCGCCACCGCCGCCGCCCGGCCCGAGGGGAGCGGCGCCGGCAACGGGAACGGGAACGAGAACGGGAACGGGAACGGGAACGGAACAACTCCGTGGCGCCGCCGCCGCCGAGCCCGGCCCGGCAGCGCAGCGCCCTCTGCAGCGCCGGAGCCGCGGCCCCGCGCCGCAGTGCCGGGGGCGGGGGGCGGCCCGCACGGCTCCGCCCCGCGGGCAGGGCAGGGACCGCGGCCTGGGTGCTCGTGGAGCGAGGCCTGGCCGTGGTTTGAGGCCCTCGGGTCGTGGTGGGGTCTGCCACAGCCCGCTGCAGGCGGAGCCGGGCCCCGGGCGTGATCCTGAGGTGGCGAAATGGACGTGGCCCGGGTGCCTTCCCTGCCCGTCCCGGCACCGAGGCGCTGTTCGTCCGGGGTGGGCTTCGCTGCCAAACTCAAACCTCTGTAAACACGAACCTCTTCCCAACAACATAGACTAGGTTATTTACCTCAAATGCTAATTCCAAGGAAAGTTAATAAAGTGTTGGGAGAAGCAACGCCACGAACGGTGCAACTGATCAGAACAAGCGTTTGCTCCCCATGACTTTGAGGAAATTTCACCTTTCCCTAACTGCTCAGGGGTTACAGGAGCTGGGTTTTTCAGAACTGCCCCCTACAAAGGTACAGGCGTGCCTGTTGGGGCTGTGGGGAATTCAGTTTTAACTGGCCCACAGGTGGGTGCCGTGCTCCTCTGGGCATCACAGTTACGAGCATCCAAAGCTAGTGGACATTTGGGAAGATTTAGTCTAATTTCCTAGGTTCTCACTATGATTTTAAAGCTACACAATTCCAGAAGGGAATAACAAAAGTGGGATTTACACTTAAGGAACCATTGCTTCACAGGAGTGATTTTCTCAAGAGCTAATTTTCTTGAAGAAACGAGACAGCTTGACAGTGAGGCCATATTGTCAAGGACAAAGGAAAAAGAACAGAGACCAAGAACAATTTTAACATAATTCTTAATTTTCACCAATTTACATCACTAGAAATGGTGGCACTTCTACAAGCAAACAAGGACTAAAACTTAAAAAAAAAACCAAACCACAAGAGTTAACAAATCAATCCCGGCACTTCTTGTGCGTTACTCTCCTCCCACCATCTTCTTATTGATCATTTCCACTGCTATGATTAGGTATTTAAAGGGGCAATCCATCACCGAGAGTGAAATAATCTAGGAAGCAGAGCATCGTAACAGAAAACTATTTTATTTTATTTTATTTTATTTTATTTTATTTTATTTATTTATTTTTCTTCTTAGGCCCTTCCTCTAGAATTATAATTTTTTCCAAAATCAGGCATTTACTCTGGCACATCTCTGATTCTGACAGATTCTCAAGATTGCTCAAATTTCCTTAAATTGTGCAGATCACTAGGCATTGTGTAGTCTGTTTCCACACATCTGTTTTCAGTCATTAGAGTAGCCCCAATTCCACGTATTATTTTATGTCCTACTAACTCACATTCAAACAAGGTAATTCAAACAAATCCAGGTTGACTGCTCTATTTCTGTACCTGCACATAGTCAGCAACATCAGTGCTCGTTTTCAGTCCCTCATTAGATGAAGCAAACTGTGAATACCAGGTTTCAATTGCGTAGCCGTGCGTGCGTGGTATTTTTTGAGCGGTTCTGTTCAGCAGGAGAGCTTTTTCCTGGGTAGTCAACAGCGGTGCCATACCCACATGAGCCAAGTGCCTGCCTTTGTGCCTCCAATCTGTCATGTGTTTTCTAGCTTATTTTCTTTTTGTATTCCTCTCTGGCTATTTCTTGGGACAACCTCAGCAGGCATGTATAAATTATTCACGTTAGCCAGTTTGAGGCACCAAAACTTTTCCTTCAGTGTCTGTTTTCAGCTTTCCCACTCAGAGATGTGTACCCAACTACAGAGTATAGCAAGAGGTCCTCTTTTGTCAAGATCAAACTACAAACATCAGGCAGGATAAAGAGCACCTGGACAATCCGCAATACTGCAGAAATTAGTTAGTCATTCCTCAACTATTTTACTCCAAACAGAACAAGTATTTTTACTGCTGTTTTTTTTTTTTTTTTTAATTCCTTGGCTTGGATTTTCTTTAAAAAAACAGATGATCAGTAGTTGCTGGCAGAAAAGATTTTTGGACAGATTTTCAAGATGGTCTGAATTTTGCAGCTGTATGTCAGACAACGTCATTCATTGCGTGCAATGTAATTCCTTATCCAAGGAATTGGATATTCCACAGTATTAGTTTTTTGGTGTTGCTTGACATCTTTGGATGACCCGATCAGCACTTTGATCTCTCTGGCTGCGAGAGCTGAGGCTCACGCCTTCATCTAGATCCCTTTCTCTCCTACCCACACCAGAAAGCAATCATTAGTGGAAATCATTATCGAAAACACAAAGAATGGTTTTGTTGGCTGAGCCGAAAAGGGATGGTAATTAGGAACTGTAGATGACACTTAGGAACTGTAAAGTGTGCTCTATGGCATAAAGAGATTATTCTGAATTAGGATTAAATAGAGTTTAAATTAGTTCACCTTATCATAGGCGAGATTCTTTAACTTTTCCAAGTTTTAAAAATGTATTTCATTTCAGAGAAAAAAAAAGGCTTGGAATTGAGTTGCACACTGTTATAACGTGGATCGATTTGACTGAGGGTATGATTTTTTTTAAACTAAATACTGTTACCATTCACACTGTGAATACCGTTTTACTGCTACAGAGCTTTGTATTGGTACAGTTCGTATATTTTCCCTAAATGGGAGTATGTATGTACGATGTACTAAGCATATGTGCATGAGTAGAATCTTATCTATACCAGAAGAATGTACTAATATTACTATAGCGATAATTTCCGGTAAAGATGAGCAACTTTTATGGATACCTTGGCCTACACTTCAACTCATTTATGCATGCAAGTAAAATATCAACGTGGAAAAAGAAAACAATCAAAAACTAGCTCAAAAGGCAGAGAAAGAGATGGAATTTTGATTTCCTCATAATTGTTTGGTGAAAAACAATCAATATGCTAGTAGGCAGTGCAGTCGGAGTTGCAATGTTTTCATTACAAATGAAATTGGTATTGGCCAGCAGAAAAAAGCTTGGGGCAAAGCTCACAGGATTGGCACAGCAACAGAGAACAGGCTGACAGAGAACAAGAGCTTCCAACCTCTTGAAAAGCAAAGAATCAAAAGAAAAAAAAATGCAAAACAAAACGAAACAAAAATCTTAATAAGTAGATGTATGGGAAAAAAAAGGCTGTTTTAATGTATTTTTGAGCTGTGTTCGTAGGACAAATTTTATTTTATAGTCCCATCCCTCTTCTACGTCCTAGACACCCATAGTGCAGCTAGTACATGTGTTTATGTTTTTAGACGTGACAGATGAAGGGCTGCAATGTGATGAGGTGTTTGGAGATACCATTTTGTATCTATGCAGATAGTTTCCACTGTACAGCCTTTAGTGTATGACCCCATATATTATCTATCACCCTTTAGGCCTCAGATATTTTGACTATTTTTTCTTTTTTTTCAGGCAGATTTTTTCACTATCCACCATGTCTTGTGCTTTTTCAGGTTTGATCCAGGTTGAATTTATTTCAAGAGAAATATTTAAAAGAAAATATACGAAGAAGGATTCTTTTGGGAAGTGGGGGTGAACAGGGCTGATTAGCTAGAGCAGCCTAAATGGATGTTAAAACCAGCCTCGCTCAGCCTGGAGAATATTGATGGACTATTGACAGACCGGTCGTCTTTCCAGTGGAAGGAACTCTTGCTACTCAATTGAGGACAGTAGTACAGTTAATTTATATGTCTCCTTAATCAATCTTTCCCATAGTCTGTTCTGCAATACTGATGGGAACTATGTTACTATTATAATTCATTTATCTTTTCAATACCTATTTAAGGTATCATCATGCCTATTTTATAGATGGGAGACGGAGGCACTGGTGTTCTGGCTGTAGACCATTTTACACTGACTTGAAAAATTTTAGGTGATTATTTTATGTGCCAAGTCTTGAGGGTTTCCATTGTAAACTGGTTGGAACTTGCTGTTTTGGAATGGGCGGCAAAATGCTTTTTAAGACTATGGCAGTCAAAATGAATACAAGAGAGGGGCCGCAAGCTTAGTTGCACATGCCACCAGAGTGGAGTTTAAAACCAGGATTTTAAGGCTTATAGTGTAGTATGTGGTAAAAGTTACAGCACCTCAGAAGAGCAATCCAAGAAACAGTTGTCTTGAGCATCTCAGAGGAAAGGCTGAGCACAGAAATATACTTAGCATCTCTTCCATACATGAAATTTTAGACAGCTTTTTCGAGGTCCAAGGCAGAATCCAGATCCTCCCTCTTAGATTAATACCCTAAGTGTTCTGCTTGGAAAAATAAAGGAAAAAAAAAGTGTTCTTAACAGACAAATGAGTGCTTAATAGACAATTTTTTTCTCACATGTACTGAAGTCAGTGACTTCTATATTGCAAGCTTGAATCTTATCTTCTGTTAACTTCATTGCTTTTATTCTGTTCTGTAAATTTGTGAAAAGATATCAACAGTCTGTGTCTTTCAGCAACATTTTTTCCTTTTTTTTTTTTTTTATTTGGGGGGGCGGTGGGAGGAGGAGGGGGAAGACGGCTAGAAATAAGCAATTAACTTTTTCCTGCATTCAGAAACTTCATCTACTCTGAATAGTTTTCCATCCTTTTACAGGGATGTTATTCTCTTGTGAATTTGAGATACACTTTATGAATGATTTTTATTCTGAGCAATAAAACCCCTTTTTAATATGTTTGTTTCTCTCCAGACTTGAATATTTTACTTACCGTTTGAGTGAACTGGAAGAATCTGTTTCCTAGGCTATCAGAACCCATTCTTGGATTGGAAAGGTTAGCGGTTTTGAGGGGTATCACACTGTATTTCAGTTCCTTAATATATTTTTTTCTCTGAAAATTCAATGTTAGTATTATTGCATCCATATTGTTCTCATTTTAGACAGATTCCATACACACATGGGATATTTATCATCCAGTATCAGCATGTCAAATTAAGTATGATTAAATCAAAGTAGAAACCAAACAAAAATTAGAAAAAGTCTTGCTGCAAACAGCTCTGCACAGTCTTTATTGCACTATTGATTTTAAGCAGGTCTTCTCATTGATTTCGGTAGGGAGTTTGGTTAAAAATCAATAGCATGAGATGGCCTCTTGATTGCACCTCAAAATTTGTACAAAGACAATAAAGGGATTTTATGTGAGGGAGGGCCTTTTCACTACTACCATTAGTGTGAGAGTCAGTGGGTTATATTCTGATCACTCACTTCTGAACGAGTTTTCCTTTAACAGATGGTGCAGCTCATGCACAGAGAGAACAGGCTGTACACGTATAATTCATACCTTTCTTTATGCAGGAGTGAACAGGCAATGCCACAGATTTCCACATCATCCTGGGATCAGGATTGATTTCTATATATGTGGGGACCCTTAGGAGAGCTGGAAGGAAATAAGTCTCTTTAATGCATTTATAAATGTTCTGGATGCAAGACTCGAATGCATACTAAGTTTGCAGACAACACTAAGTTAGGAGGAGCTGTTGACTCCCTCAAGGGCAGAGACGCCTTGCAGAGAGATCTTGACAAATTAGAGGCTGGGCAATCACCAACAATATGAAGTTCAGCAAGAAAGAGTGCAGGATTCTGCACCTGGGATGGGGTAACTCTGGCTGTGTGTACAGACTGGAGGACAAGAGGCTGGAGAGCACCCCACAGAAAGTGATTTGGGGGTTTTGATCGACAGCAAGCTGAATATGAGCCAG
This sequence comes from Anser cygnoides, assembly GCF_040182565.1. NCBI lineage: Eukaryota > Metazoa > Chordata > Aves > Anseriformes > Anatidae > Anser > Anser cygnoides. The sequence continues at coordinate 109,715,155 of NC_089874.1, forward strand.
CAGTGTGCCCTGGCAGCCAGGAGGGCCAACCGTGTCCTGGGGTGCATCAGGCGTGGCATTGCTAGTCGGTCGAGGGAAGTGATTGTCCCGCTTTGCTCTGCACTGGCATGGCCTCAACTTGAGCCTGCCAGAGTTCAAGAAGCATCTGGACAATGCCCTCTGACATACGGTTTGATTTTTAGGTAGTCCTGTTGGACTTGAGTCCAGGAGTTGGACTTGATGATCCCTGTGGATCCCTTCCAACTTGGGATACTCTGTGATTTTATGATTCTGTCATACTTAGATAAGGGATAGGAGAAACGGGTACTTAGTCCCTGTATTTAATGAATATGGGAAGGCAGAACACCTAATACACTTTAGCTTTTGCTATAGATTTGTGTGGTCTGCCACAAGAACTGTGGGCTGTTTTGTAAAGGCAAGCAGCTCCCAACCCCAATGAAAAGGCATCTTAAAAAGGTATTTTGCTGAATTCCTTGGTTCACAGAGAATTACAGTCATAAAGGAGCAACATCTTTCTTTTCATTGGTTTCAGTGGAATGACTTCATAATTACACAGTGGCTTCAGATTTGGCCTTAATTCTGTAGTCATGCTGTACATTCAGTTTTCCAGTTTTATATTTATTTTAAATGTAACAAGTTTCATTTTAAAAGAAGACAGTGGTTTTGAAAGCTTCAGTATATGTCAAAGAAATGTGAAACTCCATCCATTCATCCATCTATCCACGTCAAGCTGGCTTTACCGCTCTTCTCTTGGTCACTCCATGGTACCCAAAAATGGAAACAGAGACTGTATTCATTGACCTCTGTGGAATCAGACTGGATTTATACTGGTGCATGCTTTATTTTTTCTGAATCAAAGTTTGCAATAAACTGCAGAAGAGCACTGAAAAATGTAAAGAATGGTTTTGCAGATGCAAGCCTATTTACTTCAGTCCTGCTTCCAGCAATGCTTCAAATAGACTCAGATATAATACACTTGCTATTGAAGTGAGAAACTAAGTAGAGAGCAAAAAAAAAATCATACAGATAAATGGATTTCCAAGCAAATTCTTGGAATAAAATTAAAGTTAACGTTGTGACTACTGTAATGTGATAAAACACGAAACATACCTTCGAGGTATGCAATCTTACGGAGTTCAGGTTTTTATAATAAGCTTAACTGACCAAGTTTCCTCCTTTCAATTATATTCTTCTATTCTTCTCCCAGCAATTCCAGAGAGTTATTTGTTAGACAGTTTTTTTTTTTTTTTTAATTCATTTTAACAGAAATGATCTCTCAGGTTTGATAATCAGTATTTCAAGATCTTGAACTGTTAAGAACTTGCAATATTTATGCATTTCAAGACCACTAGGTGCTGCCTATTCACTGCAGTATATCAAACCTAAGCAGTCTCTTACAGTAAGAGGAAATATGTGAATTATTCACAGTACCAAACTGAATTTGAGACCTTTTGCTTCCAAATGTAGTCTGAAAAACTGAGAATAAAGCTAAAAATACAGCAGAGGGCTTATGATGTGTAATTAGTGGAGGCATTTTCTCAGCCGTTTAGTTTTGAACCCTTAATTAGTGACATAGTGAATAAAAGTTATCAAGAAAATCCTGCAGAAAGCCCTTCCAATGTTTTAAGAAAGGAAAACACAAAAAGCCCTCTCGTATTCTGGTCTGACTGGCATAGTAGGGATTTGCTGTCAGGCGATTACTGAAAATTGAAAAATGTAATTAAGGTTCACTTAAAAGTTTCTAATCTAACTTCAGCTCTGACGCTCATTATCATCTTAAATGTGACATCCATTGTTTCTTAAATAACAAGCAAAGAGCTGGGTTCTTACAGTTAACGCTCAATCCTTCCTAATGTATTTCGTTACCTGCTAATTCTGTACATGCAACTGCAGATTAAGGACAGGCAGCAATAGAAGAAGGAAGTTTTTCTGCATGGTTATAACAGAAAGAAGTAGTACAAATCTCTAGCTTTAAAGAAGCCTGCCTATGATAGTTGTAAATACGCTTAAGAATTAAATGCCAATAGCAGTCATAACATGTGAGTAACCAATTCACAGGCAAATGGAAGGTCATGGCTGCATGAAACAGCTTGGAAAAATTTGTGGTTTTGCTGTTCTTAACAAACCTATATTCCTATCTTCTAGAAGATGGACTGTGTTGAGAATAAACATGGGGCAAGAAATAGAAATAAGCGCATGGATAGTGTGTCAATATTAGCATATTACGATAAATGAAACTGCTACTGAAGTAAAACATGCAGTAAGAAGATAGCAGAGTTATTGCTGTTTTGTGTTTGATATCACTGTTCTCTTTTTTAGTGTAGAAGAGATGACATTTCGTTGTTCCTTTGACTCAAACTGACCATTTTTTGGTAGCAAGAATAACAGAAATGTGATACTGATGTTGAAAGACAGACCAAGCATTATCAAAAGTTTATGAAAAGATTCAGATAAAAATTTGCAAGACTTGTTTTCTCAATGTCAGTAGAATGATGCTAAGATTGTAGCTGTACCCATATTGCTTGCAAGGTTTGGAAAAGAAATGCTTGAGTAAACAATAAATACAGTAAATTAGTAGCCAGGGTAAAGAGATTTATCGCCTCTGTAAAAAAAATCTGTCTATTAATGCCTCATGTAAAGATTGTCTGAAGGGAATAAGTAATCAAGTGACTGAACACTCAGGAGAGCAGGCTAGCAATAAGGTAAAGTTAATAGGGAAGATTCTGAAGAAAGAATTTTTGGTTTAGAACCCATAAAATCCTGCATGTTCAGCTTCCAGTTTCCCCTCTCTTTAATAGTGTTGTGGAGATCATACAACCCAGAATGATGCTATGATCCGGAATGTGAATCAAAACACACACCATGTTATATTTATCTGCTAGAAATCCCAACTCCATTTAAGCTAATTGGATTTCACCTCTGATTTCAGTCAAGCGAGGTCTCATCCATCACTGCTTTGGCTTTTCTTTCACTTGAAGCATTGGATAAGAAGTGTGGGCTGCTACTGGTTGTGTGGAGCAGGCATGACATTCCCAACCACACTTCACATTTTTCAAAGCTACAGCCAGGTTTGGGGCCACGCAGTCACAGTATTCTCTGCCACAGATGTTCTCTCCTTTTGCAGAGCAAAAGAGTTGGCATCAACTATTCATACTGGCAGCGTTGCGTGACATTTATACAAATGTGGACAAAAGAAAAATGGTATGTACTGGAGGTGGGAGCAGTCAAGCTCATCTGTTCCATGTCAGTACTTTGTTGTAGTGCACGTTCTCTTTCTCAGCTCTGAAGATGAGCATGATTTGGGGAAGACTCTAATTGTCCGCATCGTTCATTTCTCTAGGGTATTTGCCAGAAAAAAAAAAACAGCTTTACATCATGTTTGGAGTACTGAAGAGGTACTGGTGGCACAGCCTGCCCTGAAGAACAACGGCGACCAGTTGTATGGTGTCAGAGCTTTAAATTCCAAGCTCCTGAAAACCCATCAGCTATCTAAGTGGGTTATTTTTCAGTTACACATGACAAGCTTGACCAAAGGACCTGCTTAGTGCATGTCACTGTTCAGAGATTAACGTTTAAATGCCAGGCTTGTGTCTGATCACACTGTTGCCCGAGTTACAAGGTTTAGACCTTTCTTTGTAGTGAAGCTGGCTTCTTTATGACAGTGATGGTAAGATCACTGTAACAAACTGGAAGCATCTTCTAAAATTAAACATATTTCTATCAATAATTCTTGCACTGATAAAAATCTTCTTGAAATGTTATTAAATAACACCAAGTTTCAAATTATCTTAGAATTCTGAAGACATTTTAGTGAGGATTTCCAGCATTGCTCTAGAGAAAGTGAAGGAAACTCAGGATCTACTTATTTGATTAAATCCCATGCAAGGTAGCAAGACAGTTGATTTATTAACATTATAAACTTAAACTGTCAATAAACATATTTTCAGGGAAGATAGATCTTTCTTTCCAAGCAAACTTGTTGTGTTTATTTTAGGGTGAACTGTGCATCTAATGAGTATTGATGCAGTAGTGTTGATTTCTCCGGTGTGTTTGATATAACACCAAACCTTCTGAATAAAAGATGTGCTCCATATTGGACAACCAGCATGCACAGTATATACATTTAAAACTAGATTACTGAAGTGCAACTGGTAGTAAGCTGACATAGCTGTGTGTCTCCAGCAGGTTTTGAAGAGGTCATCAAAACAACTCTTTTCTATAGATTAAAAAATAAATAAATCGATTGTGTAGATGATGATGCAGAACCTTCACCTGAATGGTTTAAAGATGACAGAGATTGTCCAGGAAGTAGATAAGGAATATAAGAGGCTATAAAACGAGAATTCAGTTACCTAATTAAATGCAGTTACCCAGGACAAAGGACTGTGTTTCAGAAGAGCCACATCTGCAAATAGAAGTCACTACAGGGCACAGCAAATTTGGAGCCAGTTTTGATTGCTCTTCAGGAGGGCTACTTGGTCTTGGCTAGATGCCCTGTGCTTTCAGCTATGCTGTCTCTAGTATTCAAATTAACTCTTCAGGGGCCACCTCAGCTATGTCTGTGGTATGTTCTGTAGGCTTGCTTACTCTCTCTGTTGGTAGACAAGTGACTCAAAAGAGTTGAAATTCACTGTAGATGATCATCTGAAAATCAAGTCTTAATGCTAGATTTTAGGAATAAGGAGCAAAAAGAGATGGGGAAGTGACTTTGACAGCATGTATATCAATCATAACAGCATTACTAGAATACTGTCTCCATTTTTCATAGCTATTTTTCTAGAAGGATAAGGTAATCTAGTTAAAGGATACGGAAGAGTACAGAGCATAATGAGAGTATAGGCTCTGGGAAACAGCTTTGTGATGTAAGACTTCAGATGTTCAAGGTATTCAATTTATTAGAGAGAAATTCAATCACTAGATACTGTTATTTACACATGGAAAAACTAGCGCTCTGTCCATAGACCAAACACAGTTCCTGTGCATGGTTAAGGCTGCATACATGAATTCAACATGCAGTACAGCTGGGTGACTGGGCATGAGAATCTTTGGGCCGTAAGGGAAGGAAATGTCTCATGTATATCTCCAGATATTACCTACCCCTACTGCCACAGTCTGCAGAGGCCATTTTGCTGGCTGAGGATCAGCACTGCACGTCTACCTCCTGCACCCAAGTGCACATTCCTTCTTACCTTCTTGTGAAACTAGAAGCATTTTGTACCCTCAAAGATGACTTGCTCCAACAAAATATTAAGTAATACTCAATGCTTAGAATATCTAGGAGGTGAAAAAATCTAGGAGTCTGTTTTCAGATTCTTCACAATGGAGCAAACACTATATTAAAACTGTGGAGCCAAGCCTCTCAAACCTGTGTAGTATGGATCATATAACAGGATTATCTTTGTTATGTGTGCTTTCATATGAATTTACCCTGAGTTCCGCTTAACTCAGAAAGGATGGGTTTGAACAACTGAATAAACTAAAACTGTAGCCAATTTACGGTGATGGCACCAACAGGATTCTCTCCCCTCCAGTACTTCATACACGGATGGAATGCCCTACAACAGCTCCTTAGCAGGAGCTAAGGTGTCTCAGCTTCTCATCATTTATACTTCCTAAATGAAATGGCTTAGCTTTGTAATTTTACACACTAGAAAGGTAATTTATTACACTTTATATAGAAAGCCAAGTCTTAAGCAGAACATTCTTTCTTTGTTCAAAGAATCCTCTAAGACAGCAGAGATCGTTCAGATAGAGATTATCATGTTCTTGGTTATTCAGAACCACAAATACACATCCTGAAGGACTGCTGCATTTCCACCATATCTATATTTCCCCGGCTCTTCACTTAGCCATTGCCATGAAGGCAAGACAGTTCTGCTGGACTTCAGTTCCTTAAGCAACAAGAAAACTTAGGGTCTTCCTTCCAGCATTTCAGGGTCTTCCTTTCAGCTCAGAGGTCTATCTTGGAAAGCTTTGTTTTTCTTTCTGTTGTCTTTAGGTGGGTTTTGGGTGCCTCTGCCACCTGGAAATGTTGTGATGAGGTCTGTGGCTATCCATGCTTGGATTATTGACTTGTAACTTGTAGGGAGTTGAAAGAAAGCAGAATGCCTTTCTACCAGTGGCCTTATTCTCACAGCTTCACTTGAGTGTACTGTTCATTACTTGGTTAGAAAAGTCTGAGCTAAAAGTTTTCAGCATTTTTCTGAGCATCACATCTGTCCAGTCCCCCAGTTTGTGTCCCAAAGCAACTTTTTGGAGTTCACCCCACAGTTGCTCCTTTTCCTTGTGCTTTCCCTTCTTTATTTGATTCTTAAATGGTCTTCATCTTGTGACTTTTTTTTTTCTTTATGAAAGCCTTATTTTCTACCTAGAACAAACATCAGTAAAGATGAGCAAAGGAGATTAACTAAGTAAGTCCTGCAGAGGCACCTGCATAATATTATGCTTTTTAAAATTTAAACCTGAATTTTTAAGAGAAGGTGTTAATTATTGTATACTAGTTTAAGGACACTCTGTAATTACGTTTTCATTTTCAGTGACTTAACTGATAGCAGAGGGTGGACCAGTAATGATCTTTGGCTACACAGTGCTTTTTTTCTTTTCAATGAAAGGACAAAAGATAATTACAGCTTATTAATGGACAAGAGAACTGTTATATACATACAGAAAAAAAAATCATTAGCATCTTATTCAAAGCTTCAGAGGGAAAACATTCAATGTGTAGATGCATTCTGTTTTATGGACAGACTTGGTTTTTGTTTTTCCTCTGAACATTGTTTTTTTCAGAGGCTCAGTAACATTTTGCACACTGCATTATTGTGTTATTCAGCGTCATGTGTGGATTTCCATCTTATAGAAGGAGAAAACTACCAACATTCAAAGCACTTTTGGAATTGTTTTATTGGCTCTAGTTCAGGTGGATCTATCCTTTTTGCTTAACCACAGACTTGAAATACAGGAATTTAAAGAATGATATAAAATTTTATTGCTGCTGGAAAACTCTTGCAATCTGCATGCATCCCAAATAACATTTCAATATGCATTTTTGCTATTTTAAAAGATCAAATTTTCATATAACTCCAGTAACAACAGATAGTATTTGAATTTAAGCAGTTTCTGGAATATTTAATAAGTCTTTTGGCTGCAAAAAATCCTCTACATATTGCATTAATAAACCTAGACCATCTGCCTCCTTCCTTGATCAATGCATTAGTTGTTAGGGAAGGGATAAATCTGTACTGTAAATTGTAGCTATTTGTTTGCACTCCAAATCTTTTCAAATCAGCATTTTAAAAAAGCAAAGAGAAATATGTCAACCTCCCCAGTCCCTAACAAATATTACTATGACTCAGAAATGCAGTTTGAGATTAGGTTATTTCCATTTCAAAAGGAGCTTTGAGAAGAGTGGGTATGTGGAAGATGCAAAACCACCAGAGTCTTTGTAGACCACAATTTCTGAACCATAATAGACTTTTATTTATTGTTAATAAGATAAACCACAAGATGGCTCTCTAACAACAAAAATAGTAAAAAAAAAAAAATAAATCCAAAGCTAGTTTTAAAAATAGTTGTTGAGCTCTGACTGGGAGCAAGTTCATGGGCATAGACCTGTGAGTGGTGCTGTTGGAGCTCAGGAAAGACAGCTTAGCTACCCCTACAATATCAAATGCGTCATTGTTTTCGTTGTACCCCCCCCAATCCTGCATGATGTTATTTGCTTACGGGAAGCAGTTAGGATATAATAGCACTCAGAGGTTCAGCGGTAAATAGCCATGCCTACCTGTGACAAGTTAAGAGCGTATTTGTTATGTGGATGCTGAGTGCAACAGCACAAGAACTCATTGGCATTATTAGCTGAAGAATAATTTCAAAATAATTTATGCCCAATGTAGAGTGAAAAAAATGAAACATTTGTTCTTAAATTATACAATTTTGTTCTCTACTATGGTTTTGAAAGGAAGATAAGCATGTTCCAAGCTCCATTTATTTACTGAAATTACATACATAGTTATTAGTTGACCAATGTCCAGATTTACTTGCTGGAAAAGAAGACGTACATATGTGCAAAAGTGTGGAGAGAGAATATGCATGTTGAAAATACCCAGTAAAAGTATCAACCACAGCTGTGTGCAGTAGTAGTCTTAGGTGCATATGATCCAAAGTAGCTGCTAGAAAAGGCCATCTCCCAAAAGCATACACTGATTTTGCTAGACATGAGAAACTTTTCTATTTTTATCCCTCATCTCATAGGTTACTGCCAAAAAGCAGAACTTGCCTGCCTGTAGCAACGGCTAAAGCAAACTTCAGCTCTTTTAAGGGAGTCAACATTTTCAGGTCTACGTGGTGCCAAGCGCTGGACACGCAAAAGGCAAAGAGTCTAGGCTGACTTGGCTAGTCTATCTATCTGAACTCACCTTGGAGTTTACGTGCAAAATTAACAGGGCAGTAGAAGAAACAGGTTCAACATCTAAGGCTGATTTTCCCCTTCTTGTTTGTGTATCCTGGTCAGGATACACAGAACCAAGAGGATAAAACCAGAAATGGTCCTTATCTGCTTCTCGTCTGTTCGTCATGGCTGCTGGCTGTAATTCAGTAATTGCCCACGTGAGCAATTCTGTTCCATGTGAGGACAAAAATCAAATGGATTAAATTCACCTGTTTGAATTTTCCCCTAGATGGAGCAGAAGAGCTCTTGTAGTCAGTTAACAGCTCTCAGCTAAGAGTTATACCCATCCAATTCATAGCAAAGCAAAATAACAGATTAGTTTGAACTATCTTCAGCAGCTTGTTAAGATAACATGTCCTGAAATGAAGTGCTCCCATAGTCAGGCGTAGCAGAGATGTGATGTAGAATCTAGTTTTTCTTCCCTCTCAGCTGCTAGCTGCTGCCTCAGGTCTGCTACCTGACTGCAGCTGTGTGGAAAGGCTTAGTGGGTGCTAATAAATCAAAGGCAGGCACAGATTCAATGTGTTAGTGTGTTTGCTGTGACTGAACTTGGGATAGAGAGCTTAGCCGCAACCCATTGTTATTATGGTTCTGATAGAGACCATTTCACAGAGGCTTGTGGTGCTAGTAATGAAATATAAGAGGATTACTGCTTTGGACAGAGATTTATATCTAGTCTTCCCAGCTCTAATAAGAAATGGTCCTAAGCCACATAAAATGGGATCCAGACTTTCCTAAAGTTTAGCAGTGTTCTGAATGGAGACTTTGGTTCAGGCAAAATGTTTATAAACATCAACAGATCCACAGAACTGAAACTCTCTGAGACTCCTTGGCAGTCTGCACTACTCCCCGTGGAGCAGTCCGGCAAAATTACTGTGATAAAAGCTCTGCCTTGCAGTTCCTCAACCCCAACCCTGTCCGGGTTTCTCATAACGGGTTCCTGCTGCCGAGATGGCCTCTGTTGTTACTGCCCTTCAGATAAATCATCTTTTCATGGGGGTACCTGCTCTGTCTTGAGCTAAGGTTACAGGCAAGGCTAGGAGAGCTCTCTTACGTTGTTATAATGTGAGCATTGTTTAGTTGCCCAAGGGAAATCATGGGATAGATTATGTCTGTTGGCTGACACCAACGGAGACCCTGAAAGGGCTGGATTAAACTGGAAGTCACAGCTGTATTTTCCACACAATATTCCTGCCCTACTACTCTTGTAACACCCTGATCGCTCTCTTCGCTGAAAGGATAGCATCCATTTACAATCTGTTGTGAACTTGGTCTGATGAAAATGGCCATTTCTGGTGGTACAGCAGCATAAAGAGTCCCTCGATTTGTGGGGTGGAAGAGGCAGATTATGTATGTTGTTACAGAATCACAGGATGGTTGAGGTGGGAAGAGACCTCTGGAGGCCATCTGGTCCAGGTGCCCTGCTCAGGCAGGGCCACCCAGAGCTGGTTGCCCAGGGCTATCTGCAGTCATGCTTTGAATAGCTCCACAGATGGAGGCTTCACAACCTCCTTGGGCAACCTGCTCCAGCGTTTGATCATCCTCACAGAAAAAAATGTTTTATTGTTTTCAGGTGGAATTTCATGTTTTTTAACGTGTGTCCTTCCTCTCTCATCCTGTCCCAGGGCACTACTGAGAGGAGCCTGATTTGCTCATCTTCATTCCTTCCTGTAAGTTATTTGTATAAATTGATAGATCCCTCTGAACCTTCTCATCTCCAGGCTGATCAGTCCCAGCTCTCTCAGCCTTTCCACATAGGAGAGGCACTACCGTCCTTTCACCATCTAAATGGCCCTTAGCTGGTCTTGCTCCCATAAGTCCATATCTTTCTTGTACTATGGAGCCCTGAACTGGACACGGTACTCCAGGCGTGGCCTTACCAGTCCTGTGTAGAGTGACGATCACCTTACCTGCTGACAACACCTTGCCTAATGCAGCTCAGTATACTATTGTTTTTTTTTTTGCCACAAGGGTGCCTTGCTGGCTCACGGTCAGCTTGTTGTCTCCCAGGACACCAAGGTCTTCCTTAGCAAAACTGATTTCTAGCCAGTTGCTCTCCAGTGTGTTCTGGTGCCTGGGATTATTCCTCCTTATTATTCCTCCTTATGTGGAAGACTCTGCGTTTTGCCTTGTTGAACTTCATGAGATTCCTCTATGCCCAGTTCTCCAGCCTGTCAAGGCCTCCCTGAACAGTGGCACAAATATCTGGTGTAGGAGCCCCTCCTCCTTGGTTTGGATTACCTGTGAACTCAGTGCAGGTGCACTCTCTCTCCTATTGTCCAGCTCATAAATTAAAGTGTTAAACAGTATTGGCCCCAGTATTGATCTGTGGGGTACCCCACTATTGACTTGCCTCCAACTAGACCTCATGCCACAGATCACAACTCTCTGGGACTGTTTTTTAGCCAGTTTTCAACCTACCTCACTGTTCACTTATCTAACCCATACTTTGTTGTCTTGTGTATGATGATGCTATGGGAGACGGTGTCAAAGGCTTTCTTAAATTTGAGATAAACTGTCCACTGCTCTCTGCTTGTCCACCAAGCCAGTTATGTCACTGTAGAAGGCAGTCACATTGGTCAAGCATCATTTCCTCTTTATAAATCCATTCTGGCTACTCCCCATCACCGTCTTGTGCTCATGTATTTGGAAATGCTTTCCAGTATGGTTTTCTTCATCACCTTCCCAGGGACCAAGGTGAAACTGACTGGCCTTTAGTTTCCCAGATCGTCCTTCTTGCCCTTCTTGAAGATGGGAGTGGTATTTGCTCTCTTCCAGTCTTCAGAAACTTATCCCAAATGCTATGAGCAATTCAAAGATTATTCAAAAATAATTGAGAGCGTCCTTGAAATGACGTCAGCTAGTTCCCTCAGCACTCATGGGTGCCACCTGTCAAGCCCCCTGGACTAATGTACATCCAGTTTGCTTAACTAATCCTTAAGCTGGTCCTACACCAGGGTAAGTCTTCCTTTTTCCAAACTTTCCCTCTGTTTTCAGGGGCCAGGATCCCTGAAGAATAGTTTCCCTGGTAAAGACTGAGGCTTAGAAGGCATCAAGTTTGCCCTTCACATCCCTCATCAGGTTCAATTCCAGGTCAGCCTTGACTTTTCTAACCCTATTCCCTGCAAGATCAGACTGTTTATTCCTCCTGGACACCTGGCCCTGCATCCACTTGTACACCTGTCTGTCATACCTCCTGAAAGTACTTCAGCAAAAACCCAGCAGAGCACTTTGTAACCAGCTGGATCATCTGCACAATATGCAGTACAGACTGCATAAGGGCTCCCAGGCCCAGATGTCGCCGCAATGGGAACAGAAGGAAGCACAGTAGCTGCAGCACTGTGTTGTGATCCGAAGCAAACTTGTTGTCTTTAAGATGTGACAGCCCTCTCCTGTGTTTATTTTTGGTAAATCCAAGTGGACTTTTCCCATCTATTGCCATACATTTACAAGAACAATGGATTTTTTTGATATCTAGAGGATAAGGATAAAGGACATGATAAATATGTTACATTGTTGTTCCATTTATTTCTTTTCAGCAATTTTATGTTGGAAATTAAAATGACAGTGGTAGCTTGGACAACTGGAACATGGTGCATTGCTCTTTGTCAAGCAATGCTTTGGAGTGCACATGACAAATTGTCATTACAGCTGGTGTGTCATTGAGAGGACTGGAAAAATGTACGATACAGTAGAAATCTCATAATCCTGTAATAGGTTAAAATTCAGAAATCTTTCCAGATTTAAATGAAGGAAAAATGTCTTTTAAAATTATGATTGCATAATAGAATATTAATAATGAAAACAGTAACAATGCCTTGTAAATAAAGTGTAGCAATACACTCTTTGCATGCTCACAAATCAGTTATTTGGGTGAATTAACTATAAATGAAAGTAAAACACAATCTCATCAATGAGGTTCAAAGGTATCACCCCTCTATTGTGAAATTTACATTCTGTGACTCAGGTAATGATACTTGAAAGTCTTTATTGATAAAGCACAAAACAACGTCTAGTTTTGTGCAGAACATAGAAATAGCATCAACACATAAGGAAAGAGTAGGGAACAAGAGGAAACAAAACTATGGAGGTGTTCTCATTGCTTTTAGAGATGGTGTGGGGACCAGAAGTGCAGACACCTGCTTGAGAAAAATATTTCCTTCTTAAAAAAAATAAAAAAATCTATTTACTTAATCAGGGGTGAATAATATTTTCAGGGTATTAAAGCATTACTTGATGTGTTTCATCTTGCGAGATTTGTATATCTATGCATGCCCCCAGTGCCACACTAGGTTATGTAGATGCATGTGGTTTATCAAAGTGTATTTTGTTAGATCTGGCAGTCTCCAGGATGCTGTCACACCACTAATAAGAATTAGAAGAGGCAACGTTTTTTCCCTGCTCTGCATGGGGCGCTTATGCTCCTAGACAGCTGACAGGGCACCACAGACCCTTCTTTGTTCATCGTTACGGCTTATGAGTGTCACAAGCACATGCCAAAATTTAATTAAAAGATATAATTCAAAGCTGATATCGATGAAGATGTTCACTCAAGGGATACATGGAATGGACAGTTTCCCTGTGACCAATACTGGGACCTGGGATGCCTATACCTCCTCATACGATTAAGTCTGATCAGGCATCAGAGCTGCTAATTTTCAGTAAGGAGATGAAATACTAAAGGCCGGACTGCCAACTCACCACTGAGCCATCAAAACGCATTCCATGAAGGTGCACGTCGCCATCGGACTGGTCTTGAGTAAGTAGCACTTGCGTGGTCAGTGCTCTTCTGGTTTTCTCTCTCACTTATCCAGCTAGGAGAAATAAAAAGTATTGGCACTGAATGGGACTGCCTATGTCACTCATGAAGGTTATGTATCAAAAGCCAAGAGGCTGTGGCACCGAATCCCAAACTGAATCTCCTGAGAAAGAGCAAATGTTTTCTGTTCTACAACATGAATTCCTCATCAGTGAAAGAACTGCAGGGGTAAGAGATAAGGTTCAAATATCCTAGGCTTTATCCTGCTTTAGTGCACAATATTTTGTGCATTGAGTACCTCTGTTTTCTTATCATTAGGTATAAAGACAGACATATTTTAGACTTACCTGGAGTGTCTTAAAGCCATTCCTGACACCTTATACGGGGTATGTTGGGTGCTACCAGGTCTTGCCTGGTTCTCTGTTGTTGTGCCTAGATTTTCAGATGTACTTTTAAAACCAGTGCTCTATCAAAGTATATTCAGTATAATTAATGTATTGGAGGGGTTTTCTAGTGAGGATATAGCTATTAGCAGAGGCAGCAGTAAATGGACTAAAAAAAAATATGAAAAATCTCTTACTCTAGGAACAATATCTTTCAGGCTCGTATGCTGCCAAATACCCTCCTACCAGGTCTTCCAGGGCCAGCCTCTAAACATAGAGGTGCACAAGTTGCTTTATACAGATAAATAACCTGCAGCAGAACTAATCTCCTGGAAGTAGTCGCTTGCATGCCTCAGTGCTTACAGGACTCAGCAGTTCTCTATTTGCATCATGCAGTTACAAATGCCAAGTGTAATGGTGTCTAAGTGGTTAAATTCTCACATGAAAGAGATACCATAGCACTGTAGTTGACGTCTGTGCATTGGTCCAAGAGAGTGTTTTCTGCAAAATTCTGTACTAAATTACAATAATAATACTTTATTTGCTTAATGTCAAGCTATCATCAGTCCCATGCAAATTGTTAGCTTAGCAACAAAACACCATGTAATTGTCACTACAATCTTAAGCCTCAGCAGTCTTGATTTTCAAAATAGTAGTTCATCAATAAACCATTGTAAAGGCTTTAAGCTCCAACAGGAATGCAGTAAGGAAGCTCTTTTCATCTGTGATGTCAATAAGCTGAGGCAAGAAACTAGATTCATCAAAGTGACAAGTGGATATATATATTTTAACTGTAATGAATAAATGACATCTCTATTAATGATTTATCTACTTTCAACTTTAACAAACAGTTCTAGTGATAATGACTAAATTTTTTGCATTAGGAAAGTAAACTGACACATACCTAGCATAGCTAAATAGAGCCTAGTTCTATATTCATAAATGCTATCTTTGTATATGGAGCCCCAGTTGGTAATTAGCACCAGAACTATTCATTTCATTTTTTAAAAGTAGATACCTGGGAGTGCCATTTAGTCATTACTCAGAATTACTTGTTATCTTTGATGAACTTAGTCTGTGCTTTCATCTGGTACCAGACTGCATGCTAATGCCAATCAAGAGTGTAAATATGCAAAGGAAAAATATTTGGGATGTGAATTTTAAATATGCTCGGTGTCATTTTCGTTCAGTTCCCATTGAATCAGGGACTGCAGTGGCAACACCCTCTTAAAAAATGCTATCACTGGGGCAAGAAGAGATATCACTGTGCTTAGAGAAATCCATCTCTATTCTTGTGACAAGAAATGCACTGTAAATGGGCATTTTTCCTATCCCTCAGTCCATTCCATTTGTTCCTATTCTTATACCAATTTCAAGCCACTCACCCATATCCTGCACATTACGGCTGGTTAGGACACGCTATTCATTTATCATACGGGAAATAGGCTGCTTCAACAGCCAGACGTTTTACAGAAAGGTGTTGGTTTTGGTGAGAGGTTTTCTGAAGGTTTGAAAGACAAGAGGGAGAGCCCATGTCCCAGGACAGCGCTGTGTTCGCCAGGAATCACAGCTGCACACATGTGCCAAGCCAGAAACTTTGCTTTTCAAAACAGGCACTTTAACACACTTCCATTTTGTGCAAACAACAGAAGAAACAGCTTGTTTTTATCCTAGTACAGAATAAAAAATCAGCAGCAACAATAAATGTCACAACCTGAAGAGCTGCTGCCACAAAACAGACGTGTCAACCTGCGGTCAACTTTTGGAGACATTTAGTTTGGAGATGTAACTCAGCATCTAAGACACACACACACAGAAAAAAAGATGATGTAGCTGATTTTCTGCAATCAGCTTCTATTTTTTCACATCCTTTTAGTTAAAATATCTATCTTAGGGTTTCCTTTAGTGTCTGTCATCATCTCTTTTAGGTACTGCAGAGGAAAGTTTGAAGCACAAATACTCAATAATAAAAACAATAATAATAAATAAGAATGTCTGGGAGGCAATTGCTCCAATTTTGGCTTTGAAAAGCTCTCCCACTGAATCACTAAACATCCCCAGTTTTCTCTAACCTCAGTACTTTTATCTGTAGGGAGATTGATGTTCTTTTGAAGTTATGGGTTATTTTTCAAAACGTTGGTTTCCTCCTATTTTCTGTTCATTTTTCTCAAGATGACTACTGTGTGATGATGCTGGTTAGGACATTGGCTCCTCACCGCTGAAGAACTGGATGAAAGACTTTAGCCTTTCATATTTGCCCATTTTATTTATTTAATCATAAACCACAGTTCAGGAGGAAACAAAAAGCAGGAGGAAACGCAGGCCAGAACTGGAGCAGAGACACGGTGTGAAGTGGTAGTAATACGATTGCAAGGGAAACTTCTTAAGGTTGCAAACCTATTTAAACCTGCATTAGGTTGTCAGCACTCGTGTCAGTGCATTGCATCAGCTGCGCCAAGGTGAAATCAGGACTTGGCCCCACTTCTGCTGGTGGCAGGTTTGGCCTCTCGCTCTGGCAACAGCTCTCTCCCCTCCTTTGAAGAGCGACGGCCCAGACAGTAGCCTTGAAGATAGCTATTTGCATAAAGTATGTTGCAAATAGTGGATTTCTGAACACAGGCTTCTGGTAACATATTTTTTTTTTCTATTTCAATAAATTCACGTAAAAAAAAAGATGGTTATTTGGAATTGTTGCACATTACAGTGAATACAAATACTCTTTATAAATGAATAAAATGCTAAAGCTTCTTATGTTCGGATCTGTCACTCAGTCTCAGCGGAAGTTTATCCTCTTCATGAAGGTTTAAATTTTCTACTGAAATAAATATAAATCATCACCTCAGTCTAAGCCACTGAAATGGTGGTTTGCTTTGTTTTCCTTGACGAAAATCAGATGGGATCCAGTTGGCAAGCTTGCAGCGAATGCCTTAGTGGTCGGAATAATCACCTTTAATCATTTCAAGCCCGGAGCCATTCTGACATGAAAAGGGAAAATCCAGGCATTGCTGTCTGCACCTTCCTGAGAAAAACCTCCGTCTCTGGGAGCACAGCCCAGCAAAGGCCATGGCCTAGGAAAGAGGGGCCAGAGGGAATGATAAAATAAGTTCAGCCCAGCCTGGAAATGCCTCTTGTCATTGTGGGGACCCTTCCGAGGCTCAGGGGGATGGTTCTGCTGCCCTTCAGACACGCGTTAACCTAGCTGCGGAGGCGCGGGGGAAGCAGGAGGATAAATGATAGTTAATGCCTCCCACCATGCTGTGTGATGGGCTGTGCAAATAAGCAGAGCAGAACTATTCGAGAGCTTCAGAAGGCAAGTTCTGCGAAGCTGGCTGACAGGAAGGAGCGAGTGTGCTGTTTGTGATGGCTCGCTCCCAGGAAGAGGGCTCTCAATCTCTTTCCCAATGGGGATCTTTTACAGAAAGTCATAGCAAACATCAGGCCGGGCACCAGCCAGTTCCCAGGCCTCGCCGTCCTCACATTTCAGAAATAGCGTGCATAGGCCATTTTGTTATTTACACTGAAAATCACAGCTTCCTACCAAAGTCTGGGGAGGCTAAATGAGATTTGTTAGCGCCTCTGGATTTCCTGCTGGGCTGAGGTCCATGGTCTGTACGCGGGTGTTGATAGTGTCGCTGTATGACAAGGAGACAGCATACAGAAATCAAAATGGTTGTTCAGCATGAATGTGATTTGTTACATCAGATTCTGCAGTACACATGAACCATCTCTGGTCTTGTCAAAAGAAGATGTGGGGGAAAATTTACCTTGGAAATAAAATGTTAACAGATCTTTTCAAGTGCAGTTTCCACCCTTTTGCCCATCTTTTTTTTTTTTTTTTTTTTTCTCCAGTTATTGTGAGAGTTGAGAAATACATGCACTTGCTTCCCCCCCTGCTCTGTCTTTCAGCTCTCTATACTCCTCAGACTCTTCCAGGCTTAAGTCACTGTGCTGGTGGTGCTTTTCAAGCGGACTGGTTCTCAAAAATATCTAGCTAGGGGGAAGAAAAATCTGGACTGGGACCAGAAAACAGCAAAGGGAAATGGGGGGATAAGGCATGCTTTATAGACCATTTGTTCTCAACTTTTTTTGTCCCCCACGGCATCATGCAAGCAGTTCTTGATTACCCATACTAACAGAGATGTAGGATGTCCCGTGTGAAGCAAAAACGTAGCTAATGCAAACCATATGGCTGTTAAGCTATCAGAACATTCATTAAAAATAAATAAAAAAAAAATAAAATGGGGAAAGGAAATAAAGCCAGTAAAACTGGAGCACGATGGTTCCTAAGCTGACTCTGACTTGAGCTGTTAAGCCCACGCTAACCTGTGCCACCTGCTTCTGGATCAGGAGGAGCTGTAGGAACCTCTCTCTAAGAGTGAGTTTATCTGCACCTCAGCCAGCCTGCCCTAAACCAGCCCAAAGGCAGTGCCAACAAACAAGATGCAGGACCTCCTTTCTTCCTGCTCTTCAGGAGGAGCAGTGATCACAGGCCCCTCAAATCTGTCCTCTTTGGACTGTGTTCAGCAAAGAGCCCTTTTTGTGCTCCTCTAGCTGGTGGATAAACCAGGCACCTGGTATGGAGTCATTCTAGTCTTCTTATTGACAAAACTAAGAACCTCACAGAGGGCGCTCAGCTTTGTAATTCCTTACCCAGCAGAGTTCAGAGCAAGATCCAAGCCCCGGGCTTATCTGTTCCCACACACGTCAATGTGGCGATCAGCTCCTGTTCTTTAATGGGAGCGTAAAACACAGCCCTCACCCTCCAACAATTGTATTTCAGACCTGCCACCTGAATAATTGGGCTTGAAAATTGTTAATCCCGCCTTGTGGGTTCTCTACGGGCTGCCAGAAGAAAATAGCTCAGACACGACCCACTGCAGGTTAAGTTGCTCGGCGGTCAACACTGCGCGACAGTGCGTGCAATCACAGGTGAGCACCATTGAGAGCCTGGTTGTGAAACACCCCGGCTGCTCAGTACCCTGGCTGAGAAATGAAGAGCCCATACCACAACAGAGTCCAAATATTGCAGTCTGATGAAGTGAAGGGGACTGCTTGTTCGCAGTTCGTTGCTCAGCTGCACCGTTGGGCTTTATGGTGCTTTACTCCCCTAGAAGATAAAACTGAAGCTGCTTGACTAACGTGTACGAGAGTATCAAATATGTCTGCAAGCTTACTGTGTTTATCCTGTCTTCGTACGCTCCAGTTCTCAGTGTAAGGAAACAAAAATACTTCCTCTTAAAAATGCTCCTCTTAGAAACTGCTCTCTGTTGATGGTCTGATGAAAATACCAGAAGGCTTTGCTGTTTGGGAACACTGAGTGTCACTCTATGGGATTACAAGCAAGGTCTCTGCAGTGTGTTATGAAATAGATGCTTGGATTTCGGGAGATGGTGAAAAAATCAGGGGGGACTTAGATATAAAACTGTTGGGAGAAAAAACAGTAATCGGGATTCTTGCGATGACAGGACTGAAACCTTCGGATTCCCCATGTGCTGTAGGACATCATTTGTCTTGAAGTCAGGAGTCTGCTGATTCCCACCATACTGCAGTAAAATGATGGGAAGGATATTGCAACCTCTCCTTACCTGCCAGAGCTGTCAGAGTGTACCTTTTGGTGAGTCTAGGACTGGTCTGACATTAAATAATGGAATACTAAGGGGAAAAGTGCTCCATAAATGTCTGGGAGATATAAAACCCCAAGAAATAATCTGTGCAGGTTTAGAGAGAACAAATTGTACCACCCAAGCTGGATTGTTTTTTGATAGAATTACTAAATTAATGGATGGTTGGAATGAAATCGATTAAACAGTTCTGAGCTCTCAGTAAGGTATTTGATATAGTGTGTCACAAAATCTTCTGTGAAAAATGAATATCCATCTGGGCTGCAAAGAAAGTGTCATGGGAGCTGAGGATTGAATCAAGGACTTAAGGAGTGGGAAAGAAAGTTCAAAAATAAATGACAATGACAAACCAGAAGTAGGAATTTACTCTGAGCTCTCCAAAATCCAGTGCTCGTTTCACTCCTATTTCATGCCCTATTAGGGAGCTGCTAATGGGAGGTGGAGGAGACAGTAATTAGGAGATTCAGCTGAGTTAGAAATGTGAGCAGGACTTGGTAGGAAGACGAGTTGCCCTTCAGCCTCAGCCTCGCTCAGTGACAGCACCCACCAAAACCAAAGCAAACACGGGGAGCAGGGGAAGGAAGAGCACCCGACTGAAGTGTTGGGTGGTGTGCCTGGAAGGAGCAGTGTGGCAGGCCTTGTGCAGAGGACGAGAGGAGAGCTCCTGACTGGCTGACCACCCACTCGACCCATCTTATCCTCTAACTGGGCCCCCTCCGGGCGGTGGGTTATGGTTTTCTTTCAGCGCTTTCTTCATCCGACAGTGGTGCTCTGCCTGTAAGGCTGATGAGCCAGCAGAGACCTGCAGAGATGGGAACCAAAGGGAAGGAAAATGCAACGCAACTCTCGCAGCACCCAAAGAGGGTATTTTAAGGAGTATGCAGGGATGTTTCATACCATGTCACAGGAAGGTCCTGCTTGCAGAGTGCTGATGAAACCCAACTTCAAATGCAGCAATGCAGCTTTTACTGTACTCATTTTTGCTCTTATTTCTCTGTCTCTTCAATAATGAACGGCATCCTCTTCCCACCCACTTCTCAGGTAAGCTGCGTCTTTTAAAAAGAGCACTTGTTGTGAATCAGCACTCAGGTGTCCCACATCCTCAGCTGGCCCAGGCAGGGTGGCAGTGCCTGACCTGCTCCCAGCCAGGGGAAGCCACCATGCCACGAGCGGTCGCTTTGCTTTGCTCTTTCCTGCAGTCACTGCTGCTGAATTAAAGATATCTCGTGGCTGCGCCCATGCCCTCTGCACTACCTGCTTCTCCCAAGCAATTACTAAATAGGGTAGGTATTTTTTTCTTTCTTTGTGTCCTACAGCTGGAGAAAAGAGGTGAAATAACCAAACTGAAGGACCAGATTGGGTCTGTAGCACGGCCCTGAGCCCTTGATGCCTCACATGAGCTGTCAATGCCAGTGTCTTCTAGCTTCTTATAAGCACTTATTTCCCTCCCCCCTCCCAATATTAACACTTAATCTGGAGTGTGGTTGGCTACAGCCACTTGTAGACCTGAAAAGTGCCTTTTATTTCCTCATAAGTGGTGTAGCAATTTCTGTTCTGAAGGTCCTGGACCTCTCGTGACTCATTTTTTTCAGGTGTTTTTAGATTTTTGAGCAAGTATAGAAGCAACCAGGAGTGGCAGTAAAACCTTGCTGCACAGAGAGACTAATTTTCTTCTGTTACAGAGATTAATGTTATTCTTTATGAATACAAAAGAAATCTCTTGGCTGATGAACTTTGCTGTGACACTGGGAGGGAATGGCTCCAGACGGTTATTTTCTGTCTTTCTCCAGAATCGCTTCACTCAGCAGCTATTTGTAGGATACTGAATAAGCCAAGGAGCCGTGCCAGTTCCTGCTGAGAATCAGCCATCAGCTCTTGTGCTGGGGGAAAATGCTGTAGGAGCTGAGCCCTTCCAAGGGAAAGCTGGCTAGCTGAAGACCTGCCAGCCGCTGCCAAAGCCAACAAGGCGAGCAGCCCTCGTGGGCAGCCGTGAGCCTGTGGGGTCGGCGGTGAGCTCCGCTGGTGGCACAGCATGCTGGGTGCGAACATGGGGTTCGGCAGGAGCCAGGGGTCTGTCCTGATTAGCACCTCGCTGAAAAGCACGTTTCCATCTAGTTTACCTTGCCCGGTTTGCAAATAAGCCAGCAGTGTCGCACCTGCTAAGCAGCTAGAATTATGCATCATCATAAATTAAACTTTTTAATTTGCCAACATTTCTGGCTTATGTCATTTATCATTCACAGCCATCCTTCAGAGCAGCAGAAGTGTTTCCTGCGCTGCTGTGTACGAGAGGGGAAACTTCTCCCTTTGCCCTGCTGCACAGGACAAGGGTGCGGGTGCTGGCGGGCCGAGTGCCGGCACCAGGAGTCTCTCATCAGACTCATCAGTGAGGTCGGTAAGCCCAGGACATGACGCTGTGCTTTGCACCACAAAACCACTGCAGCTGCTTCAGGCTGAGCAAATGGCGATGTCCTCCCTTTGGGTCAATGCAACACCAAGTGAAGCCCACTGCAGCCTTCGGGCAGGGGGGACGCACTGAGGAGCGAGCTGCCTCGCTGCTGTCAGATGCTCAGAGAAGTCCTTACAAACAGGAGCACGATGCTCACATCAGTGGTGCTGTTCCAGCTGAGCAGGCTGGCATCAGCTACAAACACTGTGCAATACAGTGAGGTAAAGTGTCCTTATGAAGCTGGGTGGTTTTGACCTCCCTCTTGCCTCGACTCAAGGCTCAAAGCTACTTAAACCCGGGAGATGGGGAATCAGAGAAGTGGCTATTTCTGTAAATGCATTTCACTGATGAAGGCCAGGCTTTGAAGATTGATATCTCTCTAAAACTCTTTAATACTGTGAATATCTGTCGGAAAAAATATTGATGACTCCGGGTTTTATGTACAAGAGCAAGGCTGTGTTGGTGCTTCCCAGAAACAAAGTCAGAAATGTGAGCTTGTCTCAGGTCTGGTAATTCTGGACCACAAGGAGGTGCTTGCAATGCTTTTTCCCGTGAAAAATTTCAAAGTTTTTTTCCCCCACTGCCTTTCCTTTAAAATCAAACTCTGAACACTGCTCATGGTTTCAAGAATGGTGGAGGTGGTGGTGGGGTTCTCCTTCCAAACAAGAAATAAAACTTGTTTGTGGACTAGAATAGATGGGGTAGGGGTGCGTGCAGTGGAAACTATAGTTGTATATAGAAAAAATAATATATAATGATATATTTTCCATATATAGAAAAAAAAATTCCTGTGAAATTAATATTAGAAGTCACAACATTTTTTTTAAACAAATCTATGAAGAATTGTCTGGGCAGCAAGTAATACAAATGAGTTAAACTAGTCGTATGCACTTGCCCTTTTCCATAAGCAAAAAAATCTATGTCAAAATAGATGTAGATATATGTGGATGTGCTTAGGGTCAGTGAGCTGCATTTAAAGAACCCCAAAATGGCAGCACTACACAGTCTGATGCCAGCAAGAGGATGAGGGCAATTTATGGTGCCTTGCAGAGAGAGAGTTTAATTTGGATGCTACCCCTTCTTTCCACAAAGCATCTGCATAGCTGCTGGCGAAATACATCGGGAAGGAGCCAAGAAGAACAGCAGCGAGTGGCACGAACCCCACAAAGGGAAAACAAAGTCCTCATGCTGTGTGCAGTGCAGCGCAGCATTTCCTGCCCACTCCCTGCTTTACGAGGAGCTGCCAGCACTCCTGGGGGCAGCGGCAGAAGATGGTTTTCTATGTCCCGGCCTTGCTGCCGGGACCCTGCCCCCGGGTATCACCAGGAGCCCTCGGGGGACCTGCAGCTCCCCGTGGTCCCCTTGTTGCCCACTGTTGTGACAGGAGATGTGCCAGTGCCGTGGGCCTGTGCCTCGTGTGCTGCATCTCGGGCCTGCAGGGCCTGCCCTGCGACCCGCAGCCAGATCTGTCTGCAACAGCATCCTGAATAGGCTATGTCCTAACAGTCCGAGCACTAACTTCAGCAAGATGGGAGGTATTTGCAGTGTCTTGCCTTTGTTTTTTCTGACCAGCTTCCTCCAAGTGGGATCCGGGGCCAGGGAGAGAGCAAAGGGGCTGTGAAGATTCAGAGCTCTTCACCACACCCTGCACTACATCGCATCCATGTTCCTGAGGCACCAAACTGCACTTCTGGTCTCAAGCAATCAGGGCAGTCCAGGTTTTGCCTCGTTGCAGTCTATTCTGAGGGAAGGCAATCTCTTAATCAAATTAAATATGCACATTGCCCATTTGTTTTTCGAAAAACGGATCTTCTGTACTATATCCCTGCTGTTAGAGATATAAAAACTCTTTGTTTAAAGTAACTCCGCATCATTGCTCTTTACATCTCCTAAATTAAAGAAAGCCATAGTGTGGGGACCAAGTTTGGAGAAGATATACCTAGTCTTGGTCATATTTATTTGCTATAGCACCGGACACGGGAAGGTCAAGGTCTGCAAATGTATTCATGCCTTGGATATGCTTGGTTATACCACCGAGCCCTTGCACTTGTCCTCTGAATCTCCAGCGATGTCCATTTTGTCCATTGGCTCCTGTCAACAGCTTCTGTTGCCACCACCCCAGAGCAGAAGCAGGTAAAAGCATGATACGTTCACCTGCAGAGTGGTCCTTGTATGGAAGAGTTTGGAGACAGAAATCTTGATTTCAGCTCTGCGCCGAACTGTGTGGGCCCGTTAGGGCAGGTTCTGGCAGCCAGGGCCCATCCCACCACCCCAGCCGGAACCCAGCGGCTGGCCAAGGGGCTTCCCCGAGGGTCCTGCGTGGCACCCCAGGAGGCGGCATGGGGTGGGTGGCAGCAGTCAGTGATGTGGATGCACCCCGCGGTTGCAGAGCATGGTGTGCTTTGGCTTACCTCTGGCTCTGGAGGAGCAGTGCAAGTAATTCCAGGTCCGGTGGTGGAACAAGCCCGTGCCAGTAGGTCGGTCCCGTTAAAAGTCTTCCGGAATCCGACTGCAATACCTCATCACCATGCAAAATGTATTTAGAGCTTTGCACCTGTGAGTTGTAGTAAGAAATATGCTAACATATACAGCAATAAGGGGTGATTTGTGATGTTAATGACTTTCCCATCTATACATTTACTGACAAAATATATTGCATAATTTATGAAATTGCTTTAGCACTCACAGCACAAATGATGCCTCCTGATTGGCTAAATTCAGTGCCATATGTTGTATATAAAATGTATTTATACTCAACCAAGATATAAATTGTAAGGAAGCCTTGAGTACAATGATAAAATTATAAACACATTTTCCGCCTGTTGAACACAGAATTTATATCTGTAATCTTATCTTGGTTGTGTTACAACAGTCAACTTGGCTTCTACATTTGCCCCTAAAGGCTTTCTTCAAATATTCCCTCACTAGAAGTATTTTTTGAAGCTCTACAACCAGACAATTAAATGAGTACAAAGAGCACAATAATTACTTAACACAGCCAGTATCATGTCATGTGTGCTAATGTCTTTCTTCCTTTTAGTTTATTTGATCTAGCGATATGCTACACTGATAGACTGGCTTCCAATTCTATATTCGACTCAGTTGCTGGCAGCTTTAAGAGAGCATTTTTGTTAGATAAAAAATACATAAGTGTGCCAAAGTTTGAAAATTGCAAAGAGTTAAAGTTATCCAGGGATTTTCCAATCTCATCAGCTGAGCACAGCATTTCAAATTTGAACTCTATATAATTGTATATATATATATAGTCACAATTATTCCATTTCCTAATTGTTTAAATCATATCATCATAAACAGAAATGCTTTAAATCTATTCACTGAGCCTTGATTCATCCTTTCTGAGAGAAGTTAGGTGTAAAATACAGGCTCAGGGTAGGCAGATTCTTGCAGGCTCCTTGGGCAGAGCCTTGGCACGTGCGTTTCATTTGAAATACAGCTTTCTGACAGTCCTGGTACACATCAGCCAGGTTGGCTGAGTCTTTTTTTTTTTTTTCTTTTTTCTTTTTCCAGAGAGAAACGAAGATCCATTTAATGGCTGCCAACTTCGTTATCTGATTGATGGCCTTGCTGGCCTGGCTGAGCGCTGCTCTGAAGGTTAGGTTTCCTGAAAGCAGAAGCAACCCCTTCCCATGACCACTCTGACACGAGCAGAACGAGCAATTTATCTGCCTGGCTGCTGAATGTATTAATATTTGAAGTTAATTTGTCTGCCTGAATAATCTGGTGCCAAATCATGTAGCCATTTATCAGTTGTAATGGGAAGATGCTGCTCTTGTCTGGACGCCTTTAGAGGTAACCAGCATAACCTCAGCACATTGACACAGCTGATTGTGGAAAATTACATCGCAATATTGTTCTGACTGCTTGGTTACAAAAAGTATTCAGTAGCTTTATGTGCAAGGTTGGACTAAATTATGTCTGGGTAGCTGAGATGAAGTGTAACAAATAAATATACAGTTGTCGCAGCAGCACCAGTTGGAAGAGGGCATCTAATTCTTCACAAGCATTGCAACTAAACATAAACCTCATGCAGCAAGCATGAATGTTGAAAGAGGGTATTCACAGAGGAGATTTTGGGAGGGGAGGGAACGTTGTGTCTAAGGGTAGGGAAGGTAAACGCCACCCGAGCCAGCCAAACCCCGTCCATCTCCAGCAGCCGATGCGCTGCCCTGCTGACAAGTGCGGTGGGACAGTGGGCGGAAGAGCGGTGCTGTCAACGTGAACGGGGGCGCTAGCTGGAGAAGAAACATTTGGCAAAGCTGTCGGTTGAAACAGACGCGAGATGACCACAAACTGGTCCTTGAAGTGTACTCAGAGATTCAGAATGTGGGTCAGAGCAATTTGGCAAGAGAGGACGTTGGCAAGGGTGAGGAAGGAAGGAATACAAACAGAAGGGGGGGGGAGCACAGTGTGACCAGCAAGCTCTGTCATCTGGTAGGAAGGCAGCGCAGTGTAACATACCAGAAGCTTTTACTCAAATCAATTACAACAGCACTCACTCGCTGCCCCTTTTGGCTGTCAGACAGTGGTATAGCTCCATGTGAGGCAGCCTGGAGAAGGCAGAAGGCAAATTGGTCATTCATTTACTGTTACTGAAAGAGCTAGGGATTTGGGCATGTGCTATCCTCTTGCCAGATCACGACAGAGGTTGTTACAGGAGAGTTAGCAGTACCAGGATGTGAAGAATAGCTTGTTTGGGGAATGGCTTGTACCTCGCTCATATTTCACCAGGAGAAGGCCAATGTATACACAAATTGAAAATAATGAAGCAAAAGAGTTGCAATCCTTTGGCAGATGTTTTTAGTGGTGCTGTCCCTGAGGATTTGCTCAAGAACTGATTGCTTTCAGATGGAGACTGTAACCATTCCCAAACACAAGGCTGCAATCCACCAACGTAGCCGCATCTGTGCCGTTCCCCTCCCCTTCCTCCAGTATCACCGGGCCGTATGAAGTAACGTCCAAGCTACACTGTGGTTTATGTAGCGCATAATGCTGATGAAATTCCTGTATACATGGCCAACAAAGGTCATTCTCCTTATGCCTGGGTTTGCGAGAATTTCACAGGCATTCGCACTGACCTGCACGGAATAAAGAGCACAAAGACCTGCGGATAATGAAGCCTTCAAGGACCGGCATCAAATTTAATCCCGCTTCGCATGTGGCAAGGCAGTAACTATATTTCACTCCCAAGACTTCTCATCCCCAGAAGGCTTTATGTTATAGGCTGATTGTTATATGCCATATAAATCAGAATTTCAAGGGGGCACAACAGCAGGCTGGTTCTCTGTGAGTTCAAGTGAACCTCTAAAAGTTACAAGCACAGAGAGTAACTCGAGGTTGGATACGTCCCAGTGTCCCTTCGGAGGCTGTAATTACTAACCCCATGTGTAATGCGAGGATTAAATACGTGATCCAGCATGGTGCTCTGTCTTCTGAGTTATCTGAAGTTAATAGTTTCTGGGGAAGCAGCTCGTCAGGGTCAAATGCCACCTCCTTGTACAACATCTACACTCGTTCAGGTCTGGGAGATCACAGGCAGGGCTCTTATGCATCTGTACCATTCATTCATGGCAGAGCAGAAATACAAGCAGAGCTTTTGTTGTAGTAACTGCTGGTTATAGATAACACTTGAAAGCTGCTGAATACTGTGTGGATAGAGAGAAGGCCAAGTATCATCCCCAAATTTTCTGCCACACTCAATTCAATTCTTTCTCATTTTAAGTGAATGGGTCAGCCTGCCTCCAGGCCTGGTTATAAATGAATGCCTTGCTGATGCTCTCAGTCTAGACTCTTGACGTTGGTGTTTATTTAGGTTTATTTTAATGACATGCTTAGATCATGTGCTTAATTTTATGCAAGGAAGCAACCCTATTCATTTTAAGACAAGCAAGGCCATATTTGGAACTGTTTAGGCATATTGTTGACTGATGGCTGTGGAGCTTAGTCCTACAAACACCCCTGTGCCATCCATGGTGGGGTGACCCTGTCCAGCAGCTAAGCCTCACACAGCAGTTTGCCATATCAGCCATACCTAAAACCTTGGTGTGTTACTAGTACTGTTTTGGTCACAAATCCAAAACACAGCAGCCTATGCCCAGCTATGAAGAAAATTAACTTGATACCAGCCAGACCCGGTACGCCATCAGGACATGACATGTACAAGGATGGATGAGCTCAAATGCAAAATGTATGTGACTATCAGATTGATTTTTGTGCACAAGTGGGATTAGACAAGGGGATATTAATGTAAGCGTTTGTACGACCGGGAGTTTTGACTGCATGTACTCTGGCCTGGCAGTAGTATTAATGTGGCCTCTGAGCATAACTTCACCAAAAAAAAAAATGCCCCCAAACAAACAACAGTAACAACAACAACGAAAACAATTACCGGAAATATCAGGACTGTAGAGATACAATTAAAAGCCTTCTAGCTGCTACTGAAAATACAACAGTAGGAGATTTTCAGGAGTAAAAATGTTATTGCTTGGAAAGCCTGTCAGTGAACATGAGATATTCATCTCCCCTGACACCCTCCCTTAGACAAGCTACAGCAAGCAGCTCTCACTCTTCATTGTCAAAGCATACCTCTTCTGTGCTTTTGTGCATCGAGTACTATCAACAATCTTAAAAAAAAATAAAAAATCACGTCAGGCTCTGTCCAACCTCTTCCAGCCTTGCGTCTCCTTTCTACCTGTCTAAATGCCTATTACCCAGAGAGATCATCACGTCCCTTGGTGACAAGACCGGGAGGGATGTGGGCTGGAGGCTCACGGTGGAGGTTATACATGATCCTGGGGTGAGAGGTGGGACCATGACACCAGAGGGCAATGCATCTTCCAGGAGGGCCATTGTGGTGCCACCCTCTTCTGCAAGATACAGACTTGAAAGCAGTGCAGGGCATTGCAGCACCTCTCCTGCTCTGCCCGGCCTGGGAGATGCAACAGCCTTGCCCTGAGGGCAGGTGAGGAGCTGGAGAGGTGCCCTGGAGGTGAGGACGTGAAAGGTGAGCAGAGGTCTGCTTGCAGCTTGTGGCTACGTCTCCTGCAGACAGCGTGGGGGTGACCGAGGCAGTGCAAATTCACACATGAGCATGGGATTTCACCATATAACCCTAACCTAGATAAAGTCTAGGCTATGAAAAACGAACAAGCAAACAACAGAAAATGAGCTCCAACAAAAACCGTGTTATTTTTCACATGGTCTGTCAGGTTTTAAATTCTTGTCACTGGTGCTCTGCCCCAAACAGGGCAACAGTCATTGGCTTCCTTTAGTCATCCTTCAATTGGGGGGGGTGGAAACATAAGACAACCACAACCACCCAACTGTACCCCATAATTCAATGTCAGCAGCTGACACTGGTGAGTTTTAGAGTGGCTAATGCCAAGTGACTTTAGGTTGCTACTAGTACGGCCTCTCCAGGCCCCATGAAAGGATGGAATAGCTTCGTCTGGAAGTCTCCATTTATCCTCACTGCCACACATCAAAGAGGAAAAATCTGTTTGTCACTTGCTATGTGCTATCAAAGCAACAGTGTTGACTCAGGGTGGACATATACAGTAAACGGTTAGACCTGGGGGGGTGTCCACAGACAGTGAAACGAGAAATGATCATTTCAGATATATTAAAGATGAGTCCCAACCAGCTGAAGGAGAAATCCAGAATGAAGGTGGTATTGATGCTGCACAGTGCCGTCAGAAAAGACCAAGCCATTGTGGCACAGACACCTTTTGAGTCTCAGTGTGTACAGCTAGGTGGGAAGTTTTTTATTTCAGCATGAACTGTATTTTCCATTACTTATTTTTAAGTCTTACTATACATAGTTCTTAAGCTTTGTGTTAGTGCTCCGTGAAGCTACCCGGCCAGTGATAGACTCATTTTGCTGATAAAGAAGCCCAGGAAGGATTGCTGGGAGCATTGCTGTTAAAAAGACAGAGAATGTGATAACCTCTCTCACCATCATCAGCTCTGCTGCTCTTTTGGAAGAGCTTAGCAAAAATCATCCACCTCAAGCCCTGGAGAGATGATGAATTGGGCAATACATATGGCTAACCATTTAAAGAGACTCTTTATTCATTTATGTATCACTTATATAGCGGGGATTGAAGAAAACATCCTTCCTCCATTCCTCCCAAACTAGGACTGATGTCTCTGTAAGTTCTGCAGCTGCACTGGGCTTGTGATATTACAAAGTTCTCCTAAAAAGTGGTTTATGAACACCTAAAATGGCTGTCACTGCAGCTTTCTTTCTGTTGCCTCCTTTGCAATAGCACCCTCCAGGTAACCTTCATAAGCTCCATACTGCGTTTTGAATACCTGCCCTTCACGTTTGTCTCTTCTTTCTGCTCTGTTCTGATTCTTTACTTTTTCTCTGTCCCCAGCTCCTGAAGTCCTTATGTGTCTTTTTTTTTTTTTTTTTTTTTTTTTGTTTCCCTTCTTGCTAAAATATCTTACCTAAGCCTGGATTTTTTATCATTTGTATTGATTGGTAGCTGTAGTATGAGTGAGGACACAAAGCAGCTTACTGTGTTTTCTTGAGCTGGCTCCAATTTTAAGGCATTGCAGTTCACAGAATGCCTTTTGGGACAACATTACAGACTCTGCAACATGGGTTTGACTATGCCTATGTCAGAAGAAGAACAACAAAAAATTAGTCATATCAACAGTAACGAAACAAGCAACATTGCAGAACTCTCTCCTCCTCGTCTCTTTTCACCCCTCTTCCCCCAAGACCTACCCGTGCAAAGCATGTCTTGAGGAGTCCTGTATCTTAAATAATGTCTGGCATTCTCTGTCCTTGGGAGAGATTGCCATAATTCTTGCTGCATTTCAATAAATCATCTTCTCACTTGGGATCATGTTGCCTATGTCACCTTCTGTCCTAGCGCTCCTTCAGTGTGCTTAACTGTCTTACAAGCCTTGAAACCATCAGGAAACACTGGACATTTCAATGAATATATGGTGGACATCAAATTTTTCACAATTATTATGAAGAAACATATTCGGCTAGCTTACCTGGTCTGTCAAGAAGGTTGTGAGGAATATATTAGAGTTTTGGTTTTGTTTACCTAACACTGAAGTTTCCACACAAATCAGAGCATATTCTGCAACGGGCTGAAGAGCTACAGGGCTTACCCGAGGACCATTATTCTTCTCAGGGCTGGGGTTGTTTTTCCCAAGGTCCTCAATACCTCTGTGCAATTCATAGCAATGGCCTGTAGCTGTCAGCTACATTTTAAAAGCAATTTTCTTTTAAAAAAGAGGCTTTCCAGCTGCAGAGGAAGCCAATCCTCGTGTCTTCAGATCTGAATTTTGCAGTGGTTTTGAACTGGCACTTGACAAGCTGTGAGTCATTCTATCCAGGCTGGATCTCTTAGATTTACAGGCTCTCAAAACATTTTGACTGATACATTTATATAGATGCTGCCCCCATCCCAGATGGCATCTTAAAATGATCTTTTTAAGAGCTGAAATTACTGCGGTCTGCAACTTCCTTGCATTGGGTTTCCATATAGCTCTGGAAAGCTTCAGCAATCTCTCCTTGATGCTGCTGGGTGGGAAAGATCTGCAATCCGAAGGCCAGTACAGCAAGCCATTGCTGCTTCAGTCCCCTTTCTTGCTGCTCCACTGCTGCACTTCCCGCACTGTGTCCATGAACACGAAGCATGAACATGCTGCGACCAGGCTGAGTACTGCAAGCCCAACATCGTCTCTTCTTCACTGAGGAGAACAACTTTCAGGTTCTCCACTTGTGCATGTGCAGCTTTACACATACAATTCACCTCTTCTTTTTATTTATTGGCATGGCACATCTTGCCATTGGCTGGATCAACATTAGATCACACAATGAGCATGCTTTGGAGGTAGATCAGTATTTAGAGGAATTAATTTGAAAAGAGGTTTACTGGAAGGCACTCAGATGGCAAGTGCTATTAAATTAAACGAGATTTTATCATGTATGTAATCATTTATTGAGCTGAGAATCCATACAAGGTAAACAAATGTTTACATTATCATACAGTAAGCATTTCCAGGGCTTAATAAAAATGATTGTCACTCACTGTGCTTCACAAAAAAATTCATTTTAATGAATAAATAATTTGATGAAATCGAAAAATATTTACAATATAAACAAATGAAAAAGCTTTGGATATATTAATCTGAGCATCCTGTATTTTGCATTTTCTAACGTTTTTTCTATCAAGATTCTCTCTCTGAAATGGTACAAAGTGGATAGAAATTACAAGTCAACAAAGTTAACATGATTTGGTACGTCTTTCCATTAGTTCAGATAAGCTACATATGATTCATTTATTATGCACGTGTTAGAATACAAATATAAGTAAAATCATATATTATCAAAATGCCAGACAGCATTCTCCACAGAACAGAAATGTACACTGGGCCGTGACAATAACTGAGAATCACAGGCAACGAAATATAACAGAAAAGTACAAATTCCTTCATAAGAATATAATTGTGCTCTCTTATTTACCAGAGGACTATGCTGCTTCACCACATCGATGGCTACGTATGAATACAGTGTTCAACAACTGCCATGTGGTTTGGTGTACGCTCATATGGGTGTCAAGCAGCGGCATTAATAGTGGAAAATGGGCAGTGCAAGCAGTTTTATAAACATCTCTTTGGGCTCTTAATAAGAGCCAATTATACAAAGCAGTAGAAGCGTAACATTGAGAAGTCTTCATCTCATTTACACAGATATCATGAAACGACTTGCTTTGTTTGTGGTGGCGAAAGGAGGAACGGTGTCTGTGCTGTTTATGCCATCAGCCAGAATTCAAGTATTCCAAAGCCACTTCATAGCAGAATTTGTATTGATCCTGAAAAATCAAAAGAAAACCACAAAGTCAGTTATTGAAGGAACTTAATTAAGGGGATCAATATTTCTCTTCTGTTAAAATTAGTTACTACCAGCTATGGTCAATGGGAACCGGTTTGCAAATCCAATTTATATTCAGATAAGAAAATCTTTAAATTAACCAGACAATAGACACTACACACACGGTAACTTACAGTACTGCTCATATTAGATGTGTAGTTAGCTGCTCTAATACACTTGTATGAGAAAAATTGACTACACATAAGCAGATTGACTTGCAACCCTTCAGTCATCTGTCAAAATGCTCACATAGCACTTTACCGGAATTGGAGTTATTGAAGTTCCTCCCTGGAAATGTTTATCTTAAAACAGACTCAGTGTCTAGTGCTTTCCAGATCATAACTCTTATTTTGATGTTCATACTCTTGCTACATGTCAGCACGAAGGCTGTTTACTGTTCCTCCTCTAGGTGCAGCTCAAACCTGCACTGAAATACTGTGCTCTCTCTGTGCAGTAGGGCAGGGAGACCGGGCCAGAGCTAAATTAATTGGATTCATTCCAATTAATTTTTGAGCAATTAATGGTGATGCACATGCTAGGCCCTTAACAGCTCTTCTGTTGGCCAGTCTGTGTTTCCAGGTACCAGTCCTGTGCTTCAAGCGCAGAACTGCTGTTTTTTATTTGCAAAGGCTTGGAAACTGGGCCAGTCCCAGGGAAATTCTCTTTCCTCGGCATTCAAGCTCCATCTGCATCCTTCTGAGATGAAGAGCCGTGACTTCATGCCCTTCACATCTTAAGCAGAACGCAGAGGCCAATGTTTCTGACTGACCCTTGTCCACCGTGCAGCTTCAAGGGTTGCGGTACCTGGGGACTTAACAACTTTGTGTGCACAGACACAGCCCTCTTTTATTTTCATTCTTACTACTTGCATTAGCAATGCTACAAGCATTTAAATGAAACAAAAATGCTGGAAGAAATAGTAGGTGTGGGTTGCCTGAATGAAAGTGCTCTGGATTCTAACAATTCAATTTGGAAATATCCCCCCCTCTCCCCCCCCCCCCAAGTTTTATGACTCTTTCTGCCACTGAAGTGCCTCTTTCTCTTATAAAATTTAATCAATTAATGATAGTTGAGCATGCAATATTACACAGTAACAACCACAACTTAACGAGTGGACAGCACTCAGTCTTCACCTTCTGAGCATCCCAAGTAGGTAGATTACAATTACACCCTACATATATTCTCCTTTTCCTTGATGAAGACATTATAAAGGAGTAAGTGTGTTGGCCTGTACTTGAGATTTTGGGTCACATTTTAGTTGAAAAGAGAGTCTACCTTAAAATGCAAGAGACCAAACAATATTACAGCAATCAAAAAGCCAGAAACAAGCACAGACTATTTATGAGTTCTTTTGTTAGAGCTGTCACTTTAGAAGAAAACAAATCCTAGGTGCTTATATTGCCTAAGTTATGAATGAGATGTATGTTAGGCTTTAAGATCCTGAGGGTTCCATAAACTGCTTGTGTCTTTTTCAGGATGAGAAAAGATAGAAAAGAAGAAAGGAAAGAAATAAGTATTATGTAAATTATTCCTTTTCTGCTTTTCTTGTGTATGTTTCTAAATAAATGGCAATTATTCTATAACTACATAACAGAGATCAAAACAAGAGATCAGCCACTCATCCATTTTTCCTTGCTCATTTTATGCTGATTTACTGATCCAGCAGAAGAACTGTCATTTTTAGTAAACCCAATACCTGCACTAAAGAGCAGACATTTTATTATTTCCCACTGTGTTCACTCATGTGTGTCCTTTGTACATTTTTATTATTCACTTGATGGTGAATATGAAAAGTTTCTTTATGTTAGCTAGCTTTAAAGAGGAATATTTATATTTTTTCTAGGACATCATTGGTAGGTCCAAAACCATGTACTACAAAATGCTTTGGACATGCTGTAATGGACATTTTGTAATACCATGTGTTACTTTTGTATGATGGCTGAAGAATTTCATAGATTTTCCATACTGAATGGATGTGGCATTCACATTTTTACACTTGCAGGAAAACCAATGGTTTCAATGAAAGTAAGAGATGAATCTCTAAATATGGATGGCCAAGATTGCCCTTCATCTGGTCAGAAAGTGTATAATAGGTTTTCATAAAGCAGTCTTGAAACTATTCTTGTCAAATACCATTATAACTCTGAGCATTTCATCTCTTATCACAGCATTTTACAAAGGTAAATGAATATTCTTGTTCTCTTTTTTTTTTTTTTTCAGATGTGGAAACTGAGGCAAAGCAACATTTATATAATAAAGGTCGAAAAGGATAAAGTCAGTAACAGGATCAGGAAAAGAACTGAAGTGTCCTAGTTCCCTTTTTACCATGAAACAATCTGTGTGAAAATTTCTTTGAACCCTTGCTAATTCAAGTACTTGTTCCTACAAATAGTAAGTCTGAAGAGATGTTGTTCTGACTCTGCCTTGTCAGTGGATTAAGTGATAATGGGAAAAATCCTGATTGTCCCGACTCAGTTCCTCTACTGGTAAAACAAGGAAAATGATACTGCTCTTCTTCCTAAGAGCTTTGAAATCTCCTAGTAAAAAAGCCTTACAAGGCCTCTCAATACCATCCAGATATTCTCAGTACCACCCCCAATTTATTAAAGGTTATTTTTATATTCTAAAATAATATATCTAGCTTTTGATTAAAAAAAAAAATCATTGCTGAAGAATGGAGACAGCTGCCTGACAAATCTATATGTGGAGAACTGTCAAAAATGGGAATTTATAGACAGCATTTTCTTCAACTGTACATCTTCACACTAGTAATTTTCTTTTTATTTCTATAAAATAAATGTATAAGAGATCAGTGAGTTCTGTGGACTTAAGCTCTGGGAGAACTGAGAACAGCAGGCCTGCCAAGTCTCTATCCAAAACTCTGCTATCTGAATGAAGAAGTAGGACATTTTTCTTAATATTTAGGAAATAAAAATGTATGGTTCTCAGCATGGTGATTCTCCTCCTGAGAATACAAAGCAGAGGAAAAGGAGCCAAATAAACTTCTCCCTCCCACCATTATGAAAGCTTGATAGTTTCTCACTGATACAAGATTCACAGTTTCACATTCCTTGCTTATTTATGGTCCTGTGGTGCTTGTTGTAAATTCCTTCCTCACTTTGCACAGCTGGCAGCATCTGGCTTTTTGCCCTAAGCCTAGCTAGAAAAACGCCTGAGGGAAGGGCTGACTTCACAGGTAGCCTAGATGAGAGCACTGCGAAGGAGGATGAGGTAGTAGCCATTCTTCCATGGGACACATGAGGTACAGTGAGATGTGGGGAAGAGGATGGTCCTACCCATCTACACATGAGCCTGGAAGTCTCGCACTTCCCAAGACAAATTCCTTTTGCCCTGTATTGCACACCCAGATCTCAGCAACCCATCTGAGAGGGAGGGATCTCTCCTAAAATTCCAAGAGGTTGGACCAGCTTTGTGAGATGCTACCTGCATCCTTCCTAGGCACTCTGTAGAAGAGATGTCGAAATATAACAGTCTTGATGACCCAAACTTGTTTAATCAAAGCTTGCAACATTAGTTCAGATGAGTTTAGCATCCCCGAAGCCGCCCAGATGTTGCTTCCTCCTGCCTATGACGCTAACTCGAATACAACTGCCTCTCAAGCAGCCATGTCTATACGAAGATGTCGCAAAACGGTGTCTTTATGGTCCAGGCATCAGCATATGGTGTTACGCTTCAGCCGTCTCCAAGTACAGAACTACACACTGGAGCGTAAGAACCTGCTGCTTTAAGCTGTTCTGCAGCTCTTGTGGCGTAGCAGCTGGCACTTTAGCAATTCTCCATTTTTAAAAAAAGCCCATAAAATACTCTCTAAGAAAATAATTGCACATGGCCTCTTGTTTCTGAACTTCTTTAATCTTTCTATGAGATAGAGCAACCATAATTAAATGCAATATTCTGGATGTCAAACTGAAATTCATGGCTTTGATAAATATTAGGCGATTAAGCTATTTATAAAATATATAATTTGAAAATCTGGCATTTCATTTTACATAACTATTATTCCTACCCCTTGCAAGGGCTGCTCTCCACTTGGCTCAGCCTGCTAGAAAAGAAAATTAATAAGGATGTTCGGCTGAAAGTTTAAAACTCTTAAAAAATTCTAATGAACAGAGACAAAGTCTCCTTGGGAAGAAAGTAGTGTAAAAATACTCTTACAAGTGAAGTGACTTCATTATCCCCTTTGAAAATGACTTGCTTGCTTTGTGAACAACTCCCACTGCAAATCTTGGAAATCTTACTGAGTCTTCTGAGAAAAAGGAACATTTTCTATTTAGTGGTGCAGTTAAAAAGCTCCTACCAGAAGGTCCACCATGTTAGGCTTATTATTCCTCAGTGTCTTCACAGCATGGAATACGTCAACAGCCCTCTGATGTTGAAGCATTTCACAAACAATACTGATTGCACAAAATGTCCCACTGCGGCCACCTCCGTTCCTAAAATAAAAGTGATAAAATGGCTCAGTTACAACTGACTTCATATTACAAGTTCTTACAACACCAGGAATGGCTACAGAAGGTATGAGTTCCACCAGGGAGAAGCCACTGAACATTAACGCCCCTAAAGGCTGAACTCTAAGCAGAGCACTGTTTTTAATTGGAATTAATGGGCTGAATGATCTCCAACCTATCATTCAGAATCCAGGAGGCTGAAAGCCTGAAGGTAATTGAATGGACGAATTTTGTGCCATTCTCTTTACTGAACTTCTGAAGCAGCACAAAAAGACTGCTAAAATAAGGACAAGGTACTTTTAGATTCAATTCAACACCCCTTTGCACTGTTAATGCACAAGGTTGTAATGAGTATCGGGCTAGAAATATTATAGGGAAAGTGGATCTTTCAAGTTCTTTTATTTCCAACCCTAGTGCCTTCTTCCTGGACCCAAAGGTGTTTCAGAGGAAGAGCAAAAGCGGTGTCCAATTTGTCTATGAGCCATTCCGGTGGCTGTGCTTTCAGCATGGCACAAGGCGGTGCTGCGATGTCCCGGTGGCTGATGCGCTCACCCCGCAGCAGCAGGCAGAGGGACTGGCTGCATGGGAATGACTGCTTCTGAAAGTGATTGTGTTCCTTCTCCACCCACAGTATCAGAGGATAAGAACCCAAAGTGACTTGCTAACAAAGAAGCCAGGCACAAATGTTCATATGCATGATCAAATACAGCATTTAATAATACTTTATCCCCAGTTATATTTAATCTTTGAGATAATCTCTTTCTTTCTGGAAACCCTATTATTTCTACAGCTATTCTAATCAGAATCTTTAGGCTGCACTTCACCGAAAATAATAAACCTTAATAATTACCAGAGTGCAGCCTGGTTAGGTAGCAGGTCTTTCAAACCAGCTTCGCAAATGGCTGATTTTCAAAGGAAGCTACAACGTCGCACATCTGTCACATCCAGGCAGTATGAAAAGAATGCTCTCTGCTGCCAAAACATTGCCTGATATTGTGGGACTCTTTGAGAATTTTAATTAAAATAAAGTCATTTAAAAGGATTATATTAGAGCTTTTTCTTTCTTTACTGCCTGGAAGTGACGCATGTGTGATGTTGTACAACTATTTAATATCATCAGCCACCTCAGAGATAACAGTAATTTGCACTTCAAAAGGGTCTTTTCAGCTAAAGATCTCAAAACATTAATTAATCACACTGCACAATGCTCCTTTGATGAAAGTATTATTATCCCCATTCTACAGATGGGGAAACTAAAGAGCAATGACTTGTTCAAGGTCAGCGATAGTGGGAATTACTAATACACTTTCCTCCATACTTGTAACATTGTCTAAGTGCAAACCAAAACTCAGGAAGTTATTGTCTACTCTTGGGTTCTAACTTTTGAAAGCACGATAGCATGTGCTTTGCCCATTAACGTGTCCCTTCTCCATCATGGCAGCATCTTTTAAGTAGATTTTCCTTACTGAAAGGGTTGTGAGGCATTGAAACAGGCTGCCCAGGGAAGTAGTTGAGACACCCTCCCAAGAGGTTTTCAAAACATGCATAGCTATGGTGGTTGAGGACATGGTTTAATGGTGCACTTGGCAGTGCTAGGTTAGTGGTTGGATTTGATGATCTTAGAGGTTTTTTCCAACCCAAAGGATTCTATGATTCGAGGGGAGAGGAATATAACTTCAAGCACTGAAGACTCAGTCTGAAAAGATTATATACTGCTGAGAGCAAACAGCATTTACATGTAGTAAGCCATATCACAAGGCAGGATGGTGGATGAGAACCTGTACCAGTGGAGCACACAGGTCCCAGGAGGACAAAAATATATACCATTATTAGAGAAAGGTAAGGCAATTAAAGGATCATCATAACTGGTCTATCACAACACTTTTACTTCTGTGACTTATTTCTGGAAGAGGAATCACTCCCTCCTATACTTCTTATTTCTTCCACCAAGGAACTGTAGCTGGCATACAGTCCTCACCAGTAGAAATAAAATTATATTGTTCTGAAGGTACAGTTTTGATTTACCTGGAATAAATACACACCTTTTCATTTGCAAAAGTCACTGGACATCTTTATATAAAATAGGGTTAACTTGTACCCCTCCTCTTTTCACAGGGGTCTACCAAGGGACAGAGAGGGGAACTCATGAATCTACATTAAAAACTGTACAATTCCTTGTGTCTTCAAAACTTCTAAATGAGCAGCTGTATTATTTATTCAGTTCCTGATGGATACCTCTTCACCTTTTCACACCTCCTTTAAAACCTAGCACAAATGCTATGATAATAGCATTCCCTCACCTCCTCTCATCTGTTCCCAGTACTTACAAACAATGTACAACTGTGCGTCCTTCTCCCCCGTTGTACTCCTCCTGCCACTTCTCCACCTGACGGATGAGCTTCAAGAACGAGCGCTTGGAAACTGGCGTGTCTCTGTACATGGGCCATCCCAGGAACTGGAACTGCTGCACCATCCGATAGCCATCTTGGGGCTGCAGGGATTCAGGGAACGAGAAGGAACAAGAAGGAACAGCATTACTTATGGTCTATTCAAATGGTGTGTAATTTAGGTGTTTGCATCAGTGAGGAAAGTTGTTCAGCAGATCACCGCTGACAAACTACTAATGCAATTTCAACTGCCCTTGAGGAGTTATGACTTTTAATTTCCAACTGAGCTATTAGAACAAGAGGTTTTAAACAGAGGGCTATACAAATAGCCTAGAAGAGAGCAACAGTACAGCTGCAGGATCAAACAAATAATTAATTAATATCATAGCAGGAAAGAGAGTGCTGCAATACAATTATATGACCTCCTTTTTTTCATATGCTTCAGCATTTTGAAGAATGTTTGCGTGCTTCTGTCTTTTTTTTACAAGAAAGGTCAAAACCTCTCAAGATTATTTTGAAGTAGGAAATATTTTAAAAACCAAATGAAACCCTCAGATTTTTTCCTGCTTATAAAAACCTAACTACATTTTACTTTATTGTGTGCTACTGAAATAGTCAGAACCCCTCTGGTGAGATGTTACTGAACAGTTGCTTTATGGTGATTTAAAATAAAAAAGGAGCATAGAACAAGTGTTAGTGGCAGAAAATTACAGTCCTTTGAAAAGGGCATAATAAACACACACATGAAAACTGTTTTTGTAGCCTAGGATTTGCTACTTTCACTTCTGTGCAACGTGAGTGCATTTTAGTGCCACTTTTAAAATGAGCAGTGCACAGAAATTTTGACATTACAGTTTTTCCTCTAGAGTAAGAGGTAATAGAGAGAATGTAATATTAACACAGTAAAGGAATAAACCAAAGTGGATGCAGCATTAGATGTATTCTTCAATGGCTTTTGTCTGTTTTATGTCAAAATTTGGACTCTACTGGTTTCCTGGCCAGTTTCTTTCAGCTGAGTGCCCCTTCTCCCCAGATGGCATCAGCCAGCCCCAGCGCCTGCTAAAGCTCCCATTAACACTGTTGGAGTCTCTGGCTTTATGTTGCCACATTTACTGGCAATGCAAGGCCTTCACAATACAAAAGACGTATCTTGAAGCTTATACAAAAGACGTATCTTGAAGCTTACAGTCTGCTCCCCTGTTTGGACATTAATACCACAGGGAGTGTTTCTGGGGGCCTTTCTCTCACTGTCTTGACAGCTACCGGATTGCAGGGCAGTTCCTGATGTTTCTGAGTAGAGTGCTGCTTTCTCCTGGCTATGGTTCTTCAGTGACTAATATCAGACCATTGCAAAAGCTCTCTCCAACTGGATGGGAAGAGATATCTGGTCTGTGGCTGAATCTTTTTTCCCCACTCAGCTTAAAGAGATGAGTCTTCTGTCAACTTTATAGTAGCATAAAAGCTGGATATGAGAACTTACTTGTCCCTGTGAAGTGCTTACATCTATTATAAAATGTGATTAGTGGAATAAGATGTTCACTAAAAGCCTGGGACTGGTGTTGAAAAACATGCCTGGTACTGATGTATGGCCTTTGCATGACACAGGATGCAAATATGCAAGATGACTTATTTAAAATTTTTAAAACAGCACTGATTGCATTGCTTCTTGGCTACCACATAATCTGAATACTGCATTTATTCCATTTGCATTTAACGCACTTGAGATATTCATTAAAATATTTTGTAATTACACACACAAGGCCTTCTTCTCAATGATAACGGTGTGACCCATTATCCCATCAATGCTCTCAAATAAGTAGGCTGAAAAATGAGAATGGTTTTAAGCGAGTTTAACTTTTTTTTTCTTTTTTTCTTTTTTTTTTTTGTGACTTGAGTACAGCCAACTCAACTACTGATGCACAATTGACTTGCAAGTAAAGTAACATCCTTACTCTGGCTGCATTATAAATTCGGAATATTCGGCTGATGATGTCTTCTTCTAAATCAGCTGATACAAACTCCACCTGAATAGGACCGTGTCGGTGTACTCCATTTTCTGGCCAGTACTGAGGACACAACTACAGAAGACCACAAACACAAAAAAACAGAGATAATTACTTTTAATTTAATGATGCCTCAAATATACTTTTCTAGATATTTTTTTGTGCTACATTAATTGCAGAAATTCTTACACATTATCTTTATAAAATACACAGTGCACCATCCTCCACTAGTTTCAAGCACTCTAATTTTACATGTGCAGAACAAGTTTAAACAAATGTCTTTTCACTTAACTGACCATGCAATTGCTTGCTGTTCTACTTGCCATTCTCTGGTATTTGGAGTAGCACATTTCTGACACTCAACATCAATTCTTCAATACTGCATGACAGGACAGGGAAATGCTGTCAAATATTACCGTATCTTGGAGACAGCGTAAAGCCTAACACCAAAGGCCTCCAACTATCTCCCAAAGTTGATAATAAGTCAAACTACATAGGAATGTGGGTTTTATATTATAAAGGCTACATCGGTTCTCAAAATTCAGGATATAAATTTCACACCTATTTCATCAGTGACTGAGGATATTGGCATTTATATATATAATATCAGCTTTGCTTTGAATTTTCAGCAACTGCTTAATTTCATCTTACAAACGCCACCTGAAAATAGTAATTATGCTTTCCTTAGTGCTCAGGAAACATTACTTCTAGTTATCTAAAGATCACAAATTAACATTAGCATTATCTTGCACAGTTTTATTGTCTAATAAAACTACGATGCCTCCATCCTGGAACCAATTATCCTCTCTCTTAATAATTTAAAGATTAAAACAACACTTTGCTTGGAATTACTTGAAGCTAGACTCTGTTTTCCAATTTTTTCCATAAAAACCCTGATGATTTATTTCCAGGGATATCTAGAGCAGTTCAAGCATATAGCTTTTGCAAGCATTCTCCAAAATTAAGTATGAACTCATGAAATTTTGTTTGCTTGCAGAAGCATTGATCTCGTATTTTGAACTTTATTTCATTCGGTAAAACAGCTGTGGTCTTCATTCTGCTGCATTGCTGTTGGTGATCCAGAGCTGAGCTGACAAATCATATCTCCTCCAGATGTTGTTTTGCATTTCTTATAACACTTATTCCTCAACAAAGCCGTTTGGAAATGACTACATTTTAGGAAAACATAATCATTTACTACATCAATTAAAAAGAGAACAGAATCTGATTTGCAGGAGTTCACTTTAACACGTTAAAAACAGAATTTTCTAGTAGGAAAATCTATTTTCATTTATTTTAAAACCCCCACTTGATTCAGTCTGCTGAGCAAATTACTTTCCAAATATTGCCTAAACCTTCCACAATTTTTTATTATGAAATACACTAGTGTACAGGATAGCAGAATACAATACTGACATGCATACAGCTAATGCAAATGCCAGTGCTCACATCATTTAACATATGCACAATTTCGTACGCATCTTTCAGATACATAGGAATACTGTTCAAACAGATCTTTGAAAAATGCTTAAATGATAATAAGCAGAGCTGTTTGCCAGTGATGTTTTAGAAAGCCAAGATTTTCAAGTTCTAAAGAAATCCAAAAGCATTTAGGTCTGAGCATTTTGCATGCATGTGATGCTAGCGACTCTCTTTAAGTCAGAGTCACTGTGAAGGGTTGAATTTCATTTCCCAATAGAGCATAACAATCCACATAAATTGTAATATCTAAACAGAAATGTAAACACTTCATATATACATAAATAATAATGATAACAGTAATTATTAATAAATCTGAATGTGTGTTTTTAATAAACTCTGCCCTCTTTCCACTTCTGTTTGCTCTGAGGGTTTTGAGATTTATTCCTAATGAAAAGATTGTTACTCACATTAGAAGGAAAAGGTTTAACATACTGCAGAGGCAGGTGTATTAACTGCATATCCCAATAGCTTTTAAAAGCCTGTGAGGCTAAAAAATGCTTGAAATTGCCGTGCACTATTGTAAATTCAAAACACAGCCCACAAATTAAAAGAACTCTGTTCAGCAGTCCCTAGCAGTCTGACTCCCTTGAGTCTTTCCTTATTCACTCAGAAAATAATCTTAGACTCATGAATAAAAGTTTTGTCTTTCATTTCTATTTTTCTCCCTGTAGACAGTTAAAGGCTTAAAATCAGAAATTCAGTCTTTAAAATGGTGTCTGGAATTCCTACACATTCCTTTGAAAGACAAAACTGGAGATTAGTATGTTTTTAAAACAAATTCTTCATGTTAAAAAAGAAATAAAGGAAGCAGTTTTCAAGGTATGAACAGTACTCAACCAAACTAAAAAGATTCTGGATAATATCAAGAACAAAAATGACATGGGGTCTGCTATTAAAAAAAAATTGCTCTTACTTTAACCAAAAATTAGCAAATATTTACATATTAAGGATCTAGATTACTGCCACCTTAATCCGGCAGAGGGCTAGCGCAATTCTTCGAAACCAAGGCAATTATATCTATATAAAAACTTGGAATTGCACAGTTGCATTCAGGCTCTAGGATGCTTAGTGATTAATGTTAGTGATTAAATTGCCAATCCAGTAGGTACGGTTTTCCAATTTTCTAAAGAACATGTACAGCATGCACAACTCTGTTGTAAAGTAATTACATTCCAGCATGCATTTCTTTGTCCCGTTTCCTCTTGGAAGGATGCGTAGTCTCCAATCTTGTTCAGTTCTTATCTCCTTGCTAACAGTGTAATTTTGTGTCAAACATAACACAGATTTTCAAGCTGGGAACACCGATCCCTGGTAAGCATACCAAGGTCATTGACCTGTTACAGGCAAGCTAATGAGTAGCTGTTGGTTTCTGTTTATGACTTTTGGTTATGAGTGTGTTTCAGGCTTGAGCCAGAAATCTACAACCACATGTTTTTTGTTTTTCAACAGCTCTTCCCAAAGCATGTTTTCCTATCAGAATAAATTATGGATGCACGCACTTATGTGTATGTGCATTAACATTTTGGTGGAGAAGATGTGATGCTCAGATTTATTCCTCCTTCCCTATATGTACCCGTAAGCTACAAATCAATTTTTTAGTATATTAGTATTTAATGTTATTTTATAAAACTAATTACGTCCTAAAGCTGTTCTAAAGCGCAGATGTGCTGCAATGCTGAGGCACTGGCACTTCTCTGTTGAATAGAGCAGTTTTTGGACTTACTTGTGCTGGATCCACATCATTCAGCATAACTATTGAAGTGCAGTGATAATCTAGGACCAGTCTCCAGAAATCTTTGACAGTATTTGGTAAGGGATGCTGTGTAACTATAAAGGCTGATGGTTGTTTGTAGCTCTGCAAAGAAATAACAAGAGATGGTAAGAGAAGAATGGAAAGAAAAAAAAAAAACCAACGCTGTTTAGCAGA
The DNA here is from genome assembly GCF_040182565.1 of Anser cygnoides. Taxonomy (NCBI): domain Eukaryota; kingdom Metazoa; phylum Chordata; class Aves; order Anseriformes; family Anatidae; genus Anser; species Anser cygnoides. The sequence goes on from NC_089874.1 coordinate 109,759,999, forward strand.
ATGCCCTTAAGAGCCCCAAAATTTTAGGACTGAAAGCATTATTTATATTTTCTATATAATTCATACATTATTTTCCATTCTTTCTGGAGATCTTACATACTTGAAAATTAATAAACTGTATCTGGGCAAAACATAACTTGTGCAGATGTTATATTTCTGAAACTTATTTTATGCCACAGGCATAGAGTAAAATCATCAGAGGATTTTGCCTCCAATGCAACCCCTACAACATTTTGAGCTACAGTTTTGGTTTGAGCTATTAATGGACAGATTAATCTTGGCCGTCTGCACAGAGCTGTTAATTTGAATGATTCCTATGAAAGGAAATATCTAGTTATTTTTCAGAAACATTGTTCAAATTCTGGTCTGTGCAACAGCAGTGAAGATACCCAGGGGATACATTTCTGTGCTCTTTGTTTTTTTTTAGTACCAGAGTATGTCATTGACTAAGCTGTTGGTGGAACTGTTAAATTGTGATTCTCATACTAGCATTTTCGGGTATGTCCTTCTCAGTGTTAAAGGCCACTGTGACCATCTGGTGCAATTGTTGGGAGGGGTTGTCATTGCCATCAAAGAGGGCAGGGAAGCCTCTACATGCATTGAACTGAAGTTGTACTGCAACAGAGGTGCAAACTGATCAGCTATTTGCATCTTTTAGAGTCCTGAAATGTTTTCAAACATTCAGATCCCGGATAATGAAAACCACGCTTGCTGCCCCTTTTACTTGAAGTGAGCTTATTTAAAGGCTCATAAATGAGGTGATCCAACTGCACCTGAGCCAGAGGTGCAGGTTTCACCTAGTGGGCGAAATGCAGCATCGTGCCTGATGGAGACTGAGAGTTTAGAGAGAGGGACAAATGTCTGCTCTTGTCCTTTAGTGCAGGTATATTTCAGGAGCCTGACCAGGGCACTTTGGGTAGAAAGCAACCCTTCCTTGGAGCCTTTTGCACAGACACACTGTTGGATCCAGCTCATTGTTTCAAGAGTAAAGAAGGCAAGTGTTTTCAAAGCAAATACGGAGGCACTGCTCTCCCTGAGCAGCACTTAATTTGCAGAACAAAACCACACTGAACTCTCTGGGAAAGAAGACACTGTAACGGCAAGATTGTGAATTTCAGATCAGGGAAGTACCATTCTAATACGAAGATACCACTGACCTATGATGAGAACCCAGAGAAGTCACTTAAACTTCTGTTCTTAGTTTCTCTAAGTAGATAAACATAAAGATAATACATTTACCTTTTCACAGGAGTGTTTTGAACTTAGGCTTATTTTAGGAAAATGCTTTGAGAACTTGGAAGGAAAGAAATGCAAAAAATGATATAAACTGTTATTACTCTAGCTTCACTTTTCAAAAAGGCCATTTACAATGTGCTCATTCTTTTCTAACCTCTGCTTTCTTGTTGTTTATGTGTGTGTGACAACCATAATTACTATAGCTCTAAATTGTCAAAGATAGGCTATAAATATCTACAGACTCTGAAGGAAGTTTAAGTGTCTTTTTACTGATATTCTATTAGCAGGATTAGAATTACTCTAGATGCATTAGGAAAAAAATCCACACACACATGAAGAGGAACCATTCATTCAAACAGAAATAAACAGAAAGACTGAAGTAATGGCTTGTGTACTATCTTGTGCTGACAGACAATTTTTTTTTGTTAATTACTGTTTAAATTAGAAACAAAGGGAACTGAAATATTGCTGCAAACCTTATTATCCCATTTAAGTGCCTTAGAGTCTTAATAGGTAACTCTTTTTTTCCTAAGCCAGATGGTTAAAAACTCAAGCACTAGGGAGATATCTAGATACATTAAATTCATCAAAACACCCTGACTTGCTCCCTGAGCATGGCTTTGGAACCTTGGCTTTGACATAACATATGTGGGATCCTAAATGTGCTTGTGAGCTTAAAGATTTTGTGCCATGTTTTTGGAAGATGAGCTAGAAGGATTTCAGCCTTGTGCTGACTCCACTTTCTGGCATTGCTCAGTTTGGAGGGCTCCTTATTCCCTTTTAGTTATTAATGATGTAGTGGAGACTTACATCCATCAGTGCAGCATTAATGTAGTTACTGCTCTCCCCATCTATCGTTATGAGGAAAGGCAGGCATCTGTCTGGAGGCAGAACATCCATACAGCGATTCTTTTCATGATTTCGTGGCAAAAGTGCTATGCTGCAGTCTTCCACACGCAGCGTTGGAGTCACCATATTTAAAGTCTTTCAAAAAGAGTAAACAATACAACAGAAAAATTAACACAGCAGTGAAAGCATCCCCAAGTATTTAAGAATAGATCAAGTCAGCATTCAGTTTCAGCGGGAATCAATATGCAGAGAAATGAAAACACATCACAGTCAGCAGGGTTTGGAAGCAAGAATCCTGGAAGCAAACATATTTGAAAAACAACCTCAAAGATAACTGCAGAGTAACCTGCTTTCTGGAGAAAGGACAGCAGAAGAAATTGACATAATTCCTGTGAGTAAAATGAAGATTTTACTACTACCTCATTACATTTTTTTATGATTTAGCATAATTCAATAGCAATTAGTGACAAGTTATCTTTCCTTTTTTGTGGCCTTTCCCCCCCAAGGGTTGGTCTCAAATTCACTTGGTTATAAGTCAGCACTTAAGTCTTTAGTATAGCTGAAAAGTATAGCTTCTATGCACTGCTAGCCACAACTTACCCTAAATTCCTCTTTGATCTGGCTGGAGTTAGTCTGAGGATCCAGTTTATTCATTTCATAATAAACAGACCTAACTTGAGAAGCTGGAATAGATGTGTCCCCACAAAGACAGGCTTCCAGGATAGCATCATGGATAAATACATATTGTTCCTGGTAAAGCAATTAAAATAATTACTGACAAAGAGAGAATATGCTATTAGTAATTTGGTAAATAAAAAGTAACAACTAATATGGTTGGCCCATTAATTCTTACTGACTTTACAGGCGCTGAAGCAAGACCAGAAAGAACAATAGCAATTCACAAAACTTTATCCCACTCATTTAGAAATGAATATAGAAGGATTGACTGAAACCCTTTACAATTACAAACAGAAGTGCAGTAATGTAATGAACTTGGACTGTTTCTGGTTTCCTCACTCCCTTGCACAGTTCCATAGGTACTATTACATAACTGAGCCTCAACAAGATGTACTCCAGAATGAATCCTCTCTGGAGAGAAACCCTCTTGAGTTTCCTTTTTTTTAACAATATAATAATTTAAACCTGTTTTTAAAAACCATCTATTTTTTAAAACATTTGTAAAACTTTTTTTTTTTTTTTAAACACCTTGAATGCAGCATAACTGTGCCCTGGTTTGGACAGAAATTCTTCAGATTTATGTGTGAGCTGTTTTCTTTTATGTGATTGAATAAACTACCTTCTGGATAGTGCTTACCACAAACAGGCTCTAGTTTTATGGGCTAGAACAATAATTTTTATTGCAAAATGTAAGGCAATATTCTAGATTAACAATACCTCTGTTTGCACCATGTTGACTCTCCGAGATCGAAGCTCTCTCACACAATTGTATATGTCTACAACACCTTCTCTTTCTGCCATATCTAGCATGATGTCAATAACAATGAAGCATCCGGTTCTGCCAGCACCAGCACTAAGTAAAAGAAGAGTACAGTTAATGTTCAGCAGTCTATTGGAAAACGTTAAATGTCAGGGTTCACCTTGCAGGTATTTGACCAGTGGGATTACTGCTGAAATGAGGCCTTGCATTCAGCCACTTGCAGGGTTTCAGAATCAGTTTTACCATTCTTTTATATTTCAGGCATTAAGTTATTTTGAGTAGAGTGGCTTCGGCAACCCGTGTGGGGACCGCATAGCACAAGAGAAGCAGAAGTATGTTCTGAGACAGCACATTGGAGGGACTTCTGCTGTGCCTACCTGCAGTGAACAACCAGAGGTCCAGCGTTTGGTGGGCTCTTGGATTTGACCTGCCGTACAAATCCCAGCAGGCCTGTTGCATGGTACGGTACACCGTGGTCTGGCCAGCCAGTGAAGTGAAATTGCCGAATTTCTCGAATCTCATGAGCACCTCTCTGTTGAAAAGACAAGGGTTGAAAAAGAAAAACAAGCTGGAATGTGTAAGAAATTGGACAAGAGACATCATAAGAATGTAACTTAAAGCTTGAGCCTTGCTGAGAAACATCCACCCCCCACCAATACCCATATCTGTACAAGACTGTTGGAGAGCTTTCTGATAGCTGGAAAGCAAGTTCAAAGGCTACATATCAACTGATTTCAAAGCCTTACAAGAAAATGGAGTGATTTATCACTAGATTGTTTAGAAAATTCTAGCAACGAGATTGAGGCTTATCTCTTTATTTAAGCACTAGCATGCTTTGAAAACTGTAACCTTAAGATGCATGCCATGATCAACAAACAGGTCAACAGCAAGGCCATGAACATTTAGCACAGATGAATTTTTTTCCCCACTGCTCTCCACAGGAGTTTTGCTGCTGACTTCAGGGAACCAGAATTTCAGCATAATTTTCCTTATCTTTTGTCTCCTTCATTGTTCTGAAAGAAACAGTTGAATAGTAAAGAAAACCTTTTTGCACCTCCAGTCATAGAGGCTGCATTTGTAGACCTCCACATGCTCACTCTGCAAGTGATTTACCACAGTCTACAAGGATATGGATATGGTGAGACAGGTATGAATGAGGAGCCAATCGTATAAGTGATTTCCCATGTGAATTTCTGGAGCAGTCTGGATATTAAAGGTGTGTATGCTAAGTATGATTTTCTTAGTGCTTGTATTTCCCCTTCCCCCTCTAAAGATGTGGCTGCCAGTATTTCATTCTCATTAGAAATCTACAGACCAGAGGCCATCATACATATTTCATAAGCAAACAGCAAAATTATGACATATCATCTCTAGGCTGGACTAAATGTCAATGATATTAATAACCAGTGGCTTATACTTTTTCTTCTTAAAGATCTATTTCCTGTCTTGATCTGGTTTGCATATAAAAGGTCTAATTTTCTTTGTGTAATAAAGTAATATAAACTCCCTAATTTATTGCTAGTATGCAAGCTGAAAGAGTCGGGGATTTTCAATGGCTGAGAAATTTTGACCATGCCAGTGCTACTTGAGTGGAGTTAGCTGTGGTGTATTTTGGAGCCTTGACAGCTCAGACTGGGCATCTGGTCAGAGTAGGGGTCTGCCCATTCTCATGTCTCATGGAAACAGTGGCACAGAAAAGCCAGCAAGGGAGAAGACAAAGAGAATGTGCAACACTGGTGTAGAATGAAGAGATCACGTCCTTGGAACAGAAATGGCCTTATATCCTAAAGAACAATTTTAAAACATATGAAAGCTCAGGAACAGACAAAGTAATTTGTATTTTAGGATTGGTTAACAAACACATTCAAATACAATTTGGTTTCTGTATTTTGGGGATTTTAGTGTGTGTTATTTAACAAAATTTTTTTGCTAATGTTAAGTATGGCCTCCAAGTCTGTAAATACCTGTGCATAGGTGAGCTATCCATGTCCCAAACACTTTTATATTGCCCACAACAACTGCCCACAATCCCCCAAGAAACAAAGATCCCATACAAAAAAACAAAAACAAAAACAAAAAGCCATGACATGGCTATATAAATCAAGGACTGAAAAGAATACCCTACTACAAAAATCATCATGCTGTAGACAGTCTTGATTTTCAAGCAATTCACAAAATACAAAATGCCCATCCAAAATAATGTGCACAGCTGTTGCACAGATCAGAATATGTCCTGTGTGTCTTGTGCATTAGTTTTGAAAATGCTGTCTGTCATGTTGACTGCATTTTTGTCTATCATTGTTGGTAACGCTCAGCTACTTAGAAAAGATTTTGCATATAGGGTACTTTTATAATGAGTTTGCTTATTATACCTACAAAAGAATGATTTTCATGTCTGTAGCTTCCCTGCTGGTTTCAAAACCCAAAATAGCAGCACAACTGCATGAATCATAAAAGCATATGCTCTGCTTGGAAAGATCATATTTTTCACTTTTTCTTTCAGCTGAAACAAACAGAAAATGGTGTACATTGCTAACAAACCCTAGGATGTTAAAAAATGTAGATCTTAATCCAACAAATACTTATGGTGCTGTTGTATGTTACTACTTGGGTAATTCATCTGTGTTAACTGTTGTGCTGTAATTTCAAATGAACTGCTTATGTGCACAATGTAAAGCACATCTAGGAAGTGTTCCCCAGAATCGGAGTATAAATTCATGTTTAGTTTTCTTAGTATTATTCCCCTACGCCTCTATAATTACTAAATAGCTATTTGAAAAATAAAAATAAGAAAACCAATCAATTTATCTCCAAACTAATCAACTGAAATTGTATTTTAGAAGCAGGTATAAGAAAGTCAATCCAAAAATATGAAAGGTGGTCAGAAGGGACCTCTGGAGGTCTCCAGTCCAACTTCCTGCTCAGAATGGGTCTTTGGCCAACATTAGAACAGGCCACCAGTGGCTCTGCCTAGCTGAGCTCTGAAGACATACAAGAATGATGATTCCATAACATTTCTGGGTAATTTGCACTGCACTACCCTCCTCCTGAAGTTAAAAAGTGTGAAAAAATATGGAAAGCAAAATAAAAACAAATGTACTTTACTTAAACCACGCTAACACTGCTTTCTGAGGCTTGCTAAAAAACTAACAACTATTAAAAAGCAGTGTCTAAGTGAAATCTTTTCAGATAGAGATTTTTTTTTTTATAGAAATAAAATGTTTAGTGTCTTTTATCTCTATCTGTTTTAATGCACTTATTCAAGACAGTTTGGTTACGATCAACTGTAAAATCCTTTAGGTCTTTTTTCCCAGTCCTAGTTAAGAAGTGAAAAGCTAACATCAAAGCATGGCTTAAAATTTGCAGAATAGAAATCAACGAGTGCCTCATCTACTTCAAAGTATAGCCACTCTTTCTCATCTATTTATTAAAAATATCTAAATGCAAGGAAACAACAGACTTGAGTGAATTCAATGTACAATATGTATAGCGGTAAACATGATACAATATTTCAGCTCATTCAAACTGCATAATTCTATTACCATTACCCTTGGGTTGCTGTACTGATGCATATTTAAGTATTAGATTGAAGAATAAAACAGGACAAAAACCTTCTTCCTTTGTTACTGTGAATGTATGTATGTACAGAGACCCTGTTGGGCCATCTTGTTGGCAGTTTCATCTATCTGGCTGCAGGATTCTTTGATGCTAAAGATTAAGTTCTTCAGCACCACAACTGAATATTATTTCATCATTAGAGAGAAGCAGTATATCCCAGGTACTGCAATGAAATCAAAGGGAGTTTTCTAATATAGTTACTTGAAAGTTTACTCATGTAGACACTGAGGCAACATTACTTCAGTATGCCATCTGGAATATCAAGTCTTCTAAAGAGGCCATTTCCGCCTTGTTCTGCAACTCAGATATGTCTTGATACATACAATCAAAACACTTCTGTTCTTTAATGAAACTTGTAAATAAAAAGGCTGAATTGACACAAAATGCAAAATACTCTTCCACATGAAGTAACCTGGCTTGTTTTCACTTTCAGCAGGTACCCTATTTGTTAATTGTATATTGTCCATAAATTATAAGCTGTTTGAGAGAGCTGTAAGATCTATGAAGCGTCAAACAAATACATGACGTTATTCTAATAAATAGCAATACCAAATGCTGATTGGAACTGTATATAAAGATGGATTCTGCATTACAAATGAATTTGCCTCGAGGACATATTACTTTGTTTCAGAAACGTCTCACTGTTGGCCAGGAACACTCTGGTCCAACAGATCACCGTATTCACAACCATGGACTTCTGAATAATGGTGCATGTAGCCTCTGGTACAGACAAAAAATGATTGTGGTGAACATAAGATGGGAAAACAGCACGAATGTGTTTTAAAATTGATTGCTGGAAGGGAGGCTTCGATTTTTCCTACACAAGGAACATCACTTTTCTAACTCAGGCAGGGGCCAAGAGTGATGGAAAAACGCAGAGAAGTGGCTGCATTTAATGAAAAAAACAGTCTACCATAAGAGGGCGCTAGGCGTTTACCCAAAAAATAGCTACGGAAACGGATGTCAGGTAACAAATAGAACTTACCCATGTTGAATATGTATCTAAGTTACTTCGGCAGATACCACAGTGCTTAAGAAAAATGAATTTCGAAACTTACCTTTTCTACCGCAAATGTTCGAATCACATATTCAGCGAGGAGTTCTGTTTCTATTAGGGTAACTTTAATGTCTTTATATATCTCTGTGTCATCTGGCCAGTATTTGCAGCATTTAACCTTTAAAAAAATACAAAAAAAAAAAATTAAGGATCATTTATTTTAGAAGGTTCATACTGAATCTGTTCTGTATTCTTTGCAGTGATATATGTTTTAAAATACAATCATATGCAAAACAGTCACACTTTCTACATGTGGAAATGATTCATGTTTAAGGGACATTAACTCGTTTTTTAAGACAGCATTTTTGTGTTGCAGGTGAGATTTGTGCTGCGGTTATTAAAGTACGGTGAATTTGTACTGTGCACAAGAAATACTTATACTGTGCGTAACTCAGATAAAGAAACTGTTAATTTCCCATGCTTTCCAACTGAGGGTGCGTCGAGGGTGTACATGTAGAGGGACGCATTTTTCCCCCGTCTCTGGTTTTTGATTTGTTTCAAAAATACCTCATGCCTTCTAAAATGAAAATGTGTTTTTAAGAAAGGAAGGATCTCCTCTACCGTCAGAGAAGTATCTGTTTGCTCAGCTTAAATTTCCGAAGGACCTGTTGAGAGGTCAAATGGCAAAACTCTACACATGAAGTCAAGAGATGAGTTTTATGTCTGGGCTTTAAAACCAATTTGCTAGATGACCCCAAACACTGTTGGTGGGATTCATCTCACTTAGCTCAAATTAGGAGTAGGATGAATGCCTTCTAGAAGTGCCTTTATTTTTGTTAACTATGAGAAGAGTCTAGTCAACTGCCTTAGCCTAGGTGTTTGGCTTGATGGCTAATATTAGGTGAGATGACCTCCTTTCCCACCTACTGATTTCAGTTGGCTTCTGGAGCTGTGTGCTCTTGGCAACCTTACCCTGGGATATGGAGATCACAGAACCACAGAATCACAGAAAGGTTTGGGTTGGAAGGGACCTTAAAGATCATCCAGTTCCAAACCCCCTGCCATGGGCAGGAACACCTCCCACCAGACCAGGTTGCCCAAAGCCCCATCCAGCCTGGCCCTGAACACCTCCAGGGAATAGGGCATCCACAGCTTCTCTGGGAAACCTGTGCCAGTGCTTCAACACCCTCTGAGTAAGGAATTTCTTCTTTATATCTAATCTAAAACTACCATTTTTTTAGTTTAAAACCATTGCCCCTCGTCCTATCACTCCACTCCCTGACAAAGAGTCCCTCCCCAGCTTTGCTGTAGGCCCCCTTTAGGTACTGGAAGGCTGCTATAAAGTCTCCCTGGAGCCTTCTCCTCTCCAGGCTGAACAATCCCAGCTCCCTCAGCCTGTCTTTGTAAGAGAGGTGCTCCAGCCCTTTGATCATCTTCATGGCCCTCCTCTGGACTTGGTCTAGTAGGTCCATGTCCTCCTTGTGCTGGGGACCCTAGAGCTGAACGCAGTGCTCCAGGTGGGGTCTCACAAGAGCAGAGCAGAGGGGCAGAATCACCTCCCTTGAGCTGCTGGCCATGTTTCTTTTGATGCAGCCTAGGATATGGTTGGCTTTCTGGGCTGCAAACGCCCACTGCTGTCTCATATTCAGTTTTTCATCCACCAATACCTTTAACTCCATGTCACAGATGGAAAGAAGGTGGCTTTTACAAAACGTATTTAAGATTTTCTGCACCCTGGTGTGGTCTAGATGAGATGAACTTCACAATATTTGGCATATTCAAAAAGGAAACATGGATTGTGTTATTGTCTAAAGTGGGTAGTTGTGGGGATTGTATATTTCAATGCAGCTAGCTGACACAGTTAAGAATATTCTTTTCCTTCTCATTTGGGTGGACAAGGTGGTGGGTGGGGAAGCTAACACATTGCTTTCTTATCTGTTTTATTCTGCTGTATCACGGTAATAGATATGTTATCACTGCACCTGGCCATTGTCCAGTAGTGCAGTATGGGCTAGGAGTAGCATCTGTTACACATCTGCTGCGTGCAGTGTTTTCTCTCTCTTTCTCACTGAAGGGAAAATTTAAAACTGATCTTTCAATACATGTAAATCCACAGGTTTGCTTAAATATACACTTAAATTTGTTGGGTCAAAACACAAACTTCAAATTTTGAATGGAAAACTGGCACAAGAAAACAAAAAATTAAACTTCACAACTGTTAGAACATTTCTCAAACCCCTTTTCATGCCAAAATATTCAGATTATTATCATGCTCAGTCATGAGTAGAAGGTAAAACTGAAGTATGCACATATAAGCATAGTGAAAATTGTAAAGCATGATTCAAATGATTTATTTATACCAAATCCAGGTTCAGTATATAAAGGATTATGCAGCCAAACCTTGTCCTGTCGGGCAGAAGAAAGTGCTTCATCACAAACAGTTTCTAGTGACATAGCTGATCATCACCTATAACCCTTCTTTAGTGTCTGGACAGCAAACAGGCAACATCAGCTGATAACCTCAGAAGTCTGTCAGGGCAAAGTAGTTCTGACCCTTTTTCTGACTCGTTAGCAGGATAAAATTTAAATCCAAATAAAACTGTGTGAAGGGATAGAAGAACACAACCCCACATCAGGATCCTTCCCAGGTAAAAAGAGTTCAGCACAACGCTCTGGTTGTGAGGCCTGGCTCTCAGCCACAGAACTGCACAAGCATCCTAACAGCTTATTCCTGCTTACAGAGCTGATGGAAAGCTCCTTGAGAGCACATCTGAAGTTCAGGCAGCTATAAGAAGGTTTTTATTTATTTCTCTATGTTTGTCTTCAGACCCAGTAACCACATTAGTATTGGCTACAATAAATAAATAAATACATGTTTTTTCTTCACATTTCATCTGGTATTCAGCACAGTTGCAGGACAATTTGCAAACACCAGGTTATACTATGCTTTCCATAGGGAGAGGCTTGAAGGTGGGACACTGGAAAAGTCTTCACAGTGCTCAGCACTCCTGTACCAAGGGCAAGCTACTCCCTCCACCACGCTCAACGGCACAAAACCAGGCAGGGCATCAGTTTGCAGAAGATCGTTTCCATCAGCCAAGGCCCCTTGTCACACTGAGGGACAATCCCTAAACCTCAGGATTGCTGGCAAATGTGTGTTCACCTCCAAAGCACATCTACCAGCGATAAGCAATGAATAACCATTTTAAAAGCATTAAATGTTGCTGCAAGCAGTTTCTTAGCTGCTACTGCTATCTATTGTTGCGTCTACTTGATATTTATTCAGATCTTATCCTGTTTAGACGTATTTCCAAAAACTCTCTAATAGAAGCTAAGTGAAACACACTGAATGTTCATTGTTTTGTTTGTATTGTTAAAAGAATCCAGACAATTGGCATTGTTCAAATCCCTTAGGCCAGCAAACTGAGCCTTTACGGTCGCTGTCGGGAACTCTCTGAAATGGGGCTTTCCCACCTACAACTAAAGATGAGTTTTTTTACTCTGCACGCAGAATAAGGCCACTCATACTGCCTCTGGCCTGGAGCAGCCCACCGAGCACCCCATCTCTGGACCAAATTTCCTCTTCCTGCCTGCTCGGTTATCCTTTCCATAGGTGGAACATGAACCACGCAAACACGGCCAACACACGTACGGAGGAAACAGCTGCTGCGGTGATCCTGGTAAGAGCACCACTCATCAGCACGTCTTTCTGTTGCTAACTTTAGCCTTGTTTCTTTCTGATGGGTGCCTGCCATCCTCAAACAATTCCAGTTTAGTAAAATAAACAATCAGGGGAAAGAAAAAACACCCTGGCTGAATTAAATTGCTCAGCCTTGAAGGAAAACATGCCTGTTTCTAACTTGGTAAGTCTAGACAGTCTGGATTATGACTAAGAACCGGGAACATTTGGAAAGACCAATTTAGAAAAGCACAGTAGTCCCCACCTTCTTATGCCTCAACTGCTGGATTTGTTTCCCGTTTTTTTAAATTTTATTTAAGATGATCCAATGGAATAATTAGGGAAGCACTGGGGGGATGTTGCACAGAAGTTATAGACTCGTTCAGCTTGTGCCCGTAGGGGATATTATACTCTGCAGCACAGGGGATTTGGGGCACAGAGCAGACTGGAGCAGAGCAGAAGGATCCATGACAACACAATTTCCTGAAAACTCTCCCAAGTGGAATAGGGGCTGTAACAGCTGTGGGAAAGGTGCCAGAGCCGCAGTCGTAGCCACAGACCAACACTAACTGATTCACTCACTGTGAGGAAAAAAACAACAACTTTTTTCTTCCCCCCTTTTTTTAAAAAAAAAAAAAAAATTGAGCTTTTTTCCTACTTTTGGTTTTGGCTCTTGTTCTGCAATGCTGCTGCACGTGCTGTGCTTTAGACATGGGAACTCTATGGACTCCTGATGAGCCAAAAGTTAAGTAAATGCTTAAAGACCAGTTTCCTATCCCCTCCAGGGCTTCTCAAATAAATACGAAAGGGTCTTAAAGAAAGATGTAGATTAAATAGTGTAAACTGAAATCACACTTATAAATGTTTATTGGACCAGGGCTTTTGTTTGTACAAGGGAAGACAATTGCAACAAAATAGAATATGGTTTTATTCATCAAGTATGAGAAACATTGCTGGCAACATATGTTTGTTCATTTTTTCTTTTTAGCACAGCTTTAGCTACTGTGTCTTGATGAATCTCTTTCCCTTTTTATAAACATTTGGTACATATTTTACAAAAAAACTACTAACAGAAGGTTTAGCTAAATAATTGATACATGAATCCAAACCTGAATATTAAATGCATTAGATATTTTTTTCCACACAGTTGCTATCATAACAGTAAATACCGGCCACAAAATAGAAAACATAATTTTGAAATCTCATCTGAGCAGAACTATAATTGAGAGTTTGTTCAGATACACCCCACATTTACATCCTAACATGTTGCCAAAAAATACAGATGTTCATCACAAGATGAGATAAAAAGGGTGATTGCCAGAGACATAATGAAAATGCTCTGATTTAATCTATTCATCCCAAGGTACACTGTCCAATTGTTCCAAACATGTTTATTTTACTAATAATTTGAGAAATTTGGAGAATATGATTATCTTCTTTGACCTGCCCCTCCCCCCCCCAAATCCCCCAGCAAAATTGTCTAATGTGAGAAAATAAGAATTAAAAATGAAGGTGGAAAGTTGTTCTTGCTACTTCTAAATATAACAAACAATGCAGGCAGTAGATAGATAATGAACACAAATTGTGACTTCCGAAGCTGTATACTTAGCCATTTGGCAATGTGACACATCTAGCTAGAGGCAGTATGAAAGCCAGGACAGTAATTCATTTACTTAAAGGTTTGGAATAGGAGGAATATTACAGAATTAATATGTGAGCTGGCTGTGAAATATACTTTGTAGTTCCTACAGAACAGTTTAAATAACAGTGATTATTCAAAGTTTCCAATTTCCTTTGATTCTGAAATATTCTTAGCAAAAAGGTGGTATAACTGGCTATGCACTGCATGGATTGTCATTAGTGAAGAGCAGTATTATATATTCTAATTTAAAGTTAATCCCAGACTAAGTAATGATGATAAGTCAGACATAAATTTTGAAGCGAAACCTCTAGGATATAAAATGAAATAGCCAACCAAGCTCACTGTTGAAAACTTTAAACAGGTTTTGCAGATATAACTAAGATAACTTCATATACTTTTATTTGGCTGACTTGAAATAAAAGAACATCCAAAAATTGAAAGTATTTTTATTTAAATACTTTTCAAACAAAAGCGTATTGTGATTAAGAACATTTTATTAGTTATAAAACCACCTTTGACAGAAGATAAAATCCAGTCCTTTTTTTCATTTTCTTTGTTTGCTTTTGAACAGGTCAGTTAATTGATCTATACCTCATTTTACACTTTTCTAAAATGAGGTATGGAAGAATATTGTGAAATACAAAAATTAGGATACTGTTCTGCACTGTCAGATGAATGGGTCTCTATAAAGGCAGACAAAAGTCTTTCTGTGGTTCACGACTCCCAGAGGGTGAGAGATCTCTATGAATTTTACTAGCTCAGTCTAATTTCTTCCAGTGATGACTCAGAGCTGATATCATTCTCTACCTTCTGCTGCACTGTGTCACCCAAGCAGTGCAACCCTAGGTTGCCTAGTGGATGCACTCTCATTTAGCTTCTGCCCAGGATAGTTGGCTGTCGGGACATGCCCAGCTGTAGCAATACACTTAGTGCTTTCCACCTGGGGGGATCAATGCAATCCATTTGTTCTTAAAAATCACATGTACTGTTAGTATACCATCAGCCTGACAGCTTGGATTAGGTAAAATTAAGATGACAGGCTGATGGCGTGGCCATACTTTGGCCATCAAACAGAAATAGTCTGGGAAAATTGCTTTAGGGTAAAGGTGACCCAAGGTACAGCTGTTTGTAGTGTTCCTGCCTTTGTAGCTAGTAAAATGGAAGAACATGATTGCCCCTATTTCATTGCTTACGTTTAGGCAATTGTCTCCGACTATTTATTAAAAAAGGTTGTAAATTAGTGCACTTTAGTACAGCCCTAGAGGAAAAAAGGCTGAGCACAGAGCATGTGAGAAGTGTAGTCTCATGCCAAGATGAAGAATTATCTGGAGCTTCTCAAGCTTGTCTTAATCCCTTACACAACTGTGAAATCATGGGCATATTGCTCAGATCCTGTGCTCCAAGGACCTGACGTGCCTGCATTGAGCAGAACAGCCCGTGCACTGAATCATGCTTCTGTTCCAAGGACAAAATCATTCCATAAGTTGAGCTACAGAGCACCACTGAGTTAGCTGGTTGCCTTCTGGCTCTAAAACTTGATCATCTGATGTCAAGTTAGAAAGCTCTACGTGCTGCTTTATGGAGCACAGTAAAACCGTGTTGGCGTCTCTAGGATACTTCTTCCTTCACAGAGAGACTAAGAGATCAATTTCATGAGACTACTGAGTTCAGCAGACCTGCAGTGATGAAGCCATTTTGTTAGCCACGGCGTTTCAAAGTGGAACTTCAAGACCTCTTTGCAAACCGTACTTTTACTTGCATCCTATACCTTGGCAGTACTTCAGCAGCTAGCCCAACAAGGGGTCCGTGTATTTGCGTATCCTTAAACCTCTTATATTTATTTCGCAAAATGAATCATCTTAATTGAACTAAGGAGCGCTGAGATATTAATCTTCATTGATGAGTATTCTCTGAGTATAGCTTTTACTGGAAACGAGAAAGTATCAGAATACTGAGATCTGAAACCATGTCTGCTGCGAGTGACACGGGACAGTGCTGAACACTCGTAGGTTGATGTCCTGTTTGATAATATTAACATTGCTAATCTGGGGACATCTTTATTAAGTGATTATAGAGTCCTTCCTTCTCTTTCCTGGAGAACAACAGCCAATTTTTATCTATTTATTAATTTTTCCCTAAGGGTTCCTCCCCTGCGGCACACAAAGGAATAATGCCAACTTGGTATTTCTGGTTAGAGGTCTAGAAAGCTGAAATCTGTTTTGACTACTAGAAGGGTTCACTGACTTGGAAGATTAACAATAGTTTCAAATTACAATTGTTTACTTTCTTATCATTCATACTCTGTAATGCTACAGCCTCTGCTGTATCCAACAACAGATACTGGAATTACAGTGAAAGCAAAAGTAAAACAAAATGACTGAACATATATGTATGAAAAGAACAGGTCCCAGATTTTCTGGATAAACACGATTAAGAATTAAAATATCTCTATTTTGGGGAAGGACAGTATTTATCGTTTTTTGAAGCTGACACTAGCATTACGTAGAAGTAGGGAAGGGTTTAATGCAGAAAGCATTCTCCTTCTCATGTACAAAATGTGTTTTCTTTCTTTCAGGAGAAAAGTTTAAATGAAATCTTAGTCACCAGTATGCTAGCAAACTCTTTGGCACATTTCCTAAGGAGCACTAACGTCAGTATCTTGAACTAACACCAATGTTGGTAATTTGGCTCATCACATTTAGAGGCAGTTTCAATTATATGGAGTGTTCTTCCATTTATACTAAACACAAACGTGCTGTTTGTGGGACGTGTTAGAGAACTGTTCTGTATCACCTCTGCGATATCTTTCTAATGGGTGATCTGAATCTTAAATACAGTTTGAGTTTACCTTTGTTCATTAGATGGTTATTCTGTATGAACATTCTCAAAACTTTGAAGTACGTAACTGTGAGCTTCGTAATAGGTTTGTTTCAAAATAATCCTGTTTTATTCTAAGAACAGCAGGCAAGTCCACTGGAAATTTCATACAGTGCTACTATTTGTGTTGATGGAGTTGCCTATGAATTCATTGTTTGGCTATAGCAATATGTTTTCAGTGAGAAGTCTTTGGACAGGACTTTACTTGACAAATTTTCTTGGATGTCTGAGAAATAGACCACCAGGAAGATCTGAGGAAGACTCGGTTCAAGATGAAGAGTTCTGGATTTTGTTTGTTGAGGAAACATATTGGTATTTCTTTTAGAAATGTCTCTCTGAGTGCTGACCAAGGTTGCACATCCTGAGTACTCCAGGCCCAAGCACAGGCATGTATGACTGCTGAGGACTGGGCCCACACAGATTCTTTCCTGTGAAGAATGACTCTTCTGATTTTATCTTACAAAAAAGAACACTTTTTTTAAACCAGCCAGCAGTAAGGAGATGCTCCCTCTCTGTCAGCTGCTCCATTTTACTCTTTTATGGGTGTTTTCACTGTCGTGTAGACCTCCACATGTTTTAAGCATGAAGAATCAGAGCCATCAACATTTTTGCAGCAAAGCCAATGAAAGTGCCATGTATGTCCAGTCAAACAAGCAAACAACCAGCTAAGCCACCAACTTTTGGCATTCTTTCTTTTTCCCTGTGCAGTTACAGCCCTGATGGCTCCTGGGAAGGGAAAGTCACCCAAGAGGAGTGTGAGATGGCTATTGGGAAAGCACAACGCTCCTCAGAGATAAGATGGTGGTGAGAGGCTGTTTTGGTAGTGCTAAGCCATGTGTGCAGGAGTACGGGCTATTTGCCATCCCATGGCTGACCTTCATTCCCCTGTTTGCCTCACATCCATTCTGTTGTTGTCAACCTTGCCTCCTTTCAAAAAAAGGGTCTTTTGTGTGCTTATTAACACTATTAGCACTGGCTGTTTTCTAATTCTGGATAATAATTGTGAAACTCTAATTACTGTAATTATGATGCTCCTGGGGTGAGGTTTTATTTTTTATAATCATTTCTAGTGATTTTTTGTAAATACTTCGTTATATTAAAAGCATGATAGACAATCATGAGTCCTAGCAGTGCATTTATATATCAACCACCTCCACTAAATTTCATCAGTGCATTTCACCATTTATTAATCAGATATTACTAAATTCCTCCTGCCTCAAGCGAAAACAAGGAGTGGGAGAGAAAGTGACTACTGACAAATGATAAATGATGTGACATGCCAAGTTTGATTCCGCCAACCAAGTATCACTACCAACCTAAGAAGAGCAAAGATGGAAGTGACAGCAAGATGACACAACTGAATATATTCTAAATCCAATGTAACTCTTTAAGGAGGAAAGAAAAATTTCTACGTGTACAAACACTGAAACATTTCAAGAAGCAACCTGAGACTTTGGCCAGCACATAAAGACTTTGATCTAGTTCCCATTGCTTCCCAAAGAAGGATCCAGCTATAAGAGCAGTCTCTTGGAATAAACTAGATGTTCTCACGTGTCTTTTGTTGGGAAACCAAACATACCTGTGCTGGTTGGATAAAAAGTTTCATTTCTTCTACAATAATCCACCATACTATGCTAAACATCTCAGGAAAAGATGTCTGAAATTACACTCCTATCTTCAGTTGTTCCATCACTTAGTAGCAGGAGCACGGAAGTCTCTTGCATTATTGTAAACTAAAACACAACTTTTTTTTTTTTTTTTAAATGGCCTATGGTCACATTGATTTATTTTTATGAGTCTTGTTCTTGCTTCTTAACTGTTAGTCTGTGGTTTGGAAAATGTTAATTCTTGCATTAAAATATAGGTATATTATACCACTAATTACTTGTCATGCTCTTCTTGCACACTTCATTGAGAGAGGAAAGTTGTTGACCCCAGCATGAAGAAGACAGAGACTTTTTGTCTCTGTCTTACAAGGGTTGACTACTTATTCATTTTTCTGTAAAAGTTCTTAAGTCAACTTAGACCAATCTTAACTAAAAACCACTTCATCAGCTGTTATCAAAGAACTGTTCATGCAACTCAGCAATGATTTTTCTAAATGACTGTGAGACCTCATTTGGATTTTTAATAAACAGTCACATTCTAATGAGGTCTTCATAAAACTGACTAAATATGTTTAGAAATCATTAGCTTAAATTACCAGTACAAAAGTCTCCTTAGGGAGCCCTGCAGATTTTGTGATAAGACTTCTGGCAGATGGATTGGTATAACAGCACAAGTGAGTTCTGAATTTCCACACAAGCAGTGTAAATGTGAGTGACTGGGTAACAGGCTACTAGATAAAGAGCTAAATGTCCCTCAGGTGGGTTCATTAAAGAGAGAAAACAATCAAAACACATTTCCGTGCCATTTAAATACCAGGTGCACAGCAGTCTGCAGGTGCCAGAAACACTGACAAGGGTCCCTTGCTGGAACACACAAGAGCTTAAAGGGATGCATGGTTTTGACAAGTATGCCTCAGATAATGACAGATATTGGCAGATGTACCCAGACCCTGCTGGAGGGTAATGCAGGGACTGAGTCATTTGCAGCAGGTGCTTGCATTAGGGGACAGCCTCATGGTGATTCCTCTATCCGCAATTAAAACAGTCCTGATGCATAATGCTCCAGGGCAAGAAGCAAGTTCCTAGCACTGATTTAATGACTACCCAGCCAGTCCTGGTAAACAAATACACATACGCCCCCTCAATGATTAATTCATGAAGGACATACATTGTGTGGCAAACATGTTAAATAGATATTCCTCTTTTCTGAAAACATAAAGGAATTTTCCTCCTTGACTTACACTGGGCAAGAATTTAAAAAAATATATAAAATAATAAGCCCCTATAAATCTTAGACCAGCAACAACACTTGAAATAGAAAACCTCAAGGTCAGGAAGGTTACAAGATTTGCCCTGCAGGAATGCTACCAAAAAGCCCATTAAAATCATTACTAATCAAGGTGGCACAGAGCTTGTGTTTGGGACTGAGGGAGAGATGGTGTGTTAGTAATATGCCTCCTTGTTGCTGATGGTTCCCACCCTGGGAGTGGGACAGAAGCACCAAGAGGGAAGTGACTGTGTTGTTTTGTGGCTCATATGATCTCATTTCCATTAAAAGCTCATTTTCATTTCTGCTGTCTTATCTCACCTATGTTGGCCTCCAGAGAAAGCAAGAACAAAATCATTTCTACCACTGTCAGAAACAAGAAAGCTGCAGGTCGGTATCCCACTAGAAATCTTGCACCCTGAAGAAATCTCCACGGTGGCACAAACTGTTGCTTGCTGCTAAGGGAATGTGCAACGTAACTAAATGTTGTGAGTGGAGGCCACAGTGCTGGCAGCAAGGCTGGCACCTCCCTGGGTGACACCTGAGAGGTCATGTTAATTGATGCTTTCAGATATGGACTTCAGGAAAACAGTATGTGGTTTCACGTACTATGCAATGTTTGCTCTAAGGTTTGTTCATCCATCCCCTAAGAGCATCATTTTTTGCATGCTTAGTTATTTATGAATGTGTATAAAGCTTTAACAAATTTGTTGGAGAGTTTTCTATTTGTACAGATTCATCCATTTTGAACTGATAGATGACCACCCAACTATTTCTCCCATCCTTTTCAATCAAGGGACTGAATGTTTAAAGCAGGCTCCATGATCCTTTTTTGTCTCTCCAATTAGTTGTACACATGTTCCTGCAGCAGGTGTTAATTGCTGTCACAAATCCTACTTTTTTAAAAATACATAAAAATAATAATTGCACCTGATCTGTTGGCAGGCTTGGTCACACAGATATCTAAATGTTAGGGTTTATAGTAGCAATCAACCAAGGACATAAAGAAGAATAAACTGAGTTTGTAAAACTGGACTTGTTAAAAAGGAGACAAGATACAGCCCTTTGTCTCTCACTGCATAAAGAGTGCTCTCTCTCCTGGTGCAAACACCACAGGGCAGAGGGATATTAGCCATTCCATCAGCGTGAAATTAAAAACACATCTCAAAACCATGTGGCTCACACCAAGATACGTGCACTTGACTTCTTATTTCAATGTTTCGATTTACAATAATGCAGTAGTTGCAATAAAAGCAATGACTTTTTTTTTTTGTCACCAAAAGAAAGAAGACTAAGACTCAGACTTAGAAAACTATGACATCACGCATAGACAAAGTAGTAAATTAAGACTTAGTTATTGATGGTTGTAAAAAAAAAAAAAGGTTCAATTCAATACTTGTTGAAAACAAAATTAGCCATAATAACTTGAGCAAGAGACCTTCTTTAGACATTATCAAGCAAAGTAAGAAAAGTACACATTATCAGCCAGGTAACTCAAGCTTTCCTTTGCTACTCAGGTCCTGAAGAAGACCTTCTGGTCAACAGATTTAGCAGAACAGAGTAGCAGTTGGAAGGGACCTTCAAACACCATATAGTCCAACTGCCTGATCACTTCAGGGCTAGCCAGAAGATAAAGCATATTACTGAGGGCATTATCCAAATGCCACTTGAACGCTGAGTACTGTGTACAAATGAGTAAAGCTAATTTCTTCAGTTTAGTCTGTAAGTGAATGCCCAAACAAACCAGATTGATTTAGACTAGGATACTGTGAAAGAAATGTAATTTCATAGGTTAAATACTTTTTAAAGAAATCTGTCCCAGAATTACTCTCCCTCTTTACCCACCCTTAAAAAACAGGTGACTCTATACCCTGCCCCGTAACCAATTCCCTGGTTTCCTTTAACAGAAATAGTATGTCTGAGATATACACAAAGATATGACACTTTCCCTCTTTGGCAGTCTTTGCAGACTCTGCTGTACAGAGTGCAACTTTAACAGTTACTTTTTCATTGTGTTAATGTTTTCAAAGCCAAGCATCCAAAGCATGCTTAAAAGTAATTGATAATGAACCTCTTAGTAGAGGCAGTCATAAATATTTTATGTGCCTTACTCAGTATATAAGCGTCTTGTTGGTCTGCTATTTAATTTCCAAAAGCAAACACCTTGGAAGTCTTTCATCTTTTTAAGTACAAAAATCACTTACCCTTCCCACTTCTACGAGATTAGTAACCATGATTATGCTGGCTGTGTTCTCATGCCATACCATTCTCCAAAAGTCATATATAGTCTCCTGCATTGGTCCTGAAACAATAAATCAAAGGAAAGGTTACTTTCTGAAAGTCTCATGATTGGAAGCTTGTCTCTGGGGAAGCTTGAGAAATCATGGTTATCCACATATATTCATATCACTATCATCATATTTTTCATTTAGGGTCAATTTCCTTTCTGTCATCTCACCTATCTGCATTTAAGTATTTTTCTCCTGAAATAGTGCTCTGAAAGAAAGTTAGTTCTCCAACATCCAGGTATTTATCTCCGTAATACCCCAAAGTGGAATTATAAAAAATGGATAACATTACTCTTTCTCTTAACAATTGGATGATAACCTAGGGAAGGTGTATTTGGAATGAAATGAGCCACAATGGACTATGTGGCCTTTCCCGGTTTCTAATATTTTTCTTAGTATATACTATCCATCAAATTACCCCAGCTCCTAAATTGTACTTCCTGAAGTGAGACAGAAGTTATAGTTTCTTGCTGCTGTATATCACTTTGCAAAGCAGCGGGGAAAGCGGTAAAGAACCCTTGTGTGTCATGGCAGTGATGTCCTCTGCTGTACTCTCAGAGAAAAATGTCTCTGAACAATCTGAGCTCTTCCATAGACACAGGGCTTCTTTTAACATCATGCTGAGACTGGCCACCAGCCCACAGGAGCACAGGAAATGTCAGTGACAGAAATGTAAAATACTGAGAACAAGCACAGCTTTCACATGTGCCTGGTCCTGTCTGTTTCCAGCCCACGTGTCTATGTGACGTCCTACATGTCTACGTGATGTTCACTGTGCCACCCTGATTTGAAACCATTGGTTTAAAATCACTGGGCCAATAAAAATAATCAAAAGCAAAACACTATCAAGTACTACAAAGTTAACATCCATGTTGAATCCATTACTGAACTGCCACATTGCAGTAAGCAATTAGCTTCTTATTTAGAGAAATGCCTTAAATCAATTCATTGGAGGACAAATAGATAATGTACTGGCAATAAATGTTCCTCAAGTGAAGAAACAAACACTTCTAAAGCGTTACAAAACCTTACGTCGACAGATCGGGGTAGTTTGGTATCCAAGTTTTGTTACTTTGGTTTCCATTTGAAAATGCAGCTTTTACTCTGAAAGTCAAGTACTTACTGAACAATGTAATAATATTATAAGCAAGTAAAACCCAATTCATCAGGCCATTAACATAATTGTCATGTAACTTAGAGAGCAAGTTTAAGAAAAAGGATGGTAATAGTTTAAAACTTGTGAATTTTTATAAAACATTTTGATTTTCAGCAATTTCAAAGCATATTATCATCCACAATTTGCACTGACCATTTAAAAATGTTCTGTATTCTCCCTCTTTCTTAATTCCTATTTTTAAAAACACTGCATAAACAGTTAGTTTCACTGTTTTCCCTAAAGTCGGTCAACTTGTCTTTTGTTTGTTTTGGTAGTTCACATAACAGGAGAAAAAGCCAGTTAAAACAATAGGAAGCTATGCCTGTTGGAACACAATAAATGTCAGAAGCCACAGAGTAGAAATAATAGCAGAATCTAAAAATACAGTTTCTGAAATTACTAGACTCAAGCTGGTGTTGTGACTGCAAAACCTGAGACTATTTAAACAAAACAAAACAAACCATAGAAGAGCTGATATTTTTGAGAGATTTCATTTGCAAATATGACAGATTTAAGTCACTCTCCACCATGTGGAAATCTACAATAAGTATTTTACTTCTACATCAGTGTCCTGGATGTGCAAAACAGAAGTTGTCCAAGCACAGTTTTGGATGATACAGTAAGATAATTAATATACATCATAATGTTTAGCTTGCTTGTGTTTCAATAATGCAGGATTCAATATAGCTTTCTTGGCAATTCAAGTCACAGCAGCATTACAAAGGTTTTGGACCAACCTCTCCTATAGGTAGAAGGAAGGAGCCTATTTTACTCACTGTAGGAAAATGCTGTCTCTGCACAGCTCTTTCCTTCCTCTCAAATCTCAAAAAATATATTCAGCAGAATTACTATTGCTGTCACCTTTGAAGGAATGTAGCTAAAAATAGGATTAGGGAGAGGCAATTTTCCACAGAGTAATGTCCTGGAAGGAGTCTGCAAGTTCATGACACATTACTAAGATTATTTAAGCTTGATTAAGGACAAAAAATAACAACACAACGGCTTCAAGAATCCTTATTCACAGCCTGGTTTAATGGAGAAAATCTAAATGGCTCCACTGCATTCTGTCACCACAGAATTATGTGATGTTTAAAGATTGTTCATCTGAATATGTTTTTCACAAAGCTACAAGAAAGGTGAAAAAAAAAAATCCTGTCCACACAGCTCTGTTATTTTCCTCATGCAAGAAGCCAGAAACTAAGGGACAATGTAGCAAGCTTCTCTGTGTATTATTTCAGACAGTTTTCTTCCCTACTGATTCATTTGAGAGAGATGGTTGGGCCCTACTTCGTAAAGTCAGTTCTTTCTGACAGCTCTGGGATAACTGGCAACAATCATTCCTGATTTTTTTCCTCCACAATCAACGTAATTTGTCTTGTGATTTAAAGATTCTTACATTTCAGATCTTTAAGTCACAAATCACAACAGGTCAGAGATGCTAAACAGTACCTTCTTCCTAAATATTTTGAGTTTGTCATTCTTCAGAAAGAAAAAAATAATAATAATAAATTATGAGAGAAATACATCATAAGAAAGAAGTAATACACTTTTCAGGCCAGAGAAAAAGCTGGGCTCTGACAAGTCTTTCAAGTTTGATTCCAAATGTTCTTCTAGAACGTCCTGTTCTGCAGTGCTGAGTATGCTCTTCTCAACCTTACTATCCAAATGATAAGACAATGATAATTAAAAGTGCTTGACAGGATTTCCCGCTTTCCTCAAGTATTTTTGAGTGTTTTTCTTGCTTTTTCTCTCCAATTCTTATATCTAGCCTCCAAACTTCTTTGACATTCAGGACACTGAAAGGAAAAAAATACCCAAAAACCTACCTTAAAGTCTCAGAAAGTAATTCTTTTCCACCCCATTTTTCTTTTCTTCTTGACATTTTTCAAATTATTTTCTGACATATGAATAAATTATTACTTGTCTCCAGCCAGTATTGAAAAGCATTAGAGGCTCTAGGTAGGGCTGGAGGATTTATTGTCATGAAGAACTGAACAATTTGATTCCAGAGACTCATGGTAGGGAGAAAAAGAGCCTATAATTGTTCTAAGCATCAGCTTAACAGATGTGCACAACAGGCAGGAAGGTTATTCTCAGCAGTTGCCCTCTTGCGGGAGGAAAAGGTCTGAGGAGAAGGTACTGCGCTGCTAAGCAGTGAGCCTGTGGCATACCCCATTAGCTACACAATATAGTAGTTGGTATCAAAGATTGCTGCTGTGAAAAAAAGAAATCAACAACATACTGCCTTCTGAAGATGAAAAGCAAAGGAAAATAAGAAAAAGAAATAAACCTTGCAACCCCCCAGCTAATTAAATGCATTATCGAAAAAAACTCAAAAGAAATGATCAGTGGAATATATCACAACTCTTAGCTGTATTACTAGTAGTTGTTAGTTGCTGCTGTGGGAATGTCAACATATTAGGAAATGGAAAATCACACAGTTTCTAAGAATGGATTAAACTCTTAAGAAGCTGCTTCTGTACACAGAGCTTTCTGGATCCTCCTTCTGCTTGTTGTTGTGAGACCCAGTTCCAACAACTGGCATTACTACTGGGATATGTGATCACTTTGAACATTAAAAACCACCCTAGAATACAGAAAAATAGTGTAAACATGTAGGAAAAAAAAGCTAACACACGAAGATAGAAGTAAAACCTGGACCCTGAAATGTCCCCAACACTTACTCAGACTGGGGCTTGTAAATCTATGGGCAATTTTTCATTTCTACAAAGGCAAGCAACTTAATGAACAAATAGGTTCTAAAACCATTTTGCAGCACAGAATGTTAAATCCACAACAAAATGGTTGGTACTTCTGATACCAAATTCATTGATAGCTATTAGAGCTAGAAACATGCAGAAAATGAACAGATACCTGTAAGCTCCAAAGGCTCCCCCAGGGCAGTGCCTGGGCAGTGGCAGCCACTAGCATGTGATGATAGAGGCAATGGACTAACAAGATGCAAGACTTGTATCTGCAGCAGCAAAAGCTGATCCTTGACAAAGATTGCAATAAACCTCCTTCCAGTGAGTACGAGGTTGTAAAATGGACCCCTCTCCTAGCGGTTACTGCAGTTTCCAGGAGCAATGAGCACTGTCTTCACTTCTTACCGACGCATAACTTGCTCCTTGCCACTGTGACTGCCTACAACCTTGGCACTCAATGACAACTAGTGAATATGCCTGCATAGAGGGAGTTGCATTTTAGCCCTCATTTTTTATGGTCCCTTCAAAATGAACCTGGGGTGCAACAATTTTTTTTCTTATTAACAAATATGGTTGTGTGGCAAAAAAAGCCCAAAAGCAATGATTAATTTTGAAAATACACTGTCAAAAAACTGCAAGCCCATTATGTAGCAGAATTCACTCAACATACTTATGAAAGAGTAAAACAAAAGACAAATAAACAAACAAAAAAAATACTGGGAAAACACAGTGCAAGCGAATAGATTAAAAAGTTGAAGAATGTTCTTTTTCCTAATGAACCCATTTAAATGGGACAAACTAGCTGTTAGTATAATAACTTACTGAGAATTTCACAGCAGGAAGCAAAATTACAGGGTTACTAATGCTCTGCCAGTCCAGTGATCTGATTATCTGTAAGCACATGCTATTTGCTCTTGTAACCATGCTAGAATTTGGAGTTAAGAGCAGAACTCCCTTTCAGGAAAAAAAAAAAAAAAGTTATGTAAAATACTGCAGTTAAATGTTATTTTACACTATAAATATCACTGACTGCAGGCAAGGGTACATCTCTCTTACCTGAAATACTTTTTTTCTTTACTGAGTAAGGCAACATGCCCAAAATTTTATCAACAGGAATTTATAGGCACATTATCATGTGATCATGTAGTCATGAGCTCTCAGCTCTATCAGTCTCTCAGTTACCTTGTAAGACATTCTTCAGTGGTCAGCAGCTCTAAAAACACGAACACTCTTTTATGTGACCAGGTTTAGACTAAGGTGCGTAAGATTAGGTCTCACGTTTTCATATATATATATATATATATATTAATTAAAAAAAAAAAAAAAAGTTTTGGTCTTTCTAAAATAGCCAGCATACCAGAAAGAAAAGATAGATTCTGGTTGTGCTGATTTAGTCAAAACAATCACACCAACTAGTGAGACAAAAACCTCATTCAGTCTTTTTTTTTTTTTTTTTTTTGTAATTGCAGAACCACTGCTGCGCAGCTGTATGCTGGGGTCATTTGTGCCCTCCCCAAATGAGCTAGTTTCTGAATGGAAGATACTCAGTTGCTGATAATCTGATTTGTCGAGTAGTCTTTACCATATGCTTGTTAAATATATATGCTAGCAAGTATTTAACTTTTATTCACCCTTCCAGGAGTTCCTAAGGGCTTAGTGCCTCCATGGAGGCCAGTGAAGGCCAGAACAAAGCTCTACTACCCAAACTTAAAAACTCAGGCAGTGATCATGCAGTCTTTCTGGAATAGCTTTTCTCAAAGTAGGTTTAGATGTTTGTTCTCTACCATAAGAGATACACTTCAGTTGACTTAATTATTTTAGATGCTTATACAGGAGTATGTTTTTATAGGTACAGTACATATGCTTCTACCAATACTCTGGATAATTTTAAGGTCTGAGATAAAACTGTGGTTGAGATATCACTAAACCCTGTGGGTCCAACACTCATCAATAGCTACCAAAGGCATACAGATCAGTGCTTAGTATTTTAAGGTGCCAATAAAATTATGACAAAAAAGAATCAGGTCATATAACCTTCTAATGCTTTAATTAATATCCTTGCCAGTCTGCTCAAGAAACCAAAGCAGGGGAGAGGGTAAAAAGTACCCCAATGCAACTTATCTATTCACCTTCAGTGAAGTCTCCTATAGGCCTGCCACTGTAAAAATTAGCATAGAAAAAGGCAATAGACATTTGTACTGGCTGAACTTGGCCATAAATGCTTCAGTGTTATTTATTAATTGCTAGTTTCTAGCCGCCATACTTCAGTATTAATTTTTATTTGTCGCTTCTGCATATCCCAGCCTCAGACATTTTGTGCACTGGAGAACCTCAATGAAATTAAACAAAACCCTGTAATGAGCTGAAGAAACACAATCTTGCTTTAATGACTTTATTTGATTTATAGTGTTGATGCAGACTGTGACGGTATATGAAATGCACTTTCTAATTTTAGCCTTACAAATATTAATTATCAGGTAATCTTCAGCAGGAGCTATATTGTAATTATACAGCTATGCTGGCCTTCCTGATAAAACCTTCCTGGAAATCTCTCTTGCCTTGGAAAAATACAAATAAACAAAGCTGCAGATGAGCTTTCAACAAAGTTGGTACCCATTAAGTATGCTAAGCCAGCAGGCTGCCCAAGCAAGGAAGCCTGAGGCAACAGTTACTTTTACGTGAGGCATGGAAAAAACCTCCCTTTCCGTTTTAGACCTTATTTTAGCTGATTCCTCCTCCACGGTGGCAAATTCAGAGATGGGGCAGAAAGAAGCCACTTGTTTGTAGAGGCAGTAATTTACTGATACTTAGGTTGCAAAGAACACCACTTGGTAAGGAACACATTTACCAGAACTTTAATAATAAACAACAACATGTTTAGTTGCTCCTAACACCAGCTGTAAACCCACACTTCAGAATATAACGTGTATATCAATCACATGCACTACCTATATTTGAGTCGTAGCTAGTCCTCCGTTTCTTTCTTTTTTTTTTTTTGTCTTTTTTTTTGGCCCTTTGTAATGGTACTACCTTACAATCCAAAGAAAGAGAGCAGTAGGCAGACACAGTATTCCACAGTAAGCCACCTCAGCTAGACTCAGGCGGGTTAATCAGGACTGAGCTATGAATTTAAAATGTGTTTTTCACGATTTCCTCACCTTAGATGGATTGTCAATAGGAAACAGATCTGACTGAATCTTGTTAGCTTGACATTTCAGGAAAACACTGCTCATAAAGCAAGCTGAAATACTTTATTGGGACAAATCCTGCCCAATACAGCTACTGGCAATGTAGATGCTTCCTACTGTATCCTTCTTTCAGAAAAATACAGCCTTCTCTCATTATCAGCTAAGGGACAGCACAGTGAATAGTAATTGGCTGATTTTCAAGCACAAACTAAATGCTACCTGCTTCCAGCCAGCCAGTCAGCAAGCACTGCTGGCTGCAGATCGCTCTCTGTGAAAACTGGCTTTCACAAAATGGAATTTTTGAAGTGCTTTCAAGTCCCATTAGCTTCCAATGAGGCTTAGGCTACTAAGTGACTGAGGTGCATGGAGAAATTTTATCTATAGCTCCCATGAGACTGACCAGTGCTCTGACTGGCCTTCTATACCACCGCCTCCTACATTTAGAGGAGTAAGCACTAGATCATCCAGAGGATGAAGAAACAGAGGAGACTGGCCTGTAAATTCCCCATCTCTTTCCAAATGTAAAAAGAACATAAGAACATTTGGCCTGTAATAAGCCCTTCACAAGGTCCAGTAGTCATAAGCCACAGCACTACTGTTTCATGAAATATATGCAAATGTTTCATAGACAGCTGAAATTAGAGAAAACCACTAAACTCCCAGTTTAATATGGAGATGTTTCAAAAATATCCTTTGAGCAATGACGAAGCTGATAATTGAGAGATTTTTTTCTTTGAAATTGTTCAATTCAGAATCTAGATAATCAGCTTTAAAATAGATATTCTATATATATATGTGTATGTGTGTATATGTGTATACACACCAACCGTTGCCTACAGCTGGATCATTTCTCTTGTTGGCATTTCCTCTGATCCTACTCTGCAGTGCTTCTGTGAGTAGTCAGAAAGTTTTATGGGTACGTGGTATTTATTCTCCGGAATATCACACAGCATTTTATTTATTGATACAGAACTAACCAGGCTGGAACAGCACACATCTGTATGCATTATTTTGTCTGTGTTACGGTGCCATCTTGAAATCCTAGTCTGGGACTGGAGCTCCACTGTAGTGGGAACTGCCTTGCATACTAAATGCACATGAATACAGACAAGGTGTTCATGCCTCTCACAGTCACAGTCTAAACATGCCTGGAGAGACAATGGTAGGGGCAGAATGAATCGGACAGGTTTGGTATAATACACAGCAGTCACAATATGCCAGCTCCCTTGCCATTTCTGAATAATCCTAACTGCCCCTTCTCCACATTAGTATTTCCACCATGTTCAGAAACAAGCCATTGCTGCACTTAAATGTGCTTTTAAATCTGAGACCAGGTTTGTCAGGTGCTATTTAAGACATTTTTGTAACGCTGGTAGCTAATGCTACCAGCTAACTTTCCATCTAATAAAGTGTTACACACTTATTGACTGACATTTCTCCATGGCTAAATTTCCAATACTAGCTCAGTTTGTTCTGTATCAACAAAGTAAAACGAAAATGTCATATGATTTTTCAAAGAATAAATAGCATGTTCCCATAACACCTTTTGATTACTCACAGAAGGACTGCAGATTAGGAACAGAGGAACTGCTGGCCACAGAAATGGTCCAGATTTATCCAGTTAGCCTGAGATTAAGCAAAGCTGAATGCAATAAAAGCTGTGTACATACTACTACTGGCTGTGTCTGTGTCATAATACCATTCAGGAAAGTTGCTTCTTCAGATCTTTTTCTGATCTGATCTTTAAAAAAAAAATTAAAAAAAAAATCATATTCATCCAGTATAATTGAAAACCTCTTTCTTTCATGTGATTTGTTTGTTTGCTACACAACAGGAATGTTAAATGGTCCATTCTTCATTAACATTTTTTCAGACTTCAGTGAATCCCGTATCTTCCAAATTTTGCACTACAGCAATAGGGATAGACCATGCAGCACCCCTGGAGGCTAGGTTTTCCCTAGTGAGGGCTGTGGGATTACATGAACAAGGCCAGAGTCTCAAAGCTTTACCTTGCACAGCTTTTAAGGGAGCACTGCTAGGCAATGACTTGCAGAAAGTGTTTCATTTTTTTCTGCTGCGAAACAGGAATACTTTGAGTAACTGTACTTGTAACTAGAGGCCCTGATCTACTTTCCAGTGGAGTATACTGGCTACACAGCAAAAGTTGGTCTCACTCACACATGGACTCTCTTTCTCCATATGCCCTTTTGACATTTAATTGCTTAAGTACAGTCAAGCATGTCAGGAAAACAACAGGGGACTCCTAGGAAACTGAGACACAGACTCAAATTGAATCAGATCAAGTAAAAACATGAGATGTTGGCTCCCCATCTGAAGTCAAAGCTCTGACTGGAGGATTATTTCAGGAGCCTTGAGCCTAAAACCTGATCTTTGTCAAAGCAGTCCAACAGAAAGTTTCAGTTTAGCTGAATCAATGCTTTCCAGTATGAAAACTTTAGTTTCTGACTAGTGTATTCTTCTTTTAGTTTCTAATCTGTGTATTTTTCTCAATAAGGGTGACTTACAACATGGAAATAGAAATACCTATATATCACTAAATAGTCCATCTGAGCTTGGGATGACTAACAAATACGGAATTATTTTATGAAAAAAATACGCTCCCTGTAACATTTTCCAGATTGCAAGTCTTAGGTAATTGATTTGTTGGACTGGGCTCTTCATATCAACTTGTAATGCAGAATCAATTTTGACGATGGATGAGAACTTAAGATCATTTTATCCCCTTCACTAGAAGGTTCCTTAGGGAATGGACAAAAGAACCTAATTAGTCTTTTCCATTTCTACTTTCTATTTTCATGTTGAGTCAATCATAAGCATCGGGATGTAATAAAATCATCACTATTCTTCAGCTCAGAAATACGAGTTGATTCTGGCGACTTGTTTCTTTTATTTTTCCCCAAGGAACTTATTGTGAAGGAATGTTACTCACGCTTCTGAGTAAGATATTCACATGCTGTATTCTTTAAACTTGTGCTGGAAGTTTAAGTGTATTAACACGAACACTCTACCCAGATGAGAAAACAAGACAATTTAATCTACATTAAAACTTTAGCAAAAATGCTAGCAAAACTTTTTTTTTTTTTTTTTAAATATTATCCTTATAGGTATCTCATGAGTGAGATATATCACTCATGATATATTTTTCTAGTTAAGTCTGGAGAACATTGGTAATTTAATTTCTTCCTCAGTCAGCTTAGTATTTTTTAACATATCTCAGAAGTCAGGGAAATACTCAAAACCCAACAGATTTTAGACACATCAAGATGCATGTGAAGGTCATTAACAAATAAATGTGTATTGGTTATTTTTCCTTTTAATTTCAGGATAATTATGATAAAAATGAAATCTGCCTGACAACAAATTCTCTCAGCACCATTATTTATTACTACTTTGAGGAGCACACTGGTTATTTTCA
The DNA here is from genome assembly GCF_040182565.1 of Anser cygnoides. NCBI lineage: Eukaryota > Metazoa > Chordata > Aves > Anseriformes > Anatidae > Anser > Anser cygnoides. Next base: position 109,791,982 of record NC_089874.1, read on the forward strand.
GCATTTCATGTAGGAAAGGGCAATAATAATGTTTTAATTCTATTTTTGGTTATATTTTAAGGGGGGCTGCAATATGCGATGCATACTGTAAACAAGGAAAGCAACTCTAACATGTGGTCTGGATATATGCTTAGTACAACTGCATGTAAGAATACAGATGCACAGGGAAAGAAATTAATCCAATAAGCCTGTTTTTTTTTTTTGTTTGTTTTTTTCAGAAAGGCAGTGCTTCAAAATCACCCAGACTCTCATGTGCATTGGTGGCATTATCAATGTAGAGATTTCAGTTGCCACCAAAGGATATAGAATAGAGAAAAGATGACAGGTTTCAAATATTTTGATATACTGAAGGGAAAAATAAACTACCTTATTTGTTTCTGGATACATTTGTTTCTGAAAAACATTCTGTTTCTGAATTTGCTGCATCCTTTTCTTTCAGCAAATAAGACCAAAAGCCTTCTCAGACCTGCTGCTAAGCTTCCTCTAGGCTGCTGAAGACTGGCTGGAAAATAGACTTCATAGACAAAAAGATGCTTTGACTGTGTGATTTTCCTGACAAACTGCATTTCTCTGCTCCCTCTTCTGCCTTAGCATTAGACTCTGTGACTGACAGGCCTGTTAAAAGTACTCCATCAAGAGTGCCGGATACCTTCGCCATCAAGTCCAATTTATGGTTGATTCCTTATTGAGGATGGACACCCTATAATCAAACGTTAGCTTTTCATAATTTGCATCCCCTAAAAACATGGACAGATGAGGTACATTTGTATAAATCTTCCTTGGACAAAAAATGGATGCACGGATAGTGCATGATCTCAATAATTAACAGTTTGAACAGCAGCTATAACAATAAATGTCAACTTCCTGAATGTCCAAAGTGTGTCTGGCTCACAAGAACAGTTTGCTCAGCTCTTGAGTTTCAGAAAGATCATAATTTTTTGTTTGCGGAACATATTTTATAATCATATTTTTAAAAAGAAGACAAATATATTACTTTTCACAAAATCTTCTATTTTCTGTAATACGACCTTGGAACGTTTCTTTTCGCCTACACAATTCATCTATTTGTCTACTTAATTACTGTAGTCTCTCATTTTTCTTACTACTTAATTCAGCTATGCAAAAGTCCGTCATGGGTATTCCGGACTGACTTTGCAACACAGAAATTAAACCAGTATCTTGTCCTTGAGGCGGAGTTCTAAAAATGCTGTGAAGACCTTTATATCTGATTTCTGGCTGCTCAGTCTTTGTGTGGGAGAGGATAGAAAGATCATTTTTTTCTTCCTCTCTAGCTTTGACAGTGGACATAAAAATCATCAGCGCTAGGCTCTGCCTAGTATTGGATCCATCAGCACTTTTCCTGATAACATCCCATTCCACTTTGTCACCACACAAAAGCTTTGAGAAGTAACACACTGCAAGAGAGCCTAAGCCAACTTTGGATCTGTTAGAAAAGAGCCTTCTATGCTGAATGGAAAGCAACAGGGGCAACTCATTCCCTATACTGTCGAAACTACTAAAGAGATGATTAATATGAAGACAAAAATATGGAGTCATGAAAATGTTGAAAGACCAACTGTTCTAACACAATTAACATTAAATTTCCTATAATAAACAAAGAGGTGGGGAGAAACTCAGCTATTCTCAGGTAACACAATGTGGCAACCGTTGGAAAGTGATGACTTTGATAGTTACCAGTTTTTACTACACATTGTGAGAATCATTGAATCACAGAATGGTTTGAATTGGAAGGGACCTTAAAGATCACCTAGTTCCAACCTGCCTGCCATGGGTAGGGACAACTCCCACTACACCAGGTTGCTCAAAGCCCCATCCAGCCTGGCCTTAAACACTTCCAGGGAGGGGGCATTCACAGCTTCTCTGGGCAATCTATTCCAGTGCTTCAACACCCTCTGAGTAAAGATTTTCTTCTTTATATCTCATCTAAACCTTTTAGTTTAAAACCATTTCCCTTTGTCCTATCAGTACACCCCCTGATAAATAATCCCTCTCCAGCTTTCTTGTTGGCCCCTCTTGAGCACTGGAAGGCCACTATAAGGTCTCCCCATAGCCTTCTTTTCTTCAGGCTGAACAATCACAACTCTCTCAGCCTCTTTTCATAGGAGAGGTGCTCCAGATCTCTTATCATCCTCATGGACCTCCTCTGGACTCACTCGAACAGGTCCATGTTAGACCTCTGTTGGGAACCCCAGAGCTGAATGCAGTACTCCAGGTGGGGTCTCATGAGAGTGGAGTAGAGGGGCAGAATCACCTCTCTCAGCATGCTGGTCATTCTTCTTTTGGTGGATCCCAGGATACGGTTGGCTTTCTGGGCTGCAAGCACACATTGCTGGCTCATATTCAGTTTTTCATCCACCAACATACCCAAGTCCTTCTCTGCACACTTGCTCTCAATCCACTCATCACCCAGCCTGTATTCATGCTTGTAACTGCCCAGACCCAGGTGCAGGACATTGTATTTGGCCTTGGTGAGGTTCATGGACCGCCTCCCAAACCTGTCAAGGTCCCTTTGGATGGCATCCCTTCCCTCTAGTGTGTCAACTGCACTACGTAGCTTGGTGTCATCTGCAAAATTCCTGATGGTGCACTCAAATCTCATTGTCCATGTCACTGACAAAGATGTTAAATAATAGTTGTCCCAATATCAACCCCTGAGGAACACCACTCGTCACTGGTCTCCACCTGAACATTGAGCCATTGACTGCAACTCTTTGAATGCAATCATCCAACCATTTTTTTTTTCTACTGGGTGGTCCATCCATCAAATCCATGTCTCTCCAATTCAGAGAAAAGGATGTTGTATGGGACAGTGTCAAATGTTTTGCATAAGTCCAGATGGATGAACCTAGAAAGGTTCATCTGAAAGGAGAACTTTGTCTCCTTTTGTCCTCAACACTAGTATAAGTATCAGATTTCAAATGCTCCTCAAAAACTGGGATTGTTATCATCAGCCTCAGCTGGGAAATGGTAGTAAGACAGCTCTGGTGAATTTGCCATATGGTTTCACAGAATAACCTGTAGATATCACTTCCGCATGTAAAGGGTGTATTACTTCTGTATGCATTTGGGTGTGAAAAAAGGTAACTGCTTTGAAGGACATGTCTCAGAAAGCCTTGCCAATTCAATGCAGCACTCAAGAATGGGTTTATCTCCTTCACTGAAGATGTATGGCTTCAACCACTTTTAATGTTTTGATGATTCCGAAGTAAAGAACACCATTAAACATAGTTGAATCTTCAAGATTAATATAGGGGTACAGAATTCACTCACTTTGTGCATATATCAGAAAATCAGCCTGACTATCCTACGCCGTGAAGAAAGACAGCATGTATAAAGCTGAAAAATTGTGTAGAATTATCTTGCTCTGTTGTTTTTCAATTCTCCCTCAAGTAATTTCAAATGCTAATTTTCATCTGGAGGCTAAAACCATGGCAGCAAAAGTTTCTCTGTAAAGATAAGTGTGGAGCTTCCACACTGCTGTAGTTCTGACAACTTTCTGCTACATAAAAACAAAAAATGTGCCAAGGAAGTTGAGTACCATTATTCAAAGCAATATTTCTGCTTCAGATGCCTGAAAGGGAACTTTCAGTTCGAAAGAAAATGTATTTTTGTTTCTGAAAACCCTTATTAAAATGTTCACACAACATATACAGTAGTGTGTGGAAGAAAGATGCATTTTGCAGAAAAGAGAAAGAAAATGAAAGGGGTTATTACAGTGGCAAGTTTATGCTGCTGCAGTGAAGACTGTATAAACACTTCCATTGTAAATATTTATTTTCAGAAGTTTTTAACTTGTACTTAAAAAACTTCTGACTGAAACTTGACTTGATGTCTGTCTCTATAACCAGCAATATACAAAGTGAAACAGTTTAGTGTCTGCTTTACAATTAAATACAGACAAGAGGGTGAAAGGCTTAATTGAGGCATTAAATCTAAAGCTTCTTTATTTTAAAAAGTAACTTTTTACAGTCATTAAGTATGCTCTGAAATACTTGCAAAAAACATCTTAGATCATGTTCCTGGGTGTGCTGCAACAAGCAGAGAGATTCAGTGAGCCTGACCTATGAGGATTATTCAGAAGTCAAGAGATGCTGAAATGAATGTACTTCATATACAAAGACATACAGCTTGCATGTGAGTATCTGCTGTTTCACACATGACTGATCTGCTTGAAAACTAGCCCTGGTAGAAATAACAAGAGATGCTGTAGCACTGTATTAACATTCATTTGTCCCTCATAATTTACATTAGCTGGTGTAGTGGCGGAGGAAGCATTACAAAGCCATTGATAGAGACTTGCTAGAAGAAGCTAAGTCATAGCTGAATTAACTAGGTGAACTTCAGAAGACAGAGAACATACAAAACAAAAAAGATTTTTCCTGCTTGGTAATCAGGGTTAGACATGCAAGATCAACAACTGCCATCTGATAATAAGAAAATCCAGCAGTATGTGTGGAACTAAGTACTGTATAGATATTCAACATATTGCTCCCAGTAAAGGACCTGGTTAAAATTCATTGATTACCTAACTCCTGAAAAAAAAAAAAAAAAAAAAAGCTACCAGTAAATTGAACAGATCATAAAAGAGCTTGACATTCTGCTATAAAATAATTTTAAAGAATTATATCCATGGGAACGAGGGATACATAAAACAAAGCACAGATTTTTAAATTGCACCTGCTTGCTGGTTCTGCATGACCCAATATTCTGGCTTGTGACAAGGGATTCTTTTTAATCATGGTGTCTGAGGTGCAGATTCCATCTGTTGATGCCAATTATAGCAGATCACCAGAAGTCTTTACTCGCTGTAAATTCAGTCTATCAGCCACATTACACTTACCACATAAAAGAAAAATGATGTTACTTTTCCAATCCAAATTGCACACTTTGTGTACATTACTTTTACAATGGAAGCAAAACCTTTTTTGATTATTAGTTGAGAAAGCCTCCATTAGGTATGTCTTTTAAAAAATGCTTCTCTCCCTTATTCAAATTAGCAGCAGATTGCTATGAATACCAAGGTGGAAGATACCAGTCTGTGTGTCAAACTCTGGTTAGTATGGAAGTCAGTAACACTTTAATAAACAGGTGATTATGCAACTCCCAGCTCTGTTAAAAGCAGATTGGTAATCTATTACAAACTGATTAAATTTGCCACTTTTTCACTTCAAACAATTATATTTGCTCATTAACACTTGATATGTTGAACGCAGCTTAAGAAGAACATAGGAAAATTAAATATCAATCATTCTAACTCCTCAGAGATTTAAAACTGTCTCATGTAATGATGTTTTCCTTCAAAGAACAATAGGCATGTGCACCTGTGAAAGATGTGGTGGAAGAGAAAAGGAAGAATGGGAAAAGCTATTTTAAGACTGATGTAAAGTAGACATCAAGGGAATTAAACACGTAGCTTAACTGTTGTGCTGTATTGATGTGTTTATACATATCTGTGTGAAAATGTGTTCTAAAACAGAGCATGAACATCTTTGGCTATATCTGTGAGCTATGGCACATGACAGGCTTACTAGCATGGAAGACATACAGAGACAAAGTCTTTTTGGCATGTGAAACAAATACCTTTCCTTTCACAGCTAATAGAGCCTTAAAGGAGTTTTAGAGATTATTCCCAGTTACCTTATCACCTTTGCAAAAGGCAGAGACTGCTGTGCAAAGGCTTTGTCAAGAAGCTGGGATGATGAGAATAACACTAACTAGTCTTTACACAACTGCATCTATCACAACATTGCAGACAGTCACATATTCTTTACATCATGGAAGATGACCTGTTTCTACTTCCCTTATTCTCCTTCTTGACTAGACACTTCTCCTTGCCACCTTAACAGGAAAAAGGTGTGGCTAAGAACCTGTTGTGACTTGCCAGTGGATCTGATACATGGACTTTCAGTACAGTATTGCATCCAATACTTGTCTTTAAAACCTAGAGTACAAAACCCTCAAGCTTGGTATTTGTTATTCAAGTATTGTGATGAGTGATAATGCTGCCTTTAAACCTGCTTTAGATAGGAATGACATACCAAAAAGCTGTCAGAAGGATCTGTGGAACATTCTGATGAAAACAACTGTATTACACACTGCAAGTAAAATGCCAGCTACGTATCTTTTCATTTTAGGATTCAGCTAAAGGTGAAAAACAACAGCACCATCAAGTAAAGGTTAAATGGAACAATCCACTTCTCAGAAAAGGAGACTGTAAAGGCCTAAAGTGAATTAAACACATGCTCTATTTTTGTCCTAGTTTACTCTCTTGCTTATATGTAGAAAGATGTGGTGGGTGGCTAACAGAAGTGAAAAATGAAGCACATTTAATGGCTCAAGGTCTAGATCTCCAATTCTAATTCTGGTGTAAAATTGTAAGATGGTGGTAAGGCAGTTCTGCATCCTGCCCCCCATCATCTAAAGCAATAGCACCTCATTTGGGACTAGCCAGAGCTAGTAGTACAGAACTAGAAGTACAGAAAGGAAGAGATATGTAGCCTCCCATTGGTAGAAGTAGGGACTGGGGGCTGCAGTGGAGTTTTTGCCCCCCTTAGGGTGCAAATTATTTGACTTATATGTGCTCTTATTTGACAAGGCCAACTTTTTCTCTGCATTGATAAAATGTCATTAAAAAGTATATATCACTCCTAAATCCAACACATGGTACAATTATTCCGAGTATATTATTCTCAGTACTCTAGCTGGAACTCTTAGAAGGCTGGACATATATTGAAATAATGTAAGTGGGTGTAGCTCAACTTCTTCAGGTCCATTGAAAAATCCAGGAAGCTTTGTTACAGAATACTTATTGCAGAGGAGAATCCCTCTGAGCAGTGGAGGAGCGATCAAATTGTCACACATATGCTATCTTAGCATATAGGCAAGAGTCTGGCATGTTGTTCAATACTATGATCAAGCAGTCACAGAAGACTTATCTTTCCCACCTGTTACAGCTCTGAACTTGACCAAAAAATATGTAAGAACTGCATCAGAATGGGCAAATATATCTTGTTGGTTCTTGTTCACAAACAAACTTTTAAAAGATGGTCTGTAAAATTCTCTCTCTAGATCCTTTTGAAGAATTGTCCTGCAAGAGCAATGTGTCTTTGGGTCCTCTACTAAAACTTGTCAAATAAAGTATTTCCCAGTTTAAAGACCTGAAGCCTAGATATCATTGAATACAAGAATATACATTTTCTTATCACTGTTGTCACTCTGAAGTTTACTAAGTGTTTCCACCTTGACTTATTTCTTTTTTCATGAGTAACAAGATATTGAGTAAATTCTGCTAAAAAGGATGTATTTTGCTTTTCTACACAAAATCTACTTGAATACAAACATAAAGGACTACTTACTTGAAATATGTGAAAATAAGACAGTAACAATCCAGTTTGCTTGCTTTTACCTAGGTGTTTGAACCTATTCTCTCTTGGCTACTGACCTCTTAGCTTCTCATAGCAAAAACCAAAGGGTAAGACACTTACCTTGTGTAGCAATGTAGTGATTCGGCCTATGATAACCCTAAAATAAATTGGAAAAAAAAATGTAAGCACCTTGTCTGTTGCTATTAGTGAAACTTCATTTAGAGTAGTTTTCAATAAAAATCACAACAGTAAGAGTGACATATTAAATTCAAAATTTCTTTCCAGCAGGGGAAGAGCAAGAGAGAAGGGGAAGAAGAAGCAAATGTGTTTTCTGCAAGATACTGAAGTTGCATCCTTGTACATTAGGGTACAGAAGTAATACGTTCTTTAAGTCTCTTGTTGGATCTGCTGAACACGAACAGCATGAAATCCTCTCTAGCACTTGCAGCTAATAGTGTGAGATGCTCATGAAGGCTGATACATACCTTCAAGCTATTGCTATTTATTGAAAAGTCTGTCCCTTTCTTAACAGCTAAAGAATGCTCGATTTGCATTCAGCCCTGAAAAGGGTGGTGGGATGTTCACTCTGTCCTCTGTGATTTGTTTATGATTTATTCCTGAACATTAAAAAAGAGGGCAAATTCTTTGATTAAATGGTTTGGTATGAATAAACTTGTTCACCTCTAAATGGGAAAAACAAAGCAATTCCTTGTTTCTCTGATGGCAAGAACAAGTTAAACACAAGCTGGCTGTGCAATAAAGACTAATACTCCATGGATCTTCACAACATTGAATAGGTTGTCGACAGGGAACAATACCACTTTTATTGTGTTTGAGTTTATGATGTGATGGGAGTGTCACCAAAGGTTTAGATCATGCACTAGTATGTTGATAAATTCAGTTATACCACTTTTAATCTTTCTGTAATGGTTAGGTTCCATTGTCAGTCAACAAAGGCAAGAATTTAAAGCTCAAGCTTTCATGCCATTGCAATTTCTCTGTAAAAGAGCAAGAGGGACTGTAGTGAAGCAAAGTGGGAAAGATGCAAAGCAATTGAAAATAGTTTGAATATTACAGAAAACATAACAAAAATTATAGAACTGATTTTTCTACATGTCATGGAAGCAAAATCTGGAATTGTACAAACTGAGAACTCTTCAGATAGCTACAGAGTCGATTTTTTTTTTCTGCTGTGTGTTATCTAACATCCGTAGTGGCTTCGATTAAATGATTCAGTTTCTCAGTGAAAAAAAAAAAAAAAAAAGCATTGGGAAAAATAGAGTATAGCCATTGCCCCCCTCTCATTTATGCACAAAAAATTCATAGTATCAACACGTTTATTCTGACAACACAGCAACAATAACTCCATGCAAGTGAAAAATAGCATCTGCTTCTGTAGTAGTAAACAAGAATTTCCAATGGAAATCTGACTAGCAAGATTATAAATGAAAAATGCTGTGTTTTATGCTCAAGTTGCTTTTGGAAGATGTCTGCAAACCTCCAAACTTTGCAATGAAGCCATCTGCTGGGATGAGGAAGAGATTTTTTTTTGTTCTCACCCATTATGTCTTTCAGGGCTATACTCTTTCCATACTCCTTTTCTATTCCTCTCATTATTTCCATAGGCAAAAAAGGGTTGCTATGCTGCTATTTTATCAGTATCTACAATAGGCTATTGTGCAAATTCTTCTTCCTCACATCTTTCAATATTTTAGAATGAGAAACAAATCTGACCCAAGAGCACACTAGTAGCCTAAAATGAGAACAATCCTGAATGTTGAAGAAAGTTTGAAAGTTAATTCAAATGTAGATCTTCAATGTAAACTCTCTCTTTCTTTTTATGACAGAGATTACTCCCTTCAGATTTTAGTGAGATGTCTTACTAAATGCATCTCCATATCTGCCTTTAGCTTCTGGTGGATGTATTATTCTTTCATATAAAAAGGGGCTGAGCAGAAATCTAAGTTTCACTTAATGGTTCCTGAGCGTACTAACAAACATCAATTGAAGAAGTTATCCTCAGACTTACACCTTCAGATTGCTAAAACTGAAGTAAACCTACTTTCTTGTACAGCTCAAGTTCCTCTGGTACTCCGAAAAACATCTCTTACATTCCCGTTTCATACTGGTGACTAAATTTAACTGTGAACCATGACACCATTTTTTAAAGATGTCACTGCTGAACAAGAAATCTTTAGCAGACACTGTTTCTTATGAAGCAACACTTACCCAAACATCTAGCATTCCATGTGAATAATAATTATCTTTGCTAACCATAGATTTCTGACTTTAGACAGTATTGACTTTCTGATGATTTTCAATGCTACTTTTGAGTTCATTCTTTCAACCAAAAACACCTTGTCTCTTAAAGAATTTATTCTAATGTAAAACATTAAGTTAACATGATGCAGAATGAACAAAGAAGCCACCTTCAATAATTAAACAGCCTACAAATTTAATGAAATGTCTTGCTTGCATTAGAAGTACTGGTTAACAGCTGCAGAATATACTTTGAAGGCAACTTAAAAGTGCAGAGATGACAAGAGATTGCAAATCCCTGCATTAGGCATTACAGAGTTTTGTCACATTAATATGCAAACAGCTTTCTTTTAAATGTGGAATGATGCCAAGTTGTTGACAGGAAGTGAAAATAACATTTTGTTAGCCCAGATAAGCACCAGCAGGCAAAGTAGCCATACAGTGTTGCTGGCAAGATTTCAGTCTATTGGCAGTTTGAGGAAATAGCTCCTTTCATTTGCCTATTGACAAAACCTTTGAGGCCTTTTTTTTTCTTTTTGTGAACACCTAGCTTTCAAAGAGAGCACTTTCCGACAATGTTTAGCAGCTGATATTAGCTGTGATATCTACTAATAGAAATTATGAATAATGCGAGAATAATAAGAGCTGACTCTTTGAACACAATGCCTAGTTTGTTGACTACATCAGTATACGCACATCAATATAATTTCCATTGATGTAATCAGAGCTTGTTTCGCCTTCAATGGGCTGCAATCTCACTCGAGAATGGTCATCTGAAACAGGAACAAGGGAGAGAAAAAAAAGCAATTAAAGACATTCAGTAATGAATATGACATCAAAATCTTACTTTAAAGTCAAACTAAAATCTCATTATTGCCAACTTCATGATTGTTTTGTTGGCCATGAAAAAATTGTATAGACAATGAATCTTCATTTTGGTCATTCATGAGGCTTTCCAAATTACCTCTGATGTTCAATTTGAATGCCTTAAATATTTCTAATTTGCAATCCTTTGCAATTATTATTATTATATTTTGCCTTAATAAACCCCCAAACCTTTTGTCAGCAAAATAATTAACATTAAGTTGTCTAAGTTTTACTCAGTTGGAAATGTTTCTGCCAGTACTCAAAATAAGCTGGAGTCATTCTACACGACATAATGCTACCTCACAGCTTCTAGAAAAAACTCATTATGTTTACAGTAAGGGAGAAAGCAAAATAAAGTAATGATGAAAAACAAGCAGTCAGATAATGACTTTGTCACTGAATTTTGCTCCATGGTGGCCATCTGTATCTGTCCAGGAATCCTACCTGTTAGCAAACACTTCCAACTCTAATTTCCAAATTCCAGTCCAAAACACCAGGGCATGAATTTATTTCTTGTCAGCTGCCTCATTTACTTTATGATGCCGCAGCGGTGATTAAGAAGTGCTAGAGGCTACATCCACCTCATAAAAGCTTCTCAGTATGCTGGTAGGGCTTTTTCTTCTCTGAGAATTTGGAACATGCTTCTCTTGGTTCAAAAGTGACCAAGCACAATGGCTTCTCTAGAATACCACACAAGTTGTTGATAAAACAATACTTTAAAGAAATTTAAGGGCATGATGTCAATGATCTCAAGGATGGAGACATAGAAAATAGTTTCTTTACTGCTGCTTTATTTACAAGTTCCTCCTGCTAATTAGATACCTATATATTATTGTTTTTGAATGGCACTTTTTAGCTGACTTACAACTGACTACAGACCTTATTGATTGTCATTATTTTCTTGTAAAGGAAATAAGCATAGAGCACAAGAGAAACTTGCCACCCGTGTTCTCAATAGCTATTTTTTTTCAACCTCAAAAAAATCCAAAACAATAAAAAAATGAATGAAAGAACAAGAAGGAGTTTTAAAAAACAATTTGTTTTTCAGAAGTAGCATAATATTTGCCCATGTTCTGGAGGAGGAAGGAGAGGGCAAGTGGTTCTTAGAATAACATTGTTTCAGAATTACAAGTCAAAAGATTTTCAAATGGATGAGTAGGAAAGGAAGAGGAAAATTCTTGACTTCAACCTCTTTTATGATCTAAGTCTCACTGACTACAGATCTCAGAGCCTAGTCTGCTTCCGTGGGATTCCCCAGGGAGAGAGCAAGGGCATACATAGCTGTAAACCAAATACAGTAAATATATATTTTTTGCAGCTTTGCAGCTCTAGATTCTACACACCTAGTATATTGCTAGTTTGTTGTGATTATTTCAGCCAACAGTCTTTGAGAATGAGTTTTTCCAAAGACGTTGGGATATTCAAATCAATTAAGTTCATCAGGTCATCCTTTTCAGCCTTTTTATTCAGTTTTCAAAGACAAAAAATTTATAGAGATGTGATCCTCCATTACATAACCCATGGCTGCCTGACCTTATCAAGCTACTCTTATTCAAGTGCTGTGCTATTCTCTGCTTAATTAAGCTATTTATCAGTTTCTTCAGAACAGAGGTTCAGCTCACAGGTCCTTAATTCTAAAAGCCCATCTTACTTAAGAAAGATACTACATTAGGAACTTTCTAATCTTCTGACATGGTTGCTGTTTTTATGGTTTTGGGACCTGATCCAACTTCTATTGAAGTCAACAGACTCCAGAAGTTAACCTAGATTGGATTCATTGCTCATCCATATTTTCATCATTTCATGCATCATTTCCTTAAAAGCATTCTTACCAGGACAACTCAGGCTAGTAAATATCTCCACTTTTATATTTCTTGGAGTACTTAGGGTCAGATTTAATTGTCCAAACACAAGCACTCATGCCATTTTACACAGCCCAGGATATGGAATGGCACTAATCTCTTGTGGGAACTGTGTCACATTTTTGGTCCTGCACAGATGTCCTAGGTCACCTGAAATGGCACTGCTATGTTTAGACAACTAAATCCTGTCTTTAATGACTTGTGTATCAATGAATTCCATATTGGGCAAACCAAGCTTAAATTTCCCATTGAGTAACTTCTTAAAAACGACAACTTCCTGTTATTTCTTTTAGACTGATTTATACCACTGAGTAATACTCAGCACTATCCTTTATTATTATTATTATTACTTTATTACTTCTATTATTTACTCTATTCTTTCCTTGCAATTATTTTTGCTTCAGATTTTGCAAAACAAAGTAAGTTACTTCATAACTGTATCTTCATATAACCTTTTTGCCCTTTTTTTTCTTCACATACATCCTGCATTCTCACTTAAGTTTCTGGGAATTCTTCAAATAATGGACGGTTCAATACCCTTTCGCTTGCAGTGGAGCTGGAGTGACTCCCTTTTTTATTGCTTTGAAAACTCCAGTTAATTCCTTGGTGCATGGCAACACTTTTTAACCTGAAAAAAATTCTTTAGTCAACAACAAGAAATTCTTTCTGTGTGTATGCCCATGCTTATGTCAGGTAAGCTTATGTCTTAGTAAGCGTAAGAAGTAACAAAGCCAGATATTCTTCAAACATGTACAATGATTTTAAATGGCCTCTATGTTAATTGTGTAGATTTTTAGGTTATTTTGTTCCTTTATACTTTAGCTTGCTCTTTAACATTTTTGTAGCTTTTAAATACTCTCTTTTCCACTGTTATTTTGTTACCCTCTATCAAATTTAATTTTGCACTGATCACTTAAGCTTTCAAAATGAGTTATGTTAGAATTCATTTGTCTTTATAGAAGGCGATAATAGATAATGAATATGCACATTTTAATCTTGCTTCCGTCACGTTACCTACAACATGTGTATGCCAGTCTGCAGACTGTGAACTCTAACAAGCCCCTTGAGTAGCCAGTTGATTAGCATGCCTAGCCAATGACACTTTCTTGGGAAGTGCCTTGCTGATTCTTTGCAAATCAAGCCTTTCAGAAATGTCTCAGCTAAAATCTTTAGCTGCTTTTAAAAGCTGTGATCAATATCCTCTTCTCATTTAGTCAATGTTGAGTTAGGTAAAAATAAATACATAACCCCTTCCATCCTGAAATTACCTCCAGATCTCTCCAGAGGAATAAAAAAAATAGATTTTACCAAAATCCATGCATAACCCTACATGGACACAAATTTTTTCTTGAGTAAAAAGAGATTCATTTAGCAGATTCATGCCATTTTTTTAGTTGTTAATAAGAAAACACAAAGCCTTTTGTGTTCAATAAAGGAGGAATATGTTTTGTGTAGGGGACTGGACTGTGGGCATGATTCAGCTTGTTGAACAGAGGCTCACAAGTTGTAGCTACTTTCATACAGTAGGTAGGGCATGCTTGTAGCCAATTAAATGCACATCACTTGGGTAATGTAAAGCATGTTGCCATTTTGACAAGTTCATGCATTGCTGGTAGCTTGGTGCTTTTGTTTTAGTTCCCTCAGAGAACAATAATGACTACAAGCAATAATGTAACAACAGTATCTTGGGGAAAATTTAAACAAAGAGGATAAATGGACAGAAAAAGCTACATTAAACTCTTTACAGAAAAAAATATACATTTCACTATAATCATATACCCATAATCTGTGGCATCTAAACTATCTGTATTTTTAATTCTTTAAACACAGCATAAAAAGGCAATTTAGTAAAATGCTTTAAAAGCTAAAGCCAATACTTTAAACAACTATCTGGGATGAATTTTCAAAAGTGGACTGCTAAAACTGTACTCTTAGACTCTAAGCCAAGCAATCATTTATCAGCAGAAAACTACACAAAGTAATTAGACAGTTAACTACTTCATTTGCATACATCTATTTAACAGATGACAAACTGTGGACAGTTTCAGCCTCTCTTTTAAGATACTGCCCTTTACTCTAATTAATTTTAATTTTGTATTTGTATTATAGACACATAAATAGGAAATGTTACTGATAATTCCATTTAACTCTTTCCCTTTGCTAAATACTGATGACATTAAAAGTAAATTGAGATCCAAATGATCACAGTAACATTTGCCCTCTCAGAGAGCCTTCAGTATTACTTGTAATTGCCATTGATTTGTGTATCTAATATCTTTTACTTGTTTTCCCTTTGCTACTCATCACTTCCTTTCCTCAGACATATAGCACTATCAGTCTTGTGTTTACTTCAGCCAGAGGGAGTCAAAGCAAAAGGCAATGTATTATGTGACATTAAAGAGGGGACTGACAAAGCTAAACACTGACTAAGAGAGAAGACCTATTGTTCACAGGCTTGGACTGGAAATAAAAAGTTCACAAAGGAAGAGTAAACATAAAGCTGGAGAATGCTCTTCGGTATTCTTTTTTACGCCTTCAGTATTTTTACTTAAGTGAGGATAGCCATCTAATGTATTGCTATATCCTCTCAAAATTACAAGTTAGTTACACTAAAGTTTGATTGCATAGAAACCAAAACCATGCCTAGTAAACCATGAAGAGTAAACACCTTTACATATGCTACAGCCCATCATGATATTCACATTTCCCTAGAAGATTTCATTTATTTATTTATTTTTCAGTAAGTAGCATTGTATTTTCTGCCTTGGTGTTCATTTACAGCATCTCTTGACACAGTGTTTTGCAATCGCATAATGCTAGATTTAGGGGTCACTCGCCAAAGCACACTCATCCTCTAAAGTTATTTGATTATCAGTATACTGAATCTTCATCAAACTTAGCAGTTTCAAATAAAACAAACATACCCTGTTTTTTTCCTTAGATTCCATCTAGCATTAAGAAGGTAAGTCAGGATGGCTGTCTCTGTTATAAAGGAACACTTAAGCAGCAGTATTGTCCATTCCTACAACATTCAGAACCATCCAATCATCCAAACATCCAATGTCAAGAGATCAACCCATGAGACCATGGGTACTCTTCCACTAAGCTGCCAGGAGCAGTCTGGGAGCTGTCAGAGTTGAGCACTGGTTAAAGATGTCATTCTCTATTAGCCAAATGTAGATCACAGGATGGGAGGTATACAGGAGGCTAGCGGAGAAAATGCATTAAATCTGACAGTTTTCTCAAAAAAATGTAACTTCTTCCCTCACTTTTATGTTCTTAATTAGGGAAAAGCAATATAAGCCTGATGTGAGCAAGAGGCTGGTGGCCATTCTCATCCAGTTCTGAAAGGAAGTTAACACGGTGCACAATTATGTTGTCAACACTTACATGCAATGATATTCCCGTATCTATTTTTCATTCTGTTCTCATCTTTCTTAGCTGAATCCCACGGTGCAGACTGTCCTTCAAAGAAACTCTAAAAAAAGGAAGGAAAGTAACATTAAGAAATGCATGCAGCGACAGTTGCCTTATGGATAAACCAAGGAGAAGGGCAAACAGTACTCCCAAGTGTTGTTGAAGTATCATTTAACTGATTCTTTCATTGAGCAAAAATACAGTTCTCCTATTTAAATGGTTTTTACGTATAGCTCTGTTGAGGACTGGCTCGCTGCGCGTAATCACATTGATATCATGCAGCTGCAAGATAAGGAAATGGCGGATTACCGCACCCAGCTAGTCTAGGGAAACAAGAGTAAAGGCACGTACGCAAGGCTTGTCTGGGAACTCTGGTGAGAAATCCCAGGCAATTAGAAACAATGATAGTAGAGGGCATACTGCCCTGGGAGTTATAGTTAGATTAGAATGCGGAACTAACAGATAGGGCAGTAGATGACGCTTACCAATAAGGAGCTTGGCTTTTGCAATATGTATGAGCTAATTATCCTGTACACGATAAAAGACAATTGAGCTATCCATTAAAGCTGAAGCATACTTAACACTCATATTGAGCGTTTGTGTCTTCCCTCCGTCGACAACAAATGGCGCCCGAACAGGCCTTGCTGGACGAGAACCCTGAACGAGTAAGCCGGTATTAGGCGACGGAGTACAAGGGGAAAGCCGGTTCTGACTACGTAACCCGGAATCCGCGGAACACAAGATTGGGGCGAGCAGAAGGCGACTCGGGAAGAGCGCCCGGGACGAACCCATAGCGGGTCCCGCCGGAACGCCGCGAACGGAAGCTTTGCACGGGGGCAACGGCACCGTGAGTAAGCATGGAGAAACAAGCGGCAATTAATTTACTTAAGTGCTTTTTAGAAAAGCGTAAGTAAGAATGGAGAAACAAGCGGCAGTTGATTTACTTAAGTGCTTTTTAGAAAAGCGTAAGACGCCAGATATAGATTGTCATAAAGAATTACAGGGGTTAGTGGCCTATGGGGTGGCGAAGGGCTGCTTTATTAACCCTGACACATTGTTTGAGGAGGATGAGTGGCGTAAGTTTGGTGATATATTGTTTGAGGAAATGATTAGTGAGAATAAGACGGCTAAGAAATTGGCAAAGCCTTGGCGGGCCGTCACGAACGCTTTAACGATATATCGGGTAGAGCAGAAAGTGGCAGCCGCTGCGACACAGCGGCTGCGCAAAACGATGAGGGCAGATGAAGAGACCAATCCGTACCCCCTCCCTCCATCAGTCCGGCAATTCACTATGAAAGCCCCCGGGGGAGGGGAGGAGGGAGCACAACCCAGTGCGCCTCCTCTACCCCCGGCCCCCGGGGGAGGGGAGGAGGGAGCACAACCCAGTGCGCCTCCTCTACCCCCGGAAACTCCCGAGGAAGAGGCGACAGGGGAAGGGAGAAATAAGAATCCATTCTTAGAAGATATGAGGATCGAGTCAGGAGGGTCGGAGAGGGCAGGACTTTGGGCGAAGATTGCAGGGGAGGCGTTGCGTGAAGGCGATGTGGGGGCGGCGACAGAGCTTGTAGGCGCCTTCCCCGTAGTGTACTCTCCGCCCAACGCCCAGGGCCAGACAACTGTTACTATGACAAATCTGGACTGGAAAATACTGACCCAATTGCGTGCCACGGTAAATGAGTCAGGAATACGTGGGGAGCCAACGAAACAGATGTTAGACTATCTGTGGTCCACTAACGTGTTGCTCCCCGGCGACATTCGTAATATCATGAAACTAATACTGACGCAGCATCAGATCCTGCTGTTTAATGCCCATTGGCATTCAGCTTGTCAGGAGGCAGTTGCGGTGCAGCGTCAGCCCGGAGATCCATTATACGGGGTCACGCTGGAGGAGCTTTTGGGGGTCGGTGCATACAATCGCTTGGAGGCCCAGGCCCTAATGGGGCCGGATAAGGCAAAAGCGACCATGACGCTAGCTAGGAGAGCACTGGACCAAATTAGGGAGCCTGGAGGAATGCCCTCCTATATGTCCATCAAGCAAGGGCGAGACGAAGCGTTTGGAACATTTATTGATAGGGTTGCCGCAGCTATACAGGTAGCTGGGTTACCCGAATATCTCAAAGGCCCTATTCTTAAACAATGCGCCCTTCAAAATTGTAATCAAACCTCTCGAAATGTTCTAAATACGCTGCCCAGTACCTGGACTATAGAAGAGGCTCTTGATCGATTGTCGCGGATACCGATAGGCTCGCAGGCGCTATTGGTTGACGCTATTCGAAAGGTAGGGGAAAGTATTACTCAGGGACTGCAGGCTAGTCAGTCGCAGGTATTCGCCGCCCTTGCCCCCCTGCAAAGTGGAAAAGGTCCTCGCTCATCAGGGAGACCTGCACTACGTTGCTATCGATGCGGTATCGTGGGCCGTATGAAGAGGCAGTGCGGGACAGCGAACGTGTGGTGCCCTCATTGCCAGTCCAACTCGCACAACGAGACCGTCTGCCGGAGGAAGGCCCAGGGAAACGGGAGGGCCAGCGGGAACCGCCGCCCCGCGATGACACAAAAAGCGGCTTTTCCCTCAACAGCGGCGGCAGCTGCGGAGACTCCAACCGAGACGAATCCTTTCACCTCCAACCAGCCACCAGAGGGAGCCTGGGGATTGGATTTGGCAACCGCAGTGAATGTGACTCTAATGGACAGCAAACCTGTTACGGTGAAAACAGGCGTTATGGGACCTGTAAAAATTAATAATGAGCCTGTTGGAGCACTTCTGATTGGAAGGTCATCGGCGACATTAAATGGGGCTTTAGTGTTAACAGGACTTATTGATAAGGACTTTACTGGGGAGATACAAATTATGGTATCAGCCATGTTCCCTCCGCTACATATACCGAAGGGAACTCGATTGGCTCAATTCTGCCTGTCTCTTGCCAAAGCGACTGATCCCTTCCGCACCTGTTTGTTCGGGGTCCCAATAGGGGACAAGGACGAACTGAAACAACTGTTAGCACCATACTCCGCAAGTACGGAGTTATTCCATTTATCATCTAATCTCTCCGATGCCGTCGTAGCGGCGCTAGTGGCTCTGAACACAAGCTTGCCGTGGGATCCCCAAGAATTGGATTTGTTGGGATCAGTGGCGGTAGGGAACACCAGCAATAACTGGACACAGACGTGCTTTATGTGGAATAAAGGAAAACAAAACATGACTCAATGGACCAATGTGACCTCACACACAAGGGGCTTCGAGGCCAATGGCGGCTACTGCGGACACAACGACACCGCCAACGCTACCATGGGGGCATGGAATCAGGATGGCGGGGGTGACTGGCCAAGGCACACCGCCAAGGCCCTACCACCCGGTATATTCCTGATTTGTGGGGATCGAGCCTGGCAGGGAATCCCGGCCAACTCGCATGGTGGGCCATGTTATCTAGGACGCCTGACCTTGTTTGCCCCTGATCTACATAGTCAAGAATTGCGGAACATTACTCAACAATGGAAACGCCGGACGAGACGCAGTCTCAAAACTTTGGGGAGTGACTGCGATGACCAGGTCGAACTCTGGGGTCCTGCTGAAAGGTTCTTTTCGGCGGCACTTGTGCCTGGAGTGGCTGTGGCTCATGCTATGGCTAGTCTTGGGAAACTAGCTTGTTGGGCTGTAAAACAAGCAAATGTGACTACGCAGGTACTCACAGAAATGGCCCAGGACCTGGATAGCTTGCGACACGCTGTGTTACAGAACAGAGCGGCGATTGATTTTTTACTGCTGGCACAGGGCCACGGGTGTGAAGAGCTCGAAGGAATGTGCTGTTTTAATCTCTCGGACCATGGCGAATCAATCCACGAGCAGCTGAAATGGCTGAGAGACCACACCAAGAAGATAGTGGTCCAAGATAATTGGCTTGATAGACTGTTTGCAAATTGGTTTGGGAACATGGGGGGTTGGATATTGGGTCTGATAAAAGAAGGGTTACGCTTACTGCTAATAATTGTCCTAATTATAATAGCGGCGCGAGTAGTATTTAGTTGCCTAATAAAAAGGCTCGAGCAGTTAACTAGTAGGGTTTTTCTAGCAACAGTAATAGCATGTGTAAGGTGTAATTGCTCGAAAAAAAAAGGGGTCAATGCCACACGTGCTCCTTATTGCAATGCATCTCTTTGCTGTCATTATACAAACTATAATAGCATCCTTCCTTGCGCCAGGAGCCGCTCTGCTCGGCTGTGGGATCGACTGTGGAACGGACGCCCCTAGGTGCACCCCGAGCATTTTTTCCTCGGAGGGGTCTCCACTCTCAGCCGCTCACCACGGGAGCAGACAAGGACCTCCTGAAGCTGCACACAAATTATTTTAAGTGATATTGTCTTGTGGTATGAATGAGAAGTGCAAGAGGCCTCTCTGCGTGATTGTGTGATTGTGTGATTGTGCTGTGCGAGTAAGAAGCAGTATCGCTGCGAAGCAACATTCCTAGCGCTTAGTGGCTTGTTGACTGATGTAGATTCTAGTAGGCACACTACTTTACAATCGTAGTTCTGCATGAGATTTTTGACCCTGTTGCTTATTGTACCTTGCTTATTGCAGTATGTGCGGTGACTGACAGAAAAATCTATAGAAAGCTTTTGGTTCAAAATAAAAACGGGGGAATTGTTGAGGACTGGCTCGCTGCGCGTAATCACATTGATATCATGCAGCTGCAAGATAAGGAAATGGCGGATTACCGCACCCAGCTAGTCTAGGGAAACAAGAGTAAAGGCACGTACGCAAGGCTTGTCTGGGAACTCTGGTGAGAAATCCCAGGCAATTAGAAACAATGATAGTAGAGGGCATACTGCCCTGGGAGTTATAGTTAGATTAGAATGCGGAACTAACAGATAGGGCAGTAGATGACGCTTACCAATAAGGAGCTTGGCTTTTGCAATATGTATGAGCTAATTATCCTGTACACGATAAAAGACAATTGAGCTATCCATTAAAGCTGAAGCATACTTAACACTCATATTGAGCGTTTGTGTCTTCCCTCCGTCGACAACATAGCTCCAAATGTTATCTAAAATTTGCCAAGAGATTATTTGTGTAACAGCAAGAAGAATTATTTGCATGTGAAATGCTAGTGGACTTTTCCAAAGTTGCGTGCTTGCAACACTAACAGTCCTTCACTTGTGCTATCCAGATTCTTTGTGTAGTTCTCTTATACACACAGCTGAAGCTGAAATAGCTCCATCATCAGTACTGGAGTTGCTCCAGTATTTGAGTGCACAATTACACACTGTACAAACAGATTTTATTTTTCGTCATATCCACAATTTTTGGTTACTTCTTGGCAGATACTTCATGCATCTAAACATATTTTTAAAAAGTTGGATTCAACTATCATGTGTGTGTCTTTTCTACAAACACAATTTATACCAGCAAGATGATTTTTTTGTCAGAGAATAAAAATATGATTTTGTGAAAGATATAATCTATCTCATATTCACACAACCTTTGTGCTACAGTTAACAAATTCAATAAAAATGAGAAAGTTGAAGGTGCTCAAAATATGTATTTACATTTACATAAAACACAGAAGCTAGCAAAGGGGCAGTAAGCAAGCCTGTGACATACAGCATTTGCACAATTTCTTAATTTATGCACTGCATTTGTAAGTCGTTTAATGTAGATGCATTTTATCCTTTCATATTGAAACATTCATTCTGGGGTAAAAATATTTACTTGCCAAATGAACCAGTGGAATTCTACCAGGACAATGGCAGACCATAACTCATGTTTTGGTATTTCCACTGGAATGATCAGTAACATTTCATCTTTGATTCAAGAGGAACAAGAATGCACATGATTTACTTTTTCAGTATCAGAAGTCAGAAACAGCTAACTCTCAAGCTAAACAGGGAAAAATGTACAGAAGCTTGTGCCTCTCACAAGACCTCAGCACTTTCTGAGTGGTTTAAAATAATGTCTGTGAATAGAGTATCAGTGTCTTTTGCCCTCATACTTAAAATGCATTGTTGCTCAAATCCCAGAGATACCATTAGTAAAAAGAATGAAAGTCAAAATAAACCCTTGATCTCTTGCTGAAGTCAACAGAACATGGGGGCATTTGATGTCTAAAGTAAGTTTTCTTTTAATATGTTCACTAGAGTGGTCATTTCCAACTTATGAGTTGAAAACTCCTGGGAATACAAGGATTGCTTTTAAAATATTTGTAAAGAATAACTTGAGAAAAACAGAAACCTTGCCAAATGGCTTCAATTGGTTTGCCCTACATCTCTCTGCACTTCCTTAGAACGAATTTAAAGGTTTACAAATTGAAATGACTAAAACCCACTATTATTAGTAAGTTTCTTCTTAACCATGGGACATCACTATTGGGTATAGCTCTGAGAAATGCAGTTACCTGCCAGGATAGAGAAGTGGAACCCTGCAAATCTTTAGATGATTTACAACTTCGTTGCTGTTTGCCAAAAATGTCAGTGATTATCTGATTATTTATTGGCCAACAGTGTCTTAAGCAAGCCCTTCAACCTCAGAGCACCCTCAACTCAAGCTAGATGGAAAATACTTTTGCAACAGGTCAGGGCACACTGAACAAGGAATTGCTCTCCATGGGCAAAGACAATGACCAATGTCGCAATTTCTTGCAAAGTTCATACTTACTTTCAGACAACACTGGAAGATGAGCAATTAACACAGTTAAGGCAAAATAGAAATGCAAATGTTCAGCAACAGAGCTCCAAAGGCAGAACAAACAAGCTAATCGTTCATCCTATCTAGACCTTGGCCAGCTACCTTATTCAGGATTTTGCCTTTCAGGCAGCTAAAATGCAGAAAATCCTAGTTTTCTTACAGTCCCTCTCCTAGAGGCTAGTTCACAGAATGGATCCATAAGACACAGGCCAGCAAGTGGTTTTGGGTTTAACTCACTAAGCGTTACATGTGTTGTTACAGAGGAAGAGTCCTACTGCTACAGCTTCCAAGTCTACACCTTGAAATATGGAGGGCCCAAATATACTCCCAGGGACTTTCCCCTTCTCCATGTCCCACTAATGAACTTTCAAAAAATTGCTTTAAACCAATCGATTAGATTAAATCTCTAGAGACAATGAGGAAACTTTTGTATGGTGTTAAATTCAGGGAAGATATATGATAGGAAATGTACTGGTTTGGGCAGTTCATCTGTTTCTCATCTGCAAATGTATTGGTTCAATTTATCCCACCTGTTTGGAACTTCAGAAAACAATCTATAGGGCTTAATGAGCCCTACAGATAAAATATCTCCTGATAATTTATCTGCAATGTAGATAATTTGGTTCTTTAGAATACATCTGTATCACATCTTACACAGTAATGAAAACTCAGAGGCAGATTTACATTTCCAGCTCCTATATATTGACTTCACTTTCTTTATTGAACGTGTATTATAGAAAAATAACTCCAGATGTATGTGTGTGTATATATCTATATAAATCAATAAATTAGTGGCTGAAATAAAATCTGTCACATAGGGAAAATAGACTTTAAGTAGATCCATTTTTAAAAATTCTTTTTGGGATACACACAGGTATTTCAGTGGGAAGTGTACAGAAAGGATAATTTGAAAGGAGAGGTATTACAGTGGGAAAGCATAAAAAGAAACAGTTATTGTAAAAGACAGCTGGAGTGTCATTTCCTAAATTCCCCATGTGCTACTGTTACACAAACTGCAACAGAACGATAATCCACAATGAATTACAAGGAGAAATCCCATTTGTCCCAGAAGTAAAGAACAGAGCAGATACCTTGTAACAGATGATCTGTCAAGATCTTTCCTTACTTGTGAGAAATATGTGTTTCATTGCAGAATTTTTTTAATGTCTTTCCTGACATATCACTCTCTGGGGACACTGCTGCACAGCAGCCCACACATTATCTTAGTGGCTATTCATTCTAATTCATCCCTTAAAGTTTCTTAAAAATGTGCAATATTAGGAAGAAATACGTTCCCAACTAGCTTCATTCCACCAAATGTCTGGCAAGGGCAATGGACAACTGAAAATGTGTGTAGGACATTTCTCAAATGATTTAAAATATATATTTCTTTAACTCAAATCACACAAAGCCTTGGCTACCCAGCCCCTGTGATGTACTTGAAAGATGAAATACTTTTCAAACCAGCTGTTGTTGTAGCAAGCATTTCAGTATGCAATGACTACTGTCATTCTGTTATTAGAAATTATTTCAATAATCAAGATAAAACACTGTTTCTGAAAACAACCAAAATATACAGAACTGCAGTACATGCAACTTGAGAACTAGTCAATGATGCAGCAGCAGGATCATCTTAGGATGAATGTGAAGTTTTTACTTGCTTTAACTCAATGCTGCAGCGGTTTCCATTAAAAATTAAATATTTGCCAAGGGCTAATTCACTGTGACCCTCAGACTAGAAAATAACTGCAATATCTCAAATAAGAGGGGAAGATAATCATTGCAAACACCGATTTTTAAAAATGATTCCCTTTTCTCATTTAAAATTCATAAGACCAGAAAATATTAAAAGGGACCTATATAAAAGTACAGTTTGAAGAGTCTGGAATATGGGTGAGATCTTCAAAATACAATTTGTGGCTCTGATGATTGTCATTTCTGGCACCGCGCTTTCCATCCTAGTTTTTTATGCTTCAAATTAAGGATAATAAAAATAATGTATCTTTGTAAGCATTTTAAGGTCTATAAATGTAAAATGTTGAGTGCAATTACTATTTTTATTATTAATCCAAAGCCAAGACAACTTTTTCAAAAAAATACTTCATAGTTGCTAGGTGACAACGGTGTAGTCTCCTACAATGTCATTTACAAAATCACCAGCAAGGAAATGAGAAATTAAGGACATCAAAACTCTTACTCTGCCTACTTAATAAATAAGCGTATTATTCACAAGTACAAAGAAATGTATACATCCCTGTGTAACAATCTTAAGTCTGATCTGCGGATTTGTTTTTAAAGGTATGACTTCTTATGCTGTCAGTATGGTGTTTGATTGTCCTGAATGACCCTATGTTTCTCTACTGCTACTGTCCATTTTTCCATTTCTATTTCTAGGTGATCAGATTGAGATGTACTTTAACAAATTGAGTAATTTGACCTATTAAGTTTTAAATGTCTCTGGTGGTTTTTTTTTCAAGCTACATGCTGAGTTACGCACGCTAATTTAGGCCAGAACAGGCAACTAATGGAGGTCCTTGTCTAAACTGAATTAGCTATGTAAGAAACTCACATTTCTACTATAGGTCCTTAGAGTCGCATCTAAATTAGATCCCTAAAATGCCCTGAATTGGATAGTGAAGACACATTACTAGTTTTACCCAAATATATATCACCCTTTACTGCTGCTGTGCCCAGTTTATATGTGGAGATTACAGATGGAGAAAATGCAATCATTACACTCTGAGTTAAGATCCTATTGTTGTGTTAGGCTCTTCTTTGTATTTACAAACCCTAATAAATACACCCTGTATTTTAAGCAGTTCCATGAATGTTTGGAGGACAAAGATCTTCAGGCTCATTTAATGAACGGTGCAACATTTGTAAGGTCTGTACATCTGTCAGTTCATTGTTTTTTCATTATCTGAACTCTCATTTGGAACCTGCAAAATATCTGGCACATGAGGATGTTCTTGTTACTTAAAAATGTCAAATGGATTTTGAAACAAGAAAGTGAAATCATTATACTCATTTTGATGATAACTGAGAATTCGGATTATTAAGGAACTGAGAAGGAAGAGTCATGGGATTATTACATTAAAGAAAACTGCAGAGAGGTCCAAGCTATGGAATAACATTTTTAATCTTCTAGTCACTTTGAGGGAAGATTTTATCATTGAAAATGCATCACCTGCAGGTAATAGATCACCCCAAGTGTTTGTGAGCAGTGGTAAATGATTTCACTGATGGCAACTCACTGTATGCAAGCAGCTCTTCATACTTCAATCATTGCTTTGGTCACTGAAAGAATTTGTGGATGACAGCATGTCACCAGAGAATATATTCACTATCAGATTCTCCTCCTCTGTCAGCTTCAATCACTGAGAATTATGTCCAGTTTTCAAATAATGGAATTTTAAAAAACATTTTACTATGCCTGCCCTTGAAAACTGTCTGTTGCAGGAGCCAATGTAAAAATCTATCTAATCAATGTAAATTGCCTTCAGTGTTTATAAAGCATTTATCAGTGTGTTACTGTAACCTAGGTTGGAACATGGAAGAAATAAAAACAAAAAAAACAATAAAGAATGCCGCAAATAGAATATATTGGTGTTATCTCCTAGACTCGTTCTGCTAGGAATTTTCTGGAAAAATTAGGCTGATAGTGTACATAACATTTTCTGGGTGTGATATTAAAGGTGCAAACCAGTCCTAAAGCAGATACACAATTATTATCCTAACAGCAGCGACTTTCTGGTATTATCCCTGATTGCTGCTCCTTTATGTTGTTAGGACTTCTTAAACTAATGTGAAAAAAACCAACCAACCAAAAACAAATTAAAAAAACACAAACAAAACAAAACAAAATAATAAAAAACCAAAAACCAAAAACCAAAACCAAAACTAACAAACAAAAACATTCATGAATTAACAGATGCATAAATGCCTGCATAAAGAGTTGCCTGAAGCAGGAAACAGTCTTTTCCTCCTTGGGTGCATTTAGGTTAGCTTACAGAACACCTGAGAGAAAGAGTAGAAAAGCAAAAGACTATCTGGTCTTCTGAGGCACTAAACATCATAGTCATTGCCTACATTAAATGCTGAGGAAATGGAAGGGGAACTGTCACCTCCTCCTCCAATTGCAGAATGATTTACCAATTCAGATTTTAAAAAACAGGAACAAAACCATGTGGTAAGACAAAATATGGTACAAGCTGTATTGGTGTGCTCATTTTTCAGAGGCAAGATGCTTTCAATTAGTGTATTTTCTAGCACATTTGTATTTTTGAAGTCACAGGCTGTGGTACTCCCTTGAAAGCTGGCCAGTCTAGTTAAGCTGTAGCTGCATAATGAAAACATATTAAAATGATTAAACTGTTTTGGCATACTGTTTTTAATAACATAGATATACTTGTGGCTGTTAGCATGAGCTAGCCCTAGCTGATTATCGCATTAGCAAATGTATATGAATTTTAGTTAATGCTACAGGATAAGACAGTAGCTGAGTTATAAGAGTAGAAAGGTAACTTAAATGCAAGTGACCCCCCATCACTGGGGAAGCCATGAAGCTGTCGAACACCTTCAGGAACTGCAGATCATGAGTGTCAGCCGTGGTGACGGCTAGTTTTCAGGCATCAAGTACATTTGAACAAGATAATTAAGAACTGGGTATTCTCTGTCTGGTCCTATATCTGGCATTGGCCAGGATGTCTCGGGGCAAGGACCCAGAGGACAAGGGAGGCGCCTTCTGCAAGATGCTGCAGTAGGGTGCATGGCAGGGCTGCAACGACCATGCAGACCCACCCGACTTCTCTATTGGACTGCGTCCTCTCTCCTGCAGAACAGGGAAGTCATGTAATTTGTAAAATTGGACGTATCTGTGATTGAAGTGCTTTGGTATCTAAGTCCATTTTGTCTCCACACTGTCATTTGGTCTCAAACAACAACAATAGTGTAAAAGCAAATGTCGAATTACCTTCCTTCCAATTTTAAAACCAAATTATTTATGAGATCTATCAATGTAATTTCATATCTAACACTGCTACACCTGAAGTTCACTTGCACAATTAAAGAGCAGGAATATAAATATTTAAAGATTTTGTGGATTCATCTAAAAATTTGATAGATAACCTAGATTCTATATGCTTTCCGAACCATTTCTATTCTACCTACTTAAGTTTTAAAAACTCCATTACTTTCATTCCTTTAAAATTCTTTAAGACTTCCCTATATGGAAAGATTTTAGAAATATGGTGAAATGCGAATTAGTAGAAGGACTGCAATAGAACATACAATTAAAATTCTAATTTAGAGCTTATTCCCTGGCATACCAGATAGCAATAACTTAACCTCATTAATCTTCCTGATTTATCTCCAGCGGAAAAATATCCTATGTTGATGGGATTTTATGATCCTTTTTTTTTATAGAAAGGACCCTCTGGGTAAAATATGCACACTTGCACTGTATCTCATGTGCAGGATATATTATTTTTAACTTATCTGTAAAAAAGTTAAAGTTGGTCTCAAGAAGTGCTTATTTCCTCTCGTGAAAATGCAATTCTTGCTTCAGTGAATTTAATAGTTTTTATGTACAACACGTCTTTTTTATCAGTAAATTTCCCTATTACTACCCCGCTTTTTTTAAACATCATGTAATTAAAAGTTTTGTACACAACTATCATACCTTGTACATTTTCAAGAAGACAGTGAACTTGAGCAACATTCATGACTGTAACGTCTGTAAAACAATAAAGTGAACCTATGTATGCTCCACTGAATACCAACTACTTCTGTGCTTTGATAGGAAACCTCTTCTGGGAAAATACAGAGAGAACATTGATCACCACAAAGGCACTATCCACCCTTTTGTGAACAAAATTATCTGCTTCATTATTCACTAACTTTTCTATCTCCTTCCCTACTCTCTATGTTGTTCAAAAGGATACAATTACACGTGTCACTTGCACATTACATGACTAAAAGATGGCACGGAGCTATTTTATTTCTTAATGAGAATTCCTGTTTACCAAGATGCAGGTATTTACACAGAAAGTGGCAGGAGTCAAGGTTACAGAGTGCACTGAATGTGTGGATAAGGGTTTTATGACAAATTCTAAACTTTTTATATCACCTTTGGAAGGGTAACATGAATGCCTCAAATGACTGGGACAAAAAGAAAGTATTCAGCCTGATCACTACGATGAATGAGGCCAAAAAAGAGAAGTATCTTAAGATAATGGATGAAGGCTGAAACATCAACTCTGTGCTAATGCAGGCATCTAACTATGACTTAATTCAGGGAGGTTAATGAAACTACTACTACTACAACTACTACTACTACTACTACTACTACTACTACTACTACTACTACTTCTCTCTTTTGATGTCTTCTTCGAAAAGTTACCCCGCTTTCCTCCATTAAAGGATACCTTATCTCTACTAATAGAGAAGTAGCTATTACCTGGTGCTTTGAAGAGTTGCTGCCAAACTTGCAGTTTAATCAAATTTCTTTTCCCTCTGTTTAGAGTTACTTGCATTTAAATAAGGCTGTCTATACTCCTGTGCATCAATTCTCTATTAGAATTTAGAAAAGTGTATTTTTGATGAATTCTTTGTAACGCTGCTTGGTTTTTACTTCCAATTTTTAATCAAGAAACTCTTTTCCAAGTACCTTTATGCCAAGCAAAATGTTCCTCCCACAACACTGCTCGGAACTCAGAAGTACAGCACTCCTTGATTTTCTCTGTTAAACATGGAAATGTGAGCAAGCATGTGGATTCTAGAAAGAGCTTTTAGGTGCCATAGAGCTTTGAGAATACTGTTTTGGATCTTTCTGAGTGCTTCAAGTTTTAATTCAAAAAATTAATTGAAGATTTAAATATTCTGGCATTTTCCTCATAAAAATTATCATTGTGATGTTTGATTTACTTTACAAATAATAAAAGATTGCCCCAGGGAACAGTTTCAAAGAGCTAATGAAATGCTATTAAAGCAGAACATAAGATACAACGTGTTATGAAAAAAAATAAGCATGAACTACTGCTTTTTTTTCCTTCCTATAGTAAAAAGAAGAGTTTGCAATTGGTTTAAAACACCAAAAAAGAAAAAAAAAGGAAAAGTACAAAGAGAAAGAAAAGGATGAAGATAAAAAGAAGGAGATGGAGAAGAAGTGGGAAGAGGAAGAAGAAGAGGAAAGGATGTGAAAGTATTTTTAGTCATCAAACGAAAATAATATGCATTTAGTTGAAGTAGTAGGCTTTCTGTAGTAGTCATAACTTTGTGTTCACTCATGTTTTATGTAGTGATTAATAAGACTTACTCTACTTATTGCCTACATATTCTATGTAATGAATAAAATAAGGCTTAAGGATTCCAAGGAACTCTCTCTGGATTAAGGGGAAATACTTACTTTTCATGGCAAAAGGACCTGATCAACACTGTAGGCCAGGACACTACTCTTTGAGTAACTATATTATTTGAGTAGGTACTATTTTTTTAATACCTGCGTACTTCTGACATCCACTTGTTGAATACTATTTCTAATAAAAGGTGATCAACATTGAACTGGTGGACACATAACAATGATAAGAAAGGTGACTTATGACACATTTATAGCAAAACCAGTAGTATTTTTTTCCTGTTTTTATCTGAATAAGTCACTGTAATTGAGGCAGCTGAGCCGAGCTCAGAATTCACAAGAAATGCCTGACTCTTTAAATTATCAACTGACCCAAGCAAAGAAAACCTGGCAACACTTAAAAATCCTCTGTATAGACATGCTGTTTCTGATTTAGAACCACACAATTTGGAAAAGCCTTGAATGTAATAAAATTCCCTAATGTAACAGAAAACAGCATGTGGGGCAAGGAAACAAAAGCAAATCAATGTTGAATTTGAAAAGTGAATAAAACCCCTCCTATCTTTAGCCAAGCTGTAATGTACACACAGCTGATCTAACCTTTCAGAAGTGATAAAGCACCCCTCAGAGTCTGCTCACTAAGTGAGCCTCGAGGGTTTTCATGAGTGTATCTAGGCCACTCCAGTTCATATAGTTTGGACAAAAGATAAGAAAGAAACAAAGCTCACATAATAAGGTTTTAATTCTGCTAAGGGGCAACCCTTATATCCTCATAAGCTACAAGATAAAAGTCCAAGTACACTGGTGTGCACAGATGGAACACAAACTTTTGTTTTTCCCAGTGGATAAGATAACACTTTTCAAGGGAAATAAGACTACTAGGCTAGGCTAAAATAAATAATAAGGGTCTATTTGCATTGCCCTTTCAAAAAAATTATAGCACTTCATTGTGCTGGTTCATTACATTTTTTGATCTTCACAGGAAACTTTGGAGCCTTGGTGTCTGCTTTGCTTGTTTGCAAATACACTCTGCTATCAAATACAAAGATACTTTTTCCTTCCTCTAAGTTCGACTTTTAGTCCATCATTTTCCTTGTTCTAAAGAAAAAGATTTTCTGTGTAAAGCTATGTGTCTATTTCCCACTTTGCCTGGCTGGCATCCAGCCCCTGTGCCTATTGCTTGCTATGCTGTTCTGCTCAGGGGAGTGCAGCAATAGATCACAGCAGAGCCACTGAGGGTTTCCACAGTGGTGGGAGCTCCTGTTCCTTCATTAGTTGAAACTCCTGGCTCTGGCTTTAAAGCTATGCCTCTTTTTTCCCAAACATCCCTCCGCAGGTTGCCACTCTGTGACTGCTTCCTGCCAGTCATCTTCCATTTGGACAGCTCCATACTTACTGGAAAGGAGTGAGGGGGGAAAAACTTTGAAAAAATATGCTGGTGGTCCTAGCAAATTCCACATCGCTCTGAGGAACTATACTGCAAGTACAATGCAGAGTATTTAAAAGCATATAAAGATAAACAGCATAAAAATAGTCATGGTAGTAAAGGGATTGACAATGATGACAAGTGTTGCTGTCAGTTTTTAACCTAATCATTTTTAGCATGCTTACTGCATGCTGACAGACAGCAGCATTTCAATACAGCCCCAAGACTACTTGTTAGAAGGAAGGGTGCCTGGTTAGATGCACTAATGAGTAGCAGCAGCTTGCCAACCTCAAATTTCCTATTTTGATATTTGAAATGTATATACAGCACATCTCTAATTCCAAGAGAGGTATCTCTGAAAAAATTTATCAACCAGGCTTAAAAACCAGACAGTTCTTTCACGTATCTAATACACAGGATCCCAGTCTACTGAAATGACCCAGACTCAGCTAATGGATAAAGGGAAGTGGAAGTTCTCAGGGTTAACAATGAAGGAGGGGAAAAGGGGTTGTTGTTCCTAAAAACTGCCACTTCTGCCTCATTAATCTAACATCACATGTGGTGCCAGTATTTTGCCACTGGATCAGTAAAAACATACAATACGCAAACTACAGTTTCACTTCAGCATGTATGCACAAAAGCTTACTGACAGTCACCTGGATTTCCATGGAATATTCCTGATGCCTGAGAAAGAAAATTTTAAAGAGCTTTTAGTTGATTTAGAAGATTTAAAAGATGTATTGACCATGTGCAATACAATGGAGATCTCCAAAAGTCCCAGTGCAAATTTCTCTTCTTCCTTCTTCTTCCTTATCACTCACACAGCATACAATCGTTCGATATCCTCTGCCAGTGAAGTAAGTATTGGACTAACTAACAGAAAGAGATCAATAGCCAACAATAATGCTGGAGATGTCAGTTTGAGTGTCGTTAGTTACTTACAGGACAGATGTGCAACAAGGATGTATATCTCTACTCTCATGGTGTTTCACACTATGTGCAAGTAACAGCACAGTTTTAGAAAAATAACAAACCAAACATAGTATTCACCAAAAACATATAAAAGCCAGTATGGAGTAAGGAAGCAAACTGAAAAGTTATGAAGTCCATGCAATACTGCAGATGGATTGCGAAAACCAGTAAGAAACTCAACAAACAAATAAAGGGCTAGTCATAGAGAAAAATAGTGCAAGATACTGTTTACATTCACAGCTCTAAGAACAGAAAAGGAATAATCATAGTTCTGAACTTAGATCACACCTATGGCATTATTATGTGGAATTCTTCCTGATGTGCAGGACCCTTGCAAACATGTCACCTAGCTAGTCTTTTGTTCAGTCCCTGATCTTGCTGAGTATCAAAACAATTCTTCAGTAATGAAGATTGAGGTTTAATGGCTTGATGTATAATTTTGTTTCTTGCAATCTGCTTCTTCATTTTCTCTTTTGCATAAACTGAGCAAAATACAGCAATTTATCAGCTCTTCGTGGACATTTCAAGATTTATATACATTGCAGCTCTACATTTTTATTCTACATTTTCTTTCATTAGAATACTGCGCTCAAGCTAGATTAATTGAGGCAAGCCAACATTATAAAAGCTCTGTTGAATAGCAGCAGATGCCTTTATTCTCTGCATCCCTCCATAAAACAAAACTTTTTAAAATTTGAGTCTCTATATAAATATTTCCCTTATAAGACAATACAAAGATTCCAGGCATCTGTCTCTCATTAAGCCAATTACTAGTTGTCCAATAAAGTCCTTATTTATCCAGATTTCTTATTAATAAAAGTATTGTTAGACTCCATAAGCCAAATTCTGCTAGGAGAACCAGAGAAAACTACCAGGATTGAACTAAACTGACAAGAGTGACTTGGCACTGAAGTGTTCTAGTCCTGACCCTTGGTGTAAGTCCCAACAATTTAAACACTTAGACAACAGGGGAAGACTTACTGCTATGAGGTTCAGAGACTTCAGCTCAGGAGGGACTAGACTTGCCAGCTGGAGCATGAGCGAGGACATATACTAGGGAGTATACAGCTGGAGCGCTAGGGTAGTTCAATACTGGGTCCAAACCTGTTCAGCACCTTCATTAATGATACAGGTGATGGGTCAGAGTGCACTCTCACCAAGTTTGCAGATGGCACAAAACTGGTAGGAGTGGCTGATACACCAGTGGGTTGTGCAGCCATCCAGAGGGACCTGGACAGGCTGGAGAAATGCGCTGGCAGGAACCTCATGAAGTTCAGCAAGGGGAAGCGCAAGGTTCTGCACCTGGGGAGGAACAGTCCCATGCACCAGGACATGCTGGGGTCACCCAGCTGGAAAGCAGCTTGCCAGAAAAAGACCTGACAGACACGAAGCTGAACATGATCCAGCAACGTGCCCTTGCCACAAAGAAGGCTAATGGCATCCTGGGATCCATTAGGCAAAGCATTGCCAGCAGGTGGAGCAAGGTGATCCTTCCCCTCTGCTCATCACTGGCGAGACCACACCTGGAGTGCTGGTCCCAGTTCTGGGCTGCCCAGTACAAAAGAGATGTGGACACTCTGGAGAGAGACCAGCAAAGGGCCATTAAGGTGATGAAGGGCCTGGAGCACCTCCCCTACGAGGAAAGGCTGAGAGAGCTGGGACAGTTCCGCCCGGAGAAGAGAAGGCTTGGGGGGGGATCTTAATGTATATAAATACCTGATGGAAGGGTGCAAAAGGATGGAGCCATACTCTTTTCAGTGATACCCAGTGACAAGAGGCAATGGGCACAAACTGGAGCACAGGAGGAAGAAGATAAGGAAGCACTTCTGTGCTGTGTGGGTGACCGAGCATTGCCACAGGCTGCCCAATGAGGCTGTGAAGTCTCTGTCCTTGGAGAACTTCAGAAGCCACTTTGACACAGTCCTTGGCAACCTGCTCCGGGTGACCCTGCTTGAGCAGGGGGTTTGAACCAGTTGACCTCCAGAGGTCCCTTCCCACTTCAACCATTCTGTGACTATGACATGTGTCTTGAAAAAAAGTCCCTGTTAGGGCCAGCAGAATCAAACTTTAGGCAGTAAGGGAGGATCTGTTGCTTCTGAGGACTCTCTGAAATTGATACTTCTGGAATTGCATTTCTCAATTTCTTTTAATGCTGGATATGAAAGTTATTTGAACACAGTTTGTGGTAGTACAATTTTACCCGACAGCTTGGTGATTAGGACACCTTCCCAATACTAATGATTTGCTGGACAATGGACAAGATATTCTTCAAAATCAGGTTTCAGCCCAAATTGCACCAAACCTAGAAATGTCCTAGAATTACCTAACATAAGTTACAATAATGGATTTGTCTTTGAAAACAAAATAGGCTCCTGGGACACAAGGATGGTAAAAATAGTGAAGATAGGAAAAGCTAGTAAGATATTAAAAACATGAAAACTGATTCAGGCTCAGTGAACTTGAAACATTTTTTCTGCCACACTTACGTTATCCTACTGCTAACAACATTTAAGGTTCCAGGGGAAACTGCAACTGCAAGCTGCCTGGATTTAGTGCAAATCTGTCAACGTGGTGGTCCTATGTCACATTCTGGCTCCCTACCTAGCCTCAAGTCAACCTCTGTAAGCTGAGGCTTAGTTCCATAAGGATATGTTTAAAAGCATATGTGAGACAACACCCAGAATAAACATGATTTGCCTTTTTCATATTGGGCATGGAAATTATCATTCTTAGCAACTTTATCGTAGTGATGATAGCTGGTATCTGAACGTGCCATATCAGTTAAAATATCAATACTTGATCTGACACCAAATGAAATGAGTTTTGGCACAAAGTGAGGTAACTTTCCTGTTTTCCTTTATAAGATACCTAAATTTTTGCAGATGAACTGTGTGGTTTATGTAGGGCCAAACTGAGTACTTCATTGCTTTATGCACATGCATTTCCAGCTTTTCAAGATATGGTGTCTATTAGTGGCATTGAAAACAGTACTTTCTATAGTATTTTCCCCCCTTTTTTTCCAAGGAAATAACAGAGGAAAGCTATCTTTTTTGCTTATTTTTAAGTACTTGTACTACTTGCCTTGAGCACTCCAACACGTGGCTCCCCCACTCTAAAGCAGTCATGTGGGTAGCACCATTCAAACCTTTTGTGACACCATAAAAATCATGTTACCGTTACACTTCTAGATTAGTCAGTCAGGCTTCCAGGGACTCTGGGACTTGTTATTCTGCAAAACTGGGAAAACAGGACACATCAACAGATGACCTTATTCTCCCTCAATCCCAGACATGCAGAATTTCCTGCCCTAGTAAAATTCCTTCGCACATCAGTTTCCACACCCTGGCCCCCCCATCAGCTCTGCCATTCTGGGGGAAAGAGAAGAGTACTGCTGGATGACTGGAGTAAAGCAGACGTAGTCATCTTCGTGTTCCTCACTGTTCCCAGTGTTAGGGAGGACGTCCCTCCCCATGCTGTCCTGCCTACTGTGCTCAGGAGAAAGAGGTGGCAATGGCAGACCATGGGTGAGAGAAGCAGGGCAGGGCTGGGCTGGACCAAGTGTGGAAAAACAAAAATTGTGGCGTACTTCGTAATTGTGTAATGATCACTGTAACTGTCTCAGTGCTTTCAAATATTCCTGCAATAGCTATGGGACAACAGATGTGCTCACCTTACCCTCTTACGGCAGTCAGCAGGTGAGCAGCGGAGTTCCCACAAATAGGAGGGGATGTTGTGGAAGGTAAAGTTTTATCTGTGGGGAAGGTTCCTAGTATTGGAGGAAACACTTCTGGGGAAGGAGGGTAAACACTGAGCAAGCACAAGTGGATCTCTGTGTCTGTGTGCCGCTAGACAAAAGTTTACTTGTTTCAGTCATTTCTTGGCCCCTGGAACATGGCTATTTTATCATGATACAACCAGACCCCTTACAAGATTTTTAAGGCAATCTCACACGGTTGAGCTCAACAAAAACATACTCCTAGGTATATCAACAGGAAAAACATTTTCTCCCCAACCAGGCTGTCCTTCTACCTTAGCAACTCAAAAGACCAACTTATGGCATAATGACAGTTTTGAAAAAAGTCTCAAAAAAAAAAAATCCAAATAAATAGCCCCAGTCACAGAAAACAAAAAGCAATCCACAAAACAGTTAAACCTTATAGCAGCCCAAAATGCTGCAGATAACATGGCCTTTCTTAGCTTTCTTTGTGTGGCACAGATACAGGTGCATAGTAAATATCAGCAAAATAAACACAAATGCTGTGCACAGAACTGACAAATAGGGGGAAAATATGTCAATCTTTAACAAGATCTACAATTAAACATATAAAAAGCATGAGCAATTTATATGACTTTTCCTTGATTCAAACCTTTTTGTATGTTCTACCTACTGTCGGTTCTATAGACTTGATTCACAATGTAACCATCAAAACGTAAAATTCAAGCTGGTGATGTTGTAAAAGAAGAGACAATGAAAAACTCAGTGGTAAAACTGAAATGTGTATGAAACGACTAGGAAAGCGGCAAGATACCAAATCTGCTTAAATTTGAAATGTTTGTCCCAGTGCAAAATGAAAGCAAATGCTTTTGTGTGGTTTGGAAGCTCAGTCTGTTAAATTTCAAAAATCATGTAAGTGTCCCCCATTTGTTCTCCAAAAGGCAAGAAGTGGTTTATTGCCTAGACTAGGAGTTTAATTCCCCTACCTCTGTGCACTGTAAGGAACACCACTTTGCTGAAAGGGCCTAATTAATGTAAACAAAGTTCTTTGTGAAATAAAGCACTACTCAGAATAAAGGCTCAAGGATTAGGCTTTAGCATAGCAGCTACATGCATTTTAAATAAAAACCATTTTACAACTGAATTTCTTTTTCTCCCCCCCTCTTTTCCTTTACAGTGCCATCATCCTACATTTCACAGTCCAATAGCAAGACAGTGGGTCAGAACAGCTGCTGAAGTGAAGAACTAAAAAACACAGGGCATGCAAGCTAGCTTAGAGAAGTCGTTATGTTCTTTCTAAATTATAGTGATGTTAGGGATATAAAATTGACTACCGGTATGTTAAAAAATAAATAAATAACAATTTCACAACATATTGTTTGCTTTGTTTATACAGAAGCATTCTTCTGTGTCTATGTCTTCTTCTTTATGTGTGTTAACAGCCACACTAGGTCAAACTACAGGTCCACACATGCCATTATTTTTTCTGTGAATAGTAGCAGATGTTTACAAAAAAGTATGAAGAATAGAGCAAATAGTCAGTCTTTCTCCACCATACCCTCTTAGCTTCTAGCAATCAATGGCTTTCCTGAGCAATCTCTTCCTCAGCCAGAGACTGCACACAGCCATTGTGTTTAATAATGAATTTGTCTAGCCCATTTTTGAACCCATTTATAATTCTGGCTTCACAGCATCTTGAGGCAATGAGCTCCACGATGTAATTATGTGCTGTGTGAAAAATATTTCCTTTTGTTCACTTCAAACCTGCTGCTTAATAGCGTTGTTGGGTGCTCCTGATTTCCTGTATTATAAGAAATAATGAATAATAGTTGTTGGCATTGCAGAAGTAACACTGATCTCTGGCACAACTCAGAATATCCAGAGGGGGTATTAGAGCAGCCAGGAATGAGTGATATTTCACTATCCTGGAAACAAGGTAGAGACTTGGTATTGGAGCTGATAAAGTGGCTCTGTGCCACTTTAAGGATTTCTTTACTCACAGACTCCTTACCTGGTTTATTATGCCAACCGTACAAAGCTGCGTACTGGCGGTGTTACACGGAGCATAAAAGCTGGAGTTGAAGTATGAATGGGGGGTGAATGAGAAAAACTACAAACCAGAAATACTTAGTTTTTCTGTAGTCATTTGTCCCAACTGACCAGAGACACCAATGACAAACAGACACAGGCACAGGTAAAAACCAAGGCTATGTGAACAAAATCTCAGCTGATATCACAGCCTAATGCAGGGGATAATGTGCTGAAATACTTTTCATGCAGACACCACACTAAACCCTTCTAGCAGTAAAAAATGGCAGACAGCACTTGGTAGTCCAACACTGGTACCACAATAGACTGAGTAACAGTTGTGTGCAGTCTTTCTCAAGATTACAAAGCATATGTCTCAACTTAACAGTGCTACCTAGATTCAGAGGATCCTGGAAGATCCGCAAATCTAAAAAGAGCTTTGCGCTACAAGCTCTTCCCCATCCATTTATGTCGCCTTGTTTCTTTCCTAATTATTCATAAGGGGTTGGAGATGGCTGCTTTTAATATTCTTTCCTGACCAGGAGATACAGGATCTGACCCTACTTTTTCAACATTTGCTGTGCTATACCAGAATTTTGTTGCTTCGTCACCATTCTTGGTAAGCAAAACCACAAAGATCGCTCATGTGTAGCTATTTACTGTAAACGATCAGAATGGTAATATTTTCTCATGTCAAAACTCTAAGCTCTGTGATAACAGCCAAGTATTTAAGCATCAAAGGCAAAATATTCCTGTTGCTGTCGCCCAGACTAATCACACGCTTAAACTTTGTGCTTACTCCAGGAGCCAACACTTTACTGAGCTTCTACCAGCCCAGAGCAAGCACTAGGAGGCATTCAGAAAGGAAACCCTGAGTCTGCGTTTAGGTAAGATAAAGACAAAAAATCTATAATTTCACTAAAAAGAGGACACTTTATAACCCTTTCACTGCAGGCTACCTCTGTTAGCAAAGACATCCATGGCTGTGCCTGCCTCTGAACAGTTCCACCCTGTGCATCAAGGAAGGTCCTTACTCCTTCGCCTCCCTTTGGCACGTGGTGTAAGAGTGGAGATAGCCCGTCTTGTGGAGACTCAGATATCTCCTTCATAGATAAAAGAGCTTCTTTTCTGTTACATGCGAAAAGCAGTTATTATTGCACAGGCAAGCACTAGGAAGCTAGATGGATAATATCTGACCTCAGCTGGTAGATGCACTGTAACCCTACATAAACACACACTGTATATCTTTTCCATAGACCAAAGCACAGTGCTGTCAATCGTGAATCTTTTTAAGATCTTAAGGGGAAGAAAATGCACTGTCTTGGTGGACAGATATTCAAGCTTTGTCACTATTGCATGAACGTGTCCAAGCGATTATGTGCCCAATGCCTGTGGAAACAAAAGACATCACTGGTGTTGCTTCCATTTAAGTGAATGGTAAAATATAAGGAAGGAATATAAGGAAGGAAGGAAGGAATGTATACTAAAGGCAACTTTTAAACAGCCCTTTGCATCTGTTTGAAACTAAATGAACCTAAGCTCATGCTTACGGTCCTCCCTTGCCTTGGACTGCAACCATGCTGTAAGTCTAAACCTGCTGCTTCTGTCTTGTGAAGAAGTGTCAATATTAGGAATTTCCATCAGTCCTGAACCAAGCTGCAAACCCACTAACTCCAACAATTCTCCATGGTAGATGCTACCATCATA
This sequence comes from Anser cygnoides, assembly GCF_040182565.1. Lineage (NCBI taxonomy): Eukaryota > Metazoa > Chordata > Aves > Anseriformes > Anatidae > Anser > Anser cygnoides. The sequence goes on from NC_089874.1 coordinate 109,831,650, forward strand.
TAATTTCAGAAATACTGAGTTCTCTCACTGACAGTATTAAGCAAGTCCCGAAAGCCAGCCTGTTTTTCCTTCTGCCCTCCTCCTGAGCTGCCTTATTTCCACAGACGCTCCAGTTTCCCCACCACCTTTGGCCCAGGGGCCAGTTTTATTCCATAGTAGCCTTCCTCATCTTTCTCTCTGCCTGACCTCATCTTTCTCATGGCTGCCTGACGTGCCAGGTCCTCTCAGCCTCTCAGGAGACATGCAAGAGCTGGACAGAGATGATGGCAAGAAACCTGAGGGGAAAAAGGAGGCTTGCTAACCCACTGTGCCATGCCCACCTACAGCCTGACACAATTTCAGTGTACTTAATGAATCCTACAGAATTTTCTGGGCCTATCAAGTATGTTGTAACAAAGAAATCATTCCTGCTGAGAAGTGCAGGATCATCTCTTCCATTAACAGAACAATTGCTAAAGCACTATAGCAAAAGTATAAGAAAAAGTCTTCTGTTCTAGTTAGTAAACTTCTTTAAAAGATACACCAAGCCATAGGCTACAGAAGAATACAATTTTTCATTTCTTGAAAAATTCATAATGGCTATTTCAACTTACTTAAAACAAATGCCTTGTAGAAAATTATGCATATTTTAGGTATGTTGTGGATAAGCTGATGCTAAATTAAAACTCCTAATAGCTAAATTATGCTAACTTGATTTGAAAAGTGTTATTCTCACTACAAACAGCCAATACTAATGATCTGGTCATGAAACCAGCAATGGACTAAAATGCGTAATTATTTGTAGCAAATAAATACAAGCCATGGAAAACACATAGGGTGTATTTATAATTAATAAAGAATAGATTATAATTGCATTTAACATCATTTGCATAATTTAAAATGGAATAACTACATGACTCATTTTTTATGTCTTTTTAAAGGGCACTAATAAAATATGAAGGAGGTAAGGAGGCTTATATGAGTAGGAAATAATGAATAATATCTTGAACATTAAAGCACAATATATTATTCTGTGCACATAAATTGGACCAATTCATTTTTGCAGGTGCAGTGGGGAAAAGTATGGTACATCAGCAGTTTTCAAAAGTAAATAATATGTTAACTGAGGAAGGGATTACAGATTCTGATCAAATATTCTATGTCTTATCTGAATAATTAATAAGACAGCCTGGTGCCAATATACAGCATATAGTTTCATAAACTTTTCTTTCTTTCGAATCCTACTTGTCACAAGCATTTAGAAAGTTTAACCTATCACCTTAGAGCTGTGAGTGTTAGAGCTGCTCTTGCAGATTTCCCTCTGGAATCTCATCTTGTGAGTGAAATTAAGTTCAGTGCCCTCATTTAGTTTCCTACCGTGGTGTTCAATAACCCATAATGGTGCATAGATTGGCTAAATCTGAAACTGAACCCTAATTTGAAAAGGTACACAGCATAGATTTGATACTAGCAAAAGCATAGTATCAAGATCATGCAGCAAAAATGACTTGCCTAACAGACAACCAGAGTAAAATATATTCTGAGAAGTCTGCTTAGTATAGCTGGACAGTTTCTCAACCTGTGGCTGCCAAAGGGGAAGAAGATGAGGCAGGCTGGAGAATAATGATGTGACAGATTTCACATGCTAAAATAGTGATGTGCGAGCGTTGGGGTTATTAAAGAATAAACATATGCATCTGCATACATCCAAAACACATGAGGAAAACAGCACAACGGAAAATGTTGATTCTTTCCATTAAAAAAAAAAAAAAAGCACAACCCCTGTGTTAATTACTTGGAGTTATCAGATGTGGATACTGGATTTCAAAAGTTCTGCTTGCTGCCAAGTTGACAACAGTCAGCAAAACTTGGAAGCCATTTCTTTTATTGCTCCAATTTGGCATTACACATGCCTACAAATCTTTCCAGAAGAAATTGAGCAATATCTTGCAATGCCTGCAGAGAATATAGGATCCTAATGAGGGAGTCAAAGGTCAGGAAAAAGGGGTGCAAAAGTAAAGTAAATTTTGAAAGACTGCTGTGGCAACTGGACTGAAGATGGGGAAAAAACTACTAAAAAGCAAACAAAAACAATAAAAAAATCGTTCTAACCTAGATTTAAAGTTTATTGCTGTGTGATAATAAAGGACATGAGGAACATCCACAAAACTGCATGCAACAAGTAAAATGGTTGCATTTTAAATACTTAAGTAGACTCACCCATTATAGATCAGGAATAGCATCAGCGGTGTTTATCATGCTTTGAATCACTTTTTGATGTCGAGGCCAGTTATGCTGACATATGAAAGGAATGTCTGCTAAACACCCAAACATGGACAAGAGTCCCAGGACATCTTCAGGACCATGACATTGACAGGTTACAGCCTGTTTTTTATCGATAGTGTTTGTATTCATTCATAATGTGATTACCACCACATGCAACAGGACCACTAGACTCAGCAGGGGCAGAGACTGCTATTAAAATAGCTGCCAGAGCTCCTACATAAAAACAAGTTGCGTTCAGTTACTAGTGCCTTGTTTTAACTGTCATTGCCTAAAGGGATGCAATCGTTATGAAAGATGTACTTAAAAGCTCATAGACTTTTCTTAGGACACATCCTAAACTTTACTTTACATACAAGACTCTGGTAGAACCACACAGAGAAAAACACTGGGATGAATTAGGCATCCTTGTTCTTGTTAGGCGTCTTGGCTGCCTAAGATCATATAGTACAGTTCAGTGTTCGGGCTACTAAGGAGAGGAAAACCAGAGGTCCACACCCAAGTAACTCACAGAGTAATCATTACCAAAAACCAGCCATGTCACAGCATGAGCAAACAGCCGCCTACACGGCACTGAAAGTAATCCTAAGGATATGGAAGCATTCTAGTATATACTCCTCTGCAATTTTATTATTCAAACAGATGAAACCCCAAAGCCTTTGTAATGAAGCCACGACCTGCCTAAATCTATAATCTGTGGTAAGAATAAATTCTAATTAAGCCTGCTTAAACAAAAACAAACCAGAAAGCTGCTTCCGCATATAAGTGCACATCTATTTAAACTGTAGGAGAAGGCATTTAGGAAGAGTGGGAGAAAAGAGAGATTTAGAAACTCCTGAGACACCTTGATCACTGTGCAGTGAGCCATGCTGCAGCACACGGCAGGAAGGCAGTGCCATGTGAATGACACTAAGTACTGTGAGGGCACTTTTCATACATTCAAAATCTGTTAAAAAGCAGAAATTCACAGCTACTAAGGATAGATTCAGAATCACATAAAACTGGCTTAGAAACTGACATATTTAGCAAAATGAAAGTGTCTCTGAACTGAAACAAACAAACAAACAAACTCTTATCAACTGCCATCTGGCTAAAATTGTTATCAGTTGATTCCTGCAGATAAACAACTGAAGCTACCTTGTCTGCTGTGACATTTATTAAAGAATTAAAGGACTACTGCATGCACTGGGAAGCTGAGTCACTAACTATGCGAGTTATTTATTAGCAAATGTTGCTTCTGGTTTGGGATGACATTATTTCAACAGTTTGGTATTGATCTGAAGTACCTTAGTATTTCCAAACCAAAACATGTTTTATGGACATGGTGCCTGCTTGGTTTTACTATTGCTTTTGACATCCCTATATATGATCTCTTTAGTGCCAAGGCTTCCAAGGTCCACGAGCCTGGAACCCATGCAGGAACAAGTTATCTGAGATTCATAGAAGGCTGCTGATGATTCTGTGACAACCTGAAAAAAACTAGGGTGTTCTGAACACAGTCCTTTGATAAAAGAATAGCTATCTTACATAAAAACCTTTGTATCACCATAAGCCATGGTTATCCTTCATTGTGCATGGGAGAGATTACTTATATCGCCTATAATCAGACCACTGCAGCTTCCTGGTATTAAAGATGTCACGGGGCATTCAGGTGATTGTTCTCAGCCCCATCTAAACAGATGAGATTTCACAAAAAATAATAGTAATTATCACTACAGATGAGTATATCCAACAATTTTCCGCACCATTTTCACAGAACAAATTCCCACTATTTTACTTATGTTTTGATTTCTATCAGGTTTCCAGTTTCTGATGACTTTTCTCATTATTACAAAAACAGAAAGACAAAGGAAAGAGAAACTAACAGTTACCTTTCTCCCATTTCTGAAGGACACAGATGATGTCCTTCCTGTATTTGTAATGTGTACTAATGCCCCCATTCCCACCCAATGTTCCAGAGCCTTTTTGCATTCTTTGTACTTTGTGTCTTGCGGGATAGAAAATAACCTGCACTGATTTTGGTATTGACCGCCTCAGCTGGTGCTGCAAAATATCAGATAAAATCAGGGAAAAGGCATGATAAAAATGTACAGGTTGGAGGAGAGACAGGCCAGTTGCAGGCGCAATGAATGAACATGGAACAAACAGCACCAACTGGGTTCTCCCAGTAGTGATACCAACCTAACATCAGCAAAACACTTATTTCTCCTACTATTCCCAAGATTTCTGAACAGGGACCCCAGAGCAAAGGACTTATAAGTTTCATGTGGCATGGCATTTGTCTTCCAGCTGGAAACAAGAAGAAAGAAAGAAAAGCAGCAGAGCAATGGGTTGGGGTGACAGGATTCAAGTCTGCTGTGCGTTTGCATGACAGAAAAAAAAAGGAAACTATCAGGTTTCTGTCTTATGTCAGACATTTATCTAACAGTGGTCTAGAGAAAGCAAAATCTTAAGTGGGTAACTATGGGGTAAACTTCCTTCATGAAAAACTTGCCTGCAATATTTTCTGCTCCCAAACCCCAAGATTTATGCTGTTTTTAGAGATTTTTTTTCTTGTTTTGTTTCCTGTTTTTAAGGCTGTTTTTTTACTATTCCAGATATTTCACTGACCAGCAGCACACTGAGTGAAAAACTCTTTGTTTTTATTGACAGTCAGCACATCTACCTGTGCATCTTTTGAAGTTCCATTTCAATGAATATGTTGCTATGAAGACAGGATTTCTTTCATACCGTCCATTATTCTCAACACTCACCTCCAAATCCTCTTCAATTATCCATTTTTTGTGATCACCTTTGACCACAATCCCCCAAGGTATAACTGAACAGTGACCATTACCAGGTAACCTGTTTTAAAATACTGCTACCGATCTATAATAGGTGTTAAGAAGTGCTAAAAGAAAATGAATTGTTTTACATACATTAGATTATATATTTCATGTTCCTGACCTTGATAGGCCCTCTGAGCCTGTATCCACATAGGTATCCATCTGTCTAACTGCAGTGATTTAGAGATTAATATAGTTACATTGATGCAACCCCTTGGAATGGAGACCATGCAGCATAAAAGGGGCATGATCAGTACAGTATATTTTGACAGCGTATAACTCCACCAAATTCAGAACAGTACGGGTTTAATGATACCAGTATAAAATTGTTTCTTCACTGAAACAGCTGAACTGCCACAAAACTTTGTGAAAGGAAACGTGTGACAGGAAGGGAAGAGAAGGAAGGAGAGAGACAGTGGGGGTAAAGGCTTTAAGGTTAAAGCTACACGGAGGAGCCTTTTTTAAACTCTGTTATCGACACAGTGCTGTTAGTGACAGTAAGTGAGGCTGATCTGAGAAGGATACCCTTTGCAAATCCTGGCTTTTCAAAGGAACCTCTGTTTTTGACATAATGGAAGCTCAGAAGTCCCTGTCATGGAACATAATGTGGAATTGATTTTGCAAGGCTTTATCTACACAAAGTTGCACTGGTTTAATTAAAGGTGTGTTTTTAAATCAATTCAGCTAAACCAGTCCAAGCTCTTGTGTGGACACTCCGAAATCGATTTGAGACTGTCTTATGTCAACAGAGCTTAATTTGGCAAAGAACCAATTTACACTGAATAGGCACAATTTTTTTTTTTGATGATTGAAAGATTCAAAAATAGGTTTTAAAATAAATCTTATTTAAAACAATAAGTTTGAATGAATGTCTCTGTTTCTACCCTAGCTGTGCTAAGCTCTGCTGGCCTCCCGTAGCCTACTCCAACTGCTTAGGAAGGAGTTGAATTCACTTCTTGCAGCAATGTATTTAAGGCCTTTTGACAGATACCTGTCTTTCTGAATGATACAGTGTAAAGCCCTGTGAAACTACAAAGTCTAAACAGGCAGCAGGTGTAAGGACAAAAAAAGCAATCAACTGTAGAGACCACTTTCATCCTCCTTTCCTATTTGTTTTGTTTCTGTAACGCATAAAGGAGATAAGGAAAGTGTTTACTCCATGATGAGTAAAAGCTTTCATGCTCTAGAAGTGGCGAGCAGCTAAAATAATGCACAATTAGTGGGGGGAGGCGTTGAAATCAGGACAATGTTACTCTGTCAATCTAACATTGCTGGAGCTAAGCCAAAACCTTTCCTTTCTAAAGGGTCTGGCAGGGGTTAGAAAGGATTTTAAAGATCTACTGTAGATGAGCTGTGTGGAAATTTCCCAGAGTTTAAGGGTTTCTGTGCAATCCCTTTCAATCATTCACACTCCACCAGGCCAAAAATGAAGGCCTGCATTTGAGTCCACAGCTGACAGAAGTGTGTCCATGCTATTTCCACACCTGAGAAACACATGGGAAAATGGGTGGTGTACTTGTTACCGATGTGCTGCTGAGGCCTCGGTTCAGGGCCTGATCCTGCTATAGGGAACAGGAATCTCCACACATGCCACAGCAGGAGCAGGACCGGGCTGTGGGATGCTTCGCTACTAATATTCAAGCACAACCTTTTCAGTGCTGAGAGCCAAAGTATCTCAGCTCCTTCCAGAAGGAGAACAAAAGGGCACCATTCTGCCAAGTGCTGTGTTCTCTCGAGCCTCTCTGTACACTGGGACCTAAGGGTACTCTGCATCTCAAGTGGGCAATCATATTGCAGAGTTGAGCAGAGACTGATTAAGTACCAGCCTGCCATCGCCTAAAGATGAATTTTCAACCTTTTTCCTTTGTCTGTTATGTTACTCCAAAAACTCACCTATGAAGCTAACAGGACTTAAAACTACATAGATGTGCTTAGATGGTGAACTATTGCCCTAATTATTGTGAACTGTGGTCCTAATTATGAAGTTTTATTTTAAAGCACTTATAACTATGCATGACACTGAGTTCAGCGTATCCTTTCACTCCTCTGAAGTGCTGCTAGTGGGTAGTGTGCTACTTCACTTTCTGATCAGTTCAACAGTTTTATTTTCAGAATGAATCCTGTATGAATTTTTCCTGATTCAAACCCTTTCCCTGCTGAGACTATATAATCCTGCTGTCTTGTTAGAGCAAAAATCATCTATGAGACTTCATTCAAAACAAATCCCCTGCCAAACTGTTTCTTCCTTTTCACCTGGACAGTTATCCTTCTGATAATTTGTAAGGAAAAAGTTCTTCTGTTGACTAGTTCAACCTTGTAAAGAGGACAGTATCAGTCTGACAGCAGCAAAAACAAAGAGATTCTCAAACTCAGCAGTGCTAGAACATCTGGGCAGTTTTCCACTGCATATGGAGGAATAAAAGCAATATTGCAGTAGTCTAGTGGACAAAACCCTCAAATATTCAGCTTGTTATGGCTCACTCATTATAAATGATTTCCCTATACAAAGCAGACTTTTTCAGATGCAGCTGCAATATTTTAAGTCCCCCTTCCTCTACTAACACACTGCACCCTAATGTATTGCAGCTACTGTCATTAGTCATGACTATACCTACTGTCTGTAATGGGATGACATTCCTCAGCTTGATAAGCTCAAAATTAAGTGATTTTCCTGGAAACTGTTTCTCTGTAGCATCATTTGATCCGCTATTTTAAAAAGCCATGTCATTGGTTGCATTATAAATTCCATTTTAGTCTTCTTTTTTAAAGAAATTAATTGTAGCTTTCCTCTAGGCTTAATGCTGATATAAAAGGCTTTGGCTGATGAGCAAATCTTTTCCAAAGACAAGAATTTTCAATTCTACCATTTTTAAATAACAGTGTCATAAAAAACTCAAAGGAACAAACTTGTTTAAGTCAGCAGCACAAATGAAAGTTGACAAGTGATTAGCTCCTTCTGGGAATTAATTGTTTTCTACATTCGAGAGGAAAAAAATTGTCATAAGTGACTTTGGAAAGGGCCTGAAGCATGGGCTTTGAAAGTATAATACTACAAACATCAATTTAAACGATTACATATTTAAGCAGTTTTTATAACATGAAGTTGGCATGACAATGCACAACAAACCACCAAAAAAACTTTTCTTGCAAAGAGGAAGCAATATGTACACTTGTAAAAACTCAGCAATGTATTAGTAATGATGGCTTCAAAACTGCCTTCAAAACTTCAGCATGGTATCTTGAGTCTCTAGGGCAGTGCATATCTGTGCATGCCCAAAACAGAAAATGTTGCTTCCCTTGCAGGGTGGAAGTAATTTAAATGACTTCTACTGGTTGTCCTACTCCCTTCTCTTTCTATCAGATGAAAGAATGAGAAGGGATCTTTTTTCCTGTCTTCTCCTTTGAGAAGACAGAGTTAAAATCACATCTGTATCACTCTGCTTCTCGCTGGCTATGCCATTGTCACATCACAGCAAGAGCCATTTACACCTGTTCCTCTGATTTCTCACATCCTAGTTTCCAAGGAAAGAAAATTTAGGACTGTGTACTGGAGATGCAGTGCAATTTGGACAAGTCCCTCCATAGACAAATGAACACTACTTGAACATGGAGGTGGGCTGCTGGTGGTCACTATTCCTTTCCTGGACCACAGCACAGGGAACAGTTATCATTATTTTTTAGACTGACGATATCATCTTAGATCACAATCCATATAAAGTATTAAAAGTTATCAGAATGTTTTGAGGTGACAGCTTCAAATATGCCTACAGATCAGACTCTACAAGTTCTTATGGAGTGCAACTTCGTGCCTGAGCAATGAAAAACTGTTTCACAAATTCTCACACATTCCTATGACAATTTTCATGATATGTAGTCCAACCCTGTGGATCAATCTTACGTATTTTTCCTCTGTGAAGTAATATTTTTCTGCTACTTGTTATTTGGGTTCAAATCTACTGAACCGTAACCTTAGGAGAAACACTACTCACTATAACCATTCTATCCTATTCATGTATATGAAAACCATTTACATGAATAAAACCCTTAAGCTCTGAGCTAAAAGACAGAGAAAAGTGGAATAATGACATTCATTTTTATGTTCTAGCAATTAAAATTAAGACCTGGCAGATTTCAAAAGGTCTCAAAACCACACTCACATTAGACAAGGAACCCAGGCTGAGATCACAGAAGCACAGAATGGTTTGGGTTGGAAGGGACCTTAAAGATCACCTGGTTCCAACCCCCCTGCCGTGGGCAGGGATGCCACCCACTAGATCAGGCAGGCCAAGGCCCCATCCAACCTGGCCTTGAACACCTCCAGGGATGGGGCATCCACAACTTCTCTGGGCAGCCTGTGCCAGTGCCTCACCAGCCTCTGAGTGAAGAATTTCTTCCTAATGTCTAATCTAAACCTGTCCTCTTTGAGTTTAAGACTGTGTCCTGTCATTATCTACCCAATCTGCTATGTGATTTGGATGTGGAGTGGTATGCTCTTGAGACTCTTCAACATCACTAAACTTTTGAAGGCAGGTCTATTACCCATAATTTTGGGCAGGACAGCAACGTCTGCTTGTGTTTTGCCTTTTTCCTATACAAACTGACTCATCTCACAAGTAAGACAGGATCTGCAGTGCAATGATGTTGTATTCCTACAGTCTTTGCCAGGATGTAGTGTTCATGACATTTAAAACACAGATGGTAACAGGGAGGAACAGGTCACTGTAGCATGAAATGAAGAAACAGGAGCTGAATAAAAAATAATAATAATAAAAAACACAAAACAAAACAAACAAACAAAACCTACACAAAGAGAAGCCATAAGTTCATATGAAAAATAATGAGGATTAGAGATTCTGGGTTCTCCAGACAGTGAGAAAAGGTTCAGGAAGCACAGAAGCACACAATACACTTTATAGCACTGTGAATATTCTCTGAATATTTACGTACTTCCTCACCATGATGAATACCATTCATCATATACATCATGTACATTATATCATGTACATTCTCACATACTGTGAGAAATACTGCTTGTAGAACTTGATATCCAAACTATCACAGAGCAACTGTGATTAGAGAGTAGCAGAAGAAAAAATATGGCAAGTTTCAGGAGAAAACTAATGGGCCTGTTTTTTCAATATACACCTTTAGGCAATTAGAATTAGGCAGAGATTTCCAAGAAAGGTTTTACTTCTCACTCCTCACCCTGCCTTGTTTCTACCAGAAACTTTGCTCACTGTAGACGTGATTCTTTCCATTCAATATCTTCCCTCACACGGCAGCTGGCTTACTGGATTGAGTAATTATTTCTCCTGTTCTCCTGTTCTGGGTTGAGTAATTATTTCTCACCTGTTCAGTGGTACAGGTACCAGACAGATAAAGCCGACAGTGCAGAAGACATAATAATCAGATCATTAGACCTGACACTTACTTCATACTCCTCTTTAAATCCATAGCCTTCTGCACACTTCATTTGGGTGATGTGCTGTAGCAAGTCAGCTACACGGATGGCTGGATGAAGCTGTCCGGTCTGGTAAGGAACATCCACAGGATCTCGCTTCTTGTAGGTATGGGATTGAACCAGGCTGCTTGTGTCACTGACCATCGTATGGGTTTCATCTAGGAAAAGAGTATCTCATAATGTACTGGCTCATTTTCACTTATTAACAAAAATACAAATTACACAGATTTCTAGAGGAATGGCAGAAATCTGACACCATCAACATTGCTTCTGTCTGTGAAGGCTATATGCCAGAAGAACAGTAAATCCATGGAGCAGTTTACACAGGGAAATTGCAAGACTGATTGGAATGAGGCAAATTCCATGATTCTACAATGGAAGCATTGCAGAGCAGTCCGAACTATAATATTGCTTTAAATAATGCTAGCTGATCATAAATGAGTTTTAGATTAGGCATTTGGTTCTAAGCTGCGAAGAAGTTTCATTCTGAAACTTCAACAAGTCCTACAGAACAGAAGAGGACTTGTAGTCTTAGATTAGTTAACTGCAATATTTTAAACTGCAAATTTAGAGCAAATGTTTGGAGTGAGCAAAATAAAAAGATGCACAAAATGGCTTATGGTTTCATCAAGCTAGGACTGCAATGGAAATGTAGATCTGATACAACATTTGGAGACAAACTACAAGAGGACAAATGCAAAGGATCATCGTATCAGGGAAAATGTCTTGACTGGCTGCTGAACATGCTTTAGGACCACGGTATATCATGAGCCATCACATTAGGCATGAAATGTTATATGCCAACTGACATGCAGGCCAACAAACAAGAGAACCCAGTGGGTTGGTTAAAATTTTTATGAGACATGTACTCTCCCAACCCTCCACATCTCTTCCGTGGGGCAAGTGGGCAACTTACCATTGATTGGCACTTTTAAGAAGATACATATCAGGAGAAAAAAAGAGGAGGAGAAAAAGGAAACAGGGCATAAGCAACAGTACTACATTAATAGTTACAGGTAATTTTATGTTTGTAATTTAGTCTTTACAGTGTGATTTCCTAAATGAATCAGATTTTGATCTCCATTTCACTGTACATATCAACTGTACTGATACCAAGGTATCTTACTGTGAGTCAATTCACACAGATGTAACTGAGATCAAAACTTATACTTAGCAATAAATGGACAGATGTGAAAGTGCACGCTACCTAAGGAAGCAGTATCAATTTCTTCCTATTTAGATGGAGTTCTTAAGATTAGTTCAGACTTGACAAGAGAAAAAAACCAACCCAAATTCTGAGGTCAAATTATCATCAAACTTTTTACCCAAATAATAGTTTTGCGTATCTCAAAGAGTTTTTGATTTTTAAATGAAATTGTAAATGTAGTGCTTCGACTTTGCCAAACTACTCCTCAATGGCAGCATACTAACCAAAACAAGGGGTTTACAAAAATAATATATTTATTTTAAAAAAATGTAAAAAATAACATATGAAAAGGAAGCACTAAAAATATTTTCACATTCAAAAGTTAAATAAATTATAACAGAAAGTTCCTCATATTTTCTGTATGAAAAGATCCCAGATTCTCTTATGCATACCAAAAATACTACCACATCTCATTCAAGGTGAGATTCTGGTCTTAGTTATACAACTGGAAATAGATGTTAAAGCCACAAAGCTCATATTTCAAGAATGATTTCAGGGTCTGTCAATTGATACTTATACCAAGATGTATGAAATCTGGTCCTCAGTAAGCATACAGTCAGTATGAACTGTGCATTTAAATCTAAACCAAAAATAATAGAGAACAATTTATGGGTATGAGTATGTGTATTTCACTACTTTTCCTGCTTGTTTGCTAACCTGATCCAATCCAGAGGAAAACAGATTCATCATTTAGTCATAAAATTTGCCAACTTTTGTCTAATGTGTGATAAAATTGTACTGCAAAGCACCTTGGGATGCATGGCATGGAACGTGGTATACAAGTGTAGGTACAGTATGTTGCTGTTGAAATGGCACCTGAAAACTACAAGGCGGCTAAGACACAAAAGACAGAAAGAGTGTAGGAAGTTGATAAGCTGGTCATGATTTTTGAGTGGCTTATTTCTATTTTAGAAGCAGGTTAGAAAGTTAGTTTGCCTTTTTTCTTTTTCTTTTTTTTTTTTTTTTGTCCCCTCAAACTAGAGAAGCTCTAACACAAACTTTTAGTAACTATGATTAAGACAAAGTTACCAGACAGTAGGGGCTTGTCCTATGAAAGCAGCAGTTTAATCCTTATGAATTTCTTTCCCATGAGCTCCTTTGTTTAGACTAATTTTCCTCTCTTGACTTCTTTATCTCTTATAGCTGCATTAATTCTGTTTGCTTTCTTTGGGAGCAATTTTTTAGTTTTTTTTTTTTTATGGTACATTATGAAGCCCTAGTTTTTTGGTTTGTTTTTGAGCACTGTAGCATGAACTTTTCAGCATTTTCACTCTTTTTCAAAGGGTGAGCTCTTCCAGATTGCAGTGCTCGTATGGAATTGGAAGAGTCTCCATCTTAACTACATCTACAATTGCAGTTTGTCTACTTTCCACTTACTGATTCCCATACAGTTGTACAACACTTGAACAACTTTTAATACAACTTATATTTATTTACCAGTTGTATGAACTTATGGCATTGAAGGCAAACTCAACCCAGTATGTTCTCTGAGATGGCACTCTTATTTCTCCATTTTCAGAAATACATATGACTGGCACTTGACAAACGTGACCTACACTTATGACCTACACCAACTATAAATTTAATGGTTATTATGTAAAGCTTTTATTGAGCTCTCAAACTTTCACTTAGGTTATTAGGATAAGCATGGAAGTTTTTCCTCAAGCGTATGAGATTTTCCTGATATCTGAAACTGAGAAGTAAGATTGTCGCCCTCTGCACCAGTTATGGAGTTTACCATTAATTATTAACATTTCAGTTTATGTTTTTAATTGGTGAAGTTTATAATACGCATGAATAATACAAAGATCTTGCTATACAGAAATTTGGAAATGGCAAGTGTGTTGTGGACTTCCTAGCAGTTTCTGGCTTTGAAAACTGAATTCAGCCATTCATCAGACCTGTACCCTTCCAAGGAGGTCACATTGAAAAGTTTATTTAATTCTAACTACATGCTTGACCCTACAGCCTAAAAAACAGCAACAGCAGGTATTAGCTGCAGTAGAAACCCATCACTTTAGTTAATAGCTATATTCCTCAACTGACTCAATCATAGCTGATTTGATTTACCTGAGATAAAATAGTATCCCTATACAAACAGTTATAAACACCTTTTGGGAGATAAACCATGCCTGAATAGGACATCACTCATAAAAGGGTACTAAACTTTTAACATGTAAGGTTACCAAAATATTCATTTTCTACAGTGAAATAACTGGAAGGTTTTCTGAGTGCAGGCTGCTGCATTAGACCATAAAATATATATCAAGCTAAATCAAGATTTTACAAATTTAGGATAAGTAAAAACATATATATGTATTTTTCAGTGTGTGTTTGCTATCTGAACTGCTTGCTTAGAGATTATTTCTTGTGGAAAAAAGCTAACAAATATTTTTACCATCATTACTACAGGACAAAGGATTGAAAACCAAAACCAAACCAAACCAAACAAAAAAAAAAAAAAAACCAACAAAAAAAATCAGAGAAAATATTAACTAAAACGTAATAATCCAGATAAGAAATCTCGAAGTTTTTCTCCTGATAATAGTACTTTTTACCCTGCCCACCCACAAGGTCAGAACAGCTACTGGATGAAGCGTTGAATGAATGCTAAAGCACACAAAAATATCTAACGTCTCAGGCAGTTAAAAGGCACTGCAAATTTCATTTGCATGCAGATTATTACATTGTTACAGTCACTACCATTACCTTCTCCCAGATTTACATAATGTATAAAAATGCACAGGTTCCTTCTCAAAGTTAAAACACTGAAATGCACTTTGCTCAATCTTCTTTTACAACAACAAGTTTTCAAAAATCATCTTCCTAAACTTTTACCTCTTATATGCTTCACTCTACTTTTACTTAAGCCTGTTTAACTTGTGGTTTAGAGAAAATAATTAGTTTAGAGTTAGTTGTTAGTTTTATATTTTTTCAATAATTTGAAGAAAGAGGAGAAGAGGGAAAAATACTTGTTGTAAAAACATCAATCATAGTAAAAGGAGTAAATAGAGAGGTTTAACACTGGAGTTTGAGTTCTTGCTACAGCACATTGCTGTATTTTGCTTTATTACTTTAAAATGTCTCCCTAATTTGTTTAAAGTTAGTATGGGAAGCGTAAATAAATACAAGACACAATGTGGTCAATTACTTAAGCACTGAAAATGCAATAGTGCTTCACGTTTACAGTTTTATTACTGTGCAGAAACCCCTTTCTTTCTGATATTGGGCAACAGCAGGTTTTTCTAAATTCCCAGTGGAAATGCTGTATACTTTAACTGTATGTTTTTAACCTATAGTTCTACCATTTCATTTCATTCCTGTGACACCTAATGCATAATAAACTGTGTTACTGTGTCATGTTATCATTTAGCTGTTCAAAATACCATTTCTCCTCTGAAACTTCTCTTTGACAATCATGTCAGAAACTGTGGCATTGTGAGAAGAAATGAGCTGGTGGGATGGCCAAAACTGTATTTTGTCTGATTTTCTATATCATGAATAGCCTAATTAGGAAACAAAATGTTATTTTTAAGAAGTTACATCTTCAGTTCTGAGAAAAAATGGAAAAAAAATGAGGGAAAGTATTTCAATTGCTGCGATAATCAAATTCTTTTGTGTCACTCCAAATACATGCATAAACATTTCCTCGCAAATCCACTTGTTAAAATTATTTCTCTTTTTTCTCCCCTGACTTGCACTATGACAGTAGAAATCAAGCCTGATAACTGTCTTTAGTACTCTCAGTGTAGACAAGCCTACCATCCCTCCCTTGAGCATAAAACTACAGGTTTTTGAGTACTATTGTCTGTATCCCAAGAACTGTGACTTTCTAAATTACTTCAGCAATAAACTTTGATAAAGGGAAATGTTCTCACCTAAAATTGCAGTTGGCACAAATGGATCTGTCATACATCATAAGCAGGTCAATGCAGAAAAGGTAAAAAGAGAGAGAACAGTAAATGATTGATAAATGTTCCTGAGTTTTCTTTCAGAAAGCTACTGTAAGCAACTGGTTACATGTAATATTTATTAAATTTCCATGGAAAGGAGTATAATAATGTAATTACATATGCTTTTGTTATGAAAAAGTCTCCATAGAATTGAAACCAAGAAAAAAAATTGGTTACCTGGGTAATAAGAGTTAGGCACCGTTGTGCTCAATGTGTTAGTTTTCATTGTAAATGAAGATGGTGAAGATACAGCTGAAAAAAGAAACAGAGCGAGTTAGAGACAGCAAAATGATATGTGGCTATTTAAGCTGAGTGACACGGAATGTGTGATTGACTTGGTTTAGGGTCTGTCCTGATGTGTTTGTTGCACTGGAATCAGGACCTAGGGAAAAGCAGCTATGTCTAGTGAATAAAATGGCTCATTGAATTCGATCAATTCCCTAAAAAGAAATGTAATCAGATAAAGCATTTTGATCAGGGATGACAAATACACTTCTCGAATCACAAGATTAGACTAAACACCAGTGCTTTAATAAAGACATCATGGTGACAACAGGTGCTTTTGACAGAAGCTTTGATCATTAGTAAGTTTACCTAATAATACAGTAAATACTGTATGCAAATACTCTACTGTAGTTCCTTTTTCCTCTATTGTTTTTCAATTTGTTGAGACAGGTGGATAATGTGTACACAGATACTATTATGCCCTGAATATCACTCTGCTTAACAATGGTTTTCAGGCTGTGATACATACACCAATGCTGGCATTGGTATTTAATGATTTAAACAGTTATAAAAGCAAAACACAATGAAACAAATTAAATTCAGTTAATTCCCTGTTATACATAGATCACATGAATTACTATTGTAAGCACAGATATTGTAAGCACAGAGAGAATTAACCTTATCTTTGGGTGAAATGTTCACCCAAAAACTCATTAAAGGCTTTTAAGCAAAGCTTTTTCAAACTCAACCTTAGTTGTGGTAGGTTTGCTTGATGATATTCACACAGATCAATGAATGTAAGTTTATTCTGGATAAGAATATAAGCAGACTAACAGGAATTTGGGAAACAAGCAGAATTAAGGAAGACAGAATCTGCTGGATGAGAAGCAGTGAGATTACTCCTGCTAGCTTTGATCTGCCTTTTTTTTTTTTTCTGTTGATCTTCTAGGGCATACAGTTGCCACCCCTTATTAAGAAGGAGTTATATGGAAACTGGTTTAAATGATGCCAGATGGTATCATTTATCCTAAAAGTGAATCTGAGTCTGCTTTCCTTTGATTATGTCTCCTGAGTCACTGGACAGAAAGGACAGAGTGCTATTCCTTTTGGGTGTGGATGTAGAGACTAGCTGATGTCAGGGTTGCTGCAGCTAATAAAACTGTCTAGATACAGAATGCAGCCAGGTTAATAAACTTTTATAGGAAGCAAGAATGCCTTAAATCTCTTGAGAACAAGGTCTTACACAATTTTTTTTCCTAAAGACTGTCAAGCCAATTCTTCTGGTGACCACATTTATTATGGAAAGTCTGAATTTGAGGTTCTAGCCCTCAATTGGTGTAAAATATTTGACATGCCAAGAATGTCAAATTGATTTAAGTTTGTTCACATGAAGAGAGGATGTAGTCACAGGAACTCATTGAAGCCTCTTTGGTTATTGTGACCATTCAATAACACCATTAAAAGACTACACCATGAGGGCAGAAGATGAAGTCAAACCTCTTGATCTCTTCACAAAAGTAAGAGATCTCATTAACTGCAATGGAATAGTCTCACCAGAATGGCAAGCCAGATTTTTGAAAGATATTTTCAAAGCAATTTCAAAAGTAACACAAATGCAAATTAACATTGCAAATTCTGAGCCTAATGCTGCTGAGAGAAGTCTCACTGTATAAACCTCACAGAGTGTTTGTACAACTGAGCTTGTCAAAGGTAAGTTCTTAAGCTTATTATTAAAGAGTGGGAGTTGGGCCTCACATACTGTCAGTACTTGAAACAAAACTCAATCTTTGATAAATTCTGAAGATGTTAAAAAACATTGGTATATAAGAAAAAAACGAGATTCCTTAAGAACTACAAAAAATAGAATGTTTTGTGCTACAAAAAATATAATGTTTTTTGAACGTAGTCATTCTTTTTCTATTCTTTTTAACAGCTGTAAAAAACTAATGCAGTCCCTGTCTTTGGTCATTGCTAACCTCCAGACAGGTGCAAGTCCTTGACTAAAATTTTAATGGAGAAAAAAATATATCCCAAATTCTATTTATTTTCAGGGTAGATCCAAGAAGACGCAGAATTTTCAACAATCTCTTATGAAATTGCAGAGCGGATAATTCAGCTGTGTTCTTCCTTTGCACAAGCAACAGAAAGAGCATCATCTAGAATTGGAAATAATAAGACAATTGGATCACCATTATTAAGTTATGACATTCAAAAATAAATTTTGCCTACAAAAAAAAAAAATGAGCAGGGATAGCAGTTGAAGGACATGGGACAGCATGAGGGATATAACATTTTTAACATAATAGAAATTGGAGAAAGGTAAAACTACAGCTGTTTCAGTAATGTCTTTGCTCTTCTGCAGAAGAAAAGGATGGACAAAAAAAAGCTCAATTATCCTTATTATTTTTAAAGAAGTCTATTCTTGATGTCTGACTGTCTTGCTCACTCGAATACACACTGTAATGTGTTGCACAGTAGGAGAGTCTGGGTTCCATGGATTTTCCATGACTGAGTAATGAGGAATATTTTAAAAACCATTTGCACCTTTCTTCCACCTTCAAAAAAAAAAAAAAAAAAGAAAAAGAAAAAGAAAAAGAAAAAGAAAAGAAAAGACTTACATCTCCCATTTAGATTGTGCGTGTCCATGAAAGAGAAAGCTTCATCACAGTTGGTGCCTTGCTCAGTGTAGCTTTTATCCATTGAATTCACCATCACTGTCATTTCCTGCCGTGTACTACTCAATGTCTCTTTCCGCTTTTTAGCCAATTTTCTTAAGAAATGAACGTTGAGAAGAGAAAAAAAAAACAACACAACAAAATCCAGTGAGCAGACACAGCCTTCATGTTGTTTAGACCAGTATTATAGTTTGTAAACATATTATTAACATATTTGCAATTATTCCTAGTTTTCTGAAAACATAATTGATTTCACACTTGCATCTTTAAACAGCATTTGACAATCTAGGGCTAGTTGCCAATGCCCTGACTTATGGTGGAACAGCACCTTAATCCTTGGTGAGCACCATTGAATTAGAGTGTAATACTCAGATACAAAGGTGCTGTGAGCTACTATATCAGTGACTACATCTGTTTAAATATGTAAATAAAAATGATAGAAGACAAGATTTCACTGGGACTGACAAATCAGTAACAATTTCCACTTCACATGCGTAGAAACACCCGGAGCTGTTTCACTGAGAGAGCACATAATACAGCTGTACATCATACTCTGTGTTTGATCCCTTACGTACTTTGCACAAGCAAGTGACATTTCAAACTGACTTGCATTTCTAAAGACGATTTTCTGTCACTCTTGTCTTGATTTCAGTGGGATTAGGCACAAGAGTTAGTTGCTTCTGAGCAGGAATGGTCTGTCAGAGACAAGATCTTGATTCTGATAAAATAATAGGGAGTCATTAAACTACAGAAGTGCTTCGGACATACGTACTTCTCTTTTCCAGACCTATCTCTTTAAGATCCATCTAAATTAAAATCTCACCCAGTCTCCCCCAGATCTAATTGTGCTTAGATACCATCAAAATATAACATGTCCAAGACCACTCCCCTGATTTTTCCATCAAGTTCTCCAGGACATCTGTGATTCTGAGGATGGATCTTACATCCATTTGGCTTGTTTCCCTGGCCTGTGACTCTGTTTTAAACTAAGCTTTTCTCCAAGCCCTTACCTACAGATTTCATTACAGTTTTCCAAATTCCCTTGGGTATAGCATCTTCAAAGTATGGGTTTTGCACAGAAATGACTGCTCCACAGACTTTGATTTTCTCATATCTAAGTTCAGTAACTTTTTCTCTGTCAAAAACATAATGAACTAGCTCATACCCAACTGCTGGAAAGGTCTTTTAAGTATCTTCAACCAAAACTAACAGACACTCATTATGTTGTCTATGTTTCCTTCCAGTTCTTGAGGTCTACTGCACCAAGCGTAACCAACTGTACTCTCAAAGCCCTTCTCTTTGTCAGCTCTCATTCAGTATGAAAAAACTATTTCCACCACACAAAAAAATATACCAGCCTCCACTGGATTTACAAACAAGCACGTGTGTTTCCTGTCATGTTGACAGTAGTAGCATACGGGAAGAGCTTTCTATAAACGTCCCTACTGAAGGCTCACTATTCTGCTCCAAACCTGCCTACAGACATACTTGCCAAAGTACTGATACTACTGCCCGCTATGCTGATCAATATTGCATCACAGTCTTCCTACGCTCTCCATCTACCTGCTCTTACCTCACACCTAGATAAGAAGCTCTTTGGGCAGGAGCCACAGTTGTGGTCTGTACCTGTAAAGTACCAAGCTCAACAGTATCTCAGTCCGTAACTAAAGGGCTTTGAAACTAAAGTCTCACTGTTAATAGTAGTAATTATAAGCGCAGGGTCATTGCATACAAAAGTATTAAGTAATTGCATACAAAAGTATGAAGGGTCACATCTGGTCCTCAATATGCTGCTGGATTACAGCTCCATTCATCAGGGCAAGCATCCATGACTGAAAGTGATTAAAGTATGCTACCTTAAAAACCTATTATAGGAACTACAATAATGAGTAGTGTTTTTGCTAATCCCAACCTAGAAGTCACCTGCATTATCTTGAGCCACCATGAACACACTTCAGACTGTGACTGATGTTGAAAAGGAGAGCTGGAGAGCTCTTATGGTCAGTTGAATGGCAGCCACTTGTGAGACTCTATCCTACACTAAACATTTAGATGTGCAACAAAAACTCATCCATAAATGCTCATTATTAGGGATTTCAAAATTTACTAATGATAATCCTAAAGTCCAGCTAAGGAGGAGTGTAAGGCTGTTGTCAAGATAATAAATAACAACAATTTACATCCTCCCTGTAGGTGAAGTTTAACTCCTGATTTTCTCATTTGGAATATCAGTGGTAGACAGAAAAAAATGACTTGTACTAAACAAAGGTTTCATTTCTGAATTTTAATTTAATTTAAGGAGTTTAAATGGAAGAAATTTAAAAGTCCCTTTCTGATCTACAATAGTTTACATTGACAGCAGAACTAGTTCCTTATTACTTCACAGTTCATAAACTCTGAGGGACCATTAGATAATGTAGTTTGAACTCTTTCTTATCAGAGACAGCGAAGTGTCACTCTATCTTGTAGCTTTGTGTCCTCCATCTGCCCCTCCTTCATCTCTAATCAAAATGAATAAGCAATACAGTAGAATGTGGGGTGCGCCTAATTTGAGGCATATCTCCTAATGCATAAACAACTTAATGGAAGTCCATTAGCTGGGTTGTGAATCCAAAACCTGAATACTGGCCAGCTGTGGCCAACGTACACAGTGTGGTCACTGAAACTTCACACATAAGCCACATACTGTACTTTATTTCATGGCTGTGCAGATCATAGGAAAATACTAAGGATAATTCAGCACCAGAGCAAAAGTCAGCAGGTTCTCTTTGACCAGTTATCAACCTGATTAGCTATCTAGACACTACGCAGTATAAAGAAGCCAAAATGCAGTGTATAGTGACCTTTCCTTGTTCATCGGTAAACCTGTGAGTGCTACCTCTATTCACAAAACTTTTACTTGCTATCAAGTTCAGAAGCTCAGCATTTCCTCCAAAATTTCTTGCATGTGAACAATGTACTACTGAACTGGCAACAACTCTTGCTTAACATTTTTTTAAAGAAAAGTTACTAAGATAATTGCCCTGGGCATCGTTATAGTGATACTGATCCCTATCTGAAAATTCACAATATGGTGAAATACATTACACAAGCCACTCAGTGTGATTTTAAAAAATTACATGTTCTGTAGGGTGCACATCTCGAGAACCTGCTGTTACAGGGAACATCCTTTATTTTACAGTGACAATTGTATCCTTCCCAAGGAAATCCAGAGTTTTTGCTTATTACACCAACAACATGAAGCTTAGATTTTACAACATTGGATAATTTTTGTTAAGAAATTACAGACATTTTCTCATTTCCTTCATTTTTGGTTTTGGTCCCATAATCAAGCTAGAGCAGGTTGTTTTTATGGCAGTAACAACTGTATAGTACTTCTGAATCTGAATCTAATTCTGGAAATAGGTCTTGTGGGAAAAGTTCAAATCTGAAACAACTGCTACAGGAAGAGAGAGACACCAGCCAGACTTTTGCACTGTGAACAAAAATACCCACTGGACTTAGTCAAGTAAACTTTAGCTGAACATAACATTTTTTTACATCTGCAATTTTCCAATATCGCTTAGTGCTACAATCTGCAACTCATCCATTCCTTGGATCTCTTGATCCCCAGGAAGCTCTAGCTATATAAAATTTCAGAAATACATAAAACCATGGTACTTCGTATTATCATCTCCATCCTTGCTCTTAGATCTGAAGTCATTTTTTTTTTTTTTTGGGGGGGGGGATGAGGGGAAAAAAAGACTTAAATATTTGATCACCTTGATTCATGGAAAAGATATTTCATAGCTACTCTCTGATGTTCCCTCCTTCTTAAAGGAAGAGTGCTACAACCAAAGGAAAAAACAAAACAGATGGAAGCTCCCATGATGATTACCTAGTACAAAATTCTTTACGTAAGGAAATGAAAAATGATTAGGTTTTCACACAAATAGTGTTATAATCACTATATAAAGAAAAAGAATATACTAGAGCAGTCTCAAAAAAAAGGAACCTGATACTCAGAACAATTTCAAGATTAGCTAGGAACCACTGGTATTTTTAAGGCATAAGAAATGGTGATAACTTTTAAACTGGTATGATGGTAACAGTACTGTAAAATGCAGAGCAAACAACCATACAGACTCCCAGAAATACTTTGTGTGAGATTTTAGGTGTCATTTATTCTGTTCTGTAATAATTATTAATAAAATCAACCTAGGAGAATAATAAGCTAAAGGCTTTGTCACAATCTGTCCCTATTTTAACAGCCACTGTGAAATTCTCAAATGCTCAATCTTCCCCTGTACTGTCCCTTCCTGTTGAGGTCTCCCTGTAAAACGTCTGCAAGTCTGACCCTACTCCTCTCTCAAAATCCTCCTTCTCTGTGATGCCTCCCCTAAACCTTCCTCCAACAACCAATCCAATAACTGCTAAGATGCTGCTACATTATCAGTACTCTGTTTGGTTAATTTTCCATCTATTTACCTGTATCCATTTTCTCTCTTCTGCCTTGACTTAAATAAAAAAGTCTTTGGTACGTAGATTGCCTTTTGTCTGTGTTTGTAAAGCACTAGGCACAAAACATGAGACACAACTGGCCACTACCATAGTTAGATAAGCATAAGAACAGTAAAAAGAAAAAATTTAAAAAAAAAGTGTGTGTGTGTGACTGGGGCTGATAACCAGAACCAACTCAAGCTCTGAAAGAAATGAGCCTTCCATCTTAATTTAGGAAAAGTGAGAAAACCATATTTATTTGAAACAAGCAAAACACTCACTTCCTTCTTTCCAATTTCAGAATGAGTGGTGCTCCCATTTTTATATGTCTTCTTTCTTTCAAGCAAAGGAATAAAATAAAATAAAAACACAGAACTGCATGCAGTTCTGCCATATGCCTATCCAAAAAGAAAGATTTTCTTGAACTAGAAAATATAGACAGAGATGATAGGAAGATTGAAGGAATAGATCCTACCAGAAGAATGGTAGTCC
The DNA here is from genome assembly GCF_040182565.1 of Anser cygnoides. Taxonomy (NCBI): domain Eukaryota; kingdom Metazoa; phylum Chordata; class Aves; order Anseriformes; family Anatidae; genus Anser; species Anser cygnoides. The sequence continues at coordinate 109,855,229 of NC_089874.1, forward strand.
TTGTATAGATAAGGAGTCTTCAGTTTAAAAAAGAGGTAGTTCAACTGGGAATACACTAAAAGTCTAAAAACACATGAAAAGCCTGGAGAAAGTATGCAATGAAAACCCAAACACTATTTCTTGACAATGTAAGAACCATAAAAGGAAGGTATACAGATTTTTTTTTTTTTGAAATACAAAAGTAAATACTTCCACACACACAAAAATAATTATGAAACACATCACCACAGGACTCTAGAGATACCAAAACTAAAAATTTTTCTAAAAGAAAGATTCATTAAGGCCTGAAGGGAGGACAGAGACTGCATTACTTTATCATTGCTTTGCTCTGTTCGTATGTTCTTCTAATGATTTTTTACTGGCCACTGACACAGATGTGTTTTTAAGTCTTTTTCTAAGACTTTTAATCCAACATTTGATGCAATTTTGCTTACATTAACACTCCTTGTTTTGCCAATCTCAAGGCAACTCCTTGAGGAGACTATGCAAAAAACAATGTAAATACTTTATTTGCCTTCCTAACACTTAGAATTCCTCACCTTTTTACATTGTTTAGGCTACTTATGTTATCCCAAGCAGAACTGAAATTTGCCCATCTATTTTCACTGTCTGTGATATGCTGAAAGAAGACTCATAATTATTTTGGGAAAAAGTGCTTTAATCTGAAATCATCTAAAGAGCATCACTGATTCAGGGACACTCAGTCTGAAAATATCATCTAATAAAAGCTCTCCACAAAACGCATATAAGAAATTCAAAGTAACTGACTTAATTCTTGTTTATTGTATTTTAATAGATTTTTATATATTATGTTGCACTTTTTTTTTTTTCCTTTGACAACAAAATAACCCTTGTCAATAACTGTGATTGTTTTCCCATCTTCAGGAAACAGGTTCTGTAAGGCAGACACAAAAACACACATCACAAAAATTTATGAGAATTACATGTGTAAAATGGAATTTGTATTTAGCCTATTGCTTCTGTTTTTCAACAGGACACATTTTGTAACACTGTGTATAATTCTAACCTATGTGAGGAAGTCAAAAACACTACTTTCTACATTTAAGATATCCTTTTAGGACGTACCTCAAGTCTCCAACTCCTCATCTGTATTCTTTATGTTACTTCTTATTGTTATCTGATCCTCTCAGAAAACAAGTTTGAGAAACTTGAGTATCTAATCCAATTCAACCAAAATGGTAATTTTTTTTAGGCCATATTCAACAACTTTCATTGGAAGTAATAAGTACTTCTATTCTGCTTTACAGTTCTTATCAAAACACCAACAGTCTGAACGGATCTCCTTCCATCTCCCTTGAATAGGTGGAGACATAAATATCAAGCTATTGAAATCAAGTGAGGAAGCAAAATAGAAATAGTGTGGTGTCAGTGATAGTGAAGTTCTGCTCATAGCAAACTTCTGTTGTTAAATTTCACATTTACATGCTTTATACTGAAATGTAGAATGCTCAAAAATGCAATTTCACAGTGCCATTACACTGTGTACACTCTATCAGACAGGAAATAAAGTTAGGGGAAGTATTTATAAAGGCACTAAATTTTGCAGCAAGAGCTAGCGAACAGTTAATAAAATGCTTTACAAGTTGTCCCCACTTCAGGGAACTAGAATTTCTAGGGAACAACCACAGGGAAAGTATTTCTCAAGAAAATTAAACTGAGAAAAGATAGGCAGGATCCTGCTGCATAGTGTTGTTCTTGCTAAGGTTCTCCTAGTATGTAAGCCTGTATTAGGTTATAAAATTAGTCTTTGCCCTAAGAAATCCAACATATATTTTGCATTGGCGTCACAAGAAAGCAAAGATGCAACAGTATGGAAGATTGTAGCACAGATTGCGAATATTTGACAATAGCACAGGGTGCACATGTCTTTTTACCCGACTTAACAAATGGGTGGCTTATTACAATGTCTTTTAGGTGCTTCCTCTTTGTTTTTGTTATCAATTTCCTGTGTAAGATCAAGTGGCAACATTATTCATTTCACTTCTACTATGCTCTTGCCTTCTCCGATAAAGAAAAATGAATGATTTTTTTTTAAATGCTGTGATATTTCTAGAATTTGGAAAACAGTGTACCTGATATCATAGTGTTTCATTTTCCCCCCTTTCATTCACTGTGGATTTCATTTTGCCGCAGGGACATAGAAGTACTTTTAATAACATCAAAATTAGTACTGGGAGACAAAAAAGCCTCCCAGTACTGGCAGGAGAGGGAGGAGAAAGGACAATGAGTAAAAGGTGGGGGGAGTCATTTATCTTACAGAGTTATAAGGCTTGAGTGCAAAAAGAGTACAAACTTTTTTAGTGATGTTGGAAGTTACGGAAAATAGCTTTGTTTTATACAAGCATAAACAAAAAGTTTTAATTTTTTTTTCTCATTGCCTATCAGAGCTTTAACGATCTTTTTGCACTTGTTGCAAGTAGATTAGTTCACTAGCATGAAGTGATGACAAAGCATAAAGAAAAAATATTTAGCTACATCCCATTTTCAAAATATTAGCAGTATGTCACAGGTAAAGTGTGCCATGACTTAAAGACAGTGTGGATCAGAAAAGAGAAAAAGAAAACATGGAGGGGAATGTGAAAAGAGAAGGAAAAGCTGATGGAAAAATACAGGGCAGCTTCAGCCGCAGGTACACAGCCAGAACTCTTTGAAAGAGCCAGACTCTTTCTACTAAACATTCTTCCCTCAGTTCTGATATTCAGCACATGCTTTGAGGTTCAATTGTAGTGACATCATTAAAAACTGTGCTTATTTGATTCTTCTGCTTTGTACGAACTTCTGCATCAGGTTATCAGAGTTTCTGCAAGGGAAGGTTATAGAATTAAACCCAGTAACACTTCAGGTCACAGAGGCATCACACTGACAGATTTTCTTTGCTGATGCAGTGGCTCAGAGGGAACACTGGTGACTGACCAACGCTCAGTGAAAAAAAAAAAAAAAAGTAGCTATATGGTATATCAGATTGATGCAACAACTTCTATTTGAAATTGGATGATTCTTGTCCTAGCTCATAGCAAAAATTAATTTTATGGTTACAGTTTAGTTCTTGTTTGTCCACCTAAGAAGACCTCACTGAATTTTAGTATGATTGTCAGGCTATTCAGGAAAAGCTCTGGGCTTTTATAGTATAGTATAAGTATAAGGAATTTGAGAAGCTTTGGCAGAACTGTGTTTAGAAAGCTCCTGGCTGCACTATTTCTGGCTTAAGTTAGTCGCTGGTCTTGGTCTTCAGAGAAATCTACCCATATGCTTTAAAAAAAAAAATCCAAAAAAAAAACCCAAAAAAGTAAAAACCCCAAACACAATAAAACCCAACTACCAACTACCTAAACAGGAAAATAGAACAGCAAGGAGATGAGAGCAGTGACATTTTTCAGAATTGATCGTTATCTAATTCTGAACATGACTTTACTATAAATAATAAATCAGGCAACAAAATGTACCAGTCTACTTAACTGAACTAAGAGGAAAAATGAAAAGCCACAAATTCTCTGAGTTTGTTTCAAAATGCGACTATTTTGAAATATGAATTTTAGATTTGTGTTTTGGTTCTTACTATCTCCTAATTAATCAAGAAGCTAGTGAATACAATGCTTAATGGACTGATAGGTCCTCCAGAACTGTAAAAATGTATAAGAAAAACACACAGATAGTGAGGAAGGCAGAGACCTGGGGCATCTGGGAGCAGTCAAATCATGGTAGGCAGTAAGGGGTGAAACAAGTTCACTGTACTAAAAAATATCACCATAGATTTTGTTGTAGGAACAGACCAGCACCCAGCTCTCTCTTGCAGCTGACTGTCCTGTTCACTAAACCAGTCATACTCTCTGGTCCAGTCAATCTCAAACTACTCTCTTCAAAGCATTGTATTTTTGAAGGTTTTAGAGAGTTCTCCCTCTCTTCTTAAGAACCATGGGGATTAGGACTCTGTGACAGAAAAGGAGATAGGCTTTTAAACACTACCTGGCTGAGCAGGGAATTGAATCCATTCTCTTTCTGCCTGGAGAAGAGAAGGCTTACAGGAGATCTTACTGCTGTTTTAAACTACCTAATTGGAGAGTACAGAGAAGACAGAGCTTGACACTACACGTCATGAAAGGACAAGGTACGCTAGACACACATTGCAACTTGGGAAATTCCCACTAGATATCAGTAAAATTTTGTTACCATTGAGGTAGTTGAGCATTGGAGCAGGTTCTTAGAGAGGATGCGGGATCCCCATCTTTGGAGATACTTGAAACCCTGGTCGACAATGTTGTGAGCAATTTGATTTAACTTAAATCTGCTTTGAGCAGGGAGGTAGAAAAGATGATCTTTAAAGGTCCCTTCTGATGCAAATTATCCTATTATTCCCATAAATGTTCTAGTTGTAGGGCTTTTTTCATAAAAGGAAACCACAGGGATTTAAGGGATTACAGATCTGAACACAATCCTAGACTGTGCCCCTTCAGAAATGTTCTACACGTGAGTTGTACAGTCATAACCCATCTATGGTAATACTAACAAAACTACATACAGTCAAATAATTAAAGATATAGATTCTTTTTGGCTACTTTATTTACTTATTTAGCTATTTATTCAGATATTTATTTATATACATATATTTAGTTATTTATTATAATTTTTTACGCTGCATGAACTAAACCACCTTTTTAACTTAAGGAGAAAAAACTTGCAGAAGTATATTTATCCATAAAGTTTTTTCATAAGAGAGTTACTTTTATTCACATTCAACTGCATCATGAGAATGTGACCCTTTTCCATGCAAAAAGGTAAATTATATTTTGATTTTCAAATGTAGTATTAATAATATACTTTCTCATTTTAATGAAGATTGAAGTGTTCCATTTTCCACTGTATTTGACTTGTATTAATTTTAGCTATAATAATTGTATATATCCCTAAAAAGACATTATATTATTTTACATCCTTTCTACTACACTATTTCAACTTTATTGAAATGAAGTATTTGAAGTTTCTGAAGACATTCTGTTCTGAAAGGTATGTTCACAGGAAAATTCAGCACCTGACCTTTCCTTTTGATTGAGGATACTTTTTTCCCCACAGAAAGAAAATTCATTTTCTTAGCTAACTCTATTAAGAACAGTAAACGAAATTTACACAAAATCTGGACTTTCTCTTTTGTTAGCATATATGCCATCTTAATAATACAGAGTTAACAAGAATACCTAGATTGTTTTGTATGCAAATGAATATATCCATACATATTTTCATTTTAAGAGAGAACATGTAAACAATTGAGATGAATGAAAGATGTGTATGTCATATCAGGCTTTCAGATTATTTCCTTCATAGTATTGTGTAAATGGGTATTAAAGACTGCACAGGGTACAAGAATACTGCATCTTAACATATTGCTTAAAAAATATATTTTGCATTTGACACTGCAAGAATCTTCCTTTTCGTCTCAACAGCCTTTCTTTTTTCTTCTTTTTCTCCATAGTATTATCATATGATATGAATAAAGAAATAAACAGACAACACTGAGGCCTACTCAGGAGGAGGTAGCTGTGTGATGTGTAGTGCCAGACAACACAAACATGAAAGCTTTTCACAGAAATAAATCCATGACAGATTTTGAAATTCTCTTCCTGAAACTAATTAACATTTATAAAAGGCTGGCTAATGATGAAAGAAAACACCTTCTTATCCCATAGCTGTCAGTTTTAAGCAAAGCCTCAAGCTCCTAGGGGTGGTGTGCACCAGAGGTGTCCACGTTCCCTTTGCTTTCACAAACTGAAGCAGGTGGTGGTGTTAAACTGATGAAAACTTGTTCCAGGATGACTTTCCCCACACCAAGTTTTCACCAGATTTGCAGAGGTACTTTCAGTGTGGGGAATTACAGAGCTGTATGGCAGACGTGACTGTTACATGCTAGTTTCATCATCTTTTCACCCAACTGCACACCCGACTCTCTCTTTGAGATTTGCCATATTCCAAGCTCCTTAAGCATGGTCAGTGCCTATCTTTACAAGTAAACGTGCCACATAAGTGGTTCCTTCCACAAACAGAAAATCACAAACCCTACAGTGCACCTGAGGTTGACATGTGTATAGGACATGCATTTTCTATGTGAAATAACTTGGTACTTTCACTACAGGGTTAGTCTTCCAAGTCCCAGTGAAGGAAGCAGATTCACAGATTTGTATGGCATCTACCTAGCTGCTTCTAGGCTTGCATAGGCCCAAGTTAATAGAAAGCAGTAGTAGCTGTGACAGTTTTAAATACAGAAAATATTTTTCTCCCGAGGCATTTAGATCTCTGCATTGACCTCTCTCTCACTGGGCAGAAACTAAGGCATTTCGCTTTATCATAAGGACATAAAATACAGTCAAAGTAAATTGTTTAAAGTTCTCCAAAACATTCTCTTAAGGAATTCCCTTTAGCATGTTTGGCATTTAAATATATGTAAATATATTGTACATATTGTATACATGCATGCATATATGTAAATATATGCCCAAATACATGTAGCGGTGTACTGCAAAGCCAAAAGCATAGGTTTTGATAGGCTTAATCTAATCTGACTCATTCATTGCTTCTGCTCACCAGTAACAGAATACAAAACAGCCAAAGGCTTTTTGCTGATGCAAAATTCCATTGTATTAGCACAGATGTTCTGGCAAATAGATAAGCACACTGTCCTAGCTCTGATGTAAATCCTGCTGTGGGTGGTACTTCTGCAGTTCCTGGGTATATTGTCTTCTGTGCAAGACAGTGTTCCTTGCTCACTCTGACTTTCAAACCAGAGTCCTATACTTCCTCACTTGATTCAATATTTTCTCCCTCTTTATATCCCAGTACAGACAAAACCCTCTACAACATATTTGCTAGTATTGGTACTGAACATTCACAAAATCACACATTATTTTTGATGTGCTACCCACACTCCACCTCCATCACGCACCTTTCACTTTTCTAAGCAATTATTTCCCCAAATCCATTTTCCCTCCTTCAAGGCTTTTGTAATATTCAATACACCTCAGCAACTCAGAATATTCAACTGCATAGAGTTTTAATCAGCCTTTTATAGGAATACATTTCCCTTCCTTTCCACAAAAAGAAATTTGTCTCACCAAAAGTCACTGACTAAAAACTCAGAAAAGGCAATATTCGGCCACGTAAGAAAGAAATTCACTTTTTCCTACGGGAATGTTGAAACCGGTCCACACTGAAATATGCCCTTAAGCCAGGTAGAACAACTAGTGGGATGCATGAAGATATACCCTGAGCATCACGTTCTTAGCATGCTCTAATTTAATAGTGCTCTGTGCCCAACTAAGGGAAGGAAGGGCACTAAGCAGTGGTTCTTAAGCAGCACAGGGCTTGTAAATGATTCAAGTGCTCTCCCAAATCATGGCTATTGCATCTAATTGGCAGTGGGACTGCAGTGCCAGATGGACTGCTTGGTAATCCAAAGCTGTGACTATAGGAGTAAGTGGTGCAGCTGAGCCCTTGTGAGGCTGACACTATTTGGTCACTCTAAGATGCAGCTGCACCCTCAATCCAGCCTTATCCCATGCACAGTAATGTGGCTTCTGGGAGAAACTGTCAGCCTCCCCCTTTATAAACAGCGAATGATGCTGTCCAGCCCCTATTTCTCTCTCAGCAGGTAGATGTGTTGAGGCTTTATGTCTTATATTCAGTGGTTTGTAACAAAGACGTTAATATGAGGCTTGTATGGCAAGGAAGGTTGATTAATCCACTTCAGGGCCCTTTATACCACAGTGGAAAAGGCAGCTGATAAAGCAGCATACCATGGTGGCTTTAGGTAAGAATATTTCAAATACATGTATTTAGATCCCTCCATTTCTAAATCTGTCAAACTTGAACCTATTAACAACAAAAGCTTTCCTAATTAAAAAATGTAAGAAAAGAGTCAAGGAAAGCTGCTGTTACATCTTTAGTAACAATAACATTTGAAAATAATTTTAACAAATGTTTGCATTTAATATGGGATTTTTACTTAGAGTTTTCCCACCAAAAAGCAGCATAATCCAAAGACTAAGGAATCAAAATTTTTACACACAACCACACTACCTAAAACTGCACAGAAACACATTTGAAGACAAAATAAATGACTTGCACTTTTTCTCAAATCAAATCACAAACTACATAAAAAAATATTTTTAAAGACATGCTAGCATCTTTTACCCTCATAAAAGAATGATGCCTTCTTCTTCTGAATACAGCTTACATGGTAAAATTCCTTTTGAGCAAACGGATTTGAAGCTATAAACAATATCACAGCCCATCCCATGCTGAAGTCACCCATTCCAAGAACACTACAGGCATTAACATGAGTTGCTAGGTGCTGTGATGTTCTTCAGAAGGTAACAACCCTGAAATACTATTACAGCACTAAAAATATCAGTCAGTTGGAATTTGCAATTATAACAGCAATGATAGCTGCTGCTCTCATAATACACAGTGCTTCAAATATATTGAGATATTACAGTTTACTTTATTGATGTCATACAGTAAGCATACTGAGTTTTATGGAGACACACAGACCTGTCTTAAGTGTCACACAGAGGCAGCAGTGAAGCCAGAAACCGAGCTAACAGGCTTTCTGGCATGGTATTTTCTCATTGAAAAGACCATAAGCTACTCTCTCACACTTCTTTAATCACAAACAATAATGATATTTCTAAGATAAAATGTGGCGGTGCTAAAATTAAGTCTCCAAATCATTATTTACAGAGAAAGGATGTAAACTGTGACAGCTGCATGGAAAGCTGCTCTTCCTTTATTAAAAAAAATAACATCAGCATTTGATAAGGAAGAAAAGAGTACCTCCACCGCAAAATTTAACATGAGTTCCATAAAAATGATTTTGCACTCCTGAAGAATTTAATGGTTAATACTATCTTTTGTAGCAGTTTATTGAATAATATAGCTAGCACAGAATTCTTCGTGCTAGTTCTGCAAGATTTGGGAGACTGTACTTGAGAGGGAGGGTTTTTCTGCATGTAACATACCACGGTCTAGGTCAGGAGACAGGTCTGAATAGGAATCCCCAGCAACAGAAATCAGAAACAGAGGTTAGTAGGATATTTACTTGCAAGACATCACTTCTACTCGTTAACATATGGGAGTATGTGGTTATCTTATCTGCCTAGAGAAACCACTGAAAGCTTTTTTTGCACTGAAAAAAAAAATGCAGTGAGCAGGAATGCTCTTAAAATAGTACAGTATTTGCTGTGGAACAGCTTTTATATATTTCTTAGTGTTTTGGCACAAGAGTTGGTGTATTTTCTACTGAATTAGGATGAGTAATCTATAATACATACATTATGGGTATTTAATTATACAAAATCACCTGAAGATACCTATAGCATTGTGATTGTTTTCTAAAACTAAAGAAATGTGATCACACAACTTCAAATATCTCTCTTTCATAAACTAGAACATGACAATTTCTCTTTAATGCACTATTTGGTTCAAAGGATAACAAATTGAAGATCAGACACTGAGCAAATGTTTTGACTAGATTGACATTTCCTAGCTTATCTAGGCAAATTGTTAAAAAGCTGTATCTTTTTAAGGAAATTACAAAAGAAAGGCTCCTTACAATTGACTTCAGTGGAGAGTTAAGAGAATGAGGGCTTCAGAATGGTGATTTCCATTTCCTCCCTGAAAGAACGGAGTGCTGCCTCTTTGAAGAAGCTAACAGGCTTCCCTCTGTTAACTTTTACTTGGTCAAAACAAGTTGTCAAAACGGGCTCTTACTGTGTACATCAACCTTAGTAAGTTAGTAAATTCAGTAATGAAAAGATGACCTAACTGCTGCATCATGGGCAATTACAAGAGCTTTTCACCAAACCTCAGATCAGTGCATGGAATGACAATGGCCCTGACTGGGTGGCAATTTTTAACAGTTGCTTCTTAACAGTCACACAGTAACATTTAAGTTTACAAACACTGGATAAAAATAGTATACTGATGGTTTCCCCAACAGCAAGAAAATAAATAATTTGAGAGGATATAAATGGACATCTGTGCAATTCATTAGGGACACACGTTCACTATTTAAGGAGTGTCTTCATTCAATACACTGTAACACCAGGGCTGTCAACGACTTTGTAAGAATATTTTGAGACAGGCAGGTGAACTACAGGTGAAGAGGGTCTACTCTTTAGATGAGAAGTTATGGCAACAAAAAGCTAGTAAACATGAATTTTCTGAAGAAACAGCTTTATAAATGCAAGCTGAAGTATATACATGGGCACCTGGTTCAGGCACTTGGCTGCACGTTTGGTAGAATTGTAAACAGCAGCACAGAATTATTTCCTCTACTGTACCAGGTACTTTCAGAAATGAGGTATAGTTTCTCAGTGTCATGGGTTTGGCATGGATAGAGTTGATTTTCTTCACAGAGGCTTGTATGATGCTGTGTTTTGGACTTTTGATGACAATAGTGGTGACAACACAGGCATGTTTCAGTTGCTGCAGAGCAGTGCTCGCACAGAGCCAAGGACCTTTCTGCTCCTCGTGCTGCCCCACCAGCGAGGAGGCTGGGGGTGCACCAGGAGCTGGGGGGGACACAGCCAGGGCAGCTGGCCCAGGCTGGCCAAGGGGATGTCCCACACTGTGTGGGGTCATGGTCAGCAATAACAGCTGGGGTAAAGAAGGAAGAAGGCAGGGCATTGGGAGTGATGGTATTTGTCTTCCCAAAAAAGCGTTCTGCATGCTGAGCCCTGCTTTGCTGGGAGTGGCTGAGCACCTGCCTGCTGGTGGGAAGCAGCGAATTGATTCCTGGTTTGGCTTTGCTTGCATGCGTGGCTTTTGCTTTGCCTAGTAAAGACAAGGGTGAAGGCTTCACCTAGTAAAGGTAAAGGTGTTGGCTGGTGATGAGTGGTGTCCCTCAGGGGTCCATTCTGGTACCAGTGCTGCTTAATGCCTTTATCAGTGACACAGACAGTGGGATCGAGTGCACCCTCAGCAAGTTTGCAGATGACTCCAAGCTGAGTGGTGCAGTTGATACAGCAGAAGGAAGGGATGCCATCCAAGGGGACTTGGACAATCTGGAGAAGTTGGCCCATGTGAACCTAATGAAGTTCAGCAAGGCCAAGAGCAAGGTGCTGCACCTGGGCTGGGGCAATCCCAGAGATGAGCACAGACTGGGAGAAGAACTCGCTGAGAGCAGCCCTGCAGAGAAGGACTTGGGGGCTCTGGTGGACAAAAAGCTCGACATGAGCCAGCAGAGTGTGCCTGCAGCCCAGAAGGCCAACTGCATCCTGGGCTGTATCACCAGAGGAGTGGCCGGCAGGGGAGGGAGGTGACTGTCCCCCTCTGCTCTGCCCTTGTGAGGCCCCACCTGGAGTGCTGCGTCCAGGTCTGGGGCCCCCAGCACAAGAAGGACGTGGGGCTGTTAAAGAGGGTCCAGATGAGGACCACGAGGATGATCAGAGGGCTGGAGCACTTCTCCTATGAAGAAAGGCTGAGAGAGCTGGGGATGTTCAGCCTGGGGAGGAGAAGGCTCTGGGGAGACCTCATTGTGGCCTTTCAGTACTTAAAGGGGTTTATAAAAAAAAATATGGAGAGCAACTTTTTACTAGGGTAGATAATGATAGGACAAAGGGGAATGGTTTTAAACTAAAAGAAGGGAGATTTAGATTAGGGGTTAGGAGGAAATTCTTTACTTAGAGAGTGGTGAGGCACTGGCACAGGCTGCCCAGAGAAGCTGTGGATGCCCCATCCCTGGAGGTGTTCAAGGCCAGGCTGGATGGGGCTTTGGGCAACCTCCTCTGGTGGGAGGTGTCCCTGCCCATGGCAGGGGGGTTGGAACTGTGTCATCTTTAAGGTCCCTTCCAACCTGAGCCATTCTGTGATTCTATGATAAACTGGCTGTAGTTCAAACCATGACTTCTTGCAATTTTACCTTTCCAAATTCTCTCCCTCATCGCACCTGGGAAGAGTGAGTGAGTGACTGTGCGGTGCTGAGCTGCCTCCCAGGGTTCAAACACAACACTCAATTATGGTGGTTTGCAGGTAAAACTGAAAAAAACAGATTACTCTGCCAGACAAAGGCAGAAATATTTTCATAATTTGGCATATTTTTTTTTTACATATCAAGATTGTATATGGATAGGAATGTATTAATATTGTGGCCTGCATCTGATACGAACATCTTATCTCCCCTGTTCAACCCCAGCCCCTGAGTTTGTCTCTGCCTCTTCGTTTGTTCTGATCTACTAAGTTCGCTTTCCCACATGATGTAAGCGTCCCAAGCTATTTTTCCATTTCATTAACATAACCTGAGGAGTTTTAAATATTTCATGGAGTTTTACTAATTAAAACTTACATCACTGCCTGTGAAATACATATGGTACGGGTACAGCCAGAAATCACTTCACTTGTCAGTAAAATGGATCTTGGAAGGAAGTTAGGAGTAGTTTGACAGCAGTGTTACTCTTTACTCAGAAAATGGAGAATGAGACTGCACTGAGCTGGCAGATGAAAGGATTTCAGTAGGATGAATGTTATTACCTAAATGAAGGGCTGATCCAGGAAAAAGAAACTGCACTTTCAAACAAATTTATTTATGAGCAGTACAACTACTGGAGCCGAGTTTCCTTTGGCTTAACGTCTCGCATTCCCTAACTACTTGCACATTATTCCCTGCACTCCTTTGGACCCTCAACACCTCCTCTCCAACATTTCCCATTGACAGAGGATTGCATCTAAAAGTGCTGAACTTCATGCAATCACAAAATGACAAGGCTTATGGCAATTATAGACCACTCTCATTGACAGATTGGAAGCTACTTATGTCTTGCTGTATTTTTTATATTATCCCCTCAGTCCAACGCTCATCTCTTCACATACTTTGTTTGCCTTCTATGTCTGCTGCTCTGGATTTCAGGTTCGTAAGTGGTGAGACCTTCATTGATTAGGTGCTTGAACACCTAATGTGAAAGCACGATGTGGAATAGCTTGATTGATGTCCTCAGACATTTATTTGCCAGAAATTTTAAATTAAACAACAATGTACAAAAATATCACAATAGAATGTGAGGTAAGCTCAGTGCCTTCTAAAAATCCCTGTCTATCTCCAATGATTTGAAATAGAAGAAAGGGACATCTTGTATTGCATTTATTTTCTTATAATTTAAATTAGTTGGAAATAATCAAACACTAATGACTTTTGCGGAACATAATCCTGTACACAAAATCAAACACGTTTTAAGTTTCCCTTGTCAGTGGCACACTAATGCATCAGCAATGGATTGCTAAAGGTGTTAGGGGCTGAAGGTGGTTTGGGGTTTTTATGCCTGATTATGCACAGAAAGATAGGCAGACATTAATTATATTTTTATTTCAGCACTTTTCCTTTTAACCAGCAAATAAATCACCATGACAGTGCTAGGAGTGCATGCTGTACTAGTGCTTCACTGCTGCTAAACTAGGTCCTAAGAAGCAGGCAGAGTAACTCCTGGTAGTTGTATTCAAAGAACTGTTTTGCATGCGTAACCACATCTGAATTATTTTGATCTGCTTCTTGGAAATAATGCATTTTATTTCTTGCTTGTCCTTCCAACAACACACAGGTTGAGTCATTAAGAAGCAGGAGGTAAAAATAATAATAATAAAAAAAGAAACTGCTTAATTTCTTCTTCACTGTGTGCCATCATCATACTGTCTTTCTACCGGTTTCAGAAAGAAAAAAAAAAGAGTGTAATAGTTAATCTATTGTTTATTCAAAACCACCAACAGAAGTTAATAGACAGTTATAAACTAATTGAGTGCGTCTGTAATGCTATCTCCTCATTCATCTCGCTTATTCAATTTAGCTCTGTTAGTGTTCCATATGGTACAGTGCCCCTGCTGCTAGGAACAGTCATTCATTGCAAAAAAAAACCTCTAACAACAGGAAGCTAATAGTTTAACTGTTCCTCTAAATTTGTTTGACAAAACTGACATTTAGTACGCCATGTCACGTTGTCAGTAATCTGCAATTTACCCTTAGGCAGGCAGTGGATGCTCATTTTATTTACCTCTCATAGTTAAAAGCGTAATTAATATTCCACTCTGAAACAAAGATTAGAGATTTGACAAACATTGCAATTTAAATTCTCCATTATAGCAAACATTAAAACCAAACATCTTTCACACGCCCCATTGCAAAAAGGACACGTGTAGCTGTAATTTAACTTTTTAGTTTTTAATACCACAAACTAATTTCTGCTGTCAGTTTAATGAGGTGGAAAACACAAATCTTGTTGCTCTCTGTGTGCACAGGCTGGGACAGTCAGACTGTAGAGAGCTTGAATCAGTTTGATTCACAATGTTTCAGTCAAAATCCCCAAGTTATGTGAGATAGTGGCGTCTAAAAAAACACCAAGTCTTAAACATGTTGTTCAACAAAAGGCTCCACTAACCAAACACTTCAGGAACAAAAATAAGGTAGCACCACAGCGGTTTTTTGAATTGTTGCAGCATTGCTGAAAATCTCCCATAAGCACAGTCTGGGCTGTAACATTGCCACAGCGCTGCCCACAGAAGAAAGCCCAGCTCCAAAGACTGCGTACAGAGGGCATGTTCCACTTTTCAGCGTTTGACCTCTTTCATCCTGCTTTACACTGAGTCGAGGCTAGGCAGTCATTCAAATCAATTAATCATGGGCTTAAAGCAGAAACATTTTGGAGCAATTCCTGACCTGGGTCAGCTGTCAGGCTGAGGGCAGGGGGCTTGGCTGGTCTGTGCCATCTCTGCCCCTTTTCCGTTCCCTTCAAGGCCAGGCTGGCGTGCTCCTCCTCCTCACCCTCCTTCAGCCTTCACTCCATACCCACAGAATTTACACATACAGCAAATTCAAAGACAATTGCAGGATTTTCTACTCACAGCAGTTCGCTCTGTGCACAAGTCCCATAGCGGGCTGCTTGGTGGCGTTTGCATTACAGCTGATTTATTGTGCCAGACTCTGTGACAATAGGGCATATTATCAAACGGGCAGAGTAGGGGGAGCTCTCAGAGAAATAAATGACTGCAGTTGTAACTCCTGCTAATTTCAACTGGAATTCCAGCTCCATAAATTCTGCGTGACTGATTAAAATTATTAACATGTAGAACACCTTTAGGCAACCACACTGGCTCATTAAACATGGAAGTCTAGAATTATCTCCTCTGTAACAAATGTGTGTGCAAATGTGCGTGCTTCAGAGACATACATCAGGGTTTTATTTTATTTTTTTAGAAGAGATTTCCTTCACAGAAGCACTTAGAATGCCAAAAACAAAGAGCATAGCCTCAACAAAGAGGCTGCTGTAACTCTCTTCTCAATCCATCCTATGTAGTAACCCACTGATTCCTGACTCCTTCACAAGACTTCATTAGTCACTGCCAACTTCAATCTGCTTCAGTTATTTTACATTCAGTTCCCAAAGGAAAAGCGCTCTCCCCACTGATCACAGGCTAAACTAAAGATAAACTGGCTCATTTTATAACTCATCAAGCTAACATGTCCTGAATCACGCTAGCATCGCAATCCAGGAAAGGGATCTCTGAACACTATTAACCCTGCCACAACACTAAAGGAAAGAGATGGCGTTTCTAAAAGTGGGTGTCCAAAACAAAGATTCAAGTTTTAGATGCAAGGAAGTTAGTAAAATTACATTATCTCTCTCCTAAATGTCAGAGCATATTTTCGCTTTCATAATGAATGCATACAAAAATGGCTTAATAGAGTATTATACTTTAAAACAGAGCTATTGATGTACAATCTCAGTTTCTGTGAACAAAATATTTGAATGTCTCTGTTAAGAGCAAATATTTGAAAAGGTTATAGCAATTGAATGAAAGGTTTTTAGATTTTTATTTTATTCTAAAAGGGAAGCAGTTTATGAAAATGTATAAATCAGAAGATAACCAGCAGAGCCACAAAGGTCAGAATCACAGCTGTTGATAAAGGGAATGTCATTAATCATAAGGTAAGAAGTGCCATATTGGATTAGATCTGGGCCCAATTGGTCTAATATCCTGTTTCTGTGAAGTTCTGGATGTTTTATGGGGAATTTTTTATACCACAAAATGCAGATGTGAAAAAAACTGTTTCTGATAACTTAATGGCAAGAGATTGACATTAATTTTAAAATATGAAATTGTACTTCCTTTCCAAAATGCTTTTTAGCAGCATTTATATCAAATTTTAACAATGTGAACTCTGTATATTCTTCAAATCCACTGAGATGATCAGTTAACCTTTGAATCTTACTATATTCTTACCCCAGGCAGCACAATGGTGACAGTCAGCTTCATAGCTTTATGCATTACGTTAAAAGATTCCCCACTATTTTAAATGTAAGTCAACTTAAAAACCCATTCTCTTCATGCTTCTATTCATTGACTTATGGAGACCAAAAATTCCTGGTAGGATCTACAGTTCATTAATTTGTTTACTTTTACTGTGCCTACTTTCATCTTTTTTCCTTAAATGCCCAATCTTTTGCTCTGTGCTCATGTACTTTTCCTGACTGTAATTATTTTCAGTGCCTGACTCTGAAACTTCTCTTCCTCTTCAATACTCTTTTCTACACATGAAGACTGACCAAATTAAGAGCAGTTTTAGAGTTGTATAACTTCTAGCTTGAATTCTTTCGCTACTTTATTCTAGCTCGAATTCTTTCACTTTGTTATGAGATTGATCGCAGTACAGACTCTTGAGAAGCTGCCTGAAAGCATTTTGAGTTTCTGAAATGGTCTAACAACAACAGCTGGATTTTGCAGAAGCAAATTAAGAGAGAAACTTGTACAGCAGGAGAATATATTTCTTTCCAAATCCTAAGCAGTAATGCTTGACTTTGTTAACTTCTCCTCTTCCACATAAATGGAAAGCTAAGATGGACTTCAAGTAAAACTGAAGGGTCATAAGGACATGGTGGTAGGCCCTCCTATGTAATTAGTGTGCTCTGTTGGCTCAGCATCACCATGGCAAGAAGAAGGACTTCTTCCCTTGGGTGAACTAGAAGGATATAAAATCCATTCTCTCCTCGGGGAATCAAATTTTCCCAAGATGGGGAAAGATGGGAAAGCCAGACACTCATTTGAAAAGCTAATATATATACAGGAAATGCTCAGTTTTCTTACGTGTGTCAAAACAAGCTAGTATTTGCTTTCCCTAAGTGTTGGGGGCTTGTAAAAATCTGTTTTGTATCTGTGGTGGGCATGCAGATTGCAAGGTTTTCTGTGAACTAGACAGTTGCTTTTGTTTCTTTGCCATCTGAAGTTTGCCCCAAGGGTCAGTCTAGCAGACTTCTAACATGAAGACTACAAATGTTCATTGGGAATTCTGTTATAAGATTTGCTCTGTGTATCACAAAGGTCACCTGCAATTGTTTCATCTGGTAGTTGGATTGCCCTCCCTCTCCATAAACTTCCTCCCTCTGATTATGTCACAAGCTGGAGAAATCAAAACAGGTTACTTTATTCAATCGTGAGTGTTATGCAGCTTCTTGAGGAGGAGAATTACACTGGATGCACTTACCAGTTGCTTTTCCCCCCTCTGCCCTACTTTTAAGAGAGAAATTAATTTACAACAATTGCTGTGGCAACAGAACAGCAATAATTAAATCCTTGGCATTTTCATGCTAAGTGACACGCTCTAATCAAGAGACCTTTAACTTCTGTGAGAATGGTCTTCAGAAGAGACAAAGGCAACTGTGAAATAAAACATCCAGTTTGAAGGTTCCACTTAAAATGCTCCTATTTTTGCATGATGTCAAAGTTTTGTTTCGACATTTGCACTCCAAATGTAGAAATGAAATTTATGAAGAGTCTGGTGGATTCTACATAAAACAAAGTGTTTTTTTTTTTCCTTTCTGCCTCATTTAAACAGCATCTCATTTCCTATGCCATTCAAGAAGTTCTTGACTCTAACTGTGCCACACTTTTGAGGTACAATCAACAGAAATCATAGGAGTTCAAGAAGTTATAAAATTCTGATAGTATCTTCCTAGCTTAGTCTATGGGAATCCACCACCAAAGCATTTAGCACGCTTTCTAACTGTGAGCCATTGCAAATGTTTTGCTAAAACTGACAAAACTTACTTAGATTTCTAATCTTTTGCCGTAAAGCTTCTTCTCTAAGAAATGCAATTTTCTCCACAAGGAAAATGTCACCTAATATGAATTCCACTTAGGAAACTGAAGTTCATTATACACCTAAAATGAGACTGTATCATATTACACAGAGTATGCCAACATTATGTCCACAGATGACTAGGTAGGCAATTAAATATGAAAGGTAACTGAATAAACAGAGGAATTCAGTTTTGGCAGTCTAGATCACAGCTTAAATGGTCTTTTTTCAGATGTGTCAAATTATTTTTGTATGTATGTATAGTATATATATGTCATTGTGTGTGTATCTTTCTGCATTGGCTGGTTAATAGTACAAGGCAGTATAATATGATATGACCTTCTATATTCCTGTTATATATCATCTTAACCAAGCTTTTCTATTTATAAATTCACATTATATGCAAATTGGCTATACCGCAGTTAACTGACTTTACCATTATATATTTAATTTGATGATGCTCAAGGCTTCTTTTAAATTTTTTTCCAAGTGAACTAATTCATAATTCCATAAACTTAAATGTTCTCTAGGCCATTATTGTATTGTAAATTGTATTTTGCCTCTCAAAAGTCTATTAAATGTAAACCTGTGAATCTGCTCTTCCACTGACATTTACAGAGAATGAGTGAAAATCTTGCATTGGTTACTAACTACCTGAGTGGGAGCTATGTGTGCAAATGCTCAACACATCTTGGGAGTGTATACCTCAAATCCTTTATGAGAAAATTTGCTTTTATAATAGCTATAGCTTATTGAACTTTCTTTACCATACTGCATTATTCATTCAGCCCACTTACCAACTCATTTAGAGTTTTTAGGAATTGAATAAATCTCTCCACACATTCTCTTGTATTCCTTTTAGAACAAGTGATTTAAAAATCTAAAGTCTTGGTCTGAAATGTGCAGAAAGCTCTGGACAGAGTGTATATATTCTAGTAATGTTAATTTAAACATTTATCATTGCTATAGATAAGTCACAAGTACTTAATTTATGATTCAAAAATTTTGGAAGCCCTATGATTTCAATTGGTTGTACCTCAAGACAGCAACAGAATTAGAGCCACGGTATTATTTTCATACTTTCAAAGCTGACTTGCATAGGCACAGGTCTAAAGAAAATTTCTCTTGTTTTGCTCTGAATGTTTATTTGTACTGTACAGCCATTCACTGTTGTGTCCTGAGAAGGGTGTGGACTGAAGCTGTGCTGATTGGATTGGATGTAAATTCTCTGCAGAAATTGACATAGATGAGGTTTTTCATCACTTTCAGGCCACTTCTAGTGCAAACAAATTGTTCTTTTATCTCCAGGTGTTTCTAAAGTTCCTGGGATTTTGAAATTTTCAAGTGTACCTAGCAGCTAGTTGAAAGCTGGAAAATTTGCAAAAAGCTCTTGCTAGTAAAATCTTATCCATGAATACCTTGTTCAGGTTGTGTGTATGCTGTGTGAATGTTTGTGTATCTGCAATGGATGAATGATGAAGTAGATGGAGCTAATTGAACAGTATCAAACTGTGGCGTTGAAAATTGTAATTTTGCTTGTTTCAGATATCACCAAAATCTATTTCTGTGACAAATAACTAGTACTGTGATGGTTTGGTATATTGGGCTCTTACCACATCTCACCTTTTAATGGAAGCTGTATTTCAGTTCTCTAAATGTTACAACACACTCTCAGCATTTGAGAACACTCACTGTGTTTTGCTCTTTTGGCTACTATGCTTATGTAATTAAAAAGCAAATAAACAGTACACATTTAAAGTGGGCAATATTTGGGTCAACAAAGGCAGAGAAAGCACTCCATAAAGCAGCAGTACAAGCAGTACAGGTTCAAGCAATCTCATAAATTAGGAATCTTTTAAAAGTTTTCATATAATCTTTTTGAAAGCCATGGCTATCTCCATTACTATACCTGAGCACTATACATCACACAGAAGAACTGAGGGAATTCAAAGAAATAAAAGTAACTTAGGATGAAACAATGTTGAAAGGAATAAATCAGCATACATGGAATAATAGGGTGAAGATGATGTATAGATACAGAACTCCCAATCCAATCACTGCTCTGAATTTGGAGCAAATACAGCTTTAGACAAGTTTTAAGTGAACTACAGAAGAATGACCTTTCTTTCCACAATACCTTCCATTCGGCACACTTCACTGATGCAGACACTAGGCTGAGAGCCATCTCCTTTCATCTCTGAGTCTTCCTCTCCCTCCTTTCTCCCCTCCCCTCCTCCAGCCCCCGCCCCCAGAAAACCGTTGCTGACATAAAGGTATGCTCTTCCCTTTTTTCCACTGTTTTGTAGTCTGTAAGCAGCCATTGTGCTTTCAAAACTAATCTTCTTTCTATTTATATATCAATAGAAAAAGCCTAGACTGTAGCATTTCACTAAACAACTTCAGGGATTTGAAAAAGAAAACAAGCCTATTTCACTTCAAAATGTCAAGATTCAATTCACCCTACCATGCTATTCAGCACACACAAAGAAGGGATATAATATATCCCAAAGTGTAGTGAGTGACTACCAATCAAAAAATGTCACATTTAGGTAGACAGCTATGGATAAACCTCTGGGAAGGACAGGAAGAAGTGGGCACTAACAACAACAATTATGCACATTCACCCCCCAAGAGAAGGAGAATAAATGTGACAATTACGATTGTAAACTGTGCATCTAGGATAAATACTAGCTAATGTTAAAACAACAGAAATGAGTTCACTATTGTCTGCTAGGCATACACAACACAGTGATAGCATTTGTCTGTTCCTTCCAAAATAGCAATGGCAGTTTAAATAAGTAGAGAGACTGTTTGAAGATTTTGAAGTTTTTTTTTTTTTTTTTTTTTTGTACCCTCTTTTCTTATATCTTCGAAGAGTGTCTCTATTCTAAAGAGATGATTGCAAAATAATCTGAGAAGGATACTTTCAACTTCAGTACAAGCCACCAGATTTCCTCAGTGTCTTTCTTTACCTGTTTTCATGACAGTATGTTTACTAATAACACATTTATAGACAGTTAAGCCAAGAAAGAAAAAAATCACTCCTGTATGTATATAATGAAGGTTGGGCTTGAAAACACAATTTTTAACAATCTGCAAGGAACTAAATATGGCAAGACTGCATTTCAGTCATTAAAGGTGTGTTCCACGTAATTTAGAACATTTAATTAGTTGCCTATTTATCACACCAGCAACGCTAGCAGGAACCTCAGTTGCTTTAATGCAAAGATATTTTGATCACACAAGATGCTTTCAGTACATGCACTATACCATTCAGGGATCTATTCTATTCTCGCTTGCATTGTGTTGTAATGACTTCAGGCAGTTCAAAGGAGTAATCTAAATACTGCAAAGCACACACAGAGATAAATGATTATTTTCTGCTGTCAAAATATCTACCTTTTACTTAGCATTAGATTAACACAGGATTGTATGTGCAGACAGGAGAAATAAATGAGACTATCTGGAAGAAAACGGCATGTCGGCTAAATTAAAGATGGAATCAGCGTGACTTGCTTCAATGAACCAGTTACGACTTATTCTGCTCTTCACTGTGAAATCTCGTTGTCCAAGTAAAGACCTAGGGCTGCACAAACACTGATTATAGTCCCCAGGAGCCTAGGGATCAATGCACAATGTTGCCAACCATCATACCTGGCCACCTCTTGGTCTCTTAGCTAGCAATTAATATGCTGAAAGGCACTGAATATGAGATCTTGTACTTTCTACTACCGAACTCTAACATTCTCTTTCCAGTGCTTTTGTTCCCAGAGTCCCCAGTTCACCCTCATTTTTCAGTCCTCCAATATATTTATACTGCTTGCTAAATCATCAGTAAACTTCATTAGCACACTTCTATTTTTTGTGACCCAATTAGTACTGGCAAATCAGAAATGATCAGTCTTTAGACAGACACTTGAAAAGCCCCTCCGTCAAAAAGGAAGTTTGGTCACTAAAGTAACCAACATTGCAATCTCTCCTTTACGTGTCTTACCATTCCTGTAATAATTTTCATCTAGTTCAACTGATACACTTCCAAATGACACTACCCCTGTTGTCCTACTGAATTCCAGAGAGACTAACCAATTAAATTCCCACTGCGTAGATCATTTATATTATTACGTAAAAATATCCCATTAATTTGACATGAGCAACCTTGATATTTTTTTCTTCCGTGATCCTACTTATATCTTATTTAACCACATGTCCAAATAATTTTCTTTAAAATCTGTAACAAAGCCTTGAATAAAAGTGAGATTATCTGAGTCAGCAGTTGCTCATGCAATTTTTTGTTGTTCTTAAGATGGGCATTCAATATTCTCCAGTCATACAAAACCACTCTGACTCAATAGCTCTATTAAAGACTTTTGCTCATGGACCTGTCATTTCATGTGACAGTTCTTTAAGAATTTGAGAAGATGGATCATTTGCTTCCTCCAGCTTGGCTGCATCAAGAGTTTTGAAATTTGCTTCCAACTTACAGAGGTAATTTCCATTTCCGTACCTTCATTCATGTCAGTCATTCTTTCTGACAGGCATTTATACTCATGTATCCATGATCGTAAGATACAAACACAGTCTTAGTTCAAGAAACTCCCTTCAGCATGGAGTCCAGGAAGAAATGGACTAAGAAGAGTAAACCATGAACAGAGAACAAATATTGTGTTGAAGGGCTCAAATTATTATTCTTGTATCATTGATGATTTCCTTGGTGAGTTATGTAGTAACTTAAGCTTGTGGTAATAATCCTAACTAAGAGCTAAAGGAAATTATTTTGTGAAGAACACCAATTGTGTTGATTCTGTTGTTTCAACCAACCCTCTATCTGAGTAATGCTAAGAAGATAAAATATATATACCTTTCCACTGTGCTTTGATGTAGAATATCACAACAGAATATACACCAGAAGGAAGGGATGCCATCCAAAGGGGCATCTCCATCATCCAAAGGGATGCCATCTCCACCCAGACAAGCTGGAGAAGTGGGCCCATGTGAACCTAATGAGGTTCAACAAGTCCAAGTGCAAAGTGCTGCATCTGGTGCTGCATCTGTGGCATGACTACAGACTGGGTGAAGAACTCGCTGAGAGCAGCCCTGCAGAGAAGGACTTGGAGGTTCCGGTGGATGAAAATCTCGACATGAGCCAGCAGAGTGTGCCTGCAGCCCAGAAGGCCAACTGCGTCCTGGGCTGCATCACCAGAGGAGTGGCCAGCAGGGGAGGGAGGTGACTGTCCCCCTCTGCTCTGCCCTTGTGAGACCCCACCTGGAGTCCTGCATCCAGGTCTGGGGCCCCCAGCACAAGAAGGACGTGGGGCTGTTAGAGAGGGGCCAGAGAAGGGCCACGAGGATGATCAAGGGGCTGGGGCACCTCTCCTACGAAGAAAGGCTGAAAGAGCTGGAGATGTTCAGCCTGGGGAGGAGAAGGCTCTGGGGAGACCTCATTGTGGCCTTTCAGTACTTAAAGGGGGCTTATAAAAAAGATGGAGAGACACTTAGGGCAGATAATGATAGGACAAGGGGGAATGGTTTTAAACTAAAAGAAGGGAGATTTAGATTAGATGTTAGGTGAAAATTCTTCACTGTGAGGGTGGTGAGGCACTGCAACAAGTCGCCCAGAGAAGCTGTGGATGCCCCATCCCTGGAGGTGTTCAAGGCCAGGTTGGATGAGGTCCTGAGAAACCTGATCTAGTGGGTGGCATCCCTGCCCATGGCAGGGGGGTTGGAACTGTGTCATCTTTAAGGTCCCTTCCAACCCAAGCCATTCTAGGATTCTGTGATTCTGTATGATCACATTCTCTTTTTCCCCAGAGGCACAGAAAGCCTGACCTGTCCCAGGACACACAGAAAGATTTTGGCAGAGCCAGATGTTTTAGCACAGGTTGTGCAAGCCCTGGACCTCAAGTGGAAATGCTTTTTCCTTTCTATTCTAAGTCCTATGATTTGTTACAAAGTTACACACTTAATGTCAATATCAAGAATTTCTGGTAAAAGCTGAGAGCACGTAACATGGAAATGACAGAGGAAGTAAAAGACCTGGATGTATTATTTATAACAATATTATTATGAGCCATCAATATGATGCAGCCTTAAAAAAAGGAAATTCAATTCTGTGTTTTAATAGGACAGGCTTATCCAGAGATAGATAAGTATTAATGCCAGGGTACGAGGCACTGACAAGACCTCATGTGGACTCCTCCTTTGCCATTGTCAAGAAAAAATTAACCAATCTAAAATTAAATTGGATCAGGTACAAAAAAAAGGCTTCTGGGTTATCTAGAATGGAGACCTAATTTAACAGTGGAGTGCTTTAAAAGAGGATAAACATGGACCAATGAGGACACAAGTTCCACATGTGATGCATGCAGATACGTAGATAGACACTTTAAGCCCGTCTACAGGTAGGCAGGACTATATGTCTGCTTTATATAACTAACACTTTCAAAACAAAAAGAACCACATAAATTGGAGGCCAAAGCTGGCACAAGAAAAATTGTCTCTGAACTCTATGCATTGGAATTATTTCCAGCACAAAAGGAGCTAATGTATGGAGCAACCTTAAAATGGAGGAAGCTTTAAGTATAAATTTATGAAAGTAATTTTATGACTTTATTATTTAGAAAGAGATTAGACTTGATGAGCCCTCCAGACTGAGGATCCTACATTCTTAGAAATTCATGTGCTGTGATAATCAGAAAAGCAGGAGAAGATATTCATGTATGACATTGTGCATGTGGTTTTGTATTGATTTGTGCAACTTGACAAAGCAAGATATCCGTATCAGGATGCAAGATACAGTTTTCTGTATACACAATCCTTGTGGATAGATTAATTGTATGTTTATCTGCTGGAACTGGATTGAGGACCAGTATTTGACTATTAAGTAACTATGTAAATCTGATGTATTTTAACTAAGTTTTTACACTTATAAGTTATTTTTTTTTGGCAGTTCAACCAGGAAAAAAACACCCAAATGGGCCAAACCTTGCTACCACACAACTAATAAAAAGACAGTACTTAATTTAAGTACAACGAAGGTAGAAGACATATAACATGATAAACCTTTAGCTTGCTACCGAGATTTCACTCATTGTCACTGAATCTTACAGCTGAATTCAATTAAAACTAGAAACTAAGTGAAGAGCATTTGGGTTAAATGGGGCTGTCCATGTTGATTAAATAGAGTATCTTTAATGAGCATGGGCAGATGCTACCTACTGTTCTTGTCTGATTTATCCCAAACACAAGACTTGCACTAAGACCTTAGCGAGTACGGCCCTCTGTGACGATTTTCAGCAGAAACATGGCTGATTCATGACAGACATACATTTCTAATGACAGTAGCAGACATAAACAAGGTATAAATTGAGCAATGCTGATCACAAACAAGATTTGAATTTAGTTCAATTTTTTGCACGAGGAGGTTGCATGATGTGGTAATTCACCACGCCTGGTGTCCAGACACCAAGTGTGTTCTGTACCCCTGCATCTAACCCATAGCTAGCCTAAGGACAAGAGGCTATATTCTTAGAATAGATCATATTGTATCACGTTAGGATATAATCTAGTATATCCTTAACATCAATTAAAAAAAAATATCTTTCCCCATCATGAGGTGCATATGGCTGAAAATCACAGATTTCCAGTCATCCCTGACTTATAGCAAGAGTTGTACACCCTCAGGTCTCTTTCAATACTTTTGCCTGAGAATGAGTGAAAGGCATTGGTGATTTAGTAATACTGTAAAATCTACACTCAAGACTGAATTCAGCCACAAGAGAACAGAGCAAACCTCTAAAATGTGCTTACAAAAGCTCAGTCTTTGCAGTTTGGTTCTACTTTCAAAGTGTTGTGCCTACGCTGAGGAGCTAAAGTGGATTTGTGACATATACAAAGATGAGTTCGATTTACGCCTTTCTTGACTAAACCAGTTATTTTTCTCCAGGGATCAAGGAGACAGTTCCCCTCTTACTCCTCAGGAGGAGACTGGGACAATCCTAGGAAAAAAACACCTCCTCTGAGCAGTGGAAAAAGAGTCACAAAGAGAATCACAGCTGAGGCTGCTCATAAAGGCTTTACCTCTCAGATATCTTACTTATATCTGCTGGATCAATACATTCTCACTGCATTTTTCTGCTCTAGCAGTGGAAAACAACCATAAAATTGACTTAACTGGATAGTTAAGTCCAGTTAATGGCTGAATTGAATCTGCAAAGTATCCCAAAGCAGTTGGAGTGTACTAGCAAACCTGGCCTTTGCAGTTGTATTTTGTCTTTAATAGCAACATTATAATGAGGTTCTCCTTTGTTTAAAGTATATTTATTTTTAACCACAAGTTTGTCTTAAAGTATTTGGGAGGGAATTTTAGGATGCTGGAATGGACTTTGTGATTTGTAAATAACAGACAACATGAAATAAAATAAATTGTCTTCCATGAAGCTATTTTTTCTCTAGTGAAGTTACAGTCCCTATTTTAAATAGATAGCATGTACACAAGCTATTTTATTTTTTCAATTTATTATTTTCATATTTTCACCCATTTACACCAACTGCAGTAGTAAGCAACTATTGTTTCAGCATTCTGAGATTTAATATTGAACAAAATATCCTGTGCTGGTTTACAAAGTCTGTGGACTCAGATATAAAATGGAAAATGGGCTCTCATGTAACTAAAGAGATGGTCAAAAGCATGCCTTAATTCATGATCTATGTAAAAGAAAGTTAATTGAGTTACATATTTTGTTTTATTTTATTCAAAATTCTTCATTTTTTGAAAGTCTTAGCATGTTCCTCTTTAATAAATTTATAGCAGCTTGGGGGTAAACTGCAGAGGCAGGTAAAGATGCAGGGAATCTGCAGCACAGTCTGGAAGATGGACCCTGAGAATTCCTTCTTGTGAGATGTCTCTTACATAATGTATTGCCGTACAAGGGTCATTTGCAAATTAAAAGCATGAAAATGCTGATGTTACTCAAAACTGTATTAGCAGAATCACAAGACAGCATGTGGCCCGATTAATCTTATGAACTCGGCATTAACATATTACTATATCACAATGTAAATTGCACTTTTATGAGCATATCAACATCTAACACAGAGTAAAATATGCCCTGGAGCACCTTCTAAGCGTAATTTTCTTCTACAAATAAAAACAAAGGTTTCAGAGCAATGACCAGTACCACCTTCAGGCTCAACAGGGAATATGTTGTTGTATTATTATCAGTTGCCATGAGTGGCTGCTTTGAAGTTCTAGCTATACCCGGTTCCACTTTAAGTCTCTCATTATGAAGTTTAAAAAAGACAATGTACATACTAGGATTTATTTTCTTTAAAATGCCCTTTCAAGACGTATTGAATTCAACACTTATTTACACATGTTGCTATTTTAACATGAAGTCAGTCAGTCAGTCAGAAGGCAAGAGTGGAAGACCTTGAATTTATTTCTCTTTGCTAGTGATATGTATTTAAACATGGAAGGATTGAAGAAATGAATCAAAGGATTGAAAGAATGAAGGATTGAAGAAATTTATATATACATATACTACTTAAATGGTTATGTTCTAAAATAAACAACCAATAAGGCCTGCTACAGTTGAATCATGTTTTCTAATATTGTCTATGTGATTGGTATTGCCTAATACTACTTTCTGACGTTATTGTGGGTGTAACAGAAATATTGAGAAGATGGGTAACTAACTATCATACCAAGTCTTAATGCAATGTTCAGTACAATAGATCTTGCTCTGTTAATTACGACAAAATGACTTTCATTATTTTCTGATTCAAAGAGACTGACTGTGCAAAACACCTGCTTTGGGGATGGTTCCCCGAAACACGGGTATTCAGAATATTCTTTGAGAAAGTCCAAAGACTTCACAGAAATGGCTACACATAAATGAAGAATTCTAAAAAGGCTTATCAGGAGTTTCACTGTTCCTCTCTGGAGGTCTGGATGTTTGGCTGGAATTTGTACAATGCCGGTTCCTCAGTGCTGGGGAGAAAAATGCTCAGAAAAAATCCACTTGCCATTCTATTTACTACAAATATCCTACTAAGACATTCTGTTTTGTTCTGACTGAACTCAAACCAGGTATTTTTAATATAGGCAAAAATAAGAATTGTACTGAGGATTTTTTGTTTTTTTTTTTTTTTTTCCAAAAACAGGATCTTCATCTACCTGGGTTGATAATGCACTCAAGGACAGTAGAAAGACACAGATATATCGTGCAAGTTTACCCTTCCTTTTAGCACCAGTGAGAGAAAACAATTTGATTACGGTGGCTTTCTGCACCACTTAACTTTAAGTACATGCCATTAGCACTGTATGGTGTAGGAGAGTCCCATTTCGACTAAATAAGTATTTTAAATGAAGTGCCAGAAAGGTTTGGTCATGGAATGGTGTTCCACACTGACTCTCATCAGATGGGAAATGTGGAGACCTATCAGTTGCCGAAGTCCTTGCCTATGTTACTTTCAGAATGCGTAGGCAAGAAATCACTCCTCTGCTAAAATAACAGCAAATAAATAACACCTAACAAATAACCATTGCTACTTCAGACAAGCCAAGGAGTTCCTATTCATAAAGTAGTTTGTGTGCATTTTTTTCCATCATATTATGCCCTTGTAGTTCATAACAGAGCGGATTGAAAGTATCCTGCTCTTTGCTATGCTACTTGTTAAAAGGGCAGGTGTTGACTGTGGAATTATGTAACTTTATGAAACATTGTACAATGATTTATTTTAGTGTTCTCTTCTTTTTGTTATACATCTGCTGACATTCAACCCCACAATAAAATACTGTATTAAAAATTCAGTTTCCACTTGGCTGACATGAAAACACAAACATACTTGATTTGAAAATGCCATTTACACAACTGGTCTTCAAACAATTAACTGTTTTCCAAGCAACGGAAAAAATAATCTCTGTGAAAACATACTTCAGCCTTACAACACCACCAAGTACTGTGAATGTCTGCAAGTAAAGTGAGGTGTTTAGCAAACAAAAAGGGTAAGCAATGAGGACTAAATATAGTCGGAAGATGAGATACAGCCACCTGACTGTATAGCCTTTTAAGTGCCAGCTGTATAATGAGAGTAAATATCAGGTGAACATGAATTCACTGACAGTTATCAAGAGAAAAATAGTTGGTGTCAAAACAAACCAGTACTACAAAATCGCCACGGTAGGTTGCTTCTCTTAATAACTTGTTCTAGCTGGATTCAGCTTTTCTGCAATTTAACATGTCTCTTTAGAAAGATGGTCTGTTTCCTTGCTAAGAGCAACCTGCTGAAGAGCTGGCTGAATGCTAGGTTCGTTTGCAGTTCTGATTTGTTTATCTTAGATCTGTTTGGCATAATTGCATATGTGAGAATAATCATTAGATGCCTGAAATAGTGCTGCGCCTATTTGAATGGAGTGATAAGGAAGAACCTTCATAAATAATAGTTAGGTACAGCATTAATAGTCAAGAATTTTCTGTCTCTGGAGTAAATGTTCTTATATTTGGATGAAGATTGAGCACTGAACACAGGAACTGCATCATCTGCAAGCCACATATACATGAAAAATAAACAGGAAGGCAAGCATTCAACTGCTGAAGGCTGAGTGACATGGTTGGCTCAAATATTTTTTTATATGAATAGTAGACTGAGATGCAGAACTCTGCTTCTAGCTTTGCCTCTGATGTTCTTTGCGAAACTTCATTCTTTTTAAAATCCTCAGTGGAATTTGTTGCTGAGATGCAGCCTTTTATACTGCTACATCAACTTAACTTCTAGCAGCTGATTCATACATCACACTTTTAACCTTATTATCATATGTAACTAAATAATGATATGAAAAAGGCATTTTCTGAAAATGAACATCTTCAACAGTAGGATCACTGAAAGGCCTAAATACAGTGCTTTTTGCATTCCTTATGGCTGTGCTGTTATTTACTTGGGAACTACTCATCTTTCTTACTCCTCATTAACTCATTTGCCACCTGAAAATGTCACAAGAACATGACTTTGTACTGTTACTGTTCCACATCGACATGAAAATGCCATTTCCTTTTACATTCTGCATGCTGTCCAGAAAAACACAAAGATTTAGAGGCCTGGTTGACTATAGAATATCGGTATTCACATGCACATTTCTGGCAGAACTTGCTGCAAAATTATGGGTTGGTTTAATGCTACGGAATAGAAAAATGGCAGCTGCTGCTGCTACAATGAAGGGTAGCAAAAATTCCAGCTGTGGATAAGCAATCCCTCTTTCAGTGTAATACAGAGAGTGATATTTCTTATGATTAAATGCAATGTGCAACTTTGGCTTCTTTCTCTTTAATCCCATGTTCTCAGCTACTTAACTTTCTTCAGGATTGAAAAAAAAAAAAAGATGCTCAATATACCACTCTCACAAGCAAAAGTATCCATGGAATAATTAATGAAAGCTGTGTAATTTCTTTTTTCTATTTGTGAATCAACCCATAATTTCAATCTCTTCTGATTTCTGTATAAACATTTATTTTTAGCTTCAGAAATGAAAAGCTGACAGGCTTGGTAAAGAGACATTCAAAAGAAATAAGGCACAGGAAAATTTTAATAGCTATTAGATATAAGTGTAAAACTGCCATCTGTAAAACTCCAAGATGCATATAGGAAGAAAAAAATGCAGCTGACTTGTTTAAATATCTATATTTCGCTGGTAAATTAGCTACTGCAGGAAACTTTCCAGTATTTGTAATAAAATAAAAGATATGACCCTGTCTTGTAGTAGAGCTGACTAGAAGGTGAAGGGACCACAACAACCTGTCCCACGCCCTTAGATTTGCAAAGGCAGAATGTACCAGCAAAATGTCTTGTTGCATTTTGTTACAGACTTAAACATCAAGAGCTGCAACTTCAAATTTGCACCCTTCTGAAGATTCTGGGGACCTCTTCAAAGCTTTTTGTCGTAGGAAAAAAGAGGAGCTTATGGCAAGCCACAACATGTAGCAGGTTCTTGCTGTACCGATCTCCACTTCAGCTGTACTAGAAGAGTAAGTGCCTTTGTGAGAATTTGTGAGAAGGTGGGTGGGTTATCATGCCAGAGAGGAGAAGGATCTCGGTTACTTTTCCTTACACAGCATACCTTTACTACTGTATCACCAAAAATTACAGTCCATGTGCTACTAGCTAATTATATCCCCTGTAAAATGGATACTTGTGGGTGTTGTGCTGTGAGGGAAATCTGCCAGCATCTGAGGCACTGTCATCTGAGAATTTTCAATGCTTTTCCTTCCGCTGAAAGAACTACCACAGACATATATATATGTATTTTCTCTGCTTTGCCTCCTGGGACAGTTATTTCCCTTAGCTGTTCCCTTTTGGGGCACATTCTTCCCTTGATAAAGCATTGAGTAGTCTCAGCACATGGCTAAACCAAGAAACCCAGGAGTGCTCATTAGCTCCAGCATCCAGGTGCGTGCCCTAACTTCATCCTGACTCTCAGGTGAAACTGGGAGACGTCATCCCAGAGCCCAGGGGCCTTGATAACCTGGTGTAGGCTGCAGATACAAGTTAACCAAGATACTCAAAAAACTAGGATGTATGGCAATGTACACTTGGTCAATGGAGTTCTTATAGGAGGGACCTGGTGGCTGAGGACCCACTGGCCTTCCAGGAAGACAGCAAAATGTCACTGACATGATATGGCTCATTGGCTCTTAACCTGTTCACAGCCATTTGTCTTATGTTGTACTGTCAATGCCTACATGCTGCTTCAGGTGTCTTTGCAACAAAGCTGTTGAACTGTAAATACCTTATGTCTTGAGACTTGTCACAAGCAGAATTAAAATCCATGAAGTACCCCAGCACGGGCTTCCAAATTTTCAGCAATGTGAAGAGATGAACAGCTTGTTTTTTAATGATCATACATGCAGATATTACCTGAGCTAAAAGGAGTATGAATAAAAGAAAAGGGAAAGCCTTTTCCAAGATGAGCTCAATAGCAGGCAAAGTGCCCTTCTGCAGTAAAATCTTATAGCATGTCACATTGGCTTAAACCCACAAAAATCTCATTTCAGAATGGGAAAGTGAACATAATCCAAACTGCATTACTTCTACATTAACCTGCAATAATGATGCTATTAGAGAAAGTTGCAGAACTAAACTAACCCCTTTAATTTTGAAAGCTGGTGTCTAGGTGTTATCATCAAAATGCTAGCACTTAGATACTTAGTAAGACTGCACCCAAATAAGTCTCAATTTTTGTTCTTCAAAGCTTGTAAAAATGCCACAGCTCAAAATCAACAAATGGGAAAGTCTCAAAGGAGGCATTTATTTACTAGCTCTTGGTGCAAAAAAAAAAGAGGTTTATTGTGCAGTGCACATGTACACGCACACCTACAGAGATTAATATTACAGCTTGCATAGAGGAATAGAAATACCTGACACTAGTACTCCAGCATTTGATTTCCTTCACTTCAGATACATCCTCAAATGGTATAAAAATAGACCTGCATTACTTTCTGATGTGACTAAGGATCTTTAGTTTTGATCTACATACAACTGCATTAATAATAGATTAAGGGTTGCTATCAAAGCATGATCACATGCTCCAGAAGGAAGAAACTACAAAGTACAGCTGTCAAATCATGCTCACTAGCTAAAGCAAGGGCAAACTAACAGTATCTGAACTTTCAGGACACTTGCTGATCTATTCTGTCTCTCCTATAATGTTTCATTCCTGAGCAATGACTTGCATGCACATGACACAAACTAGTATTCTCCTTCTTACTGACCTTGGACCCATGTGGAAAGATAAGATTTTTTCTTTAAAGGTGACTATCACTGTAGGATGTAACGCAATAAAACAACAGCTTGCAGAGAGCAGGAGGAACCATGGCATAAACATTTTGTTGGTTCAAAATGACAAAGTAGCAAGTGATACAGGTTTATTTATCTGAACCCAATTTCTCAGGGATTATTCAATCTTGAGTGGATGATGCCCCTCCAAAATGTACAAATTCTGAATAATCTTCTACTTCTTATTTCCTTGTAACTATGCATCTCTCTTAAATATGCAGCCTAGTCTATCTGATCTACTATCTGGTAAGTATCTGACAGCAAAATATGCAACAAAAAATGAAACACCATATCACTATCTTTCCTCAGAAAGGAAAAGCAGTTCTGCCATGGCCCACTTAACATTTGCAAAGCAGACATTTCTCAACACCAAATTGAAAGCAAGCACATAAAAGTTACTAAAATGACAGCCAATGGCTAATATGCATGGAGATCCTTTTTGTCACCCACAGATAGGATCTACATGAATATTTACAGAGAAGACCACAACACGAAAATCCTAGATCACAGGCACTGTGGAAGCTAATGAGATACAGGGAAGATGAAGACAGGCCAATTTAATGTCGAATTTCTAGAGACTAATCAGCAATCCTGAACCAGGACAGTGATATTTCCTGCTGTGTTTTCCTTCCTGGTTAGTTAATCCAAGCTATATGCATTTCTTGTATCTCAGAGAATGAAAGACAGAGCAGTTTTTCATTCACAGCAAATTCACAGGTCCCAAAATAACACCAAGTGATTTTTCACAATGTTTTACAACTTTCTGGACCACTGCACTTCCTCTAAGAAAAGCCTCTGAGGAAACAAAACGATTTGACTAAGATAGTCTAGATTCTCCATGCTTCAAATGCAAGAGATATATTAAGAAAATCCTGCACTAAGAGCTTAGTGCAGATTTTCATTGGACTCTGATTCTGTCAAGACGCACAAAAACAACTAGGCTCCCAAGAATCTGCACAAAAGGAAAAATAAATATTAAAAAGGGAGAATCATGTGACAAAAATGTCAAACTGTTAATATTTTTAACCCATGAGACAATAATGTAGAGATTGGAAACACCTACAGGAGATTAAGTGATGCAGCATTGCTCAGATGAATGTTTACAACAAAATACAAAATCCATGACGAATTTGATAGGATATTAATGGGATGAGCACTAGGACTGCAGTAGTCATGTCTTGCGTTAACTAAAAGGCAGCATGAGTTAAAAGGAAAGGGAAAATAAGTTTTAATATTTGGAGTCTGTATTAAAGATGTGCAACCCTCTGCAAATAGAATGGCAGTCACACACAGAGTCCATAGGTGAATGTAAAAGATGTGATTAACCAAGAGCAGCATATCTTGGAGTGCTTGTAGCGGGCAGTAACCTTTTATTTATTTTTGAGGTTAATTTCCCTTTCTGAGGGTCACTAACTTGATCTTATTTGCTTGACTTACTGTTGGTCTTCTTTAATCATAGCAAAAATCCTTTGTAAGTAATGCCTGTGTGAATTAAGCTAATTTAATCATACGACCTTTTCCATCCTATTGTCACCCTATGACTATCTGACTTCTTCTAATCAGACAGAAAATGATTATACTCTAAGTGGTATAGTGTGCTAAATTATTTTATTTATGCTTTTCTGAAAATCATGAGATGCTAAATTATTGTATTATTCTGTTGTAGTGTTTTCATAGCTTTATCCAAAGAACCTCCCAGTGTAGTTCCTGGGCTTTAAATAATTTATTGTCCAAAGTGTAATCCACATGCACAAGGGTTGAAGCAGTAAAGCTCATGTGCTGATTACTCTAAGGGTGGGAAAGGAGGCAGTTCTGCAGCCACTGAAGTATCAAAGCAGACAGTATCAGAGAAAAGACTTTATACCTCTCCTGGTGCTTTTGCTAAGGCTACTCATATGAGAATATGTGTTCTGCAAGTATATGTGACTAATCCTGTCTTAGATGGTGACAATTCCATCACTGATTTTCAGGTACTAATGTTCCAATGACATACATTTTCAGGCAGCGCTGGCTTTCTATTCAGAAACAATAAGCTATTTTTTTCTCAAATCCAAGTGGTGGCAAAGGAAGCATGAACTCTACCCCTCTGATATCAGACCTTCAGTAGTCATGATATCCCTTCTTTGCATCTGTTAATAGCAATCAGAATTTAATAAATGTGCAGAACATGGCACACAAAGATTTAAGAGCTCTCATCACCAAGCTACTGGCAAAAAGCAGACTTCTCGGTTCCTAGCCTCATGCTTTTTCCATAACCTATTTGGAAACTTTTTTAAAAAGCAATTGTGAGTACATTTTTATGGCAGGAAGCAGCCCGCAGAAAAGAAGTAAACACCAGGATTTCTGAAAGAATGATTTCAAAGAACTACAAAGTTTTAGTTCATTCTGGAATGAAGGTTTTGCAGAATTATTAAGATCACAAACTCTCTGGAAATTCTAGGTAAATTGTAGCACTATGAATACAGCCACATTTTTCATCTGCCACTGTAGTTCTATCACTATTCTTTCTCTTATACTGCATGGCAGCAGTCACGGCAATATTTAGAAGTGATCAAAACCTGCTTTAATCAGCTATTAGTAGGACCTGAAAAAGGGCTGTAATACTGGTGGTGGCTTTATTGCCTTGCCTCTTTGTCTTTACTAGCAAAATATACAACCTGTCCACAGATAACTTTTTAAGGTCAGTATGTAGGGTGAAAAAAAAGTCCCTTATGAAATCAGAACTACATTCAACCCATGCATGCCTTGCAGTATTACATATTTATATGAAACACAATAAAACAGCTAATTTATTACACGACACAAGACAGTGATTTATTAGTCCTTTGTTGTGCTGTGAAAAAAATGTGGAGTCTCTTGAATTGTAGTCTGATATAGTTTGGTTTTGCAGCATCCTAGCAATTCTGTCCAACTGAGAGTAGAATATGCATCTGACCACATGCAGAACACATTCCTCTATTCATCAGGCAGAGAAAAGATGGATCCCCATTCTTTAACCTTTAATTAGTACTTAGCTACATTATGCATGCTTAGGGCAAAATTAGCCATAAATGCTTTCAGGGGCAGTGTACACTTACTAGTAACCTTTGCACGTAGAAAGTATGTATTTCATCCAGAACCAGCAAGTGGAAAAATATATAGCAGAGAGGGTTGGACAGCATATAATTAAAATTGCTTTGCATATTAGGTGAGCAACTAAAGTAGAAACCATTACTCTCTGTCTGCAAAGCAACTCCCAAGGTTGTTGCAGACAGAACCAGTCTTGCAATATCCAGTATATGCTGCATATGACTAGTGAGAAATAGGCTTTTTGTTAAGGCAAGGCTGAGACATCCAAATGTTGGACAAGATTCTGCAAGATTCTGCTGAAGTCCACAGGAATTGAGGGCATTCAGCATTTGAATTCACATAGCAAGATACCACAGAATGGTACTTGTTTTAGATATTTTAGGCTGTCAAATTTAAGTGGTTATGCTCAGTTTGTTTTACCCATTTGATGTCTGTTTTAGCATTCCAAGATTTTGAAGCAGTGAAGCTTTCCAATATCTAGTCAAATTACCAGATGTAAATATGACATTTCCTTTAAGGATATGATTTGAGGGAGCATGCTGATTTCATTACATTATACAGTGGGAGAAAAATATATTTATGATCTTAAAAATCTCATCTAATTCAAAAGCAATCATACACCAACAACTAAAGCAATATGTTCTACTGAATCTTTCCATGGGTATATTTGAGCACTTACTAAATCTAAATATATCTGCCTGGACTACCACTCGCTGACTTTAGCTATGAACACTTTTTGTGAACAATACTTTCTACTTCTAGATTCCATGTCATTGAAGTCAGCTAATAACAAAGCTTAGAAATTAATTTACTTCAGGTATGCTATAACAGCCATAATCAGCTATAAATCCTTTTGCCCTATTTGCATTTACCGAATTTGCCTTAATTATACTGCTGCCTAATTATGAAACTCAGTCTAGAGGGGAACTCACAAGATGCAATGATGCAGAAAGCTGAGGACAGTTTATTCCACTTCATGGATTTACAACTTTCTACTACTGCAAACTGTTTGGAACAGGCTCTATTTGTGAGGTCATTAACATGTAAACAGTGTCACACTGAAGACGCATGGCAATGACCTACCATGGTAATGAAAAGTGATATTGAGTTTACTAATTCAGATAAGGGTACACAGATTGCCTTTTCTCTAACGCGCGAAGGCCTGTCACAGAAATAAATGCATGGTCCTTGTTGCAATTAATTTGAATCTTGTTCTTTTAAAGCTTTACTTGTAGATTTAATTAAAGCTTTCATGCAGCACACGCTTTCAGGAAGTCTCTATGTTTAATGGCTTTTTCTCCTAAATTAAAGAAACAAGTGAAGGTTATGATTCAAAAAACAACAGGCAATCATAAAATGAAAAGCTATTCTTAATACAGTAAGCATTATCTTGTTTTGACATAAGTAAATACACAGTACTGTGGGTGTTCAAGTATACTTCCTATAATTAATGTTATATTGGAATTTCTACGGTGACATCATTTTCAATTGCTTAAGATACAATTTCTCTTTTTGAACGTAAAATATTGCATGCTAAATTTCAATGTGGATGTGAACATTTTTAAAGCCTTTGCAAAATAAATTTTATATAAGAAAAAAAATGATAAAATGAAAACAGCTGACTTTTTTCCCATGAAAATAAAGAAACAATGTTCAACACAGAAATTACTCATTTAGACACTGAACTTAGTCTTTCATTAATTTTATCATGATACATGTTCCCACAGACTAAGTCTATCTAAGTCTGTTGGTACATCAATGATAAAAGGAAGATTAGGGAAACTGGGTCGTCTCCCAAAAGAAATGGGAGACCTGGCCACCTGCGATATGGAGAAGGCTGAGGTACTCAATGACTTTTTTGCCTCAGTCTTCACCAGCAAAAGATCTAGCCACATAGCCTGGGCCCCAGAAGGCAGGGATTGGAAGAATGATTAACTGCCCATTGCAGGAGAAGATCAGGTTCAAGACTACTTAAGAAACCTATAGGTGCACTAGTCCATGGAACCTAATGAGATACATCATAGAATCATAAAATCATAACATGGTTTGGGTTGGAAGGGACCTTAAAGATTATCTCGTTCCAATTCCCTTGCCATGGGCAGGGATGCTACCCACTAGATCAGGTTGCCCAGGACTTCTTCCAACCTGGTGTTGAACACCTGCAGGGATGGGACGTCCACATCTTCTCTGGGCAACCTGTTCCATGGGTCCTGAGGCAGATGTAGTTGCTAAGCCACTGCCCATCATATCTGAGAAGTTGTGGAAGTCTGGTGATGTTCCCACTGACTGGAAGAGCGGAAACATAACCCCCATTTTTAAAAAGGGAAAAAAGGAAGACCTGGGGTACTACAGGCCAGTCAGTCTCACTCCTGTGCCTGCCAAGATCATGCAGCAGAACCTCCATGAAACTATGCTAAGGCACATGGAAAATAAGGAGGTGATTGGTGACAGCCAACATGGCTTCACTAAGGGCAGATCATGGCTGACAAATGTGGTGGCCTTCTATGATGGGGTTACAGCATTGGTGGATAAGGGAAGAGACAACTTCATCTGTTAACAGCTACCTGGACTTGTGCAAAGCATTTGACACTGTTTCTCATGATATCCTTGTCTCTAAATTGGAGAGACATGGATTTGATGGATGGTTGCACTCAGGGAGTTGCAGTCATTGGCTCAATGTCCAGGTGGAAATCAGTAATGAGTGGTGTTCCTCGGGGGTCAGTATTGGGGCTGGCTTTGTTTAACATCTTTGTCGGCAACATGAACAGTGAAACTGAACACACCCTCAGCAAGTATGAGGTGACAGCAATCTGTGCGGTGCAGTCGACACACTGGAGGGCAGGGATGCCATCCAGAGGGACTTGGGAGGCTTGACAGGTGGGCCTGTGTGAACCTTCTGAAGTTCAACAAGGCCAAGTGCAAGGTCCTGCACCTGGGCCGGGGCAATCCCAAGCACGAACACAGGCTCGGGAGAGTATGGATTGAGAGCAGCCCTGAGGAGAAGGACCTGGAGGTACTGGTAGATGAGAAGCTCAACATGAACTGGCAACGTGCACTTGCTGCCCAGAAAACCAACTGTATCCTGGGCTGCATCAAAAGCAGCGTGGCCAACAGGCTGAGAGAAGTAATGCTCTCTGCTCTCATGAGACCCCACCTGGAGTACTGTGTTCAGCTCTGGGCCCTCCAGCACAAGAAGGATGTGGACTTATTAGAGCAAGTCCAGAGGAGGGCCACGAGGATGATCAAGGGACTGCAGCACCTCTCCTACAAAGACAGGCTCAAGGAATTGGGGTTGTTCAGCCTGGAGAAGAGAAGGCTCAGGGGAGACCTTATAGCGGCCTTCCAGTACCTAAAGGGGGCCTACAGGAAAGCTGGGGAGGGACTCTTTGTTAGGAAGTGTAGTGATAAGACAAGAGATAACAGCTTTAAACTAAAAGAGGAGAGATTTAGATTAGATATTTGGAAGAAATTCTTCACTATGAGGGTGGTGAGGCACTGGAACAGGTTGCCCAGAGAACTTGCGGATACCCCTCCCCTGGAAATGTTTAAGGCCAGGTTGGATGGGGCTTTGAGCAACCTTGTATAGTGGAAGGTGTCTCTGTCACAGAGAGGGGGTGGAACTGTGTGATATTTAATGTCAACTATGTTCCAACCCAAACCATTCTGTGATTCTTTGATTCTATCTAAGCAATAGCCCTTTAGTAAATACAACAAATAAATGGAATTACAAAAAAGAGATGGAAAAGCAAATAGTCAGTAGAATAATTGAAGAAGAATTAGAAAATAAGCTGGAAGGAAGACAATGAAAGTAGGATCTAAATAGCATGTGAAATGAAATCCACTCTGGACAGAGAACTGGACAAGAAAATCCTATGAATGTCCAGTATTCCAGCCTCAAAAGAGGTTTACAGTGCTTTGAGTTCCAGCAAAAGGCAGCTGAAACTGTTGTACCTTATTCAGCAAAAAGCACATCACATTCCTGCTGGTAACTTGTACTAGGACTGGACATACAACCAGAGTCAGTAACTTGTTCTCAACTTTACTTAAAGTTCTATTGCCAGTAACACCCCTATGTTACGGCTTAAGGATCAGGATCCTATTCTACGAGGTATCATAAACATGACAATCTCACCCTAAAATATATACAAAACATTCAGTATATTATGTATTTATTAAAATAAATACCAAGCATTCAGTATTTCAACAGCTTTTGAAAATACACTGTAAGTCATGAACCTTAGTCCCTTCGAAGAGACCCTTCCATGGGCAATTGACAAATAGGACCATAAACTGCAACATAAATTCCTTTACACCTAAAACATAACCCAGAACACATTTTTAAGCTAAGTAAAAGCCTGTCTAGCCTACCCTAACTGTAACTTGCTGCAGCCAATATGCATCCATTATTATAACTGAACAAATGTTGGACAAGTCCATACTGGAAGACGTACTTCTGGCTACTGACATCACCACACAGGAGGACAGCACACTGCCACTTTGCATGGGGAGATGCTGAGTGGCACAATTACTCTAAACCACATGATCCTCTCATTCCTGGACAATGGTGAGATGCACAGGTTAGAGAATGCTTTGCTTTGCCTTTCCTTCAGACACGCAAGAGATCATAAAATCATAATCATTAAGGTTGGAGAAGCCCTCCAAGATCATCTGGTTCAACCATCACCCTACCACCAATGTCAACCACTAAACCATGTCCCCAAGCACCATGTCCAGCCTTTCCTTGAACACCCCCAGGGACGGTGACGCCACCACCTCCCTGGGCAACCCGTTCCAATGCCTGACTGCTCTTTCTGAGAAGAAATGTCTCCTCATTTCCAACCTGAACGTCCCCTGGCGCAGCTTGAGGCCATTCCCTCTAGTCCTATTGCTAGTTAACTATGATAAGAGGCTGACCCCCCTTTCAGGTAGTTGTAGAGAGCAATAAGGCCTCCCCTGAGCCTCCTCTTCTCCAGACTAAACAACCCCAGTTCCCTCAGCCGCTCCTCACAGGACTTGTGGTCCAGGCCCTTCACCAGCTCCGTAGCCCTTCTCTGGACATGCTCCAGGGCCTCGATGTCCTTCTTGTAGTGAGGGGCCCAAAGCTGAACACAGCACTCGAGGTGCGGCCTCACCAGAGCTGAGTACAGGGGGATGATCACCTTCCTGCTCCTGCTGGCTGCACTATTCCTGATACAAGCCAGGATGCCGTTGGTCTTCTTGGCCACCTGGGCACACTGATGGCTCATGTCTCTGGCACCTCAAACTTGTGTCTTATGATTAGAGGAATCAGAGAATGAGCAAGGAGAGAAGCAAACTCCCTCTGCAGGTGCACTGAGTATAATCTAGATACCCCCAAGCCATGTGGTTCTATGTCTCGCCAATGGATCTGAAATTCATAATTTGTGTGAGAAACCTCAGCAGAAGTGGTCCTGAGCTTCTGCTGCTAAAACGAAAACTAAGTGTGCTTCTTTACGTTTTATCAGCTCGGTACTCTAAAGGAGCAGGTAGTTGCTGGCACAAGCCCTATGAAGCCCTGCTCTGCTCCAGCTACCACCTTGTTTTATTTGGATCACTGCTGCTGTTAGGTTGGCACAGGAACTAACCACAATTATGCAAGACTTTTTTGACAGTCCTACAGTTTTCTCTCTATAGCACACACTAAAAGCTACAGTTTAATAATAATAGTAGTAATAACAATAAAACCTTTCTAGCACACTTGTAAATGAAACACAGCTTTGATTCTAATACCTATGATAAATCTTTAAAAAATAATTTTGTTTTGTAACAGGGTGTCCGGAACTGATGAAATGCCAGTCTTTGCTGGCTTTGCAAGCACACAGCACAGCCTGCTCCCTCTGTTTCCTTATCTGCTTTGTTTTTGTGAGTCTCATATTCACAGATGATGCAATCTCATTAGCTACACTTTGCATGTTGTCTATTGTTCTGAAATTAGGAAGGACCCTGATCAGACAGAATCCCTGCACAGACTCTCACAAATGGAGGCAGAGGCAGAGGGCCAGAGTGACCAGAAGTGGCACAAGAAACTAACTGAGGCATAGTTTCTTATTCTCCCATGTCAGAGTTAGGCACTTCATTGCAGAAAAACAATGACCAAGAAAAATGACAGAAAGAAAATTTGGAAATTAAAGATGTTTTCGGTCTGCTAGACACTGTGGAAAGCACATGGCCAATGTTCTCTACATCAGGGAACTAGAAATGTAGACTTTAAAGAAGCTCATGGAATACTGTAGGTAAGGAAACAAATGGAGAGGAAAAGAAGGAACGGGAGCCAAGATGAGAACAGTTTCATTGCGAAATTAAGTGAGAACATTGACACATGCTACCTGGAGATGGATTATCATTAATCTGGCCACATTCTTTTCAAGGAGGGTCAAAAAAGGTATTTCAGCTGAAGAATCTCCCATGGGATTCAGGGGTTAGATAAAAGACTACAGATTAGAAGCTCAAACAAAAATACAATAACTCGGTAGAAGTTATTGCAACACTAATGACTATAACACCTCAGTGCCCTGTGCTGACATCATTCAACAGACATAAACACCTTGTTATAGTTGTTCTTATCTCTATTGCAGAAGTGATTAAGTCTGTGCTATATTGGAGCAAAGAAGTCTTAGGCTAGATTCACCAAATGATTTCTTCTATCCCTTTTTCTTTAAGCATTTCTCTGCTGCTGGTCCTCCTCGAGTCCAGGATAGATGCAAAGCCACATTAACCTTGTTCCTTGTAGTCCTACCATTTGCAGTCATCTGCTACTGCTCATTTCAGTATTTCATTAAACCACTTTGAAAACTAACACCTCAATCTAACTAACCTCAAGAAAAAATAAAGGCCTTTAGTAATATAAATTATGATGTGAGTTTTGGTTTTAATATGCAGTTTATCTTCTCTACTGTTAACACTTTTACATTCACACAAAGTGTAATGGCAGGTTTAGGTTTAGAGAGAGTAAGTTTTCAATGTCATTACCCATCTTGTACAATAAATACTAACACTAAAACAGTGAAAAACTCTGCTTTCCATTTGGATAAAATGAAAGAATCTGAAGTCAGTGTCTAGCTATCAATGTATATAGAAATGCAATTTCAGAGCTAAAAAGGCATGAATCACACCTTTTTCCTGAGAGAAGATTCTATTTTAGCCTTAAACAAAGTGAATGAAAATGATTCATCTTATACCCTCTTTTAAAGTCTATTTCAACAATGATGGAAGATAACAGTAAAATCTCAGTAACTAGAATGACTGCTGTTGACAGAAAGCATGACTGACTTGGGAACCAAATTTTTAGCAAACTACAAACAATGTCAACAGGCTAATTGAGGATTAATTCAACCCAAGATTTTACAGAGAGAATGATCCACTCTGGTAAACAGGTCACAGTAACTGAACACGACTCAATATGGAACAGCAATACAAATGCACAAATACAGAGGGTAGCTTCTTTAATACACATACCTGTCTCTATCCTCTCCTCCCCTCCAGAATGTACGTATTATATCTCAGCTTTCTGTATAATAAAGATAGGCTTTCAGGCTTATCCTACAAAGAGTATATGGAATCTACAATTTCTTAAAAAATTCTCAGCATTCAAT
The DNA here is from genome assembly GCF_040182565.1 of Anser cygnoides. NCBI lineage: Eukaryota > Metazoa > Chordata > Aves > Anseriformes > Anatidae > Anser > Anser cygnoides. The sequence goes on from NC_089874.1 coordinate 109,898,855, forward strand.
TCAAATCCCTGTGTATTAGTTTAGAAAAGGGAGACAAACCTCTTATTAAACCAAGACATCTCTAGACTACATAAGCGTTTATTTTTCCTACAGTCATATTGGTCTCCACACTAAATGTCTTTTAACTTCCAAAAAAAAAAAAAGCAGTGTAAACTGAAAATGAAACTGCCCCTTTAAGGACAGAAAAGTCTCCAAACCCTTAGCTCATCTGCAAATTTACTGCTTGACACTGAGGGAACAAGGACAGTAACTGAATGTGATTGTGTGACCAGCATAGCAATTAATCACTTCTGATACTTCACCTCACTCTCTCTTTAGTACTCATTTATTTTGAAAAATCCACATTTGCAGCACATTACAGGTTATGGTTTCTCACTCAACACCTCTGTCCTAATGTGGTTTTGAGAACTCTGGGTAACTTTAGAAGTGACTATGGGTTTCCGACTTGTAGGTGCTAGAACAGTAACTTGGAGTGAGCATCTAAATATGCCCACAAAAGGGCAACTGAAGCAGAGCTATTCCTCTGTGTGTATACCTGTGCTAATCTGATCTCTGGCACAGCTCAAGAAAGCTATTTCATGTAGTCAGATCATTGTCCTGAGGGGCTCACAAAACTTTAGAAAGAGCTAATAAAGAAAAAGGATTTACTTACTGGTGGTCTGAGTGTTAAGGATTATTTATAAATTTTGCTATGGAGAAATGTGAACATAAGCCTTGGCTATACAGCAATACAATCACATTCAAAAGGATCAGAAGGAACAAGAGATCAGTGTAAGAAATAATGACTTCAGACATATTTTTAAAAATAATGTGGTGTATTTTAATTAAAAATACAATTTTAATTCTGAGATTGCTGAGTATCTCTGCATGAAAGCTAGATATTTTACCCCCATACTCAAAGCATATGGCACATAGCCCACTAATGTATTTTTCAGCTATGCCGATTTAGTAAAACTCTCTCCTTCCTATTTTGGGCACTGCATATTGGCATTATAGACTTTACCAGATGCAACAAAACTCATGGGACATCCCCAAATGATTTAAGTCTAGCCTACAAGACAATTACAGAAATCCACATTTATTTTGGGTTACATGATTCTATGATACAAGTCTATGTAACTATGCATATTTAAAGATCCAGAAGAGATCATAGGCTTCGTCTAACAGATCAAACACATCAGGCAGTTCAAACACATTCACATTTTTCTGTTCAGAGCTCTCCTCTACCTGGAAGATGTGAATGGATGAACTTATTTTAGTTCCAGAGGCAGCTGCAGTTGGGAATACCAAACTGTTTATAACATCTCTCAGTATTTTCAAACTCATATGTAAATTTTAAATGCTATGACCACATCTTTCCTGGAACTATCCAGAAATCACTGCTAAGAATTTAAACAACATTGATTTTCTGAAAATGTTATGACTCTGATTATTAGGGTCATTTTGCCAATCTGCTAATCTTTTGCCATAGGTGCTAGGACGATTGCATTGTTCCTAGTCAGACTGGGGAAATGAACCACGAATTAAGTCTCTGTACAGAGATCCAGAAGCCAGCACTGGAAATCTGCTGGCAAAGCAAGAGACACAGAAATAACTGAGAACACTTTTCCAGACTCGTGAGCTCAAGTCAGATATCAACTGCACCCCAAACTATCAAATTCTCATGTAAAGGAGGGTATGTTTTTATTTTCGTTTATATGAAAAAGCTCAATGTTTGTAGAATTAATTTTCTTGCAGGAAAAGTTCTGTCCTCTCTGAGTCACATTAAAAGTATTAGGCAGTAGGAGCTGTTGTTCTATGCAGTCCATTTTAATAATATTTCAATGTTTTAAGCTTCTGGATTGAGATTTCTATACAGGAGATGTACCTGGAATGCATCCCCGTGCTAAGTCACCTAACTAGATGATTAGTGCTGGGTAAGACAACATCAGCTAGATTTGATGCTATTAAGATCCCAACATGATTAATATTTTCTAGGAATACTTGGTAATAATTGTCTCCTATTTCCCTGCTTTAGCACAGGTTGAAATGACTTGTAATAAGGCATAAAAATAGAATAACATTATGCACCTAACTGCTGTGTAGCACCATTGTTGCATAAGTAGCTAATTTCACTAATAACCATACCATACCATTTTGATATCAAATTCAAACTGAGGGACAACATCAAAAACTACCTTCAAAACTTTGCATTTTAATTGGGCATACATCCTACTCATAGCAAGGTAATGAAGCCTTTTCTCAAAAACAAGATGAACAGTTACAATCTGTAATATCTGACCCGGAATTTGGGGTAAGTTGAATTCCCCAAACTGCCCATCAGAGGCCAGTGTCTTCAGTAAATTCAGAGAGAAGAAACACTCTGTTTGCCTTCATGCTTGAGTTTGCATGAATTTAGTTATATTAGCTCCCGACTAATAATGATTAATGATCTCCAAAGCAGACAGAGCCTCTACCTAAATCTTTGTCTAAATGAAAATCTTGAATATAAAAGATAATGATCACCGATCAGCACGGCGCTGCTTATTTTCACCTCACCAAGAGGCTTGTCTAGTTCATTAACCACGAATACACAACAAACTACCAATGTATTCTTCCTTCTCTGGCCAGTGTTGCTGGGGTTTTGCCCATCCAAAGAGGTGTTGGGAGAAAGTAGAGTCATGGCAATGCTGGCTGCCACACTGTGAACACCAGTCATTACAAGTGTCACTAATGACATCGACCCCATTCTTCTTTTTCCCCACCTGGAATTTATGAGGAAGTCAAAAGACCTGCTGCAGAGTTAATGAGCGCTGTGAAACTTGCTCTAATCTTAAGAACAAAAGAATTCATAAAGAACTAACTATGGCCAGACAAAAAACAAAATCTGCTTCCTGACTGAGGTGAAAGGTAAAAAATGCACCAGTGAGCAGGAAAGCAAAAGTGGGAGGAAAGGCGCAGGCAGAGGCACTTAAACCCATTAACAAGAAGTATAATTCTTAATAGCAGTACTCAGCTTCTTTTTTGTAATGTCTCTTAACTGGCTAACTAGTAAACACAAGATAAAATGGAAATAATTCTCTGCCAAATATGCACAGCTGTAGGTCCACCTCTGATGATTCATCAGCAGCACTAAGCATCTGCCAAGTTTTTCTTTTTTAATTTTAATTTAGGATGGATCTTGAAGTGGCAGAGATTGCAGTCTACTAGGCAAAAGGAGCCCACAGCACATAAGGAAAGCAGCACACAAGACAATAGTAACTATTTCAGTGCATAGATGTTGGGTTGGATGTCACAGCTTGCATTTACAATGACTAATCAGTAAATTTGAATATGATACTCAGTATAGAAGTGGTAAATTAGCAATAGCAGAGCACTTCAAATGATGTTTCTCAAAATATAGATCATTTTATAATCCATACCAACTTCCTCAGCTAAAAATAAAACTGGAATGAATTCTGCATTCATCTAAGATCTCCACCAATTTCAGTGAAATTGCATGCTGCATAAACAGGTGTAGAATTTGATCCAGAATGTTTCCTCATATGGTGGGCTGATCTTGTCTGCTCCTTTCTGGGCTCTTACTTTCCTTCTTTCTCCAGACAACCAGCAAAACAACATACAGTCAAGATCACACAATTTCTCTTAGAAGAGTCAATGTACCCAAGCCACAAAGTTACTACATTTGGATCACACCAACAAAAACACAAGTCTTTTTTTGAAGACACTGTAAGATTATCCCGAATAAAAAGAAACCCTATTCCGTCCACTATTAATAGCCTCTATGATTGAAAACCGTGGACAAAACCTGTTTCTAAAGCTTATAGAAACATTTCAATTCACACATTTTTCATTGTTAGTGAAAAAAAAGAAAAAAAACGGTATACTCCAATATCTTTGAATAATGAAACAGTGCTTCATTTAATGTTTCATTTGTTTCAATTTTTGTTTTTGACTTAGCCTTGAGACATGAATCATATTAAAATATTAATTTAAATATGTTTACTTGTTATGGCAACAATATACTCTATGACTTACTATATTATACTAGTTTTACATTTTAAAAACAACAGTTAAATGGTCCCAACTGAATGTTTTCTTGAAGGCCTATTTCATGGAAAATATGGTCTTTTTATCTCAGGAACAGAAACAAATTTTGAAATACTGTATCTATGGAAGAGAGAATTTTTTCTGACCTTCACATTAATACAGTGCTTTAATGAACAGTTTAAAAAAATTGCACTATATGTAGAGTGTCAAATAATGTAATATGAAATATGAATTACAAAGCAAATGAGCAGTTTCAATATATTCAGAAGTCTTAGGCAATTTGAGCTAAGAGGTTTAAATTTTAGTTGCTTTAATTCATTTGAAGTATGGTTCTGCTTCCTAAGTTTTCAACTTAGAAAACATATACTAATTTTTCCATAAGTTCCATAAATGAACGTTTCAAGCTTTTTCAACATACTCATTGAAAAAATGTTTATTTAAAAAGTATGAAGAGCTACTAAAAAGGAACAAGAGAAACTTAGTATTACGTTTGAACAAAAACATAACTGAGATTTTTTCTTTTCAAGAGCATTCAACTACCAAATGTACCTGAAAACTAGTAGTATAGTATGTCTCATGCAAGTAACACCCCATCTTCAGTAACTATATGAAAATATCTTCAAGTTTCCTATGAATTTTAAAGTTGAGCTTTAAAGAAGACACGTATCTGTTAGATCATTGATTTCTACTGGTGGCCAACAAGATTAAATAATCTTAAATGCATCTCACTTTGCAATTAAGCAAGATCTCTAATATTTTGCTAAACCAAAAACTACCATGTATTCCGTGTACCTGGAAAGTGGGAACAGGTGAATAACCTCTGAAAGTTATTTGCTAAATTCACAGAAGAACCCTTCTCATTCATCACCTGCTGACAGCAGAGAATGAAGCAAAGACTTTGGGTAAATAAAAAATCATATAATGGTATTACTCGGGACCGTATCAACATGATAGTTTACTTACTGAAAGTTATGGTTCATCATGCCCTCATTTTTTATCTCTCTCCTTTTAAATCCACCCCAGTAATGGCAATGCATGATGTTTTCGCATGATCATTATTCATGAAAAAGTAGTATTAAGTACATAGCAACAAACGGAAATGCTTGTACATCTCTAACCAATGGTATATTTTCATCAGGACAAATAAGAAAGAAACCACTACATAAATTCTAAAAATTGTTACTTAGGCATGAAAATTTCTCATAGACATGGTGGTGATATTTATACCTACTACTTTTTAATTAAGAAAATTCATTATGTAACTATATTCAAAGGACTCTAATGCACAGTATGAGACATAGAAACTTCTGTAAAACTAAGTATTTCTTTACATTATTGACCATGCTGTTTTTTTCTTTTTATCTTGGTAAAATTTTTTTAAGGTTTGGTTTTCATAAAGGAACTTGCAATTTTAGCATTCACTAATTGTGCATGGAACAACGTGGCAGAAAGTGTGTCTCTGATGTCAAAGAAGTTACTTACAGGTAATAAGTGTAGGAGTGATAGCTTCTTCTGCCATGATGGTGGAAGGATTAGGCAGTGGTGGAAAAGATGAAATGGAAGGAAAGAAAAGCCAAATATTAATGTATGAAAAATCAAGATGAAACTGAGACCAGAACTGATGACACAAATGGAAGGTAGCAAGAATGCATATCTGGGCATATCATGCAACATGTCTGGAACAGACAGATGACATATCCATCTCTATAAAACTTTAAACAATACAATACATAATACGTCTCCAACTGTTGAATCAAATCACTTTAAAGCACATCCACTAAGTAATGTTAGATATTTTATGTATATTTTCCCCTGCATATAATACATATACAAACACTCCTAACTGAAGAGATAAAACACCTTCAGTTTATATTTCAACTAGATTAGGAATAAGTATAAGGAATTTATTTCTACATGTTAGAAATTCAACCATAAGGAATTACAGAGTATACATTATTTAGCTTCTTTTCCTGTCACAAGACTACAGAATTTTTGGATATCCCTTTACTTCTTAAAGAAATCAGTTGACATTGACACTAGAACTTGCTTCCACAAGGGAAAATCAATGACAACAAGGAAATAAATTTCAGCTTTTTAAATAACTATTTAAATTCTGAAGAAAAAATTACTTCCTGGTGCTTTCCGTCTACAGCTATATCCGTAATTGTTATTACAACTGCCTTTAAATTACTTCACATTGAGTGAAAACTTCCCATGTTATAACAGAAGCAGAACGGCTGTCCTTATTGGTTAAAATGATTTTGGTGGTATTTCCTTATGTGGCAGAGGAAAACATAAGAATTGATCGTGTATCCCTGTTACTTCTGCCTATGTGAATGTTACAGAGAAGAAGCTGGAGACCTAGCACCACAATCCTGGGAAAATACGAACCCAGCCTGTCTTTCCTGCATCACCTCTTACACAGCCAGACCCTCCACCCAGACACGGACTGCATGAACACACGGTGTATCAGCACTCCAGTTATGCTTTTCTGCTTTACATCTCTCCCTTCGTTTTAAGTCTCCTGCAAGTAGGACTACAACTCTCCAAAAGGGCTAAGTTCCAACCTAAATGAATTCCATATATTGAATTAAAAAGAGGCTTGAGATCTTAAAACATTTCAGAGCATAGTGTCAAGCAGCATTCACATGTTGGTAAGATAAAAGACTGAAAGAAACCATGTAGGCACTTTTAATTTTTAAGCATATACATACCGCCCTTTGACTACAGAGGAAACATGTAAACAGGCCTTGCAAAGGACTATAACTAATGTTAACTTGCCTCTAGCTACATGCTTCAGGCAACCCTTTGAAAACTAGGCTTTCATCAAACTTTCTCTCTCATCTTCTTTGTGTGAAGATGCCGTTAGAGATGTTTCCCAGTTTTCATTCCCATTTTTCTGATGAAACAGTATTGTTCAAACACGAGAGGCTAGATATTGAATATTTAATCACGTGGCAATCTGCAAAAATGTACACCTGTTAAAACTGGGTTTTGAAAGATGTCTAACAACAGAGTAAAGGGAAAGCTGCAGAAACAGTTGTACACTTCTTCCACCAGCACATATTTCCTTGCCTTCAGTAAGGAGTACAGAATCAGATCCTACCAAAGCAGTTCAACCTATCTGCTCTATTAGCAAAGGGTTGTTTTCATATCTTGTTCAGACGTAATTATATCCCCCCTGCCCTTCTTTTCAGAATTACTCATTCTCTCACTCATTTAGAAGCTCATGACACTGCCAACCCTATTTCTTGCCATATGTTGCCATTGCAGAGATTTAATGTAATTAGTACAAATGTTCTCATACTTCTAGAAGATGTATAATAATTTGAGAAACAACAATAAATACAATTAATCAGAGAAGCACTGCTGGTACTTAAATGCAGAATTCTGCCAAATACATTATAGAGATGAATTCTGTGTGAGAAAACTACTAAAAATCCAGGAGCTTTAATTTGTGTGAAAATGTCCCATTAACAATTTGTGTAAGATGAACAAAATTAAAAGTCTCAAGCTCCAGTTATTCTTAGAATACTACAGTTGTGAGATTTTCCATATGAAAGTCCTTGATAGTCATGGTTTTTGAGTCTCTAGAATACCAGACACTGAAAAAGCAACAACAACAACAACAAAAAAAAAACAACAGCTAAAACGACTTACGTTTGAAACCTGCATGTAAGAAAGTTTTAGACTTGCAAGTTCTCAGGCCACATGAAAAAAACACCATTTCTAATTGAACAAATGTAGCATTTTAAAGAAATAAGGACAAGTTCCATTTTACTTCCTACATAGAGTATACAGACTTTCTCTCTATATATGTATGAAAAGTGTGGAAAAGTCTCTTTCTGTAGAAGAGTATGACCCAAATAATTTGGCCTTGGCCAAATTTTCTTCTGTACAACCATGCATAGCTTTTCAGTCACTTTCCATTAGAGAGGTTATTTTATGTCAATAAACCGTTTCTGTGTATAGTGAAAATATAAAGCACTTTTATATCCTTTGGGACCAAAGACATACATAAATTTCATAAATATTACTTGTAGAATAAGGCCTCTCTATAAAATGTTATCAAAAGCAATGCAGCTGGCCACAGGAGGATTGTCCCACTAGATGGGAAAACTTCTGGAACTGTGTAATTACCACAGTGATTTCTTTCATTGTCTCTCTTTTGTAGCTGGCCTAGAGGGGAAAGCAGGAGGGCACTGGGAGAAAACTGGAATTGTCCTTCAGCCCTATTATCTCCAATTTCCATCCTAACTACTTGAAATTGTTGGCAAAGGTGTATAACTGAACAGCCTGATTTACTACCAGGGAATTGGACCAATGCATTCCCAGCCCAGCTCCACCGAGTACAAAAGCATTCCTTATCCACTGCCAAGAACCAGGGGCTCTGCATTAAACAGATGCCACAATTACATACATTAGAAACTACTGGAAGGTTCAGGCATAGAGACAGCTGAAAGCAGAAACTAAAGATAGGCACAAAAAAGCCACCCTTTTTATGGAGAAATGCAATGATCAGACCAACTTCATTCTACAACTGAAGCAGAAACCAATGTAATCAAATTTTAATAATCACTTGCTTGCTGCACTCCCACTGCAGCAGCAAGCAGGTAGCCCAGAAAGAACCTGCTACGCCGAAGACATATATTCTTTTAAGCAAACATCGGACCAATCCATCTATTTTTTCAACTTGTGAATACTTTTCTTTTAACCTTAGCTGAAATTGAATATAAAAGCAAAACTATAAAAAAGAGAATAGAATAAAAACCTAAGATTCTGATGTTTTGAACTCCTGATTTAATTGCTATTGGTTTTCCAAAGGCTGTAGGAACAGCTCTCTCATTTCCACTGCTCTACTTCATGTTGACCAAAAGGTGAACTTGCTGCATTTTTTATTTTTTATTTTTTTATTTTTTATAAAGTCCCATGCAGGTGTATCAAAGACTGGTAGAGATCAAGGGCCTTGCCTGAGATTTTATATTCAGGATCAGATACAAAATCCCTGTTACTGTGAAGTAACATTCTGGAAACACGTGTATTGGTTTCCACTGACTTTGTGTTAACTCTTATATGAGAGATTCAGAGCACAGCTGAGGAGAGGAAAGCCTCCTGGCTTTACTCTGACTTCACAGAGAAGAATAATCTCATTCATATGACCATAAGGGTATCAGGAATAGCTTGCAGGTTGTTAGTTTACATTACATGACATCTTTATGCAGGAATGTGGTTGAACGAATAAAGGAAAAATAGAACAAAACAGATAAAGAGCACTGAACAGCTAAGCAGGGAGAAAAACAGTAAAGTACTAACATTCTTAACCTGATCCAAGTGATGGGCACACAAATCTGGTTTACTTTAGTCAAAAGTGTAATTGTCCACACAGGAAATATGTTAGTGACCGTGCTATTTCTACCCTCGCCACTGACTCTACACCGTACTCTGAGCAGTTAGGCTCCCTAAACTCTCTGTGTCCCAGTTTACAATATAACTACCCCAGAAGACCATTATATAGTAAAATTAATAATGGTGACTAACGACTAGTGCTGTTTGTAGAACTTCTGCACCTACAACTTAGACAGTGACCATATCCAAAGCATATCTGTGCTGCACTGAAAACTTTGCTTTGAGTGTTGGTCTGGTCTTTTTGCTACTGAATTAATGCCCAAGAGGTTGATCCATGAAAACCTGTGGTGCCTGGCATGGACCAAGCAAGGAATGGTTGCTAGCTCAACTGAGGTAGCTGTTAAAGGAGTATGTTGGACAAAGACATGGTTATCAAGTACAAGGACACTGCTTTCCAAGTCTCTTGACAACGGAAAGAATGTTTTGCAATTAAGTTTATTAAGTACTTGGAGCCCGAGAGACAGAGCAAATTTAATCTACTGGTGAGAGCTGGAGATCAAGTCTACAAAGACCCAGTGCAGTGAAAGAATGAAGTAACAGACAGTATATGCCTTGGGATATGCCTTGGGTTAGTCAAATGTGAAATTACTGTAGTAAACTGCAACCATGGCAAGTTTCAGAGCACGTAGATTCAACATGGTAAAACCTAGCTAGCATTGTAGCCCAAAGAGTCTGCACGTAACAGTGCAGTGAGGAAAGTGGTTCTTAGGGAAAAGTTACACTGAGTTACAAGGTGCTATTTTACTTTTTGATCAGTTCTTTACTCCAGTAAAATTCCTTATAAAGTAAATGAAATAAAATGATGAAGTGCAGTAGTCAAATGATATGCTACCTTGATAAGATTGTTTCACAAAGTAGCACCTAAAGCATCATAAAACTGCAAAAACACTACAGTTACACTAAGCTCGCAGCATGATTTACACATTTTCTTCAAATGCATAATGTATACACAGTAACTGAACCAAGGTGAAACCATAGGGGCTCTCAGCCGCATAGTGAATTAATGCACCAATAACAATCTATTGAATAATCGGTTCATCTTTTGCTTAAGTCGTGAGTGTAATTGCATTCAAGACCTTCTATGCTACAGCATCTGCTTTAGAGGCCTGGAACACAATATTCCTATCTCCTGATATTCTCATTAAAGCCTAGTCACATCCCGTTACACAGATGAACCATTCTTACTTTTTAATATTCACCTCAACTCATTTTATAGTTTTTGTTCAAGGCTGTAGCATGATTGTGGGACGTATTTAAGTTATTTGTATAATTCTTTCTGCAGTGCACAATGAAATTGTGCATATTTGGTAACAGAGCTCTTAGATTTGGACTTTCATCTCTGTCATCTCTGTTTCATCTCTGTCACCACCAGATTTATTCCAAACCCCAAAGAAGTTCACATAAGGAACTTTTTTCCTAACAACAGAACTACTATGAATAATAATTACTGCACTGTGGTAGACAGAAGAAATCAAGTATCCTTCTGCATTAACATCCAAACACTCAGGATTTGAGCATTCCTGCCTCTAACAATTAGATTATCAAAGAGCTTTTCCCTAGTGAATAAAGCACGAGCCAGTATAGCATCCATTCAGCCAGAGAGCCTAACATCCTGTTCAGAATGAAACTATTTGGATCGTTTTGCAATGCTCTCATTTCAAGATTAAAAAGAACTTGTGTCTTGTGGGTGAATATATTCTACCTTCGGTGCAGATGCTTAAGGAGAGGCGCAGAAGGGGAAGAGAGAGAGTGATGAATGCTGGTCAGGAATTATGTGAAGAAGGACTGGCCAGACAATGTGAGAAGCCTTCCTCACTGCATGCCAAGCGCTGTCTCTGGCCCTAGGGAGGACTTTGGGAGTTCAACTGTTAAAATGGAAGGTATGAATGATGCAAGATATCAGAAGTGGGAAGAAAAAAAAGTACTGAAAAATCAGAACAGGTTTTAACTGCTACACTGTACTTTATTGAGATTTGGTTACTGGCTCTATTTCATTGCCCCAGCCAGACTTACCCTGGGGCTTAAGTCTCAGTCTCTTCCATATGGCAACTTTTGACTGCTTTTCCTACCTCTTGTTGTGACCTAGCCTTCTGCCCTGACCACAGATCACCTTTCCCTGCATAGCACCCTTTCAACCTCGTGGCCCTGCTTCTGTCTTCAAGGGAAGCGAAAAGCAGCTACTTCTGTTGCTAGCCCTGAGGCACTGCCAGGCAGCTGCCTCCTTCACTGCGCACCTCCTGTGTTCACATTCTGGAAGAATTTCAGGCAGCTAAGGGGTTTGGTCTATCTCAGACCTGCCAAACTAGTTAACATACAATTAAATCACCGAGTGCTGGGATGAGCAGAATCAGGCCAAGACTGCTCACAAAGGAAGAGGAGGGAATAATACAGGGTGAATAGCAAGGAGGAGAGGGGATATGGGACAGTAAGATGACTGACAGATATGGAAGGAGAATTAGTGACTCAGGCCCTTTGCACAGCTCACACACGTCCTCAGTCCCACCTCTATAGCTGCAAATCTCATGTACCTCCAGATACAACCTAAAATCTTGACACTATTAATGAATTTCCCCCAATCTTGACTTAGCTTCTATCATCACAAGTATTTTTTTTTTAACCTGTACCTCCTCCCTAGCAACAAGATATTTTATCCTTTTTTTTTTTTCCTTTTACAGTGTTGCAAAAGGCAACCAGATTTAAAAGCCTTACATTTCTAATGCTGCAGCAGTTTTCAAATGATTTTCAAAATGATTTTCAAAGCAAAACAATCTCAGTGTGTGCGTGTGTTGAACCAGCATTTGGAAACATTCAGCACCATCATAACATTTTCATTTGTTTTCAGCGAATGAAGTTTATGCAGAACAACACAGACCCTATTCTTAGCACAAATTACCTTAGCTCTAGCTCCTGACTAAGGCTTTCTTTTACAGTCAAGAAAAAAACTATATCTAACTTTCAGCTGATCTGTTGGATAGAGTGGAGACACACCCTTTCAGGATAGAGATGCTGTTCTATTATTAGAGTCCATCATGCAGTACTAATGCATAAAGTGCGAGAATCATTAACCTTCAGTTGTTTTTCTTTTATAACAAAGCCACAAACATTAATTCATAGAAAATGCTGTGGGATGAAACAGATATGGTGGTTTTATAAAATCTCAACGAAGCTTGGAGGGGTGGGAGGGAGCAGTACTTCCTGAACTGTGACAAAGGGCACTAAGGTGGCTGGGTACTTTTGCCAACATCAAACTGAGAACCGCTGTAGGAGATGCTGTGATATGAACATGTACATAGAAAACATCTACTAATCGCTCACCTTTTCTTCATTACCAGCACAACCCCCAGAAATATAATGACGAACAGCAAGATGCCTGCAATGACTCCAGCAATTTTAACAGTGTGGTCGGTCTGCTTCTCAGGTTCTGGGTCCGGTTTTCGAGTGGCAGCCCCTATGGAATCAGTAACAGTGAAGGAGGGAGGAGAGAGAAAAAGAATAAGGATGTTATTCTTTCAGTTCTAATGTATTTAACCTACCAATGTCATTAATCTTACCCAGGGCCAACAGATACCAATGTGTGCGTGATTTTTCTAGAAAAAAAATCTTGCTTTCATATGCATTGACAGGAATATAATTCTTCATATTATTTCATGACATTTTCCTAGACCACATCGCAGGTAGGATACCACAGCCAGGCCTGACCCTTTTATAAGAGCCTCTTCACAGATCCACAAATTTCTGTATTTTTATTATCTCTTCTGCCGCCCTTTTCTTTCTGTCATTTAGAAACTTACTCACAACACAATAACTATCCTAAGCCTTTAACCAAATTTGATTTGCTGGAACATTTTGCTCAATTATTTTTCATAAATGAAGCTGTAATTCCATAACATATTAGCTTAAACACCTGGAAAAGTGAGATAAGCTCATTTACCATGCATTTTACCCGCAATTGTTTTTTACACAATAGACTTTTTTTTTTTTTGCCTTTGGAAATCTAAATCTAGGTCACATCTGGTAGGCAAAAAGACTCCTTCTAAGCAATTTATTCACAAAGTGGGAAGCAGCTGATGATCACACCACTGGCACCCACATTTAATATCTGTTTAAATGAGATAACCAGTGCCTTACAGCAGCTACTGTCTTAGCTCTTCCAGCTTCTCCATTTAAAAAAAAATAACATCGTTTGTACTGTTTACTGTATAATGTGATGGAACGTCAAATCCATGTCTGATGAAATATCCATTCCCTCTACTAAATGAGTTCAGGATGAAAAATGTTAAGGAAGCAACATTCAATTCACTAAACTGAATTTATTTTTTTTATGGACTTCCATTTTTTTTTAATCAAAATGTGACAGTATTCATCATTTGAGGCACCATGCCATAAAATGGACACAGGGATTTATGTATCACTCTCCTGCTATAGCTTTTTTTGGAAAAGGGAAAGAGGAGTAAAGACTAGCTGAAGTCTATTATTTTAAGACCACATTCTTATCTCACTGTCTGGGTTCCACAGAGGTTTGAAAAGCACCAAGTGCATTTTACTTTCTTCTTCATTTCTTCTTTTTTTTTTTTTTTTTTGGGGGGGGGGTGAAGAATGCAAATTGGTGATTAATTTACATGCAGATGCATTTTCTGAAAAGTACAATGAAAAAAATTCCAATGTTTCTTCTAATAGATAATAGGATATTCTAAGATTCTGATTGCTCACAGTTACTCTTTTGGTCTACATCTTCAAAACTCCTTACCACTAGCAATGACAGGAAAATCTGGCAATTTGCATCGGTGCCAGGAAATATCCAAACCCTTAATCAAAATATATTTAGAGCTAACTTCATATACCAAGTTATTTGGAAAACTCTGGTCATGGCACTTTGTGTGATCACCAGAGCAGATGATCTGCTATCCGTCTTGGTGCCCAGTGCCACCAGAGAGTTACTTCCATGGCAATACACTGCAATGCTGCATTAGTACAATTCTTACTCCATATGAGTAATGGTAAAAGAACCTGGGTCTGTATTTTCTTCAGTGCATATGTATGCAATTCTATTATAAACAGTTCTATTTTTATTTTCCTTGTGTCGTACATAAACGATTTTGTTAAACTGTATTGCTGTAATTGCACAGCATTCAGAAGTGGGTCAGATATTTAGAAGACATCTAGTGTCTCTTCGTGCAAAAGGCAGCTGTTGAATTGAACTTGGCAAACAGGGAGCAGTGAATCAAACAGTATGATGCAAACAGTAAGAAATGAGATGGACTTTGCAGTCCTCTTTTAAATTGAAGACCCAAGCAAAGAAGAATGCAGACAACAAGAAGCAGTATCTTTTCAGATATAACTTCTAAGACTGGTTCCTTCCTACCATCTCTTCATCATTACCTCCTTCAGGCTACCTCACCCTACTGGAACACTTAACGTTAATGCCTTCTTGAAATCTTCTTTATGGTTTCTTTCCTTCCATTATGGCTTTCAGTGTGAGTTTTGGCATGCTCATCATTAAAAAGAAGTGAAGGCAGCCTTGCTCCATTTTAACCTACAACTCTCAACTACCCTATGCATTTTATCTCAATGTCCTGTCTCTCTTTGAGAGCAGAAGGTCTTCACTTCATCAGAATTTGCTAGAGCCACAAAGAGGAGACAATATCAAAGTCACATTCAGAACACATATGTTTTCTGAATATCACGGAGCACAACTTTCATGAAATGCCATTACCCTCTGGTTAATGCATTGCAAGCTAGGGAATCCACCCCTATTGCAAACTCTCAAAACAAAACCTACACAAACAGAAATATTAAGCCTAACATCAGGAGTCTGAAACTCCCATATTGCATTATATAGTGATTACCCAGTTGAGGGATCTTCATAAATTGTCTAAGAAAATTGCACATAATGCCACCCTGAGGACAAAGTTGAACAGTTTCCCACCCTGATGGACTCAGCCTGACTCATACAAGAGATTGTCTTAAAGTGGAAGTATGACGTACAACCCACCTTTTAAAAACTCCTATCATTAAATATTACAAGAAAGTTAAATTGGCATTAACTGAATTCTCATTTGGTCTCATTCAGCATCTCAATGATTCCCTAAAAGAATGTTGCTCCTTTCTTAGCGCCAGTAGGTTCCACAATCCTCTTGGGTATAAGAACCAGATTGGTACTGCCTCTTTATTTGGTTTGGTTTTGCCCTGATGAAATTCGACTAACCCACACCACCTAACATTATACTCAAGAGCTGCTGCCCCAACACTGATTCTTCCAAGTATTTAATAGACATACTGTAGACCATGCAATGTTAAACCCTTAAGTACATTAGCTATGATAAAAGCTGGCAGTTTACTTTGGTTCTTGTCTGATAGGTAGTTTTTGATCCAAAGTAAAACCTTGTCTCTCACCTCAGTTACTTAACTGACTTTTAACCTGTAGCCACACAAGCAATTGCATTGGCACTATGGTGAGAAAGGCAAACTGTGTAAGGGGATCCAAGCAGCTAGGAGCAGTAGTTCTGAAATTCCTTTTGCCACTTGATAAACTGCAATGGCAATTCATGCTTTTAGTTTTGTTTGTAAGGTTTCAAGAGAGATTTGGAAAATGACTGTTGCAAGTTTAAAAAATTATTGTGTTTTTTCTTTACTGTGCTGACAGTCCAAAAAAAGCTTAGTGAAATGTAATCTTTCTTTACAGCATTAGCATTAACTGTACTCTGTTGTACCATGATATTATAGTCTTGGCATTTTATTCTATTTATTATTGTTGTTTCAACCAATTTGTCTGATATAGCCATTTTTAAATTCCTTGATCACACTACAGCATTTAACATACCGATGGACTCCTGCATCTCCAGCAGAGCATATGTTTTTAATGACAGAATGCATATTGTTGCCAACAGCTGAGTTAAGCCCACTGCATTTTCCTTACAACACTGGACCTAATGACTTACTGGTTTTTGTTTGCTTGACTTTTAACCTTCTGGTTCTACCCGGGCCCACAGCAGCCTGACTTTAAACCTTGCACAGTAACCTCACTTGTTTCCTCACTGAGCCTGTCTGGGCTAACAGCGTCAGAAGAATCAGAACAAAGTGACACATATACTGTGGTCCCCCTCTGGAGAGGCAATAGGTCAGTAAAAAGCAGTGAGTGCAGGACAGCTCAAGGGAGCTGCTTAGGAAATGAAAGGACAAGGAAATGTTTCCTGACAGTTTAAAAAGGATTAAGGTGCTGACTTCAGAAAGTCCTTACTTGATGAGAACAAACTAGAGTGCTTCCTGCCAGAAGTGAAAAACAGAGATACACTTATAGACAAACCCCAAGATGCTACAAAACCCAGTGAACTATTTCCTCAGGCTTCCTGCAGTGAATTAACTGAAAGACAGTAACAATGCTTGGTTCCATACCCTTAGATATTTACCCTTAGTTAATCTCAGACTTTCCAATTTTCCTTTTCCTTATTTATTCCTCATTCTTTGTGGTCTACCCTACAGTAGCATTTAAAATGTGATTTTTTTTTTTCTTAACTTGGAAAAAACATTCTTCAACTGGCCTGATTTATGACTTTCCCTCATGGGTCTCCTTTTGTTCAGTACCTTGCAATGATTACATTTTTAAGTAGTACTACAAAACACTTAAATATTTTATTTCACTTATTTTTGACATTCAGACCTCTTCTACTAGCTTTTTCTTTATATTGAAATCTCCTTCTCTGAAATTTAGTGACTACTAAGCCACATTTTGGCATCCTACCTCCTCTTTGGACTGAGATGTGAATTATATTCTCGTTATTAATATTTAGTGTCTGCTGTATAGTGAATTCTACATGCAGTGAAATTTCTACTTCTGTACCATGTGCTAAAATACTTGGTTAAAAAAAATATGTTTCTTTTAAAAATTTCTAGTTCTTACTTAAGGTATACAGGTCTGGTATTAGTATTATAGGAATAATTTGTGCTTTCGGGGAAATGGCTCTGCCACTTCCTTCGGTGGAAAACTTCCTTTTTTGCTCGGAAGGCATGAGTGCCATGTTATTAATCAAACCCAAAACAACACAATAGTCTCTGTAGGTAGTTTAGGGATAGAAAACTTTGAGCAAAACCATTATTCATTAAAATGGAAGCTAAAACTATTCACTGACTGAAATAGCCAAGCAAAATATAATTCTTTTAACTTACATGTAAGCTTTATTTTTCAAAATCAATGAAAGTTTTCTTCTGTAACAGAAATAGACCTCTACCAAACTCAGCAAAACCTCTCTTTCTCTCTTTGTATATTAACAAAGTTTGGACTTGTTTTTCAATGTTTATTAGTCCCTTCCAAAAACCGTACTTAGAGATGACCAACTGACTGGCCATTGTATAGAAAAGAATTACCATTAAAATAACCCTGGCTCAATAGTCTAGGAGCTGCTAGTTATGTTTACAAACAAAGGAATAAGATAAAAGTAGTCACTACCAAAACGAGATATAGATTGTTTTGTCTAAAGTGATTCTTAAAAAATCCAGACATTTACCCTCCTATTTGAGCAACAAATAACCCCTTCCTTTAATTAACTAGATTGGTCTCCTTTGATTTCTCCCACTCAAGGCTGACCACAGTTGCTGCCCTTTTTACTTCCTTTCTGGAGCTTTAAGCTCTCAAAAGGTACTTGCTTGATAAGTCTCTTGCAAGCCTTTCCATCTGAATTTCATTTATAGGTTTCCCAGTGACTGATGCAATGGGTAACTTTTAAAGGCTTTAAAGTAAGCATAGAGTTAGGCCAGATTGTCCCAGTCTGCACTGAAACTTAAGACTAACTTGTTTTGTTAGTAAGCAGCCTATTCTTTTTGATATCTATTGATCTCTACTACACAGAAACTGCTTCTCTCTAGACCAAAGTAAATGATCACAACTACAAGACTTCAGATTCTTTTGAGGCATGCAATCAAATTATTATGCAGGCAGTGCAATTCAACTCTTATCACATCTCAGCACCTACTTCTAAATTATTTCACAGAGTGGGTCAGGAAATGAAACATTATACCCCTGCATGACAGATACACTGTGATCAGGTGGCTGAAATCATGCAAAATGCTACAAGGTAGAATGGAGGCACAGAAGTGCGATGCTTCCTTGGAACATCCATCACAAGTGTCCCGTGGTCCTTGCCACAAAGTCAGAGACTGAAAAGATCAGAGACCTTGGCTTTAAAGACTCTGCCCACACTATCCATGGTCAACAAAAATTACAGGAGTGATTGCAATAGTTAATATCCTTATTAATCTCTATTATTTGTATGATAGTAGGATCTAGAAACTCTCTATCAAATTGGGAGCCTCACTGTACTAAGACAGTGGAAGCACACGGCTAAGCAATCTTTGCCACCAAAAACATACTATCTAGCTGACAGAGGCTGTAATATGCAGCTGTAGCAATTACAGGTGGGAGAGGGAGGCAAATAGTCATAAGAAAATGTAATATATAAACTCTTCTATGCTTCCTGCTATTTAACTAGCATCACTCATCATTTCCAGTAAATATAACAGTAGAAACAGATCTTTAAGATTATCTGAAAGATGGAATAACATTTTTAAGGACGATATCGGTTAGGGTGTTCCAAGGAAGGAAGGAACATAAAGGTTCATAAACATAAAGACAGAGAAAGCAGACAAAGAGACGCCGAAAGTAAAGGGCTGGGATAAAATGATATATGACAAAACAAGAAAGCACACAAATATGTCTGCGCTACTGGTGTGAAAAAGGGTGCTCCAGAGACATAGGTCCTTCTTATAAATGCTAAATGATCAACATTAGTTCCAATCCCCTATCACAAACTGCAAAATACACCTGACATGGTACAGTTGTGGAAAATGTCCAGTGTCCTCCAGAAGAATTTCCTCAGTGTTTCCACCCTCCCACCTCCACGACTGCAGACAACTGTGCCCTCATTTTTAAGTCTACAGCAGCATTACCAGTGCTATGAAAAGATAAGCCAGCATAACATGCTTTTGATTTGAGCTTCAAGTTAATTCCGGATGCCAGGATTTGAGACTGTCTTGGAGAAGACCCAAAACACATACACATTTCTAGATTAAATGAATTACCACCCTGGCTAGAGTGTTTATACTGTAAGTGACTGGCATTCAGTCCTCATCTGCTAGCCAGCATGTATTCAGCTAACGAAAGTCTTTGTTTTATTGCTCCTGGTAGAACTCCAGCTAAGGGAGAAAGTTCTCCCTCCCCTTCATCATTGTGAGCTTTCCAATCAGTGGTCCTACTTCTCCTTTGAAACTGTATTGCTTCTTTGTCCATATGGTGCAAGTTATGAGGTGTTGTTGGGCAGGGTATAATTTGTGACAGAAGGTGGTTTTGATCTTTTTTTTTTTTTTTTTTTTTTTTTTAAGTATTCTCTCTCTACTCTATGCCTCAAACATATTAGTTTTGTAAATGCCTCAGGTAAGGTCTGCTTTACTTCTCTTTTTACAATATTTTCCCTTTCTTTTCCTGGCTTCTTTTGGAAATGCTTACGTATAAACTGCTTTTTCCATGGGGCAGGGATTATGGTTTCTTTCTGTCTTGCTGAACGCTGAAGCCATTTAAGCGTTGAAATTGATGTATCCTTGTTCTCCCTCCTATGATGTGTTAGCTCTCACTATATCTGTTTTCCTGAATGTCTGAGAAACAGGAAAAACAGCACTCATAATTTAGCAGGAGAGTATCTTATCTGTAATTTATGATCCTCAGTACAATACATATTGCTGTGCAGAGATCTTCTTTCCTAAAAAAGATTTCTGTACTTTCATGAGACAACCATGCTGATTTGGTATATTGTTTATTTGGTGTTTTTTAAATGAAGGAAAAATCTGTCTTGTTAAAAGATCTATGCACAGAAGGGACTATCAAAATAAGGCT
The DNA here is from genome assembly GCF_040182565.1 of Anser cygnoides. Lineage (NCBI taxonomy): Eukaryota > Metazoa > Chordata > Aves > Anseriformes > Anatidae > Anser > Anser cygnoides. The sequence goes on from NC_089874.1 coordinate 109,919,169, forward strand.
CCACTATGTAACAATAATTATGAATTATTAATTTTGTTTGTGATATTCTTTACAGAAATGTAAATATGAGCAACAAAGAATTGCATGAAAAGAAATGCAAAGAACTACTTCACTGATGAATATGACTCATTTAACTGACTATCGAATGAACAGTATCTCTCACTGGTGGATGATTCATGTTGGTGCATGTGAGCAAAAAGACTTTTTTTTAAAAACATCTGTGTTTCTGGTTGTCAGGAATAATAACATTCTTTACAAAACATGCCTAAAACAAGTAAAGCTCCTAGCTTGATACACGTCTTTTGGTCTCACCACAATATTTTTTTTTAATGGGATTTTAAACCAGGTTTCTTATGGTGGATTTTTCCCACGTCTGTGTTTTTTTTTTAAAAACGACTTGCAAGAAAACAAGTAAGCACGCCTTCATAAACAGCTTATTTTCTTCAGGGAACAACACAAAACAAAACTTTCTACTAGCTCTTTTTTCCCTTTTCTCTTAACCAAAGAAAATGTAAGTAATTAAAATTCATAAAGAACTTCCTCTCCAGTGGTCATCCTAACAGTTCAAAGCCCTCATTCAAAATAGAAGAAAGAAGGTCAAATTCCTTGCACCTTTATAGCAGAGATCATTAAGAGATGTTTAAGGCACACTCAACAGCAACACCACACCCAGAAATTAATAATCAGTATAGAAAATACAGACATGGTGTATCTTGTTCTTGGAAAACAGTAATTTTCTAAGGAAAAATTATAAATGTTCTTTGCAACCTTAAACTTTCAAATGTCCCTAAAGAGCACTCCCCATTGTATTTTACTTGGAAAAGAATCTGATTACGTATTTGTAGGAACTCATATTCTGTGGCCAAAGAAGCAAACACAATGGGGTACATCACAGATCTGCATGTCAACAAAGGGAGAGGTCATGGCACCATATTTGAAAGACAGACCCTCTCTGTCACCAAAAAAAAAAAAAAAAAAAAAAGATTAAATCCTCCTGACCCAATACGGCCTTCCTGACTGCTATGTAAAGAAGAAACTAGACATCTTTACTATCTGCTGTCTGATTACCCAAACACAACAGAAGTCAGTATGACTCCACGAGACGCAAATTTTAAGGTTGACTGAGAAGCAATGAAAACATATTTGCATGAAATTAGGTGTATACATGTAGGCCTCACACTGAATGAGGATGAGGAGGTCCGAGAAAGAGGCACCAACAAGGGAAGGGTTGGAACTGAAGGTATCTCACAGTACTTTGAGATTTAGGGTTAGCTACCAGCTAATACAGTGTGAAAGAGGTCCCACTTGCAGCCATTGGAAGTCCAATAGCATCATGTAAGTCTGACTTCTGTGAATACACTGGAACTTTTAACTTTCCTGCAAGACCTAGGAGTATAATGTACAACAAGGTGAGCTTTCAGACCTAAAACATCTGATCTTATGGTTCTCTAGATAAACTCACATCAACAGTACTGTGGGTAGAAGAGTGACTCTCTCAAATTATCTCTAAAGAAATGAAAGCAGTCAGTCCAGACTGATCCTGTCCATACATAATGAATTTTCTAAGCACATTAGCATCACTTTTTAGTCACTCGTATTCAAGTAGTGGTTAATTTATCATCACCCTCACCATGAGCATTTGAATTTCACCTATTGCCAAAAGTGACCTCTGGCTAACTCTCTGTTTTCAACACCAGACGTACTCAGGAAACTATACTGAAAAGTGCTAAGGAATAGCAGATGTCCCTGAAAATTTATTTCAGCTGTCATCTACAAACAGGAAAGGTGTGGGACTGAAGCCTGAAGAGGGCTCTGCGCCCTCAGAGGAGGTAAAACATGGTTTTGCCAGTACCTGGTTGGCCTCCACTTAGCAGGGAAGATAGGAAGTTAGATCACAGCAGCATTTTGGAGCTGACCTACTCACGGTGAAATTCAGGTATAGAACTTGAAGTTTTTGAATGGACTAACACAACTGTGGACAAACATAACTGTTTTATTTTCCATCCATGAACACAAGGGATCACATGCAGCATGGGAACTGAGTAATCTGGAACTAAGGGTAGGAAGGAGTGATGTGAGGTACTGCCTTCTACTGCTGCTGCCCCTCAGGACTTGGTTATAGGAACACTCATGAACAGTTTCAAACAGAAAGTCAGTGAAGGCTTAGTTACTTTGCCATTAGGAGGAATGGTGTTGGTGTGGGTCTGTGTGCAGAGGGCAGAAGGACAACACAGTATAGGAATCCCAGCGGTAGGCCTGTACATCCATTCTGGCCTGTTCTGCCACTGGCTCATAGATGAGGCTGATTTGCATGACCAGCCTCCCCAGCTCTTGTATCCCTTAATGAAGTGCTCTTCAGAAATCCTTCAATAACAGAATTTACTTATTGTTATTCACCACCTACCTGTTTTCTTGGAGGAAATCATAACATATAGCTCATTCTACTTAAAGATATATGAAATTATATATGTGATGATGCATGTGTGGTAAAAATATATACATGCAAGGTAAAAATATATTTGCTATAAATTTATAAAAGGCAGGACAAAGAAAAAAACTTTTTTTAAAAAACATTTCCACTTCAACACTTTTTTTGGGACAGGAAGGTTCATTAGAGGAACTGGAAAGGAGAATCAGCACAAGAAAGGAGAAATAATTCCATGGAGTTCTAAACCTTGTACCAATACAGTATAATTTTTGTACCAATAATTCTTCTGTTCACATTTCAAAAGCATTTACAGTATTGCCAATAAAAAACTGTCCAAACTGAAGCAGTGTTAGACAAACCAAGATCCTAGTTCAGGAACAAGAATAGACTAGGCCTCCTATGAATGTTTATTACTAATTTACATTTCATTTTTCATGTATTTCCTGTAGGTTTTAGGAGTTACAGAAAAATGATGTCCAACTGTCATATTTGATTAAGAATGCCTTAAACAGTCATTTTTTCTCTTCAATCCTTTCCGTATCATTTTTAATTATCAATGCATTTAGTCATAAACAGAAGCTGTCGAATTAATTCAACAGCAGCACACTGGAAAACGTGTTTTGCTTCAAAAATATTTAATGTTTGGTTCTGATCAATGACGATTTACATTTTTTCCTCTGTTTCCCCTCTGTTTGTGTTTCTGATGCGAACTCAAAAGATGAAACAGAACCTAAAACTACTGTACTTCTCCTGATCTCATCTTAAAACCATGTGAGACGGCAACTCCCATCCACTTTTCTGCAAAACTATGACTCAACATTCATTTGTACAGGTGCTTTCTATTTACACGAAAACTTCCCAGTGGCCAGCAATAACAGAAAATCAGATGAGCAGAAGGACATTAAATTTCAAAGTTTTTGAAAAATAAAGGCTTGAAAATACACAAGTATATTTGAATGCCTCTCACACATCTCTAAAATCATTTGCTCTTGCAGTCAAACTCCCATTACTGCAGAAAAGGACATTAATATAAAGTCTGGAGAAGTAACTGTTGAAATCCCAACAGTAACTATACTCATGGCTTGCAGAGTGTTGAGATATTACTCTAAGCAGACAAATGCTGCTTAGGCATTTATTGAAATTTCAGTTATTTCAAGGAATCTTAAAGTGAGTGAATTGCTGAAACATTATTTTGCCCAAAGTAGTATATTCCGTCTTTTGATTAAAGCTCACAGTATTACCCTCCACCTTGTACACCACTCTAACCACAATACACTGTAATGTTAGTCTGTACATTAACACAGATATAATCCATGTAATATCGCATTACATGTTTGATAACTCTCCAGAGATACCAACACCAGATTTGCAGTACCCGAGAACTACAGGTTATTTTACCCCAAACCGGTCCCATATTTTCTTTCAAATTAAAATTCTAATTGCCTAGCATTTTATGAATACAGTCAATAATTACAGATGGGAAACATTGAAATTCACAGGTTTTTTCAGTTACTAATTATATCTCTGAGTTTCTCTCTCTTCCCTTGTCTCTCCTTAATTTTTCATTGTTGTACATGCAAAACATGTTCTGCTTTGAATGCAAAAATCAGAGGCATCATTTCTTGATACAGAAATGTAATAGCACACCACACTGCATACAAGCATGTTCTAAATTACTAATATTTTTGTTTTGTTTTGTATTTTCTTCTTCTCTTCCGATTGCTGATGTTGAACTATTTTGGATTAGATATGATAGTGACTGGTACTGCAGAGATGGCAGAAATTTCTTAAATTTGTTAAGAGTTTATCATTGTCAGTTTATTCATATTGTTATTTTTACAATTGGGTTTTACCCCATCCAACCTCAGACAGCCTCAAAGATATTCTCATATGAAGATTACACATTGCTGAGCAAATAGATTATTTTTTGAGTTAGGATGAATTGCATGGACTTGTCTTTAGTGGCTGGAATTAAATTTTGTGTCAATCTCTTCACTAAAGAGTTGCTTGATATAGACACGTGGCATTATGTTCTTTCAGCTACGGATTGGGACACTCACGTTTCCTAATCAGTTAGTTGTGTACTTGAGGGATGTAATACAGGTACTACAATGACTATTAACTCGGTGGCACCCATCTCTTTAATTCTTCTGAATAAAAGACAAACTCCAGTCTTTACAGTGCAGAAAGTAACTATTTAGGCTATTTAGTCCTTCCTAAAGGATAACAAGTGATTAATATTTTCTTCTAGGTCAAGGGATCCTCTCCAGCTGTTCCCACCCCATGTTTGTAACACCACTAGCTCTGACCATGCAGTGCCAGGGTAGCTGATGAATGCAGATCTCTTTTGCCAACCATTAGCATCAATGGCCTGAGCAGAACTGCTGCTGTGACCCTCTACAATTTATCTTCTCTGCTCTCCTATTAACACAGGAGAGTTGCAAAGATCCCACCATCTCCAGTCCAACCAGTTCAGAGTAACCAGGAGTAACCAGAGCTGACTGGGAGGAGGACCTGAATCCTCAATTAGAGCCTTTGTTTTTTCTGTAATAGTTTGAACACATTCAAAACTAAGGCTGTCAGCTAATTTTCAGAAAATCTTGTATGAATTCTTATTACTGTAAAATATGAACAGGAGTACTTAATATCACTAATAGAATCACATCAGTAACTGACTCCTAATCAGATCAGGCTCTCTACTGTCTACAGCTGGAAAGAGACTGTATTATGTGTTGTTTCAGCATTTGTGAATAGTTATTAGAATTATTTTTAGACCCTCTGTGTAACTGTTTAACTTCAGCTCTTCCTCATCTGCTCTATGGAAAATGTACTTACATTTAGAATTTGAGCTGCTTTGGCTGCACTGTCTTAAAAACAGAAAACCTGACATTTGACTCTGTAATGTACTAGGGAAAAAAACAAAAAGGAGAGAAGGCAACACTAGCTCCCATGCCACTGCTGTATCCTCTTAACATTTTCTTGTAACTATACTGTTTTATAGATGAAACTGTCATTGCAAAAATGACAAATATAACACATAAAAGAACAAAAATGGGCAATAAATCACAAGTGACACTCCGGCCCATTGAAATGCATTCAGCCATCGCTGCAGAAAGTGGGAAGATTTCCTCTTGCTTTACATTCTGCCCAGCTGAGCAGGAGGATCAGGATCCTTGAAAAACTGGTACAACAAATGCTGGGGCTACAAGGTAATAACAGGCCTGGAGTTTCACTTTGAAGAGTCGGATCCGTTCTCACCTTGCTTTCCTTGTCACTCAGCCATGCAATGGCACTGTAATATGGCTTTGACATTACACCATACAGGTGTTTGCTCTCCCTTCAATAACAATGCACAACTCCCACTGATGTAAATTATAATCAGAAGTATCAAGGGAAGAATAAGGTCCTATTCACTCTGAGGAAATGTCCGCACATAGCTTTGTTATTACAAACAGCACTGCAGCGTCAACTAGGAAATCTTGGATTCTCAATTACCCAAAGCAGCACTTCCAGCTTCCATATGTCAAAATACATCTAAGTCAATGCTACATGGTTCAGGATGGAGAAAAATGAATGTGAATGTCTGTCCAGCCCATGCTACTATACCTCAAATTACATTGTAAAGGAGAAGCCACAAATACCGATAAAGTAATTACCCCAGTTCTATTCAACAAACTAGATAAATGGAAAAATGGTCCTTCTCAAATACATGCTGCTGTTTTTGTGTTAATAAACAAACTGTTTTCAGTAATGATGAGACATGGAGCAATAAATCCGGAGGGAAAAAAGAAACAAACAAAACAACAACAAAAAACGAGGCTGAAATTTAATCGATCTATGATTTCAGTTGATGTTTTTCAATTTTACACTGGAATGGCTGATAACAGAATCTGACCCAGACTATAGCAATACATCTCACATATTGAATTCATATCTGAAGAAATCTGTATATTTTATTATGCAGCTAACTTCGTAAAGGAGGAGAAACCAATTAGAATTATTTTATGACTGCTTTTAACATGGCTATATAAAATGCTGCTCATTTAGACCTTAAGGTATGCAGGGTAAAATTCATATAAGCTTTAAGACTGTCAGTATCATTTTAAAAAATCTTTTAAATTCTTAAGTATTGGTCATTCTACAAAATTTCTGACATATTTCGTATCTGATTTGTACCAAGAATTTTATCTATGAAGACTGTATAGCACAGAACTCCCACTTCCAGCTGCATGTGTAATTAACAATGGGTAGTAAAAAGGGCGTTCTATGGAAATCAGTCTTAATAATATCTAGCAAAGTGGTGGCTGCTCCAGTAAATCACAAATGGAAATACTTTAATTTAAATATAAGTAGTTCAGACATATTTCAACAATTAAGAAAATGCCTGAAAGAATGAACATCCTAATCACAATTCCAAGCATGCTATTTTATCAGAATGCAGACAGAACAGAATAGATGAGGACCAAGTGAATACCAAATATGGACAATTTAAAACTGTTACATGAAATGTCTCTTAGAAAATAGTGAAGCAAAATGCAGATGCTTTCAGATTTCTCAAAACCATACATTTATGATTCAACTTTAAAGTCAAGATCATACGGTCTCCTGTAAGTGATAACTTCTTTGTTAATCCTCTAAATGCTTTCAACCATAGAGTAAAATTAGGTTTGTTTATTTAAACTTGGAGACTGTATTGCAAGGACTATTATGCTTCCTGTATACATAGTCTTTTCTTTTGGCCACCAGATGTTAAAAGACTACCCTTGCTACGGCCTCCAAAGGAGTACTGAAGCAAGGAGGTGCTGTCAAGATATTTAGGGCAAATAGCAAGTGATCCTATAGCTAGAAGTCATCTTACTTTTATATGAAAAGGAGGAGGAAAGGAAGGACAAGGAGGAACTAATAATTAATTGTTTATAAATTGCACTAGTAAGGGTCAGGTTGAGTTGATGATGGAGGAAGTGCATGTGAGTTGGCTTGAAAGCTAGGCTGTATTATCATGATTTTCTGAAAAGGACAATCTTTCAAAAGCAGTAACAATATTTAGGAATGCAGCCAAGATTCTAGATTTTCATTATGCAAGAAACACCAACTTCCCATCAGAAAAAAAATAATAATAAAAAAATCCCTACCCTGCCCTCCCCACCACCAATTACGTATCTCCTCAAATGCTAAAAGACAAAAGCAATTTATTGATCTCAAACTTTGGTGCTGGGTGAAAAAGCGAGGACAAGGCATTAAATAGAAAATGCTCTGTAATGTTACTTAACAGAGCTGTAAGCCTTGTAGTAACTGCAGTTGGCAATATGACATATGATATAATAAATATATGATTTCCACATAAAGAAGTCATTTTACATGTAGATCCTTTCCACGGTCTGGGAGTCTGTAGGAGAAACGTGTTGGGAGGATGTGTTCCCTCGTGCCACTAGTAAGCATGCCACTAATCCTCTTTTCTTGGGCTGAATTATTTACCTGCCTCTTGTTAACTATTGCAGTATCCAGATGCTAAGGATCTGAACTCGCCTTGTCCCTCAGATGCCCCGGTAGCAATATTTACATACTCCCCAAGTAACTAAGCCAGTATTCTTGAAAAGGGCAATGATTTTATCATATGCTAAATGCTGATGGACTAGGTTTAACTTCCCCTCCTACATATTCCATTAAACTCACCTTAGATCTTAGAAATTATTTTAGTGCTCTTTGTTTCTGTTTGAAAATAAAAAGGCTTGCAAATCCCACAAAAGCTTTACACGTGTTTATTTGCCAACAAAAGTAATACTTTCCCCAAGTTCATAAAGATTTTTTGGTACATTCAGAACTGGTCTTCAAGCCACACTGAGCCCACAGTAATTGTCTCACTTGTACACTAAGTTTACTTAGACAATTAGGCTCAAAAACCTTACGGATTTGTTCATTTTTATGTCTCACATCACAGGTTATTTTGCTTTAAGTCTAGAACGCATGTATGACATAATTATGAGGGAGGCAGTTTTCCTTTTTTTTTTTTTTAATTTATGCATATTTAAATGTTGCCAGAAAATATGACCTTCCCAACACTCTGCAGAAAAAAATAATTAATACAAGATCTTAGCCCTAGCTTACACATGCAACTCATGAACCTAAAATAAATGATTTAGATATCTTGTGTCTTGATCTAATAACATAGAAAAAAAAATTAAACAGGTACACAGATATATATCTATATTCAAATTGTGACTGAATTTATGGATGGAGCAAGGCTAGATCTCTTCACAAAATCAGGCTTGAAGGAACATTCCACAGATCACACACACACAATGGAAACATGCAGCGGAGTTGTACATACAGGGATGTGTGTGTACATTTTGGTGCCAAGCACACAATTTAATTTAATTGAGCCGAAGAAAAAAATTCTAAACAAAAAGAAACTTTTAACACAGAAAACTATTTATGAGCAGAGAATGAAGAAATCATCAGGAAAAAGGAGCCAAAGAAAATGAGACAAAAATGGGCATGATAACTTGTCTATACTTGAACATCTGACCTGTTAGTTGGTCGTCGCCTGCAGCAGGGGCGATGCGAATGTATGGTGTTGTAAGCTGAGTCACGATTATCGCAGCTAAGGCAAAGGAAGATTTCCAGGTCAGCATGCATGAGGGAAAAAAAAGCCAGACTGAAGCTAGGCCAGCAAGAAGAATCTTGGTCAATAGTTTATTGTGTGAACTTCTTACAAACAAAAAAGAAAAAAAAAGAAAAAAAACACAAGTTCCTTTTCATCCTCAGTTGTTGTTAGTTTGGTTATTCTGCGAATTAATGAGCTTTTGTATGTGACTTACAGGAAGAGGACTCAAAGCACATTATTTACATATAATGTGTTTGAGGAAACTGGAGACTGTCTGGCTTTGCTAGTTGCAGCACCGGGCTTTCTAAGTGAAACTTAACTGCCTACTCAGATTTTTCTAATCTTAACTTCTCTGTGTAATTTTTAATAATTTCTCTTTTTGTTTTCTTATTTTCTCGTGGTATATTTTTCCTATATTTCTTGTTAAGATAATTTTCATGTAAAACTTTCTTGAGCTAGCTTAGATTCATTTTTGTTCTACCTGCTAAGGTCTTCATTCTGAAAATACACAGACTAACCATATACTTAACATTCAGCTTACACAGAAGGACCACTGACAGTCATCATGCTTTGAGTTAGGTGTGCATGCAACTGTTTGAGGTCCAAGTTTTACGTGTGTTCATGTTTTACCACTAAGACGAGAAAAAGCTGAAAAACCCAAATTGTTTGTGTGCCTCAAGTATTCTCAATTTTCTGTAACAATCCCTGACTGGTACATACAACTATTAGCATGGCTCACAGTAATAAGATACTACATTTCTTTGTTTGCCAGCAGTTCTATGATTGTCTCTAAATGGTTAAGCACACTATGATACATATATATTAAGAAATATAAAAAAAAAATTAAAAGGTCAGATCCAACATGATGCAGCTGGAGAATGATGCAAAGAAAAAATATTGGAAAATTAAGGAGAAAATTATATGAAAGATCACTAATTTACATAGAACAGCCTGGGTGCTATTAGAAATGTGGCAACGAGTGAGGAAAATAGATCATCTACCATCTGCAGACAATTAAACTCAAAACTGCTGCTGCATAATATTTTGAAATATCCCTCTGCAACACTGAAATGCAGTGTTGATAGTAGCTGCTAGAGTACTGTTGCTATTGGATTTAAAATATTATAATATCCTTTTCTCTCTCATAATTAATGAAGCCTTCCAATATTGCAAAATTAGAACAATAATGTCTCCCTCTTGAGAACTGGAATCCTAGGAGATAACCAAGATGTCTCTATCCAGACAGTGTTGTAAGTCATATCAGGAAATATAGTCTTAATATAAATCACAAAACACCACAAAGTTGATAGCAATAAACTTGGAGGGGTTTTGGAATGTTTTCAACTTTGTCTGCTGAGATTTTACAATCATTTAGCTTGAAGAAAGAGGAGGTATATGAAGGCCATATTTCAAGCAAAATACGACAACCTTTATTACCACTGGTATGAAAATCTCTTCCTGATTTTTGTTTGTTTGTTTGTTTAATTATCTTGTCAAAAATAATGGGAGTGGAAACCCTGCAGTCTCCACATTTGTATATAAACCAAATACTCACAGAGGTCCTAGAAGGCTTTCTCTATAGAAAACTAAGAACAGAAGACTCTGCATCATAAGAATATGCTGTCAGATGCTTCTCCAAACAGTCAGTGGCAAAGGTTCCCTCTGACTTTAGCAGAAGCTGGAGGAAAACAAAACCCAGTATTCTGATCCTAAATTACAATCACAATTATTGGAATCAGGATTTTTATATGATCTCTAAAAAGGTGGTGGTGGTGGTGAATGTGGACAGAAGGGGGCAGAGAATGGGACACCACTGCAGATGTGGTGACTTCTGACCTACAGACAGTAAGCATTTTTGCTACTTTTTCTATTCCATGTGTGGTAAGTCCACAGAGGGGACAGTAGTCTGCTTTTCTCTGGGGGATCCAAAGGGAAAAAAAACTGTACATACAGGTATGATTTATATTGTATTACAATATGTCACAGTCTACATTTTATTTAAAAATATATATATATATAATTTAAAAATATAATAGAGACATTTGGTTTATAAGCATGGTGATAAGTGCTTTACAGAAGCCCACCCGGAAAGTTTAGCACTAGGAGCTATAAATGACTTAGAGGACACTTCTGACTTCAATGTTCTCACAACAACCACTTGCATTATTTTACAGGCTTCAAAAAGGTATTATGAAAAATTCGGAAACAGGCTTTCAAAGAAAAAAAAGTATGGAGATTTGTTTAAAATAAAAGCTGCGTTTCTCACATCTCCATTGCCAAACGTGCTACCTTGTTGCTATGGAAGCTATTCCAATTCATGAAGTTACCCCTCACTTCTCAAATGAGAGAGTAAGATTTTTCAGCCGATCAAGTAATTGAAATAGCTGAACATCCATTAGTGATCAGGAATACAAATCTTCAAATAATCTAAAACCCATTCCCTAATCACCTATTCACCTATCACGGTTTGTGAGGTAATGTAATCCATTCCTGGTAACACTGAAACTCCCAGAAAACAACACAGGATTCCACTTTGACCTGAAATTAATCGCTTTTATATTTTATTAGGTTAGTGAAGACATTTGAAAGCTTGCTATGGTTTAATAAGCAGCCAGTTAGTAAATTAGAAATGAAACTACTCCTTTTGTTTTTGAAAAAAATAGGAAGAGACATAAAAAGTGCATTGTCACATTAGGGAAGATCCAGCCATTCAACAGAGGCAACTACATGCTAACATTTCAGCTACTTTAAGTAATGAAATTCTCATCCATCATATTTAGATATAGTGGAGGTGGGAGAATTGTGAAGTCTGCATGTAAAGGGAATCTTGGAGGAGCCAGTTATATTAAGGACAGTCACTAGGGGACACGCATGATCTCCCAAAAGCAATACTGGCACACAGGGATGAATTTTTTGTGTCATACTCTTACCAGGTGCCCAAACTGCATGGCAGTGTTATCTGTTCCTACTCAGCAGTCATTCCTTTCCCTTTCCTCTGCTACAATCTCCACACGACCATACTATCCCAGCACTTATTTTTCATGCCTTGAAGCTGGCACCAGCTAGAGGTGCTAAAAAGATGAGACTACAAAGATAATCACAGACAAGTCCTAGCCTTCAAAGTTAAATGTATCAGCAATATGTTTATCTTTCCTGTTTGGGGATCAAACTTCTAGATGGCACTGCCTCAATTATACCACCTTGTCTCATAAATGGTAGCATGATGTGTTGACATTCCAATAAACTGAGCTGTTCTGTACCATGAAAATGAAGAACATGATTTCTCCATTTTTCTTTCATCAAGCAATAAAGATAGGATAATTGCTTATGAGTAAGGGGTGAAAAAACATTTTCACTACTAATGAATATGCAGCTAGTATGCACGCCGTAATTGGCAATTTTACAAATCTGTTATATATAAAAATTTCCTGAACTGTTTATTGTGAGATCATATAAAAACCCACAGAATATATTTTAAAAATACGTGTTCAAGTAAACAACTAAAAACTAGCAACACACTTATTATTAAGAACAAACAAACAAACAAACTTCTTAAATCTCAGCTAGAGATGCAAATGAATCCTTTAAAATTCTGGGATAGGTTTAGTGATGCCTTTTAGTAATATAAACATTTCTGGAAGCTTGCAAAGACCATGTGAAGGAAAGGTCAACAGACCAAAATACAGAATACATGACATAATATGAACATACCTTTTGTGGCTACCCTGACGCAGTCAATTTTGGTTTCCTGTGTCAAATAAAGAGGAAAAAGGTCACATCTTGTGTTTCTAAGCACAGAAATTCATCCATGATTCTGTTCTTGAAAGTACTGATAAAATGTGAGGGAAGTGTTTATTTAATGTTCCTCATTACGTATTTAACTGGTTATTAAGCAACTCTGATGTGCTTTCATAATATGGACAAACACTGCTTCAGTATGTTACATAAACATTTCAGTTAACATTCTTCTGAAAGTAGAAAATACGTGAAAGATTCTCAAAAGCACAGGCAGGCATTCGGCTTTTTCCTTTGGCAACTTAATGACCTTGGGAGATTTTTCTTTTTCTTACAGATAAGTATAGTTCTAAGCATCATGCTAGACAATTTTAGAAAGAAAAAATAATCAATGGTGTTTCACATTTCTGCACTGTCAGTGCACTGTGAAAGAGGGACCATTATGGTCTCTGGCAGAAAACATTTCCAGGCTGTCAGCACAGACAGCCAAAACTTATCAAGAATTGAAGGGCTCTGGGTAGGTCTGTGCAGGAAATGAAAAACAATTCCAGGAAGAATTAGCCTGATGAAACATGATCTGTGAAGGTCTTTTTAAAAACTTTTCATTTCAGTTCCATCTACTTATTTTTCTTTTACTGTTTGCAGAAAGAGTAAAAAAAAAAAAAATCTAATTCAGTCAGGGCAACCAAATGAGAAAATGGGAGTTGAACACGTTATAAACTAATGCAATGGGGTTGGACAGGCCAAGACAGATGTGCTAAAACCCACAATCAAGTTTGGCTTAAACTTAACGAAAGGAATCACAATACTCTTCTCTTTAAAGCAAGAAAACAAAAAGAAAAAGGAAAGAAAAAAAAGCTGATCAACTAGGCTCATTGGACAGCTTTCAGATAATGACAGAATGATAATGCACTGCTTTGCCTGTTCACTATTGACAAAATGTGCTGTTTTCCCTTCCTCTTTCCTGTAACCTTTAATCATTAAGCAATAACGTGTCAGGAAAACTGTTAGTTTTAAAATTTGGTGTGTTAAATTTCACGGTTACTTCATTTTCTCATTAGCAATTACATTGGGCACCTTGCTAGTTGGTGCCCATCATCTATTCTCACACAAATAGTGTATAAAACCACACCTGCAATAAGACTTACCCCATTGGCTCTGCTAGCAGCTTGAAAATAGATGCTGTAGCTCTTATGAGGAAGAAGAGGAGTGTTCCAGAAACCACTGTAGGTTTTGTTATCACCAATAGTAAAAGGCTGAGCAGCTTGTAAACCATTGGCTGGAAACTCTGCAGCAAAGTAGTACTGGGAATTCAAAAGTGAGGCATTCTGGAAATGAATGGGCACTGGATAGCACTTCAGGATCTCAGTTGTCTTTTTGGTCCTCCGTGGGCGTTCCTCTTCAACAACTATTTGATAAACACTAAGAGTATAGAAAGGAAAGAAAAAAAAATCCATGTTATTTTAAGACTTGGGTAGTCAATTCATTCTAAGACCATGATATAGAATACCAGTGGTTATGGAAAAAAATATATACCTGTAAAAAGCAAAGGACACGGAAAGAAAATGTCATTTTGGTATTCACGTGTATGAATTTATGGAATAGATTCATGCTTTCAAATACGTGCATTTTGTTTTGCAAAAATAAAATTAGCCATACACACCACAGCTCTTCATACAGCAAATGCACAGAACACCTTCTCTCTTGAACTTGAAAAACTCTTTTGTACAGAAAAAGCTTTCTTGATTAGTGCTATAGCATAGAATTAAGTATTATTTTGTTCACAGAAATAAATGTAAAGCTATAGAATCCATCTTCTAACCTGTTTATCTTCTCTAAATAAAATGAAATAATAAGATAAAAATGAATAAATAAACTATAAAGAGACAGGGAACAGTATTTTCTTAACTGTTGACATTATAACTATTTATAAAAGCACACAGAGTAAATTACAGTCTTTTAAAATTTTGGTGGCATATTGACTGTTCCTGAGCAAGAACGAAGCACTTTTTGATGGATGTTATTTTCACTCGGCAAAGCACTTTTAACACATCTTAGTGATAACCATGTTTTTAAGCGTTTCTGCATTCCGCAAAGCAATTCAGTTTGTACTTGTATGCTTCGCTGTACTGGGACCTAGAGGGAACAGTCCATTCTTCTCCACTGTAAAGGTGCGGTGGACATTCAGGCAGGAACAAAGAAATAGTGATTTCTGCTGTATATGCAAACAGTGAAATCATTATACCCTTGCAGTTGCTATAAAAGTCTGAGTCAGTGCTTTCAGATTTGTGAAGTGGGAAGTCCATGTCTCTAAAGAGGACTTGCTTGCGAGTTTATTGCTTCACTGCGGACCAGTGATTCTTAATCATTACTTGTCTCCTGGAATCTCGAATCTGAATAAGCAAGTCAGTACAAGTAACCGATGTTAAAGCGACGAGGCGTCCACATTTTTGCGTGTCATCTACATTTATTTTATTTACACAATTTATGATATTTCAAGTCCCTAATTCATAAAACCCAGGAATCTCTGGGTAGGGCATGCTCCATTATGAGGAAATAGCCACACAGCCTGCTGATCTGTTGTCCCCACTCCACCATCTGTAGGTAGATGCATGACTCTGCCCAAAGTACAGGGATGCTTGCGCTGGGCTTCTCTGGGTCAGTCTGGACCAAGCAGGGCTTATTAAGCCTAGTCATATATAAGCACAACCGTGACTATTCCCCTTCTGAAGGAAAAGCTGCTTTAGAAATAAAAGAGCTGACTTTGTGCAGTCACCATGCCAGCTCATGCCCACTTTGCTTCTGCACCCGCTGGGGCTCCGCTACACTCGAGCTTCTCTGAGCAGCGGCACGGACCTCTCCAAGCCCCTGCACTCATTACGGCCACATTACTGACTCAGAGCACGACCTGCCTAACACAACGCCTCTGTCCTCACACTGCCTTTGCATGCTTAGGCAACGCTGTGTGCTTGTACAGCTACATGCCCTACAACTGGACGGGACAGGGAATGCAACACCGAGAAAGGTGCGACAGCTTTGGATACGAAAGATCATCTCTAAAGGAGTGGCATTGCTGTGTTTTGATTTCTGGCTGGGGAAACCCAGTTATCAACACCCAGGTATGGCTATAGATAGAGAAAAATGAAGGATTGCAATGATGTTTTGATGATGATCTTAATAGTAAATTTATAATGATACAGCAACTGGAATCTCAGTCATACACCAGGACAGCACGAAGCTAGGTCTGCAGAGCCTTCGTACCTGATTATCACCAATCCTCTTGGCCCTCTTACTGCTTTTTTGTTTGCGTGGTTGTGTTTGTTTGTTTGTTTACCAGAACAGGCCCTATTCACTATGTTTTTAAGACTTACCATCTCCTGTAGGAGACGCTGCACTTTCTATGCTCACAAAAAAATGCCCAGAAAATGAACAGAATTCTTACTACCTCTTATTGTGCCTGAATTAGACCTTCTTCAGGGTGGACATTTAGTTTAATATTAACCGTAACTGTCTTCAGGAAGATGTATATACATCTGTAAACTCCCATTAAAGTCAGTGGAGCCTAGAAAGCTATTCAGTTGACCCAAAAGAAGATACCTGCTGGCTCGTCGAGTCTTTAAGGTCTTCTGCCTGTACAGACTAGCTCTCCACTGACTGTAGTAATACTCATCTCACACGTAGAAATCTGCAAGTGGACACCTAATTTTAGATGTTTGAATCTGAACCTGAATCCCATGCAGAAAGCTGCCTATGTATAAGTAAAATTAGTTACAGCCATGGAGACAAACAAGTGCCTTTAGGGCCCACTTGGAGACCAACGTCTGTACATTCTGCAGCTCTGTAAAATGAAGTCTACGTATCCAGCAGAAAGATTTTCATTAGCTGATTAATTCCATGCTGCGTGGTAAATGAAGGTCAATACATGGCAACCTTCCTGTGATCCTATGAGAACTGCTCTGTAAAAACTAACCATGAAATATATAAGCTTAAAAACTAATCAGTCACTACAGTCACGTTTTTTCTCTTCCAAATCAACATTTGACATGATTTTAGCATTTAATTTTCTAGAACAAAATATAGTTGCTTAGAAGTAGGATTTCAAGCTACTCTGAAGAGAGAGTGTTGACTCTTCTAGCTACCAATTTACAGTGAATCTACAGTAAATACTATTTGAGAATTGGAGTATTGGGAAAAAAAAAATATAGTGATGTAAACATCTGCTCTTGCAAGGTGTGAAACCGGACACACCTGCCTAATACCGCAGCAAAGATAAGAATCCCTCGTTCTCACTGAGGCATGACAGACAGTACATTAAGTTTTGGATTTGGCCGTCAGCCTTCAGCAGAGTATTGTTACCTTCTTTATGGTATCAGGACTGAATGTAAGAAGGACCTCAGACCAGACTAAGTAATATGACTTATTTCAGTAGTGGTTGAAATGTGTACTCTTCATTTTTCACTCAGCGATTATAACTAAAGACTGCAGATATTTGAGAGACAAACCTGTCATTAAATTGCTCCTTTTCCTCTTGCAATTCATATTAGTTATATTGCATGCACTACTCCTTGTATATTACATTTTAAATGCCTGCCATCTATTCATCTTCAGATACACTAAAGAAAGAGCTACGTTGACTGGAGCAATTTCAAACTCAAGATGCCTTTTCATCCTTACTCCGCAAGACAAATTAGATTTGCAAGCATCTAGACCTCAAATCTATTTGCTCTTTAATAATTTAAGAACTAAAAGGTCAAGCAGCTCTTTTCTGTTCCCCTTTATCAAAGTCCAAGTGCTAATGAAAAATAACTAAATCCTATCTGCTGCCCATTTGCTACATACTGCTGTTTCTCTGATGTAAATTAACACATTATAAGCACCTGGGTCAATGGAAACCTGACAGAACTTTTTGAGTGATACCTTTTACATTTGTATAAGTGAGATCATCTTGCTAATGAATTTTAAAAAATTACCCCAATTACAATTACAATCCAAAGGCTTTCTCTAATTCTTATTGTTAAAATTGCTTTCTTTAATACGTAACAGCTCAATTGCCTATGCTGAAAAGGGTTCAAGTCTAATAAATTGAGCTAGCACTGCATCAGAACTCTATTATTCCTTTGAGGTATTAGTCATATTTCCTGCTTATTTGAAGTTGCATTATTCCTTTTCCACACCTCTACATTTCAGAGGATAAAGTCTTCCTACCTGTAATCCAAAAAATAAAATCTACACTATAGTGAAAGGTGCTGAAAGTGTATCAGCTATTGGTAGGACTTAAATTGAACTTTCTGAAGGAAAGAAATGTCATTTGAGTTTAATTCACATTATGCAGTTCTACTGTAGAATTCCAATGCCTTCGAAATTGAACACAAAACCTACTTTCATATAAGCTGAAACTTAGTGTTGCATCAAAAAAGGAACACATGACAACTATTGTTAACTTAGGATTTAAGCACTTCAAATTTGAGGATTAAAAAAGGTATCTGAAAAAAAAAGAAAAAAAAAAGATGCAATTTTTAAACTGTGTTTTATTTTAACAATTGCAAAACGGTTCCAAATTTAAATGATTATACAGAGATACAGATCTAAACATAATGAGGACTGCAATTTTGGTTAGCAATTAGACATACCAGGCTTCTCAGATATTTACTGAAACTGGGTTGCTTAAATTAAAATGATTTCTCAATGCCTCCTAAATATACAGATTTTTTTTTTCAGACAAAGCTGAAAAAAAGGTAAGAAAGACAAAAGAAGATATTTTAACACATTAATCAAAGATGCTAAGAACATTTAGATATTAGAAAAATAAACCAAACATATGGCACTGAAACAACTCAAAAGAAGACTTAAGTGTATATTTACATCTGTTCTTAAGTACATGAAATGCTGGGTGTTAGTCACTTTCTGAATCAGGAATTACATTACATTACTGGAATGCAGTAAATCAAGTATTATTTAATTAAAGTCTCATTCAAAGCGAGAAAGCCATTTCCAGAAAGGCCTACTGGATACAAGAATGGATTTCAGGATTCTTAATCCATAAGTCCTTAAGATGTACTATCTGCGTATTTCCTATTTCCTATCAATTGAAACTGATGAATTTGTAATTACAACTCCAACCAAAAGTAATTCCAAATTGAATACAAAGGGAAAAGAAGCTTGATTCCTTCACTCTTGAAACGTTTGCCCCTTTTTTTCTCTCTTAAATAGTCTTGATGCTTCACCTAGCTGGATGCAATTTGTTGAAGCCATCAGAAATGAAATATATATATATATTTTACAGAAGAAAGATGGCCCAAGGACCTGCATCTGGACTAAGGTTATCTGGATTTATTTACTGGTATTAATACAACCTTTGTTTGTGATCCTAGGCAAGTAAACAAACAATTCTGTGCCTCAGTTTTCTAGCTGTGACATGGAAGTTCAAGACCTTCTTTTCTATTATCCTTGAATATATATATAAATTTCTAGGTAATGTACAAAGCCTGCAAAGCTGTTAAGCTCCACTAGTGCTGTCCTGATAAGCTGTGTAAACTGTTGGGCTATTTTTGTAGATTTTGTTAACAGTGACACTGTGGAGTCTAATTTGAAATTTTCTGCTCTTTATGATAGGGCTCTTTGTAGTTTCATTCTTCTTTGTAAACATATTTAACTGGTACATTTTATAGATCTCTATCTCTTGACTTGCATGCATGCTTTCTTTTAATGACATCAGGTTGAAACAATAGAATTACTTTTAATGTACATACTGACCATTATTTCACTTATTTATTCCTGTAACACTACTTTATCTGTAAGCTAGAATCAATTCACTGCATTCTTCTGCTAAAATACTGAAGTTACAATAGACAGCAAAGTTAAGAAACCCCAAAACTGCCTTGTTATCTCAGTCTTATGTCCAGGAAAAACTCAATTGCTCAAACCATAACAGTCTGCAGGGTCCCCATACTTTCACCAACAAGAAATTTCACCACTTATGTGAAGTGAAAATGTGTTATTAAAGTTCTTCTGTGATGCTTGTCAGAGACACAGTCCTGCCATGTAAGCCTCGAGCACTTTTAAATCAGTTGCTTTATCCATGTCTTGCACCTAAAGCTTCATATATTCTTGTATTTATGTTTTCATATATCATGTGTTAAGCCACAAGTTTATTATTCAACACTGCTTCTTTATTTGAAAAAGGAAATCTTTGGGCAATTTTTGGATATAACCTTCAATATAACTTCCTCTTGATCTCTGACATCAGATGTTTCTGATGTTCATAACTCATATCCATAGGGAGTAACATTGGAAATTTTGATCTATTCCTTTTTTGACACCTGCCCATACACTGTACTGTATTACTGTAGCCCATGTTAAAACCAAAACCTTAAATATTAAATTAAATATACCAGATATTATATGTAAACCATGTCTTGAAATAGAAAAAAGGGCAATTACTCTTTAAAGGATAGGATTTATAATTTATAGTTATCAGCTAAGTAGAGCTAACTCTCCTCCTACTGAGCAAGGCTCTATGTATTTATTATAGGCGGTATTAAATAAAGGTGATAATGAATATCCCTGATTTACCAGGTGCCTCAATGTAATCATGACTTAGGCTTTGTCAATGGGTTGGAAGGTCCAGCAGCACATAATATATACTGATCAGAATATACTCCAACTGCTGTCATTTTCAGTACAGACATGAAATGAGTGAACCAACTGAACACAGCTGAATTTTGCACATTTTGTCAAAGGGCGAGGTGGATGTTGCTAAACTATGCTTTTTGTGCATGTCAAACAGAGGCCACGGCTATATTCAAGATCAATTTTTACAGGCTGAGGGGATTGGGAGCAGGAATAATTGTTCCCAGGGAGGATATTGTCTTGGGATAAGAGTAGTCTGAAAGAACATAAGGTGTGCAGTTTATTTGGGAGGGGTGACTTTGCTTGTCCATGCATACGTGAAACAATGTCTATGAGATTTGAATCTTTTTATTTTATTTTATTTTTGAAAGTGAGTAGGCACTGCAACAGGTGGGACAGAGAGGAGATCAGTGACTGCATAAACTTCAAGCTTATGATATAGCAGTATGGAGTAAGAAGGAAAACCAGGCAATGTTGCAAATAATATTGGCAACAGGGAAGCAATCAAAATTCTTGCAACTGTTCAAACTTAAGTGCAGGAAGCAAAAATATCTTGAGCTAGTTACTTGTTGGAAGTTGAATGGAATGATTCTACTTTCACACCCGGCTTTATTTTCTTATTTTGCAAGCCTAGAGATAAGTCTGGTTAACTTCTCCAAGGCAGGATTTATCTTCATTCTCAGGAAACACTATGACTAGCAACTGAAGTTTCCAGCCCGTGGCAAAAGTTCCACATTCAAATTGCGGAGAGCCACAAAACTTTCTGAATCAGACCTAGAGTGAACACAACAGGGACTAATACAGTACAGCACCTCCATTGTCATGCAGGGAGCCCTATTTCTCAGATCAATCAAAGCAAAAATACCTGTAAAGCTGTAAAGGAGGAGATAAGACAGCTTAGGTTCAGCCCCTAAAGATACTGCCAAATGTAAGCTCTCAGGTGTTGTAATAAAGCTTTATCTTCACAGACCTAAGTCCATTGGGGAATGGTATCTGGTTTTTAATGTAAAACTCCTAAGCTTCTTTGTCACTGTCCAACTCTTTCATATGGACAGTCTCAAAGACTTTAAAGTCAATATTTACAAAAGGGATTTTCTGGGAAAAAATACATCCAAGCAAATCTCTTTTTAGCATTCCTGTGTATATATATACAGGAAATCCAGACAGGTCTCATGTGGGGACTATTATGTCACTGAAAGGTAAAGATATTTTGCTTGTTCTTTCCTCCAAGGATAGTCACCAGGGGAGTATATGACAATGCATTCAGTTCCCTGGAGAATGAAAACACTTGCTATATGATATCTTAATTGCAGCAAAGTGAGATGTGCTCTGAAAGTGGTAAAGCATTAGTCACTGTAAGTTCATCATGGATTTAAATGTTTCTTACAAACACAGAAAAAAATCTCTTTTGTGAATTTGTACTTTCTAGGATTTCAGAGAGACACGTAAGCCTGAGCTCCAAAAATTCTTAGAAGAAAATCTGAACGAAAGAAATATGAGACAATGACACACGCTCCTTCTACCTTCCTGCGGCCAGATTGGTGCCACGTAATCTTGATGACATAGTGTATTTCATTTTTTCCCTTAGTTCCTAGTACAGATTCACTGTCTTGGAGAATCTAAGAATACTAAGTCAGGGGCAGAGAATGTCCAGCAGATCTTTGGCCTTTTAATCTTAGACAATCATGAACCATTCATAAAATGTTTGTGAAGTGCTGCGAGTTTATGATTTTTTACATTTAGATTTAGTTAACATAAATGATGACTCAAGGTACAATTTGGTATTGTTGGCAAATACATCAAAGAGAGAAGAGGAGAGAGAAAAAACCTTTTAAGGTATTCAGAATTCAGTTTGCAATACTTTTTTTGTTTGTTTGTTTTAAGGATAGTAGATTGCAAACTTGTAAGTGGCAGTAGTCTGTATTCCATCTCAAAACACATATGATGGCCTGCAGTTTTCACTTTCTTCAGTTCATCCTTTGCAAAATCAATAAATTCAATACATATGCTAACCTACCCTTACTCAAAGCAAGTGTTAGTTCACTACTAGAACAGTGTACTAAAATTGATAAGAACCATTTGATCACCACTTATATAAATGGTGACAATACATAATGCCAAAAATAAATGTGACACAAGAGCCTGCGCTACTTTAACTCAGATTCATTGATTGGCAAGGGAATCAGAACGTTCTCCTAGTCCTTCCAGCTCACCCAAATCCTGGATAAATATTGATGAAATTTTTCTCCTTCCCTTCCCTTCCCTTCCCTTCCCTTCCCTTCCCTTCCCTTCCCTTCCCTTCCCTTCCCTTCCCTTCCCTTCCCTTCCCTTCCCTTCCCTTCCCTTCCCTTCCCTTCCCTTCCCTTCCCTTCCCTTCCCTTCCCTTCCCTTCCCTTCCCTTCCCTTCCCTTCCCTTCCCTTCCCTTCCCTTCCCTTCCCTTCCCTTCCCTTCCCTTCCCTTCCCTTCCCTTCCCTTCCCTTCCCTTCCCTTCCCTTCCCTTCCCTTCCCTTCCCTTCCCTTCCCTTCCCTTCCCTTCCCCCTTCCTTCCCATCCCCCTTCCCTTCCCATCCCCCTTCCCTTCCCTTCCCTTCCCTTCCCTTCCCTTCCCTTCCCTTCCCTTCCCTTCCCTTCCCTTCCCTTCCCTTCCCTTCCCTTCCCTTCCCTTCCCTTCCCTTCCCTTCCCTTCCCTTCCCTTCCCTTCCCTTCCCTTCCCTTCCCTTCCCTTCCCTTCCCTTCCCTTCCCTTCCCTTTCTCTCTCTCTTTCCCCTTCTTTCTCTATTTTTATTTTCCTCCCTTCCTCCCTTCCTTCCTCCCTCCCTCCCTCCCTCCCTTCCTTCCTTCCTTCCTTCTTGTCTTTTTTTCCCTGGGTATAGAGCCCTGTGGTTAATTATGTTTTGATTATTTAAATGCTAGTGCTCAGTTAGGACTGACTTGGAAGTGATACTACCACACGGCTACACAAGCTTAAGAGATATCACAGAATCACAGAATCATCTAGGTTGGAAGAGACCTCCAAGATCATCTAGTCTAACCTCTGACCTAACATTATATGTTAGAATTAGGAAGAACAGGATGACATGGATCCAATTATGTCTCCACAACTGCTACATAGATTTCTGCACCTGGAATTCCTTAATCCCAAAATAGTTTCCCTAATCCTACTCTCCAAGTGGCTGACTACTACTATATATTGATACAGTCAATTTGATGAGGGACAAAGTATTAGTAACTCTCCATACTTAGAAATAACCACATAATTCTAACCATATTTTTGTCCTATAAAGATGAGTGTATACCTCCCTTTGTCAATGATAAAGTAATTTTTTTTTCTTATTATTTCTTCTGCTGAAAAAAATATGTTTTAAACCACTGCAGGCCTCAAGAAAAATGATGATCAGAAGCATCTCACTTTTTCTGAACCACTTACATCCTCTCTGTGACTTGCACTTTCCATATTTAATATGGATTCACGCAAGGCAGCTTATTCTTCAAACTCCCAAACGCCAGGAAAATATACAGATTTTGTACATATTATGTAGTCCTGAACAGGATGAAGTGAGTGCAAAATGACAATAAAATTAAACCTACTTATAAAGGGACTATTTCACGTGACTTCAAAGTAATTTTCTACAGGTGTAACTAACACAAGAGAAGAGAGCATTTGGCTCTGTATTCATAAATTCTCTCAGGCATTAATGGTGTATTTGCTGGATGAGTAAAAGACATCTCTGATTGCAGATCTCCCCTAACGTGCTCCATACTTATCACTGAGATCTAGCTACTAAATACAGACTGCAAGTGACAAGCTAAGGAAGGCAACAGGAGGTGTATTTATTGCTATTTTTAGGTAAATAAATGTTTAGAATGAAGAGGATGTGAGGACACATTGAAATAGTTTTAGCTTGCAGGTAGGTAACTATGTGTGTGAAAAGAGAAAGAAAACTGAGGAAACAAAACCAGGAAGAGACTGAGATGTAAGAATAAAAAAGACTACATATGGCTCTGCACAGGAATGTAGAGAAAGAAGAAAAGAAAAAGCAAAGGAACTGGGAATACACTGAAAATAGGTGGAGATGTACCATCACCTTTGAAAAATAAGAAGTGAAAGTAGAAGGAGGAAAGTTAAAATAAATATGAAGCCAATCTAAGATATGCTTTAAACAAAGCATTTTGTAACAAGTTACGTGCAGCTACTCTTTATAAATCATATGTAATATGTTTGTAAAAGGTGTTTGATTTCATAATTATGTTATGAAGTCATATCATATACTTTCGTAAGATTTGGGGGGGGCAATTGTTTAACCAAGAATGGCTGCTACTAGATCTCTTTATGTTCATGATGATCTACTGACTATTTTTGGAACTGTTCTACCTACTGATATTCGGCTTCTCCCATAAATAGCTCTGATATACACAAGACGATAAGCCTTCTGTTAGGTATGTCACCATTTTATTTTTGGCTATATAAAATGTCTCTGCTGAGGTCTCCTTTATGTATATGAGACAACAACATTCCTTTTACATTGATCCAGTACTGCATTCTTTAAATGCCACTTGAAAACAGAAGAGTCTTAGGAGTCGTATAAATAGACTAAGACACTGTGAGTTGTACAGTGAGAAGTTCAGAACGATTACCCAAGAACATGCCGTAATCCTGTCTATGTTCCACACATCATCTGTGATACCCAGATCCCACCCTCAATATGCTCAGCTCCTTTTAGTACGTCCCAAATATTGCCTGGAAGAGAGGCAACACATGCTGTGGCTGTTTCTGGGCTACATATGGGCTTGCTGGTATTTGCAGCTCTCAACTGATGGACAATATGATGGACTAATAAGTTCATGCCATAACACAGCTTAACTTCCAGCATGGATACTAATCCGGGTCTTTCCTCTGTATGGAGAGATCCCAAAATGTGGTAGAAACTTACTGCCTATGCAACATTTACAAGGCGTCAAATGTGCTTGAAAATTTCCAAGAGGTCCAGTATTAATGAGGAGGGAAGGCATGGCCAGATGGGTGAACGGTACAACACATATGCCTTGTTTTCTTTGGTGTAAGCTTAACTCAGTTCAATTCTTACCTTGGGTAAGAATATATAGCACACACAAGCCAAGAAGTGCTTCCTTCATTCATCTGACTAGTGAACAGGTTTTATTCCTACTCAGCATAAGGGCTCAGTCCCTTTAGACACTAGATACTATTGATCTCACTCCACAAGGCTTTATGCTCTTAATTTAAAGCCTAAGCAGCAGCAGCACTAACTTAAATGATGCTGGTCTAAACTGAACTAACCTAAGGCTTTGGATTCTCCAGGGCTTTGAGACTGACTTCACTGCAGAGCAGAATAAAATGGGGACGCCTCCTTCTGCCTTTGCAGTCTGCTCACAACATGGCTATAAAAAGAATGAAAACCAGGGAGGAATTGTGAGGATAATAATACCACAAAAAAATTCCACAAAGCCACTATTCTGAGATCTTGTGGTGGACATCATGAAAGAGATGCCCCAAAAAAGAAAGAACTTTCTCCAGACAATAACCTGTTCATACAGCTGCTTACTATGTATGGCACTTCCCACAATTGCGAAGTTATTCACAACCATACATAGATATTTTTCCTCACAGTTCCTTTAAAGCGGAAAATATTACTTCAATTTATTTTCATTCTACAGATAGGAATGGAGTGAGCATGATATATTGATTTGCAGAAAGCTACACAGAATGTCTGTACCTGAACCAGAAATCAAACCTAGGTCTCGTCTGCATCACGCCCCAGTGCAGTATCTTCTAGGCCACTCTTCCTATAGGAATAAGACTACTGTTTTCAGTAACCAGAGCCACAGTCACCACTCTCCTACTGTCTGAAGAGGCTTAGATGCTTTTCTTTGCTACAACAGAGCTCGCCCTCAGGGAAGAAGTCAGGGTCTGGGTTACTTCACTGTGTACTAACATTTCATTTTAAAAGATGTTGCAGAGATACATTTCAAGATGTTACTTTTGCTGATACCAAAGAATTAATAAAACATTTTCTTCTATAGTGGCCTGCTAGTGAACTCTATCTTAATTTGAATATTTTTTCCAGCAATCACCTATTTGAAGCAGGGAGGGAAGAGGGAGATGGGGGAAAGGGAGAGATACAGAGGGAAGGAGGGAGAGACGGAGAGGGAGAGGCAAAGGGGAGGAAAGTTGCTGTGAAATCCTGTCAGGAATAAAAACATCCATTAGTCCCAAATTATGTGGAAGGCTTTTATAATGAAAATGCCCCATCATCAAAGTTATTTAGTTTCAGGAAACATTTTTCTCCAAACTGGTTTACAGCTGTTTATATGATAAGACTGCCTCCACCTTTCAAAACTTGTATTAAAAACAACTTCCTTCTATCAGAATAGTTTAAAGTAACAAGTGAACAAAAAAAAAATCTCAGTACGTAGAATGCATTTTGGCTTATTCTGCTTTAAAGAACAAGTAGCATAGCAACTTAAATGCTCAGTTTTACATCTGTCATGCTGTGGAGGTGTTCCTGCTTAGCAAACCTCTGAGAACAGCATGTAACTCTTAGTGCAAAAAGCATATAACCTAAACTGCTCTTGTTCATAAAAAACAATAATGAAAACAGATAATAGCTGGTCCTGCACAGACAATTTTTGTTAGATGCCACGTTTGATATAATAAATAGATGCACGCTGTTGAATATTTCATTCTTGTAACTTTAATTCTCATTGTCCTGGTTTGATCAAGATAAGATCAGTCCTAAATTGCTTTGGAATATTAGCTGGGTACGATGAATGTATTTTTTATTCTCTCAACCCTAACTCATTACAAGGAACTTGCTTGGCATCAATAAGTCACTATCGCTTCTGTGTGTGTACGCGTGTGAGAGCGTGTGTGGCTCAATACCCTGCTGCTAGGCTATTTAGTGATAAAATCTGATATAATAAAATATTAATTACAGCTGAAAGGTTGGGTGAGAAATATGAACTCAATTACAGTCCCATATTGTGAACAAAGGGCAGGGTGAAAAAAATCCTTTCGTTATAGAGGGTTGGGATAATAAAAGAACAACTAGAACATTAGACTCAAGCTGAGTGCTCCCTAAAAGGCCACCTGTTATTAATCTTCACATCAGGGACAGAATTTCAGGTAAATTAGGTCAGGATTGAAGATTTTTTCTGCTGATTTTTTTTTTTTTGGTTTTAACTAATTTAAGGATTTCTTTATCTGAGCATTTTTTTCTTTGATATCATTGCAATTTAGTAATTAGAAATTTTTAACAAGCAGAAGGACACAGCAATTATAATTAAAGGTTAGATATCATACACATGGTACAAATGTATCACCTTATATGGTACAAAAATAGATAATAACTAGCAGTCGATTCTAAATGTCTTCGAATCAGTCAGATTGGCTGTTTCTCAACACCAAGCTGTTGCAGATGTGGTCCTATCCTCTTAGAAAGCCAAGGATTTTTTTTACAAAAAACACCAGCAGTGGAATATAAGTTATTTTAAGACTTATTAATAAATATGTTTCTGTTCATCCATTCAATTTACCTGAATGACTTCAGATGAATTACCAAAGATCTAACAGAATGTGACCAGATTGTAAAGAAGCACAACAGTGAGCCAAAGTTAGTCCAAGTCAAATCATATGACCTTGAGATCCTGTGTTTAGTAGTGAATCATAAGAACTGAGCAATCTTATTTATTATTGCAGGCTAAAATGTGCCATTATATCATAAAATAAGATTTTTACTGTCTGAAGAATTGAATCCTTGAAGGCTTAACTTTTTAACAGTGTTCTCTGTTTCAATGAATTCTGAAACTATGACAATATATTTTGGTACCAAGCCAGAAAACATATTTTCAATGAATTTACATTTATGATACTTGCAACAATCCAACAACCATTTCAAAGCTTCTTAATCAGCTTTATGTTCTTTTTTTTTTTTTTAAAGAACACAAGGAAATGATAAGTTCATAAATACAAGGAGAGAAGAATATCTTGGTATACAGCAAGTGAGAAGCTTTTATAAACCAATATTACACCATTTAACCAGTTTTCAGGTTGCCAAGGCCAATTTATAAAACAACTGGAAAGCATGGAATAAAAAAGTAAAGTCTTGTCACAGATTAAAAGAAATTTAAAAAGCGAAACTGTCTAAAATCATTTAGTTTAAAAAAGATTGAAGTTGGAAGGGATCTAAAAGAAATATTTAAAACTGAAACCCATGGCAGAGCTGACTGATCCTTTCTTTTCAATCTGTCATGGAGAAATAAAATATTAATGCACAATGCTATTAAAGTATAGATCAACCAGGAAGAAACAATGAAATTCTAGGAGTCTGAACCCAGGCAAACCAATATGCAGCTACCTGAGACATCATGCAGCCCATCTTATAAAAATCAGTAGTAGCATTTCTGAAAGTGTATGCCTGACTCTCTAATGGTCAAGCAAAGCTCACTACAGCTTGCAAATTGTAGGTCTGCTTCTGACTAGTATGGAAAAATTCATTACAACACACTTTCAGCTCCAGCAAAGTCACTGATGATTTGTGATCCATCAGACTCTACCTGGTTCGTTCCTGCTACATAAGACAGGATGAAAGGAAGAAACAATCTAGTTACTATTATTGTAGAATTTGATACAGTGCTGTGCCCCAGCCTTCACAAACTAGACAGAGAATAGATCTAGCAAGGTCTAAATGACACTAAGTTGGGAGGAGCTGGGCAATCACCAACCGCATGAAGTTCAACAAGAGCAAGTGCCAGGTTGTGCACCTGGGACAGGGCAACCCTGGCTGTACGTACAGACGGGGGGATGAGGGACTGGAGAGCAGCCCCACAGAAAGGGATTTGGGGGTTCTGGTTGACAACAAGTTGAACATGAGCCAGCAGTGTGCCCTGGCAGCCAGGAGGGACAACCATGTCCTGGGGTGCATCAGGCACAGCACGGCTAGCCAGTCGAGGGAAGGGATTGTCCCGCTCTGCTCTGTGCTGGTGCGGCCTCAACTCAAGCACTGTGTGCAGTTTGGGTGACGCAGTATAAGAAGGACATAAAACTGTTAGAGAGTGTCCAAAGGAAGGCTACAAAGATGGTGAAGGGTCGGTCTGGAGGTGAAGATGTACAAGGAGCAGCTGAGGTCCCTTGGTTTGTTCAGCCCCGAGCAGAGCAGGCTGAGGGGAGGCCTCATGGCGGCCTGCAGCTCCCTCACGAGGGGAGCGGAGGGGCAGGCGCTGAGCTCTGCTCTCTGGGGACAGCGACAGGACCCGAGGGGACGGCATGGGGCTGGGACAGGGGAGGGTCAGGCTGGGGGTTAGGGAAAGGTTCTGCACCCAGAGGGTGGTCGGGCACTGGCACAGGCTCCCCAGGGCAGTGGTCACGGCACCGAACTGCCAGCGTTCAAGAAGTGTTTGGACAATGCTTCAGACATGGTCTGTTTTTTGGGTGGTCCTGTGTGAAGCCAGACGTTGGACTCAACGGTCCTTGTGGGTCCCTTCCAACTTGGGATATTTTGT
Organism: Anser cygnoides; assembly: GCF_040182565.1. Lineage (NCBI taxonomy): Eukaryota > Metazoa > Chordata > Aves > Anseriformes > Anatidae > Anser > Anser cygnoides. The sequence goes on from NC_089874.1 coordinate 109,949,082, forward strand.
GTGATGCAATGATTCTATGACCAGTTCACTTGGATTCCTAACACAACAGGAGAGAAGACCTCCATTTATCAAGGACAATGCTAGTTCTTTAAATCTACATGGGATGAATATGTAACATTCTTTTGACTGAATTTTGGGATTCAAGGAATGTTTTAGGAAATACTATATTATGCTGTTATCATTCTACAATGTTCAGAGTCACTGGATGTAGTATGACAATGCACTGTACTGGAATTAAAAGGAATGGAGTAACAGAAGGGTCAGTCTTCATGCAAGAGCCTACTCAAGTCAACTCTACTTTCAAAGAAGTCCAGGGCCATTTGCAAACCACACTTTTTACCTTAATAGCCCCTAAGGTAATCAATAGCTGCACAAAGATAAAGCAAAAGAATAATAAAAATTAAAAAAAGAGAGAAATTAAGTGATTAAGTCTTAAAGAATAGGAAGATTTCCTCACTTCTAAATCCATGCAGAAATTGTAATATATACTATTGCTCATTCTCCTGTATCCATCTCCCAATTTATGTTTATTATATGAGATGCTGCATCCAGAGCAGTGTTTTTCACTCTGTTCTCTGCAAATTCCTAGGGATGCGCAGTTTGCAAAATGTAAGAAAAACAAACATATGGCTAATACATGTAAAATCACAGCATAAAGATCTATATATCTACTGCAATATATTTAGGGGTTTATAATTCAAAAAATAATTTCTGCTAAGAAAAATGGATTACAAGTAAGCAATAATCTACTTCAATATTTTCCAATAAACCATGATCTCCTGCAAACACTGAAATGTAACAACATTCACATGTCTAACTGTATGGAGTTGCATAGCTCTTATTTACGAATGCAAAATAATACACACATGCAAATTGATGAAGGAGCTTGAATATTACACAGAAATGAAGAATTAGTATTTAGAACAGCAGATCAGCTAATGGATTTATGATACAAAGTTAAAGCTAAAACAGTAAGATCATTCTATATCCCACAAAGCATTGTGCACTGGAAACCTACTACTGAATTGGGCTGATGAATAAAGCAAATAAATGTATTAAAAAGAGTGGTTTTAAAGTAGAGGGAGAATGCTTCAAGGATGCTCTGCAACCTGCTGGCTTATTTGCAGCACAGAAAAAAAATATTTGCTGAGACAGCTAAATGAATACACGAGCCAATTTCAACTTTTTTTTTTTTATTATTATTATTATTCAAAGCATGAAAACTGTTTACTGCTCATTAAAGCACTCGCAGAGGATATAAAGTTTTTCATCTATTCAACCAGGGGATACAACATGGAGCACTGAGAGACTAGTTCAAACAGCTCTGCTGCGCTGTTTTAAGATGTTGTCTCATTTGTCCATTCTCTCCTTCTACCAGATGCTATGCTTTCATGGGAGACTCAGTGGTAAGCAGCACATGCTTGTGCTTCGGTTGCAACTGAAAAGACCAGTGTTATCACTTAGGCAACCCAAGGCATAGCAGATACATTTACTCCTGCCAACTCTGCTGTGGGAGAGGACAGCAGGACCATAGCAAAAATAACCACAACAAAACTCTCATCTCTCAATGTTATCATCTCTTTCCACAACTTTAATGCAGTGGGTCCTAGTCCAGCAGTTTGGAAATGGAGATTACTTTCTGTGTTCATTTTGTCCTTTCTTCTTCACAAAAAGGCTCGGCAGGGCACTCTAATCAGCAGTGCAGAATGATGCAGGCAGATACAGAAAACCAGTTTTTGGAGCACTGTCCCCGGTTTCTCAGGACTTGTGTGGATAAATACAAGTCTGACCTTCTCTTCTGTGAGTGAAGGTGTAACTCCTCCTCCTCCCTGCACTGGGAATGATTCTGGAAGGATTAGGTGGCATAGAAACCCTGGCAGCATGATACTGTATGGCTCTTCCCACAGGAAATTTGGCCGTAGATAAAAGATTTTGCACAGTTTAGGATTAGAACAGATGTTAAATACAGATCAGATTCAGGTCTTGTGCTTCTACTACCCCATGAGACCAATCCTGAAAACAGTTTCAGCTCTAGATGTGAGAACACAGTTAAATCATTCGCCCTCATCTTATTTCCCCATGGCAATTTCTCCCCAAATTCAACATCTTTATAGTGCCTTAGACATCTAGCCTACCATTCTCTGAGACTGTTTTAGGCTGAGGCATTTATACTGCTCCTGACTAAACAGTTGCTGCTTTCAGTTGTACAGCTGAGTAAGTGACTCTAATGTTTCTTTATGTCATTTAATGTAATCCAGTTGAACAGATTAGCTTTTACTTAGCAATGCTTTAGAGTCATGATGCTTGCTGCAAATGCCACTGGTTTTCTTCCCTGCTTAAATGAAGACTGTAACAGAAAGAAAGTCCTCATGTTAATGTTCAGGAAAATGAATAATCTTTCAGCATCCAGTATGGGAAATGGCAGTGTTTCACTCTAAGAACATCTATAGTTTTTCTTCCTCTTTCCAGGTAGCATTCCTCATTAGTCTTTTGTCTCCTTTAATATTACTTAACATTATATAAAAGCATTCACTTGTTTGTATGGAATGCATGATCAAAATGTTTTAGTGCCCACAGAATGATTCAATCAAATATTATTTATACTAACAGTTAGGAAGTCCCCCTAATTATTTTGTCCTGTAAACCACAGTACTCCTCCCACGCATTTGTGTATTGGTAACAGAATCTTTTTTAAGGCGGTCATTTAGTGTTTGCTAGTGAATAAAAGGCTCATATAAACTTCCTCATAAAAAATAATACCAGAAGGAAAAAAAAACTAAGGTCAACTGAAATATGAAGATGTACCCTTGTAACAGAATTTACAGAAAAAGCATTTAAATAGTACAGGCTATTTCTATGTTGTAACCTAAATTATATTAAAAAATAAGTCTTCTGGCTCCCTGATGAAGACAGCCCTGGTATGTGTGACCCTCTTGACAAAGCTTGTGCCCTATTGGGGGATGACATATACAGAAAACTCAAAAAGGACTTTGGGAACTACAGTGCCATGTGACCATCTGTCATAAAATACTGTATCATATAATCATTTCTTTAAAGTTATCTTGCATCACCTTCCTGACATTTATATCTATACCTGTTCCAGAGCTTCAGTTCACCACTGAGTAGAGGCTTTAAATTTGATTCATTTACATGTTTGTTTAGGTGCTCTCTTAACTGAAATTGTTCTTTTTCCTCTATTTATTGCTCTGATTTTTTTTTTTTTTGGAAAACAACCATATCTTCTTTTCATCTTATCTGGCTGGCTGAAACAAGTCTAGCTCTCAGAGTCCCTCCACATACATGTTTAACAGTTCTGTGATCATTCATGCCATAACACTCTGCTGCTATGGTGCTAGTATATAAATTAGTATTTCTCGGTATATCAGAGCTGTGCACAGCAGTTCACATAAATTCCTGCCAGTGTCTTCTATAATGTCATTTATAGATTGTCACCTTTGCTGGAAACCCTACCTGCTGTGTGCAGTCTATTTGACTATTCCACAGCCATGCCATGTTTTGATGACTCACAGTCATACCACAGGCCATCAATACACACTTTCTCCACTGTTATTTCCAAAAATAATCCTCCATCTTACAGCAAGTATCCTTGTTATTAGCTTGTAAATGTAAAACATTGCATTTCATCTTATTTGTGGTAGGTTAATCCTGAAGGCTATTCAGTACTTTCTGTACATTATTCCAATCCAACGCTGTAGGATCTGTTTTTACTGGCAAGTGGTTTTAAGTGTGTTACATTTATATTTGATACTTATGAACAGAACATGCAGAATGTTATTGGACACCTCTCCATCGTTAATTCAACACTTCACAATACAGCACAATGAATATGTACGTACATCATGGCCACTGGTTTAGAGCTCTTGTGAGCCACTTAAAAATATATATTTAATTTAAATTCTATGAAAGAAAAGCAACTGAATATCAAGAACTATGAAAAATACAAAGCATATGACATGGCTAAAGGATAGAAAGATTGACGTGAAACACTGCCAAGGCTTCAGTATCTAGAGGGACCAAGCAACTTCTAATATGACTTTCAAGACTGACCTGAGTGCTTATTTAGTCAAATAGGTGAAAGATCACTAAAAGTGATTCTACACTTTTTACCTGGGATCTCTCATTACAGAATCTGGCACTCAAGAGCAAAAACACTGATGAGATTCAAATGTCCATGAAAATATACCTGTAGCTAAGTGATAGAGTGTTAAATTGTAAAATGTTATTTCACGTTGACATGATGGATACAGGAAGATGGCGCATGCATAATGCACAGACTGTCAACAGTGAAAGCTTCCAGGACATCAGTGGGTTATATGTGTCTGACAATTCCTAACCACAGTGTTATAGGAATTCTGAATGGGTCACTCGGCACTGGGCTACTGTGATACTTCCCTTCAAAAAATGACTTTGAAGTGTCTCCAGAAAGTACATCCCCACATAATCCCGTTGAACACTCACTCATGGAATGTACACATTTCATTTACTTCCTCTTCAATCCTTCCACAGCACGCAGTAAAATGAAAATAAATCTCTGGCATACTTCAGTAAGTACAGGACAACGGTATCTCTTTCCTGTGTTTTCAAGGAGTGCTCTGATTGTTCTGTGTTGGAACTCAGGTATGTATCAACTGAGTACGCTTTTTACACCATGCAATGCAGTAACTTCCAGTGATACTCATCACTCTTTTGTTATGGTCCCTAAATTCTTCAGTTTGGTTTTAAAACTAAACACTTTTCTCTTTCAAGGAAAGTGCACAGGAAATACACCTGAGTCTCCTACACCCTCATTGAGAAAGAGAAACGTGTTTTTTAAATACTCAAGAGTGCTACTCAGAGAGATGAAGGTAGGATTCTACCTCTCCTGCAGTCTCTTCCAGGTGATCAATGTGACTGTAAAAGAGGAACTGCCTAAGCTCAGCCAGAAGTAGATTCTTATATTTAAACACCTAAAAGGCACTCTTTTTTCAGGGCTTTATAGCACAGGTCTACATCTGCTTAAGACAGAAATCTCTAAGGTCTCTCCGCAGAGATGTGTGGCAGTCAGGCCTGCTCTTTCCACAATAACCCAATGGTCTGAGCAGTGTTCTCAAAACCTAGTGACTAGGGTTCAACACCATGTTCAAACTGAGAGGCTTTCACCATACCACTCCCAACTTCCAACCACCCAGATTGTGTTAGTCTCCTCCTACTAAGATTGGCCTGAAATGTAAGAATCAGAGAAGCAGAAAGAGAGCAATCATGAAGGAATTTGTCTGATCAAATGGAGAATCTCCTTATTTTGTCAATTATTTCTGTTTTTATTCAATGACCATCTAAAATAAAACATATTAAAAGTCCTGGGAGAAAGGAACAGGATTTCAGGTCTTTTGCTTTGCATAGGAGGAGCTTTGTACTCCCACTTAGAGATCTCTACTGGTTTACTGAGAACAGCTGAGAACAAGCTCGCTGACTTACTAGGACTGAGCTGCCTACAACGCACTTAGGCTATATGCATAATAGGATATTAAGTAGACCAATGGTACACCACCCTCCCTGTTAAATGGTTTGAATGGCTTCCAGAAGGGCTTTGGCATCAGCCATTTATCACTCACTCTCACCAAAATTTCTGGATATGGATCAGGGCCCTTTCCCAACTGGCAGTCTGTAGATGGTCCTTCTGCCTGGGAGCTGAACGTGGGCTGATGTCAGCCAGCTGGCCTCAGTACTAGAAAATGGTACAGGGCATCCAAAATTCACAAGTAAATATGCTGACCTAAAGTCTGAACTTCGGTAGGCTAAATATGGCCCTCAAAGGTCTGAGTAGATGTTCCTTGGAAAGTGGCCATGGAAAAAATGACAGTGGTCTGTGTGCACTCAGAGTCTGAGCCATTCATTTTAATAAGTAGATTCAATAAAAACATGTTTTAACAATTCTGACTGAAGTTGGCATTCCAGAGCTAGTGAAAATGGTATGAGTTCCAAGAGGTTATTATTCACAAGCTGAATTGCTATGGGACTTCAGCCTTCACCAGGGAGACTGGAAAAACCCAATGGTCCACAGGATGTTAGTGGAGAAGAGCCTCACTGAACTAGATTGGCATGCTGTCAGAGCGAGAGGTGAGCAACATAGAAAAGACTATCATTAGGAATTAGGCAAATGTATCATCTCCACTGCACTGCATCCTACTTAAGGCCAGCATGTAGAAGGAAGGAATCAAAATACAAATGAAAAAAAAGCAGAGCATCATAACAGTGTTGCAAATTTTTCAGATGACAATTTATATCCAAGCCCTTGAGAAAGTATTGGTGAGTTATGAAACTGAAAAATAATCTCTTCAGAGAAACAGAATAATCTATTCTCTCTTTTGTTCTGGAATTGCTCCAGCTAGCTTGCTTTATTTATAATAGATAAATTTCTATTAATCGCATTGCTAAATGACAGATAGTGTTGTGCTGGGTTCTCATTGACACAGGAATCAATGCTCCATTTACCCTGGGACTGTGAGACATCACAGTAAAAGGGCCATGGAAATTTCTGAATAAGTCAGCAGGACATGTGAAACTGCACTGCTCGTGCCCAGGCAACACGTACCATAAATTCTAACTCAAGTCACAGTAAAAACCCAAGGACAAGTTCTACTGCATAACAAAAAAGAATTACAGCATTTTTACAGCATAAGCAATTATTGTACTGTTCCCTCAATGAAACTGAAATTGACCCTTCTGCTGTAAATAATTATACTTGTTGCTATAAAGAAGTGACAATTACGGGCATCAATAAAACCTCATCCCTGCTGTATCACAGACATCCTCAAAAAAGTTTACTGGCTGCCTTACAAGTTGTAAAGCTATGATTTCGAAATACAGTTTGCAGGTAGGAGCTGACCCTACAGCACACAACTCAACTCTTTATGTTTACAGACCCTTAAACTATAGAAAGGATGCTTGTGACAAGCAAATAAAAGAACAGACAGTAAGTTCCCTTCATGCTCTTTAGGCCTAGTGGTCTCACAGTATTTCAAAAGGCTGTATTTTGGACATGACATTTCAGAACGCTAATGAGTTACTAATGCTCTTTGAACATGTATAGTAACATTATTTCAACATAACTATTTATTTATCATAAATCCACCAAACATCACCTGGACTATTTTATCAGTGAGCTCTTGAAAGGCCAAAGTTCACTTTTCAGTTTATTGGGAAGCTTTCCAAGTCTTTCCCATTACTGTATACTTTTGATATTTCTCTCCTCAGCTGTGTCTACATGATGTTTGCTTTTTTTCTCATTACTGCATTACAACCCTTGTCATGTCACTGGGAATTGAAGGAAATTACAATAACATGCTAGTATTACATAACACAGTAAGTAGGAATTGTGAGAGATCAGAGCTAAAAATACAGGTTTTGTAATGCTTTTATTTGCATTTGCGGTTGCCGTGTTTTTGTCCACACAGAGTGCTAACATGTCTCTCATTGTGTAAACCAGCATTCTCCTATTTCAAAGCTCATTTGTTCACTTATCCTGAATTTATAATAATATTGATGTCTGCCTCTGTAATACATGCATGGGATCCTGCTCTTTTACCACGCAACACAGAAACTCAGACTGCAGAACCTCTTCTCTGAAAAGTGGCTTGCACCTTTGAGGCCCAGCTCTGTGGTTGCCATGTACTCACAATAACGTCAGTGCCCCACGGTCTCTTCAAGGCTATGGAAAATACCCTGTAACATTTGCATTCAGGCTGCTGGAAGCCCTGCTGCTTATTGAGTTCTAATGATATCTGTCGCTGGTCTCTGAACAGCCTGGCTGGCTTGCTAGCTTGTGTACACTAGCAAGCATGCAAAGCTTGCTGGCTTTCTTGATTGCCAGCGAAACCATTTAATCTGTTGATCTGTTGACCAGGCGGGTACTCTTGTGAAGACCACACGCTTCAAGGATACAGGAAGTTAGTGGCTTCACTAGAAGGCTGACTGTCAGATTTGTTTCCTAAAAGAAGGCTTCTAGGAGCTGTCTCTCAGGCTTCAGATGACCCCACTTCTTCAGATGGAAGTGTCTCAGCTGTATCGCATGTCCTAACTGACATGGCACAAGGACTGCAAACTCCTGCTGTCATCCTATGAGAAAGCGAGCAGACACAGTGACCAAGCAAAGGGGGTGGCCAAACACCTATCTGGCTGATATTCATAGCACTGGTGATGCTGGAAGAAAGAGATGAGGCCCTAAGATATGTCTTTCTTCCCTGCAATGTGTGTGGCAGGGATGAGAGCAACTGTGACCTCTGCTTCATGTGCAGTGCACAGTGGTTCTAGTGGGGAACTTCTGTGTTACAAAGGAGTCTTTGCATTTCAAAGGTGACAATCTCAGTTTAATTTACTTCTTCTTACTGCCAGCCAGTGGGTAGGAATTAGGTCTCCTGTGTCATTCAGTGAAGAGCCATTATACTACGAGTGGTGCTGAAACGGCTAAGCCACATACAGAATGACATGCTACCCGCGCTCGAGCTGACAGAGGTTTCTTTACACTATGAATCTTAAGATGAATCATGCTGTTCCCATCCCTGGGACTATATGCAGAGGGCCTTAATTCCAGCTATGACAATGAACCTAGTATTTACAGGGTGCCTTTAAAGGTCTGGCTTAGGCCAATAAGAAATTGTTCTAATTGCTCTAATCTCTGTGGAATTTAGACAATTTGAGCATGCCATGAAATGTTTACCCAACTAAGTAGTAGAAAGGAGTGCTTATCGCTTTAGATAACATGTAGTTTGAAATTTCTAAGGTCGTTTTCAGCTGCACTTCAAAATACCTAATAACTTAATATAGCCTTTTGAGCTGAAATATAATATAAATTACTTCTTCAGGGAAGAGAGATTAAAGGTAAGTTAAGTTTCAAAATCAAGCACTTCAAATAAAGAGATGTTTGACTCATTTTCCCAGTAAGAGCTGTTCCTTTTTTAGGTCACCCAATCGACGTGCTGAAGAAGTTGGGCACACCAATGATAAAGAGGAGGAATTAAAAATAAAAAGACTGCCTTCACTTTAGCACGCTCCCAACTCACATGATTCACTTTATCTGTGTATGGTTTCTTTAGACTGACCCCAGTCGGTGCAAAAAATACTCAGGCATCCAAAATGCCAAGCATGGCATCGAGGATGTGGTTAGCTGATACGATTAGCTCTGTTTGGCTACTTCTCTTACTTCTGGCTGGAAGGTCCCAGCTGTTTGTGGTGTCTACAAGAGCAGAAAGAGTGCCTAAATGGGGCATTAACTGTTTGGAAGAGTTTTATGGGGCAAATCCTGCTGAGAGAAGCTCTGCACTGTAAGATGAGAAGGGTCAAGTGCTATCCACAAACTCACCAAAGACCAGAAGGCAGAGCAGAGCCTGGATGGTCTTGCCTTGTCTTTTATCCTTCTTGCTCCTTCCCCCAATGTGCTGTTCCCAGAGGGCTTGCTACCACCAGGTGTTTCCGGTATTATCTGGGACAAAATCTTTGGGATATTTACATTTACCACTTTTTAAGGATGTGGCTCTGAATAGCAGGAGGAGGGTGGTATGGTGACAGCATTTTGCTGATTATGCTAGTCAGATAAAAGAAGTGGAAACACTCAACCTTTATCGTGGCAAGACTGAATGGAAATTTATGTGACAAAGAAGACTTGCTTCTGCCGCTGATGCTAAAAGCTTGCAAGAAAACTTTTCCAGAGAAGGTCACAAGAACCTTTTATAATGGAATGCAGCAAACAATCTAAAGCTCTTTCTAACATAGATGAATACATAAATAACACTAAATGCATGCAGTCATTGAGCATTACATTTTTCATTCCTGTGTATGAGCCAGATCTTTGCAATAAATTAGCATTCCTTAGTTGAAGTAACTGGAACTGACCAACCTATGGACCTGCAGAAGATCTGGCCACAGGATCTTTCAAATGTTACACTAATTTGCACTGGAGAAGTGAACGGTAAAAGTGATATTGCCATGAAAGTGTGAGTACCTCAACATATGTTGAATAGCCCTTATATAAAAATATTCACAGTTGTATGCTTTTTACGCAAATTATTTAGAACTTTACTGACTCTTATATGCATGTATCTCTGGAAAAAAATCCACAATTACACATATATCACACAATTTCCAAAGAGACATCATATTAAATTAAAAAAAAAAAAAGCCTTGCAAATTAAAATCATTCTAGAAATCAGAATAGCTTAGCCAACTGTTAAGTAAATACATATATGCATCATTACTGAATGCACTACTGCTTTAAACATACATAATTCCAAAATAATCTCCTTGAAATAAACACAGCAACTGCCTTAAGACCTGAAATTGAAGACAAAGCAAGCAGTATTTGTTGTATTAAAACTCTGACAAAATAGATTTTAATCATGTCCAGTCTTACAAATTCTAAAACAACCTGGAATGCCATTTGGCCTTCATGATTAATGTGTACTTTATCATTGTAAACAGAGCTTCCTGAATATTTCTATAAAGTCTGTTTTTTGAAGCAACATTTAAACAAGCAGCATTGCCCTTTCTCTCCTTTTATGTTGTGGTGGTTGTGAGAGGATTCTAAATAAGGTAGGAGATATCAGGATTTTTCATATTTGATTAGAGAAAAAGAATTTAATCACAGAAAAAAAAAAGCTGGAATACTGAGTGACCTCAGGTATTAGCTTCATTGCCTTGAATGGCAGAATTTGTGCACTCCTTATCCATCTCAGGAATTAAAGAATTTTATGTGACATGGCTGACGTGCTGATCAATAGAACAACAACAATCATTTACACTGCAAGTTTAGTGCAGTTTCAAAAACCTGCATTAACCAAGCTGGTGCTTGTAGCAGAATCAATACACAAGGCATCATTCTTAGTGATGTGCATAAATGAAGTATGACTAAACTTTTAACACCCAATGAATATAGATTAAGATGATGACATCCATATGCAGAATGTGTTCTGCAAGCTATGCAATGACAATATACTTGAGAGTCTAATGCACAATAAAATGTTAAAAGTATTGAGAAATTCTTACTTTAATTTTCATTCTCTGCTTCACGAAGTATTTACATTAAGAGTTTGCAGTCAGCTTTCATTTAAGACCTGTTGCAAAGGACCTCAGTAAATTTGCTGCTGTGTTCATCTGTTTCTGTCAATTCTAAATCTTCATGTTACTTTAAATCCCTCTTCTTATTTTCTTAACCACTCATCCCCTTATTTGGTGTACTTTAATCTCCTAACTAGCTTCTTTCTGTTGTCAGTGAAGCTTCTGATGTGTCACTACTGCTATAGGAGTCAATCATCTTTAGTTCATGATGCAGTTCGAAGGAATGAAACTTTTTTATTTATGGTCCTGCATATTTGTGTTTAAACAAAAATGAGTCCAAACAGTATTATTTTGAAACAGATGCCTGAATGCAGAAAGACTATACCACACTTTAGGAGATAAAGGAAGACAAATATCAAATCATTCGGTTTATAATCTAATTTGCTAAATCAAACAGTTCCACTATATCTGCTGTAATTGCTTTCTGTTTTTTTTTTCTCAGCTTGTTCAGACCTCCTCAAAGTGCTATACTTTCCTTTTAAAAAGTTGTCTGAATGACCAACAGTATGACATTTCCTAAATACAGACATACATACATTCATCTATACAAACATGTAATATGTAATGCAATGATGAATATTGCGTAATACAAAAAAAAAATAAAATGGAATATTCTGATGAAATGCCTCCAAAATGTTAATTTATGTATATATGACTATAACAGATCTGTATTTTCCAGGCTAAGAGAAATTACCAAAACCTCAGCAGCAAGATGGAAATAACTGATAGTCATTCACTACAGCTGGAAACGTTTCTCAGTAGTAACAAAAGGATTGACCATTATTGAGGCTCCATCGTTAGTCAAAAGGAAAAGCATCTTAAACCTCTGAAAAAAATGTATTTCACTCATCTGTATTTTCTTCTCTTCAGAGTATTGAGCTCCTTATTTGTTATCATTCAAAATAATCTAATCCTCTGTTTTCCTCACTGAAAAGCAGGCATATTTTACTACAATAGGTGTAAAACCGTGAAATAAACCACTGCAAATTGGAAATTCATTAGCAGACATTATATAACACTAAAAAACCTAAGCTACTGGTTTTCCTTTTTTTTGTCCCCTACTTCTGCTTTCATGGTCAATTAAAAGTAAATACTTTATGAATGTTACAGTACATATTTTTTGAATTGGCTAACTTACTAAGAGCTGATTATCTTAAATCTGTGAAGTAAACAAGAAGAGAGAATATTACAGACAGTAGCTCAGCATAGAAAATGTGATATGCCCTTGAACTTATAACACTGCAGTAAGCAATTACCTTAAAGAAGCCACCCACACAACAGAACTATGGCTTTGTTCCTTATCTTCAAAGAACAAGCCACTTGCATCTGGATCAAATCCTTTAAACAATACACGAACACTCAACATCAAAGCACTTTCATTTTCTTCAGTTATTTAATTTAATTAGAGCTAATACAGACATGAATTTAGACACTGATTGCTGTGTAGAAAATCCCCAGAATACATGTTCAAGAAATTAATCAATTTGGTTTTAATTTTATAAAGATTTTTCCCCCAGTACCTGACAGGAGCGCCTCTGCTCTGTGCAGGTTTCAGCAAGACTGTCACAGTGCTGTCAGTTTGATTCAAAGGTGTTTCGAGTTCATATGGTGGCATAGAGGGTGCTAGAATAAGAAAAGAAAAGAGGCAAAAATAATCATTATTCCCATATTTCTTCTTTCAGGAGTTGTATCTTTATTTGAATATTTAATTCAAAAGACTCCTGCAAATATAGACAGTATTATAGGTCTAATGTGCTTTCAGTTACGAATATGAGACAACTTTTAAATAATTTCAGTGAAAAAATTAAAGGAATCCTAGCTCACTGTCAATTCCAAGATAGCCAACAGTTCCTAATAAGGGTAAGTTTTCAGGAAGTACTGAGAGTCTCTGACTTGGAAATGAAAATTGAAATTATTTCAAGAAGAGCATCTGCAAATGTGCATGCCAGGGTGGCTATAGTTTTTGAAACTGTGAGCCCAGCTTTCTCAATGTGTCTGTGGTATTAGGCTACACTCTCAGAACTTGTCATTTCTGCAATTTTAACTACTGCTGTAGCTGTCACAGGCCTATTGTCCACCACAGGAATCATTTACAATAATCAAAAAGGATTATCACCATGAGAACTTATCATAGTTTGAAGCCACACTTAATGGCACTTTTGCAAACTGTGTCTTCATTAAGGAATTACAGCTGTGATTAAAATAAATGATGCCTCAGTTACTGTCTTTTACTGTTGTTACTTTTTTCAGTTCTATCACCTACTTGCATTTTTATCATTATATTGAATGGAAGACTGCTCAGTTAATTGCTTGTTTAGCAGTCTGTTGTATCCTTATTGTCCCCTTATTAATGATGATACACAATTAATAGATTTAATGGCTACTGAAGCACAAAGTCATCATTGCAATGACCTTTTTTGACCACAGGAATAATGCAGGACAATGAACTTTCCTAAATTAATTCCTGCTTGAAACAGAAAATATATTTTTGTGGGGAGAAGATCTTTTCTTTAGTTCTGGGTTCTCCCAGTGGCTAATTACACTCATTGTTGAACACGAAAATTTATGTGGCATCTGAATTCATTTAGCTTCATCTTCCAGATGCTGGACACATTGTGTATCACGGTGAATTACTTAATCAGAGTACATTATGCTCCACATACAGACAGTATCATAAAATCATAGAAAAGTTTGGAGTGGAAGGGACCCTAAAGACAACCCCATTCCAACCCCCCTGCCATGGGCAGGGACACCTCCCACCAGACCAGGCTGCTCAAAGCCCCATCCAGCCTGGCCTTGAACACCTCCAGGGATGGGGCATCCACAGCTTCTCTGGGCAACTGTGCCAGTGCCTCACCACCCTCTGAGTGAAGAACTTCTGCATAATATCTAATCTAAACCTACTCTTTTTTAGTTTAAACCCTTTACCCTGTGTCCAGTCACTACACTCCCTGATAAAAGAGTTCCTCTCCAGCTTTCTTGGAGGCCCCCTATAGGTGCTGAAAGGCCGCAATGAGGTCACCCTGAAGCCTTCTCTTCTGAAGGTTGTTCAGGCTGAACAACCCCAGCTCTCTCAGTCTCTCTTCCTAGGAGAGGTGCTCCAGCCCTCTGATATTCTTCGTGGCCCTCCTCTGGATGTGCTCCAACAAATCCATGTCCTTCTTGTGCTGGTGGCCCAGAGCTGAATGTAGTACTCCGGGTTGGGTCTCAAAAGAGCAGAGTAGAGGGGGAGAATCACCTCCCTTGACCTGTTAGGTAGCTGTATAATTCTTAAACTCCTCTAGCAGATTAAATAGTTCCAGCAACACGAGTCTCTCTCTTTAAAGTGTATATTCCCATCTTTTGCACCTTCCCACTATTACCTGCACCTACTTGAAAGATGTACGAACTTCTCTTGCCTTTATCCTTATTTCCCTATACATTTATGTAAGGACTGCATTAATGCTTTTGTCCACAACTCTTCAGTCTGCTGTGAAACCAGTAACATCTTCATCGTTTTTCATTGGTATTCATCAGCCTAGGCTATAAGCTGCGGTTCTATCAGTCCCACCTTTGACTCTTGGCTACTTCTTCTCTCCACAGATACTGGGACAACATCTCTTCTTTTCCTGTTGTTCCATCTAGGTTAGTATTCTTCCTCTTCCACATTGTACACAAGTGAAGAAGGAGCTTATTAATAGAGAAAGCAGGAGACATTCTTCCTATTCGCATTTTTTGCAACTGCACTCCCTGGTCTTCAGCAGCAGAAAGCTCAGACCCAGTAAAAGGTAAAGATTTTAAAGGCTATGTACCTGTGGTGGGCCACAATGAATTGGTGTACACACAAGGCAAGACTCTTTAAGCTCAGAGCCTGAATCTATTTAGTGAGGATGGCATCTCAAGCTGCTCAGTTCTGTCAAGTTTCCACAGTTTGTGTGCAAATTGTAACATTTATAGTTTGCTCAAATCTGGAAAGATTTTCAGAGTGATGGCTCAGATTAATGTCTGTCTTCTCGCTAAATATTCAAAACCCTGTTTGAAAACACTTCAGTAATGTGTTGGTCACAATAATTTTTCAGTTTGTCAGCCATGTTCCTGAAACGGATGAAATTCTTCTGGGTGAGAAAAGCATCATAAAAAATTTCAGCCTGCACAGCTGTCTTTTCACAAAGTTATATGCAACAGAAAACAGAGTCTTCCAATAGAGTGCCCATCAATTTTGATAGAAGGCATGGCTACTAGCTCTGCTTTTAGTAACGCTTATTTACATACAGATCATTTCATCCATCAATGCCAATCACACAACTGTAGAATGAAACATGGCAACTATTTACAGTACAGAATAGTACTACTCATCAACTTAAGACAGGAAATTAAGACTAGGAAAATGCAGTCTAGAGCCAGACAAATTAAAATGCAATGACTCAATTTAGAAATTGGTCAGAATGTACTGTTGCCACCTCATATGTTCTAAAAAGGTTCTGTGAAATCTTTTATCCATAAATGTTCAGGATTTTCATTTCATATCTTTTCAAAATGGAGAACACTGGCCACACACAGAGCCTCAAAGCTTTATGGGTGAGACAATGAGATTACAGGTCTATATCACTGCGAAAAGGACACCATACTCACCAGCTAAAATTTCAGTTGTGGTTTTTCAATGATACTAAGAAATGCATGTATTCTGCTTCTATTTTAAATTCAAGAGACTGCCTTTAACTACCCAAGGACAAGTCTTAAGCATTCCTGTTAGCACAGTAACTAACATGAAGTAATGAGAGAGTGGGGTGCAGGCAAGACAGCTTGCAGAACCTCACCAGATGGTTGCTTGGAGGTTTGTCTCATTTCAAGCATGTCCATTCACACTAATGAGTTTCAGTTGGTGACATACCAAATTTAGAAAAGAACAACAATTTAAACGACGGAACTACTCCAAAATGCCCAGACTCTCCTCTATTCTCAATACTTTCCTCCCTTCCTCACTCTAATAAGGCCTAATTCTGCCATCCTAACGCATATCAAGTCTTGTTATGTCAGAAGTTGCTTTCTGACAGAGAATGGTTTTGCTCAATGTGAGAAAAGTGATGGAGAATGAGCCCCATCTTTACTAATCAGTGTTTATGCATTCTTCTAAGAATAATTTTCTAATTTGAAAACTATCACCTGCTTTTTTTTTCTCTGCAGTCTACAGTCAGTAATTCCCACCTCACATTAACTGTCCTTTCCTGTAATAAAAAGAAATTGCCCTGATTAACAGTTGTTATTTTTCATTCCAGTGAGGACAGAAAATGAGTGATTGGGAAAACTATACAGACGGAGAGTAAAAAGAAAGAAGATTTTGTATCCAAATGCTTTCCCTTATCCTTTCTGAAAAGCAAATTTGACCACAAATAGATAAGGCAATTTTCTTTAAACATTACCAAAGAGCCATAGTTCAACCATCACTTTAATTCCCAAGGAGACTGTAGAGAAGTTAAGAGCAAAGGGATTTCAACTGTAACTTTGCAAAACATTTTGTCATCAATTACATAAGCATTTTAGAGTATGTAATAGTATTGCAACCCATTAGCTAGAGAAATAGTGTTCCTCTGCCTCTGGGAGGGCTTTAAAATATTGTTCATGGATCTGCAGAACTGACAGAGTCATGCTGCTCTTATCTGAAAACCACTACTCCTGATGTTCTTGTCTAATACAGTTTCATATCCACCTCAGTCCACACGCCTGCTAGGAACTTATGCTGGCTGGCAGTCAGCTGCACTTCCTAAGAGAGCGTTAGACATACAGTATTTCTGCTCTACTCTCAATTGTTCATGGCTCATTAAAGAGATTTTCCAGCACTGTTACTATACTAATTTAGAATCACGTCAAGGCTGAATAAGCTCTGAATGGAACCCTCGTCCTCATGTCCCCAAAACCCTATGCTAAACGTTGCAATAGCAACTGGCACTGATTGTAGGCACATAATTCATAGGGTATCTTGGGTGGTAAATTACAGTTGTGAATAGGAATTTCAAAGTACTAGCAGATATTTAAGCACTTGGAATTTTTTCAGGTATGTCACTTTTGCATCTTCAGGGATGAACACTTATTTTACTTTTTTTCAATTTGCTGCTTGTAAAATCCTGAGGAAGAAATAAGCAATAAAAGAATTACCCATGTCATTATATTGTAAGCAAACAATAATACTCTTTAAACAAATACCTGATATTTTTGTGGTGAATTGATTTGTGATTGGAGGTCCAAAACCTTTAGCTGTGCTGGCTCTGATGGTAAAAGAGTAGGTAGTGCCAGGATACAGTCCAAAGAAGAGATAGTGCGTTTCATTTCCTAGCTTTGAGACCCGTCCACTTTGATTGGATAAATCTATTTCTGGGTCAAAGGAACTGACTGCTTTGTAGGTGATCTGCAAAAGAATAAGAAAGTTATAAACTGTCTTGAGCAGATGGACAAAGATTGCATCTTTATCCAGTAAACCCTCCTGATGTATGCGCTGTCAGACATTTTATGATAAGCTATCTTACTCTCTTATACCCTTCAAATCCTGAATCCCATGAAGGAACACAGAAACTCAGCCGTAACTGGTATGAGTTATTACTTTTATAGATACAGAGACTTAGAGGCAGCTAGATTACAACTCTAAAGGATGGGTTCAGGCTTACATTAATTCCTTCAAGATGCTGGCTTTAACAATGTCATTTTTTGAATTCATCTTACTGTTGGTTTTGATCAGCAACAATAACAAAACCAAAACAACCCGGCAGAAACGCATAAACAAATAACAAAAGGGGTGCCCCCAGTTCTAGCTGACTTGACTGTAACTACACTTTGCTCTGAATGAGATTATCCTTAGAAGATGATAAGGGCAGCTTAAGGCAAAATTTTCAGGATGTGGGTAGAGCTTATATTTTAGTCTAAAGCTTAGATATTGTAATTGCTAATTTGGAAATTTTCAGGTCATTACATTGTACCTAGGTCAGATTCTCCTTTGGAGGAAATGGGAGATAAAATGTTAATATATGCAAAATGTATACTGTATCCTCAGTTCCCTCTTTGATTCAAACAGTATTTTTAGTTTTCATTAGAAATGTTAATATAAGTTCACAGCAAAACTTGATCCAGATTTTTATATTAATTACTAATTTCCATGCACTGTAATGAGAACTTAAAAATAAGAAATCCATTAAAAAATTAAAAATGATTCATCCCTCCTTTTTACTTATAAAGTTTCATTTGCATGTGAATATGTATAAATCCAACATGGTTATTATTTAAAGTGATAATTGACATTCTTTTTGTTATATTCCATATCATTCTAATTAAGAAGATACACAAAACAAAACTTAGAAGCACGCAAGTGTTGGTATTATACACCTTTAATAGTTGCCATTTCCTAAAACCTCTGACAATGAAAATTGATTTCTAAATGAGCCACTAAATATAACATCAATGAAGTACTGAAAATAAGTAATAAAGCCCTTTGATGCTATCTGGGTAAACTCTGACTTTTTTTGCATGACATAGGCAGATCTACAATTCTTCATCCATAAACTGAACTGAGATTACATTAAAAAACACTCAACTAACCTCCCAATTCTAAGAGAAAACAGATGAAACTACCAAATATCTAAATTTTTATCAAATTAATTATCAATTTATCAAATTAATTATCAATTAATTTGCCCAATTTGCCTCTTCCCTCCTGCCCACCTCCCAAATACACGTTTCCTAGTAGAATCCCCTTTTCTGATAGTAAGTGTTGTTCTGTCTGCTTGTGGGAGAGTGGGCCAAATAGTTTTTGAAGATTTTAAAAGACTGGTTAGACAACTACATGGCAGCCATGTTTTGTATAAACCTGATCCTGTTTTGGAGCAGATATGTGAACTAAATGAACTCTTGCAGCTCCATTTAACTCTGTTTTCTATGGTTTGATAATTCTTAACTGGATTTTTTATTATCTCATGTGAGTTTTATTTGAAGTAAAACCTGGATGTCAGAGACTTAGCTGAGATTCTTATATGTTAGATTCTTATACATTTTTGTACAGTGCTTAATTACTAGATAGCTAAGTGGCTGATGTCCTATAATGAAATATGTTCTCCCAGGGGCCATGCAGAACACAGTAAAAAAAGAAGTGTTTTGCCTGGTTAAAATGAACTTGCAGTGTTTCTTTATTTTACTCCTACTTATAAGACTATTCCTATTTTATTTTTTTTGAAAAACAGTTTCTCAGTGCTACCGTTGCTAGTGCCAGCTCAGCATTGCAGTGATGAAAAAATGGAAGGAGAATAATGTTCTCACTGTTGTTGACTATATGTTGTTGACTATTTTTATCAAATTTGGATGAAATCTTGCACAAAATCCAAATCCCTTTATTCCTACAACTGTGGACTTGTATTGGTGATAAAGACTTTATGTTACTTCTTCATCTAAAAGCTTTTTTTTTCATATAAATATTGGTAAAATAATTGAATTGCTCCTGATTTTACAATAGCAATAAGTAACTTAATACTTGAATAGTTTTTTCCCACCTACTTCAGGCACTAAAAACATATGCCTGTCTGCAGAACACAGACTAAGTAATGAGATTTTTAATACCACAGAAAGTTAGGTTCTTAGATTAAGAAATGCTTGACAGAAAGGTGTGATTGAGCCGCCTCTGTGGGAGCAAGGATGCAGACTCACGACTGCACATTAGGTGTGCCTGCCTACTGGGATCAAGACCCTGGGAGCTTCTTCTGAAATAAGGTGTCCGCTGCTGCGGTCTTAGGGCTGACCCTTTAAAAAACGGCCACCAGCTGAAGGTGTTGCCTGGGAAAGAGCAACCTTGCTCCTAGGCCTGACTCGGGCTCACATACTTGCAGTTCTGTCTCATCCAGTAATCTACACTTTTTACATTAGAACTGCTGATGTGCTTACAACCAAGGCTCAGATGACTCTTTGTCTAAACTCTGGCTTGCTGTAAGGCATAGGCAGTAGCTAGACACCCTGCTTGTCAAGCCAGGGGGATACGGAGCTGTGCTGGATGCATTATCTTGACAGCTCCAAGATCAGCCAAAGAGGGGCCTACTGAGATATCATGGATAGTCTAAACTAACCGATAAAACACAGCTACCTAAACCTCATCCAGCTTGTCTGGATCTTACCTTGTGAGCCAGTTCAGTTACCTAATGTATACCTGAAGTATACTTTTATATTTCACCTGGATACTCCACATTCCCAATAGGTAAAATGTCCTTGTGATTCATTGTGTATATTTGTTGGCCTTGAGGTAGTTTGCCAGCCATATTTATAAAAAACTTTGTGGTACACTTTAAGCTTTTAAGCAAAAGACAAGGGAGAAAAAGTATTGACAAACAGGTCTTCAGCAACTTCATGGCTCATATTCAGCCACCTGACTGGACTGAGCTGGCATCTTTAGAACAAGTTTGGTTGCATCAGACTGTTAGTATCTGTCACTTAAAAATTAATGAAGCCAGGCTTATGCTTTAAATGATTGCTTTACTTCCTTCATCTCTTCGTTGAGCTATTGCTAGTAGAGCTATCTCTACTAGATAAATAGCAGAAGGAGATATCAGTATTTTATTTTATCTTATTTTATTTTATCTTATTTTTCAATATTCTCTTCACTGTTGGAATGCTACATTCTTTTGATATTCAAGGACTTGCTGAATACCTTAGAAAGTTTGGCCAAGCTATTTTTTTCACTTCAATATCCCTGTGCAACTCCCATTATGGCTGATGAAGTTATACATACATATTTAAGAATGAGCTGCATGTATACACTGCATGTACTTCTCAGCACTGTAATGACATGCACACATGCTTATAAACAGAAAGATGATTTGACACTGTGTGTTTCTATGTACATTAAGCCTAACATCAATAAAAACATTAACATATTAACTAAAACACCCTGATCCTTCAAGATAGGCAACTGTTGAACTAGCTGGAAAGTAGTTAGCCTTATCAAAAATCAATCCATACTTTTTCATAACATTTTATATTCTTACAATAAAACAGTTTTCAAAACAGTATCAATAGGTTAGCATTCAATTTAACTTTTCTCTTACACTATACCTCATTTAGGTGTTGTTTTTTTTTTTTTTTAAACAAAGCATTCCAATACCAGTTTTGTAGTAAGGTCAGGTAAGAGGCTTAACAGTGATTACTGTCTGACAGCTTAATCTGTGCAGTCTTTTGTCAATTTTTCTAAAAGGTATTCAGGCAGAGGTTCCATACGAGGAAAAGCAGCGATTTTTAGGCATCTAACAACATATAATTTTGTTGAATTTGCATTAAAAAATGCTGTATTTTTTAAAAAATTATTTATGCCTGCTTGTTTCTATTACAATAGACTTCCTGTGATGAGTCTCACCTAAATGTGATGTTGACTGTCATGTCTCCTCTTTTTTTAAACCAACCAGTAAGATCTGTCTTTCAGTCTTTTAAATATTTGTTCCAGACTACTAGACAGAATGATATATCATATCATTCTAAATTTAGCAGTTTTCTTAAAGCTGATAACCCAGAACATTTTGGAGACTTTCAGTAATTCACTCCTATATTACACATTTGATTTTATTACTTTTTAAGTGCTACTACATTCAAAAAGAATATTTACAGAAATTAGGAAAAAAATATTTTTTCAATTTCTTATTAATTATGCACTTCTAAAAGCCAATACAATACATGAAAGTGAAAATATGACAAAATGCTTGATACCTCATACAAAGTAATCACACCATATGTTTGCGCTGGCTCTCTCCACTGAAGAAAAATCTTCTCTTCAAAGGTACTCCCTTGAATGGATTCAAGTGGTACAGCACTTGGGACTAATGTATAAAAAAAAAGAAAAAATGCTGTTTTGAGAAAAGTTTCTGAGGGAGACACTGTGTGGTACTTGTGCTGTCAAGGCAAAAAAACAGTCCATCCATCATGTCTCAATCCATTGTTGGGGTATAGTTCATATTCCATGGAATTTGTTAAACAGATCATATATATATATATATATACATATATACATATACACACACACACACACACACATATATATATATGTAAATATAACCTCCTCTATTCCATCTCTACTTCTGTTACCTACTATTCATTACTACTTCTACTACCCACTATAACTTCCCCAAGACTGAAACAAAGACCAGGGTAGCTTAGCAGTGAGAATGATTTCTTTTACAAGATAGTGCCATTAAGGAAACTTGTGTCACCTTCAGTATAAAAAGGAACTAGTAAGGCTTGCATTTTTCCAGTAAAACAATACTGATGAAAGAAAAGGACAATCAACTTTTTATAAGGAATTAAGTGAAGTCTCAAGGACAAATTCTTGTGAATAAAATCTACTTGTAATACCTACTTACCAATAGTATTACTGTTCTATACTGAAAGATATTAAACTGTCATGTCTGAAAATGGACAAACATTGAAGTAACAAGGTATTATTTTATCTTACTGAACTAGAATGGCTAGATTGGAAAGATGAGTCGCACTTTGCAATGGTGATGCTCACTGACTGTAGGCCTGATGCCCCACAATAGGGTGAACGTACAGTAATGGTGATGCAGCCAAATTGAAAACCTGACATTATTCATCCTTCATAAAGATTCTTAATTTACGAGAATAAACTCTGAACAGTCAGGGACGTAAGAAGTTTCTGATAAAGACATGCCAACTGCTCTCAGATAGCTACTTTTTTCCTTTTGTTTTACAACAATCACTTTATCCTAGTGCCAATGTCAGCACAGTTTTCAGACAAGGAGATGTGCAACTAGCATGTGGACATGTATCTGCGATTTTATTTTTATAATAGCCCATTAAATGTAACGTAAAAAGAAAATCTTGAAAAATGCACACAGGACTGTTACGAAGCATAAGGCATTAATGGGTTAGCACTTACATGAAGTGCATGTGAAAAAAAGAGTCAGAAACTAGTTTCTGCAACATCTGAAATAATTTCTCAGACCCCTTTATGAGATTTACCCATATAGGTAAAGAATAGGAAGACCTATAAGCAAGACACATGGTGACTCCTTCCTGTTACTAGGTCTGGTAGACCACAATTCTCCTCCTACTCCTCTATGCTGCTTGTCTGGGAGTTGAAACGCTTCTGTTCCCTACCACTACAGGATTTAAATAGTTTGAGACTTTAAAAGCACATCTTTGTATCACTCTGCAAAGTCCCTTGTAGGAAATCCTCTGCCAAGGGAAAGCTCCAAGGACACAGTGATAACTTCTGAATTTGCTTACCAGTCCTAACTGGGTCAGTAGAACCATGCCTTTAGAGCAACCTTAGGTCTAAGCAATAAGCCTTGCTTCCATGTAGGAGAGAACCAGCAAACTCATTTGGAAGCATAGGGTTAATGATTTAAGTGCAAAAGGAAAGGAATTTAATATAGTGCGAATAAGTTCGAAGGATAGCAAAACGCCGTGATAACTTTCTAAAATTATCTGAATGCCATAAACTCTAAACAGTAATGCCATGAGGGAGATCAAATAGTGGAAGAGGTTGCCTGGATGTGGGATATTCATCCCTGGAGATACTCGAAACTCAACTGGATATGGCCCTTGCAACCTACATGATCATGTGATTTGAAAAATTATAATGATCTTATGGGTCACATCCCGTTGTTGTGCTGCACCCAGATTTATGGATTTATGTGCCTTACTGAAAGTGTACAGTATACAAAAACTCTGTTTCTTTTTTTAATACTTGCAAAAATATCACAGTAATGGAATCATAAGTTTTCAGGCTTGGTATTTCAAAATTGATTCATATTATGGAAAGAATATTAAAATACTGTCCCTGGCATTCATATATACGAATATGTTCCATATACATACATGGAACTTGGAATACTGTAAAGTTCCAGAGGGCCAGGAATAAGCAAATACTATGTAAAATTTTAAAGAAAATACGTAAATGGTCCAGATATCAGTAAGGTCTTTAACTTCGTCATTCTACAAATGAACTGAATCAAAACTAGAGGATGACAGCAAAATTAATTACAATTAAACAATTTTTATGTTAGCTATGCTTGGTCAAATCCGTTGCATTAGCAACTATACATTCATAAATTGTTTAATTTATTTCCTCATATATTTTGATTAGAAATTAGTAATACCCAAAACCATTACAGCATATATTAAATGATTTAATAGGTTTAAATGACAGTCTTCAAGTATTTATTACAAGGGGAACTCATCACTGCTGAAGTTTTTTTCTAGAAATCTTTCCAGAATGTTTTCAGTAAGTCTATCGTTGATCTGAAAGAAAATACAAAGCCACTCCTGTTCAGACTGCAGATGATAAAAATGGGAGGAGAAAGGATCCATAAAAGGATCTGTTATATAAAGCAGTCCCAGACATTTGATAAGGTTTTTTCAAACAGTAGACAAATGAAGGTGCCTAAAAGCACAGTCAAAAAGCCTAAGGCACACTTCTAAAGGGCACCAAGGGGCTATACATTAGTGCCAAGTGTTCTGAAAAGGTGGTACTGACTCCTGACACATGACCAATTCAACAAGGAACTCCCATTTTGGTGTAGTAGCTAACAATGCTGCAGTAAATTGCCTGTGTGGATAGACACAATAATATCACATAGGATTCAGAAGGATACTACCATCTTTCATACAGCATTACTGAGATACAGTAGCCAATTCTGATGTGCATACTTCAAAAAAAAAAAAAGACTGACAATTTATGTTGTTGCTCAAAAGAAAAAAATGAAGAGATCTGAAAACCTCATTTTAGCTTAAAATTACAAAAGGGGATAGAGTATCTTGAATGTATGCATACAAAAGACATTGTCTGGATAAGTAACTAACAGCATACAGTGGGTGAATAGCCAAAGCTAGAGAAATTGAAACTGCAACTCAGGAACGAGTATTTAATGTCGAGCATATCACTCAAGAGAAAATCTTACATGAGGATACTGTGACCATCACCTGAAATTTTTTCAAACTGAAACTTGAACTTTTAAGAGGCAGAACATAGTTCATGCATAGGTTATGAGTTTGCTGAAGAAATGATTAAATTATATATATTATAGTTTATGTAAAAGATAATCATATTACTTAATATTTAACAGTCCCTTTACTGCCTTAAAATTGCTGAAGTTGGTGAAAAAAATTTAAAGATGGTGAAAATAGAACACACAGAAAAACATGTTGAATATCACTTAGGATACATGTACAATGTATATGTATATTTAAATACAGAAACTCACCATCTTCATCAGTTTGTACTACAAGTTCTTGGCTTTCTTTTCGTCCTTCGGGATTCATTAGTACTAATTTGATGCTGACATTTGTGTACGGTGATAGATTAGTAATTGTGTGCTGTGGATGTGAACTTTCTGTATCCCAGCTTACTTCTTCTCTCACTTGCTCTTGTCCTCCAGCCTGGTAACGGTAATGGACTGTGAGGTTGTATCGATGGCAACGTGTGACGTTATATCCAAACGGTTCCCAGCAAATGGTGATTTGCCTAGATTTGATCTCCACAACTTCTAGTTTCCGTGGCCCACGCATCGGATCTGAAAAATTACCAACATAACTCTGGTATGATTATTGATGCATATTATAAGAGTAAGAGCAATAAAAAGTTATACGGTTCTATAAATATGACGTGTAAGTAGAAACAGAAATTCACCACTTTATCTCTCACAGTGCAAATGACAATAAAAGTATAAGTCTAATAAAAAATCAGGAAAAAAAACACTGAGGAAAGGAGAGAAAGTGTCTGTGATGAAAAATTAAGACCAAACAAAAAAACAGAAACTTTTTATCCTTTTTAAACTCAAACTAGTTTAAATGATGCTTTTTTTTACCTATCTGATGCTTGCAAAAAAAAAAAAAAAGAGCAATTTTGTTTACAAATTAATGTGTTAAAACTTTTAGAGCAAAACCCTTCATTTTGCTGAGAGCAAAAGAAGTATCTAAAAATAAAAGGTAATTTTAGGGAAAACTTGCAAATATATGCTGATTTTCTCACAGGACTGCTTATACAAAGAAAAATGTTAGCTGGTTCTTCAGCTATTTCTTACTCACTTGTTTTTAAGCTAGACTGAATGCAATTACTCAATCTCAATTTAGCCAGGACATTAAGTTAATATTCCAACTCCTTTAAAATAGTCCATAGGGTTCTTCTCCCATAAATATTAGTTGTTACTAGCTTCTTTATTTTAGTTTTAACAACATCTAAAGCAGTGTAAATACCCCAGTTCATTGTAGTGGTTTAATAGAGAATCAAAAGAAACCAGCAGAAGACATGTCAGCTGATATCTTACTGCACCTGAACTTTCCTAGAGATATCCTAGCTGACAGCCAGACATAAATCACATCTAACAAAATCATACCCAGGAACTTACGGCTATCTATAAACAAGAAGTTTTTCAATAATTTAATTATCCAAAGATTGTTGAGGAAGTTAAAGTTTCCCCATTCCTACTGGTCTCGGCAACTGAGTTACAAAATTGACCCCAAATTTCCACCATATTACAGCACAACCACTGAGTTGGCACACACCTCACATTTTCAAAACACTGTTATTAGTAGAGCTATTATACATATTTAGTGATAATGCTTTTTTTTTTTTTTGCTTTTTTTTTTTTAATATTGGAGCCCTCAACAAGATTAAAGACAACGTCTGGTTTTATCCACTGCTTCACTAGTTAAATGCTTAGAAGAGACTTCTAATGAGCTAGAAGCCTCTTATACGTAAACAAATTAATATGCATCTTCCCTCTTTTATGTTTATTAATCAACATGTCTTCACTTGGAATGTTCTAAACAATTTATACAGGATTTCATCTTTTTCCTTTTAATAAAATCCCTGCATGCTTAAAATATTTGTTCAAAGATGTTATTCATCTTAGCTCCTTGAAGAAAAGGTGTTAAGAAATTGCTTGTTCTCTGTACATCTACAAAGCAGGGTATTTTTTTTCGCTTTCAAATCCTCCGTTTTTTGTTTTTTAATTAATTGCCACTACCCAAATGTGTTGATCACCAGTGTAGAATATTTCCCAATTGGTGACAAAATGGCAGAGCAAAACAAATTCAGTAATAGATCTAATCCTAGTCTCCTTTCTGATGACAAGACTGGTAAAAATTTCCTCAAAAAGGATGAATTGGTACAGAGCCATTTACCTGCTTCTGAACTCAGATACCCCAGCAAAGAAACCTGATGTTCGGGATATTTTCTATTGCTACAACAGTTAAGATTAAGGAAAGGCAAACCTTGAAGACTGGCAAACCCTGAGAGTTTCATATATTTCTTAAGCATTAAGTTCTGTGTAATTGAGACATAAATCTCATGAAAAAGGAATGTTCTTTTTTTGGATTCATATCAGCTTTTCTTTATTCAGGTGAGACTATGAATAGCAAAGGGCATCTGATTGGTATTGTGGAACTGTCTTGCTAGCTGGATGGGCTAAATAGGACTAGAAAATCAACAAAATTAAGGTGACCCTGACATACAACATTAAGCAGTTGAACAAAGATCATAGCTGCAAGAATATGGATCAGCCAGCCTGTTTAGTTTCATAGTAGGCACATCAGAAAATTCCCAGGAGAGCTGAGAAATCTTTTTTATTAGAGAGAGAAAACTAATTCATATAATTTTAAAGCTGAAATCAAGTGGCTATACAAAAAAAAAAAAAAAAAAGGATCAAAACCTATCCAAGATTTCTGCCCAGGAGAAAGATATTCTTATGTCCCGCTATCTTAGTAAAAAGTACAAGTTAGCCCTCTAGTTAGATCTTGAAGTCATTGCTATGAGAATGACATATACTTTCTTCCTTCAATAAAAGAGACAAGGGAATAAGAGATAGGACTGGAAAAGCTGGAAATTATACGGCTTTCATTGATATTCACAGGATAAAGTTTATCAGACAAGTCAAATACCCTGCATGCTTTGGTTCCTGACTTGATTCTGTAATCTGGAGTATGAGATAGCTTCACAGTTTGTGTCTGTTCTTCTCACCATTCATTCAGAGGTGATGCAACTGAGAGGGCATCCCTCTGTGGGACAAGCATGGTGTGAACCAGCCAGTGCCAGCACTTAAATGGAAAGGAGAAAGGGAGAGGTAGGATAAAAGGAACTGGGACAGAGCACAGAAAAACATTTAAGGAAAAATAAAGCATGATCTCATATGCACCAGGTGGGATAACTGCTGGATTACATCAGGTTCCCACTGAGAAAGTGAGGTTGAATATTCCAAAGAGGTCTGTCCATGAAGCAGCCTCTGAAGATGCTGGGCTGCACTCCCAAGTGTTCACACACTGGGTTTCTTTGATCCCGCTTTTAAAGTCTCAGAATGGACCTAGTTAGTGCAATAGAATATGCTTCATTATTTCTTTAATCAAATAAACTTGAATTACCACTACTTCATTGATGTTATTTTTCTTTCTAATGCTGCACGTATTTGATTTATCAGACATGCCTTCATTACAGACCTGAGGATACCAGCCCTGACCACGCTCTATGTAGCTGAGTTCTCAGTCAGAACAGATCTGTATTCTCCAAGAACACAACGCTTTTTGGTTACAATCAGCTAAGCCGTACCGTAAGGAGGAACAAAATGAAGGGAAAAATGTTCACTTTCAACCAGAAAAAGAGGCTAAATTAACAATGGATTTTTTGGAATAAAAACGTGGCTAAAGACAGCCATGAAAAATACCAGTTTCTGTAACAAAGGATGGGAAGAGGGAGCCCACCTGCAGAGGGGTTATACAGCCAGACCTCTCCCCTCACTCTGCGTTTCTCTAGATGAACAGATGCTCTGTTTTTCCTCAGTATCCCAGCTATTTTCTTCTGCCTCACTGCTGCAAATCATGAGGCAAAATGGGGAAATAAGGCCTACCAGTTCATAAAAGATGAGGCTGTCCTCCCAGAGGAGAGCACTGCCTGTCATGCCTGAAGCCTCGCCAGGTACTTCTTACTAAATCCCCTGACGGTGCCTGCAGCCTTTTTCGTACTGCTCTCCTTCTGCCAGCTTCAGCAGGTAGCAGGCAGTGAAGTCTGACAGTTGCAGCTCTGACCTGAGGGACCAGCAAGCCCAGTTCTAGCCCCTGGCACTTTAGCATCCCATTTAATCGGTGATCTTGGCTCCTTCTCTGCTCCGCTCTGTTTTCCTCAGAATATGGAGCAGAGACTGACAGATAGGATCAATTTCCATTGCAGCTTCAATTCACAGCTCATTTCTCTGGAACTTCACACTTTACCTCTTACTACAAGTACAATGCTTTTTCAGAAGCTCAATTTCAGAATCACAGAGAGACATTTAGGTGTATTTTTAGCATCCTGCCATTGATCATCAAAACTTGGGTTTAGAATAAAAACTCAGAGTGGGAGTTTTGTCTTTTCACCACAGACTTTCACTGCAGACCCAGTGAAAGGAGTTGAAGCAGGAGTGGTGCGGGGAATTTCTGCTGCTCCATGACACTCCAGCAGCAGCAGAGATCTGACCTGTGTTGGGTACCATTCAGAAGATGAACCATCATGTTCAGACGGCTCCATCTGAACCACATTCAGAGGACCACCTGAACAACAGGAATGAAGACTTTATTTCTTGTCCAGGCAAATTTTTCATGTGGTTTCGCTCTGTAATAACTCTCACGATTTAAATTCCAGACTGGTCTCTATTATCCTTCCACAGAAGTAAAGGATGAACAAAATCAGAAAATACAAACATTTACAATGAAAACAGAATCATCTGAGATTTAAGATGTCATCTACCGCAGCACTTTCAAACCAAATTTAAATAATGGTAATTGAATATACAGATATGACATCCAGGATCTCCCGGCTTTGTCACAGATTTTCTTAACATCTTTTCACATCAATTCCTTCTGAGATAAATGGGAGTTCATAGTAGACTAGTATCAATGTCGCATATAATTTCTTTAATGTGAAGCAAAGAGCTTGCATACTGCAGTGATGGAGACCATAAGCATGCTTTAGACTTGATTCTGCCTGCTGACTCAGGACTACGTCTGATTCAGCAGACAATTTGAGACAATTGCTTTGTTCCAAACAGGAATACTTATGCTTTAATTCAAACACACGCTTTAAGAGTTCACCAGCACTGGTAAAAGTGATCAAGCTGTCAGAGCACTTTACTGAATCAGAAGTACCTTCCAGAGAAAAACAAGAGAAAAGCTGAGGAGGAGACAGAAAGTTCACTTCCCCCTGCAGAGAAACTAAAACATTAAACACTTGAAGATTTTTTAACAATGGAGATCACAGCTCTTGCTTTATATGTATTTATGCACACCGTATTTAATCCATGTTTCTCCTTACTTGGTATAACTCCACCTGCAGAGGTTATAAAGTTAGACTTCTCTACTTATGCTACAGTGTTCCAGCTAAGTAGATATGATGCCACTCCTTAGCAGTCTCAGTATCATGTTATGTCTCAGGGGCATAGACCGCAAGGTAATGAAATATCTTTTCATCTACAGAAGAACTGTGTTACGACCTCGATGCTATCAAAGTAACAACATTTGCCTATTTTTTAGAAAACTATTCTCGAGATTTGTATATCTATAGTCAACAGCAAACAAGGAAGTAGGTAAAATGTTTTAATTGTTTGGATTATTTGATTATATCCAATATGTATAAGGCTGCAAACTGTGTGAGGTTGTTTGCAAACCTTGTTGGACAGTTTTGTGAAAGATCACATTCAATGAGATGGACTGATTTCTATTAGCATAATTATTTTTTCTACAAGTTCTTCAATAAGACTGAAATTCAAAAAGCCTCATCTTGCTCAAGATACCATGATTGATCAAATCTGGTAACAGACCAGGGTTTTTCAGCTTCCAATATACCAAAAACTGCAGAGTGCAGAGAGGAAAGAATCAGTGGGCAAGATTTCGAGTGGTGTAATTTCACAGATTTTAATATATATATATGTATATATATTTAACAAAAACATTAGTAAAATCAAAATCCTAATATGATGTTGCTGATGTTATTGCCCTGCTGAGTCCAGTTATTTTAAAGTGTAACCAAAGACTGTGCTACCAGTGTGCATACAGCTACTGAGGATCCAGAAACAACCCTCCAAGAAGGGCACACTGGTGGTTGGTCATTTTACTTATCTAAGGACATGACATTTGTGCCAGCAAGCAACAGATATTAAAAGAAGCAAAGAATAAATGCAAATTTGTAAAAATCTTGAAATGTTAGTTTCATCTGACAATCTGTACTTCCTTTCACGGAGAAGTCATGGAAATTAATAGCAGTGGTTACTAAGATTATTCAGATAAAAGGAAATGACTGCACAAGATACCCAGAATCTCCTGGAAAGATTTCAAGTTACAGTATTTAAGATTCCTACCAATCTTTCACTGTTACTTGCTAATAGCATTTCCAAAAGAGCATGCCCCTCCTTCTGCAAAAATACATGACTCCCACGGAAAAGCAGCTCTACCATCGGTCTTCTTAACGTACTCCCTGACATTTTAAAAACTGTCGGGATGCAAGCCCTGCAGAGCTTCAGAGCTAATGAGAGAAAGAGCTATGAGACAGCAAAACCGAACTGAGAGTCACCTGCAATCCAAAGGAGGGAATAAACAGTTACACGCATGTATAAGAGTAATGGTTGAATACTGAACTATCCCTGTTTTTCTCTGAGCAACTTCTGGAACCAATGTCTTCTTTTTAATATCATCCTATGGTGAATTTCTTCCACAGTCTAAATGCCAGTGAAGGAAGACAAACCCAGCAGCAAATGTTCCATATAGTTATCAGCAAGTTGTTCACCTTGAGCAGTGGCCTGTGGGGATCCATTCTGCACCCTTCCAAGTTATTCCAGACTTAATATCTCTGAGGGGCAGGAATAAGCTTCCTGCATACATTTTCCCCAGCACTTTTATGATCGTGATCAGCATCCAGTGTCACAATGGTGAGGAAGTGCCAACAGGACAAGACTTAACTAATAAAAAACACATCTCAGGACAAACTCATCTCAGAGAGCTTTCAGTCTCATGTGTAAACCAATTCCTAGCACCTGGGAACTGATGGTCCCACATGGCATGTGCCCATGCTCAGCCTTCTTTCTCTTGCCAGACATGCCAGTAGTCTACTGGGCAAAACAGAAAAGCTAGCATCTCCCAAACTATGCTGTTGTCAATATGAATGCAGGAACTGAACACCAGCACAGGAGTTCTTCAGTGTGGATGAAGCAAGATGCGAGAACCTGCTTCCACTAACATATGTATTTTTTATCATATCCTTCAGAACTATTGTGTAGTTAAACCTTACACATTTGTATGACATTGCAATAGTATTTCTCTTACTTTAGATACAAATAAACTGAAGCTCGAAGTAAATGAATTGTCTGCTGGAGGTTACGAAGTGCCAACAAAAGCAATGGAATCCTAATTCTCAGTCTCATTTCTAACCCACTAAAACACAGTACTACTCAACCAATTTTTCTGTGCTTTGTGGCCAGAACTCGTTAGTTCCAAAATGCGGGAGCTCAGAAAATGCTAAAATGCATACTCTTAGCTGACAGCAGTAAAATGAGCAGGCAGAATTCTTAAAATGAGCCAAGTTGAATTCTCACCCATTTCTCCTCAAATTAAAATGTGAGATACAGTAGAGGTCTCCATTTTTCAGGAAGGATCAGAAGTACTAATATCAGCTTATCACCAGAAGAATTCTTTTTGTGATATTTCTAGCTGAAACAAGCTAAAAATATACAAATTCCTGGCACAGAACCAAGACGTTTAGCTAATTTCGGAAGATTCATTGAAAGCACATTCTGATAAGCACCCAAGACATCAGCTCACCATTTACAAAAAATCAATATAGCTGTTGCTTAAAACCAGATGAGGCATTGGATTTAAGCTTTTAGTGATATATTATCACAAGAGCTGGATACAGAAACACAGATGAGTGCTGTAATTCTGCGTGAGAATGTTTCCTTAACATTTTCAGCTCTTATTCTCCAGTTCATGGCTATATATATCCCTTGAGGCATAAGTCTTGAGACTGAAATTCACAGTTGCAAAATATCTGCCTAATCATCAATAACACACTTTTAAAGTTATTAGTATTTTTTTAAGTATCAGTTTCTATACATGAGAGAGCTGATACAAACTTCTATCTGCATAGTAAAATTTAAATCTGAACCAAAGAAAATTGAACCTTGTATTTCTTTATGTTGTTGTCGTTTTATAGGTATACTCTAGGTAGTGACTCATTTAAATTCTAATATATTTAAATAAGGAATGAAAGAAAAACATCATTCGATATATTTTTGTCAAATTACCTACATTATATGATTACTCCTTCACAATCAAAATCAGATTTTACCTATGAATGATACAAACAAGATTACATTCTGAATCTGCAACAGAGATTTTAGTTGCTTGTTTAAAATGACATACCTAGCTATTCAGTAATCACTTTATAATAACCCCTTTCATTTCTAAATCTACTTAGCCATCAGCCAGTAGTGAGGAAAAAGCTGGCAGCGGTTTTTACAACTACACATTAGTTTTACATTTCATGACAAGCTAATTCTAGAGAGTTCGAAAGACAGACAAGCATGTGTTCTTAAGGTTTTCTTTCTTTTGCATGAAGAAAGCATACATCTAACTGAGAAATGAAAAATAAAGGAGTGTAGACATATACTTTTCACTTCACACATATGGCAATGACAATTTATCCCAACCTCACCCCAGGAACCACCGTGAGTATGTAAATCAACAAGAAACGAAAAGCTGATAAATACCTCTCTGAACAAATTAAGAAGAATGACTACGGTAAGATGGCAAAGGAAGAGCCTCTCTGGTAGATACTACCTGTGGTAGATACACCTTTGGTAGACACCTAGATCAAAATAATCTTTGAGGAGTATTAAAGGCAAATGACCCATGTTGCATAAATTGTCCCTTTTGATAGATTATCTATCACAGGCTTTTTACTCTTTTTCTGATTTGATCACATGGCTGTTTTACATTGTCATTGTTGACCCTAACTATCACATGTCCATCTTACGTTGACGAAGAAGACATCATTATTACCTGATCTGATACGCGGGTCCATATTCTCACCATTTGGCCAGACACACACCTCCACATCTGTGGCACCCTTCAGAAGAGGGCATAGGTAGAAGACTTCTAGACCAATTTATACAGCCTACAGCCCAGATGCTGCACGCATTTGAGAAGCCACAGGCAACACAGAGGAAGTTGAAGGTCTGAGGAGCTGCTCCTGTGGCCACCTGACATACCTCCTTCACGCAGTTACCAAGCAACAGTGTTGTCTTCTCTGAATGTGAAACCATCTGGTGATGAAGGGTCAATAAAGAAACTTTCAGATACACGAAGAGACGGTGCAGGTGGCTGGCTCATAATTAAGGAAGACATTTATGCATCATTAAGCATATTCATGAGAACAACAGACATAATTTGGCCACGCACAATGAACAAACACGCCATAGAAAAGGGAAATGGCATTAACATAACATGCATTCCTCCACTCCGGTCAAAAAAGGGAACCTAGGAGGATAGCATGAACATGGAAGTTCTGGTGTGTGGGAAAAATCTTTCTTCTAGCCTGTTTTCCTGGATATGCCTAGAATAGATCGATATCATTGTAGTAGGGCAAACTGTTCTCTTTGTACACTAACACATGTGGTTTTGTACAGTGAGTGCCCTAATCAGCTTGTGATTGCGACTAATAGTAATGGTAAAGCATGCCCTGTTTGCTCAGTTGTGCCAGACATTAGGATGTTTGAACTCATTACATTTTATGGTACAGCTTCTTGAGTTGCCCCAGAAGTCGGGCGGAGAAAAGATAAACCGTTGTGTAAATTAGTGAAGGTTTTAGCTGCTCAATACCTGCCGTGAAAGTAGAATCCCAGAGACTGCTCGATTATGTTGTGCAAAAGAATAAATGGGCAATGCTGTTTCATAGATCAGTCAGAATAAGATGTAGCAGTGTGTTCTGGTTATCACTGTGGCCTATTGCTACTGACAAATCACGTTAATTCAGAGCCATTACGTACAGTGGTGGTAGCTAAATTGGGGATTTAGGACAAGCCTCTATTGAACCCAGATGACAGGATTCCACAGTCATATAAATCTATGTAAAAGAGAAAATGCCACCAATCAATGTTACTCGTCTATAAAGAATATTTACCATTCTTTCTAATCTGGCATGTGCAATCAACCTTAACCAAGTGATGTAGAGCAAGATCAGTTTTGACAAATAACTCTCAAATGCATAAACCTGATAAACGAATGAAATTCTTTGTATCAACTGGTAAAATAAAGTTTGAACTTATATACATGTCGAAAGGGAACAGGATATTCTGTCTTCCTACTACACAATAAGGTGCTGGCTACTATTAATGCATAGGTACAATATCAAATGAGAGGTAAGTACTGTAAATGCAAGAAGATCACCTGCTAAGTTTGTGACAAGACCCTTTTCTCAAAAGAACCTCACACGTAATTCTGCGTCAGTCTGGATACAACATTTAATGTTCTTCAGGTTAAGCCCATTCTCAGGACTTTTTCAGGAGCTTCCCACAAGCCTGAGGAGTCAGTAGTTACTGAGTAAAGGAAGGTGCTTTTCCCTCACCAATCTAAATGCCATCTTTGTCTTTGCACACTACCAATAATTAGTAAGTTGAACTGTTCTTCCTTTCTCAAGATAGCTCATATGAGAACAGTACCTTACTCAGACTTTCTTAAAAGAAGCAAAGTACAAATTTCTGTGTTATGAGGATAATTCATCAAGTTTGGGATGTTTTAATTCAGAATGATGTAAGAGCTGACATCAATGATATAGGTATGATCATTTTTGTTTTCCTTATGTATCAGGCCACTTAGTATGAAAAGAATTTCCAATTCATTATCTTTCTTTTTCAATAACTATGCATATTGCCTTTATATATTAAAGTATTTGAAGAGTACCTACAGTAAGTGTTGACTGTTGTTGACTATTTTTGACTTTGTTGGGTCAAACATTCATCCTTTTTTTTACCTGCTATATCACACTATCTATAAAACTATTTGAAGGACTCCCCCGAATTGCTCCCTCTCTAATACCCTTCTGGCAGATTTCTTTGAATCTTCCTGAGATGGTTGAGGACATTATTCACCATCAGTGCAAGTCCTATTTCTCTGTTATACCAACCCCTGTAAAAAGCAAACAAGCAAACATGCTTGCTGATGAAGTGTATTTATGCTGTTTACTATGAAATACAGAGGAAATGAGCCCATATTTGCCTCTGACACATTTGCAGCAAGGAAAGAGACTTCCACTGGAGGAGCAAGGAGAAAAGCCGGGAAAAGGGTGTAGGTGAACTGCTTCAAATTAATCCTCTTTTTCCTTGTAAGGTTTAACAGAGTCCTAAGATTCTCACAGAAATGCATATACCGGGGACTTAGATATCAGCCCCAGATACAGAGATACAGTACTACCAGCATAGTATCAAGGAGAAAAGATAAACTTGCTTTTGCATGGTATGTATTATTGGTTAGTTAAGCCATGCTTTATTTCCACACAGTCTTGTGACCGCGTTGTTGATTTGCTTTCTCTAGTCATAAAGATTAAACATTTATCAGGACTACATTTCCCTACATTGCCTGCAGCCTTCCCCGCTTTAATCGCTACAGGTCACTTTGCATTTGGCTATGTCCTTCTGCTTCCTTTCCCTCTTCTAAATTCGGTCCTGTCAAATGGATTAAAGAGTGACTGCATTTATGCCAGAACCGTAACTGACGTGGAAGACCACAGAGCAGCTATCAAATATTCAGGAAAGTGGAGGTTATGAGAGGTCGTTGAAGTACCTGTGATCTTAAATGAGGGAGAGGGGCCAGGACTGGGCCCATTTCATGGGTCAAAGATGGGTGCTTGCTTTACTGTCAAGACATACACCAGCTCCGTAGGCCACCCAGGAGCCCCAGATCACAATTTTAACACACAGCTCAAGGAAAATACAGAAGAGGTGATTGGCAAAAGTCTACAAGATATAAGCTGGAGTGGCAAATTATGGAGCTGCATATGACAGTAATTACATAAATCTGAAAACTGTCTAATACTATCACCAGTGACCCAGGATTCAAAGTCCATTAAGCATTGTTTTTTCCAATTGAACTGAACTAATGGAAAATAATTGCTACTCTGAAAAAGGTCATACATGAGGTAATAAAAAAGTAAGTGTTATACAGTCACTATTTATACTTTACTCTAATTTGAATTTATAAATTGCTGACATCTGTTATAAATCGTACATTTTCCTTCCAAGCACAGAAATTTCTGATTACAGGTTTTCCCATGTCACTATCATGAGCCTTGAAAGTAAAAAATTCAGGAAAATAATTTACATGGCATTTGTGAGGTGCTCAGGTATTCATCTTTAAGGGTGCTTTTCACTCAACAAATTTGGGGATTAAAAATGAAGCAAGAAAACCCTGAATAGTAAAACACAACGAGAGCTTGCAAGATCTCAAAATCAACAGCTGCCAGAGTTTTCTGTCACAGAATATCCACAGGGTTGTCCTCATTTACAAATTAAAGTTTTAAAATAGTTTAATTTTAGCATATAGGAAATATTCAGAAAGATAGAAACTCTACAGATATTTTAAGTATCAAAATTAGCATTTGCATGATAGCAAATTTGTAACTCAGAATTCAACCATAAGAGATGACAACAATAGAAAAGCTACTGCTTTTGCATTTGCAAAATAGCTTAGTAGTTGAGAATCTTGAATAATGATGATGCATATTTTTTGTCAGTAATTTACATGCACATAAAAATGGTTTGCTGGATTTAGTATTCATATGCACACAAAATCTAGAAATATTCATATGATGTATAACCAACTTAAGCTAGAAGTTTCTCGACAACCAAGCTGCTGCTTTATGCTTGTGCAAGTCTGCCAGTAGCAGAACCGCATTTTAAAATAAGTTGTATTCGTAGGAACAAATAATTTCATTGACTTGTAAATGAGATCAGGATACTCAGAATTCCATTTCTAGTAGGTGACCTGAAAAACCAGAACATAGCTATTAGTATGATGTTATAAACATTAATTGCTGTTGCTGTACTAGATGGTGCACACATTCCTGTAAGGTTATCCTGGCTGGATCTCAAAGGTCAAACATAGAGAGAAATTGGAAAGAAAAATGACAGAAAGACAATATAGTAGAGACATGAAATGAAAAGAAGCTCATTTGCTCACCTGCCCCATCCAGCCCATTAGCTAAAGTCTATGTGAATAGGTATTATTCACACAGGTGATACAGCTTAGTGGGGAGAACAGCACACTGCAGATTTTGAAACCGTGGCTCAGTTTCTGGCCCAGGCACTTGCCACTGGAAGATTGTAAAAATCCCACTCAACACCTCAAATTAGAATAACTAAATCCTCTGTTTGTAAAGCGCTTGGCTATTTATGGCTTAGAGACGGTACATCAGAAGAAGGTATTACTATTATTTCAGCATGTTCTGAAAGTTAAAAGGAAAGGAATGTGAAAATCAGGGCGTCTCTAGCTATTCCGTTGCTGAGGATGCTCAGCGATTCATATAATCATTGAATCATTCAGGTCGGAAAAAGACCTCTAAGATCATCTAGTTCATCCAATTCATACAACTGTGTTGAAGCTAAACATCAATGGGCACTGTTGGTTCAGTTAGCTTCACTAACGCACGACTTCAGGAATGTACACAAACTTAATTCGCAATTAAGTGCTTAATTCAAGACAAACAGGGTAGATACAATGCTGTTTTGGCTGTAGGAGCCCAGGCGTTGGCAGCGGGCTTGCAGGGCTCCTGTGTGAGGCAAGGCCAGGGCTGCCTCATGCTGGACCCGGCTGGGCCCAAAAGCCAAGATGGTGGTGCCTCAGGCGCTGCACAGCCATGAGGAGTGAGAGAAAAACGTGTGAGAAACAGCCTCCTAAACACGAAGGGGCGAGAAACGGCCCTGCATACACCCAGGTGAGAGAAGGAGGGGAAGAGGTGCTCCAGGCACCAGAGCAGGGATTCCCCTGCAGCCCCTGGAGGACGCCATGGTGGAGCAGGTACTTCCCTGCGGTCTGTGCCCATGGCAGGGGGTTGCAACTAGATGATATTTAAGGTCCCTTCCAAACCCAGCCATTCTATGATTTTTTGATCCCACAGAGAGGACCGTGCCGGAGCAGATATCCACACTGCAGCCCACTGAGAGGGCCATGGAAGAATAGATATGTACTGCAGTCAGTGAAGGACCCCTTGCTGAAGCAGGTGGGTATTCCTCGAAGGACTGCAGCCCATGCATGATACCACACTGAAGCAGAGGAAGAGTGTGAGGAGGAAGGAGCAGCAGAGAACTGTTACAGACTGACCACAACCCCACATCAGGGGCACGGGTGAGCAAAGGAGCTGGAGTGGACTGACCCTGAGACTGAGGGAGAGAGGGTAAGGGAAGGTGTTGTTTTAATTTGCCTTTGTTTTGCACTACCCAAATCTATTTCAGTTGGCAATAAATTAAATCGATTTTCCCCAAGCTGAGTCTGTTTTGCCCATGATGGCAATTGGTAAATTATCTCCCTGTCTTTATTTTGACTCATGAGCTTGCCCACCTTATTTTCTCCCCCTACCCTGTTGAGGAGGGGGAGCAAAAGAGTGACTAGATAGGCATCTGTCAGCTGGCCAAGGTTAACCCACCACAGATGGGTTTCATATTTTGAATATTTAGGTCTGATCCAGCTAAAAGTGAGTGTTCCCTGAATGAAGAATAAAGAATCAAGGCCTCTGTAAATAGCAGACTGAAATAGACAAGAAATTTCACACTATACAAGACTTTTTGTTTAATTTTTGATGAATTCACAGCATATTAAGTATTGAAGCAGAAAGCAATCATTTTAAATTGTTGTATCAGCAATAGCAGCATGTAACCATGGTAATTAAAACAATATTATTTAAAAAAAATAGAAAAGACTACTCAAGAAGTATAAAGAGGAAGTATCCAAGAAGGAACATCTTTTTTCTGATAACTACATTTCTGTAAGCCTGCAAAATTATTAAAGACACACATTTTTTATTCCTGCTAAAGAGCTAGTTGAATATGCCACAGAATTATGATTTCAATTAAGAATTAGACAGGGAGGTTGCATGAACAGAACTTCAAGGAGCATTTAAGCACATCACTGTTAGATCTCTGACAGAACATTTTGACCAGGATTCTCCTGTTCCTGGTATTGATTTCATTACCTTAATTCGTATTTGCAAGCGTTCTACTAGAGGAACAGTTTGTAACTGGGGAAGAAAAACAAATAAACAAACAAACACACCATAAAAAAACCAGGTCCTTTAAGAGTTAAAGCAGAAGGTGCTCAGATACCTTTGAAGCATTTAGTTCCACCACAGCCCTTTCAATGAGCACTGCGTTGAATACCACAATTAAGAATACAGGTGAATAGGGGTTGGAGGGACTGGTCCCTCATGATGCACACAGTCATTGCTCAGGAGTGGAGAAAAAACTTAGTAGGTTACAGTATGGAGCTGCTCACGTGGTAATTTATATAATAATGTTTAGCATGGTATAAATGCATTCTTGATTTAACTCTACTGATCTGAGGCTTCTTCTAACACCAGCTTGCGAGAATAACAAAAGAGATACCATTCTTCAATAATATAACAAGCTAGCCAGAAAACTATCAATGGAGAAAATCTGGTTAAGAAGACAAATATCCCTTACCCTCTCCAGCATGTTGTAGCACAGCATTTCCCCACAGATTCCTAAGATGCTAAAGGATGCCTGTAGTGGTGTTCTGCCTACAGCAGTGGGTTTTTAACAGTTCCCAGCCCATTCTGAAGCCCATTAGTGAAAGGAGGCTATGAAAGGCAAGTTTTGTCTTAACAAAACAAGAATTTGGGAGAAATGGTACTGTAGGCGAAAGAGGTAAGACAGACAAGTCTCAAGAACTCCCAAATTTCCCATCAGATATGAAAATGTCACCAAGACAAGTCAAAATGTGATACTGTTGCTAAAAACAGGAGGTTGAGGCATATAAGGTTAACCTCCTGTCATATGCAGGAAACTTCTCATCCTTAGTGAAACTTCTTAGTTAGAAACTTCTCATCACTCATTCTTAGCGAAAGCTTCAAGTGAACTGGAGTCTGTGATAAGAACCAGAAGTGCCACATCCCATCAGAAAGCCAATTCTCGGCAGTAGTTGATAGTTTAATTTAGCAGATTCAAGACATATGAAGAAACAGCTGAATAAAGATAAAGGCTGTTTATTTGAATTAGGATTTGGCTCAAAATGTCACCTGTCACTAGCGGGAAGCACTGTATGTCAATGCTGTAGGTGAAAGACCAAAACAGGTAGTGTTTATGTGTGCCGTGCAAAGCCACATTATGTATTTGTAAGAGGGCTTTAAAAAGACAAAAAAAAAAAAAGCTTAAAAGATGGAACTATGATTATGGAGTTTCTGTCTTCTACAGAGGGTAGTCTAAAGTGTAATTATGGCACCTATTTTACCAGTTTATTCCAAATCACTTACCCAAATTTTCTGTAGATAAATTTTCAATAATGAGTGTAAAAATACATACAAGAAGTTAATTACAAATCGCAGAACAAATCCTTGGGAGGCTTCTGGCAGCTTCACAAGCATTAATCATGATCCATATATAAAAGTACTCCCCAGGAATTCACATAAAATAAGGCAGTAATTCCATCTACTGTTTCCAATGTCATGAAAAAATTACTCTAGATTCAAACCTGTTGTTTATGATGTTGCTAGAATCGCTGCATAAAAGTAAAGCCTAATTACTGATATGGACACATTATTCCTTAAAGTACATTCAGCAAAGGACAGGATTACATACACGACTGTGTGTTGTTGAAATTATCACGATATTACTCTAAGTACAACAAGAAAGCTCTTTAAAACTACAGTATGTGTACCCATTTGCTTCAGCAGAATTTGCAACTAATTTCAAATTTTAAAAGTAGAAATAGTTATTTTGATCTTAATGTAAAGCTATTTCTTAAGTCAAGACGAAGGCACATGGCCACCAAAATGAGTACAGCAATAGCAGGGAAACAACGGGATTAGGTGCATGAAGGCTGTCTTACATAAACACAAAATTACTTTATTCTTGCCTGGGGCTCTGTCGGAAATGTCCTGGAAGAAAATTCCTAAAAACTGTTTTGAGCTTTCTCCATTTCCTTTAGTGAAGAAGAATGAAGGAAAGCATCTGAAATATTCTGAAGGCAATCAGCCAAAACAGATTAACGCAGAACTCCCTCCATAAGACACAGTAATAACTATTAAGAACACCATACAAACAAAAATGCCATTATTAAAACTTAATTATCAGTCAGAAAAATGCCAGACAGTATCACAGACATCACTGAAAACATAAATTCATTTTCTTTCTTTTTTTTTTAATTGCAAAAATTAAAGGATTTCATTGTTTCTCAATAAAGCTATAACAGTGCACAAACAGTGTGGGTCTTAGTGCTCCCATTGTTATCTCGTCTATATGACATCGGTATTAAATTTAGAGGTAGGCATAGCTTTTTGTCTTACTAGTACACAAATGTGTCTGTGATCTGCAGATATCTCTCTCATGTAAATATGTTTTTATATGCGTTTAAGTCTGGCAGTCTATATGGCAACATTAATGATTGCATTTCACTTTAAAACATATCTACACAACCAAAAATTAAATGAGGAAATGTCAGTATATTCATTTTTTATCTTGAACTCTACTGTTAAGTAATATAGAAAAGCTATATATTAAGAAATTAAGGTGTTTGTCTAGTTTCTTGAAAATGGTCAAAACAGCTACAAAACAATTTGCTGTTTGGTTGGAACAGAACTGGATCCTTATATGAGCTCTGGAAAGACAGTAAAGAAAAAACACAGGCTGTATGAAAATGCAAACTGAAGGAAAGAAAAGAAGGAATGCAATCAGGATGAAGGTTAGCACAGCAAAACTCTGCTTTTATTGAAAGCAGTTTCACAAACTACAGGATTCAGGATCTTGACTCCTATCAAGTTCTCTTTATTGATAAGCAATGGTGAAAAAAAATGTGC
The DNA here is from genome assembly GCF_040182565.1 of Anser cygnoides. Taxonomy (NCBI): domain Eukaryota; kingdom Metazoa; phylum Chordata; class Aves; order Anseriformes; family Anatidae; genus Anser; species Anser cygnoides. Next base: position 109,992,238 of record NC_089874.1, read on the forward strand.
TACTCATATGACAGCTGATTTACAGAACTGTCCTAAGTCACTGCAGACTGCAAATCAAAGCCAGCTTGGTGGTCTAGGCACAATTACTTAGAGTAGCTGTAATGGCAGGAAGACATTCCCAGCCTCTGGGGAGGAAACACCATCTTATGCCACACTGAGCACTAACAGGTGAGCATCTTTGCTGTTGAGCAGAGTTTAAACAGTAGCAAAGAAAAGGCTGAAGTTTAAGGAACGGATGCTGTCAGACAGATTCCAAAGGAGAAAAAAAATATATTTTCTTTACAGAAGGACTTGTAAAAAAAAAAAAATCTAGCAACTTCACTTAGCTATTGTTCTGATCTGAAAAGTATATGGGTAGCACAATCCATATGCTTGTTTGGCTGAGCATAGTCGTGGCTTTTCAGTGAGAGTTTGTTTCTGCAAATAAAATAATTTTCAGCACTGCTGTGGAAATAGAAAACTTAACTTTTATAGTATAATATCTGAGGTTGAAGAAGAGCAGAAGACCTTCATATAAATCAGATATTTATGGTTTGAGGCATATGGCAAAATAAAACTGGTACTTCATAAGGTTTTCACTCCTTTTGCAACTCACTCTACCTTCTAAAATGTGTTTCTTTCACTTGCATCCAAAAAACAAACATCTTCATCAGATGGCAAATGGCTCACCTTGTGACTTACAGGCTGACATCCCAATCTTGTATAGTAAGATGTTGCCTACAGTAAAACACACTCTGTCCTTTTGATTCAGGCAACTGGATACCTAATGCACACATCCAGGGGCAGAATTCAGCCATGTGAGCGTGAAAGAATAAATCTATCCTTTCAACAGAAGACAAATTACAATGCTACAAAGCTAAGCCAAGCATATTGCCTTGGGTTCCTGCAAGCTGCTTGCAACCTGTTCACCAACAAGTCCTAACGTAAGACGACGAAGGACTCGAGGCCCTTGTACCTACAGCAGCCCCGAGGCCCCAGTATCTTCAAAAAAGCAGCACATTTGGAATATTTTTCAGTTCAGTTCTCTTTTTCGTTAAGCTCATATTTTCACCTAATGGATTTCCGTTACTCTACATTATGGTTCTTTAATCTTTCATACCAATTTCCAGCATGATAAAACACTGTCAGCATCCAATTCCATTGAATATTTGATGATCACTTAGCTCTCACAAGGTGAAAAGTTTCTATGACTTGTCCTGTAGGTTTGTACGTTTTGTTAAATCCTCTAAGTACACCAAGAATTGTTTCTACCTTAAAACTTAGCTAGGTATGTTTTGTGATACAGAAGAACTAGTCTGAATTATATCTGAGAAATGCATTCCTTCAGAATAACGCATGAGCATTTAATATGTCACATCCAAAGACCTGAGCACAGAGCTTTGTTTCTATCCATTCTTTTAATGCCTTTGGCAACGAATTGTCTATGCTACAACGCAACATTTGTTTATTTTATTAACAAAAGTTATAAACGTGTTCCCTATCAAATGGAAGAGTTTACTACACTCCCTGTCCCTAGAAGCAGCGCGAAGCCTCCATGTATCTACCTTCTCTGTCTTTAAGAAATAACGTTGGCAGTTGATTTAGTCTGTAAACTCAATCTGAAGGCATCTCTGCCTGGGAAAACATCTCCAGTCCTCCCAGGCTGTGCTATCCTTGCTTCTTTGGCAACACAGCCCTGAAAGTTTGTGACTTCCAGCAGATTGACTTGTAGTAGGTTTGGCGCTAACATTATTCCTGTCTTTTATGTGCTCCCATGTGATGCTCTGATGTTCTTCAGGAAACGGCACAGCAAAGACAGTAAGAGGACTGGATAGTTGTGACAGTCAAGCAATGAGGCTGTGCCACCAGACCGATGACATATTTAGTCTTGCAATCTGTCATGCCATTTTCCTAGAGCAATTCCACTCCTATGAACAAGCCAGTTTTTGCCGGTCATTTTCCTGCAAATAGAAGGCTGGCAACGTCCTTTACCAAAGAGGAGCACACTGGTTCAGCTCTGAGACGAAACATCAGATCCACATTTATCCACCGGGCAGCAGATATAATCTATGTGAATCACGTGGCTCCCACATGTGATAGAAGACAAGGCATTAAGTTTATAGATCATCCTATTGGAAAACAAAACAGTAATGAACAAAGAATGCTGAAGACTGAGATTTCATGATGGATGTCAAGGTTCCCCAGGGAGTCTAAGACTGTAAATGTAGCATTGAAAAGGCATTACCACTCAACTCCACTTGAAGTTAATGCCATAAAGACACACAAATTGGATGCAGAATTCATTCCATATGTGCAACCTTTGCTTTGCAGGCATATAGATACACCAGGAAGATAACTGTTTCTGGAACACACTGATTACTTTTTCTAGAAGGGATGGAAATATATTTCCCCCTTTTCAATTCACTGTAAAGTTTTCATCAGCAGCCTACTGACTAGGTAATGATACCTAAATGTATAAAGTGAGAATTGCTTAAAAGCCCTGTGGCTTTGTTTTCAGATGCCTAAGGTACTATTCTGGAGTAAGGTGAACTGGGTGCCTAACTGGAGGTCTGTAGACATCTTTAGCAAAAGTTCCTCATTTATTAGCAGCTTTGATGAAGACAGCAGGCAATAGTTTCGGGTTCATTTAAAAGACAGGCATATCCAAGCCAGCTCTATTTCTCAAGTGAAACGTGGAGTTTCAGGGAGAGAGCAGATCTGCACATATGCCATGTCTTGCTTTGCTTTTGCAAGTAGCATTGTGCTAAAATATCCAGACTTTGTGGCTTAGTCACTATAAACATGTAATTAGAATTAAAGGTCAAGCATGCCTGCTGCAAAGCACTGCAAGTGTACAGACATGCCATTTGTCAGCTGGGAGCATGTGACCGACATCTTCCAACACTGTTCATTGAGAAGCAGCATGGTATCACACTGCTGATATTTCTCACAATTTGTAGGTGAGAGCTGCAGCAGCTGCTGATGCATTTGGTGGCACCGGGAGCTGGCAGTGATGGAGCGGCGGGGGTACCTCCCATTATCACCAGAGGAGAGAGAAGGGAGACTCGACGGGTGATGGCAGGATAGCTCCGATGATGAGCAACCCCCAGCATAATGTGAGCGGTTGATCTGGAACAGCCACTGTTATCTGGTGCCAGACCTGAACTCTCTGCACTCTCCAGAAGAGCTGCAAAGCCCTTCGGAGTTCAGGATGCCCCTTCTCCAAAATGATGCCATTACTTCTATGTTAGCGTTACTATAAAGGAGTATTTTTCATGAGCCAGTGTGCTTTCATCGCATTATCTCAAGTATTTCCTAAGCTTAGAAAGTTCAACTAATAGCAAAGATGTATTCTATTCAGCCTCTTCTCTTGTGTTAAAATGCCTTCTCATACATTGGAGAAGAGCTTCCTATTTCTTAGTTTAATGACACTATTTTTTTTTTAATTACAAATCATATTTTTAGAAGAAGTTTCTCATTTTTCCATTAGTGCCTATAGATCTGATAAAGAAAATGTGTTTACATTTATCCTCTGTATGTTATCTTTCTCTGTCCCTCTTTTACAAAAACAAAAATTAAACACTGTAATATCCGCTTTGAGTTTGCATGGCACGTAGCTCTGGTTCTGAACTGCTGGTTGCACAAAGCGTACCACTCTCCTCATGCCACAATGAAACAAAATCAGCTCTCAGGAGCTGACACAGAAAAGACTGAGGTAGAGAACATTTATTTTGTATTATGAATTACAGCTTGAAAGAATAGAGAGGGATAAGAGATGCGAGATAAAAACAAGAATAGATTAATATATTATTGAAGGACTCAAGACTACAAGTAAGAAACAGCATTTCTAACTTTTTCATTAGTTCCTCACATACCATATTTGACAGAATTACTGCTACGTTTGCTGACACAATCCACTGCCCTCCAGACATCATGACAGTAATGTCCCTGTCAAACCTGACACCTGTTTTTCATTTCCAGACATTGATTCTCCACCTTATAGCCAATGTATTTCATAAGAATAAACTGTTACCATTACCAGCGAAATATTGATTAGAGCAACACTGAAATCCCTAACTGTAAATTTATTGCCTTAATTTCCAGTAGGTTTCATTAGTTATCTTCAAGCAGATGAAGATGTAAGGCAGTCATTAACATATGTCAAGCAAAATGTTAGCTAGACTCTCATGTATGTATTAAAGTTTAAAGAAAACAATGAATAAATAATTACTGCTACATAATTGGGGAGAAATGAAAATGAACAAGCACCTGTTTAAGGTCAAAGAACAAGACACTCATCATCACATTAGACAACAGCAAGACACAGACTTCAGAGCTAAGTAATAACATGGGCAGAAGTTGACAAGGAAAGACCATAACTCTTGAAATTGCAGGGCATGAAAGAAGCCAAAGCTCTCCCACATCGTCCCCTTTCAAGGCACTGTACATTCAGCTGATCACCAAGGCCAGTTCTCTCTGTCTCTGCGGTACTACCAAAACCCAACTTCAGTCCCTGAGTTTCTGAAAGCCTATGTGCCCAAGTCATTCTAGATAAACAGAATCCTACCTCTCTGGCCTCCGTTTTTCTTATATTTCCCCTGAAATAGCAAAATCACCTTCTGATATTCTTCTCTTTACCCTGATATATGCTGTTTTCAGTCTCCCATGCATTATTTTATTATATTTAACCTCCCCATGATATTAATCTGCCCTACACCAGTATCTCTACAATCAAGACCTCCTAATTCCCTCCCCATTCACTAAACTTGTACTAATTATCTTCTTCATCTCAATTCCTTTACTGTTCTTGGCATGGATCAATATTTTCTCTCTCCTTGGAGTGTGTGTGTGTTTTGTTTTTTTTTGCCACCATTTTCATGTTCTATCCCCAGCCCTATTTGCTGTTGCTCTTTAGGGTCATGATGCTAGTTAGCTACTGTGGAAAGGTTTCACAACACTCTCTTGAATGGTACTACAACATTTTTTACGTTTTATCTTTTCAGCAGCTGCCTTATTTTATATGTGCAGGTTGAAAACTTGGGCCTATAACCTTATGATTATTGAAAAGCAGGATCAGAATTAGCTTGCTAAAGTGCAGAGCACTTTGCCAGGCAGCTTATGACTGAAAGCTCTTCTGAGTTTTAGACACACAAGGACACTTTCCACCACACTGTGCACCTCTGGGATGAACAAGACCTCTAAGAGATCAAGAGTACTCTTGTTTTTCTACTCTGCTTAAATAAATAATTGCTTCTCCTTTCAGTTATGGATCATCACCATTAGCCAATTGTACACCTGAAGAACAAAGTGGGAGATTTTCAGAAGTAACAGATAGTCTTTACTTCTATAAATTTCACTGTTCTGATTTAATTGACTCAAAAGGCATGTAAGTGCCTAAACTAAGGATCAGAAGCTTAACTTCTTTGGCCCAACCTCTCCTTTTGTTAATTATAGCTCAACAAAGAAATGCATGGGAATGTACATATTAGATGTGTGAACCATGTCATCTATAAACATGAACTAGTAGAATTATAAATGGCAATTTATAATGACTTGTGAGTTTATTTTCATGAAACATACATCCCAGAAGAATCTGAACTCTCAATACCTTGTATATGCCAACATTACAAGGGCTCTATTTATGTATAAGAACACATTTCTCATTATGTCATCCCAAAAAGCTTTCTCCATCTCCTCCCTATACCATGTAATTCCTCTATTTCATCTTATTACTTAAATAAAGAAGTTATTTCACTTACTCAAAGGAAAAAAATATTATTTTATATTTAAAATGTAAATATAAAATTAATTTATGCAATTTATTTAACTAACAAACTTGTTCAACTTACAGTTGAACTTATAATGCACTTACAATGCTACAGCTAGGAATGCAAATCCCATACATTCACACTGCACTTTTCATATTATATACAGAAAAAAACACATTTCATTCATTAATCACATATTATGACACACAAATACAAAAGACAAATAACTATGAGAAAAAAAGGCTAAATCTTGGCTATTCATTTTCGTCTAACTCTACAATATCCTGAAGCCCTTTAATAAGGACAGACTCAAAATTCTTTGGAGATCAACAACAGATAATAGTTAGATGAGATCTCCGTGCTGAAACATGTAGACTGTGTGCAAGCTGCATAAAATTCAGACAGTACTGTACAGGTTCCTAAGGAAACAAAAATGCATACATTTTTCAGATTATATGCAAGCCATTTACACTGCTAATGTTGATACGCATTTCAGCCCAAGAAAAACGCACAGTGTTCGTTATGACTGACAGAGTTGTCCATAAAACCAGAGAGACAGGTCATTACTCCTTCAATTTACAACCCGTAATACATATTTTGCAACCTGTAAAAACATTATGCTCCGTTCTATTCTGCTGTGCCGGTGCAGTAGCTTATGCTTGGACGGACTGACATTTTTCTTTTGAATGCTGCAGAGGATCAATACTGTAATACAGAAGTAGGGGGAGGCAGTGGGGGACTTGCAGAAAAACTGCACTTGGACTGTGCGTATGAAACATGTCCCAAGAGTCCAAAGAGTAATACAGATACATACGCAACAAGGTCCTAATCTGCAACAGAAGTCTGTTTACAGAGACTGGACTGTTAATTCTTTTAATAACCTATACAATTCTCACAGGTCTGTAAATCTTGAAAAGGAGATTTCATCTTCTTTGGAGCAAATGATGGTTAAGGAGTTATCTGAGTTCTTGCCAGAACCTTAATTTTCTCCATCAAAAAATGTGAGAAACAACTGGAAAATTCCTTGTACTTTCAAACCTTGCACACAAGAAGGAAGCATATGAGAAAGTTGGTCAAATCACTAAGCACAGATGCCTGCCAGAAACACACAGAGATACAATCAATAGGGCACAGCAGAACTGTGTAACTAAGCAAAGTGTAGCAAAAAGAATACCAAAGAGAAAGCAGAATTGCTATGAAACAAAAAGTAGTCAGTATGGACATCAAGGCAACTGAAGTATGTAATGCCCTGTTTTTGTATTATTCTCCATTAAAAAAAAATTCAACTTTGACCTAGCGGTTATTAAAAATACAAATCCAGGGTGTAAAGCTTTTAGCCTACAGTAGGGAAAGAACAGGCATGCTGAAGGGTACTCAGATAAGTTAGATATTTTCAAATGCTCTAGGCCTGTTGCTCATCCTGTCTACTTGAAAATTGACTGGTGGTGTATCCAATATATTAGCATTTATTCTGGGAAACATATCTAAGATCTCAAAAATGCACAAATAATGTTGTTGTTTTTTAAAGGATATTTCTAAGACCTTTAAAGGAAGATATATGAAGAATTATCAACATGTAAGATGAATAATCAGATGAGGAACAACACAGAACTCCCCCTCAGCCCCACCGAATTAGTGGAAGTCAACATGAGAATTGTTAAGAACATGTCATATGGAAAATTAGGTATGTAATTGCCCAACCTCAAGTCCAACAAAGCAAGATGCAAAGTCTTGCACTGAGGCTGGAACTACCACGTCTATCAGGACTGGTCAGGGACCAGTTAGTTGGCTTTGTAGCAGCTCTTCAAATCTAGAGATCCCGCTGGATGGAGAGATGAACGGGAGACAGGATGTATGCCCTTGCTATCTACTCCATATGGGAGTAGAAAGAAACGAAGAGGAGGATAGGTGATGCTCATCTTGGAAATTCCAGTTTGCTATAAAACTATTAAAAAAAAAAATCTTCACAATGGTCAAGTGCTGCAAGCTTCTCGAGCTTGCCCAGAGAAGCTGTGTAATCTACAGCTTTAGAAATATTTGAAACATGATTGGAAAAAAGCCCTGAGCAACCTGTGTCAGACTTTTAAGGTCTGCTTGGAGATGGTGATATTACTGGGATGACCACCAAAAATCCCTTCCAGACAAAACCTTGTGATGATTCTTTGATTTCATGACCTAGCAGTAATATCATATGTGAAAAGAGCAGCACTGCAGCGACCACTTAGGACTCTACTAGAATGCAATGTTCTGTCTAAGGCACTGCAGTGGATTGAATTTTAGGCAGGAGGAAGGTCTAGAAAGAGCAACAAGAAAAATCACAGAAGACCTTCCACATGAAAAAGTTGCTCAAAACAAGAAGACCGAGAATTAATACAGTAACAGTCTTCCGATATGTAAAAATCTGTTACAAGGAGGAAGAGAATAACCTTTTCTCTCTGTCAACAGCTGAGAAATAACAGATTTATACTGCAGCAAAGAAGATAAACCTTAGAAACTAAGAAAACTTCTAATAGCATTTATTGCTGGAATAGGTGGGCTGAAAAAATTACAAAATTTCATTCACTTGAGATCTTCCAGAAAGCTAGACAAAAAGTTGTCACAAACAATAGAAACAGAGCTGCCATGCTATATAGCGTACTTCAGGAGAGGGAAGGAACAGAAGGCCTCTGGACAGTCTTCCCAGTTTAGGACTATATGAAAAGTAAACCACGGTGACATGTGGAATTGCAAAAAATTACTAAAATTTCTTATTTTTGTTGTAAAAAGAAGAAATCTTTTCCTAAGGAATATTCAAATATTAGTATTGCACTATCATTTTGAAACATTGCTCTCAGTTACTGATGTGTTTTGCTCTGGGAGAACTACTAAGAAACTTGATCCAACATTGTACTCTTGAAAAAATGTTCTCGGTAAAAAACAGGAAGTTTAAAAAGGAAACAGATAATTGCTTTTTCTTAGCAGAAATTTGTCATTAATTGTCATTAATTTGTCATTAGTTCTTCCATGCTTACCTTTTGAAATGCAGTGCTATGTATGGACTAAATATCTAGTGCTTCCAAAATTCTAGACAAAGGAAAGTGTAGCTTGCCCATTGGCAATACTTGACACCAGCATTACAAAGGAAATGTTACAGACTCCTTTGAGACTGCAGTATGTAATGAATAGGGAAAAGTGGGAGCTCCAGGCTGACAGGTGGAATGCAGTAGTGCGTTGTATATTTTGTGACTGCAGCTTCAGAATTCTACTTACCAATATGACTGTGTACCAAAAATCAAGTTTTAATTTTAGTTTTAAAAAACAAACAAGCTGTCTCACATTTGAAGTTCTGAGACAATCACACTGAGGGCAATAGCCTGTAAACTGCACATTCTTTTTTAATCTGCCAGTGTTTTAAAACAATAGCTTCAGGAGACTTAAAGTCCTACTCTGATGTCAATACATTCTTAGTTCTAAAATGTGTCTACATATCAACATCATTAACTCCTTGCTCTTGCTCACTGGCTATTCTCCCTTCTTCCCAAGGTCATTGGCCACTCTGATGCCAAAACTTGGGATATAAACTTTTGGGGGCATATGGGTGCGTGCAGGTGAATGCACGCGGGGGTGCACAGACCTCAATGATCAAATTAGCACTTCTTTCTGCTAAGAGGAGGTAGTCTACCTAGATATTAATTGGCAGCCTAGATCCCTCAAGTTGGTATTTTCTGACTTCTACAGAAGCTTAAATGTAATGATGTCATGCCAATAAAAGTTTCATTTCTTTTTGTTAAGTAGGCCAAAGTAGCAGATGTCTGGTTTAGCCTAGAGGAAAAGACGTTTAATGGTGTGTGACAAATAAGAAGGAATAAAAAACAAGTAATATTTCTTCAATGCTACCTACTTAAAAATGTTCCTTTGTTATTTAACTTATAGACCCCTACTTATATTGCATTAGAATGTCAGTAATAATTTATCAAGATTGGATATTAAAAATCACCACTGTAACCTTTAATATACTTAACAGTTACTTCTTGATTTTATTAAAGTCTTGACCCCCTACTCATATCCTGAACAGGCATCTATCAAAAGTGAAGGGGGATAATAGAGATAAATACAAGGAATCAATTGTATCATTCCTTTCAAGCCTTCCGCACACGTACACCGCCAAATCCAGTTGACTCACTTGACTGGTTTAAAATGCAACACTGGTTTTCCAGAGAGGATAATGGACTAGTGTACAAACAGAAATAAATTATATTTAAAAAAAAAATAGCAACAAGGCAACTCAAGTGGTAAAACCTTGCAGGAAAAAAATATATTTTCAAAGGGAACAAACACTTTACATACTATATGAATGTAGTTTTCAACAACATCCAACTAACAAAAACATGACACTTTAAATAATTAAAAATAATAATGTTATATCATTAAATGAGCAACAAAACAGACGTTCTTTCAGTAGTGCCTAATCTAACATTGATAATAATAATAATCACTTATATTACTAGTGGGCCTTGCATATATAATTATTCAATAGTCCGCTGACCTAAGAGCTAAATACGTACAAAATTAAAAGAGAGCACCTGTCCCCTATTTACAATCTCAGTCAAATGGATGATAAAACCAGAAATCACAGAACAGATTCAGATACAGGGATGACAGAATACAAGTGAAAAATGAGATAATATTAGTTATGTATACAACGTGTACTCTATGTCCAAAAGGAAAATTCCCCATAGTCTATATTTTAAAACTCAAAAGCAATTACATATTTATACATGTCTCTGACAATTCTCCTGGATAACTACATCTAATTTGGTGCTCATTTCTTTTTACATAGTAGATAAAGCATATTATGGATTTAGATGTGAAGAGATTCTGATGAGCTTGTTTTTTATTCTGGATTGTCTATTAAAATACTTAGTATTATACAGAATATATTTAAGAAAATATTTCTCACGTACTTTTTTTTTTGAATAAAAAATTCCCCAGTGTGCCTGACTTGATTCTCTAATTGACTTTGACTCAAGATATTTGCTACAGTACTTATGCAGGGCTCTTGCATATGCTGTGATCTTGGTGCAGTACCAGGGAAAAGGACGGTAGCACAGCACTGGAAAGGAGAACCCTCAGCACCAAATCCTCTCCTCCACAGGAGTGTTTGGGCTACATGCTTACCTTTTCCTTTCCACGTGGTACAATATGTAATGTAGTAAACCTACATGTGATTCTCCTTTCTTTCAGCAAAAGCCACGGACACAAGGAAAAAAAAAAAAGTTTTTCACTGCACAGATCTTGGCGCATTTTTATGTTTCCCAAAAATTTCTACTCTAAACTCCTTTGGAGAGCAAGCTGGAAAAAGGGAAGCTCTTCATTACGGATGATCCAGAAACAGTTCTGAGAAATTTGTTTACACTCTTTTTACTGTTCAGAATGAAATAAGGAAAATAATAACAGGATTTGTGAGTAACAGTAGATTATCTTGTCTAGTATGTGGTAAATGTTGAGTAAGGTGTTCTTTTAAAGCAGTGATTGGGGTCAGTGTAGAAGGAACTGTACACATTGTATCTGTTATTGCATACACATTTGGGGCCCTTTCGTACTGTGATTTAGTCAGCAGCGAATGCTCTAAATAACATGTGTAATTGTAGATTTATTGAAAGAAAACAATTTCAGCAGTTCAGCTTATTGGAATAAGTTTTGCAGATGAAACTGCACAGCATTCTTCAAAATGAAATGTGAAAGACGGAGATGAGCAAAGCCCTTTTCTTCGAGGCTTTGGCTGGTTACCAGAGCATGCAAGTGGATATTTGTAATTGACAAATTTTCTCTGCATTCATAGCAATGCATTACCAGGATGCCACATACATGCTGAAGAGTCACAGGGAACGCTGTATATTTGCCACAGCAGAAGGGATTTTTTTTTGACAAGATCTACAGACTTGCATGACTCCAGACTCACACTCCTTTTACTTAAAATGACTTCCTCACTCAGAACCCAGAAACTGCAAGGAACGGGTCCCCTTCTGTCAAGCTCTCTGCCTCATTATTGCCTACTTTGGTATCAACTTTTCACATTTCACTTAGCAGTAAACAACTGCAGCATAATGTATCCGTAAGAGGCAATTATCCTCCCAGTTCTAATTGCTATGTAATACTTCTGCACTTAAAAGTAATAGAATAGAAATGTTTGCCTTCTACAGAAGCAATATGAGGATGAAGATGCTGCTGCACTCATCTATCAAGATTTCACCCACGCAAGTAAACAGCAAAATCTGAAAATATAAGTGCACGAACAACAAATTCATCCAAACAACTTAGTTGTGCATGAGTCAATAGAAAGCTTTTGGGTTTGGCTCAGTTGTCTGAACATAGGTGTCTACTCCAGCATCTCGGAGTTACTTGTACCCAGCTTTCAGGTAAGACAGACTCCATGGGAGACCCCTGCCCTTCTGGACTAGCAGTGGGAGACCAGGAGTGATAATATGAGGAATCTCCAAGGCACTCACCAGATGCTTATGTTTAGGGAACTAACCTGAGTCTTTGCTACTAAAGGTAAACAAAGCAAACATGGTTAGTTAACACTGTTTTTATAAAGCTTTATAATACACAGAGCCCACACTATGAGAATCTTACACAAAAAGAACTAAAAGCAACGACAAAAACCTTCAATTAATTTTATGTTTGACTGCACCAGACTACCATTTTTATTACAAACCAATCTATTCTTTTCAATATTACATGTATAATGAGAACAAAAAATTAAAACTAGGAAATAATTATAACACTTGCACGCACCAAGAGAACACTGTGATTTGAACAACATTAGCTCTACTTGAGCAAATATATCTGTGGACTATCTTGACCAAGTGGACAGAATGGAGCAGACAAAATGATGCAAGAGAATCAGGGAAGCAACTCAGACAAAGTTACAAGAGAATCCCAGCTTATCTGTGTACATTCCTTGGTTCATGATTTCCTTCCCTATCCACTACTGCTTTATTTTTTTTTTCTTCCATTCTTCACAAAATCACAAAGGTAAATTAACAAAACAACCTACACAATGATGGGAAGAATTCCTCTAAGTGCTAGTTTTGCTTCAACAAAGTACAATGCTACAGGTGTTTGGCTAGAAAAAATTCCAGGTGTGAAAGTGAAATGAATGCACTTGAACAGAGGCACACACTAACAAAAGTTAGCTTTGTATTTTGAATGTGGCAGCAAGTTAAGACAAGCGAAAGACTAAGAAGTAAATAAATTATGCAGCTCTTTCTCAGTCTCCTGCTATTCAAAACTGCATTTTATACAGATATCATCAATATTAATTTTTTTAAGAGAAAAATTTTGATTCCAAACATAACACGCAATTCCACACTGCTGGAGAAAATGCACTGTGGTATGTGCACATTGCCCTTTGCGGGTTATTGTGTTTGCCTGCTTGAAATGTGGTTGCTGGAATGAATTATCAAAACATACCTTGCTGTTTCAGCTATGTTTCTTTCATCATCCCCATAGCCACGTCCAAAAGCATTTACAAAGAACAAATCACCTCCTAATTTTGCTTTTTGGATGCTGATAAGATATTCTGAAGCCATAGGATAGAAGCCTGCTCTCAGCTGCCTGTGGTGACGCCGCGAAATGCTGATCTTTTTAAATGTGCTGGACTCTCACAGATCTTCCTTCCTTTGTGCCATGGTTCTGGGAAACCCCTGCTGTGAGTCAAGCTCCACAAACTGAACCTGAGAGCAGCATATGCAACAAAGACCCGCACACAAACTAAGTAGGTTGAACTAATGTTTACACTCAAGTTTTTCAAGACTTTGTGCAACAGAAAGCCATATAGATAGGTGTGCACGGGCAGTTTTGTGCAGTAGAACAAGCAGAGAAATTTTTTACTGTTTGTCTTAGTGTAATGCCATTTTGCAAAGGAATGAAGCTATGAAAAGAACCTGAAATAATTTCTGTTACTTTTACTCCATGGAAAAGAAAGCCATTCACTTTGGAAAAACAAACCATATGTTCTTAAATACTTCATAAAAATATAATTTAAAAATATTTGTTTCTTAACACATTCACAATGACGAGTGAAGAGGATTTTCTTTTAATTTCCTGTTCTGTTCTAAAAACAATACATACAAACAGTTTTTCTTTTCTCAAAAATTTATTCTAAGCTTAACAATGAAACATTTCACCACCTTTCTTCTCCACCCCTTAATTTTCCCATAGTGTGTCAGCAGTTGTTTATTGATTTTTTCGACATCAGTTTTGCATTGCACAGGACTTCGTTGTCAACCTCCTACTGTACATATCTGAGAGTCTGCAATTTCCATGATATGTAGGAGGACGACCTGATATTGGTAGTTAACATGGCAGCAATATTAGCATCTCACTAAGTTGGCAAAGACTTCTACTGCAATATTGCTCTGCTAATTTACCAAATACTCACATCACAACAGGTTGAAAACTATCCACCTACATTTTATCGATCAGCTCCATACTAAAATGCTTCCTAATCCTTTGAAGGCACTTGTCAGGGCAAATGCTATCTAAAGAATTTACAGTCTGAGTAACCAGGCTTGGATGCTAGATAATTTTGCGAAAATATTCCAGAAGCACACTGAAATTCTGTTTTCTGAACATTGCAATGATGTTTGACAGCATTAAAAATTAAAATATTTTATTTTCTGAGAAAATTTGGATCATCATACTTAAGTTACTATTACAGAGGTTCCTCCAAGTAAGGATTTTGGTTTGTTCATATGCCCTAGAGTTGCAACATGCCCCTGTTAGTTCAGAAACTGTAAAAATTAAAATTCTTTTGAGCATTATCTGACTGTGTTCTTTAACATAACTACTGTAGTTTGTGTATGCAGGATGCAATGATTATATGGAAATCAGTTTTGTTTTCATTTTGTACCTTTCTTGGTTTCTTCATTAAAGCAGACTGGAGGTAAATCCGATTACATGCCATGATGGAAAAGGTACTGAAAAGACAAAGTTACATAGTACGTGTCTGATTCCATGGCATGCCACCAAGCTTAGCAATCCAAAAGCTTCTGCTCAGACCTCTAGAGCAGAAGCTGCAAGTCTGATACATCACACTTACATACACCATTTAGAGCCTACTGCTCAGGAAGAAGGAGATTTGCCAAAGCTCTTCTTTAACCAAAGAAGCCATTTTTGAGAACAGAGAATGTGCGAATATGCCTCTTCCTAAGGACAACAAGCTTTTAAAGCTTTACACATCCCCAGGGACATGTTCTTTCTTTGCAGGACTAAGTCCAAACTGATAAGCAGGATTTCACAGCTCCTACGAAAACACCTAAAAGCCTAGATGCTGTTCCGCTTTATTACAGGTTTAAAGGAAATATAATTCAGGTTAGATGGGCCATTTTCAAGTGTCCATCGACATAGCATTCCACCAAACCACCTGACTAGAGTTGTGGAAACTGCCCCAGGTTAGACCTTGTCCCCATCTGGCTGGCTGAGAAGGCAGGATGCGTCCCACCAGCAACCGGAAAAGACCAAAGCAGTTTTCATGACTAGTGAGAATGAAAAATCCTCACAATAAGCAGAGGACTGTCAAGATGTAAGGCTTCACCAGTTCAGACAGAACAGGCCAGACCTCTGTTCATATTTGCTTGAGAATGGCTTATTTAGCCTAAAAATGTCCTTAACTATCTCAAAATTAAGAGAATGCACATAAACTTGACTCAAGCTACACCAGGCTCATATACAAAACTGTATGAAGAGCATCTTGTAAGACACTTATGTTAAACATTATACAAGGTTAATGGTGCTGCACAGTATCTTGACATACTGTCTGATCAGCATTTGGCCACCTTGTAATTCCTGCTTCAAAAACCAGTCTGAAGCCAGAACTCCAATTGAACTAGTACAGCCTTAGAGGGCTATCATAAGTTACAGTGCCAGTCGAGTTTGTGTGGCTTTGAGCAGCTGAAATGAAGATGCAATCAAGTCTCTATTGTTCACACCAGTTCTAAGACGAGATAACCGAGACAGAATAAAAACTGTCTAAGTGCTACAAAATATTTGTACAAATCAGGCCACTGGAGAGTTCAAATGTCAATGTGCAACATGGGTGTAATAGAGAAGAGCCAGACGGTGGAGAACAGGCTCAGGAGGCAGTGCCAATCCAGCCTGGAGGTCGCACTGCACAAATTACGCAAACACAACTAAACTGCTTCCAGATCCCAGCTAACTCATGGGCAGCCAACTCAGGTCTCTGCATTCATGGCACAACCTACTGTGAAGTCGAATAATCTAGCTATGGATTGCTAGAAAAATTGCTAGAATAATACCAGCTGAGAAATAAACAGCCCAAGGCAGTATACATCAAATAAATATTTACTGTTGTGGGCTTCACCTGGAATTCCTTCCTAGTCTGTATGTCACATAGCATCACGCATTTCCTTCAATATATATAATAAGCTACTAACATTAGATAATATAGCTACTTTTAGCTATATACTATAGCTATAATATTAGCTAATAATATAGCTAAAATATAACCTTATAGCCAAATACCTATTTTATATAACATAGCTACTGATTTTATAACCCATATAATTACTGCTTAGGCATAAGCCTACCTTTAGAAACTCGTTTTCTTCCTTAGCCTTTTAAGTGATTTAATAGTTAACAGGGGCATGTATGGGATTTTGGTTTTGAAGGATGAGGGGGGAACAGATGAGGAAATCATCCCCTATCATTTTCTCTACCTGAACGTCTGAGGTTGTACTCTGTGAAGAGTGAAAGAACTCAGAGAGTTCTGCTCATGGAAAAGAATCTGAATCCTTCCAGCACAGATTGAATGTTTATTGAAAAACTACCGCATCCCTAAATAGAAAAGTTCTTTTAAACTATAAATGATCTGTCAAGAAAGAACAAATTAACAAGGTAAGACATTGGTGCACGCCAGCATAAACAAAACTTTACCTGTATTCATTATTAAGGCACATATCTTACATACTTTAGAAAGAGTTAGCAACACAAATTTGCAGGAAGACTGTATTGGAAGAACTTTACTCTTCAAAAATTACTGTCTGATGTCTAAGGCAACTGTACAAGCTCCGAGCATTGTCAGGATCCGTTCCTTCTACTACAGAAATGTTACTCATAGCATACTTTACAAAATACAAACATGGCAACAGTGCGTTCCCCAAATTTTCACCTGTTTTTCACATGTAGTTTCTATGCACAACGTAACATCTGTTTTGGTATGGACCACAATACACGAAGAGTGACCAAAAAACTTGACAGCACAAGTATCTAAATGCTTCTTGCTAACCAAGGATTACCATATGGAACATATATATATATTTTTTGCATTAACATTAAATATCAGTTATGACCTGCAATCCTGGCATAAACCGTTTGTCTGAAGTTTGGAAAACCCTTACATTCACATGAGGAAACCTGTTACGTTGAGCTATTCTAGGTACAATAGATATTATTGTAAATGTTTTACAGCAAATAGAGTAAATAAAGCCTAATGTTTGTATCATGTTTATTACAAATCTTTGACCTTATCACAGTGTCCCAAAATTCAGGCCCTTAGATAGAAAGCCCTGGTCTTGTTTTGCACCTCTGAGGGTTCCTGTTACTGGGTGTGATGCAGCAGCTGGCCCACCTGAGTGTTGAGATGTGCAGTGCTCCACCTGAGGTGCTACTATGAGAGTGCAAAACAGCACTCTGACAGAGGTTTTCCAAACCCACTCAGTGTTTTTCTAAGCTCAAGAACAGAAACATGGCAAAGAGCTTTAGCCCACCTCAAAATCCACAGGCATCTCTCTCTTAGGAGCACATATCCAGACCTAATTTGGAATAACAGAAATCATACCTATCCCCCCTACTCCTAGAACAATATAATTCCCTTTTCTGTATCTTCCATGATTCTTTAGTCAGTACATCCCTATAATCCAGGCTGTTCTGAACCAAAGTCAGTCGGAGGTGGTCACACAAAAATATCTATGGAGTCTTGCTTCTGCTAAGAAACAATAAATGAGGAGATGCATCAGCACTGCTTCCTTGAACAGAATTCAGCCCAGGTCTGAACCATCTGCTACAAAACATACCATAAGCAATAGATAACAGACCCGTGGACTTACAAAATTTGTGATTCATATATGGCTGCTATCTGTCTTAACCTGGGTGACATAGTTTACCATAAACCCTTCCAGGGATCACCAGAAGCCGTGCTTCTTAGCTGGGGTTCTTGGGGCTCCGTCAACTACTTGTGTGTGGTCCTCCAGCCGGCAGGCCTGGGTTCTGCACAGAGTGCTGTATGCAGTGATGGCACAGCTGTTAAAAGGTGTACGGAGGGAAAAAAAATCCCTCAGCTGAGCTTTGCCCAACCAGAAGAGAGAATCGTTAAACTTTTTGCCTTCTCCTATGACTTTAATCATTTCGAGGTTATCTGATTTACCAACAATGAAAGTACAAATTAAGAGCTTTGACCTCCACCTTATCTCAAAGACTGATTTTGAAATTAAGCAGTGCATGAGGTCGCTGGCCATTGTTGGGGGATAAGATCAGTTAAAAACAAGGCAGTAGTGAAATTATCCCTCTGCCAACAGCCCTGCACAAGAGATGCTTCTAGCTACTACCTGCACTTGAGACCGGGCGGTTCTGATACCCATTAGCAATCAGGGCCTGAGTCTTTTCATGGTCATGGTGATGTTAATTACACTGATAACAGCACAGCTCCTTCACAGGAGGAGCCTCAGGACCTGCACTTTTTAGCTACAGTCTAGTACAGCCAGTTCAGCACTAGCCCGGTATAGTCATGGAAAAGCCAGGAAAGGACCACAGAGTATGAATTTTTCAGATACCTAATGGTTAAGAGGAAATCACTAATTGATAACAGTATCAAGCACAGTAAAACAGAACCATGAAAACTACGTGAAGAATAAGATCCAGGACTAAGTCACAGATTGATTTTATACAAGTTATTAAGGTGAAATTCACACGGTGTAATTAGTTTCTACATCATTAGCGCTACGTGTTTCGGAACCACACTTAACTACAGGTGTAATTAAAGTTAAGGGATTGTTTCTTTTATGAGGAGAGAAACATTTGCAGCTCTACAAACCACAGACTAGCCATCAGGGGAAACGTACTAACATCTGAATTTAATCATGTGTTCCTTCTGTCGCAACAAATGAACTTCAGAAAAGTTCAGTGCCAATGCACTAATATCAGTCCAAGATGTGGAAAATATTAATGTGGTTAAAATACATTTGGATGAAATATTTTAGATGGTTTTGCTCTTGGAATTGCCATTTTCGTATGCCAAGCCTCTCCAAGATTAAAGAAAGAGCGTAAAGAAAACAAAATAATTTTTTCTAGCTACATCTCTCTGCCCGTAATTTCTTTACTGCTTGTCTGAATATAACAGAAAGTTGATTTTGCAACATGAAATATTATGACTTGCAGATCATTAAAAGGATCATTACGTATTTCCACTTTTGTTTTTCTTTTTGCTATTAATAATTTTCCAAACCATAGCTACATTTTGTGTAAATGTATCTTGACAGCACATCTCTAGACAGGTCACTATTTATGCTATAATCCATTACATATAAGATTTGCAGGTGCTGCTCCTACTTGGTGGCGATCCTGTAACTTTTTATAGCACAACCTGGTTCTATAAAAAGTGGCTGAATAAATTTGCTAACTTTTTCCATGAACAGATCACTTCTGTACTTTCAAAAGATCTTTCAGTCCATGATGTAAGAGAAATTTCACTATATATCTGCATGTTAATAGGATTTATATAGGCTGCAAAACTCTTATCATCCCTTTCATAAATACCGATTTCAAGACTTTTTCTTAAAAGACTGGGTGCCAAAAACAGCTTTCTCTGAATATCTCAGTTCTCTCAAAATCTGACTTTTAAAAGCAAAGCAGTTAAGACTGAAGGAAATTGGTCTGTGAAAAAGGAAAAAATCTCCAAGCAAATATCTTGGCTTGTGTATATCCAGTGAAAGAATCTGTGGCTAAATCTGCTTTGGACATTTGGTTATCTGCATGATAGCCTTCAGCTCCACATTTCTAGAGAAAACATGGAACTGGGAAAAAAATATTGGAAAGCATACGCTCTGGGGAGAGAATCCAGCCTTTTGAGAAGCCAATAGCCCTCTTGTTTTCCTGCAAAAATGCTAGTGGAAACTCAGTCCAGGAACTATTTCCTAAAAGACTTCTAAGTACCAGGGACTTTCCTCACTGATTTTGCACTCTTAGGTTACAAGATACTGAGGCTGTGCCTTGTTCTGGCTGATGTCCAAATTCCTACGTTTACTCCTTTTCTGAATGTGGTCCGAAATCCAAAAGGCTGGTGTCTGCCAGTGTCATACAGGGGATAGTCAACTAGAAAACTGTTCTGAACTGGATCTCAGCTACCCCGTTGCATTTGGGAATGCTTTGGTACTGAAGTTAGCTCTGTCTGAGCAGGCGCAGTATCTCTGTAGGGAAAAAAATTGTTAACTCTGAATAATCCCAAACACAACGCGTCTCTGGAAACCTGCGCGGAAATACAGCTTTCATTTTTCTAAATCTAACTCCTGAAAGAGCAGCTCTGTCTCCTTTGGTGTTCATCTGAATCCCTGGAGGAATGTGCTCTATTGTAGATGAGATTGCTTTTGTCTAGATTTATTGCAAATCAATGTGTGCTGAGTTCACAATTTACCCTGGTTATATTCTAAATTACTTTGCTCTTGGATGATGGCTTGATGAAAAGTGCAATCCCACTGAAGAAAAAAGTTCACCACCAGAAGTTTCAAATATGCTTTACAAATTCTTGGGATCATATCACAGAGAAGGCAAGTGGTATGTATGTATCAATGATAGATACCCTTTCAATGCTAAAACTATTGGTTAAAAAAAAATCTTCCCTGGTTTGAAAAAACATCAAAGAAACTATCCAGAGTTTCTTGGATCAAATTCAACTCTGAAGTAGCTCTTTATTTCACAAGGAAGATTAACCAGATGATGCAGGACATCCTCGTTTCTTTCATTCCTTTGACTGTACTCCCTTTGGGGCTCCTCTGATCCGTGTTATAGGACAATTCTGCCTGAACCACCCGAGGAGAGCCTGTGAGAACTGTAATTTCCACACAGGAGACAAAAGAGCTTCTTCTCCCCTATTTGATGGGCTTTCCCTTTGGAGGAAAGCAGCCTTTGGTTGGCCAGGAACAATGGATCACAACTGACTCACTTAGCTACAGCTTCAGAGAAGTTTTTAGCCCCAAAAAGTGGAACTAAGGAGAAACGGAGGTGCTCATAGCAGGATCCATAACATCCCAGTCAAATTGTTAGGTGTCTAAGGCTGGGAGCATTTTTATGCAATTTTATGGCCAAATCTCTGCTATCCCGTGATAACTCAAACTGCTTCCTTAAAACATTACAAAAAAGTTTCGTAACTCTGTAAGCAAAGCATTAAAATATCTTTAAAAAGAACCTACATTTTTCAAAAATTTGTTTGAACATTTATGGTACTTTGAAATTTGTAAAATCTCGTATGTGTCTGACGACATTTTATGTTAAACCATTACCTATACAAAGATGTAAAATAAAAATATCTTTCATCACATATCATCAAATATCTGCTTTATTTCTAGAATTCCCATTTCCAGTGGATGGGGTACTAAGAGTAAGGCAAATAAACTGCCTGTGTATTAAAGTAAGGTACATTTTAACATTTTCACTCTGTTCAGTCTTACCACACCAAAGAGAATAAAATGGAACAGCATAAATTTTATCACATCCTTTCGGGTACGCATATGTACTTCAGTGGGATGTACATGTGATGTGACCCTAAGTGCCTTGCTAAAGGGGGATGGGTGAAAAATTATTGTCCAAATCAGAAGCTAAATACACAGCAGAGGAAGGAGAAGGAAAAAGGAAAGATTGTAGGGAAAATAAGCAGTCACAAGAAGACGTAGCAAGACATAGGCAGCACGATTTGCTAAACATTAGCAACATGTTCTAAAAAATTAAGCACCTCAGATTTGAACCTACTGAACTTAGTATGTATTTTGGTATGGAAGGGAAAGATCTGGCATGGCTATCTTTTCTTCTTCCATTGTGTCACTCTTTTTTCAACCCCCTATAGTCTATTTACTTGCCTTCCTCATCTCTCCCATCAGGTTTGGAGGGGGTGTGGCTAAAATCTCAGATTTTTTCTTCACGTCACCGTCTAAGTATAAAGTAGACCTTGTTTTGAACATTCAGAACATCAAAATAACATTTAAAAAAAGTTATCTCAGTAGATATACTATAATTTCTTGTCTATTTTTGGCTAGCAGTGTTATGTACCTGAAATGCATTTTCACCATTTAGCTGTACTGCTTACAGAAACCCTATACTAAAAACATACTTCGCTGTTGTTTTGTGGTGTTGTTTTTTTTTAATTACGTGGGCATATAGGTAAACTACTGACATAGTGCAATCTGGCAGCAGACTTAGCTGGAGCAACATGTATTTTTAGGAGCATCGTTAAGTCTTTTTCACTAAATTTGTACACACTGACCATCCAAATAACTTCCACCCTCCATTTGTAAAATTGTAAAAAACAAAAACCGAACCAAAAACCAAAAACCAGCAAATAAACAAAAAGATCCAATCTTTCTCAAAAAAGGGCAGAAATATATTTTCCTTTCTTCCAGAACACATAACTCTGCTGATTATCGTTGTCAGCTTATCCTTTAGCAGCACAATTCCCTGGCATCTCTCCCAGTATTTGAGATCAGTTCCACAGAATCCCTAGCAACTAACTGCTCAGAATTTGGTCGTTTTTTCTTGTGTGGAAATTTCCTTGTTTATATTAGATGTTTGGACAACTGTTAACTCTGCCGACATAATAACTAGTAATACCCTTGGAACAGTTGTTGAGACAGAAAGTCAAAGTGTCATACTTTTAACCTTGGCAATGGCCCATCGAAAAATGAATGGACACAATCAGGAAGATTAAGGACACATTTATCTTATATACGCCGAGTAAGAGCGAGGTCTGTTCGGATTCAGAAGGTCAAAGCACCATCTCAGGTCGTAACCCAGAAGTTAATCAAGAACGGCCTAAAAGTGAAGCTTTAAATAAGGTTTTAGGAAAATTTCGATTTTAGGAAAATAACTGATTTTAGTCCTTGGTCAATGGATGTTAGGACTGACATGAGTACCATGTCAATGTATAGTACCAGTTGGCACACACGTATTTTATAGCAGCAGCAATCTTCATCCTAGAATGTGTTACCGTCAGCACCAAAGGGACTCCTGGGTATTGACAAAGACGCAGGAGGTTGGTCTCCCTGGGAGCATTTTTCATCAGTGGACAGACAGAAGAGCTCATTCAGGAGATGAATAAGAACACTTTGGATCCTGCTCTGCGTCAGCATCCTGCAAAGCCCGTCTTTCCACATTGACTACAGAAGTTACTGAAGATAAACACTGAGCAGCACAAGCACACTTCCTGATAGTGCATGTAAAAGCTGAAGGTAATTCTCAGTTAGCAACCCGTATTTCTGCATATCTTAGAAAATAATATTATGGGAGTAATATTTATGACATCCATAGGCACTAAGCTCTCTACGGAACCATAGTATTTCCTCAAATTACTCACAGTAATTCTAGGGCAAAGTCAGCACTAAGTTTACTACAAAGATATTGACAAAACCTTTCCATCTAAGTTTGATCACAGAAAGCGAAATTAGTCTAGTCTTACTGGCTTGTATTTACTTTCCCCAAAATAAAATTACTTGAAATAGCTGCATGACGGCAGTACAATTATACAGCATAATCAGATTACTTATTAGTTCCTTGAAAACAAACATTTCTACTTTACTTCTCTGATTACTCCTAATAAATACCTTAGAATTTATTTTTCAGCAATAGATCATTATTAGGTTAAAAAAAAAATCAAATGTTATTTGAATTATTGTTTAATCAATTGTGCTTCTCAGGACTACGCCTACATAACCTACCGTGTAATATGGTTTACACATGAAATACTGCCCCAAACTGCCATCAAACATGATGAATAAAATGGGAAGTTAATGAGAAGGAGGAAAGAGGTTTTCTCCATGGGTATAAGCAAGAGAAAATGCTGGAAATCAGCAAAAATGTGGGCCCAAGCTGGACTGGATTAATGAGCTTCAGCCAAAGCAAAACTGCAACTTTTGCCAAAGTGAAAGACTCAGGGGCTTCCTGATCCCCACCTGAAAAATTTTATTTGAGTGAGCTTTCAACAGCAGACTGATACCATATTCAGTTCTGCCCACCCACCCATCAGAAGAATTCTGCTTTTCACTTTTGTTTCTCTGCATGAAATTAGGATAAGGCTGCAAAGAGCGTCAGCTCTTGTGAGTCTTCAGCTCTGAGCAGGTAACGGCTTACTGACCCATGACAGCTTCTCTATCTTTCCGCAGGCTGTCTCATTCTAGAGCAATCCCAAGTTGCAGCACATTTCAGCTACTGTTTTTCACTGGGAAAAGTGATTCTAGTCATAATCTTGACATCTAATAGCACTGTAATACTGCTGAAGCCTTTTTTTTACTTTTTTTCCCCCTCCCAAAAAGCAAAAAGTATGATATCTGCAATCCATGGAAACTTAGAGCTGAAAATAAGCAAAAATGATTTCTCTTCTACATCATGAGCCCTGTGCGTTTACTACAGCATAACAAAATTGCTCAAACAGAGCCACTTTCAGTTCACGGTATATCTAGTACTATCCAAGGCAAATGACATCGCTTAAAATTCTTTTAGAGTATCTGAGCAGCATATATTCTTTAACACTGAATACTGAATAGAAACAAGGGTATTCACTACTACTTTAAATTATATTAAATGCATTTTATTTTAGGCAGTTATTAGGCATTTCCTGTTAAAGCAACTAAATACCTTCTGAATTAATCTCGTAATCTTGAAACTGGCCTTTTTGTGTGAGAAACTGCGTGAGCAAGTACACTCCTGCAGACATCAATGCACATAGTTAAGCTGTCACGTAGATTTTGTTATCAGCTGTTTGTGTAACTGCCAAATACTAACAATTTAGACAGAAATGACGACTTTTCCTCCTTCATCAGGCTGGAAAAATTTAGCTAATGTAATCCAGCCTCTTCTGACAATGAGATTAAACTTAGTTTATGCAATGTTAGATGTTTCTCCATCAATTAATAGCTCCACCACCTGTTAGCACCAGAAGCAAATCAGGGGTGGGAGGGAAGAAAAAAGAAATCCTTTACATGTGTTCATAAAAATAAACCTAGATTTATGACTTGTCAGTCTGAGAAATAAGTCACCTTTTGTGTGTGGTCCAAGACCTTCATAAAGATTTGCTCCAAGCAGTTCCACACCTGTACTAGATGCACCACATCAATACTGTGCTACTCCCTGCGAAGAAAGACTTAAACGTTTTACTGACCTGCGATGTACTCAGGTTCACAGAAAGAAAACCTTAAGGTGTTAACTAAAAAAAATAAAAACGTTGTAACAATCAAGGCATAAATCAGGTAGTAGAGACTAGAGCCTGCTGTCTGAACCAAAAGAAAGAAATACACAAAATGGCCCCAGAAATTTGCAGCAATGTCCAAGAAGCAGCTACTGCAGAGCATGGAAATTAATAGAGAGTGGTACTTTTCTGTACTTAAAGATATGAATACTGACCGTTTTCATGGGCAGTGGTCTATAAGTCAAATGCCGAACAGTAAGGTGGTGTAACACACAGAAGTAAATAACCACTTTGAATTTTAGCAGACAGCCTCTGAAAATTATCATTGTGAAAATAACTTATTTTCAAGGCAGCTGTTCCACGTACTCAGTACAATATTGTGCATTAACTGTTTAACAGAGCTGGTGTTGCTGCAATACAGAATAAAATAAATTAGCTTTGGAAAATTCATACCAAACTATTCTGTGATGTTAATAAAGCAGAAAGAAATTCATTGTTTGAATGGATTCAGACATAAAACCAAGACATTTCTGCTTAGTTAAGAGTCCTTCTTTCTGTGTATGTAAGAATCATATTTTGTGAATAATGACATATACATTTTGTTTAAATAATAGACAGTAGAGTAAGAAGAATTACTATACGATGAGTAGCCTCAAGTCTTAACTTTTTAAAATTTTTTTAAACTTTTTTTTTTTTAATTAAAGAAGTAACAGAAAAGCATACAAAATACTCCAGTAAATGCAGAGTTTAAATGAGTGCAAGGAAGGATCAAGCATCTTTTAGTTAAATCAGAGCAATTCTGAGCTTGGCATTAGTCCTTGAAAAAAAACTGGTGACAAAACTTAAAAAAAATATATATTAATCTTTGCTGAAGCTCCCTTTGAAAGATTATGTAGGTATGAAGAGGGTACTGAGATACCAGTACAAGACAGCAAAGCGTCCATCTCAGTCAATAATCAGAAAGTTTGTAAAACAAAATAAATTATTAACTTCTTCTATTAGAAACTCTGTTCAAGATTAAACAGAGCCTTGATAAGATGGCCTTCAAGGAGTCTTAGATTTAGACTGAGACAAGGTTAATGCTACTAAAGAGAAAAAAAACAGACTGAGGAGCCCTATCTGCATAACATTACTCTGAATTACTGCAAGACTTGATTCAACCACCTGAATTTTTCATCTCCTTTTGCGGTAAATTAAATAAATAAGCAAAGATTTTTTAGTTTCTTTTTAAAGCAACTAACAATGCAATGTTATTTGCCAGTGAAAGGTTCCTTGACAAAAGAAAT
Source organism: Anser cygnoides (assembly GCF_040182565.1). Taxonomy (NCBI): domain Eukaryota; kingdom Metazoa; phylum Chordata; class Aves; order Anseriformes; family Anatidae; genus Anser; species Anser cygnoides. The sequence goes on from NC_089874.1 coordinate 110,018,715, forward strand.
GCTTTCATTGATTATCCTGAATTATAAATTATAGCTCTCTAATTCTTCCCGTTATAAATGAATACTCTTCACAATCTAGCCTTACATGTCAGACAAAAAAAGATGAAACTTTTATAATGGAAATTTAATTATAGTACAATTTTTGCCAGTTGTCATTCCAAAGTCATCTATAATTATGCTCAGGTCATTAAAAGTTATTTTTTTCATTTACTTGGCCAAACATGCCAGTTACACATCAGGTCATCCTCTCAAATTCAACACCGTACAACAGTAATTAAGTAAATTATTGATTTTTTTTTTTTTTTTTTTACAGCTAATTGCAAACAAAACATCTGCAGCAACAGTCAAAACAAAGAGCAACTGACAGGCAGCTTGATTTTTTTTTTTCCAAAGTACATAAATTTCTAGAAATGAAAAGGCACTTCTGCATGTCAGGAGTAAACACTTATTATTGCCTTTTTGCTCTACATGCATTTTCCCATACGGATAATACTAAAAGATAACAGTCCACTCTAAACATCATTTTCTACAGCACAGTTTCTGGACCAAAACACCTTCAGAGAGCTTTTGGGCAGTTATGAATCATGAATTAATGGATGAAACTGACCCTTCCCTTTCCTAAAAGAACCCTCTCCCTTTCTTTTTTTTTACTTTACAAGGCACTGAATAGAGCTTAACAGAATCAATAAGCATGAACTAAAGGCACAGATTTTTTTTTAATATATTTAAGATAATAAAAAGGATCTCCAAGGATGGTGAACATTGAAAGACAACTAAATAGAGATGTAAGGACTATAACTTTGAAAACAGAGTGTTAAAAATATTTTAGATGATTGGTCATGCTTCTCATTCTAAAAAAGATCATCCCATGGATGAAAGAACATGAGCACTGGAATGCAAGAGCACTAAATCATAACTATATCGGCAATCCTATTTTAATCTCCATTTTATTAATACAGTACTTCACATGAATGTCATGCACTGCATTTCCCAATTTTATTTCCCATTTCCTTTCAGATACTTAAGCAAGCATTTGTTTGATCATTGTCTTTGCAGTCCAATGTGTTAATTTATTTGGGTGATGATCCATCCAGTAATTTAGGTCCGAAGTAGAAAACTACATATAGCAGATTTCCTCCCCCAAACTTATGTTACCTATAGAAGAGTCTGGAAAAATCTCAGTTCCTCATGAATGCTGCTCCTTGCACAACCAGTACACAGCAATAATTAGATGAGATACCAAAAAACAACTTCTCTTCTAAAGCTACAGAAATGGAAGTCTAGCACTCTTTGAACTTTCTCAGCTTTATTTTTCTGTAAAATTTTAAACAGAAACATGATGCAGATTTGCTGACCAGAAGAGATCACTGGAGTGTAGGACAGAATTACCTGTCTGCAGCGCTGCAGTGGCCCAACAGCCTGACAAGAAAGAGAAACTTTATTTTTCTTTCAATGCCAGGATATTTCCTTATCAGGATCTTCCCTGATTTCAGGTCTCAAACTAGATGCCTAGTCTATAAAGTTGTACTTTTTCTTTGTAGCAAAAAGTAGTAACAGAAAAAACAGAACTGACAGTACCAGCTATTCTTCCTAGAGACATTCATGAAGTTTGACCAAATTCTGTGCACAACAATTCTACATTTGTGGAACAAACAAACAAAATGCCTCCCAATCACTGAAAACAAACAAACAAACAAACAAACAAAAAAACAGAAGCACTCGAGTGGCGTCATCACTTGTTTTTCTTTAAAGCAGGGTAGAATTAACACACCTTTCATTCTGCAAACTTCTGGGCTTCCTTTTTTGTAAGCAATTTTTCTGCAAAGAAAACTAGAAGGTTCAAAAATGTAAATACTCAGTGGTCCTATGTGGATGTTTCATGCTTCCCAGATGCTCCAACAGAAGTATGAAGTTAGGTGTCTTTGCAACTGGCCAAAGCTGCTGGGCCAGACAGCATGTTTTGACAATCTCAGATGAAAAGGAGAGCACTAAAATAATAAAATACAGTAGCATGCCTGTTTGTTCATCCTTTTGCAGCTCTCAATACCCTTTAAAATCACTCTCAAATTTCAACCAAATAACTCTTGAATTTAAATAAATTCAACATAGACCTGCCAGAATTTAATTCCAGAAGGTAAGAGAGGCAATCTAGTGCACTTGTTCAGGAGGCTCAGGGAAAACAAGCAGAAGCCTAACATTAAATAATCCATTTGACAGCAAATTCCTGGTTAATTGGGTGCTGCTTTTTGCCTTGCAGGTATCTCATAAAGACATGGAGACCAGGGAAAAATAGGATTATCATCCTAAACTGGCAATACTTAGTGGACAAATCCTTCAGAAATTGGACTTCCATTTTCTATGAGATCACTTATTTTCCTGGTTCCCAAAACAGGTGACTCAGAAGTTCATTCAGACCTTTTTTTTTTTTTTTTTAATTACAAAATCTGTTCTTGATAAAAAATGCAGTAAAGAAAAGCAAAATCTTTGTAGTGAAACTCAACACAGCATGGTAGGTAATATCATAAGACATTCAGTAGGGCTTAGCTATTTAGACTTCTGTCTAAATAAATATGTGTATTTCTTTAGATATTTGATGGCTAGGTAGTGTTCAAATAGCAGTCCCTTTTTCTTTACTATAATCCCCAAAAACATTAGCGTATGAGGTTGTTACCTTTTGCTATCTCTCTTGCATGAAATGCCTTCTCCTATCAGACAGTGACTGAGGCGCACAAAAGCAATCACAGCACTGCATAATGCGCCATTGGGATTCCTTTAAAGGCTACGATAAATGTGCTTCCTGTACTTCTGAAAACTCCAGATTAATGGAGATTTTCTTCATTAGCAGAGCATACATAATAGACATGAGCTTGGGGAGTTAATACAGCATTTCTAAAGCTTCGCATCATGCATAATTAGTTTTTTGGTTTTTAGACAAAAGTTGAAGAAGAGAATATACCTAGACCACTTCAAACGTATGAAAGATTTTCTTTTGTTTTTGCATGAGACTTTCTACATTGGCTAAGTCAAAGGAAAAAGCATTCCCTCCTATCACATTTGCTAATGTTTTTGCCAAAGGTCCAGCATTACTAATAATGAAGTTTGCCTCTAACTGGAACACAGTATGGCATCGCTTCCTACTCTAGGAGTAATTGATGTGAAAACTGTCCTCAGAAGAGGCACCTATGGAACTTCACAGGGAATGCATCTATCCCCAAAGCATTCCCTATTCTGTGTTTCAAAACTGCTTTTAATAATAGATTACCAATGTATTTATTTAAATCGGCAGTAATCTGTTGTAATAATAGTTCTGAAAAGAGAAAGCCAAAGCATCCATGGAACAGTTCATGTCCATTTTGTTCAGAACCAAATAATCCCAAGGAATGCCCTATTAATATTTTGGTCTATTGTACTTAGTTTACCTATTCTATTAAAGATGCCCACATATCGGTCTTCTGTTTCAGCTGGTACACTACCAACTTGCTGGTTTCTTTTCAGTCTGCACCCAGGAATCCTTTCTAAATCAAAGCTGGATAAAATCTTCTTTTTGATTTTTATTTTTTTAACTTATCTTTATAATTAGTAAGAGACTGCAACAAATCTGGAGATGGAGCAGTGTCATAGGAGAAATCACATTATCTACTTTCTCTCAAGGGTCATTATGTTTTCTTCACATTCCCTCTACTTGGCAGATGTGAAATTAATAATTTTGCCCCTCAGGTTTGCTATAAAATGGTGAAGGTTCATTTGTCTCAAAGAGCAGGTTAATTTCTTCCTCTGCAAATGTTTTGAAATGGGAAACTAATAAAGTGAAGAACTAAGTCTCCGTTTATATGACTGCTTTTCACATGACTGAAGACAGTCCTGCTTGACACTTCTTTTTACAAACATTCAGTTTGCATTCTGATGTAATTGCCATTAAAAAAATATACCCCTGCCCTCCCCCCCAAGAAACTAAAAAACCAACCTAAATGCTCCTCCACATTGTAATGAGCAGCTCCTCAAAACAAACTGACAGTCAGGTTTCATACTCTGTGTCTTTTATCATCACCAGAAGCTGTCTGTGTTCCTGTTATACTCAGCACGTGTGTCAGACAGAGGCCAACAGACCCAGATCTAGGCAGGAATCTGCCTGTCCTCCTCCTGCTGGTACTCCCCCCTTCAGGTGGTGGGGAAGGAAAATGTTCTGTTCCTCCAGTGAGACCTCTGGGTGTTGCAACTGAACCGAAAATATGTATTTAGGGACTGGTGAAGACAAAAAAGTGCAGGGATTACTAATTTCTACATAACACCAGCTCGCTTGGTTGCTGATGTTACAGAACATGTTTGTGTGCAGAGGCTGAAGACTTACTGAGCAGAGAAACTGACCCAGGATCAGCGCTGCAAAGGAAAGACACTCTTGGGATGGAAGGGCAGACCCCTGATAACATTTTATTTTCTAAAAGGAAACGTGTATTGCTCCCTATCGCTGGTAACCACAGAACTGAACAAGCATCAGATACGATGGGGCAGAACCGAAGCCTCTGAATAAAAATACTTCCATCGTGCACTACCTCGCTGTGCACACAAACCTGGGGAAGGGCAGGAACACAGCACAGCCCTCACGATACATCCCTGCTTGTGAAAGCAGAGCCCAGGAGAGTTTAATAGGCACTGTGATGGGAGCTTCTTTTCCTCGAGTTTGAGAGAAAGACAGAATCATCAAATGGCTGAGGGTGGAAGGGGCCTCTGGAGGTGACCCAATCCAAACACCCCCCACTCCCAGCACTCAAGCAGGGCCTGAGCAAACTGCACAGGAACATGCTCGACTGCCTTTTGAAGATCTCCACGGAGAAAACTCCGCAACCTCTCTGGGCAGCCTGTGCCAGTGCTCGGTCACCCTCACATTGTTTTGTGGTGTTCAGAGGGAGCCTCCTGTGCTCCAGTCGGTGCCCACTGCCTCTTGCCCTGGCACTTGGCACCACCGCAAAGAGCCTGGCCCCATCTTCATTACACCTTCCCTTCAGGTATTTTCAGACACTGATGAGATCTCTCCTGAGCCTCCTCTTCTCCAGGCTGAACAGCCCCAGCTCTCTCAGCCTCTTCCTCACAGGAGAGATGCTCCAGGCCCTTCATCACCTTTGCGGCCCCTCACTGGCCTCCAACTAGACCTCATGTCACTCACTCATCACCACCCTCCGGACTAGGCCATTAAGCCAGTTTTTAATCCACCTTACTGTCCACCCATCAGCTTATGGGAGACCATGTTGAAAGCCTTCTTGAAGACAAGGTAGACAATATCCACTGCTCTCTCCTCATCTACCAAGCCAGACATTTCATCACAGAAGGTTATCGGGTTCATCAAGCATGAATTCCTCTTTGTGAATCCATAATGATTTCTGCCAATCACTTTTTTGCCATCATGTGCTTGGTTTCCAGGAGTAGCTGGTCCATCATCTTCACAGGAACCAAGGGGAAGCTGACTGGACTGTAAGTTCCCTAGGTCTTCTTTCTGAAGATACATGTGGCATTTGTTCCAGCTGCATTTGCTGTCATTTACTGCAGCTTTCTTGCTTTTTGTATTTAAAGAAATACCAAAGGGCAATTTTAGACTGTGAGACAAAGAGGAGAACTGAATTTAAGTTGATTTTTAAGGGAGGAATTTGGATTACTTTGCTTTTTTCTTGACCCACGATCTTCAATAACACAAGAGGAAAGCTACTCTTTAAGACAGGAACAGAGCGATCAGCTCAGTAAGGAACAGCCTGTGTGTTTGTTCCCAGGCAAGTGGCTGTCAAGGAAGAACTTTCATCTAACAGCCACAGCTGAACATTATTTGTCTTTTCAATCAGGCCCTTTCAAAGAAGATGAATTCCTTTGGATTTCTAATCAGAGAAGGGGACAAATGACATGGGGACATGGACGTGCATCCCACTAGTTAATATTTTCTTGGACTTCTGTTAAAATTTATCAGCTTATCTTCTGCAAATCCCAAAACTGATTCACCCCCTATACCGCAGAAAATTCAATACTATTTTTCACCCTTGTAAGCAAATGGACCTTAGATGGGAATCATTTTTATATCAGAAAGGCATTAGGAGAAAGGATGATGCAGTAACTATTTTTTACTTCAAATTTCTGATAGAAATTGTAATTTACTTTTGCAATGAAAACAATAGATGAAGTAGAAGTGTAATGTGGTAAATCAACACAACTTCCTACTAAAGCTTATTATAGCATCAGCTTTGGGACGGTAACATTAGAAATACTGGAACTTTTCCACAGCTGTTAAAGTTTTTTCTGGCTGGAAAAGTTTTTTCTGCCCAGAAAATAAAATGGCACGTTACCTGCTACCCTTTTCCTCAGGGTTCAGGTGCCTGTGATTTCAGGTCTAGCTCCGATACAACACAGCCGTACAACCTTGGTTCATACTTAAAAGGAAAGTGCTAAGTGCTGTAGAAAAGTACTTGCAGTATGACTTCCAGTTGAATTCTCTCATGATCACAAAACTAAACAATGTTAGGACTTCATTATATGCCAGGAAAAAAAAAAAGAAAAAGGAAAAAAAACCTTGACCTGTTCACAGGCAGTCCCTCAAGGTATAGGAATAAGAAGGAAGAATTTAATTCCCAATGACACAAAGATCCTTCCTCTTCTCTTGAGACAAAAAGGTCAAAGATTCAAAGAAGCCAGCAAAAACTGTGAAAGGCAGCCCCCATTTCTACCTTGTGAAACTGTTTTTAGGAAGGAACTCCTCTTTCCTAACAGTGATTTTCAGTGGGGAAGGGCATGGAAATAACCACTGAGATTCAGGGCATGAACACTGTCAAAGGGAGAGACTAACTACAGAACTAATGACAAAAGAAGATGGGAATGAGATATGAGGGTGGAGAATGGGGAAGACCAACTGTTAAAATGATTGAGTACAAAGAATCTGATACATTAGGGCCTGAGGACTGTCCGTCTTGTAGATGGATGACAAGTGCTCCCTGTCATGCGTAAGGAGAAATGTGGTGACATGGAGTGCTAGCTGCTGAACCTGTGCATGCAAGAGCATGCTGACTTGGGTCAAGACAGTCGCCAGCCTGTACAGCCTGCACATTTCAGCCTTTTCGTCTGTTTCAACCTGATGCAAAGTAATGTGTAAATTGTATAGGCTCCCTGAAATAAAGAGCTGGAGGGAGATTAGAGTTTTACATTTTGGCTGTGGATCAAGCTACAGCTTTCAACAGAGTGAACCTATGTTTTCTATGCAAATACTGTATTTCCATACATTTTACTAACTGGCTATAGACCCTATATACTTTTAAGTCATGCATCCCTTTTAGCAATTAAAAGGAGAAACAGAGAACTTAGTTAACATTTCCAGGGAAAAACAGGGTCTGGTCCACGTCTGATCATTTTCAGGGCCTGGTGCCAGGAGATGAGCCCTTACTTGATCAGAGCAAAGATAAGGCTCAATTCCATCAGCGAACATTTTGGCACATGTAGATGGTTTCACTGTGGCAGTGAAGAAGTAGGAGAGTAATTCTGGCACCTTGAAAAACCACCCCCTAGATCCAAAGCAGTGAGGAAAAGAAAGAAGATGAAAAAGAATAATCTTTAGAAGTAGGGATTTAAAGCGTTCCTCTGCTCCTTTCTTCCAGATGTAACAAGCCACCTAGGAGTAACAGACAGTTTACAACTAACCTGCAGCAGTGATGCAAGAGCTCAATAGACCTGGGAGTAACAGCTTTCCTCCTGACAAGCTCAGGTGAGGGGGCAGAAGGGACAGCAAGAACAGCTTTAATTAAAATATTCCTGTTGCTTCTTTGTATATATTGAGCACGTCTGAATTCTCTGCCTGGAAAATCGTTGGTTACATTGGCAGCAATTGTTTCTGCAAATACAGGGCAATAATTGTATCTTAACACAGAGAAGTGGAATTCTAACTGTTAAAAATAACTTTGGGATAATCCATTGTAAGTATTTTTGTGGCATTTTTTATTTTTTTAATCGTTTTCTTAAATTTCACTACAGTTTTCTAGTTCAGTTTTCACTGGGCGTTGTCTCTCCTTCAAAGTGCAGGGACACATACTGGATCAAGATTTTTATCGTACAGTGCGTGTTTAAGACAAAACTTGTTGCAAAGCACAGAAATAAATAATTCTGTCCACAGAAATGTTGATACGGAAAAGAAAACTATAAAACACGTTCTATCCTATTAATCTTTAAACTAGCCTACTCAGGTTTTATTATGGATGGTTCCACCGGTTTGGGATCAGATTTAGGGAAGATTTGATTCTGGATTTTTTCAGGCACCAGAGGATTCACAGTCTTCAATGGTACGGGAGGGCTAACAGCTCGGTGGGTGCTTGGTTGGTTTGTTTGATGACCATTGACTTTCAGATCCATGAACTTATTATATCCCAGGTGGCAGAGCAGCTGTTGGTTCTGTGCTCAGATATAAGGTGATTTCTTTGGTTCAAATATTTGTGCAGCTATTTAGCTGCAAGCAATGGCTGGATAGAGTGTGGGTGAGCACGGTCTCTGTAGCAGTGGTGGGCGCTGTGAGCCTGACACCAAGCTAGCAATCTTATGCCTCAGATAATGCCGTCTGAACTGTGAGGAACTCTAACTGGGGGCTACTATTTTGAAATTATCATTTTACAAAAATACTAGAGTGAAAACGTATATGAGAGTAATCTGAGATACACTGTGTAACAGAAATGTTCTGTCATATATCTCCTGATTATTTTTTTCCTTCCCCCTCTTCCCATCTCTCCCCACACACCCCCACCCTTTTTTGAAGTGCTTGTATAATAGCATCACTCCTCTAAGTTCGTAACACCATATGACACAACTGTGGGAAGAGAGAGCTTTGAACACAGCAACTGGTGATTCAAATTCCAGACAAACAAGGGAGGTCTTGGTTTCAGACCTTGAATCTAGGGGAAAAAAAGCAACAATTTTTTTTGTAAGTCTGATTCAAATGTGGTTTACAATTGCCAAAAATCCATTAGCCTCCTCTTTTTCAAACCTGCACTCTACATTCTAGGTTAAATCTAAACCAGATCTGAACGTAATTCCTCAGCCTTCCTCAACATTACACTGAAAGAGCACTTACATTTATATTACATTTCATCAGAAGGAAGGAAAGCACTTCAGAAAGTACGTAACTGCTCCACTGAGGATGATGCAGCCAAGTCTAGCGAGATGATTTTTCTTCATTTTCTTTGCATTCTAATTATAGATGCTTTTATTTACTAAAGTTACAGATAGGACTTGTCTATTACAAGCCTGCGAAATCTCGTTCTGCTAAAATGAAAACATATTTCAAATGCTTTGGAGAACCATTAAGATTATTGAATGTCTAGCATACTGCTTTGAGTCTCAGAGTGGTTCACTAGACCCCTAGGGAACAGGCAAGCAGCATACAATTATCACAGTAATTAAAAAGGTGCAATGACTCTTCTCTTAAAGACTCCTGTTTTATTAATTCTATGGTATACTTTGGAGACTGGCATTATTTTACTCCTACCCAGCTTAATTATACCGTCATTAGTTTATCAGCATCTCTCTTTAACCCCTCGGGCCAGTTATTAGCATGTCACTTGCTAACAGTTAACCAATAACCACTACACCTTCAAAGCAGTATCTTCTGCTATAAAAAAGGCAATTTGTAGAGACAGATTTAATATCATCATTCAATTTAAATTTTTCAGTCAGACATCACTTTCTGCTTTTAATTTGAGAAGGTTACTGTTTAGCTTAATGAAAACACAAATAATGTTGATGTATTACAGGACTTTACCAGGTAATAAAATACTTCCAGTATGCTGTGTTTTATGAGATCGAACGCATGTTTTAATACTCAACAGTACGCACCACTGAAACGACTAGCAAGCATATGATGTTCTTAAATACAACTAATATTCTGGATTTCTTTCTCTGTACTGGGTCTCTCTGGGACAGAGTTAATTTCCTTGTCCAGGCTTCCTACTTTACCCACCCCTCCCCTGCAGCGAGTAGGCAAGAGTTTGGGAGGGGACACAGTTGGGACAGCTGACCCAAATTGGAAAGAGATATGCGATTGTAAGGATGCATGTAAGGTCAGCAATAAAAGCTCAAGGAAAGGAGGAGGAAGGGGGGATGTTCATGATTATGACATTTCCCAAGTCACCATTTAGTGTGCTGAGGCCCTGCTTTCCACTATGTAGCTAAAAATCTGCCTGCTGATGTGAAATAGTGAATAAACTCCTTATTTGCTTTGCTTGCACACATAGCTTTTGCTTCGCCTATCGAACTACCTTTATGTCAATCCATAGGTCTTCTCGCCTGACTTTATCTTCTCCCTGTCCCCAGACAGAGGTGACTGAGCGAGTGGCTGTGTGGGTGCTTGGCTGGCTGGTATCAACCCACCACAGTCTCTAACCCTTCAGTGCAAACAGGCTCACTTACATAGAACCTGATGTTACATTACCTCATTGGATAAGCACATAACCAAGCTATGAGAAAAACTGGTTTAATTTTAAAATGCTTGAAGTATTTCCGTACTAAATATATACATACCTTGTCTAGACAGATAATTTTACATTATTATGAAAGGCATAGTGACCTAGAAACACTCCTGAAGGGAACTCTAATTAATTTTTATGCCCCAGTTTTGACTAAACTGTTGTTATCTTAGTCTAATAAAGAAAACCTTACAAATATTAAATAGTTCACCATTGTGTACTGCCACTTAGTATTTTTCATTAAATTTCCAACAATGTGAGGAAGAAAAAAAATCATATAGTTACAACTTATATAAGCTTGCATCTTCAAAACATAACACTGTGATTCTGACAGCAACAATTTTTTACTCTGTATTTGGCATCACACCAATTCGTTCAACTGAATGCCACTCAGCCACTGGTAGATGGCCAAGTGACTTTATGAAAACTAACTTTACTGGCATATGCAATGGAAATACACCATTATTTCTGCTGAAATATATAATTTTTCCTGGTACTGTTAAAAAGGCAAACAAACAACACCAATCAGTTCTTTAAAATATTACAATCAATAAGCAAATACCATTTGCTTAGTCACACTTCTCTAGGTACACGTCTGACCATCTTCTACCAGCTCTACAGCAGCAGAAAGAAGATTCAAAATATTGGGGGAAACACTAATGACAAAAAAAAAAAAATTAAATCCAGGTCACAATATACTCTATTATTTTTTGAGCAGCTGCATCCCAAATTAATATCACTGCCACTCTTCCTGAAGATTACTGTGCAATTGTTTTTTGTATAATAGGTCTTCTTTGTATCTTTTTACAGTCAGAGGTCAGCACTATTAATTATAGCATCCAAAATAGGAGCCAAGACTGCTATACAACATGACAAATCACACTATCTCATTTAATGAAAAGACATGCTGTCAGTCACTCAGGAAAGCAGTCCCCGGCTAAACCTTATCTGCTAATTGAGTCATAACCATGACTACATTTGCTGTTACACAGGATCTTTTTCCACTTTCTCTACAAGTACGATATACCTGACACTGAAAAAAGGAAAAAGAAACTTTATCCAAACCAAACAAAATTATTCCCAATCTTGAAACAGCAGCCAAAAAAGGAGGGAAGGAAAAAAAAAAAAAAAAAAGAGGAACTGATAACTGATCTGACATCCCAAACATACACTAACAAGAGCAGGGTGTAATGAAATGAAGAGTGTTCAGTGGAATACAGCATACCTGAACGCAAAAGTCACTCATCTATGCAGCACGCTACGCTGACCACTTTAAGGCATGAACAGGTATGATTTAAATCATACTGGCAAATGCTGAGATGTTATACTTAAAAGCATTCAGTCTTAACTCCTGGTTTAAGGTAGATAGTAAAGACTGCTACTAAAACAACTTACATTTTCAACCCTAGATACATGCTTGAAACATTTCCAATCGCTTTTGAGTACTCACCAGCACATTTTGTTCTTGTTTTTAGAGCTGGGCCAGGAGATCCCGTTCCTCCTTCACCTGGTCTTGTAAGTAACACACTGATCTCATACTCTGTGTCAGGATCCAGGTGCCCAATCTTATAGCTCGTGGAGTCCACAGGTTGTATGTCATACCAGCTTCCACTTGAAGTTCGATACTCGACTTCCCTTTGAATAATGGGTCCATCTCCGTTAATGGAATTGGCGTTCAACTGTATCCACAAGTATGTCGCACCAACTGAGGACAGCTGAGGTGGAGCAATGGGAACTGGTGGCTCTGAGGCACAGTAAGTTACAAAAAGCAGCAATTATTATACAGGTATTTTTCTGCTTCTAAAATATTCAAACAGCAATGGATTTCAGGCTATATTAGAGCTGAAGTCTGCATAAAAATACAGATATGAAGAAATTATCACTACAGATTAACTTATTTCCAAAAAATGCAATATGCAGTCTTCTGTTTAAGCACCTAGTGATTTTAACCTGAAGCTTATGTTCTCTGCTGAGTAACGTCAAACTGGGTGTGACTAGAGTTTTCCTATTCACTTGATATTAAAGGACATCTTTTAACTTCCAATTTAAAATGAAAGCTGATCTCAGGTTTTCTTATCAAAATACAGTTCTTCCTGTATGTAAATATATAGTCTACTCAAAATTAACATTTAATTAATAACAATTTAATTAATAAAAATTGATTTTAAAAAGTTAAAATTGATACTTCAGTCTATTCTTAGACATAGAACAGTAACTTCTGCCTGAAAATAAAAAATATTTTTTCTTCTCATGGACTGCAATATTCAGCCATCAGATTTCTGTGTAAGCCAAATAAATATAGTACTTTTCAAAGTCCTGTATCCTGGTTAAACAGAAAGAGCTTCTAGAAAAGAGTTGGGGGAACTCTTTAGTCTTTATTATGAGCCTGTCTCTTTCTTGCAATAGCTTATTTTCACTAACATCCAGAAGTACTCTGTTGCACTAAGAGAGCATTTATGTGATCTCGAGTTTGCATTCTAAAGATATTAAAAGTAAGATTTTAAAACTACTTTTTTATTTATTAAGCAATGGACATGTAATTTTGAGTTGGACTGCAGAAATAATTTGCAGACATCATCTCTTTTTAAAGCTAAATAACACGTTCATTTTTTTCCTACTGATTAACCACAGAATTACTCTGCTGTTTCAAGCATCACATCTGCATAAAATTTGCCTTCCCATTGGTTAAATATATTCAAGCAAAATGAAACCATGCTGTTGTAATAAGGCAGTGTTTGATCCAATATTCTTAACATATCTATCAGCAAACACTGCCACCTTCTTAAGGCTGCACAGAATACTTAATGAAAAGTAGAACATCTGTCTTCCCTAAGCTGTAGATTCAGATTTATCCTCTCCTGCTAACCATTCCCCCAAATGTTGAGATATAGGTAGTCAAACAGAAAAGAAGCTGAATTCATATATTTCATCATTTTCCCAAGGACTTCAAAGTCAGACTTAAAGTAAAGAGAATGAGGCACAGGGGGAGAAAGGAACTCTGGAAATAAGTATTAATATTTCCCAAGAAATGGTAGAATCGCTATTTTAACAAACATGTAATTATCCTACATATGCTACCTTCTTTTTCTTTTTTCCTCACTTACAGAAAGAGCACTCAACTCACAGAGCACTAAGTATATTGAAGATCACCTATGATCCTCACAGACCAGTGGTGTTTCTAATTAGCACCGTTCCTTTTTATACAAACTTTAAACTACGCAATCTGCTAGCAATTGCTGAAACCTGAGATCACAAAATCGCAAATACAGGTCTCTACACTGTGTATTTTCATCTTCATAAAACTAACTGATCACCATTGTGAAGAACACGGTACAGTTGGCAACAATCAGATACGTCTCCAAAGACGTCTACTAGTCATTACTGATTGGCATAGAAGTGCATACAGAAGAGAGGAATATTGTTTGCGTTTTCAAATCAGTAGTGAAACCACTGTTTCACATCAGTAGAAATATATGGTAAACTGATGTCATCTCTTGGTTAGGCACATATAGCAGTTTGATTGAAACTAGTGTTCCTGAACCGTATAAACTACGGCTTCATACAGCGTTAGTATGCCTGGAAACAGTTCTGACTTGACTCAAAATGATTTAGCATCAATTTAAATCATTAGGCCGTTTTGTGAACCAAGACGTGAAATGGAACTTTTATAGAGCATCCTAAGGCATTTACTTAGCCATGCTGAAAGAACAGTTAATTACTTTCAAGTTTCAAATGCTACTAAAGGCTGTTGAAGTGCCATTCAAAATGCGAACTCAGGAGTTCGGTCACTAAGGTTAGTGGTTACACCAATTCATTCAAAGTATTACAAGTACTCGAAATAGACAGTATTTTATTGTCTTTTTATCCCTTGGGGCATATTTTTCATTCCTTTGTGGCCAAAGTGCAAAAGGTTAATTCAAGCTGCATGATTTCAGCAAAGCCGGCGTACGCTGCAGTTTAATACTGGAAGTGCAGTTTAATAGTAAAAGTAATGTTCTTATTGGAGATCAAGGTTACACAGAATGAACCTTTCATTATAAATAGGATGCTTGTTATTAAGCTACTGGTTAAAAACACGAGTCCAGGAGTTAAGCATACACTTTAATCCAAAAAGGTGCACTACCAAATACAATGAGCTGATTTCATGACTCAGATAAGAAAGCTCTTCTTCTGGCTTATTCAATTATTCTTCCTTTAGTCAGAATTAGTGGGTTTTAGTTTGTTTTGCTTTTTTACTGAGAAATTAGAATCACTTAATCAGGTAAGTACCACACTGCAGCACCGCCATCTTTCACTGAGAGCAGTTTTATTGTGGACACTGAGGTAGTCTCAAATAAATACCATTGAAAATTCTTTTCCCATTAATACTGTTATAAAAATGGTTCAATAGATCTGTGACTCTGTATCCAAGTACATTCAGAGAAGGAATTTTAAGTGATTGCAGAAACAAGTTTGTAGCAGTGGTACTTTAGGATGATGGTTTAGTTTAAAGAGTTCTTCCTTGCAGATCTCTTTGGAAACAGAAGTAAAAAGAGCTGTTTAGTACTGTACAACCTTTTAGATAGGCTTTTAAATGGAATGCTAACTCAAAAAAATAAAAAAGGAATTTTATACACAAATTCACATTTAATGCTTTTTAGACAGACAGGTGACCTCTTCTTGAATTCCGTGATCAACGGCAATGGGCAAAATCCCTCATGGAAAGAAAATACCGGCCACCTTGCCAAGGCAGATGCCTAACTCCAATGACTGCAGATGACAGAAGGTTTTAGGCAGATATTCTAATGTCACCCTATGTTAACTTGACCAGTTACAGTAAACACGTGAAAAAGACAAAGCCTCATGATTAGGAGCAGCCCTTCTCTTATGCAGAAGATAAATACAAACGTAGCCACACACACATACAAACTTTTTATTCCTATGCACTGTAACATTAATTGCAAACATCGTTGAAACAGCACCTCCTTTATTTACTTTGCTTTGTGCTTTAAATTAGAGAAATTTCCCAAACACTTTCTGTAAGATCCTAACAACTTTATGTTTTGCAGTTTTTAAAATTTTAATAGGGAGGGGAAAGATATCCACATAGAGATGCCAGTGAAGATAATGTAAATCTTTGAGATTTGACTGATTTATAAAAAAATAAAAACAGACATTTCTTGTCTGTGGCACAGAACAGCTCACCTGAAAAAATGAAAATTTCTACTCTAATAGTAGCAATAACATTTATTATTATTATTATTTTATTGAAGAAAAAGGGAGAGTAGAACCATGCTACATTTAGAGGGAAAAGGGAAGAAATATTTATCTTGCAAGCTAATTTTAATTAAACAGTGGCTGTTAAAGAATGTCATGGTAATCCCATGCTATACTGTTCAGCACATCACAAATACATGAAATGGTAAAGATACGGTATCAATCTCTGATGCTATGTCCACATTAATAACTTCTTACCTAATTATTAGAATTATTAAACTAATCATTATTATTTTATAGTCTTGAAATCAACTAAACAGCTTGGTATATACTACTATATATATACATAACTACGTATCTTGCTATGCTCATCTATATACATAGTTGTGCTCATCTTCAGACCAAGCAAATTATTCTGGTCCTTTCAAAAGCAAGTGTACTTTGCAGGTACAATCTAATCATTTGGACATTAGCAGATACCCTGCTAAACCCTGGATTATTGTTAGCAGTATCCATCCTTAACCAGGCACAAACTGTTCCCTTCCCCAGACCTGAATCCTCCCAAACCCGATCGCTGACGTGTCCACTCCCGAGCCACCAGCTCTCTGCTTTAAGCCAGTGGCACCTACGTCTGCGCTGCTCTCACTCTAAGCTCCTACCCGAGCAGTCTGAACCCATCCTTCCTTCCTATTCTCGCCCTTACTCATTTTTTGTTTTCTCTCCACACCCCAGTCACCATTCTCCCATTCCAAACATCTCTAACTCCCACCCAGGTTTATTATTTGTTGACCTAGGCTGTATCTAAAAGCTCGGTCCGTTTCTGTTCTTCTAACCAAGCTTCTCCCTAACGCCTGCTGTCCCCTCCTGCAGGTCCATGGCCTTTCCAGCCAGTTCCCTTCACTGGCCCCTGCCTCAACTCCCACCCCTATGCATATATATATATGCCTGCATGCACATATAAAAATGTTTGTGCATATATACATATGGATGGACAGATGTTTCTGTTCTGCCCTTGGTTTTCTTTCTCTCTTCCTAGATTTTAGTGCTCATGTAGCCCCAATGTTCGTCTACCTCCCCTCTAACTTTAAAACGCCTCCCAGTTTGCCATACCTTTCAGTCCCAATACTAACAACCCCATCCAAGTATGCAGCTTCTTGCTCCACTCGTTCTCCACATCATGCATCTCACACCATTACAGCTTCACAGTACAACGGCTCAGAGAGGTGGAGGGCTGCATACTAAAAGCACAGGACTGCTAAGCTCCCAGCTTTGGATTCATGTGCCTGGGTCCAGCCCGATGTAAAGGAGCTCAGATCAGCACTGACATATAAACTGTGTCTAGAGTTTTGGGGAGAAATCTCAATTTCTCAGTTAAACTCAGGGAAGTCTCCATTGTACACATCAGAAGCATTTATTTCTTTGTTTTTCCGTAGCTTGTAAATTGACTATACTTGCAAACAGATTTCTTGACACATCTATTACCCTCCTGAAAAATCCTAAGTTCCTGCTTCAAAGCCTGGTGTCTTCAGCACTGCCCTATGGAACGTCTGCTAAGATGGCTGAACTATCTCGGCTGTTTTGACTGGAGGTTTTCTCTAAACTTTCAGGCTGAGACACACACTCATACTGGAAAATATCATCCTGAAGTCAGTTGATCAAAATTATGTGCATCCAAAAGCAGAACTTCGTGACAGGCAACTGTAAAAGTAAGTTGTAATACCAGCACTGTTTGTAAAAAGGCACAGGCAGATTGATGGATCCAGCATGAAAGATGAATTGGTGGAGACAAAGAAAAGAGATATAAGCATCCATGTATATTTAACGTAGGAGAACAACTGATACCTCAGACAAGCAATTTGTAATATTTTCTTCCCATGTCTTCATCTCAAAATGGTTTCGCCCTCCAGAATATATTCTTTGTTCTGGAGGTCCAGAATAGCTTTAGTTCTGTTCCTGGTCTTAAATCTTCCATTTGAAAAGATGCAGACATTTAAGCTGCCAACATTACAGATGGCTACCTCTCTGTGCCCTTGCTTAAAAACCTAACAAAACTCCATTTAACCAAATTGACACCTCGGTTTACCTTGTTTGAACTCAATAAGCAGTCTGAACTCCGTAATAATCTGGTGTCTGCTCAGACAGGCTCATTCTGTTCTTCTGAATCTAATCTGTGTTGGACTTGCCCACTACCAGAGAAATTCAACCGAGGGACTGTATG
Source organism: Anser cygnoides (assembly GCF_040182565.1). Taxonomy (NCBI): domain Eukaryota; kingdom Metazoa; phylum Chordata; class Aves; order Anseriformes; family Anatidae; genus Anser; species Anser cygnoides. The sequence continues at coordinate 110,036,601 of NC_089874.1, forward strand.
TAGAAGTCTAATTTACTTCACCAAATACATTTAATCAATTCCACCCTGCTATTTTCCTTTTGCTCAATGTTTGATTACTTTCATGTCACCTATTATAAACAAACTGCTGTTTTGTCTTTTGTTTGTTTGTTTTGTGGGTTTTGTTGTTCTTTTTTTTACATTAAGTGGGTGATCTGACAAAGCCACTTTCATGTCTCCCATTAGATAAAGTGACATTTCAATCCAATTCTCTGACAAACTTAGATGAGGATACTGTGTAGTTTGAACACACGCACAATGACAAGGCACTTGTCTTTTCAGCCTTTCCTATCAGAACAAACACTTGGGTAAAATTGAAAACCTTCCCTTCAGGATTTATTTAAATAGAGCAATCAATACTTTATTTCACCATCCTCTAAAAGGCATATAAGGTAACACAAGCACATTTTTAAAAAAAAAAAAAATCCTTTTTTTCCTTCATGTTTAGGGCCAGGCTAATTGTTCATTGACAGGCTTTTTGCTCATTAACTAGACAATATTCATGTTTACAGTTCTTTAATAAGATAACATGGGATTAACTGCCAGCTTTTTAATTGCTTTTTTTTTTTTTTTTTTTTTTTTTTACCCCCACAGAGATTAAACCTTGTTAGAATCATATCTGTTCAGGTAAAAACAACCAAAAAGGAACATTTGGCCATTTCTTACATATGTCTCATCCTCAAAAATCAAGATTTAATTCCTATTCCTTTGTGATTTCAGGTTTGGTTTGCAATGCCTGATGCTAACGGTCTTCTGATTTGGAAAGTTCTTGCATCTGGTCTTCAGTTTGCACAATAACATGCCACAGCAGCACTGAAAACCTTAAAGAGGTTTACGTAAGAAAGAAATTGGAAATTACTTACAGGAAACTTCTATTTAGTGAAACTATGCCTGAAGTATGAAGTAGCAGGAATGTTGTACAAAGTTGTAACTCACTCTGCTGTGAAGATGTCTTTAAGTTAAGATCTTGAAATCAAAGATATTTTGAAAAAAAATCCTAACTCCAGCATGGGATTTACTTACTTGCAATTTGATTTACAAGTTCAGTAACCAGAATGAAACAAAGGGCAATAAGTGTGGCAAATTGACTCTCTTTAACTCCCATCTTCCTAGCAATGTAGTTCCAGTGAAATTCCACTTAAGTCAGCTTAGTTACACCAGTGTAAATGAGAAGAGAATTAGATTCATTGTTTCCAACAAAGAGAGGGGAGTAATTACACCACTGTTTCTACGCATACTATCATTAAGCCATCAGTACTTCCCGAGCAGACTAAGCATGACGTGCCAATAGGGGTATACATACATTGCTCATGATTTACTGGTGGTAATGGATGAAAAACAGATATAGTTGATAGATAAATCAATCCATTGCATTTGAATTCTGCTGACTAGCATTGCAGAATAGCTGCTGAAAAAATAGGAAATACCGATGGTGTATAATTAAGAAACTGTAAGAAAGCATATTTACTAATTATCCCCTAATGCTGCTATTTCAGTACAGTCACCTAAGGTTTTACAGCATAATGTTTAAAATGGGTCTTTTTAGGTCAGAAGGAATGACCTGCAGGTGGTCTCATAAAAGCTCCAATACAGGCAACAGGGATTACCATAATTACTTTGCTACTGTACAAGTAGTTAATGGGATTACACCCTAAGGCTATCCAATTGTTCGCAGTGCCCAGTGCAAATTTTCTGAAAGAATCTGGATAAGCACAAATGCTTTAATGATATGCTTCATAATTTCATCTACTACACCACAAAAGAAACACTAATAAATTAGAACACCCTAAATCAACCAAATTGACAGAACCTAACAACTTTGGCTTTCTGTACCTCCTGTCAATCTGCAGTCAATCTTCCATCTGCCTCACTCAGATAGTTTCCCTTCTTCCCCTGGCTTCCACTGCTGTAAGATCTGAAAGATGCTTTATCATTCCTGTTGGGGCTTTTACTTCACCCTTTCTTTCTACCTTTCCTAAATTTCCTAAACACTTTCATTTTTGGCCACCCCTTTTCTTTCTTTTTCATGTTATCTTTCTTTGAACTAAAACAAACCAAAACAAACAAAAACCCTTGTTTTTTCCACTATGCCTTATAATTCCATATTCATCCCATCCTCTCTGTTTCCTTCTTCTTCTGTCTGTTCAAATAGCTCGTCTGAGTTTTTGTACTAAAATTTGTTTTGTCATGTTACCTCCATACACTGGTTATTTGCAACCTCCTCCTCCTTGTCTTGTCCTGCTGCTTCTAAAGCACATCAACTGAAAACATATTCTTGCTTTTGGAAAACAGTTCCTCGTTCTTTAAGGCTCTCTTGCATCTTCCACTGGTGACCAATTATTTCCCAGTCTAACACATAGCCCAAGCTTCTTCCTCTCCAATCAACTTAAAAAAAATAAAAATCCTAAAACCATGCACATCTCACAAACACTGCTCTAAACATTTCACCTTTCCATTATTCCCCCCTCAATTGTTATTTAATTCATAATTCCCTACAGTCTGAATGCCAACCTTCCTGTATCTCTTCTCAATGTGAATTCTATTGTCCTCCTCACTTTGCCTCATTTCCCCCCGCCGCCCCCGAAAAAAAAAAAAAAAGTTTAGCTTTTTTAACTTTTTGGCTTCATTATTCATTTATGCAACTGTGCCTTCTGTCCTTCAAACCCCTCCTTTACTGGTAGTTTCTCGTACACATACTTTCTGCATTGCTTTCAGAAACAAGATCTATGCTACATTTTCAGATGGAACAGTTATCCCACACCTTGCTTATTGATTATGTGAGTTACCTGAAAAAATCATAATAAATTTGGAAAGAGGATTACATCTTTAAAAAGTCCTGAAAGATCCTACATATGTTTATAAGTACGCAAAATTATTAAACAGTAAGGAGAAAGAAAAAGTGATTCCAAGGTCAAGTAATAATAAAGCTCCTTATCTACTGTATGCAAACAGAGCCATGCAAGCTCTTATAACTAAAACTACTGCAGTATAAGTCATAAGAAATGTTAATTTGTATCTTAAACAAAAAGATAAAACTTAGAGCAGAATTTAGAAAGCAGAGTGGCAGAAATACTACGTAAGAATTAATTTATTACTTGTGTTATTCCTTAACCTGCATGTTTCTTAAATAGTCCATCACAATGGAAAGAAAAAAGTCCTATCTAACAAAGGACAGTGTTTCTAAAATCAGAGAATTCATAACAGACACAACTGTGTCCCTCCTAATTCCCAGGGGAAAAATCCACACCTGCGGTAGATTTTGTTCTAGGGCACTTGCTCTCTCCTTGCCGACTTGGATCAAATTGTTTTGGGGAAGAGAAAAAGGGCCTTGAGTCCTTCACCTCAATTTTTGTTTCTTAGGCACAGAACTGACCGGAAAGGGAAAACATGTAACACAGCACGGCTTCCACAAAAAATATGTTTTTCTTTGAAAGAACAAAAATAAAACTATGTTCCTCCAAAATGCTATTATAAAAGTAAGAAACGATCAAAATGCATTTTAAATACAAATAATGTTAAGAAAATGTTTTAGCATGGTTTTCTATAAGGATGGACATTTTTATATGCATTCCATTCAAAGGCGTTTCCTGCTGTTTTTAAAAATATCCCTTCAGATGTTGAAATATGTGTGTTTTCTCTTACTGTAAAGTTTTCAAATTTTGAAGTAAATACATCTTTAGAATGCAATCTCCACCATGGAGGTAAATAGCTAATCTTATATTCATATCCTCCAAAAAGATAAATATACTCTTCAATAGAGAAATACCTTCTAAACAGTGCATCTGGGGGAAATATCTAAACAAACAATCAACAAGTAACTAGTTAATTAGCCCTGGCTTCTTCTGTCATTCCCTTGCTACAGCTGGATAGACTTTCACAATTTACATAAACAGAGTCTATTTATTAAACATCTTATCAACTTCAACAAATGATGGGTGACATCTTTAGTGAACTAGTGATTGCAGGTCCTTATTTCATACACTTAGCATGCAAATACTGTTTTTTCTGTGAAATACCTTTGACTATCAGTTCCGCATAGTTTGATACACCAACCCCTCCTTCTGTCCGAATCATGCAGCGATAGTTGCCAGCATCCCGCTTCGTGGCATTTACCACATTAAAAAGAGCCACAAATCGGCGAACATTGAACACTTTTATGTTCTTCAACGGTGCATCCCTTACGTAAATACCCTGCACAAAGAAACAGAAATAAAGAAAACACTGTTAGTCATATTTTCAAAGATACTGAGAAACAAATCTAGTTCTCATAAGGTCCCCAAGAGGGGAGGCCAGGTAAAGGCAGAAGTCTGTAGCATTAGTTTTACAGATGTTTACACTGTGTGAGACTCTACTGCCTTCCCATGTGAGTCAAAACATTCATCATCAGTGGGCAGCCACTCAGCTGGAACAGCTGCTTTCAACTCTTTATAGATTAACTAATAGAAAGATTGAAGAGCAATGTAACATTTACTTGCTTGGCTTACTTTACACAAATATTTAAAGGTTGTTTTGTTTTTTAAAAAAAAATAAGCATGACCCAGCATACACCATTTCTGTCTCCTCTTCCCCTCTACATGCACTATTCAGCATATGCATTTTGCACAGCTTGCATGGAAATTTAAGTGTATGCTTCTCATACAGGAGCACCCACACACGGGATTATCAGCAACTCAGGTGGAAGAGGCTAGGCACAGATTTACCAAGCGAATGACCAGCAAGACTGAAGTTGTCTACATTTCCTCAACACAGTACCAGGAACTGGGCAATTTCTACCCCAGTGCAAGGTCTTGCCCTCAGTTAAACATACTGCATGTATAGCATAACAAAGTGAACTATGTAAGATCTCAGGAGCACAAGGCTCCGAAGTCCCACGCCACCAGCCTGCTCCCTCATGTGATCCAGTGCGTGTCTGGAGCAGGAAAAGGGGAGGAGAGCAGACAGAAAGGTACAGAGATGACATCTTGCCGTGTCCTCTGATGCAAAGATGAGGGCTGAGAGACTTGGCTTTCAGATTCTCACCAGAACTCATGCTCCATCTGCCCATGAAACAGGGCAGGGTCCACTATGAATGGCCGAAGAACCTTCAGAAAATCTAATAAGCCAATTACTACATCTGATTGGAAATGTTTTATACAAGATCTACTTGCAACATTTATTCAAACAAGAACGGTGCACTTTCCACACAAACATATGCATTTCAACAAACTGAAGACTGCAGACTTTATTGAAGCACCAGGAGAAACTGTGGAGAACCCCAACAAACACCTCTCAGAAGATGTTTGCAAGGGTCCCACACTACCTAGCTTCCATAAACCATCAACACAGCTGGAGGTGTCTTTTTTTTCTTTTTTTTTTTTTTTTTTTGCCCTGGAATTTACAGTTTATCAAGCAGAATTTAAGACCTATATAGAAAATGCTGACTTTGATTTGTTATGGCCTTCACTTGTCATCATATTGAAAATAACCTTAAAATACCAGTTCTAACCAGAGAGCTACAAGTAACAGCCACGTTAAGTTAAACTTGTCCACAATCACAAAACCAAGTCAAAGTTAATCATGCTACTAATGCCAAAGAAGCAGCATAAGTAACAGTAAATACTGATTTTCATTCTCTTAATAACACAGAATGGTGGTGTTATTTCCTCTTAAAAATAAATCTGGGTGATGCATAGCTTATTTAAAAGAGAAAAAACCTTGTAGGATGCCCAAAGAATGCACTATCATGCCTTAAAAATTACTCAATCTGAAATTGTTACTTGAGAATTACTCCAGATGATTGCCAGCTCCTTACAATTCCCAGAACTCTGGGCTGCAGGCACACTGACTTTTTAAACTGACTGAACATAAGACTTGGAAAGAAGCCTTCCCAACCACTATTGCAAAGCTACTATTTTTACTGGTCTCATTACTGGTATCATTCTAGCAAGAACGACAGGAGATAGCAGGAAGCAAGCAGAGCAGGTTAATTATGATTTTGGAGAATGAACATTATTTAAAGGCAACTTCTTTTTTTTTTTTTTCCTAAAAAGAATGACCAATTAGCCCTAACTATAAGAGCTGCTGAGCAGTCACTGATCACACACCTTTAAAATGTGTTTCTTCAGTTTTCAGACTTTAAGGACTCTGTGCACAGCCAAGTCCTGCGCTTATGTTACATCCACCCACGCCAGCTCCTTCCTTTTTTCTAGTTACAACGTCAGGAAGCTCTCCACGGGCTATTTCATCTTGCCAAGAAATCAGTAAGCTTTTCTCCAAGGAACAACATACCACCACACCCTGGTTAATTCTAGCACCATAACTAGCTCAGTGCATTCCAAGCATGAACAAGAACCTCTCTGCTCTCCAGCTGTGCTGCACGCCTGCCCTTCAGTGCAGGGCTTGAGGCCCTGGCACAGGTTACCCAGAGAAGCTGTGGATGCCCCATCCCTGGAGGTGTTCAAGGCCAGGCTGGATGGGGCTTTGGGCAACATGGTCTGGCAGGAGGTGTCCCTGCCCATGGCAGGGGGGTTGGAACGAGGTGGTCTTTAAGGTCCCTTCCAACCCAAGCTGTTCCATGGTTCTCGTGAGTTACAACACAACTGAAGAACTGTGCCAATATTCTAAGAGTTCTTTCTTGCTGTTCTTCTATTGATCTGACAAAGCTACAGCATGCTGTTAAAGGGAGGAAGAGAAGGCAAAAGGAAAGGGCTAGGCAATGCCACGAGGCAGTATCGTTTCTGCCTTAATCTGCAAAAGCCAAGCACATGAAGAGAGGAGACCAAGGAAAAGTGCAATGCATTCACATTCCGTTCTGGCCTGCTGTTCGAAAACAGGAAAACTCCGTTTGATCAAATAATCAACTATATGGCTATGCAACACATGCTATCTGTTCACACATCAATAATTTTGACTGAAAAAGAGAGAAGCCTTATCACGTTTCATAGAGACACATCCTTTTGCTCTAATAACAAGCACCATGAGCCTTAAAGAGAACTCAGCCTAGCTCTACAGAGGACTCAGGGTTTTTTCACCCCCCACTGAAATCCAGATGTGAAACAAATCATTGTGGGTGCCTTCAAAAATCACGAAGGAGCTCCAGAATAAAAAGCCTTTATTACTATTATTATAACGCACCTGTAAAGTATATGTGAGATATTATTATTAACACAGATTATCTTGACTGACTTCTCTTAAACATTACAAACTCACAGAGGCAAAGTGCAGTGTGTCTAATTATATGTTAGAACTCAAACAGTCCTAAGAAATCACTAGCATGACATTTCCTAGTGGAACTCAAAGGTAATTTTTTTTTCTTTAGTCTCTTTGGGAAAAAATATTTTCAAGGAAAATGTTGTGTTTGGATTAGACAGAGACTAAGAAACATCATTCATTTACTTTTCACAAGGAAAAATACTGCTCAAGAGAGCAAGGCTTCCCTCTCTTCGGGGATGACAGCAAACAAGTAGGAGATCAGCCTAACTGATTTAAGCCTGAGCATAAAAGAATGGTAATGAAAGTGATGAAGAAGAGTTCAATTCACAGTCACCGGAAGAGAGCTTAAAAAAATAAAAATAAGAGAGGGTTAAAAAACAGAACAAGGTTAAAAAACAGAACCCATCCAAACCTACAAAGCCCATCTCAACACATTTCAGCAATTGCCAAATGGCTAAAGATGATGTTTAGTCTGAAAAATGCTATTTACCATTTCATATATGAGTACAGAGAGGTTTTTGTTTTAACTGCACCCACATGGCCAGCTTCTCTCTTTTATTTGGGATTCACATTTCTTCTCTCTTTCACTCACTGCGTACTGTCTTCAGGAAGCTGCAGAGGTATGGCAGTGCTCACTTAAATGGGACTACTTTCTGGAATTTACAGGAGTATCACAGAACGGCTCAGGTTGGAAGGGACATTAAAGATCACCTCATTCCAACCCCCCTGCTATGTGCAGGGACACCTCCCACCAGACCAGGTTGCCCAAAGCCCCATCCAGCCTGGCCTTGAACACCTCCAGGGATGGGGCATCCACAGCTTCTCTGGGCAGCCTGTGCCAGGGCCTCACCACCCTCTGAGTGAAGAACTTCCTCCTAACCTCTAATCTAAATCTCCCCTCTTTTAGTTTAAAACCATTCCCCCTTGTCCTGTCATTATCTGACTGAGCAAGAAGTTCTCCATCTTTTTTATAAGCCCTCTTCTTAAATTATTGAAAGGCCTCAATGAGGTCTCCCTGGTCTCTCAGCCTTTCTTCATAGGAGAAGTGCTCCAGCCCTCTGATCATCTTTGTGGCCCTCCTCTGGACCCTCTCTAACAGCCCCACGTCCTTCTTGTGCTGGGGGCCCCAGACCTGGATGCAGGACTCCAGGTGGGGCCTCACAAGAGCAGAGCAGAGGGGGACAGTCACCTCCCTCCCCTGCTGGCCACTCCTCTGGTGATGCAGCCCAGGACGCAGTTGGCCTTCTGGGCTGCAAGCACACTCTGCTGGCTCATGTCAAGATTTTCATCCACCAGAACCCCCAAGTCCTTCTCTGCAGGGCTGCTCTCAGTGAGTTCTTCTCCCAGTCTGTGCTCATCTCTGGGATTGCCCCAGCCCAGGTGCAGCACCTTGCACTTGGCCTTGCTGAACCTCATTTGGTCCATGTGGGCCCACTTCTCCAGCCTGTCCAGGTCCCTTTGGATGGCATCCCTTCCTTCTGCTGTATCAACTGCACCACTCAGCTTGGAGTCATCTGCAAACTTGCTGAGGGTGCACTCGATCCCACTGTCTGTGTCACTGATAAAGGCATTAAGCAGCACCGGTACCAGGACAGACCCCTGAGGGACACCACTCGTCACTGGCCTCTTCTTGGACACAGAGCCACTGACCACCGCTCTCTGAGTGCAGCCTGCAGCCAATTCCTTATCCACTGAATGCTCCACCCTTCAAATCCATCTCTCCCCATTTTGAGAGTACATCAGTGCTCACGTATATGAGTACATCAACATTTCCCTTTCCACAATTTATGGGTCCATTTAAGCATATTCTGTGATAAACAACAAGCTCTCCACGGCAGAACTGTGAGTAGCTATTTTACTTAGAACAGTTAGAAATAACATATTTATATCAAATGAGCATTCCTTTATTAAACCTATTAGCAGATCCCTCTACAACTTTTTTACAAAGTATTATTTTTAGCAGCATCAACAAAAATAAGATTCTTAAAACTCACTAATGCGAAATTCTGAAGTCCCATAAGTGAAAGAGATCGCTTACAATCTATTGCTTTAGTAATTACAGTAATTAAAAACTTACTCTCAGTTCTTTTAATATAGATGCTGAAATTTACCAATAGGTCTTGCAAACTAACAGTCTTTATGTGGAAGTCTTCACAAATACATCATGTCTTATTGAAAATTAAACAAAAAATGACAGGTCTGTAATTTTCTAATCCTGATGCAGAAAATGGTATAAAATTCACGATTTACAATGAAACTTTATGGCAGTATATATTAAAACCCATTAAAAAAAAGGTTGTCAGAGCAACTTTACAGGATCCTCCTAGTTTTTTATTGTTGTTTTTAAATCTAGTTCAGCAAGATAGATAAATTTCTTTTTACTTTGCTTGGTAGCTCTGCTTTGCCATGTGAAAGATTGAGGCTTTACTACCGATTAAGCCTGCTAGCTCTTTCTGCCACTGGGACTTGGAGAACTGTGTGAACAGGACACTTCATTCTTTGGAAAGAGGAATCTGCCTTAATCATTTAATGCTAGACCTGCCTGGAGTACAAAGGCTACGTCCCCAAGGCGTAGAGCTATGTAGCTTTCTTAGTGCAGAAGAATTTTGACCACAGAAAGATTGCAAGGTACTGAGATCCAGAAGTGAAAATAACATATTCTGCCAGCTGCTGAGAAACCCCCATGTTTTCAAATGCTTGGAGAACACTTTCCAAAAAAAAAAAAAAAAAACCACAAAAAAAAAACCACCCCCACCACCAAACCAAAACAACAACAACAAAAAAACATGTTCAAGAATGCTATTTAAGCAAAATAATGAATATATTTAACTGGTAAGTCACTGGCAAGAATACATTTTCTATAAAGCAACATGTTATTTAATATATATGGGTATAAAAAAAAAGGTATCTTAATTTAACACCTCAGGATATACACAGCTTGAAAATCCATACCCCTAGTACCACCATACTAAATGCACACAGCTTAAAGCAGAGACAGCTTGAAGCACCTTAAATATTCACGTTATTTTTTCCATCTTAGCCAAGCTAGAGTGAAAAGAAATAGGTTGATGGTTATTTAAATTAGACTCACAGTCCCTTTTAGGCAATGAACTAACTCTAAGTCTCCTAAATGAACAGCAATTTAGAAGCAACAAGATATATATTAAACCCTTCAGAAATAGTTTTAACAAAAATGCAGCAGTAATTCAAAGGGGTTGAAGTCCTGGGATGTTATATTCCGCACTACCTCTGAATTAATCATTCTCAAGGCATGTTTCAGCAATTTTGCCAGAAGAGACTTAAAAGGAAACACCGGTCAGTCACCCCCTATCCATACAGGTAGATTAAACAGCTTTTCATACATTTATTAAAAGAAAGGGTTTGCATTATCTCACTTTCAGATATGCACATTTATAAAATCCTGATTAGAGTCGTACCAGTGGGATCTCAGATAACATCAGCAGTGCCAGAAGTAATTTTGATTAAAATATGTATAAAATCTAAATCAAATAGCAATTAATACCTCAACAAAATTGCTTCACAGAGTTGATATTTTTTCATTCTAATAATTTAGATAGCTGGCTCTACCTCTGAATTTCCAGAATTGCTTTCATAACCAAGACAACTGCTTGTCACTGTAGATTAGAACCACCACAGATCCTGTGATTATCCTGCATTTATTCCATCTGTGTAAGTTAACAAGTGTACTTCATTCAAGTAATGAGGCCATGCTGGAAAAAAAGATTATTATTGTCCTGTTTGGAATTACTCTACTATGAGCTAGAATTGCACTCTGCATGTAACTAATGGGCATTCAGGCAAAATGTTATTATTTTACTGTTCAGGAAAGATTTCCTGTTTCAATATTTTAATGTTTGCTAACTGATTCTTTTCTTCAAATGATATAGCTCTCCATAAATCTCTATTTCTTATGACTAAATATAAATGCTTGCTGGAGCTGCCAGGTAATATTGTAGAATACACAAGTTGCAGATCAAGTAGTCACAGTATCAAATATTAAGCAATGACATGTATTTGAAGATAAAATTAAGCATGCAGAAAGTAAAAAAAGACATTATTGCATTTTATGGAGCCACTAAACACAGAGTAATTTAACAAAAGCAGTTACTCAGTACTTACATACTGAAATTGTTTTGTATCATTGTGACAGAAGCAAAACTACATAGAGATTTTCAAAGAAAAAAGACAAAGAAAATCACTTTTTTTAATATGAATTTCCAGATTGAGAAGTGTTAATATTCTCTAACAACTTTTCAGTGCTCACAAATACGTAAAAATCCCAAACTTTCTTTAATAGCACACAACAGAATACAGAACCACTTGTATGGAATTATGTTCTCAGAAACATCTGGAGAAAACAGAGCACTAGGAAATCTCTCTCTAAAGGAAAAGCTTATATTTCATAAAGAAATTATGGCAACAGTCCATGTATCTGCTAAGCATTTTGCTGAACCCACAGACCTGTTTATAAAGTCATTTAATCTCACTCCATACCTTAATTCTTTGAAACACAGAACACTAAGCACTTCTCATCATAGTTTTACTTGTATTAAAAATTCCAAGAGTTAGGATGAGCACCTTGCTGAAGAATGAAGAGAATATGTAAATGATTTTCAATACTCTGCCTTTGAGTTTTGCAGATGCCAGGCATATGGAAGGTGCAAAGTGATTAGGAGAAAATTATATAGAAAAGATCATTAGAATAGTTTTCATTCAAACGTAGAATGGAAAGTGATGCGGGCATTTGTTTGTCTTTTCTATCCAAGCACGTAACAGGACATATAAAAACATTGTGCTCGTGCCCAGTGCCAGGCACGTAAATAAAAGTCCAACATTCAAGTTCTCGGGACAACCTGTAGTCTTAATCTTAAAAACTCAAAGTTTTAAATGAGCAGAGTAGCAGGCAAAACCAAATGATGAGTCCTTCAGAGTAGCCAAGAAATAAACACACACACAAATATCATGATGAGAAACTGCCCTGTTCACGCCGGGACAGCTGCCTCCTGTACTGACTGGTCGGAGTGGGAGTATAGTGAGAATAGCGAGAAGAAACACACACCAATGGTTAAAGAAAGCTAAAGTAAACTGCTCCACAGTGTAATTTGCAAATAAAGACAGTCATAGCAGTAATAATCAGTAATAAGCAACGTACATGTCAGTTCATGTAGCAGAGAAGCCAGGTGGAGGGGTCCAGCTGGAGGTGTTTCACTCTTAATTACTGCATCGGTCCTATAGTTGGACAACTCCCACCCCCAACCCAGGCCTCCCCCAGTGCTCTGTATCCTTCCTATCATCTTCCCTTTGGGTTTAATTTAATTTAGCCTTTACTTCAGTTCTCTTTGCCTCAAACAGCTTAAACAGCCCTTGGTCTTAAAAAGCAGCCTCCATTCAACTCCAATTTGAACACTATGCCTCCCAGCTGTAAGTTTGTACATTTTAACTACAGTATTCATTGTAAAGGTCACTGTTTCTTTCTCCCAAAGGTCCAAGAGCAGAGCATGGAAAGCTTATTGAATTTACTTCATCAATTGCCTAACTTGTACGTGTCCCGAAGTGATTCTGCTGCTGCTGAGCTGTGCTCCATATCAAGGCAGTCTTCAGGGCCCAGAAACAGGCATACCTAACACGCTGTTGAAACGCAAGTTGAATTTAACCACCCCCTGGTGGCACAGGTCAAATGCTTCATTATCTCAAGTCTGCCAATCACCATTTACTATATTATTTAACACTCCAGAATAACCGGGAGATTAACACATCACACGGAGGCTCTTGAAAAAAGAACAATACTTCGGTCACTTCATTTTCAAATTCAGACGAGAATAGCAACAAGGGTAGGCTGCTGAAGGCGATCCCGGAACAACTTTTCTTACGGGTCACTTCATCAAATGAAAACATGTCAGGGGATGGATTGGGATGGAGGAGAGGGACAGATTTAATTCACTACTTGTGCATCCCCTATAACTTGCATGTGTCCATACATGTCTTCAGGTATGCAAATTTCCTGCATGTTAATGTATATATTTATTAATTTAAGTAGTTAATTTATTAATAACTGCCAGTGTTTGAGTACTTGAGACAGTTCTAAAACAGGGAAAAAGGAAGAAGAAGGAACAACTACCTGTTACCAGAAGCTTTCTGTCTGAAGTCCAAGTTTCATATAATCCTTATTAAATAAAAATAATTATGGCTCCCTTAGGTGGCACTTCTGACTCTCTTTATAGATATAAGGTGCAGTGGGACATCTTCAGCAAATGAGGAAGAGCAAAATCTACTAATTTTGCAGATTACTTGAAAACAAACTTTGCCAAACTGTCCCCAACTCCCTTAAGGTTTTGTTCTGTTGTCCATAACCAAGGCTCTGTTGGATTCCATACAGTTTCCAGTGTATCTCCAAAAGCAAAACTTCTACAGCCATAATTCTTTCCAATTTACCTTTCTGCAAAGATATATTTTGGTCACAGGAGATTACCAAGCAGAGGATTAAGAGTTTGAAGAATATTGTGATAAAATGTCTTTCTTCAGGACAAAAAAAAAAAAAAAACAACTATATTACAAGTTTCCACACTCTACATTCTCTACACAAGCAGCAACAGTTGATAACCTAGTCAAAACCAAAATACATATTTTAGCGTCAGAAGCATGCTCTTGGCAGAGCAGCATCTACCTCTCCTAGGCGGGTGATGAAGGAAGTTGTTGAAGAACACCACTCAGTGTCACTCCTAGCAATCCAGTGGCTGACTGGCACTACAGAGCTAAGCGGCTCTCTCCCCTCAGTTTACAGTACTCTTTGTTGCACAGGATCAAACACTGGTTAGTTTTTTTGCAAGAAAATAATCAAAGTTGCTCATATGCACACACCAAATGTTTTTAGTTTCTGTTTTGTATCACTGTCAGTGAGGCCCGTGTTGTTCCGTGGTCTAAAAAGTCTCTGATTTATCAAATGTTTCGACTGACGCCACACTGTAAAACTTTATAGTGGCTTCTGTCAGGTATTTTCACTGGAAATCAAATATTTTAGGTAACATTTTAAGCTTCCAAAATGTGGTCTGCATCCTCATCACTTAGGAATGGTGGAACTGGTTTCTGAGGTTTAGGAGTGAACTTTATTCTTCCAATTACCTATGTATTTATTTGATATTAATAACAAAACATGCTGACATTTCTTCATTGTTACCAGCAGTTGGCTCTTCTGCCTGGTAGGGTATTCTGGTTAGATTAGGAGGCTTACCCTGTAAAACAGCTTTGCTACCCAGGCTTCTGGAACGTTTTGGAGCAGAAGAAACGTAAGATTTATTTTTATCTCCACTATTACAGTCTCATACAAGTAGTGTAAGGCTAGCATGTAGATTCACAGTAGCTTCTGCACCATCAAGCATTTTAGTTTTCCAGCTGTGTATTTCATTGGCCACAGTAGCTCTGTGAACCACCATTGTGCTAAATGGGAAGTGGGTAGAAATAAGATGTCAGTCTGAAAACTGTATATCCAGAAAACTGGGACATCCATCAGTGTTTGTAGCGGGGCACTGACTTAGCAAGTTGGCCTCTATTCTTCTGTTTATTCAATGGTTTGTTTTTCTAAGGAACATTCAGAAATCCCTTGCAATAACCAGCCTGGGCAGCACACTGCTGTGGGGGAAAAGATTTCACTACACTTGGATGTAAAAACAAGAGGGTGGCGAGCTGGCAATACTCATTTCCAAGACTCCTGACAGTATACCACTTCCCTGATTTTGAGAATTTAGTTTCAAAGCAATCTCGGCACTCAGAGAATAATGCCAATGGTAAGAGTACACAGCACTTCATGGGCCACTCAGCCTTGCTGACACTAACGTAAAAAGGAAAGGTGGGATACAAGGAGGAAAGTCACCTTTACTATACTTTCTTTCCACACTCCAAATACATTTTGTAAATTCAGCTACATATAGTTTACTAATAAAAACACTAGGCTCAACTGTTTCTGCTGGTCAGCTCTGAAATGTCACTGAAGTCAAAACACTTCACAGGTACATCGATATCAAAATGTTTTTCTGTTTCTTACATATATTATCTCGGATTTATCATTAACTCTTCACGACTGTATAACTTCTCCTAGGCTCTGGTACCACTAATAACTGAATCATCTCTGAAAAATCCTAGCATCACAGAAAGATTCATCAAATCTACATATATGTCAGAATAAAATGAGCAAGCCCAGGAAAAAAAGCCTGGCTGGTGTTATCACTGATGGTAGAATGCATCCCAATAGATAGAAGAAGAATAGAGAAAAGGATTGCTGTAAGTATGATGAAGCCTTCAGCCCTATAGCTCAGACAAAAGTGATGTAACTGTTTGCAACAAAGCTTTTCACATAAGCAAGGCATTAGTGAATAAGCACCTAACCTAACAACTCCTTTATTAGAGGAACCGTTTTGGAAATTATGGTATATGTATGGAAAAATATATTCGATTTCTCGTACAATCTAAATATATACTGTCTAAAGGCATAAAGCATGCAGTACATGCATTTGCTCACAGTTAGAGTGGAACAATTAAATATAGATATCTTGTTGCGAGTATTTGGTGTGGGATCTCTAATACATATGATTAAAATTTTATCAAGTTTGAATTGATATTTAGAAAGCTGAGATTTCTTACATTTCTTTTTTATGCTTCTCTTTAGGGAAAAAGAATATGTAAGTTAAACTAAATCTTTCTATCATGTTTTATAAAAGTTCTTAAAATGCAGAAAATCAGAAAAACTGAAGTTTGTCTCCTAAAATTTTATTGTGACTGTGCAAATTTAAGCTCAAGTGGAATTAAAATAAACACAAATCCAAATAAACAATACAGTATTGCATGTAGCTGTTTATAAAATCGGGCTGTAAAAGATACTTAAGTGAGGAGAAACAGGGATATACTGGTAACATTGCATTGTTCCATTGATGCTTCAAAATACCTACTTGAATTTTCTTTTCTTCACTTCTAAAAATCATAGGAAAAAGAGTTTCTTTTTGCCACTTATACCACTGCCATTTTATACACAGTACTAGACCGCAGCCTCTGCATCAGCAGATGATTTTCTATTTCTGACAATCTCCTAGCAATATACTACAACGTCCACCTGAATTGCTGGAACTTGAGTGGGATCAGAGGTTTAGCAGATCAGTGTTCATTGATAGCCAAATCCCCATCCTAACTGCTTTGCTGTTCTTCTGTATGCTCGTATTGCTGAGCATTTCTTGACTCTTTACGAAAAACAAAAAAAAGAAAAAAAAAAAGACAGTAAATAATTAAATAAGTAGAAACTGACACAAATAGGAATTAAGAGAAAAGACAGTCCAAGATGTTGAAGTGGGAGAACAGGGGAATCTAGTCAACTACTTAAAGACAGTGCATGTATGTTGACACGCATCTCATCTCACCCAAGAAATTCCATTTCAGAATTTCCTTATCAGTCAAGTTGCTAAATGCTACAGACAGCTATAGTAATTTTGGAACGCTATCACAAATCCACAAAATAATTACGGTTAGAAGCGAGCTCTGGAGAAAGGCAGTCCTACCCCCCTGCTCTAAGGAGCAAGTTGCTCATGACTACATCCAGTCAGATTTTGAGCACCTCCAGGGATGGAGACTCCCTGGCCTCTCCAAGCAACCTGTTCCAGTGTTTGAACAGCCTAACGATAAAAAAAAAAAAAAAAAAGCTTTTTTTGTTATGTTTAAGTGCAATTTCCTGTATTTCAGTTTGTGGCCATTGCTTCTTGTCCTGGCACTAAGCACCTTGGAGAAGAATCTGGCTATGTCATTCCTACTCCCTCCAAGATTTCCCTTGAGACTTTCCTTCTCCATACTGGACAAGTCCCAGCTCTCTCCTTTTATGTCAGATCTTCCAGTCCCTTAACCATCATTCAGTGCAGCCATGTCTTTTTTTATACTGGGGAGCCCAGAACTGTACCCAGCATTCCAGATGTGTCTCCCCATTGCTGAGCAGACGGAAGGATCATCTCCCCGGCCTGCTAGCGATACCCTCCTTATGCAGCTCTGGAGGCTGTTGGTCTTTGCAGCAAGGGCACAGAGCTGGCTCACGGTCAACTTGTCTACCAGGACTGCCAGGTTCTTTGCAAAGCTGCTTTCCACCCTGTCAGACCCCAGGTATGTACTGTCACATGGGGTTATTCCTTCACTGGGGCATGACTTCGCATTTCCTTTCGATTAATTTCATAAGGTTCTTCTCTGCCCATTTCTCCAGCCTGTCAAGGTCCATCTGAATGGCAGCACAATCCTCTGGTGTATCAGCCACTCCTCCCAGCTTTGTGCTGTCTGTGAACTTGCTGATAGAACACAGGATGCAAGAAAGGCACTAAATATAAACCGTGGGAGAGAGAGGAACACAAAGAAATCAACACACCACAAACTAGAAACAATATTAAACATCACCAGAATTCAAAAAAAAAAAAAATCTGTTCATTAACACCCTCTTCTCCCCTTCCTACAGGGCATTAATTATCATTCTAACAGTAAAACCACCTCTGGTTCTCTACAAAGAAAACACACTAGGATGCACATACATCAGGAAACATGGCGAAACCTTTAGTTGCTACATGTTGTTAAAGCTCTTCTCAAATCAATGGATTCACGGCAATTTGCCATGCACAAGGTAGTTTGATCAGTCTCGGAAGACTGAGTTGTTTATGAGCAGGAGGAAGAGGGACCTCTTGCACTCCCACAGTACACAAAAGCACCAACAGATCAAACTTTTTTTTTTTTTTTTTTAATATTCCAAAGAACATCTTCCTGAGGCCTATTTCTTTGCTCAATTTACATTACTAGTTCCACCTTTTTGTGTTACTAAGTTGCTACAAGCGTGTATGATTTCATTTTAACAGGTAAAATGCTGCTTCATGATCTTAGCACTAGAAAAATATTTGAAACATTTTTTCCTTAAGTGTTTCTAGACTTATCCATGAAAATGGAATTAAATGAAAGCCTCAGAAAGTTTACACCGTAACAAAAAATTCTTATGAAACTCCAGCAAATGGGTTCATCTCCTGGGATATTTTATGCAATGCACATAATCAAGAACAGGCACACACCAACACACAAAATATTTTGTACATCCTATAAACATATTTTGTTTTCATAATTTGCCAGGAGTGATAGCATTGGTTCTACACTCTGAGAAGGATGTTTTCAATAGTTCTCATTTGTGAGTGCATATACATATTTCTAAGAAAACAATTTGTTTTCCAGAACTCTCTCTGACACAGAATTTATATCTCCTTTTGAATAAATAATAAATAACGCACACAAGTTTTGTGTATAGGGGAATAAAATCTTTCATCTTCTTCATACCTTCAGCAGAAGATTATTTAAGAAAATTGATAAGGTGGAAGACAGCTTTCAGGTGAGACAAGAAAAAACACCAAATCCTTTATTAACAGGCGATAGACTGTTTACATATGGTAGATTTGCCACTAGAGAGATAATGTTCTTGCCTTCTCGTCTGCAAATACAGTAGCACATATTCTGCATGTATAAACCACAGGTTTGAAAGGTTTCATACTCTCCCCTTCCAAGAGCACCTATCAGCCTCCTGCTTTTGGTACATCTGATGCTGTCACTTATCACAGATTGGAGACATCTCCTATTACAAGATCCTGTTGTTATTTTGACAAAGTTTTACTCTCAGGTCTATATTTTTCCAGTAAAGAAATGTGTCTCAGAATAATATTTCAAAGTAATTATTTGATTTTCAACCACTTTTAGAAGGAGGCTAGGAAAAACACATTAATTCATTGAAGTGATGACCTCTTTCTTTCATCAAATGTAGCATTCCACTGGCTGAGGAACCACTCTCTCAAGAAAGGCTACCTCCGAGGTACCCAACTTAAATCTTTCAGGTCATTTCCCAGAAGTACTGAGCACTTGCTGTTGCAGTAACATCAGCGGACACTGAGCAAGGAAAGCGCTATGGAAAAAGGCTGCAGAGACACAACTTTTCCCAAGTACAGCCTTAAAAACAATTATTTTAATATTTAACCAGTTTTCATTTGATAATAATTTTAATTTCAGTTACTAGTGAGTATAGTATTTTGTATATTTAAATATTCAATACGTGCAAGTTCAAACTTCATACACCTGCAGAGAAGAAAATCTGTGTACTTGTGTATCTTTGGCTTGCAGTGGAAGATACCTACCTGTTTCTAAGTAAGCCCCCAATTTTCTAAACTTTATGTTTCTTTGTAAACTGCTGTTTAAATTCTTGGCGGAAAGCTGGTGCTGGAAAGCAAAATGTTTGTTCTTTCAATATGCAAGGCTGAACCAGAAGAAGGTTACTTTCAAAAAAGAATTCTACCCTTTTTTCTCCCATAATACTTTTTTTTATTTTTCTTCTGCCATTTTACTAAATACTGGCTCTAACACAAGTTTTTCAGAAGACAATGCCTCAGCTGTTTTCACTTGACCATTAACTGGTCTGTGTTCCACATGTTCATTTCCTTCCAAATTCTAACTTTGGCTCCCACCTACAAACACATCTTTCTTTCTTTTCTGAACTGTATTTACTTTGCTTGGGACTCCCAACTCGTTTAGTGCCTACTCCTTTATCTTATTGTTAGTGTCAACTTCCAGAATTTGTAGTTTCAAAGAGAAATTAGTTCAATTAAAAAAAAAAAAAGTTACATCAATTGCTACATTCCTTACAGTGGGAGCAAAACAGCACAGGGATGACATTTTTGCTCAATCATTCAATAGAATAGAAAGAGTCATCCCATACCGATAATAACCTGTGAGTTGTGGTACCCCGTCACCACTTCAATTGCAAAACCTTCTATAATACTCCAGACTTCAATGTTCTACAGGGAATAAAAGTGGGATAGGCTTGAAAATAATAATAATAAATATATATATATATAAAAGGTGTGAGGGGTGAATAAAACATGACCTATGGATTTCACTTAGGACTGTTTCAGGGCCTTAGCATTATTAAGCTAAGAAAGTCAATGCCATTAGAAACAATTACTCAGCAAAGACAAGAAGACTAAAATAACCTACCAAGTTACAATTATTTATTTCTTTTGAGGAATTTATATCCCTAACAGTCCAGCAGAGTGTAAAAAGTAACATATTTGTTTGCCAGAAAAACCTGTACTACTACACTTGACGTCTACTCCTGCATACAAGCTGGGGGCTACTGTACAAAAGAAATAGAAGTGCAAGAGGGAAATCCTGCCAGCACTGGAAGCAATCAGAAATGTTATTGAATGCAGTGGTTCTGTGATTTCACAGGCAATTTACCTGTACTTCAGACTAACAATGTGAATCTGGAAAAAAATGACAGGTATTGAAAATAATTGGGAGCAAATTATCTCATGATATTTTGCAAGTGCCATGTCCAAACACATCAGAAATATGGACACGACGTATGTGGCAGAAATGCTGAAAGGCCCCTGACAAAAATGGGGGTTCCTTTTGTCATCACACAATTGTATTTATTTACTTATTTATTACAGTTTTCCCTTAAGGGTTTAAAAATATAAGGAAACCATTCAACAAAGAAAAGGCTTTATATTACCAGCGGACAAAGTCGGCATATCAGAGAGATTACACAACCTGTTTGTAGTACCACTAAAACCTGAATTACCTGAGTGCTAGCTTAAATGTTTCTACAGAACAGTGCTCATTTTATTCTGCCTCTAGTGTACATAAGAACCTCCTTTATTAAGATGTTCTTTAACTGAATATTGATTCTACCGTTATCAGCAACCAAAGGACCTTTAATGTCTATTCAACCAGTCATACGACATCGAAGATACCGTGTTTTCTGATAGCTGCTACAGGTAGCTGCATTGTACTCGTGGTCCTGTGGCAGTGGCATGAGATGTTACAAGCAGGCATACCTAAATTCATCAGTAACACACCATGAAACCAGATGCTTTCATTGACTGAGGGAGAACTCCAGCTCTGGGGATCTTTTACCCCGTAGTGACCTAGTATGCTAGCACACAGCTATTGGGAAGTGTATCTCTTAGCCCTGATTTGCAGTATCCCACTGTTGTGGTTTAACCCGGCTGGCAGCTAAACACCACACAGCCGTTCGCTCACCCTCCCCCCTCCCTCTCTGGGATGGGGGAGAGAAACGGGAAAGTGAAGCCTGTGAGTTGAGATAAAGACAGTTTATTAAGACAGGAAAATAATAATAACAATAATAATAATAATAGTGATAATGGTAATAGTATTAACAATAATAATGTGTAAGAAAACAAGTGATGCACAATGCAATTGCTCACCACCCGCTGACCGATGCCCAGCCTATTCCCGAGCAGCCGGCCCCCCCACCCCGGCCAGCCACCCCTATATATTGTTTAGCATGACGTCAGATGGTATGGAATACCCCTTTGGCCAGTTTGGGTCAGCTGTCCTGGGTCTGTCCCCTCCCAGCTCCTGCTGCACCCCCAGCCTGCTCGCTGGCAGGACAGAGCAAGAAGCCGAAAAGTCCTTGGCCTGGTGTAAACACTGCTCTGCAACAATTAAAACATCAGCATGTTATCAGCGCTCTTCTCATCCTAATCCAAAACATAGCACCCTACCAGCTACTATGAGCTACTTAACTCTGTCCTAACTGGAACCAGGACAGATATCCACCCCTTATTCCATACCATTTATGTCATGCTCAGGTTACACTCTGTCCAATACATTCTAATTAATCACCATTTTCATCTATGATATATAGCAATCATGGTAGTGATGACATACATTATTATATAATAATTAACATACTACAATTCAACTCATGGGCTATTCTCACCCAGTATCAAATCCCCTTGAGGTACACACCGGACCTCCCCATTCTTTTGCATTACCCACCAAGTGCATCCAGGTCCCTGAGCAAAAGCAATTCCACGAATGGGTTTGCCTTTTCCTGAGGCAGGAGTAGCCCAGACTGTTTTACCCAGCATGTTTCTTACGTGCACTACAGGAACTTTATCCCCTTCTACAGTGCGTAACAGGTTTGATTGGGCAGGTCCAGCTCGGTTGGCAGATCCCCTGGTATTGACTAACCAGGTGGCCTTTGCCAAATGTGTATCCCAATTTTTGAATGTCCCAGCACCCATTGCTTTCAGTGTAGTCTTCAACAGTCCATTGTATCGTTCAACTTTTCCAGAGGCTGGTGCATGATAGGGGATGTGATACACCCACTCAATACCATGTTCTTTGGCCCAAGTGTCTATAAGGTTGTTTCGGAAATGAGTCCCGTTGTCTGACTCAATTCTCTCTGGGGTGCCATGTCGCCATAAGACTTGCTTTTCAAGGCCCAGGATAGTGTTCCGGGCGGTGGCATGGGGCACAGGATATGTTTCCAGCCATCCGGTGGTTGCTTCCACCATTGTAAGTACGTGGCGCTTGCCGTTGCGGGTTTGAGGGAGTGTGATGTAATCAATCTGCCAGGCCTCTCCATATTTATATTTCAGCCATCGTCCTCCATACCAAAGAGGTTTTGACCGTTTGGCTTGCTTGATTGCAGCACATGTTTCACAGTCATGAATAACCTGTGCTATAGTGTCCATGGTCAGGTCCACCCCTCGATCACGAGCCCATCTGTAGGTTGCATCTCTACCTTGATGGCCTGAGGTGTCATGGGCCCATCGGGCTATAAATAATTCACCTTTATGTTGCCAGTCCAGGTCCACCTGAGCCACTTCAATCTTAGCAGCCTGATCCACCTGCTGGTTGTTTTGGTGTTCTTCAGTAGCCCGATTCTTGGGCACATGAGCATCTACATGGCGTACCTTTACAACCAGGTTCTCTACCCGGGCAGCAATATCTTGCCACAATGCCGCAGCCCAGATGGGCTTGCCCCTGCGCTGCCAGTTGTTCTGCTTCCATTGCTGTAACCACCCCCACAGGGCATTTGCTACCATCCATGAATCAGTATAGAGATAGAGAACTGGCCACTTTTCTCGTTCAGCAATATCTAAAGCCAGCTGAATGGCTTTTACTTCTGCAAACTGACTCGATTCACCTTCTCCCTCAGCAGCTTCTGCAACTCGTCGTGTAGGACTCCATACAGCAGCTTTCCATCTCCGATGCTTTCCCACAATACGACAGGACCCGTCAGTGAACAAGGCATATTTCTTCTCATTTTCTGGTAGCTTGTTGTACAGGGGGGCTTCTTCAGCACGAACCACCTCCTCCTCTGGTGATATCCCAAAGTATTTGCCTTCTGGCCAGTCCATAATCACCTCCAAGATTCCTGGGCGACTGGGGTTTCCTATTCGAGCCCGCTGAGTAATCAGTGCAACCCACTTGCTCCATGTAGCATCAGTTGCATGATGCGTAGAGGGGACCCTTCCTTTGAACATCCAGCCTAGTACCGGCAGTCGGGGTGCCAGGAGGAGCTGCGCTTCAGTACCGACCACTTCCGAAGCAGATCGAACTCCTTCATATGCTGCCAATATCTCCTTTTCAGTTGGAGTATAGCGGGCTTCAGATCCTCTGTATCCCCGACTCCAAAACCCCAGGGGTCAACCTCGAGTTTCCCCAGGTTCTTTCTGCCAGAGGCTCCAGGTGGGACCATTCTCTCCGGCTGCGGTGTAGAGCACATTCTTTACATCTGGTCCTGTTCGGACTGGCCCGAGGGCTACTGCATGAACTATTTCCTGCTTAATTTGTTCAAAGGCTTGTCGTTGCTCAGGGCCCCATTCAAAAGCATTCTTCTTACGGGTTACTTGGTAGAGCGGGTTTACAATCAGACTGTAATTTGGAATATGCATTCTCCAAAACCCCACGACACCTAGGAAAGTTTGTGTTTCTTTTTTGCTAGTTGGTGGAGACATAGCTGTTATTTTGTTGATCACATCCATTGGGATTTGACGGCGTCCATCTTGCCATTTTATTCCTAAAAACTGGATCTCTCGTGCAGGTCCTTTAACTTTATTCTGTTTTATGGCAAAACCAGCCTTCAGAAGGATTTGGACTATTTTCTTCCCTTTCTCGAAAACTTCTTCTGCAGTGTCACCCCACACAATGATGTCATCGATGTACTGCAGGTGTTCAGGAGCTTCCCCCTGCTCCAGCGCAGACTGGATCAGTCCATGGCAAATGGTAGGGCTGTGTTTCCACCCCTGGGGCAGCCGATTCCAAGTATATTGGACTCCCCTCCAAGTGAAAGCAAACTGTGGCCTGCACTGTGCTGCTAGAGGGATGGAGAAAAATGCATTAGCGATATCAATTGTGGCATACCACTTGGCTGCCTTTGATTCCAGTTCATACTGGAGTTCTAGCATGTCCGGCACTGCAGCACTCAGTGGTGGCGTGACTTCGTTCAGGCCACGATAGTCCACTGTTAGTCTCCACTCACCATTAGACTTTCGCACTGGCCATATGGGACTATTAAAAGGTGAATGAGTCTTGCTGATCACTCCTTGGCTCTCCAGTTGACGAATTAGCTTATGGATGGGACTCAGGGAGTCTCGGTTGGTGCGATATTGCCGCCGGTGCACAGTTGTGGTAGCGATCGGCACTTGCTGTTCTTCAACCCTCAGCAACCCCACAACAGAAGGGTCCTCTGAGAGACCAGGCAAGGTAGACAACTGTTTAATGTCCTCTGTCTCCAAAGCAGCTATGCCAAAAGCCCAGCGGAACCCTTTTGGGTCCTTGAAATATCCTCTTCTAAGATAGTCTATGCCAAGGATGCACGGAGCATCTGGGCCAGTCACAATACGGTGCTTTTGCCACTCATTACCGGTTAGACTCACTTCAGCCTCCAATACAGTTAACTGCTGGGATCCCCCCGTCACACCATAAATACAGATGGGCTCTGGCCCTTTATAGCTTGATGGCATTAGAGTACATTGTGCACCGGTGTCTACCAAAGCCTTATACTTCTGTGCGTCTGACGTGCCAGGCCATCGAATCCACACAGTCCAATAAACTCGATTGTCCCTTTCCTCCCCCTGGCTGGAGGCAGGGCCCCTCTAGTCCTGGTCAGAATCTTCATTTCTGTGTTTAAAGGACTGCCTGCTGGAAGTTGGAGCAGCAAACCTTTCAGAGAACTCCTTTTTCCCAATTGTTTTCCTTTGCAATTCACGTACCCGTGCCTCTAGGGTCGCAGTAGATTTTCCATCCCATTTTCTCATGTCCTCTCCATGGTCACGTAGGTAAAACCACAGGGTGGCGCGGTGTGTGTGCCCACCATATTGTCTTCCTTGCATAGATGAACGTTTACCCCTAATAGCTGAGACACTGGTTTGTACAGGTGGGGAGGAAAATAAACTCTCTTTAAGTTGGTGGATCTCTTCAGAAAGTTTCTCCAAGGTATTCTCTTTTAGCTGGTGGACACTGGTTCGTTCAGGTGAAGGGGAAGATAATCTTTCTTCAAGTTGGTGGATCTTTTCAGAAAGTTTCTCCAAAGCATTCTCTTTTAGCTGGTGGACACTGGTTCGTTCAGGTGAAGGGGAAGATAATCTTTCTTCAAGTTGGTGGATCTTTTCAGAAAGTTTCTCTAAAGCATTCTCTTTTAGCTGGTGGACACTGGTTCGTTCAGGTGGAGGGGAAGATAAATTCTCTTTAAGTTGGTGGACCTCTTCAGAGAGTTTCTCCACAGCTGAGACACAGGCCTTTAGGGAAGAGGAGAGATTTCCTTCGTACTGCCGGAGTATTTTAGTCACTTCATTCACTGTGGGATTCTCCTCCGTTTTCCAGGCTAGCATTGCCAATGAGCTGGCATATGATGATGGGGCACTCTGTACAAACTTCCGCCACATGGGTAGTGTACACCGGACTGCATCTGGATCTGCGGATGTTTGTGCGTCGTCTAGGTCCTTATAAATTACTTCCCGTACGGCCAATTCCCTCAGGTACTGAATTCCCTTCTCCATGGTGGTCCATTTGCTTGGTAAACATACAAGTTCTTCCTTGAAGAGATACCTTTCCTTCACAGCTGACAGGAGACGCCTCCAGAGGCTGCGAGATCGTGCTCCATCTCCAATTGCTTTGTCAATGCATGCGTCCCTAGCAAGGGATCCCAGCCGCCTGGCTTCCTTGCCCTCCAATTCCACATAATTGGCTCCCGTGTCCCAGCACCGGAGCAGCCAGGTGACAAGCTGCTCGCCTATACAGCGACCAAAATCTTTTCGCACATCTCGTAGCTCACGCTGGTATAGAGTCCGGGTAATTACTGTTGATTTTTCGACATCCTCATCCTCATCTTCAGTCTTCTGCACCTTTGATGGCCGGTGTAGAGTCCGGGTAGTTACTGTTGATTTTCCGACATCCTCATCCTCATCTTCAGTCTCCTGCACCTTTGATGGCTGGTATGGAGTCCGGGTAGTTACTGTTGATTTTTCGCCATCCTCATCCTCATCTTCAGTCTCCTGCACCTTTGATGGCCCAGCCTCGTCTTCACTACGCCCAGACTTAGCAGAAGACTGTCTGCGTTTTAAACGACCTGAGCCTCTATACCATTTTTTCACCTTGTCTACAGGGGCAACTTGCACTGCTACAGCTCGTTTCTCTGACCCAGCCACAGGGTCTGCCACAGGGGTTGGAATACCCTCTGCGGGGTCAACTTGCACTGCTACAGCTCGTTTCTCTGACCCAGACGCAGGGTCTGCCACAGGGGTTGGAATACCCTCTGCGGGGTCAACTTGCACTGCTACAGCTCGTTTCTCTGACCCAGCCACAGGAGTGGGAGCAGCTGCACGAGCTGGGGCAGCTGCACGAGCTGGAGCGGCTGCAGGGGCTGGAGCTGGAGCGGCTGCAGGAGCCGGAACGGCTGCAGGAGCTGGAGCTGGAGCGGCTGCAGGAGCTGGAGCTGGAGTGGCTGCAGGGGCTGGAGCGGCTGCAGGAGCTGGAGCGGCTGCAGGAGCTGGAGCTGGAGCGGCTGCAGGAGCTGGAGCGGCTGCAGGGGCTGGAGCTGGAGCGGCTGCAGGAGCTGGAGCGGCTGCAGGAGCTGGAGCTGGAGCGGCTGCAGGGGCTGGAGCTGGAGCGGCTGCAGGAGCCGGAACGGCTGCAGGAGCTGGAGCGGCTGCAGGAGCTGGAACTGGAACGGCTGCAGGAGCCGGAGCTGGAGTAGCTGCAGGAGCTGGAACTGGAGCGGCTGCAGGAGCTGGAGCTGGAGCGGCTGCAGGAGCTGGAGCTGGAGCGGCTGCAGGAGCTGGAGCTGGAGCGGCTGCAGGAGCTGCAGCTGGAGCGGCTGCAGGAGCTGGAGCTAGGTTGCTAGTAGCATCAATTGCAGCTCGATAGGCACAAGCCAGACCCCAGCACGCTACAGTGATTTGTGTCACTTTGGAACTGCCAGAGTCATGACACCTTTTTTTCAAGCATTCTGCCAGCTTTTTAGGATTTTGCAGTTGTTCAGGGGTGAATGTCCAAAACACTGGAGGTGACCACTGCTCTAGAAACCTGCCCATATCCTCCCACACTCCCTGCCACTCGCAACTATCCCGCCTCAAGACAGATCTCCGGATGAGATTCCTGAGTAGTTGTTTAACCCTCCACAAAATCTGAAGCGCATTCAGGAGACATAACAACAAGAGCAGGCTGGTCTGAGTATCCCAAGGATATTCAGCATCTCGGAGAACCACCGTAACTAGCTCGGGGGATAAGAGGGTGGTGGTGAAGGAGAAAGGGAGAGTGAACAGGTAGGGAAACATGTCTTCCCCTGTCCCCTTCACAGATTGGCTCCCTAACGAAAACAGGCAATAGGTGTAATTGCTAATAGTTTCCGAGATATGGGTTCCAAAGTATAGAGTCGATGTCAGTGCTGAGTACAAATACCAGGTTAAAGTCGTGACCAGATATTTCATCATTTCATAAGCCATTGCTACACCGCACAGTACCATAACAATCTTAAACCAGGGCCCGGAAAGGATAAACAGTGCAACAGGGAGCACATACAGAAAGTAACGCACCATAAAACTCAATTTGGAATACAGGTACAGCAGACTGGAGATTAAGGCAATCAACATCGTGACTAGCAACTATTAAGCAGGTCCAATACTTATACCAATTTTAGTTTAACACACTCTGGTCAGATTTGTCGATATCTCAACCCTTCGGGCCCCACGTTGGGCGCCAAAAAGACTGTTGTGGTTTAACCCGGCTGGCAGCTAAACACCACACAGCCGTTCGCTCACCCTCCCCCCTCCCTCTCTGGGATGGGGGAGAGAAACGGGAAAGTGAAGCCTGTGAGTTGAGATAAAGACAGTTTATTAAGACAGGAAAATAATAATAACAATAATAATAATAATAGTGATAATGGTAATAGTATTAACAATAATAATGTGTAAGAAAACAAGTGATGCACAATGCAATTGCTCACCACCCGCTGACCGATGCCCAGCCTATTCCCGAGCAGCCGGCCCCCCCACCCCGGCCAGCCACCCCTATATATTGTTTAGCATGACGTCAGATGGTATGGAATACCCCTTTGGCCAGTTTGGGTCAGCTGTCCTGGGTCTGTCCCCTCCCAGCTCCTGCTGCACCCCCAGCCTGCTCGCTGGCAGGACAGAGCAAGAAGCCGAAAAGTCCTTGGCCTGGTGTAAACACTGCTCTGCAACAATTAAAACATCAGCATGTTATCAGCGCTCTTCTCATCCTAATCCAAAACATAGCACCCTACCAGCTACTATGAGCTACTTAACTCTGTCCTAACTGGAACCAGGACACCCACACATGGAGCTGTCTGACCACTCTTAAAGCAGACATCTGTGGAAACTGGCAAACAAGTACAAAAACAAATCCAAGCGATCCAGGAGATCCTGTCAACTTTTAAACTGTTCTTATACAAGAGCACACCTGGAAGCCGCACACTCTTGGACTGATTACCAGAGGGAACTGCAGTTATATGGGCAGGCTAAAAAAACATTGGACACATAGGAAGATGAAATTCCTCAAAAAATAGTTGGCAGCAGTTTGTCACCACTTTTTTATCCTTCACATGGAGAAAAAAATCTGCTTGTAATCATGTATAAGCAAAGAATCACTTAACTAATTTCCGCAAAGATATTCTGGAATCAGTATTGCTGAAATTACACTGCCATGAAACCTATAGAAAAACCTATAGAATTGAATCAGGATTTCCCTATTATGAATTCTAATTTCAATTTGACAAAAGAGCATTATGCAAAAGTTCAAAGGCTCTAGAAAGGTTATCACTGACAATATAACAACCTATTATTTTCCCCATACGTGCTAAATTCTTTTCACGACTGGAAAGTCATGCTTTCACAAAATCTCAGTGGCTTAGGGAAGACAGGAGTCTAATTCTCCCACTTCAACAGTATAATACTGTCTTTAAATGGCTGGAGAGTTAGAGAAATGTCAGCCTTGTATCAGCACAGGTTGAAAATGCCCATACAAAGCCAATAAAAACAAAGGAGACTGCCATTGCATTTTGATCAGGCTCCTTCTGTATAGACTTAACAGTTCATCATTCATATACAGATAAATACATGTTTTTGCTTTTCAGGTGGTTTTATTTATTTGCATGCTAGGTTTCCTGTAACTGCCCACATGTAGTTTTCAGTATATAGAGAGAAATATAACTACCCAGCTTTTTAACCTGTCCCACATATTTGAATCGTTTCCAAAATGCTTGATGAAATTGTGTACCAAGTGCAAGGTGAAAGGCAAGCTATACTAAAAGCCTTAAATTGTTTAAATTACAAAAACAAAAATAGAGAATTTCATCTCACAGTCCCACCTGTTACTATTGCTTCCATTTCTCCTATCCCTCCCTCTCCACGTATCACAGATCCATCTGACTGATCTCCACAGGCAGGCTTTTATTTCCTTCTCAGAGACAACATCTCAGTTCTAGCATGTTTTTCACATATGGAAGGTAGAGGGATCTGGAGGTTGGTATATCCCTGATGCTAAATCGAAATACAGACTACTACAAGCAGCTTGCAATGGAGACCAGACAACTCTGACATGATAGCAGGAAGACAGCAGTAGAATTTGCATCCCGTTACTAAAAGAGATCAAGGAAGATGCATCTTTTTGATGCAAGGTTACACATACAGACAAGGAGTTGTGAGGCAGCCTTTAAATGAAGATCTGACACCTATTTAGAAGCTACATTAATGAATAAGTAAAAGTTACGGGCTCAATGACATTCTTTGGCTCTGTAAAGCAGAAAGTCAGATTTGACTGCCATACGGGTCTTCTCCAAACTTGAAAAGAAAGAATACAATTTTAGCTGAAAATACTAGCTTGAAAAGAGGTAGAGGCAAGCTAAGGGTATTATTACACGTGATATTGCAGTTAGCCAGAGAACATTAGGAGAAAACGATGTGGTCTTCCTTGTGGAGTTAGCATTTATTCTTGTTCTCCATAGATCATGAATAAAAACCAATCATGAAAACAAAACCAATATCATTTTCTACTACACACCTATAGCAGTTCACAGCAGTTCAAAGGCACTCTAAAATAAAGTATTGATCAAACAGACAGCTCTACCATTTTTCATGTTTTACAGTCCTTCCAGAGTGGAGAACTCCCCTCCCCCCCAGACCTCAGTGTATTAGGAAAGAAATAAATTACCTGTAACCAAAGTCTGTCACTTGAACTGAATTTCCCATTGGCAGTACACTGAAAAGTAGCAAATTGTCCTGCATTGACTTCCACACTCTGAAGACGCAAGAAATGGGGAGTTTTTGCTGTCGGAAGAAGAAAAGGAATTTATGCAACATGGAAATACTGGCTATGATTAATACATGGAACGTATTTAATGGCCCGACTTTAAAAGATTCAAATCACTGACTAGACATTATATTTTAGATTGTTTTAATTTTATTATTTTATTGTTTTATACCTGGGAAAGAGCAGAACAGAAGGGTGCTATTTAATTGTTCCTGCTGTGTGAATTACCTTAGCTCAGCATCTCTTTGGCAATAACAAACTGTATTAATACAGATGATATTGAAAACTAATTGATGTTTTGAACCAAAATCTATTAGATACTTACATTACTGACTAGACAAAACAGTAAGAAGTTGAGTGATGTTGTCAGGGAAACAGGTATTTCCTTTTAACCAGGTAGTATCTACAGAGGAGATGCTTTAGAATTGTAGTGTACCAAACAGCTAGAATGCCAACATAACACTTCTCATCAACCACAGCTATATTCTTTAAATACAATTATTTTCAACAACACTGCAGAAAGCCAAAATACAATGCATTCTCCATGCCAATGCTTACTTTTCATTTAGAAAGAGAAAACACTCCCAGTGAAAATGAAAGCAATACAGCTGCAAATAACCTAACAAATGAAACCGATATTCAAACAAGAACCATGTCTACTGAAGGAGGAAAGACAGCATGTGTATTTTTGTTTTACTGGAAAGAGTCAACAACATGACACAGAAAAGATAGAAATTTGACACAGAAACTCACCCTTGAAAAGGCATTACTGCCCAGCCATTCAAATCCTACTGCAGACAAGGAGAATTTTTGCACTGTCTATACTAGCAGATAAGCTAGGCACGGAACATTGCTTTCAGTCATGGAAATGTTAGTACTAGCAATAAACTAAGAAACCAAACACACGCTTTCTAGCAGAGCATTGCAACTGTTTAAAGTGTTGATGACATTTTCTTAGAAGAGCTTATCACTGGGACAAATTACA
Source organism: Anser cygnoides (assembly GCF_040182565.1). Lineage (NCBI taxonomy): Eukaryota > Metazoa > Chordata > Aves > Anseriformes > Anatidae > Anser > Anser cygnoides. The sequence goes on from NC_089874.1 coordinate 110,068,438, forward strand.
GTTTTTCAGGAGTATATAAACAACCAGCTACCAGAATTCCAGAAAACACATTATTTAATATCCAGCATAAGGCAGTATAAGAAGCAGGAGATGGAATAAAATCGCCCAAGTTAATATTTAACTAAAGGAGGAAATGTTTTCATAACAACTGCTCTTTTAGCAAATTTATTAGACATGGTGCTTTTCTTTTTTTTAAGCACTTCCCAATGGAATTAGGACTGACAGACTTTAGGCCAAAGTCATCCTCTTCTTTGCCTACCAGACTATTACAGTCTGACTATCCAGTAAAATTCTCCATCAAGTTCCCTATTTCTCAGTCACTTTTTCTATTTCTTTTTCTTTCCCATCTGCTTTTACCCCACTTATCTTTAACTCAGTCCTCCTGAACTCTGGAAGAATGCCTTTCTGAATTATGCGGTATGGTGTAAGTAGAAAGGGTCTTTAGTTTTTTTTTAAAAAAGCAAACACACACATTGATGTAAAACCTCCAACCAACCAATCACCACAACACATGCGTTTTGTGTCTACATGCAGGCTTGCTTACTACTTGGTCTTTGCCCATGCTACCCTGACAACTCCCTAGTATGTATTTTTCCCATTGCAATTTTTGTTTAAAAAGTTAATCATTCCAAAAAGTATTTTTCTGGCAATATACAGGAAGAATAATCATTACAAGTCTTGCAAGGTTTTATCTACAAGATAGTTTAATTCCAATTCTTACACTTTTTTCAATTTTCTTGTAGAAAATGTAACTAGCTTGATGTCTTAATGGTTGGAAAAGATCTTGGAGGTCTTTCCCAACCTAAGTGATTCTATGATTCTAGGAAAGAACTGTTTCTTAAAGCTTCTGTATTGTATCATTGTCGAATTAGAACTCTACAAACTATGGGGTATAACTCGGTCTCCCCATCAGTGAGAGCTACTTGCAGGTTTACAGAACAAATGCACAGATCAAACTTCTCAAAATCTGCGTAAGAAAAATTACTATGCTGATAAAGTGATGCTTTAGACTTACCCTAGCCAAACCAAAGATATAAATTCAAACTGCAAAAGCACAAATACTGCCTAACAACATGAGAGCCTGCTGTGTTTATTAGAACTAAGTGATTCAGAAATAACAGCTGCTGAGTCTGCATAACTGTCTCCATGTTTCGAGAAATGTCTGTGTCTTCTTGCCACTAACACTAAAACAATTTTTATAAGGTGCTCTAATATTAACTGATAAATCACTTTTTATTTTAAATTGCAGCTTTTACTTATAAACCACAAAGAATGCATACAGTTACAATATATCATAAAAAGAGGGTGAACAATTACACAGAATTTGGTGCCTTTTTCCCCACTTGGTTGTTTGGCAGTAAGACTACAACCTACAACTTAATGTATGACCTTAGTAAGTCTTATTTAACCGATAGCAATTATATGAAATAATTTTCTCTAAGTAGTCTGTTAAAAGATACCTGTATTATTATATTAAAGCTTTAATTCACAAGGTTTTATTTTTATATCAGTTTTAAAAGAACTTAGGATAGTTAAGTGTTACACATCCTTAATAAGGGGGAAATTAAACATATTTGAAAAATAAGGAATGCAAAAAATGCAGAAATTTAGCTATTATCCTGAAGTATACCTGGAAATGTATCCTAAATCTTATTTAGTAAAGCTACAGCCATGAGCCATCTGAGTTTTCTTCCTTTTACGCTTTGGAAAAGTAGTCACATACATTCAATTCAGCTCTTGCATTCTTCATCCCCCTCATTAATGCCTCAGCTTATAGCTATTGAATTTTTGATGCTGACAGAAAGCTGTTCTACAAATCTTCATGATTCTTGTTCTGAAGGAGTCATTAGATGACCCAGGTAGGGTCTGGGGTTCATGCCTAGTGTTCTACACAAGTCGCATATAGGGTATGTTTTCTCAGCCAGTGTGGTGTTCAAATGCTAGCAACATTATGTACATACTCAGCTTATTTTTACAGTAGTGACATTGTTTTCTGACAATTTCAGTATCATTTGCTCAACATTTATGGAAGCGCAGTAGCACATTCGGTTTAGAGGGATGACTTTAAAATAGTATGTAGGTACTTACTACAAGGATGTCCTAAAACTTTCACTTCATCAATAGCCACATATCCAGGGTGACCTGAAGTTACCACTTCAAAAACAACCTGAGAAGTGAGAAGAGAATTTCAGTTAGCAGTTTTGTAAAAGAGGAAATATAAAAATACTTTGTTATGGAAAAATACACCAACTCTTTCAACATGTTGAGAACTCCTTGAAAAAGAAGCACAATCAGAAAAGCTTCAAAATGTGTTGTTGTTATTAAAAAGGGCCAGGACATAAATCACATTTTTGTGTTTATTCCGTTTTTGGAGATTTACCAGTGTGGTCATATATAGCTCACAAGAGAAATAACTACGCTCTCTTCCCCCTTATATTTGGTTTGCTAAAATAGTTATCTAAAAATCGTCTTAAGCATTAAAATTCATATTTTATTTTTAATTCTTTCACTTGTGGAACACAGTCCTATTTTTATTTAATAAATGATAATTCTGCAGTATACAGAGCTTTATACAGTATCAGACATAAGCATACCTATTTTCATGAATGTATTTTCCACGCTCTTAATCTTCCACCAAATGCAGTGAATTAAGTTAAGCAGATCCATATGCCACAGTTTGTTTAATGGCTATAAATAGGTCACAAAATAAATGGACTGTTCTTGTCATTTGAATTAAGCACACTCAAAAGTAAACCTCTCCAAACTTTGGCAGCCTTAGCTTTAACAGCCCAAGAATGTTTATGTGGAATAGAAGAAAACACGCCAGTAACATTTGCAGGTACATTTCCAAAGCAATGGACAAGAAATTCATGCTCAAATCCAGGTTGTGATTTATTATCCTTTTTTAAAAATACTTTCCTTTTGCTTGGAAAGTTAACCCTCATTTCCTCTTTTAACTAGTCTTATGAAGCACACTGAGGACAGTAAAGTTTTGAAACTACTTTTCACGTATATATTACATTTGACCTTGGAATAAATGTAGAAGGACACTGTGAACCATAATCTTTACTGCACTTATTTCAGCAGAAGGTGATACATAATGCAAGCAAGGACAACATACAGCCCCATAATATTATATCATGGTTTCCTGCTGCTGGTAGAACCCTGATCCTGATTTTACAACAAACCTTGAGGTAAGCTAATTCTTTTATCATCTCTTGCCTCTGCTTTCTCCAGTCTTTCTTGTTGCCTCATCAGTGGACACCAGTCCTCCTCTTTTCTCCCAAATATCACAAGATTCTTCCTAAACTCTGTCTGTCTGTCTGTTTTTCTTTCTTAAACTCATCCACCACACAGTTTTTGCAGAAACAAGTTCTGCATGACAGATTGCTCAGTCACAAACCCCTGCCTGTGGCCTTCTAAATGCTTGAAGGCACTCTGATGGCACTTAAAAGTTGATAACTGCCAATCCAGAGGAACAGAGTGGACAGGCTATGTACTTGGCTCCTTGTGTGCAGTAGAGTACCCATAGCAAGACCATTCAAAATTTCAAAGTATCTCTTTCCTACAGAGAACACTTTTCTGGTGGAACCAGCCTGAGGAACTACCTCAGAAAGCAGAAATAAGAGAACATACTTCTTGAAGAATAACTTCAATTTAAAGACCTGGAAGAGCCTATGAAATGATAGTCATTATTACCCTCATCTTAGCAGGCTTGAAATAAAAATACAGAAAGACTGGTGACTTGCACAAAGTAACCTCGAGTTTCAATGACAGCACAAGACTGAAGAAAATGGTTATGCTGGTGCCTTTGGAGGAAGGAGGAGAATGCTACATTTCTTGAGGAGCTACCAAGACTACTCAAAACAGAATAGGTCTGAAAGACTCTAGGGCATGAAAATTACTGCATAGTGCTGGGAAACTGCAGTTACTTCCAGGGATGTTACAACACAGCAGTGAAGAACAGGGAGTAGACAGCCAGGTCTCAGAAATAGTGGAAAAGTGCCAGGGGAAATATGCTGCCACTAAGAACGTCACTGAGCACACTCAATCCAAGGGGGGAGGCAAAGACCAGCCTACAAAAACCCAGAGGGCTCGGGACAGGTGTGTAAAAATCTTCTTGTTTCTCTCCTGCATTCCCTGGTTGCTTTGAGTTTCCTCTGTGAAGAAGAAAAAAAAAAGAAAAAAGGGAGAAGGAGAAGGAGGAGAAGGAGGAGGAGAAAGAGGGGAAGAAAAAGTAGAAGTAGAACAAGAAGAACAAGAAGAAAAAACTAAGCTAACTGCCTAATTTTTAATGAAATAGAACATTTGTTTGTTTGTTTTTGTTTTATCTCATTTGGGAAACTGACTACAAGGAGGTCTTCACAAAGCCACCTGAAAAGTCTACTTGGAACTATAATCCTATCACTGCAGAGGACAGGAGTTTTTTCAGGCTCTTCATTTTCAGATATGCTAAATTGTACAAAAGTACAGGAGGTATTTGCACATACATACCTTTGAAGCAGTCAGCCAAATCTTAAGTTTTCTGCTAAAAATATTACTGTCAGATAATGGGGATTTAATAAATTTTTTACAAAGCTAATTAAAAGGGCCTTTTACAAAGAATTATCTGGCTTCCAACAAAACCAAATACCTAAGTAGAAGATCTCAAAATAATTTCTGCAATTCATAATTGGGGAGCTTAGCTACAGGTTCTCTGATAAGTTTTAAGTACTTCATTATTGCAATATAATCACAGAAAAAGCTTGTAGATCCTGAACACAAACCAGTTCATTTGGTTCACTGTCAGAAACAACAACCTCAAAATAACTAAGTCTTGTGACTTAATACTTATGACAACATTGAATGACTCAATGAGTGATCTAAAATATTCTGCTTTATCTCTAGACGATATACCAAAAATGTCATTACCACAAATAAGCCAGGCAATGTATGAAGGAACTGTCAACTGGACATAATATTAAATTACAATTATTGTCACAAAAGAGGGCAAGTTCCAAGGAAAAGTAATATAGGTTGAAATATTGTCAAGTTAATCAGGCTTCTTTTATGAGCAATATCCAAGCTGATATCAATCTACCTGACCATAAGTTTGGGTCTTTTCTGACAGAAAACATGCTTTTTTTTTAGCAAATGGAAAGAGACACTATAGCCAGCAATGACATACCATAGCCAAAAAGACATCACTGACATGCCTTTTTCTTCATGTATTCAAGAATGCGACGCATACCACAAGTAATATAATTTCCCATCTGTTCACAGGCTGTAAAATACTATCACCTTCTGTATCCAAATCCACTATTCTGTTTTATTTAAATTAATAAATTAAGATTATGGACTAAAAAATCTGCTTACATGAGCACGTTCCCCTTTTACAGTGAAAAAAGTAATATGATGCTACAGATGGCATGGTTCTGAAAACCCCAGTGAGGGTACTGCTTGCTGTAGGGGAGTGCTCAGGACTGGACCTAGAAGCACTCCTGGTAACTCATTTTTCCACTGAAAAGCTGTCGGGGCCGTCAGGACTATTCACAAATCCAGATCAGTTTTGCTAATAATTTCCCTAGAAATAAAACCCAGCAACTTATTTCATGTCCAGATTTCTCTAACATATCATATTTTAAAAGTCACTCGTTTAGCAAAATTTTGCCTTTTTACCCCAGACACCAAACTCTGCATTTCCTCCCAGCTTCTGCAACACCTGCGGACAATATTACAGACTGGTCAAAATAAAGGCGACATCCCAGCAGGCTGGGCAGCCCTTTGATTCTTCAGCCTCATTATTCCGTCATCTTATCAGGCAGGAAACAACTGGTTAAAACATCGAATCCGTCTGTTCAGGAAAAACCTGGGCCGAGTGCTGGCCTGGGAGCTATTTTACACCCAGGCCTGCCTCCTGGGCCTGCCAAACAGGAAGCAGGGACACGGCCTAACATGGCGCGTCCCTGCTCCACTGAAGGGCAAAATTAGCTTCTCGTTCCTGCCGCTTCCCCCTTCTATGTATGAACAAAGGAAAGGGGCTGCTCACCAACGTGAACGCTTGCTCCTGAAAATGTGCGACTCGCGATAACTTGCCCGCTCCCCAGAACAATAGGAATAAATAGTTTTTGTTAGCACACAACATCGCTTCATAAATTCCTGCCTTTGTTGTTGCAAAATCACAATGCTTTTAGTCAAAAGGTGGATTGTACCTAATGTAAACACTCCCTACTTCACAGGACTTAAAATAGTGCTTTGTGAAAACAAGGAAGAAAAAGGACTGTTGGGAAAGCTCCATAACGTCAGGCTCCTTTTCTGCTCCCCGGGAACCGGGCCGAGACGTGCTTGCTGCCTTCTCCTCGCTGCCTGCTCTGCTGTACCCCCACAGTGTGCTTTTGCTTGGTTATACTGGACACCAGCGATTACAAAGGTGCTGGGAAGTGGCGATGTCTTGTGGCCCTGAGGGTTGAGCAACTTCTCTCTCCCCTTTTGGACCTGTCCTAGGACTGCCCCCTTTGTTACTGGGGCTACGGCTGCCTCTTCAAAGCCACCTCAATGGAGATTTCTGACCTGGTCCTTCACAGACCATGCACAAACCTCTCAGAGCTTATTTACTTGGGCTCTCAGCAGCGTTGCCACACCTACAACGTGGTTAGGCCTCACTGGTTAGGAATTTATTGTATGCCATTTGTGCCCCCATCTATCACTCCTACACAACTACCATTCAGCACTCAAAAGAGCACTTCAGCATATTAAACAACATTTAGGTGGTTGCTGCCAACCTGAGACTCCACAGAAACCTCTTAAGGGTGAACAGCAATAAAAACTGAGCTTGTAATATTCAGGCTTATTACATCTCGCTCTTCTTGTTTGTTTTTAAATCAGTTGTGGTTGAACATTTCTCTACTGAAGGCACTGAAGTTTTCTTGGTTTAGGAACCAGGGATGGGAAAAAATACCAGGTCCTTGTTTATATGACAAAAAAGCATGTCTGCTTACTCTTGGACCTGTTTACATTGCTTTGTTTTTTTAAATTTAGATATGTGGTCTGCCGTGACGCATCCTTCTCAAAATACCTACTCCTAAATCACACAACTCAGTGAAGAAGAGCTATTTAAGATTTGTGACCAGTAGTGGCTCAAAAGGCAATATGCATTTCAAAGTTTGAGTTCAAAGCACAGTTCAAGGACCGTAGGCGTGCAGTTTAATGCAGCGCATGCAACACATGAGAACGTGAGCGTGACCTTCACTGCGCAAGAAGCTTCATTCTTTGTCCTAGCTGGTGACTGAAGTACGTTGCATGAACAGAACTCCAAGTACAGCCTGTATAAAGCAAGGTCTGAAAGAAATGAAAGTTTAAGTCCAGATTTGAAAGGCAGGTCGGATCTACTGCTTCTTATTCCCTAAACTCCTAATTTACAGGGGAAAGTGTCAGACTGGTAAAGGGTAAATCTCATCTTAGTGTGAAGTGATATCATATAACTTCTTTGTGTCCTTACTGAAAAAGAATTCAGGAATTACTACCTGGCACTTATTTCATTTTCTAATTTCAGCTTCAGAGGAAATTATGTTTAGAGAAGGTGTAGCAGCATATAGAGTAGCGTACTCCACTGGAAATTATTTTTAATCATTTCAGTTCCAATTCTGGATTTTAAAACTGCAGTGTTTGTTGTTTTATTTAATCAAGATTTTTTTCAGCTCAGTGCTGCCATGACTGACTCCCAGCAAATTACAAAACAAGTAATTCAAAATATAGAAAGTGATAGGGGGATAGTGGGTAACTTGCTATGGTGCTGTGCCCCATAGCCTGCTTGCAGGGTTAGGAGCTGGAAACACAAGTCTCTCACCAAACTCAACTCTGCAGTGGCATTTCACATATTATAAAGATATAAAACTGTAAATGCTTGAAAAATGTAAAATATATTTCAAACACTACAAATTGGTCTGAGAATCATTAAGTAACCAGAAAGGGAAAAAAGAAGAATAGAGAGAGGAGAAAAAACAACTCTGAAATCAACATTTTTCTTCTCCCACTACAGGATTCAAACAAGGAAAAAAATCAAAACATTAAAGGGAACAAAACTAAAAATCTCCCACCCTCTCCTCATTAGAGGAGTAACCTTTTCAGCACTAACTTTTATCAAAACCCATCAATTTTAGGGCCTTTCAACCTACTGAGACTGGACGCCAAGAACCTAAAAACAATCTCACTACTTACAGACATCTACATAGCATTTAATCCTCTTTTTCTGTGTACATCTTAATTCTGTTCCAGTATGGAGGAGGTTGACAGAGAAGCCTTACTGTTTGCAGGCCACCTAAAATGGCATGATGAACTCCTTCCCTAACACAAAGACTAGCTCCTCTAGAAAAATCTTAGCTACTATGAAACAAATAGCTCAGAGACCAGGAGCCACAGCAGAAAAGAACAAGCTGTGCTGATTATCTTTGACCCTCAAAAGGTGCTTGGCAGCTTGAACCTGTGTTACTGCAACTATACTGTAATCAGGAGCTGGACTGCAGCGTAGACATACCCTAAAGTTAAAGGCAGATAGATGTTAAGCAGTAGCACTTAGAAGACCATTAATTAAGGAATTAATGTATCTTAATCAGCAGAATACTTCACAATTTAAGTTTAAATATGCAGTAATTAGACTACAATTAGTGTTGTTACATGCAGGTTATCACTGTGATTTATATACATAGTACAGCTTTCATATGGGGTGAAACCTACACAAATAATTACATAGTAAAAAGAAAAGTGTACACTAAGAGAAATTAATGTCTTTGTTCAGAGACTGTACTTCTAAAGAGTCAATTCTAAATGGAAACCCAATGTGAAAGGTATTAGCAAACTTGGATAACTGGTGTTACAATAATAAAACACTACTAATTATTAAATCTTTTGAATGCTTTGCATATATGTGTTAATAATATGTGGTTTAAACAAATAAATCTTTAGAAGTTGGATTAAAATTCACTCCACACTACATAATCTAATTTCTATCAGCTACCATTAGTGGGAGTTATTTTGCCTACGTTCTTCATGAATCAACAGCAAAATAGACTAACACCATTGTGTTTTTAAGCATCCTGGGTTGCATAAATATTACAACTCTGGAATGTTACCATACAATTTGTCTCTAGTACATTTTGGTTTCATTTGCAGCTAGACACCTTGTAGGTGTCCTATTAATGGACTGGAACTATACAGTATTCACAAATATGCAGATGCCTATGTGAATACGCAATTTAAAACACAGCAAAGCAAATCAGAAGACTACAGTGTTTTCTCTCTTCATCTACTAAAGCAGAGCCTTTTCCTGAACACTACTTCTAGGAAACTACTAGCCTTCATACATGAGAAGTTAAAAAGGCTGCTATCTTTCCTTATTCTCAGCAGACTGTTCTTAGTTTTGTGCAATAAGGTCAGCCAGCCGCAGATAATCCCTGGGAGAAAGTTTTGTAGCTTTTGGATTTTATGTAAAAAACACATGGTTTTGTGACAAAAGAGCTCAGAATTTTGGAATCAAAAGAGTAAGAGCTTAGGAAACAGAACCAGTGCTAGACACATATCAGATAGGCCCTTTGCTTCCTCCCACCACACATTAAGCGATCTGAGCTCCCACCTAACTTGGACATGTTCTCACAATGCTCACATACATCCTTTCTCCTCCTCCCGCTCTTCTCCCAGGTGATGCAGCTAACTTCCCACCTCCCCCCAAAACAGACTCCACGATGAAGAAAGAGCATGGAAACAGATAAAAGGAGTTCAGAAGAGCAAGTGCCAGATTCTGCACCTGGGATGGGGCAACCCTGGCTTTATGTACAGACTGGGGGACAAGATGTTGGAGAGTGGCCCCACAGAAAGGGATCTGGGGGGTTTTATTGACAGCAAGCTGAACACAAGCCAGCAGTGTGCCCTGGCAGCCAGGAGGGCCAACCATGTCCTGGGATGCATCAGGCACAGCACGGCCAGCCGGTCGAGGGAAGGGATTGTCCCGCTCTGCTCTGTGCTGGTGCGGCCTCACCTCGAGTGCTGTGTGCAGTTTCGGGTGACGCAGTATAAGAAGGACATAAAACTGTTAGAGAGTGTCCAAAGGAGGACTACAAAGATGGTGAAGGGTCTGGAGGACAAGACGTATGAGGAGCAGCTGAGGTCCCTTGGTTTGCTCAGCCCCGAGCAGAGCAGGCTGAGGGGAGGCCTCATGGCGGCCTGCAGCTCCCTCACGAGGGGAGCGGAGGGGCAGGCGCTGAGCTCTGCTCTCTGGGGACAGCGACAGGACCCGAGGGAACGGCATGGGGCTGGGACAGGGGAGGGTCAGGCTGGGGGTTAGGGAAAGGTTCTGCACCCAGAGGGTGGTCGGGCACTGGGACAGGCTCCCCAGGGCAGGGGTCACAGCACCGAGCCTGCTGCAGTACAAGAAGTGTTTGGACAATGCTCTCAGACACCGGGTCTGTTTTTTGGGTGGCCCTGTGTGGAGGCAAGAGTTGGACTCAATGGTCCTCGTGGGTCCCTTCCAGCTCGGGATATTCTGTGATTATATGATTCTATGAGAAACAATGAGAAATTGCAAGTGTCACCAGGTGAGTGAGGAAATTGCATTAGAGATTTCTGAGAGAACAGAAGCAACCAAAATAGAGGTGACTGACCACAAGCTATGAAATTGAGAGCTTCCTCAAGAATAAATTATCTTATCTACATAAAAACCAGTGAAGCTATACTATTTTATACTAATTCCTTGGGCCTCCACAGATATTGCTATAGCATAAGACATTTTGGCACATCAGCTAAATTGCAGTATGTTAGCAGGTATAATTTCAGACCATATGCAGCAAATGCAAAGAAAATGAGTTACTATATCCCTCAGCGAACAAAGTACAGATTGTGTCAAAATATCTATATTTTCAGAAGCTAAGAAAGTACATGGAGTCCATTACTGACAGACTCAGGTGTCTATTACGTATCAGCTAATGCATGGTAATTTCTCAAACCGCAGTACCTGATCCAAGCGTATAAGGGTTCACCTGTGAATAAGGGTGAACGTACACAGTTCAGATCTCAAGGGGGGAATTGGATTAGTAAGGTTATCTTTCTATTTCAATGTTCAAATATCCATATTCCTCAGATATCAGTTAGATGTATCATGTTGTTAGAAATCTGACACAGATTATTATTATTATTACCAACAACAGATTTAAAACTCTTTGGGCTTGCTGTATTTTTTATCAAAATTTTAATTTAGCTTAAAATTTACTAGTGAAAGTATAGGCTTCTTCTCTTAAAATTCCCTTGTCCACATTATCATTTTGGTTCAGAGCTTTAGCGAGACTTTGAAGCATATTCTTTATTTTCACTGACTGTTCACAGAGCAGTTTGGCTGCATCCAAACCGGACTCTTTTCAGAAGAAATTACATTGGAATTTCCTCTACTAACTCAGTACAAACCCAGGTGGGGACATTATAGAATAACAGAATCATACGTTGGAATCATCATTTAGATTGGAAAAGATCTCTAAGACCATCTAGTCCAACTTTAACACTGCCAAGTCCAGCATTAAACCATGTCACTAAGCTCTATGTCTAACATGTTTTTTGAAGACCTCCAGGGATGGTGACTCAATTACTTCCCTGGGCAGGCTGTTCCAATATTTCACAACCCTTTCAGTGAAAAATTTCCCTAATATCCAACTTAAACCTCACCGGCGCAACTTCAGGCCATTTCCTCTTGTCTTATCACTTGATGCTTGTGAGAAGAGCCTGTACCCCACGTTTCTGTAGCCTCCTTCAAGGTAACTATAGGAACAATAAGGAACAATAAGGTCTCCCCTAAGCCTTCTTTTCTCCAGACTAAACAACCCCAGCTACCTCATCCGCTCCTCATAAGACTCGTTCTCTAGACCCTTTACCAGCTTCGTTGCCCTTCTTTGGACATGCTCCAGCACCTCAATGTCCTTCTTGTAGTGAAGGGCCCAAAACTGAACACAGTACTCGAGGTTCAGCCTCACCAGAGCAGAATACAGAGGGACAATCGCTTCCCTGGTCCTGCTGGCCACACTATTTCTGATACAAGCCAGGATGCTGTGGGCCTTCTTGGCCACCTAGGCACACTGCTGGCTTATTCAACGAGCTATCAACCAATACCCCCGGGTCCCTTTCCGCCAGGCAGCTTTCCAGCCACTCTCCCCCCAACCTGTAGCATTGCACAGGGTTGTTGTGACCCAACTGAAGCACCCAGTACTTATGATCCAGACCAAGGCAAAAGCGACACAGTCGCATGTTCACTCAGCACCTGCAAAATATACACGCACCGTCTAACTCTCCTGAACCACACAGAAAGCTCACAAATCCCCCCAGGAGATGCCATGTTACCAAGCACCCAGTTATATCCCATGTCAGCCACGAAATTGTCTGTGGGATGCTCTGCTCTTCTATTGTCCACCGAGGCTAACAACACAGACCACTCCTCATTTCATTCAAGACAGAAAGGCTCTTTGACACCACTGGAGGACATTCTCAACACTGGCATCAGAATCGTAATATAGGGCCCACAACCTTGCTGAAAGGTGCCCTTTCAGCTTGTGAGAGGTAAAGTTGTGGCTAAACCAAGCTTGGACTCTGTGGTCGGGATATGGCCTCATGCTCCAGAGAGGCAATTAGTACACAGTTTCTCCCACAACGCCGAGGAGAACCTGTGCTTTGTTCTTCTGGAAAAGGTGCCAGTATCCCTCCATCGAGTCTACGTCCAGTTACGGAGGATCAACACCATGAGTCCTTCCAGTGAAGTTTGCTGAACTGTCCATAAACTTACCCTGGATCCCCTTCAAGAACCCCTTGATGAACTGTAGTGATTCCTAGACACCTTGGGCAGAAACCCGCACTGGGTGTGAACACGTACCCTGTCAGTACTCCCTACACAACCCAGGAACACACTAATAGACGCAAGAAGAAATGACGATTCCCAGATCTCTGTCACCGCTACAGTGCACCTGCCCAGTTTGAAGCTGGTTAGCCAGCAACCAGTATGAATCATGGATTGCAAGGACAGTGAGCAGTCACACTCTTAAACAAAGGAAAGTGGGACTTTGTTCAGGGATCCTGAATTTTTACACAAGAATGGCAAAGTTGTGGTGCAATCCGACAGGAGATCAACTCAACAGCGTGCTTTTTTGGGTCTTTTTTGCACCCACTGCCAGGTATCCCATGTTCCAAGGACACAATGGTCAATTGTGGGTGAAGCAATCACAGGGGAAAGGACGCCAGAAAGTAATTCAGCTTGTGTGTTGTTTTATTCCTTTGAGAAAAAAAACGGTTCAAAAGGAAGAGCTTCAGTTCCCTTGAGACATATTCACAAATCAGCTGCTGCAGACAGAAAAGAAAGTCCACTATTACCCCACAGAGTATCTTCCATTGGACACTGCCAAACTCATTCTGAAAATATGGATGGGGCAGCAAACACCTGGTCACTCATGCCACATGGGATCAGAAGTGGGACTCTACCACATGTGATACTGGTGGTCGGGGCATCGATGTAGGAATTAAGATGCTGTCACCCTCTGCATAACACACACACAGAAAGCACCGTGGAAGGACAACATTGCACTTCCTAGGGAGGTCTGCAGCTAAAGAACCCCTATCTTTGAGATAGCTTTCCTCCAGAAAGCTTCAAAGCATAGGTATAGGGACAAATTTTAGCCCATGGGACCAAACTAAATCCAAACCAAGCTTTCCACATTGCAAGTGAAGATGACAGAGCCTGAACAACAACTTAGGTCTGCTCCTATTACAGCAAATCACTTGCTCATGTAGGCAAAGACTGTATTTTCATGGGAAGGAGAAAAATTGTTGAACTACTGTACAACAGTAAATAACTCTATAATCTTTAAACTTTCCTACAGAGAAGCAGCACTCTAAGGAACTGGCAAGTGAAATTCTCACTAAATCTTTAGGACGTAATCAGAAACACATTCCTACGATAGTAACTGTTCTATTTACGATTAGCATTGGACAGAACAAATGGATATTGCATTCAAACTGAAGACTCAAACTGAGGATTCAAAGGACTCTGCTGATTCTAAAGCAACAAGTATTGCCCATCTAAATCAAACTTGAAGACTCTACTGCAGTAAAATCTATCGACATTCAATTCCAGCATCCCTATGAAATGAAAGAATGAGTGAATTTATTATAGAGAAACCAAGGTGATTGACTGGAATCAATGGCAAAATTTCTGAATTGTTTCAATCTGATTATTTCATCTGCGTTTAAAGTGTGTGTGTGCATACATCTCATACACTTCTATAAATATATGTAAACATATAAACACACCCATATTCATGTAAAAACATTTAGCATCATCTGCAAAAATGTAATTAAGATAAAGATCAACAAAACGCACTGAAACATATTTTGATTTAAAGTCAAAATGGTAATTAAGAGCAGGTGCCTACTATGAGGAACAAAAATTCACAAAAAATAGAGCATACCTGATAAAAATGGGGCCAGAAAGTGCTAATTGCCAGTTCTGCTCTGTTCCAAGTGCCAGCAGTAGATGTGTTCCAGACTGGGTTACCAATAGGACCATCGTTAACTTTCACATATACATTCAAAATGCCAGGGCTAGATCCACTCTTGCTTGCAACATAATAGTGGAAATCAATACAATGTGTGTCATTTTCTTTTAGATGGGGCAGCAGGAGGTGAGCTTTCTGTCCTGCAAATCTCCCAGATGTATTCACCAACATGAAAGAACCTGCAAAACAAAGTCACTGTTTCAGTTTCTTCATTATTTTAATTTCTTCTTCCTATTACAACAATTCACAATTAAAGCATCATTAAACAAATGATCATTTTGCCTTGCTTCTGCTAATATAATAGTAATTTGTATTTAATCTCAAATTACTTTTGCGAATCTCAAGATAATTTTCCAAAGCTAGTAAATATTAGAATCCTTATTTTACATATGGAAAAAGAAAGGAAAATAAAACAACAACCCCCCCTGCGGTGATCTTCACTGCACTGAATCTACAGATGTTAGGAGAAAATCAATTGCAGGTGGCAACTATCTGAGCATTTCCCCATGCTGAGTCCCAGTGAAATCAGGGACAATTTTATGTGCATAGATGCTGGGATGCAGTAGCTAATAGAGATGTGGCCTAAAATGTTCTTAGCCACACTCCAGCTTACCACCAGCTACTTCCTTTACAAACGAAGTGTGGACACTTAATTATCCCTTGGTCTCAAGAGCTGAGAACAGAAGGAAGAACAGAAAATACCCAGCAAATTGTTAAGTTGTATAAAAAAAAAAAAAAAAGGTGGGCAGGGGGGGGTGGGGCTGGAGGGAATATTGCAGTAGGATCCTAACTTCAAAACCAACGAGAAATGTAAAGGTATAAACAAAGGCATACATAAAGTAACACTTGAACAACCCTCACAAGAGCATCCAGTCAACTTATGCTCTACTTTTTAGTGCCTATTAATGCATTTTATTGAAGTGTACCTTCAAAATAATCAACTTACAGAACAGATGTGCAATTTTAAATCTGAATGACTACACAGTCATTTCATTAGAATAATTAGAATAATACAAAGTGATTTTCAAGACATTCATATCACTGTGATGAAAAAACCCAAAGCCAAAGGAAAGAATTCTACTAATACGTATACTGAGATACCATAGAAGGAAATAAAATTAAACGTAATGTCTACTTTCAAACGAGGACTTCTCAATGCAACACAATGAAACATAGAAATAAAAAGGTATGTTAAACCCTGCATTTTTCATAAAAGTCCAAAGAAAATGGATATGTTATAGATGCATGCTAAAAATCCATAACTACATGCTTTTATAAAAATGCAAGCACACACATTTCTCAAGCAGTTACCAGAAAACAACCTTTTTTCTTTTTCAATTTGATGTGCAATGATACCCTGGAATTTGAATAGGATGCAAACTCTTAAGTCATTTCTGGAAATGGAATGTAAGTATCGAGAACTTCCATCCAGACTGCACCTTTATCTTAAGTAGGTTTAATTATTCAATAATACAGTTTTGCAGCTACTCTAAATTATTTATCAAGTATAACTTCTCATTAATTTTCAATCCAGACAAAATAATTGAGTTTCTAAAGTTGACAAAAACTTAAATGAAATGTGATACAAAGGAATCTGAATGTTTTACTACCTAAAAGGCAAAATAACATACTGGGACAATTCCTTATGCATTAGTAATGTAAGCCAAAGTCACTGAACATGCTTCTCCAATTAAAATCTCATACTACATTTAAAATTAATTTCAATTTTTCGGGTTCCTAATACTGGCTTTTCATATGCCCCTAAGTTGTTTTGTTTTGTTTTGTTTTGTTTTGTTTTGTTTGTTTGTTTGTTTGTTTAATTTTCAATTTAGCAGAAAGAAAGAAAGGAATATTCTTCAAGTGCTTTTCTATGCAAGGATTGGTTTCTACAGGCATCTGATTACAGTGTCCTTGAATCTCCAGTGCGTACGTCTATAGCTTGTTATTCCTTGCTGTGTTTCAGTAGTCTAAAATGAAGGAGGGCCCCAATCAGGAGAAAAAAAGAGCCCCCACCCCCACCCCCCAAGCACTGCAGATGCAGCAGCCAGGAGGTGGTATCCTTGCTCCTGACCTAGTGGCACGAGGACAGTAAGGAATGCTATTTATTATTTCTGCTGGCTTCACACACATGCTCTCCCTGTTTCAGCCTGTCACAACAGCACACCATTTTCATGCAGCATGCTCTATGTGTTTTTGACTTCTAACACAAACATCTTCAAATGTTTCAGTCCAGGAAGCATGAAATTAACTGCTGCAAAGACACAACAAGAAGACTCCTGTCCTCAGTTTCATGTGTACAGAGAAGACTAACCAAGTTAGCAGTACTCAGTCTTTCCACTCCTTTCTTTAGTAGGATGGTTCCTAAGCTGTGCATGGTCTTGGGATGGTCAAAGTACAAAATCTCCCTGTGCTGGTATTTTAGATCCTGTTGCTCAATAATTAACTAGGATGCTGAAGGGTGAAGAATGAATAGGCAGCCAGCTAGAACAAGAATTATTCCTGTTACATTACCAGTAACACATTTCTCCATAACACAACAAAAGGTTTAAAATAAAGCCCACTAAAGTATATCTGGGTATAAAGAGAAAGCACATAAATTTTACGTTTAGCCACGTGGATCTTTGCTTGAAGCACGCAGGAAATAAACCAATATTCCTTCCATCATTTAGGACGTACCCTGCTGTTCAATTAGTTCATTTCAACTTAAAATACAAAACCTTTGAAACAGTTATCATTTGCTATCAAGACAACAGTTACAGTGTTTGTGAGTTCATTAAAAACTATCTGGCCAGCTTTTTCTATCTTAACACTAAGAATGCTGTGGAGAAAAGTACATCTGTTCTTAGCCACCTTGAGATTTCAAACAAGCATCTACCTGATAACCCAACCAATTTTGTACCTGCTTGAGAGAAGTATCTTGTTAAGAACTATTTAGCTTCTATCATCCTGAATAATGCAGTATGGACTGCACAGCTGAACCATGTGACAAATTATCAGGAGCTTAAGAGAAGGAATATGGTCAGCCTATTTTGAATATATCTGTAACTCCCCTGTTGAAAGTGAAAAAGTACGAAAGAATGTCACCGTAAACGGTACAAATCTTACTTTCCCCTTTGTAAGAACACAGAATCTTTTAAGAGAACTAAATTAAGCTGCAGTGTATCTTTCAGATACGCTGTTTTAGTTTTTCTGCTAGGAAGTATCTGGCAAGCTCTTCCTACTTCATGAGGCAAGGAGTAGGAGACAGTGACGTAAATGCATCCTTTTAATTGTTTAACTGAACTACGGGCTGAATCTCAGGAAATGAGACACACAAAAGTGCCCCTAAACTCCACCAGGCAGCTCTTTTGGGACAGTCTAATCCCAGTCGCAAAGGCCTCACCAACCAACACTTCCAGAAGCTGAAGTTTCTTTTGTTCCAGCACATCTGCAACAGCACGTTCACTCACATTCAGTCATCTGGGGTATTCAGTCATCTAGCACGAGTTGATTAAGTAAACTGTGATAAGCGTGCTGTTTCAAACATAGCAACTTCTATTCTAAGCCTAAACAAAGCCTCTAGACAGCACTTAAGGTAATGTCGCCGATGAAACCAGGCATGTTAGAAGGTGAATACAGGAACACCTGAGCGTCAGAAAGATCCTGGCTTCAGAACAGAGAGCAACAGAAGAGACTTCTTGTATCAGGTGTGGGCATGGCAAGTGTGAACCAGAAAGAAACCCCCAAACGCCTGTACTTTAAGCTACCTGAAATCAGCCCACTTAATGCACAGCCATTTCAAGCTAGCGAAGGAAGAAAAACTTTGGAATTGCGTGCTTTGCTCGAAGTACAAGAATGTGCTGGCTGCCTAGGATAGCCAGCACAGCTCTTGTGAAGATAAATGCTTAGGTCTCCTTCTCCAGAAGGCCAGCTGGATGTGAAGCACGGGCACAAGAAGCCCCAGGTACACCCAACCTGCAGCTCATGGGCAAATCTAAACGTCAGAGGAAAGCTACCAATGTTCTGCGAGTGTGACTAAAGTTAATCCGAAAAAAAACAAGGGTAATAAATGTCATGGAAGCCCCCAGTTGGCTCCTTAACCCTTTATTAGCCCTTACCCTTGAAAGGCGGCCATCTCACAAAGGAATTCTATCTGTTTTGTTTGGCAGTACCCATCTTTCCCTTCATGGGAACTCTGATAAAGATCAAATTTCAGAGGTAAAAATACCATGAAATAATCAGGTGTAAGTGCAAGCAAATTCTGTAAAATCGAGGCAAAAATCTTGATGCGCAATGCATTAGAATTTAGACCTTAGTTTCTACACCTACTTTTAACTTTGGATCTCTCCACAAGAAAGAAAAACAAACTAATATGCATTAAAAAGAAAAGGCATAATCATTGGACAGAAACTATTACATGCATTTTACTTGAAACCATACATTGTCTGCAAAGGAAAGAAAAAAATGAATTGAATCCATTAAAATCTTTCTTACAATATTTTTTTTTTCAGATCAACTTTTCTTCAATGTTAAGTCATGTAGAAATTTTCTCTTACAATTTTTACTGTTGTCATCTGTTAAACTGATTGCTAAAATAATACTATACCAGATGGTTATATAAATCTAAAACATGTGGATAAACTCCATATGCAAATACCTAAACACCTAATTTTGACTGAAAAAAAAAAAAAAAGGAGTTCACAGCCCTGAAAGGAAAAAAACTCACGACATACTTTCTTTGCTAGAGAGCGTTAGCAGAGAGTATATTGGTTCTCCAGCGTTGTTTATTCCACGTTTGGGCACCTGACAAACACACTGCAAAAAATAAACTCAAGTATTCACTGGTGTATCAACTAGGCAACAGTTACCTGTAAGGGAATGGGAGCTAGAGTAAGATTTCAATAAGAAAACACTCAAAATTATAATCAACGCAGTACTCCTAAGAAGAGATAGTAAATGCACATACTACCATAAGTATATTCCTTTTAAACTGAATTATTTCCCTAGATAAACTTTCATGTTTAAACACATGGATGATGATAGTTTCCTTAGTCAAAAAGTTTAAAAGGGATATACCTGGGTGTAGTGCTTAGCGCTACGTTTAGGTACTAAATGCAGATTAATAGTTCAACTAAATGCAGATTAATAGTTCAAAACGACACACTGAAATCAAACACAAATAAAACCTAGGTAGCTGATGGTCCTCAGCATCCATTAAATTCAGGCTTCTTTAATCCACATGTATTAAAAGCCACAGAGTTGCTAAGTCATCCATATTTCATCATTTTACCTAGAGGGTTTAAATCTACAAACTGGTGGATTTGCTACGGTTACTGTCATTGTTTACAGTTCCCCCCTGCACAATGTTCCAGCAGTAATTCAGCAAATATTTGGTACACTGAAATATTAATTTGAAGATACAACACTTGAGAAAGACAATGCAAACTAGTGTTGGTCCAGAGTAAACAGGCAATTGGATGTCCCAGTAATTCTCATTAACGTCAATGGAAATTTTCTGTGAGGCAAGCATGGAGGAAAATGAAAATCCTACAATATTTATTCCAGCAGTTACCCAGCATTAAATAGTATCGTGAAAGATCTTATTAGGGTTTTGTACACAAAAAGATGCCCAAAAGATAGAGTGATACAAGAACAGCAAAAAAAATCCCAGTACGTGTTTAAAAAAAAAATAAAAATCTGACAACTGGAAAAGCAATATACACTTCTACAAAAATGATGGAAATGGCACAAGAGAGATTTCCCAGTCACTTCTGCAAGTTTTTACTGTGTCACATCACCTTGTTAAGAGACACTTTGTATACTTGGAATGTCAAATCCGATGAAATTGAATGCAATATCGTTTTTCATGCATGAAGAAAAAGTGACTACTGAGCAAAGAAAGTTACTTTGTTGATTTTTTCTCAAGTCCTATACATGGTTGAGCACAAATGATTAGTTTTCCTTCCAGACTGTAACAGACATAACCTACCCAGGAACTGCGATTTCACTGATACAATAATAAATAGAAGAAAAATACTACTGGAGTTTGACTTATGTAAGCATCAATGTTTGATGATTTTGGCTCTCAATATTTGAAAAATGTGCTAAATGAAGCAAAGCAGAAATTCTGATTTTAATCATGGATATTCTGTGTATTACCTTATTAACAAAACAACCTTCAGGTACAGAAATGTTTCTCTGTAAGGCTGAAAGGTATCGAAAAGCCCCATTATCAAAAATGCTCTGATTACGTAGTTACAAAGGGTATTCTTCATTAACTAAACAGCATTCCCTAAATGCCAGCCAGCCCTAGAGCTGTCACTCGCTGCAGGTGGCTACCACCATGGTATCATTTCTACCACGACTACTGTCAGTGCCCAAGACTGGACATGACTGCCTAAGACACTGGAACTGCTGTGCATTCGCAGATGAATTGCAAGGCTCAAGCATAACGGGTCCCACTTTCAGATAGAGCAGTCAATATATCTGTTCTTTTATTCATTATGTTTTTTGTATATATACATGGATGGATCATCTTGGAAGTACTGCAGAAAGCAGAAAACCTGAATTTGATGACAGGTAACCTTGCACTCTTAATTCCCAAAGCCAGTAAACAGAACAGTTTTGCTCTTCAGTATTTTTTTCCTACAACTTATTATGTTTACAGATAAAGGAAAATATCTTTTCAGGTAGCACTTGAAATTCTGGTGTTGATGTAATTTGGGAAACTTCTCAAAGCATGGCTAACAACAGTACCTGAAGAACCAGGGACTTCTGCTCGGATGTATCACTAGCAGATGCCACACTGTAGATAACTCTACATGAAAATCAGTGCAATTTGCACCCTCAAATGGGAAAATAGGTGTGCCAAAATGCACCAGTTGAAAGTCTTCCTTTCAGTGTCTCAATATCTATCAACTCTGTTAATTAACTTACAAAACATTCGTTCCTCAGCTGAATTGTAAGCTTTCTCTTGAGTATCACTTATTCACATTAAATTTTAAGTTATAATTTTAACCATTATTAATTATCAATCCAAAACAAAAAAAAAATCATCCCAACTATTTAGATGTTTCTTCCAAATGTTCAACTACTAACACTCTTGAAAAAATCTGTTTCAACCATTCCAGCATAAATCCTGTACACTATTTGAAAAATGGATCGATCTTCTTCTACCCATAATGCCATCTTCATTTTAGCTGAACAACTAATAAGCCTTATAATTCTTTCACCAAATTCAGTTTCTTCAAATTCTTCCTCATCTAATATGCACAGACACATCTTCCATTATTTTGTTCGAAATTCTTTTGATCAAATACAAACATGAAATCACATATTTCTGAGTCATGCATTTCTACAGTCGCTTTTCCAATAACCAGTAACGTCTGAAAGAACTGCTTACTGAAGAACGCTGTTTGTTTTTCCAACCCTTTTCAATATTTAATGAATTTTGCTATTTGTTCTATAGTCTTTGTTCTGTTTCCTTCATGACTCTTCTACATTTTCAAACACTATATTGATATTTTGGAGGCTTTTTCTTATATGACTAATATTACCTCTTTGCAACAAGCAAGCAATGTATACAAAGTCCATAGGCACAAGGTTCAGAAGCTATTCCAGGAAACAACTGCATATGGACAAATTCTGACAGAATTCTGCCAGAAGTTTCAGATTCAACTTCTGAACTGATCATTGTATTTTAGAAAAAAGAGAAAGCAAAGCAAGAAGAGGCAAAGCATCCATACGTTGGAGCACACTGCATACTAACTGACACAAACAAAAATATCCCCCGGTGCAGAGTTTACCCGCAAATAAAATCATGAAGGTTAGAGGTGAAGAAAAGAAAATGAAGTGAGGGAAAGGGGGATGTGATTTATCAGGGAAAATGTATCAAGAAAAAATTCACAACTCCAGGGTAGACAGACCAAGACCCAGGGAGACTTTTAAAACACAAAGTTATCCAGCAGCATCTCGCTGGGACTGAAAAAGGCCAATACAGGCTGAGCACCCTACAGACGGAGCAGGTAGACATATGAAACTATCAATTACAATTAGCCGAAATTAGACAACAACGGTGATCCTTCCAAAGTCTCCTTCACATAGAGTAATATGAAAAGGGATTGGACTCATTTCTACTCTCAAGCTTGAAGGGAGACAGCCTTCAGCAGAGGGGGCTCTGCGTTTCCAAGATGAGGGCGTTCCCCCCTATGGGGCTGTCACAGTGGATGCCCCCCAGCCCACTTTCAAGTAAGTACACAGAGTAAGAACAAAGACATTGAACATACACATCCGAACTAGGGGAAACCATGCATTGTAAAGCATTTCCTCCACCCTCCACTGCTGACAAAGGACTGGAGATAGTTTATGCCAAAAAAAAAGAGAAGCCAACATTTTTGTCCTACAGCTGGATGGCTGGCATACAGAAAATGATGAGTCTCTGCCTTGTGAACCATTATGTGCACTTAAAGAATACTGAAGATAACTGATAATTAAAAACAGCATGCAGAGTGTTACTGGGAGGAAAAAGAAAAACTCAGAGGTTTGAATGAATGCGACTTGCAGTTAAAGATCCTGTAACTACAGCATATCACAGGCTCCTCTAGCCTCAGCCTTGAGGGTGTAGTCCAGAGGAGGGCCACAAAGATGATCAAGGGGCTGGAGCACCTCTCCTATGAAGAAAGGCTGAGAGAGCTGGGGGTATTCAGCCTGGAGAAGAGAAGGCTCTGGGGAGACCTTACTGTGGCTTTTCAGTACCTAAAGGGGGCTTACAAAACAGATGGAGAGGGACTCTGCTCAATCAGACAATGACAGGACAAGGGGCAATGATTTTAAACTAAAAGAGTGGAGATTTAGATTAGAGGTTAGGAGGAAGTTCTTCACTCAGAGGGTGGTGAGGCACTGGCACAGGCTGCCCAGAGAAGCTGTGGATGCCCCATCCCTGGAGGTGTTCAAGGCCAGGCTGGATGGGGCTTTGGGCAGCCTGGTCTGGTGGGAGGTGTCCCTGCCCATGGCACGGGGGCTGGAATGAGGTGGTCTTTGAGAGGTCCCTTCCAACCCAAGCCATTCTACAATCTATGATCACTGATTTATGATCAATGAAGGCAGGTTAATACAGGGTTTGTATAAAACCTTCTGAAGGGCAGGAAAAAGGGATAACATTTGAACTCCAATCCCACTCATGAAAGCAACTTGATTTTGTTTTGATTTTTTTTTTTTAAACAGGTAGCAATCCAACTTGCCTGAATGTAAGGCAAATCCACTTACAAGGTAACTCTCCTTTCGTTTAGAAGTGGCAGAGGGGAATGAAGTCTCCAAGCAGCCGCACCACTTTCCATGCCAGCTGCAGTCACTCAGAAAATACTCTGGCAGCTAACTAGCCGCGGTATAAAACTGTGCAGGAGTGTTTCTTGTTTGTTTGTTTTTAAGGAATTGTGCTCCAATTGGGCTTCAAAGAGAGAAATTTGGCACAGGACAACATTTTTGTTTGTTTTAATTTCTGTTACATCACTCGTCCTATGTTTGGCCTGATACGATACGCTCTGATAGCTCCAGCAACAGCTTCCACAGACAGTGAGAACTGTGCTAGACACTGCAAAAGCAGTAAACTGATTTATAAAATCTACACACTGGATTTCTTTAAAGCTGGTCTAATGCTTTCTACCAGCTATAACATTTTTTTTTTTAACTTTTATGCTATGACTGGATCTCAGACATGCCAGAGCTTTGAGTCAGACCTGTCTGCACCTTGTCTTTAAAGTGAACACACCAAAAAATACCAAATGG
The DNA here is from genome assembly GCF_040182565.1 of Anser cygnoides. NCBI lineage: Eukaryota > Metazoa > Chordata > Aves > Anseriformes > Anatidae > Anser > Anser cygnoides. Next base: position 110,092,752 of record NC_089874.1, read on the forward strand.
GCTTTGAAGCAGCTATGTTTTATTAGAAGATAAACTTGAACAAGCTCTCTTCTGTTTGAAAACCTACATTCTTCAGGTGAAAATGATAAAACACAGACATTTGAAAACAAATATCTTTTCTGCCCAACTGTGTCTCTGCAGTAAGGACCCTTTCCTCCAGACCCGCTTTTCACACCAGCAACTTTCAATAGCTCTACTTGTTCTCCCTTGGGTCAATAGAAAAATCTCCCGTTTTCATCTCTGGCCTGTCTTTATGTCTGTTCCCCATTATTCTAAGAATCCTCTACAAGTGCAAGCTCTCCAGTCAGCACATCTATTACTGCCTGCCCTGTTGTTCCCTGAACAGCTTCACCCATGGCCAGGTGCTCTCAAAGAAGAAATCCTCTCCTCCCCTTCAAAGAACTGCACCTGGCCAAAAAGCACGCAGCTACCAACCACGGACTTACCACAGTGTGTAACATGCATACAAAAAATAGTTTCAGACAATACCTTGGACCACTACCTCGTTTGGCACACGCAGAATGTCAATGTGTGCGTGAAGGTTTTCGCGTGGTCCTTCTGTTAGCAAGAAAATAGGATGGTGTTTCCTACACACACACACACACACTTGCAGAGCTGGCTGCTGAGACCGAGAGACAGAAGTACAATGCTTTTACCAGCACCAAGCACAGTCATGCAAGTACACCGAATATTCACCTGTTTACCCTTGATGAGACTTTTATCCCCTCATCCCTCTGTTTTCCCATGTCTGTTCCTCCCCAGCCCAACTGTGTTCCTGCCTTTGGTCCTCGCATTACAGACAGGTAGCATATGTGGCAAGGGCAGCAAGTAAAATACCAAGCAATGCTTTCCAAAGATTCCCTTACCTATCAACTTTTATTTTATTATAATTTGGCATTCAAAGCATGAGACAGTTTATTTTGTTAGCGAAGATAAATATCTGTTAAACTAAACACGCCAACAATTAATGCTATAGCCCAGAAAGTCTCTCTTTTATAAGCACACTCTTTCTGTTACAGCACAACAATATTAGTATGTATTTTTGTAAACCACTCAACCATGCAATTCAGCATTCAAGAAACCATACCCAGGAGATAAACTGGCATCAGTTTTAACATGTTTCAGGTGAGCTCCCAGGGTAAACCTACTTACTCTTCAGGTAAAAGCTTTGGGGAAGTAAAAATAACAGAAGTGTGTTGTATGGGGGGGGGAGAAAACATGGGTTGACGCTGCATGTTGACCTTATTGAAAAGGGCCATCTCCAAGAACAGGGTTAAGTGCTATTGGTACGCTTCTCCCTTGCCAGTGACAGGCTGAAAGGTTTGTTAAACACAGAGGTTAATATAAAAAGCTTCTCAAGGCCTGAAGACCATGAGCTTTATAACTTTAATAGAAATTCAATTTTGTTTCAGCTTGAGGTTGCTGGGTTAATGTTTGGCTAATGATCATACCTAAGTATACTCTCCAAAACTTTAGACTACCTCAGCAATAAGTTACTTTTCAGTTAAAAACTATCATTACACTTTCCGTGCATAATATTCCCTTGAAAAAGTGCTGCCACCTGCCTGATTGCCAATTTCCCAACCACTGATAAAGGCAAATTGTCATCATAATACTGTCAGGTGTGTGAACTACTGCCAAGGTGTTGCCTACGTTAGTGTCTGCAGTAACGGTGCACACAAATGCCATCCATCTTTTTCCTTTCCACTTCCAGAGGCACCCAGCGTCTGATAGCATGTCACAGACCTGCAATACAGAAAACAAAACACTACTACTGCCTACAACACTAAATCTCCCAACCATACAGAGCCCTCTGAAATCTTGTTTGATGTATCAGTAATTTTAGGAGCATATTAGCCTCAAGAGCCATTCTCTTACTGGAGTAATTTACTCCTGGTTTTATGAGTTTCAACAAAGATAACTCACAAGAAATCTACCTTATCTATCAAAGACTAGGGTAGAAAAAAGAAAAAAAGAAAGGAATTCCACAGATCTACAGTAGACTTACAATGTAGTGTTTAACCTGTTCTATTGAATCAAAGTAACCATCTTTTTCTCATTTGTTCAATACACTCATTTGAAAGCTCCCTTAGTGCAAGCCATATATAGCCTAAATTATTTTACTTCCATGTAAAAAATACTGTCCAGCAATCCAAAGCTCACAGATCTAAGTACAATCGCAGGTGCTTCCCTAAAAGATGCTGTTAAATTTCGTTCTTCTGAACTAAAACACTAATTGATACTACACAACACAGGTAGTGGGCTTTTTCCCCAGTTAAACTACAAATGATTTTAAGATGAGCGTTTACCAGATATTTTTCCCCAGTGAAACACTGCTGAAAGCTTAGCTAGGGCTTGGTGACGAAAATCTTCAGCACATCAGTGCCTGCGTTTAGCTGAGGAATGACACAGCTCAGGTCCTTGACTCTCGAGACCCGGTCCCCGCAGGGAAGCACAAAGTTACACCAGCACACAGGAGATCCCCTGCCCTGTGGTGGCTACAAGTTTATGCCTTGATGGGTAAGGTACTGCACTTTCTGAGCTATACATTTTAGCTATTTACCTTTTATTGTCTCATAGCAATCAGTCTGCACGGTCAATCCTATATAATAACAATGTACAAGCTTTAAAACTGCTATAATAGGATATGCAATTGGGGCTTTCAAATCTTAAAATAAATAAATAAATCACCAACTCAAAATCTCCTTTTAAAATGGAATTTAACTCTGGTCAACACCAAGACCTACATATGTGTGTGGGTATGTATTAGCTTGAAAAATAACATTAGTTGGACTTTCTCTATAGAGGAATTAGAGACGCGTTACATCTCCATTCCTGGATGCCTTTCTTTTCTTAATGCTTTGCCACAGAAGCAACTGACAGTATTTTCTACAAATTGGTAGATAAAGCCTCATTTCTTTCAGGTTTTCTCCTCCTAGTGATCCTGTTAAACTTAACAATGATAGAGACCAAAGTGACATAACTTAAGTGTTCAGATTTCTTTTTTCCCCATTGACATCTGAATTCTAAAGCAAGTAAAAATTACAGGGGTATTTGTTACCAAGAGTGTATATTACATGGAGGGGTTACATGAAGGAGTTTCAGTACATGACAGAAATAAAAAAAAATAATAGTAATTAAGGCATGAGGATTTTATTTGGTTAAAGAATATATTTTACTATTATTTCCACAAAATTGGAAATCTAATCTCTAAAATAAAACTCTTTTCATGAAAACAAACAAACAAACAAACAAAATACTCCATGACATTCCAGGAAGAAAAAAAAAGACTTTCTTTTGGCTATTTTATTCCAGACATGTTAACCATTACAGTAGAATCTATTTTTTGAAGGTTCTTATCTAAAAGAGATTACGTCACAGACTACGTCACAAACAATGAATACTGTGCGGGTTGCCAATTTATCTGTACTTATTCATACAATACTTTCCTTCACTGTGGCAACAGGGAGACTTTCCAAAGCCATCTGAATACTGAGAAAGTGGGAATTTCACTTGTTGTTCTTTTAAAGAGACTTTTCCCAAGCCCCAGGAGGAATCGCTTTTAAGTTTTGTACTACTGCAGCTATTTTCTATGTCCTAGTTAGTATTAACTTGAATCCACCCTAATTATAGGAGAAAACACCCCTAAATCATTTAACCAGTATACATGATGAAAGTAACATATTTATGTCAGGGAACCATATATTGGTTTTTGATTTTTTTTTTTCTGTATAGTCCCAGTGAGAATATTGCTTGATATCCCTTTTTCAAATTCTAGTCTGCTGGAGATTCATTAAAGATCTTTGCTTGGAGACTCAATAAAGGTATTAACATGATTCATCACTGAAATAAGCCTTACAGTTCTCACAATTCATGATCCCAGGAACTCAATTGTCACTCAAGAGAACAACAGGGTCGATGTTCTTTTTCGAAGAAGGAAAGCATAAGACTCTAATTAACTGAAGGGCTTAACGATGTGCTTAGATACTATTCAGGAAAGCACTTAGATACTTAATTTGACTTCAACGGGATTAAAAATTGAGAAGGTACATACATAATATTTCTGTATGATGCCTTCTGGAGTTTTAAGTTACAGCTATTGCAGGAACCTGACATTTCACATCTTCTTTAAAAAATGTTAATTGAAATATCATTGTCTTCAAGGATACAGTTTTCAGAAATACCTAAGTGATTCAGAAATCCTGGAGCTGATTTCATGAGTACTAATTTGTCAACAAAACACAGTAGCTACAGACAGCAATTTAGGAGCTGCAAGCTGTAAAATTATATTGGCTCAAATATATACTGCACATATTAGCAGAGCATCTGAACTAACTCTTGCTCCCAGAAGCAAGTGCTAATTAATTCAGCAAAACTCAGACTCCTAAGTCCTGAAACTACTTTTTCAACACTATTTAGGCAGTTCTCAGCAGACTTGTAGTTCCCCAATGAGCTAGAGTAAATGAACCATGCAGAACCATATTCAGTAAGTGAATTGTATGGTGTTTTCAGATAACTTTCATATTAAGTGTGGCTAGTGGCCCATAAAAATGTTATGACTTGGTAGCAGTACTTAAGCCAAAAAGGTCCAGACAACACTGAATTAAACACTTGAAAATTTTAGTCAGATTTTAATCTGAGTGCCAAATACTAAGACTATAATCAATACTTAGACGTCTGAGTGATTTTGAAGTGGGAAGAGTGATAAATGATTGTTTTCAGTGCTATGAAAGAGGAATTTGGATTTACACGTATTTTAAATATGCTGCAGGACAAAGCAGAACAAATTAGGAACCAAACAAAAAGATAACGTGCTCTGCCCTTTTCTTCTTCCATGATACTCTCTTACCTTTAAAGTTTCTAGGCTGAAACTTGGACAGGAAAGCAGTAACCCCCACATTTAATTATACATTACTCAGAAGAAAGCTAGGGAACTAAAGTGCCATTTTTAGATCTTCTCGTCGCTTTCTGCAATACTTTTAGCCTAGTACCCTCACGATACAAGCTGCTTCTCCGTGCTGCCCATGGAGACGTGTCTCTCCCTTTGAGAACCGCTGTGCCCAGTTTTGCTTTTCCTTACCTTTACAAGGCTCCCCTCTCGCACTCCCTGCACCTCCTAACTCCAGCCCCAGCCCAAGAGAGCAGACCCCTGCCTGTCCCCTGCTCTGAGGCCAAATCTCAACCCGCTGGCAGCTTTGGGAGCCCTGGGCCGTCAGACACAGGCCCTACTCTGTCCTTCCTCCCATGGCTCCCACCCACCAAGCTGGGCCTGGTGGTCGGGAGGACGAAGGAGGGCCGCATCCCCCCGCGGGAAGGGGAAGCAGCCAGGAGGCTGATGATAGGGGTGAACTCTTGACAAAGGGAAGGAGCCTGGAGTTTGCTTTTCCTGCTGTGGGAGGACAGATCCTGCCTCCCAGGCAGGGGGGCAATGAAAGCTGTGGGATGCCAGCCAGTCCCCTCCATCGTGTCCACAGGGCCCTCAGCCTACATCTCAGAGCAGGAGAGAAGGCAGCATTGCATGCGACACCCTCACCGCTGGCCCCTAACCCTTTCTTCCCCACTCCTACGACGCTACACACTTTTCGCCAATTTATTTATATGTTTTAATACCTCTTTGAATTGCTCCTTTGGTTTAATGGTTGTTGAAACGTCGCTGAGCAGCACAAAGCGTCCCTTACTGGCACACCACCCATCAGCTTGAGGCTGACCGCAGCAACGATAGCTACAGCAGGGTTTTAATACAAATATGCTTTAATGTTTCTGCCTGTCACTCATCATTAACGTGTTTCACATCAGTAGCTTTTTATTTCTGCCCCCCTAATACTAAAAGCAAATTGCAATGTACAGGCAGGCGGCCGTAAGCTGAGCGGTGTATCCAGGTAACCGGGAAAACAAGCAAGGTAGGAAATAGCCTTGTGGCAGGTATGCCATGCCACTGACTAATTGGGCTGTATTTTTAACATTTAATTAAAAAATTAGCTTCTAAGCAAAGTTATAGTTATTGTGTCTGACTGTAGTCTAGTTTGTCTGGCTAAAATACCATTTTAAGTCTCAATTCCATTAAATTTCTTTTCATTGTCTGCAAACATGAATCATTTTAATATAACTTCTGAACTACTACAGACCTTTTTTGTTATTTTCAAAGCCTGCTTCACATAACCAAATAAGCTATACTTCAACAGCATTTTATGAGACAAAAATCTTCAGAAATATTATGAAACATTATCATAATGAACCAGATTACATTAAAACATTAAAGGAAAATTGAAAGTGCTAAAATGAATAATTGCTAGACTCAATTATCCTTTACAATATAACAAATACTTAGTGTTTCATTTAGACTACAGCTTGGTGTCAAAAGCAGGAACACAAAACATACTGACATAAATTGATTTGTAGGCAAGCAAACAGAATCACTTGGCTTTACCAAGAGACTGCAGAATTCCTTATCCGGTCTTTTCCCATCCCAGTTGTTGCCTCCTTCTTTTGCCTGATATAATTATTGTACCTTTACAAGGTTTTTTACTCCTTTTTACAAGGAGTTTACAATTTGGTTACCAATAAGCTATTTTAACCACCTTTTATGTAGATTGATTTTTGGAGTTTACCACTGACTTCAGTGAAGGTTTGTCAGAGCATGGAAATGATAGGTTTCCTATTTAGACATCTACATTAAATAAAAATAAAAAATAAAATAAATAAAAAACCCTAAGCCTACATCTTTCAATCAAATCTTTTGCCAAGGAAATCATATCAGTGGCAGAACACACCCAAAATAAAAAGCTTCATTTATAGCCCAGATATTTTTCAGATATTGGTAACTATCGAAAGTACTACCTACAACTATAATACTTAGCAAAGGTAAAAACAATATAGCCCCCATTTTTCAGTGTACTTTGTGTGTATTAGACAGTACCTTGTATATAGTAAAACACAGGCTTCAAGCTATATATTCAAACCAAAATAAGGATGGAATTGAAAAAGGAAGAATAAAAAGGAGAAAAAAAATCAGTAATAGATGTTTTTCCACAAATAAACTTTTTAAAGTTACTTTGGATATTGTCTGCTCTTGTCATAGATACCCAGACTCCTTAACAGTCCCAACTCCTAAGTGTGTACTTCAGAAAAGGTAGAAAATAAACTACAAAGGTATTCTTTAGAAAACACCTATTCTCTGAAATACAGGGAAAAGCCCAGATGCTTTGGCAAACTGGATTCTTTGCAAACTCTGTTGGACTAATCTGAACACAAAGTGCAGTTCTCTCTCTTCATTACACTTGTCTTACTTTTCCAAGTCCTCTGCCTTGTGTTCCTTCTTATCACCTCCTGAGAAAAGTTGAGAATAGTCTACCAAAAAGCAAACGCACACTTACGTTAGCAGATGTCAGAAATCTTTTTCACGTGTTGTACGAGTATGCATTGACAAGATCAGAGACTAGGATTTATGAGCACACTGAGAACATTTAAAACAAAATCCTTATAAGCATAGTTCTTGAAGTATATGGATATTTTAAACAAATATTTTGAAATGGCCTGCTGAGACACAGAAGTTGCCATGTGAAGCACAACAAGCAGCTATGTACAGAATGCCATTCATGCACAGAATTAATTATTTGTCATGCTAAAAAAGCTGTGCACTTCTTCTCATTTCATTTAAAGTTTGCACTAACTTGTTTCAAAAAAAAAATCATCAGATGAAATTTAATCCTCTTTTTATTCTCTCGTAAATCTAGGGAGGGTTTGTTATTACTTGAAATGCACTTATTTTAAGAGAAAGGAAAGTTTCCAGTTAGGCAGCACCATCATCCATTTCATCATACTCAGACTCGACTTTTTATGCAGGCTGTAACTTGACAGACATCACCATAAGATGAACAATTAATAGTTAAATGTATGTAGGCTATTCCTACTCTTTGCTCATCATTTTGATAAAGCTTGTCATGATATAGGAGGTAGAACTCACTAGGCTTTAACAGAGTGTAAGTTAATTTCCTGAAAGAATAACATAAGGGAGATTTTTATTAAATCCTAATTACTTCTACTTCATTATCACTTCAGTGGACTGGCTGATATCATTATTGTAATGGAGGTCAGTGAAAATGAACTAGTCTACTCTTACAAATATACTGCTTCCTCTCATCTTTTTATAATACTCTGTCACCTTTTCTTGTATTTCAGTAATAAAATTCAGAGAGGTCATACTGGGAAAGTGAAAATGCAATGACTGAAAAACGTCAATGGCTGACAAGCTCTCACTGCCTTTTTAAAAAAAGATTTCATCCAGAACTACTTCGAGCCGTAGAGGCTGACAATATTGCTTAATATGAAGTAATTTAACTTCCAGCCTTGTTTGGCAGATGAGAAGAATGTGTTATGAGTCTTCCTGTTTTCTCATAATCCATGGACAAAAATTATGGAATATCCTCTGACAACAGCTACTTCAGGATCCACCTATGGCTTTGTAACTCTAGCTTACGCCCTAGCTCTAGCTCAAGGAATAATCGAACTCTTCTCTATAATTGTCTCCTTTTTCTTTTTTCTCAGTCATGCATTTTAAAACAAAACATGATCAGCACCAAAAATTAACTTAAAATGATTACAATTTATAAGCCTAGTTTCACTGATTTAAAAATCTTTAAACTTGATTAGAAAAATTGCTGTCTGGAAACACCCTGAGTAAACATTTCATCTTTTGTCCGTAATTACTGTTTTCCAATCCTTCAGAACAAAAAGCAAAGGAAGAAACAAAGGCCTAGGAAAAGAATCAAATCCTATAAAACCTAATTCCTTTAAAAACTCGAACCTGTAAGAAGTATATAATTCTATGAACAACTTGGACTCACGAGGAAGCATCCTTTTTGAGTACAGTCTAGCTCAGCATGTTATTATTACTAACGTGTATAATATTTATTTCTGACCTACAAAATCTAAGTTCTCAGAATTTGTGTGCCTAATTCTTTCTTCAAATCTCCCAATTCCTTAATTTCTATTAATCGCACCCATGGCTATCAGACTTTCTAAAACTGTACCTGGATCTTACTGTCTGGTTTGTCCCGACCTTGTGGGTACTAGGCATATTGCTACAAGATACATGGAGCCTTTGAACTTAACGAGGGAAACTAAAGAAACTAAGAAACTAAGAAACTAAGTTTCTAGTTTAAAAGAAGTTTCTAAGTTTCTAGTTTAAAAGAAACTGAGCAAATAGTAACATCATATGCCTGACCTAAACACATGATCAGGATCTTAAAGCTTGACTGCTATGGAAAGCGTTCACATCCTTACATCCGTCAGTTATCTATCCACCAATTACATATAATAAACTACATGTGAAAAGCATCCTTTAGATGAACTAATTTTAATCTTGGATCAAACAATGACAATAATATTTCATACCTTTAAAATATTAAATTTTTCATACCTTTAAAATATTAAATTATTCTCTAACTAAAAAAATAGTTGAGCCAAAATTACAGCACTTCATTTATTCTCTGTATTGTTGTTTTCACTTCATAGCAACTAAAAAGATTTTTTTTCTTATCCTTTCAAAGAGTAATACATTATTTTGGTCCAATTTAAAAAAATAAAAAATAAAAATAAAATAAAAAAAACTCTCAAAACACTGAGGATTTTCTGAGATGCTAGTGAATGTTGCCTAAGGGTTCTCAAAAGCCCAAGAAAATCATCACTACCAGGAAATTACTTTTTAATCAAGCATAAGGAAGAAAGCAGAAAGTGTTTTATTCCCTTCAACGATATAGCGCATTATTAAACAGACAGAAAACATTGTTTGCGCTTGATATGATATCAACTTGAGATGATACAGAAATAACTAACATTCTCTAATACTTAGCTTATATCTGCAGGGAGACTGAAACCCATATTTTCCTGTATCTTATCTTTCCTTACAAATTTCTACCATAAAACATTTAGTCATTCTGCTATTATTTATTACTTTCCATCTGTCTCAGATATGAAAGGATGTAGAGGTGTCCTATTTTCCCTTTTACACTACTCAACTTCAGTTAGTAAAGTTACTGAAATGTAGACAGGAACCTGCAAATCCCACTGCCCCCACCTTTTTTTTTTTTTTGTCTGAGAATAAGGAGGAATGGATACTTTGTACTGTAATTACTAGATAATGGCTCCAATACTTAAATAGCACAGGTAAGTAGTATTTTAGGTTTGGATGTGTCATGAAAGTTCAGATAACATGATAATAGGGTAACATAAATATTCACTATTTTTAAAAATTAGTTGGTATTTTAATAGAAAATCCAGAGGAAATAATTCTACTGAACAGTCTACTAAAAGCTCTGCAATTTTTTCCTGATCCTCCTGCTTTGTTTTGCCACAGATCTTCATGCAAAAATTTTGCAGCTTTTAGCCTCAAAATAGTCAAATTGATCCTAGGTAAGAAGAGATTCCCATGACTTGCGTATCACCACCAAAGCTGCTGAAACTTAAGACTAATACCAATATACACCTGCACAGTGATTCAGTCTCTGAAATTGAAGACTTGGAAATGGACATTTAGAGATTTCAATTGCCAAAGCAAATCTCTAGCCCTTCAAAAGTAATCTGCATAACAAAGAGAAGCAAGGCATTCTTGCTACTCCAATTATTCACGTAGAAAAATGTAAATGCTTACAAGTTGACCTGATAATAGAAATTTGTAAAAAGGTGCTATAGGCAAGTAATATAAGATTACGAACTTTCATGCATAACTGCAAAATAAAATGAATCGAGAGAAGCCCTCAAACATGGAGCACTTGATACCATGCTCGATCTCTTGGTAAAGGCTGAAGAGGTGTACTCAGGCTTTCTGAAACAGAATTCCCTAAAGCATTAGGACTTTTGCTGACCCTGCATTAATACAAAGAGAAACTTTGCTTGAATCAACCAATAGATCCAGTGAGAAAGATATCTAACATCAGATGAAAAATCAACAGTTATCATCTTGTCTGAATTGCTTCTAGTATATTTCTTTAGTGTAACTGCCCAGCGATGAGTGCAAACATCTATTACAAAATGTTTGGATTTTACCAATAGCTCTTTCATTAAGGTCATTTTTTATTTCAATGGAAGTTTGAGTTAAAGGTGGATTAGTGGTCAGCCCTGGCGTTTTAGAGTAGAAAGGAGTACGTGGACCGTGGACACTGCTAGGAACACTGCACGGAGGCTGAGGGGAGACCTCATCACAGTCTACAACTTCCTCGTAAGGGGGTGTCGAGAGGCAGGAGACCTTTTCTCCATTAACACCAGTGACAGGACCCGCGGGAACGGGGTTAAGCTGAGGCAGGGGAAATTTAGGCTCGACATCAGGAGGGGGTTCTTCACACAGAGGGTGGTTGCACACTGGAACAGGCTCCCCAGGGAAGTGGTCACTGCACCGAGCCTGTCTGAATTTAAGAAGAGATTGGACTGTGCACTTAGTCACATGGTCTGAACTTTTGGGTAGACCTGTGCGGTATCAAGAGTTGGACTTGATGATCCTTAAGGGTCCCTTCCAACTCAGGATATTCTATGAATCAGCAACCAGTGTGAGCACCTCTCAGCTTTATCTCACACTCTGCCACTGACTCATTATCTCAAGTGAGTCACTTAACCTACCCAGGTCAATTAGATTGTCCGTAAATTATGCAGGATATCACAGTCTCATGGTAGTTATGAGGCGCTGTTCAGTTCTGTAAGAACATTTGACATTCTTGGATAAATATGAGTGTAAATCTTATTACTATCAGCTAACAAGAGCTTAGTTTATAAGAGGGCAATCTACATGCTATGTGCCATTTGTGGTTATTTTGCATGACAAATGATTCTCCCAAATAGTCCTCAGTGGTGAAAGTTGCTTTTCACAATCCTTGTGATGTTTATCATATTTACAAGCTTTTAGTAGTTCTCCAAAGAGGCATGAAACAAGGACAGTAATTGTCAATTCACACAGAAGAACTGAAACAAAAACATGGCATCTACAAAAATGAGATACAATGCACATCCTGTTCTGGAAAGCTAAAAAAAAAAAAAAGAAGTAACATTTAAAAGTAACATTTTATACATTATCACTGTTCTCAATTATATTTTTTTTCCTGAAAAGGAGAACCATACTCCCTGAGTCCAAAAACTACGAAAAAAAGAAAGAAAGGAAGAAAGGAAGGAAGGAAGGAAGGAAGGAAGGAAGGAAGATCTTTAAAATCATCTAAAATAGGAAACAGACTATACCTACTGTTCCAGTTAGACATAGCTCAACATAAGCTAGAATAATGTGTAAACAACTTTCAAGGGTTATTTTCTTACATTCCCTTCTTTATATAATTTTTTAAGAGGAAGCACTACACTATAAACTATTACGTCAATTACATAGATGGATCTAGATCATAATACATGCTCCTTATGTTTAAGTCTTGCAATGCAACACTATCAGTACTAAAATATTTAAAAGATTAAAGCTTACACAAGTATTTATCAAAGGAACATGACTTTGGATGACTGCTCAAAACATGTATATTAAACAGAGTGGGAGAAGAAAATATATGCTGATCAACAGAAGGGAACAAATGAAGGTAATGTTTTAAAGTTTTAGAATTTGTTGGCATTAATAACCCACTGGGTTCAGTGGTACTTCTCACACTTGTTGGGTAACAAACGTGTTCACAGGATCATTATACTTACTTGCTGTGCTTCTATTGAATATGCATAGCTCTAGCAAAAATAAATATACACAAGGGCTTGTATTTCATTAGTAACCTACTTGTGAATCTTCTAGTAAAGCTGAAGCTTTAATCACGACACATCAAGATGACTATGTACCCTTATAATTTTGATGATGATAACAACTAACATTTCTCCTCCTGAGTGTCCAATTTTAGCTGGGGGGGGGCGGGGAGGGGTGGTAAGGAGGGTCGGGGGGGAATGCAGTCTGCTTCAGCGCATTGTCAAAACTGCTTCGGGGCATCAAATATTTTCCTGAAAGGAATATGGATATTATTCAATGCATCGACTCGCAGGTGCTCATGACTTTTATTAGAATAAGACTGTTGTTAAATTAAATTCAAATGTATTAATATAAAAGTTCTCCATGGCAAATATTAAGTACAAATGATGAACCCTGAGCCATTTGGGAATAGCTTCTATACTAGAGGTCAAGATTAGTCTACTCCAGTTATCCTGACTATTTACATGTTCAGAACCCAGAGATTAAAGAAAATTCGTATTTTTTAGTCAGTTTTTCTTTGTAACATAAAAATCCACAGAAACTCATGTCCCACACAAGCTTTTGTGTTTCTTCCACAGTGCACAGAAGTTGGACGAGGTGGCATGGCGAAGACAAGTGTGATCAGTCCACAAGAGCTCTGTGGAGGATTGGCACAGCAGCAGTTAGCATTGCTGAATCAATGACTGGAGTTAAAAGACGCTGCTTGGGTGGCAGATGTCACTGTTTGGAGCCACTGTCTTGACCTTCTTGAAGGAAATCAAAACGCTGCAGATAGCATCTAACAGTGAAGCTCAATTTGCTTTTGTATGTTGGGTCAGATGACCTCCTGAAGTCCCTGTTGCCATAAATCATTTAACGAGTATTGGGTGATGGACAGCTATTAATCATAATTTCCAATGTTATCTTGAAAAAATACGTATCAAGCAGGACCAACACTCATCCTTACAAGACAGGGATGTAACTTCAGTTTCATGAAGGACACAGAAGAGCTGCAACTAGTTTCACTTGTCAACTTTTCTCTCTTAACTTTGTTTCAACAACACTGGTTGGAATTCTGTGGATCTGAAATCATCAAATATGTTTAAATATTGCTGAAAATATTAAGAAATAATCTAGCTATACAATTAACATTTTCCAAAATATAATCTCCAAAGCGAAGAGTAATTCAGCCATTTGGAGGTAAATCTCCTACACTCTCCCATCTACCACTTACTGCTCACTACAGAAAACATGCCATGCTTTCCACCTTCATGACTCAAAATGCCACTTTCCTAACGCACCTTCTTGGCTCAGCTCTCCCTTCCTCACCCAGAACACAAAGGGTATCTATCTCCCTAATGTTTCTTCCTGAGGGATTTGTAATACTGTTTTGCATGTTGGAAAGAAAAACTTTGAAGATGATGATGGGAATAACAGAAGTAGTAGCTAGAACATCTCTAGAAAAGACATCTGTGTAATTGACCCTGAGATAGGTGTCACTACGAAATGAGAGCTGAGTTAAAATATAAATTAATTAGAAATCTTGGAGAGACACCAAAAACTTCTACGCCACTTTAGCCAGTTTATGTAGGAGAGGCCTCTTCATCTTACAGTTTACAGCATGCCTTCATTTATTTGGCAGGTATGTTAAAAACAAGCTCGGTGAAGCTGTTCATATGCTACACTGGACAAATTATTGTTATTACCTGAAGCCAGAAATGGAAAGACTGTTTACTACACATGTAAAAGCAACATCTAGCATTAGCGGGCATAAGAGATATCAAGGTAACCAACTTGTGCTGAAGGAATGCACTTCTATTTGTTGACTCATAGAATACAACTTATTAGTAACATTTTTTTTCCGGGCTTTTCATTTTTCTCCTTATTTGAATAAAATAGGAATAAAACTAGTGTTTATGTTTATTTTCCAGGTTTTAATTTTCCAGTATTTTTTAACACACAAAAGAGATCATGCTGACAGAAGGACCAAAAGGTCTTTTCTCAGGAAACGCGTTCTTTAATGTATAACCTTTAATAACCTTTAGTTTCTATTGGTACGCAATGAAGTTTTGTTACAAATGTTATTGTTTTTTGAAACAGATAATGAAGTTTTTCAACTATTACTGATAAACAATCTGTTAGGCAACCTACGAGGTAGATATGCAGACGCTAGGCTTGGAAGCATTTCAATTAATTATTTTGTAGGTTTCCTCATTAGAACCATGAATTTGCCTTGATTCAAATGAGCATACTGATGAAGAATCAGGCAAATCAGGCCACAGTTTAAATTACTCTTTAAGCCACTGTAGACCAGTACTGCGACTGAAAATGGTACACACATTTCTCACTGCTCCCTAATGGGGTAGGAAAGGTGTTGGTCAAATTCATACAAGCATGTGTGAAACTACTGCCCAAAAAGCAGACATCATCTCAGCTCGTCCACAGGAAATAATAATGTATGTTCTTCCTCTCTGGTTGTACAAGTCTCAGTAAGAAATGAAATCCTGAGCAACACTGACGTTTAAAATTTCACATTTGTTATGAGAGATAGCACCTAGTGAAACAAAGAGCTAGTGTTTCAGATCTTCTGCAAAAGCATTTATAGCAAAATCAAATACTTGCATCACATTTTGAATGTTCCCATTGAAACAGAGCCGCTTCTTCATGAATTTAAGCTCAGAGAGCTGATACAAGATGTCTATCCCTGCCTCAATAACTGCTGATCCTTTATCTATTGTAAGCAAAACCTTTATGGCCCTCCTAGATCTCATGCTACCAATAGATCAAGAAAACTGATTGTGATCATCTGATACGGTCTACCTCCAAAACAGAAAAGAATAGCTGTGTGGCCCATTACATTTCTTACAAAGGATGATGTGACAGTACAGGAAAATAGTAGCTGAAAACATAACCTGATCTTGAAAGGCTTCTAAAAGCAGGAGCTATTTCACTTCGTTTCAAAAGGCAAAAGAAACGTGTTTCAGGATTAGCAAGGTGGATTCATTTGACAGAACCCAGGAAGGCCTCATTGCAACTTTAAATTGCTTTAGTAAAAAATGACACTACTGGAAAATACCAGAAAGAACTGCTTTGGGAATCTTAATATGCATTGGACTTGAATGAATGTTAGCATAGTCTCCCAACATTTTAGTAGATATTTTGATTATTTCTGAAATGTCTCTTGCCCTACAAATTTTCTTCCAACAGCTATCAATTCTACTGACCACAAAGCATGATTTACTGACTTGCCCCCCTCAGACCAACCTACGATCCTCATCTGCTTATCTAGCACAGATTCTTCTGGCTCCTATCACAAGATAAAAAGGGACAACATTTATTAACCGGAAGGTATCTTGAACTAGACTTCAAGGCAGGTTGTAGATGTGTCCCATGAAAAAGCCTGACACCAACAAAACCAATCTGGTACATACCATGAGACCATAAGATGAGCTTGTATTTTTTCTATATACTGGGAAAGTGCCATTGTCTGAGTGCATGGAATATTAAAGCATAGTGTGTTCCATGTAAAGAAACAGACACGCACACACAAAAATCCTTCTCTTCTCCCCCCAAAAATTTAATAAAATTAAGAACTACATTCCTGCTCAAGTCTAAAAGCAGAAACATTTCAGGGATCTCTATAAACCCTTTGCAACTGCAAAATAAAGCTACACTTAGATTTCCTCAGTGTAAGACAGAGGTATAAATGCAATCCCTCAAACTAACGTAAAATAACTGCAACAGAATAGTCTACTCTTTCTTTGTTATTAAAGAGAAAAAAAAAAGATGTAAACCATTCAATGAGTAAATGATGTAAATCATTTGATTTACAGAGGGGGGAGTAGTAAAGCCGAAGAGGAAAGAATGATACAGAAAATTCATTTTACCCTGACTCCTTCCTAAAAGCTTAGCATTTCTCTGAATTACAAGCAATGCATACACAATACAGTCCTTCACAACTTCAGTTGTGAGAATTTGCGTGGATCTAGCCTAGCATAAGAAAATGAGGTGAAGATGAAGTTAATGGCAGTGATGGACAGGCCAAGTGTAATTTAACTTCAGCCCCTCGTCGGATACAATGCATTACTATAATCAACACATGTCACTGAACTCCTAAGTATGCTGTCCTAATAGCTTCCATCAGGAAGTTTTGTTTTATTTCAATACAGCATTTCTCTTCCAAAAGACACTTTATAATTTCCTTAGAAACATCATTTCTAACAATGGGATTTGGCTCTGTTAAAAGACCATGAGAATATTTGAGGCACAATGCTTTTTGATACCATAACAAAGAATGTACTGAATAAAGAAAAACAGTAATTATACTTTTAATTATTGTGCTATAATTAACACATCCTGTATAACAAACTTCAGAATTGTAGACAAAGAATACCGGATGAGGGCAAAACTTAGTGTCATCTGCTGCTATTTGCACTTAATTAGCAACAAAAAATTGCAGAAAGATTCCATCAGTTTCTAAAAACATGCTTTTTCACAATTTAACCTTGACATGGGAAGAAGTATGTGTTATGAAGCTTTCTATCAAGTATTGAAGAACGCCTTAAAAAAAAGCAGACTAACATCATTTATCCTGAATGTAAGTAATGCATCTGTGTGTTTGGAAGCCAAGTGAAACGGAATCTCTTCATGTGTTCATTTCAAAGCAGAGGCAACTACCTTGCTCAGAATATCCTGTGGCTCAGCAGATGTATTGAAAATAATCAATGTGGTTATATCCAATTGTTAGTCAGGCCTTCTGGAGCTGGAATACATGCAGCCATAAATATTAATGTGTGTGCTTTTTTAGACCTATCTTCAAATGTTCCATCAAATTTTCTGTAAATGAGGAAAAACATAAAGGAACACATTTTAATAGGCAAAGCAAAGCTCAGGCAACTATTAAGTAAAAAAGGATATCCCAGAATTCTTTAGGGAATTTGACAGTCTGTGCTTCCCTAGACTCTATATCATTGATATGCTAAAATGCAGCACACCAACAAAGCCCTCGTTAGGAAATAAATCTGTGAATAGTAATAATGCTCAGAAAAAGCATCTAGAGTTGGAGGTAGCAAAGAGAAATCTGGCATACAGTAACAAACATGACAGCTGAGGCAAAGACTAGTTCATGGCTAGTGTATTCAGCAGAATTTACAGAATCACTGTGAAGACTTCCTGACTGCAGAAATCTCATGCACATACTGAGCTTAAAGCGGAAGGAAAAGAGAATGACAGTCTTGCAAATAAATATATTCTCCCAAGAAGCATGATGGCACATGAATTGTACAGAATAGGAATGAGAACAGACTGTTGAAGTAAAAAAACCCCAGAATCTCAAAGTAACAAAAATGACCAAGTCTTTTGGCAATTAACTTGCTTTCCTTACAAATATCTTTTATTTAACATTTGTAATACAAAAAAATGGGACGTATGTTGGGCTTTACACTTGCAATAGTACGGAAAGACTGTCAAACTGCCAAAAAAAGGAAATGTACACCTTCATGATAAAAGAGGTCATCTGAAGTCTATCCATTAGCATGCAAAACAGTGACCTAAAATTACATAAGTTCAAACACTTTTCTTCTCAATGTGAACAAAACTCACCAGTGAAATAAACCAGATAACCTGAGATTATACAGGAGGATTTTCTATATTCCCTTACACAGGAGGGGCTCCATTTGCCAAACACAAAAGATAAATAGCATCGCTCTAGTGGCTGAAGCATCATTGAGGTATCAATTTTTATTTCCATATTGCTGGTGGAGAACTAGCTTTTCCAAAAGAGTACTTTCACTTGAATGACAATGGTATGAGTAAATAGGGATCTCAGGGGAGCTCCTTCCCAGAACTTTAACGGCAAATTCATTAATGGGAAAGAAAAACACAAAACTTTTTATTTATGTCTGGGTAATTCCACACATGCATTGCTGGATACCTTTCAGGAGACTATAATAATGATAGATTTCAGATTTCAAAAGTAATTCACTCAGAGAAGATTTTCTTTTACGACCATTTGCTGCTGAGTCAGAACATCACTTCTGTTTAGTAAAAATTATATCTACCAGTTGTCAGGGTGAATAACTTGATAGAAAAAGATGCATCTAATCTGAATATTAAGGCTACGCAGAAAGTTGAGTAAATCCTGCTGTACAAGGTTACTGGACATGGATGTATACCACAACAGAAATACTGTCATCCTGCCGGTGCTGTGCACCTATGAAGACTACACCTCATATAAATCCAACTTATTGATTGACTGCACTGATGAATAAATACCGTACCCAATTCCACTGGCTTTTTTTTTTCTTCTTCTGTAAAGATTTTCACAGAAGGTAAAAATGGTCTCTAATTATTTCATGTTAAGGTAAAAGTACAGCTAGATATAGACAAACTAAAACAATTAGCATAGGTAATTTAAATTCAATAGGCCCTATAATATGCTCTTGCAAAATACAGTTTATCCTTGCTGTAACTAAAATAATAATAAACTTCTTACTAATTATATAATTGTTGTTACTGCTACACTAAAACACAGGGGAAAAAAAATGCCCCGCATGCAGTAAAGCTGCTTATATCTTGTAAGCCATGTGAGTAAAATGCCTGAATTGATATTTTTCCACAAAAAGTAATTTCTGCAAACAATTTCCTGCTTCCACAAACATGCTTCATGCTAAAATTAAACATGGCAAGCAAAACACCACAGCATACGTAAGACGTAAATTGCATTGCTGAAAGATAACTCATCTCTTTATACACGCAACAACAATTTATTCCACTGCAAAAATTTAGGCTCACAGGCTGCCTTAATTTTAACATAGCATCGTAAACACTTGTGAAGAAAAATTGTTGCTGCTGCTGACCAAGTCCACTCTAGAACGTGATAATTTACAGTTTCAGGCATGCAATCATTGCTGGTGCTGCTAATTAGCGAGCTTCCAGAACTCAAATATCATCTTCATGTTGACCTGCACGATACTTACTGGATGCATCAGTTCCATAGGTGCTAGCTCAAAAGTGTGTACATGACATCCCTCAGGAGAGACCTCCTCAGAACATGACCTCCATCAGCCCAAGCCAGAGCTGTCAAAGGCTACTGCATTTCATGTGACGTGTGGCAGCCTAATAAGGAATCCTCGTCAGGAAAAGCCAAGGAACTACCTCTTTTCAGCGGTGCTCTGATCACAAAGGTCACAAAAGAGCCTCTTTCTCAAATTCCTGTTTCTTCTTTCTTTCTTTTGTATCCCTCAACAGGACAAGCAAGAGAATACATTAAGGATCATCCCATTATCACCATGTGTTTGGTGCATTCCTTGTGCAACTGCATGAGACGCACATTCTGGGAAAGAACATCCAATTCCTGAGCTCAGGCTGGAGTGATACCGCTCAGCTGCATATGTACTAGGCACTTGGAGAAATCCCCTTCTTTACCAAGCCACTTACATGATGTTTAGGTGCTTCCAGGGATGGGTGATGATGCTCAAAGTGCGTAATTCTGTCAAGGATTTTCCACAATCATTGTTTTGAACCTGTGCACCTTAACTTCACTCTTACACCACTGTGGGTTTCTTAGCACTAGGTCTTCCTCTCATCCTTTGCTGATCTCAAAGGAGTTTGTGATGCTGGGAGGAGCTGAACGCTAATGAACTGTGAAGGACAGCCTACTGAGCCACACTACAGCAGAACCAGGACCAGACCCGGGAGTTTACTGGGACGTTGAGGAGAGGTCAAGAATGCACAAATATGGGGGAAATCAGGAACTCGAAACTGGCAGAAGGATGTTCCTCCTCACTGAGGTAAAACACTGTTGCTTAAAATTCCACTATGTCATATGGGGGGATATGACATAGTGGAATTTTAAGCAACAGTGTAATCATATTTGAACTTAACGCAAAATCCCAATATATGTGGTTACTGCTAAGAAAAGTGCATCTGTAGCATCCATGATCCAATATGAATATGTATGTATTGAAGAGTGCTTTTAAATATGTATCATGTGAGAAGCAAAGAAGTGTGATCAATCGGTGCTTGCAATTATCACAAATATTTGATGTTATTAGCCGCTGAAACATTATGACTTGGATAATTACCTGCACCTGTTTTCTCGTAATTAAATGGTTGTGTACATCATTAAATTTTCAATGAGGTCCAGACAGTATTTTTTTTTCCTTTGTGCTACTGAAATGCAGTTGATTAGAAATGTTGTGACTTCTAGATGAAGAATGCATTTCAGCTGGTGAGGGAAATAACTATATCGCTTTAACACTGAGAACAAAAGTACCGAGCTCTTTAATTCAGATCATGGAATTCATGAAAGCCTTTTAATTGCTTCTTCTGTGACTCCAAATTCTGCAAACATATACAAGGGAATTAAGACTACGTCTGGTATTTTGGAAAATCTGATTGCATCTAATACAAGAGGACTTAAATTCAACACACAGAAAAAGAATCCATCTATTTTGCCTGTGTATTAACCTAGCTCCACTGGCGCATTTGCCACTGGATGTACTGCCACATGACTGTCCTCAGCAGGGAAGCAAAAGTCCAACAGGTCCAGATGTCCAGCAACACCTGAAGACACACTGCAGGCAGAAATTCTAGGTGGCAATATGCAATCCCCCTAAATGTTTTGGCTGTACCTATTACTTCCATTGAAAAATAATGTTTATGCCTATGCACTAAGTGAAGAAACTTCACTCTGTGCCATTTCTTGACATTTTTCAGTGCACTTCTTCTGTATTTCAGATTTTTTAAAATTACATAGAGTATTTCCTATGAGGTTTGATGAAGGTTAATGAAGCAATTTAAACCACACAATGGAGAAGCACAATGGCAGATGCTAAAAACAAACTGTTCTTAAACTGTAACTTTTTTTTTTTCTGGTTGGAATAAAGGCCTGGTTTTGACAGCGATGAGGAAGGAGCTTTCTTTATCGCTGTCTCGTACTTCACAGTCATTTCAAATTCAACCCAAAGAACAAGTACTCCATGAATGACAAGTTTGCCAAATAGCTTTCCGATGCAGCATTTAATGACCTCTGCCTCAAATCACTCAAATCAATGACTTTTTGGCCACTTGTACTACAGTCACTGCTCAAGCTGCTAACAAAATGCTATCAGTCATCAATGCCTGCCAACAAATTAAGTGCTGTAATAGGGGATGAAAAACATCTCCCATAAATATAATTGAAACAACAATTCCCTCTTTAATTTCAGCAAAAAGCCTTAAAATAATGTGCCAAGAAAATAATTCCCTGAAGAATCACGTTTGCACTCCTGAAGAAGAGTGATGGGGTCCATTTCCAGCTCACTGGCGTTTTAACTGTGGCTATGACTATGTTCTCGTCATACAGAAGAACTGTCTTAGAAAATAAACTACCAACTCAAGAAGTAACTGGCTTAGGCCTTCAAATGGAGGCAGTCACGTTACACACTTTAAAGCCTGTAGATGCAAGGAAAAGGTTTTGATCCACTCTTTATTAGTTTCTAAAGGGCAGGATGGATGAAAAGAAATCTAATGGGATAAGCATGAGACTGAAAGAAAAGCCCTGAAGACTGCAAGAAATTAAGAGGCTTTTTTTTTCCAGTAGATTAATTACTAAACAAGAAAAAGCTTACTTAGGGATACTCTGATTATTCCCCTTCCTCCTGTTCTTGCAATGCAGTGAGTGCAGCTCCTAGAGGAGCATTTTCTGACTCACTGTTTATCCACAGTCCTCATAGGCTTTTTATTGGTCACAGCTTTTCTCAAACTGGCTAAGTATTTTCACTCTCTAATAGGGGAAAACAGCCAGGGAAACAAGCACAAAAAATGTATTGCTCCTTAATGCAGCTCTGCTGAAAGTGGAGCACAAACTGCAGTAGTTTGAGCAAGGTACCCCTGGCACTGAAGGTACGGTAACAGCCTTCAGCACTGAGTGAGTACCTAGGGACCCCTATACTAAAGCCTGTGCTACTTCATTTCTATTGCTATGAGGTCCCAAACTACCTAGACTAAAGCTATCTGAGGTACATTTGCATGTCTCAGGCATAGCCCCAGGAAAGAAGATTTACATTCTGCATGGTCTCTGAACCAAGAGCCCCTGCCAGAACTAACTGAATTTTTCTTTTCCAGACAATTCAAGTTGGAAAATGTCAGTTTACCAGAAGGTAACACGAAGGCAACTGTCCTGAGCCCCAGATAAAATATCTCCATCATTATTCCTGGTTATTTTGACAAGAAGCGCTTTCCCTCTCTCCCATCACAATTCTCTTACCTCATCTGAAGGAACACCTCATAAACACTCCGCAGAGGGGAAACAATCACACACACAAAAAAAAAGCGTGGTTAGCCAGGGTACTTCTAATTTAGCAGGGGATTCAGAAACAAGACTCTGACGCACTTAACCAGCGGGATAGCGGCTGGCACTATGGGTGGAAGACAGGAGAGAGACTAATCTGGGTGTCCAATACACAACATTAAAACTCTGCAATCCTAAACATTTTCATTGTCAGGAAATCCATTTCAAACGCAGCTCTGGTGTCTGGCTTATTATGTTAGCTGCTGCTCAGCATATATTATTGCAGGTGTTATATATAACCCCAGCAGGAAAACTGTAATCACAGCAAGGTAAATGAGTTAGGCTGGAGGGCTTGCTTAGCAGTGTGTGGCACTGTGCGGTCTTACACAGAAATTCCCTCAGCAGTCAGCTTCATCTTCCAGGTTGCTTTGAGAATACTCTGGCTTAATGAGAAGTGAATTCCACAGACCTCTCATACAAACTGTCTGACTTCTGTGGAAGAGGAGAGTTTCTCAAAGATTAACAAAAATAAATCATAATTTACCGTATCGTCTTTTACCAAACATCTTCAAAAAATCTTAAACAACTACTGGTGGACCCTACCACAGTATCTCCCACTCACTTCCAACAGTTGCAGCATGTTCTCTGATTCTCTACACAAGTATCAGACAGCTGCTGTGAAGCATAAGAAAACAGGGCAACTGTTATATTCCTCCTGGTATAGTATGGTTACCAAAATACTACAGCAGACTCATTGCTTGAAATGAAAACCAGAAAGTCTTCTGCCTTAGGCATTACCTCAGGAATCACGCTGCTTATACTCAAAATACTTAATTCCGCAAAGGAATAAAAAAGTGTAAAATGAAAGTCATATGTAGAGAATATTTACTACAAAAGATTAAATAAATCTTTAGCGTATTAACTCCAGCAGTTTACCAAAAAATCTACCAGGCATGTAGGCAAAATACATTCAAGGAACTTGTCTAGTTGCCTATTAAGTAAGATAGGAACATTCTCCTCAGTGATTCAGAACCAGCAATTCTGATGCTTACTCATCTCTTATTTCCCTTTGCAAGAAAAGGGAACTTCTCCCGAGAAAGAGTATTTTCCCTCACTGTATGCACAGTATTTGTAGGAACTCCAGGCTTTGGGTCAGGTGCTGAAATCTGTAAGTCAGCTCAGAGGTTAAAAATGACCGTGAGGTTCCTGTAAAACATCACAACAAACAATACCTTCACCACAGCTGGTGGCATTGCCTTGGTTGTTGAACAAACCTATTAAGTGCACTACTAAGTTTTTACGTATGTTTTTAAAGTAGCTGACTCATTTGGTGCTCGCACTGTAGCCATGGCAGCACAGAGCTAGCTGGGTCTGTACTCGTGTGGTTTGCTTGGGCTGACCTCCATGTTGCTCCACATTAGCAGCAACTGATATTAGCTTACACAGTTAATTGGAAACTGGCTTGGATGCATCAACACGAGCTGGAGCTGCTTACGGAAGAGGCGTGCACATTCTCAATGCCTGTAACTACTACCTGAGCATGCAATAAATTGCTAAACATGCTAGTGCTTCAGGCCTAGAAAATTCTGTAAAAAAATCTAACTTGAACACAGTGAACAAGGTGCAACTCCCACGACTTGATAGTAATTTATAGCTGGATAGCGTTCAAATGAATTTAAGAAAAAGCAGCTATATAAAGTAATCTGGGAGAAAAAGCATTCAATAAGAAACATATTGAATTCTCTACTATACAAAAGCAAACAGAACAAAAGCATCCCTGTTAAGAGAAGAACATGATACAGTACTAAAATATATAAAATACACGTCACGCTGGAAAGTCAAAGCACAAAAACTTTACATGGTAAGACAATGCAGTTGGGTTTAATATAGACTACCCAACTGATTGCTTTAAGATTTATCTTATTGTAAGGAATCTCAGCCTTTCCACACACAATTAAACAATAACGTACATTTTTCATCAACTAAACCACATTCTGTAATAGCAAACACCACTAGCTATGCGTATCTGCTAACTATGCATCAAAAGGCTATTTTAAACAATCATTTATATAAACATTATTATGCATCTTCTACAGACACTACACAGACTGCTAAACATTTAGCAACATTAGATATTCAGGATGCAAATAACCATACTAGGCCATTCGATATGTACATACAGTCATTACAATTATATATTACCACCTCATAAAGCACGAACAGAATCCTCATCCTGGCTTTGACCAACACTGGATCAAACATAAAAGTCTTCATTGCTCAAAGCATCCTTTCAATCCAGTGAATGCTGGCAGTCTGTAAAGATTTGATTTATAACTGATTTTGAACAATTCTAAACTGAATGAAAGGCTGATGCCAGTGACTCACTGTAAATGCAGTGACATCCCTTCAGTGGTATCAAACCAACTGCTGACAGAAGAAAAATGATGCTACTGTTCCTTGGAAATTAACTGGAACTGTGAGACACTGCAGAAGGATTTTACAAAACTGAGCACAGTGCTTTGTAACAAAATACGTGGACAACAGAAATTATAACCAGTACATGATGAACAGAGCAGACTCTTGACAATATTTGCATTTCTTACAGTAATCTGCAAAATTCTAATTGCATCACTGTCAGTGACAAGACATGCTGTAGCAGTATATAAGCAAACAACACATTCACCTCAAAAAATACATTTTGATTTAAAGTTTGCCTTCTTCTCTGTGTATTTTTCTTTTTTTTTTTTTTCTTGTTGTTGTGTTTTGGTTTGGGTAGGGGAAGGTATTTGGTTGGTTGGGTTTTGTTTGTTTGTCTGATTTTTAACTCATTTGACCTTTCTCAGCTCTTACCATAATAATTCCTCAGAAGACTCCAGATCCTACCTAATTCACTCTCAAGAACCTGTTTCACAGCTCTGATCCCGTATTCTCATTCTCTCCTCTTCAGTGAGAGCAACTGCCACACAGAGTGCAATCAGCAATCTGGCATACGTACATATGCGTGTATGTGTACATATATATGTACATCCATATTCATTCCAAAGCTTACATCCTTTTTTTTTCCCCCCTCTGTTCTTTATCCAACCAACAACTCTGTTGCTCTTGATGCTTCTGTTCTTGCCTTCTAGGGCACAAATTACTTACCCATATTTTTCTGACTGACTGCCAGGTATCAGAGAAATGGCTTCACTACTACAGTCTCCCCTACTCAGCATGCATTCCTTACTAACAACAACTCAGGGTAAGCAGGAGTTTGTGTTATCAGGTAAAGCACCAGAGCACTCCATGGGAACACCACAACTCCAAAATGCTGATAGGCCATGATGAATTTGACCAGACTTGAGTATAAATGGGATTGCGGAGTAAGAGCAGAGCCAGCACACGTCAGAGAAATAAATTAAGATCTGGAGAATCAACCAAAAATCGTAATAGAAATATAGGAAGAAAAGCTCCAACAGACACTTTGTTTGCGTTATCATAGGCTCTCAGAGAACTAAACAAGAACTGCTCTACAAAAAGAAAATAAAAGATGGAGCAAAAGAATGAAATAATGCAACAGCACTGACTAGAACAATGGGAAGGGATTTAGGCACTTTTTTTTCTTAAATAGACACAGTGGCAAAATGAAGCATTAATAACAGTGGGACAGTCATGTCTGTTTAAGAGGGAGCATCTTCCCAACAGTGAGGCAACATGAAGGAAAGTGCAAAGATCTCTCCCTAAAAACTTTGCAAACTTAGCAAGATGATGAAGACTGACAACATGGTGTAGCAGAAAGTAGAACTGGTGTATCGATAATTACATCAACATGAGGTAAGTAAGGAGGCAGCAGAAAGAACTGAGGTAAGCAGCTCGTATTTGATGCAATGCAGAAAGAGAAACCCAAGTAGAAATCAAAAAAGTCAAAGCAGCTGGTTTGGAAAAAGAATCTTCACAACTACATCCCAAATGCAAATATGTGGTTTGTAGGTATCTCTGGGCATGAATCTGCGAGAACCTGGCACAGATCATTATGTTCTAGATTTATCACATTCTAAAAGCCAAGTCTGAAGATGCCACTGCTGTGATGTAAGCACATCCACAGTGATCAAGAATATCATGGAGGAAAATCTCATCCAAGTGATAAACTGGATAGGGAGTATCTTTAGTAAGAAGTCAGACACACTTAACAGTTCCTAAGTAACAGTGGTGGGTTGACCTTGGCTGGCTGATAGACACCCTCGCAGCCGCTATCCCACTCCCACTCCTCAACAGGACGGGGGGAGAAAACGAGATGACAAAGCCCATGACATGAGCTCAAAGCTCATGACATGAGCTCAAGGCCATGACAGGGAGATTGCTTACCCATTACCATCACAGGCAAAGCAAACTCAACCTGGGGAAAATTAAAATGATTTATTGCCAATTAGAGTAAGATAGCAAGAAACAAAGAAAAAACTAAAAGCACCTTCTCCCAACCCCCACTTCTTCCAAGGCATAACTTCACTCCTTCATTCCCCACTCTTCTACCTCCCTCCTTACCCGGCACCAAGAGATGCAGGGATGATGGGGAGTGGGTATTGAGGTCAGTCCATCACAGCTCCTCTCTGTTGCTCCTTCCTTACCACGCATTTCCCCTACAGAGCATGGGTCCCTCCCACAGGATATACTCCTTTGTGAACTGATCCAACAAGGGTATTTCCCACAGGCTGCAGTTCTTCAATAACTGCTCAAGCATGGGTCATCTCCATGGGGTACAGTCCTTCAGGAACAGACTGAACCAGCATGGGTCCCCCATAGGCCAGAGTTCTTGCCAGACAACCTGCTCCAGCATGGGCTCCTCTCCATGGGCCGCAGCCTCCTCCAGGCCACATCCACCTGCTCCACTGGGGGCTCCTCCACGGGCTGCAGCGTGGAGATCTGCTCCGTGTGGGACCCATGGGCTACAGGGGGACAGCCTGCTCCACCAGGGGCCTCTCCACAGGCCGCAGGGGAACTGCTGCTGCATGCCTGGAGCATCTCACACCCCCTCCCTTCCTCTCCTCTGACTTTGGTATCTGCCGAGTTGCTTCTCTCACAGCTGCTGTGCAGTATTTTTTACACTTTCTTTGATATATTTTCCTATAGGCTCCCCACTTGTGGCTGATGATCTCAGCTGTGCCTTGCCTGCACTGGGTCCCTTTTGGAGCTGCCTGTGTTCAACACAGGGCTGCCCCTGGTTTCTTCTCACAGAGGCTATCCCTGAAGACATCCCCTGCTACCAAAACCTCACCATGTAGACACAGTGATCTACTGGTTTGGTTTGGCTTTTTTTTTTTCTGAAGGTACCTTTAGTGTAGTACAGCCAGAGGGTCTACAGTTCTGTATTATTGTAAATGTGTGTTATATACATGCATTAACATCAAAGTACCTGCTTTAACTGCTCAACAGGACAAGGTGAGATGGCATTAATAGTAAGTGTTTTTGTATTGTATTTTTGAACAATATTATAAACACATATTCTTTGAACAGACAGAAAAGGAGAAAGAGGTGGAGAAAAGTCAACAGCCACACTTGCTACAGTAGTTACTCCAGCTGACTCACGAGACCCTTTAAACTGAATAACAGTGGATTAACCAGTCTCATTCAATCCATACAAATATATATATATGTCATTCCTTTTTTGGCTCTGTTTAATGTATTTTCAGATTAGTACCGCTCACTAAAGGTCACGCTTGTATTTATCAAGAAAATTAGAGTGCTAGTGCCCTACTTACTCTAGTAACAATAGCCTCATATTTTTCTACTATAGTAACAGTCTAGCAAGGATTAAAGCTCAATGTACTGAGTACTTTTTTATTTAACGATACATTATTTTTTATATAACTCAACAATTTTCACCTAAAACTATACCTCACAAATAACTATTAATATTCAATAAAATATAAATATACGTGTCCATTAATATGTGCACATAGGTGCACATATACTATATGACACTTTTGTCCCACTGAAATAACATATAAAGCCAAAATATTTACCCAACTGAACTACAGCTACTCTCTGAACAGTCTCATGTGGGTTAAAATAAATCAAATGTCATAACTAGCGTACTTCCCCCCTCACTGCCACCAAATTATACAAAATATTATATATTGATATCAACTCACTGATGCATATTCCCTGAAATTAGGGGATGTTATGTGCATTAATTTTTTCAACTGACAAGGGACTGCTGAACTGAGAGTACTTGTTTCAGTCTAGTATTACAACACTGTTGCATAAAGTATTTTCTTTTCAAGCCAAGAATTCTCCAGAAAACAGTAATCTAACATGTTCTATTCATTATTATCTGAAGTTATTTTTTCTAAAATATGTAGCTCAGAAAATGCTGACAAGCTACTTGAAATCATTTTTTAAGTGTATCACGTAACTCTCTGGCTAAGGTTAACTGAAAACTAATTAAAATCATTAAGACAATGATTTGAACAAGAACAGGAAAAAAATGCCTGAATGAAATGAAGAGAGAAATTAGATACCACTTGGCTGAATTGTGCTCTTAGACCCACTGCTTCTCATTTGCAAAAAAAAAAAAAAAAAAAAGAACATTTCTTTCCTTCTCAAAGACGTTTTTGACCTTTTAAGGCACCAATATCAACAACCCTCCTCAGACTAACGCGTTCATCTTCTGACCCAAGACCCCCAAAGCATATTTCAGTTCCTTTATGGGCAGAAATAAAACTCCCTAAACTCTAAATATAGTTTACTTCCAAATTTAATATCTTTCTACTTGATCACCAGAATGTTATTTTAGTTTTCTGATAAAAACGCAGGAAGACAAATACAAGCCATGTGACATCTGATAAATAAAATTACATAGATATCATTTTCCTTCCATAAAAATACCAGTCCCTACTTTGTCTGGACTCTTGCCCTGGAGGAAAAAAAAAAAAAAAAGAAAAAGAAAATCTTAAAGTCTTTGATCATCTCAGAAAAGCACATAGAGTTGAACCTCCTCCATCTGCCAAGAAGACTAAGCAACATATACTGACAACCTCTTCCGCAAAATCCAAGTGGGGAAAGTAACGAGTGAATGAAAATTGGAACAGAAAGAGAATTTCCAGTGGTGTGATTGAGAAAAAGAATGTATAGCTTGTACTGCAAGCCAAGATGACTGATAAGCCATGTGTATGAACTCCAGCTTGAGAGACAGTAATAAGCGCTGAAATAGTCCAGAAAAAATCTAGCAGTCTGCGCCAAGACCACTGGACAAGAGCCCACTTCAGAAGGAATCTGCAAAATCCTTCTTTATCTGTGATGATGAACTCAGTCTAGCATGATGACCAAGTGCAGGCAAACCGAACATTTCTCTTCAAGTGGAGTCTCACCTTTGCTTGAGGGAACTTGGACATGATGTTGTCCACAACACAGGGCAATGGTGAAAAATCTACAATGAAGACTGCTAAGAGGATTTTTAAAAGTGAATTCTATCTAAGGCTCATTAGTGCATATCATAGATTAGTGTATGTATTACTATACTAGGGATGAGTGCACGTGTGCAGGTTTTGTTTATACAGTCACTCCTAAAGTTTTACATTGTTTTTCTCCTAATTCTCCTAATTTCCTGTATTCCTGTAATTCTCCTAATTTCCTCCTATTTCTCAAAAATATGGGAGGAACATTTTCTTGGGAAATACGACTATTAAAGCGATTTTATGTAAACCCCAAACTACATTACAAGTGCTTTAAAGAACTAATTGAAACATACTAATGAAATACTAGCACATCCATCACATCCACCTGCAAGGTTTTTAAGCATTCTGGGTGTATTTATACAAAATTATAAGGCTAATGGAGAAGTCCCATGATGCTATGATCAGATTTTAGGAAGTGGTCTTTTTGTTTTGGCTATTTTTGGGTGACAATAGTCACAGGAGGCTCAGCCTTTAAAAGCAAAGGAAGATTCTGAGCTGGGCTAGATGCAATCAGCCCCCAGGAGATATCCTGGAGATCAGCCCCAGTACACGGGGGGAACTCTTAATGTATCCAGCTAAAATCTGGAAAAAAAAGAATAATTGATAAATTTTACACTGAGTATTTTTAAAACTGTGGTCAGATTTTTGTGTATTTATGTGATTGAAGTGATAAAGGAAAGTGTATTACCAGAATGCCAGAAAGAGTATTACCAGAAGTTTATAGTTCAGCGGAACGCAAGGGCTGTTGCTATGGAATTAGGTTTACCTATATGCAGTACAGAAAGTGCATCAAGTAATAGCATCACTACTATCTTTAAAACAGAACATGCACAATATTTCGAGACACTTTGTTCTGGGATATCTATCCTCTCTTTTTTCTCTCACTCCTTTTTCACTCTCCATTTCTTTTCAGAGCAGAGTTTGCTGAGTATCTCTTCCAATAAAAATGCCTTAAGTCATCTTTGTCTTCTCTCTCACTTCAGGTCTTCCTGTTATATAGTCCTGTCTGCCTGGTTGTAGTACTGCTACATCTTCATTTTCACAGCATCATTTTGTATTCTTTCTGCCTTCCCTGATGACGCCAGGTTTCTCTTTCTACTTTCTAACCTTTATGCTAGAAACCGTACAGCAAAAGAAAACCTTTGCATTGCAGAATATCCATCATAAAATTCACTCTGAAGACTTAGGTATTGCAATTAAACACATTTTGGCAAAGTAACATTCTAATAATAATACTATCAAGAAATGCTGAGCAAATGCATAAGCTAATATCAAAGAGAGAAAAAAAAAAAGTAAAATAAAAGACCAACCAGATGGCATCCATTGATCTGAGGAGGGCTTTATCAGCGTGTTCACCTGATCCCAGTTAAGATCATCATCATCCGACTGACTATAGCCACAGGAGCTAAACGGCTCATCAAAAGTACAGCATCCTGTGAAACAAACACATAGATAAAAATTTAACAAGGCATGCAGATAACAGATTATGAATCTCATCCTAACAAATTCAACAGAATTCAATACAGGTTGTGCAATTTTTTTAATATCCTGTAATAAAAACAGTCATATATTTATTAACCATCACTTTCTGAGAGGGTATAAAACCTTTTGCCATGAAAAAAAAAAAATCTCAAGGGTGAAAGACTAAACTTAGAACTGCAAAGAAATTCTCTCCCAAGATACAAACATCAGGTATCAAAACCAAACCAGCAAAATAAAAAGCAATCAAACTCAGAACATTAGAAGACGGAATGATTAGCATTCTTCAGGAAAAACAAACTATTGCATGTCTGAGAATCTACATTTTAGAAGAAAAACCTAAGTAGAGAGACATCAGCTCCCATTCCTTTATGTTGGTTTTCAAGGAAGGGAAGGCTCCCAGGTGTATCGCGTTGTGCTGCAAACAGGAGCCACTCCGGGCTCTTGTGGGATTAGCAGCACCTTGGGGACAATGCAGCACATCCATCTTAAAACACCGATCTATGCACAGACTCAAACTCTGAAAGAAAACAGCATTATTTCCTCTCACTTCCCCATTCTCTTCTAAGTAATTTAGAAAAGAATAACACATTATAAGAGCTCACAGTATCCCAGACTAGGGCAAGGATGAATCTAATCTCAAGAATTTAGAGCACTGGAATCTAACATTACCCACAAGAACACAGAGAAACTTTGCTTTTTTCCTTTGGTACACATGGAAACTTGCCCAGCTTTCCCAAATTTTTCTCCCCTAGCTGCAGACTAACACAGGGTTGCAATACCCTGTTTTCTGTGTATTCTTTGATGTTTCACTCCAGTGAAGAATGACATCTTTCCTATCCAGAAAAACAAATATAACCCTAGTCATGGATCTTTCAGCCCATATTAAAGTAAATACTGCAGCTGTTCAAACAAAACTAAGCTTCAGGGTTATTCATCATCTTGCTATCTGTCCATACAAACAGCAGGCTTAGTCTTGCCAAGTCTTATTAAAATAGGAAACAGACAAAATCTAGCTTTAAAAAAGACTTTGCAAACCAAAAGTTTCCTAGAGCATGAACGGCATTGGAGGATACCTTATCAGGAAAGCTCAATAATGCAAACCAAAATATCGTTTTACCTGACAACCTTCACCTAACTGACGCCCAGCCTTCCTAACAGACACTCCTCGACTACATTTGACATTTATGACAAGCACTCAGCACGCATATAATCTTTAATGGGAATTAATTTTATGAACATATCCCATTTGCCCTGTCAGCCTGGATACAGGTCATCCTATACCGTGCTCTGTTCTAAAACGTCTTTCTATAGCAAGTCTTCATTAGCTCAAGGTATGTCAGGGAAATTAGCACCTCTGGCTACTGCCTTTCCGTACTCGTGCAGGTGCACGGGTTTCAATCAGTGAGCCCACTGGGAATGGAAAACCCAGGAAGGAACTTGCAGCTCCACACTCTGACACCTCACCTCAATGGTAAGAACAGACAGAAATTGTCTCTCTCCTGATATGAAACCAATTCAGAAATAAAATAGGTATGTTTATAGTACATTGAGTGACACCTGGAACATTTCCAGGGGGAAGGGTTAGACTTTTGGGCAGCCATTCGCACAGTTGTTCTCATGCCTGCATAAATTGTACTTGATACAGTTAAAATGTGCCACAGGGTAAGCTTCAGACATAAAGGCAAAATTTAAGTTTTCACAGACAGACTTGTGTTTTTTATAAAAGAAAAACAATCAAACCACAGGTGAAGAAAAAGGTAGTTTCCTTGCAAAGGTTTTGCAAATGATACTACGCCATAAATAAATACCAAGTTATACAGAGCACAACATAGTCAAGCTTTGCAAAAAAACATATACTTTAATTTAATCAAGCATAGATTTGGGTTCACAGTTCAAACACAGGGCTGGTGAATTTACATAAAAGCTCCCTTATTTCATTACATCACACTAAGAAGCCATAAAAAAGTGTAATGTATTTTCTTGGTCAAACCCAAAATCTGAGCCAAGTGCTGCAAAATGTGCAATAGTGGAGAAAAGGGAAGGGTTTGTGATCCCACATGGTTATTAAAGGCTTCTCCCCCCTCGCTAGTTACGCAGATGTCAAAACAACGGATAAATAGAACTATGGATGATGGGAAAGTGCTACTTGTCTGGATATTTGTCTATCAACACAAAGTGTTTCTCATCACTTGTTTTTCTTCCCTTCTCCTGTGAGTTTATAGCTCAATCACTGTCAGGATTTCTTTTTTTTTTTTTTCGTCTTTGCCATTTACATCCTTCGAACATTTGTGAATTTACTACCTTAGAGCTCCCTCAAAACAGGTATCTAATCTTCACATCTGCTCCAAGAATAGTTTTGGAGGAACTTTTGAACTCCTCCTTCTGTTCCTAGGCCACTTGCACCCACGACTACCAACCGAACTGTAACAACAAGAATTACCACCGGTAATCAAAATGGATCGATCAACGTACATACAATCTGGAATGTCACAGGTGCCAAGCCAAGGAGAAGATGAATACTAATGAAGGCTTTGCACAGTCATGACTTTTTGGAAAGTGTTTTGTAGATTAAGTTAGTATACATGGTTAGGTATAGTGTTGGAAGTACCTATAGATAAGTTTATAGACTAAACTAAAAGCAACACAGAAAAATCTACCTGGAACAACAACAGCAAAGCTTAGCCAGTTTAGCCAGGTAACAACAGAGTAACCACCAAGTTCAAATAGCTGATGTCTCCTCCTGAAGGTGCTGACTCTCACTTTTACTCCCTTACAAATGAAACTAATTTGTTTCCAAACCAGACAAAGCATTTGCACACCCTGCATTTGCATCTACTTGTGCCCTCCTGCTTTCTTCTGTAGTGCTTTGCCTATTTGCTAGTCACCGTGCTCTTATTGCACAAGGCTTCAAATTCATAAAACATTAACCACATAGGGACAGTAAAATCTGAAAAATTATCAAAGGTTTTTAATGTCCCCCATGGTTTGCACCAAAAGAGGCGATTGTTGTTAATCAGTTAGAATACTTTGGAAAATCTCTTCTTTTTTTTTTTTTTTTTTTTTGCTAATCATTAGAATTTATTTTACCAATCAAAATACATATTGTCTGCTATACAGTTTAATCAAGCTAAGCAATTTCCCTGCACGTTACACTGTCATTACACTTTGGATAACAAAACTGTATTTTAAAGGATGATTTTTAGACTGACTGAAATATTTACAACTAACCCAGGAGATACGTAGCCTGTGAAGATCCTTTTGGCTTATTCTCTGTTTTATAGGTATTTTTTGATTCCTAGGAGGAACTCAACTGATGAATGTACGTGATGCAACACAACATATTACAACCTACTGTTCTTTCAAATGCAATCATCCTTTAACTATCACTGAAGCCAGTTCAACATAACTACACCAAAATCCAAATGTAGTCATTTTTGTATGTTTCTGTTTTTATAGGGTTAAATTACTTTATATCTTGAAAACTTGATGAGCTTCAACCAGGAAAATAATTTAAGATGAAAACAGCTAATTAAATGGTATAAAGAACATACAATATTTTTCCTAATGTGAATCAAGTTTAATTCAAAGTATTCTGTGTGTTACAAAGTATAAATAAGATATGTGTTATGAAGCATTCTTAAAGAATTTGGATTAATTGACAAAAACTAATATAGAAAAAGTTCAATTCTGGACACTTCTTTATTTCTGTTGGTCTTACGTACTGCAAAGATGTCAGATCAATTTGAAGTTTCTATGAAAAATTTGCTGCCAAATGTAGAAGTGCTGAAACTTGTAATGTTTATTAGTATAAGTACTACTAGCATAGGCCTACTAAGCCAGACACGACAGTCTTTAGATTGCCATAAAAAAAAAAAAGGGCAAGAAAACTATGGCTCCTGGTCTGCTGGAGTACCATGAATTCTGTTGTATAATAGGTGACCTCAGAAGTTGAGTTTACTGAATCATTTTATTTGTATTCTACTTCATCTCATTTTATAAGCATTACAAGTTCTGTTGCTTCTGTGTTTTAATACTGGCAACGTGTTTAGGTCGATATACTCTAAGTACAACGCCGCTATTCTCTGAAGCTGAATTAAAGGTTTTGAAATCTGATTAGAGAGCTGGGTGTCTCAAACACATGCAGTATCCAGGGGCTTTGACTGAGAAGTGAAGGATTAATCTCCTGTTAGGCGATTAATCTCCTACACAGCAATGGATCTTCTCTTCCTGTGCATGACGAGCAGAGCTGGTGCCACACCAGTGAATTCGCCACCCCTCAGCCTGCAGCATCACCTCCTGTCCTGGTGAACACCCGCGCGCCCAACGGCAAGGGACCAAGCGCTATCTGGGTAACACACCAAGGCAGACCAACAGGCAAAGAACTGAAAAATGTGACTAAACACAGCCAATAAGCATGACTAAACTGTGAATGAGTCAGCTTTCAGCCCCAAGACATTTGGTTCGGGACTCCCTGCTTAGGTATCACAGAAACACGGGATGGTTGAGGTTGGAAGGGACCTCTGGAGATCACCTGGTCCAATGCCCCTGCCAAGCAGGGACACCTAGTGAACATTGCACAAGAAAATGATGGTGATGCTGCCTCACGTTTCCTTTTGCATTTTTGGAGTTGCAGATTTTGGGGCAACCATGGCATTCAGGCATGTTATCACACCTTGACAGTTAAAGCTGTTGGGAGAAGCGCAGGAGTAGGAGCAGAAGGACTTGGGCCCCTAAATGTCGAATCATCAAACCAGAGGGAAAAAAACAGCTCCTTTGGAGGTGGACGAGAAATCCTGAAGTGGAAAATAAAGTGCCAGTCTAAATTATAGACTGGCTAACACAGAAAGCAAGGGTAGGAATCGGGAGAATTTTTCACATAAGAAACTGAAAGTGCTATCCATAAACCTGTACAACAGTCCTCATCTGCTGCAATAATTTTGTCAAAGATAGGGTGACGACAAAAATTGTCCAACGCAAAACTGTTCACCTCTGTGAAATCAATAAATGGTTGAGCCCGTAAAGCTCCAAGTAAAATAACTACAGCTATGCAAACAGAAGCTTTTAAGAAGTTATTAAAAACTGGATAAAACAACCTGACTGCAATCTGCTTTGTGGGTTGATCCTCACAAAACAACAAAAAAAAAAGGCTCTACCTGTCCTTTCAACAGTTATAGCATTACACATTAGAAGGACTTTCCAGACATGCTAGCTCAGAGATATCTAGCAGCACCAACCCATCTTTGCATGCCCCTAGCGTGCACACAGGGCTGCCACATATCTGCAGTGCCACAGAGCCACCGGAGTGTCCTGGACAGGCTGTGCCAGGCAGCTTTCCACTGCGGAAACAATCCCTTTTAAAACGGAACGTTTACGTCCTCTCGAAGCACACTGAGCTTTGGCCTGATACTAAAGGCAAGCGTTTGGAGCTGTAAAACAATGCTGCTATCCAATTACTGGCCAGGTAGTTGGAAAAAAAGTGTATGTGTAGGGGGAAGGGGGGAGAACCAGAAGAAGCAGATTTTACAATTTAAAGAGCTTTTCTAATTGTGGCTGTGCTCAGAAAGGGTTTTGGAAAAGGCAGAGGAAAAAAATCTCATGAGCTAGAGCAAAGATGATGAGGTAAAAGGATGTATTTTGCAACTAAGAAAGACCAGATATTAACTCTGGGCATAAGGGAGAATAACAGATGGAAAATGATTCTAAATTGTGCTAAGATACGTGCAAAAGGTGGCTGAAGAATTTTTGAGACTCCTGAATTCATGGACCCAATTTCCACAGTATTGCAGGTAATGACAGGATACAGGAAAAAAAAAGTTTCAGATAAACACTTAAAGTTGCTATTTTATGAGACTTCAAGAACTTGACGTATGTTCATAAAACATTTACAATTGTTCTCTCTCTTTTCCCTCCACTTACCTGACAGCAACTGAATCAACACAAACATCTCCAAAACCATTTCAGTTTTGGTGACACAGGTTACTGCAGCAAAGTTGCATTTTAAGGAAGACATCTGTCAGTTCTAACTTCCCCTGGAAACCCGCCCAAGTTTAGCCAAATTAAACATTTTCTACAAAGGTACACTTGCCTAACAGATATTGAGAATTCAAAACAGGGACTCCCAGACTCTTTATGGAAAAGCCCTGAAACACAGAACAATTTCCTCTCAAAATGCACGTTTAAACTCATTTTACATACCAAGACATAGGAACAGACACCACTCACTAAGGATAAAGGACAAAATATTGAATATAATGCTCCTAAAACAATTACCACCTATCTCGTGAAAGCAAAGAATATCGATATGATTGTGCTGTTTTTATGTCAATGAATATTTATGAGGCCCATGGGAAAATGGGTGCAAATTACCATTTAGTGAGCAAACTTATTTCTGGCATTTTTTTTAATGTCAGGATACTTAATTTTCCAATATTATTGATAGCTTTTCTTAATGTATGCTATGGCTTATGTTGGTAAGTGCACGTGCACGCTCCCATACATGAACTATATCCCTGCTGCAGCTGTCAAGAATTAGAAAATGTCTACCAAAATAAATTATCAAACAATCAATCTGATAAAGAAAGAATAGTATTGTTTAGAAATATATTTAGAAAACCTTTGTTCAAAAGGTATTATTAAAACAAGTATGTTTGCAAAAGTCATTTGGATTTTATGCTTTATTAGTAAGGATGGATGTTATTCTGAGCATTAGAACTACTAGCTGCTCTTCTAGTCCGAGCCATGTTAATACTAAAAGAGATATTCCTTGTACAAAGGAACTGCGGCAGCTGTGGATAAATCATTTACTTATTTTAATTTTTATGTTTTAATTCCCTTTTATATAGACTATTTTATAGCTTTTTGATTATTAATCTAATGTTTAAATCAAGCTCCTGATCAGAAAATCCACTTTATACGTGTAAGAAATATCACTATGACAAATTCTAAGAAAGATACCTCATAAAAAAAAGATTCCACAGAATATTAAATAAGTACTTTGAAATAGCTTTTCAAGAACAATTATAAGTTCAATTTGTAACATATATACTTAAGCCACAAATACGTGTAGCTTATTAAAATGAGCAAACTGGGCACACTGGTTTCAAAAGGGAGATGGGTCATGTACATGTGCTTTGGAAACATGCAGAAATTCTGGACTGTGGTCAAAGCCACTACCAAGATGAATAAATAAAAGGCAGACTTCCCATATGTTTTGCATGCTGTTTATTACAAATACATGACTAAATTATGCTTCAAAACGTAGAAGTCACTTGTATAACCTCCCTGAAATGTTTCAGCTTAAACCTTTGACCTACAAGTAACTGAAAAAAGAAACCTTTTCTCATACTCATAGAATTAAAAATTCAAAAGATACTGTGGTGCTGGAATAAGCTTCCTGAGAAAAACAAAAATGCAACTGAACTTTCAAATAGTTTATACCATCGTATTCACTTAATTTATTTTATCACTACCCCCTAGGATTGCACAAGGCCTCATATTTATGAAACGTATGAAAGCATTCAGTCATCTGGGTTGTCAAAGCAAGGAGATGCTCTGCAGGAGAGAGGTCTGGCAGTGCTATTTTTTCCCCATTTACTTAGAATGGAGAAGAGCAAGGCCATACTGGGAGGGTGGGAAACAGACGTACATACTGCAGTAATACATGCAGAAGGTAACACTGTCTTCTGACAAGTTAACATGCTGTACTTCTTAATGGATTGGAAATTACATCTCTGTTTTGAAAAACCACAGTAAAACACATGACGCAACGTAAAGCAGTTGTACCGATCTGTTGAAGATGGGCAAACTTCAACAATAGGAAATAAAGTTTTTTGCTTTCAGTAGCTCCATATTAATTGTGCTTTGGTAACTGGTTACCTGAAGAACTGCTTACCTCACTTGAGCACAGCTTTGTACGCCATTACAATGCAGCACGGTAGAGCTGCCCATGAAGGCTTTGCCCATGAGAGGGGAAGAGGAAGGGAGGGGGAAGGCACTTGGGAAACAAAACCAAACTGTACAAGCAGGAAACAATACAAAACTGCACAGGTGAGATTCAAGAAAGAAACATACATACTGGAAAATCTGAGATGAAATAAAATGCAACTTAAAAGGAAGGAAGGAACAGGGTGGGGATATTCAGTCTTTCTGGTTTTTATGTTTTGTTTTGTTTTTTTTTTTTCTTGTTCCCAGCTGGGAGCTGTGAGGAAGGGATTGAAATGCAGGCCTCGCATCCAAGGCCCATCATCGTAAAGGGTCTCCTCACCCCTACACTTCACCTTAATGGAAACACGGCATAACCTAAGTAACATACAATCATCAAGACTGATTATGAGACCACACCAGACCATTCCCCAACATCCGTTCAGGAAACGCTGTGCTAGACTTTCAGCCTGTGAGGCAGACAGGCCTTTCCAGGCCTCTTCCACCCAAGAGCTGTGGGCAATGAGCCTGACCTAGGCCGGCCCCACCGCCATCGGCCATCCCATGCACACAGCCAGCGAGATCCTGATCCCAGCACACCCTGATTTCCACTAAGGTACTTTTTAATAATTTTGAAAAATAGCACTGTTTTTCTTACGGAATTACTAAAATCCAACACCGTGGTTCTTGATTAGACATTAATATACAATTCAATTATTCCCCCAAAAGTTTTTCTCCAATTACCAGGTGATAACGTTGTAATGGATGTGCTTAGAGGAAGGCAAGAACAAGCAACATGGTAAGCAGCCACTGTTCTTTTGTCCGTGGATTTGTCAAAAGACACAGTTGTTTTCACACACAAATCAGCTTTCAGCTAATTTTCATGCCATGAAACTACAAGAAAAAGGAAAGTTGCTAACTACTGTAACTGTACCCATTAACAGCACAGTGTGCCAGCTTACATCAGGGCAAGCAGCGAGTAAACTAAGCTCTCATTTTAAAGCTCAGTATTATTGTTTTTCTAAGATCAATAAATACAGACGTGCAAAGTGGCTCAGAGTCTTGGAATAAGTAAATGTTCAGCTCTAAATTGAGGGGTCTAAAGCAAACTTTAAGATACCACAGCTAGATTGCTAGTGCAACGCAGATTATCCTTGAAGTGAGCCCCAAGATTTCTTCTCCAGCTTCCCCAACTTTTCAGAAGGTTAATATTGGCTCTGAGGTTACCAACCAGTAGGACTGAAGACAATCTATTTTATCAAATTCAGTTTTGATAGCTGAGAGATTAACTATCATTTCATCCAACCATCAGGACATTCTGAGCTGAGCAAGTTTTTGGTTTTATTTTTTTCCTGTTGTCAAAAAAAAACACTATACTATGGTATTTATCTCTATATAAAGGCATTTCATTGAGAAAGCTGACAGACAGCATTCTCCTCATCTGCCAGTTGAGCTTTTAAAATGTATTTTCACCTTTAAACTCTTCAAGCTAAAAAACCACAAGTGTACTTGAAGCTCAATCACCCTCCCTGGTGCTGCTCATTTTTAATGAGCCTCTTGTCTTTATGTCTCCCAGAAGACAGCCTCCACAGAGCAATCTCAGGTGATGTGAAACCAATGCTTGATGCTTCTCCAAAGCACTGTCTTTTTGAGCCTGAAATCTTCCCGCTAAACCCATATGGGACTGATGGGCCATTTCAGTCAAACCCAATTTCACTTCTTTATCACAAGCCCCTGCTTAAAAACTCTACTGTGGTTTGCTTGTACACACAATCTGTTTCAAGCTTTGAACTTTAAAAAGGATTTAAGCAGTCAGTCTCAATATCATTATAAATCCAACGTGCATTACTTTCCCGTTGATTGTGAGAAAATAAAAGTTTGAAGCTTGATTTCATGGGTAATCTTTCCATTTGCTTGATGAGTTCTGCAGTTGTAACAGAACACTTAATGCATCCTGTTAGATAACAGCGTATTAAGCTTGGATGAGAAATCCAGACTATTTACAACACACTTCCAGTTTTAAGTAAAGAACAAAGGCAGCATTAGCCCTGCTGGTCTCAGAGGCTCCTGATTTATAATGCAGTCAAAAAGACCCCAAACAGGACGCATTTCTGTATAAGGGGTTCTACAACCTTAAAATACTTTCATAAAACTAATAATGCATATTTTATATTTCCTCTGTTTGAGATATCAGAAGTCCAAATTTGGACAGAATATACTGAAGTTTATATTCTACCTCATAAATAGACAGGACAGATGCCAACAGACAGGATACCTTGGTATGCATTCCATTGGTTATTATATTACAGATGGTACTTTTCCTTAAAAATATAGTGAAAGAGTTTATCACCTAATGAAAAGAGCTGTTTATGTTCTCATTTTTAATGTGTGTACTGAGACATTTGAGAACAAATGCCAAAGAATGATTTTATACATAGAACTAAAACCGTGAAGCCCACACAACCCCTGCCCTGCCTGCCAATCAAAGCATTGCCCTCTGCTTTTCACCTTATTTTTTTATCTAGAGGTTTTCTGCTGTACTTTTCCTCATTTTATCTGGGGGCTTCCCTTCAGGTGAGAAAGGCTATTGCTCATTTTGTTTTTCTTTTCAAAGCCACTGTGTATGCTTTTTTACCTTGCAGTGCCTATGAACGGCTACAGCTGCATCCCAAACCATTTAGTTCTATGATATATCTCTAGCTACTTGATCAATAATTCAGGAAAATATTCGTCTCTGTTTAGTTACTGCTGTCAGTACAACTCTGTGTGTCTGGATGCAAAGAGAGCAGGACCTCCATCTGGAGGCTTTACCTGTGCTGCTCAATGAATTAACCTGTAGGAGGTGCC
Source organism: Anser cygnoides (assembly GCF_040182565.1). NCBI lineage: Eukaryota > Metazoa > Chordata > Aves > Anseriformes > Anatidae > Anser > Anser cygnoides. The sequence continues at coordinate 110,135,398 of NC_089874.1, forward strand.
ACAGTGATGAAGCAGTCAAAAACCTCCAGCAGGCAACTTCATCACACGGGTAATTAGTTCACTACATCAATAACGCCTCCAGTCGTTAGCAGCGCCAAGGCTGAATCCCAGGTCTGCTTGTTAAATTCAGGCAGCACAACAGGCTTTCCCTGTGCTACAAGTATAAATAACCTTCTATTTTTAAATGTAGTTAGTTAGCTACTGCTTTTTCCCCCTCATTTTTAGTCATTATCTCTTGCAATAAATTATACTTTATTTCATTCATCACGTCTATAACCTCCTGCCAGAAGGAGATGAAATAATTAATTTTAGAAACCTCTGACATTTTCACAAGGCCTGATCAACTATAAAAGAGGCCCACATTTGAGAGTATTAAAGCAGCACTACTGTAACTAGCTGTAACACTGACCTGCCCAAGCTTACGTGACCCAAGGAGTGAACTCTTGAATCTCCCACACAGAACAGAGCACTACCACTACGCTGTCTGGATGAAATAATTACTTCCAATTCTTGTTCATAAGAGGATTATGTCGGTACTAAACTCACTTAAACGTTGTACCGCAACAAAAAGACAAATCAAGGCCACACAAAGCTCGATGCTTTCTAACCTTGTGGAAATCATTTCACGTCTGCAATGATCTTCACGTTTTTTCAGTGGTCTGCATGCAGAAGCGGAATGCATCCTCAGCAAGTTTGCTGATGACACTAAACTGGGAGGTGCTGCTGACTCTCTGGAGGGATGAGGCCTTGAGGATGGATCTAGATAGGCTGGAGCATTAGACAATCAGCAACGGCAAGCAATTCAGCAAAGGAAAAAGCTGGGTTCTGCACCTCGGTTGAAAGGCATATCCTACCAGGAGAAGCAGAGGACACTTGGGTTGTCTAGGCTGAAGAAAAGGAGTCTAAGAGGCAACCTCATTGCTGTCTGCAACTTCCCAAGGAGAGGAAGTGGAGAGGGAGGTGCCGGTCTCTTCTCCCTGGTCAACAATGATAGGATGTATGGAAAAACTGTGTCCGGGGAGGTTCAGACTGGATATTAGGAAAAATTTCTTTACCGCGAGGGTGGTCAAACACTGGAACAGGCTTCCTAGTGAGGTGGTTGATGCCCCACACTTCTTGGTGTTCAAGATAGGTTTGGACAATGCCCTCATTAATATGCTTTAACCGTTGGTTAGCCCTGAAGTGATGAGGATGGAGTTGGACTGGATGATCTTTGAAGGTCCCTTCGAAGCAGACTATTCTGTTCTATTCTACATGAGTGACTGCAGTACCCAAGAAATAGCAAACCCAAAGATAGTCACTTTGATTCAAATTATTTTGCTTTCTACTAATTCCTGCTCCAGGCCCGATGAAAAGGATGTTATGCCCAGGTCTTAACACTGGGATAAACATCTCTGCTCCTTTGGGAAAAGGATCTGATATTCATGGGACCCCAGTACATTACTCAATTGGGAAGGTTGCCAAAGTCCACTTCAGGATAGGATAATCTAATAAAGCCAAAGGTTGTATGCTTGTGTCTCCAAACAGTATATATTAGGACATTATCTCTGATTTGTGACAGGTTATATTAGCTCAGAGTTTTCTGCTTAATTGGTTGAGAGTGCCCACTTATTCTTATAGTATCTTGGTAATATTAGATAACCTGTTACATACAATGTGTACACATATAGTTTTACAAGCATTTTTCAGGAATCCTTTTTAGTTTACCTTCTAATTAACTGCAGAGAAAACAATGAACAGCTGAGTTTTTAGAACAAATTTCTCCTTATTTAAATGTATATTATGTAAGTGTTCGAGAATCTTAACGAAAGTTGTTTGGCCTTTATTTTTTGAGTTAGCTGATAGGTCTAAAGTATTCAAAGGTTGCTTAAGAACTGTGTCAAGTGCCAACGCAGTCCAAGTACAAGGATAATTCAGCTGGATGCGAGACATTCATACATGAATCTGTCATCACCCTGTCTAACCCAACGTACAGTGCAGACCTCAGGACTTAAAATAATTAATTCCTGCCTGAACTAGAGTACATCTTTCAGCAACATATGCAATCACAGATTTTAGATGTTTTAAATCATAGAGATGTCAGAGTTAGTGAGCTAACTGCAGTCTCCTCTTTCATAATCTACTCGAGCATCACTTCAGGTTTTAGCTCCCAATTTAGTTCATGGGTAGAATTTGGTATTTCTCCTACCATCACATGAGATCATGGACTGCAGCCATCCCCTATCCTGTTCTCAGTCAGCCTAACCTATGCACATGCTGCAGCTTCTCTGCTCTGTTTGGAGCCAAGAGTGATAGGCTACAACCAAAACAGCTTGGAAAAGTGAAGTATTATTTGGTAAGACTAACTTGAAAGAGTTCAACAAAATAAGTCATGTGTGGATTTTTCCCCATAATGTTTATCTGTTTACCATTTCTGGGACTTTTTTTTTTTTTAACTTTTAGATAGAATAGTCAAACTGTAACCACATCATCAGCTCAAATTTGGTACTGACTGAAATGTACCTGTAAAATAATTCTCAGCAGTTTTAGACTCTGGAATCACAGAAATGCAGAAGGGCTAAAATTGGAAGGGACTGCTGGAGGTCATCTTGTCTCCCTCACCCCAAACAGGATCACCTATAGCCGTGGTCTGCAATGTGGGGTGCACACCAGGGGGTGTGAATGACAGTCCATCAGGGTGTGGAAAGAAAATACTGGAACTTCTACACATATTTGTGTTTTATCTCAAAAATAAGAAAGAAATGAAGGTTTACTACTATTTAACATACAGATTGACAATGGCACCCTCACTTGGTCCATACATCAGATGGTCACACACCACCTTCTGCACCAAGGTGTCCTGGAGGAATAGTGGGTGCTCCACAATGTAGAGGGGGTGACTGTGCCACCTGCATTTGCTCATTCACTTTCAACATATTGCAACATATTCAGTTCACGTGTGCCTGGTTAAGTGCATTTATGGATTTTATTATCTAGTTTTAACTAACCTAATCTTCACAAAATGGGCAAGGGGCTTCAAAACATTTCTATAAAGAAACTGAAGACTGAAGATAATAACAATAAAGCATTCACAACCAAACAACAAGAAAATGGCACAGCTGACATTTCTCCTTAGTACAAGCTCTTTGTCAGCCATGTTACGAGGCAAAAACAATGATAACCTAATCACATCTGACAAGAACATGACCAAACTTTTTTGAAATTATCAGCATCAAAATAAGCTCAGCTTAGAACCAGACCTTCAAACACAGTAGTACATGTATACGAATTATAACTAAATATAAACATATTAGAGTTGCATGCCTAAAAATATTTTACTGCTACAATGTGTAATCAAAAGACTTTGGAGACCCAGAGCAGGCTGCTCAGGACCACGACCAGGTGGCTCCTGAGTAGGTCCAAGGAGGAGACTTCACAGCCTCTCTGGGCAGCCTGTGCCAGTGCTTGGTCACCTGCACAGCACAGACGTGTTTCCTGATGTTCACAGGGAGCCTCTTGTTCTACAGTTTGTGCCCACTGCCTCTTGTCCTGGCACTGGGCACCACTAAAAAGAGCCTGGCTCCACTGTCTCTGCACCCTCCCTTCAGGTATTTATAGATATTGATGAGATCCCCCTGAGCCCATGACCAGAAATGGACTCAATACTCCAGGTATGGTCTCACCAATGCGCATTAGAGGGGAAGGATCACCTCTCTCCAACTGCTGGTAATGGTCTGAGGTCTGAGGCTATACTAGCCTTCTCTGTGGCAAGGGCACACTGCTGGCTCAAGTTCAACTTAAGGCCCATCAAGACCCCCAGGTTCTCTTCTGCAAAGCTGCTTTGCACTGCTCCTTGTTGAACTGCAAGAGGTCCCTGTCAGACCATTCTTCGACCTTACAAGGTCCCTCTGGATGGCAGCACAACCCACTCGGTTTTACACTCAGTGTATCAGCCACCCCTCTCAGTTTTGTGTCATCCGCAAACGTGCTGCGTGTGCATCCTGCCCCATCACCCAGATCATTAATGAAAACATTGAACAGAACATAAAGTTGGTCAAGCATGACTTCCCTTGGTGAATTCATGCTGACTGCTCCCGATGATGCTTTTATCCTTCATGTGTCTGGTAATGGTTTCCAGGATTCCAGTTGCATCACCTTCCTAAGTATCAAGGTGAGGCTGACTAGCCTGTAGCTCCAAGGGTCTTCTTCCTTGCCCTTCTTTAAGACAGGAATAAATTTGCTTTCTGTTTCTCAAGCATCTCTCCCAGTCACTCGAATCACTCACTGGATATTAAGAATGGGCTCACAATGACATCGGCTCCCATAGCACATCGGGACTATCTGTATCAAAGGAACATCCAATTTCAACCCTTAAGGTTTTCCCAAAACCAAAATGCGTCACTCCTTTCTGGAGCAGGGAGGGCGTCTGTACCTAATTTGGCTCTACCTAATTCTCAACCTAAATTTGTTTAGTCATTCAAGCTTGGTTTTCTAGTGGTCTGCTACTCAGTGGGTCCCCTCAATTATTAAACAGCTGCTGTCTGTAATAAGCAGTAACATGCTTTCAGGCCCAGACCTGTAAATTTGATCTATTAGTTTCTCATGGCAGATACAAGGAGTTCTAAAGGTGTCTTTCCAAACAGTTAATGGTTCAACACAGTTCTTCTTCTGAAATCCCTCAAGTCTGTTGTCCTTCATGAGTTGTGACGCTACATGAGCTGAATAAGGTATTCCAATGACATTATAATAATGCCAAGTATTCCTCCTGTTTCTGATACTTCTAATCTAACATCAAAAAGCATGGCATCCAAGTCTTTTTCAATCACTGTTTCCTTGACAGTGTTTCTTTAGGCTGGATGCACGTCTTTGTTTCTGTGTCAGTACATACAGTGCTTTCTTGCACTCCAGCTTTCAAGATCACTTAGCTCTTCTCTGATCACTACTTACCATGGCACTAGCCCTGTTGTCATCTGCATCCTTTTATCATTAATGATTCTACATTTCTCCCTCATCACTAATAAAAAGGTTAAACACTGTCAGATCTAAAATTAATCCTCAGAGGACTGTCACATAATCACACTGATTACTGACTACAATTATGTTACTGAGACCTATTAGCCAGGTTTTTTACACACACTTGATGTGTGTTGTTGATTCTATATCATTCCAGTTTCTAAACCAACATGTCAATTACACCCAATAAAATATTGAATATTTGTAAAATGTCATATCTTAAGACATCATGTTACCTTGAAAAAGCATCTATTTCCCATAATGTTGTGTTGATCAACCTTAAACAAGAAGAATTAACGGCATTTAACATAATTGACTCCCAGGAAGCCATTCTTTTATTCTACACTGAATCAATGTCTGCATTTAATGCTTTACCTTACCAATTCTACAAAATTCCTTTTTTTTTTTTAATGCACATAGCTATCCATTCCTCCTTCTCCCTCTTTCACTCACTTTCTCTCCGTTTTTGTAGCCTATTTCACTTTTTCTCCCTTCTTCACAAGGATAAAACAAACAATTCTGCTACTGCAATTAATTACACTGCATATAAATTTGACTATTTCTTCCTCTACCGCTCCCACGTCAACATTACTTCTGGAAGTGGAAACAAGCACCTAGGAACTGCTGGAAAAAAAATGTCTTACTGGCATGATAAGTATATACACAAATATACACATGCAGTTTTATGATGCTAGTAAGTAATTGCCAACAACACTAGTGAGAACAGTACTGGGCAATTCCTAACCTAAAAAAGAGTTCTGAATTCTGAAGAAGAAAAATTCTGTATCTGATCTATTCTCCCTAAAAAAAAAAGACAACATAAAACAATAAATCATCTATTTTTATAAAGATATAAAATATCTGATATATATATCAGTCCAAAACACTTCATGAAAATATTCAGCCGTACACTAAGAATATTGATGCAAAACAACCACCTATAACAGAGAATGTCTTCACTACCATTGAAGTCACCACCCTTTAAAATGAACTTCTTTCTATCCTTATTGCTCCCTTCCATTTTCAGACACTTCATTTTTTTCTCAAGGAGAGAATTTTGTAATACCACTCACCTATGAAATGAAATTATTAGCAATGTTCTAAAAAATATAGTGTTTTGTTTAGAAAGGCATGGACCTGCAAACAATGGGGCTGCAAAAACAGAACTCAAAAGATGTAAATAACTGATTAAACAAACACTCACAGAGACAGGAAACTTTGTCAATAGGAACATTCTGGAGAAAATATGATAATAAGCTTTTGCTCTTTAAAATTGAGAGTAATAATAACAAAATGAACGGCCATTTACACTGTGCGTTTTACTGTTTTGTTTTGCTTTAATTAGAAGGTTATTTTATAGATGTAAAATATAAACCACAGTTGACAAAATACACCTCTGCTTCTCCACAGTTGTTAACAGTACTACAACACGTGGAATCACAAACTGCTTGAGGTTGGCGGGGCCCTCTGGAGGTCACCTGGTCCAAGCCCTGCTCCAGCAGGGCCACCTGGAGCAGGGTGCCCAGGAGCATGTCCAGGCAGCTTTCGAAGGTCTCTGAGGATTAAGACTCCATAAACTCTCTGTGTCACTGCTCCATCACCCTCACAGTGGAAAAGTATTTCCTTTCCACTATGCTCTCCTTAGCTCTTACACCAGCTCAGACTCCCCTGGTCCTACCACAACATTCTGAGAATACTTTCCAGGAGATAAAGGCAAGGGAGTATTACAGACCTTTGTGGGATTTGTGTAACTTGACAGGACCAGGCCCACTTTTATCAGCTCTGCAATTTCCCTTCTGCAGAAAATTGTCTCATTTACAAGGCAAGCAACCCACATTTTGCACAGAATTTACATTCAGATATATTTTTCTACAGTTTTCTTAGGTAGTTTTTGTTTTCTCTTTTTTTTTTTTCCCAGAACTTAGTTTTCAACTAAGCCTGAAAACAACCACAAAGTAATCAAAAGCATACACAATACAAAGTTCATATTTCTTATTTCTGTTATTGTTGGTTTGTGTAGTAACCTTCCAATTTTTTAGGAATGTATGTTGGTTCAGTTTCAAAATCATGCATAATAGACACTTGCTTAAGGGAAAGAAAGCATAATACTAACACTAAAATCATTTTCTTCCCCTGATAATTTTCAGTTGTAGATCTGTATTTAAGTCATAGAACCATCAAATACCCTGTGCTGGAAGAGACCCATAAGGACCATTGAGCTCAACTCCTGACTCCACACAGGACCAACCAAAAATCACAGTATCACAGAATTGAAGGGGTTGGAAGGGACCTTGAAAGATCATCGGGTCCAACCCTCCTGCCAAAGCAGGTTCCTTAGAGCAGACCCAATGTAACTCTTCTTGAACTCCAGCAGGCTTGCTGCTGTGACCACTGCCCTGGGGAGCCTGTCCCAGTGCCCGACCACCCTCTGGGTTCAGACCCTTTCCCTAACCCCCAGCCTGACCCTCCCCTGTCCCAGCCCCATGCCGTTCCCTCGGGTCCTGTCGCTGTCCCCAGAGAGCAGAGCTCAGCGCCTGCCCCTCCGCTCCCCTCGTGAGGGAGCTGCAGGCCGCCATGAGGCCTCCCCTCAGCCTGCTCTGCTCTGGGCTGAGCAAACCAAGGGGCCTCAGCTGCTCCTCATACGTCTTGCCCTCCAGACCTTTCACCATCTTTGTAGTCCTCCTTTGGACAATCTCTAACAGTTTTATGTCCTTCTTACATTGTGCCACCCAAAACTGCCCACGGCACTCGAGGTGAGGCCGCACCAGCGCAGAGCAGAGCAGGACAATCCCGTTCCTTGACCAGCTAGCCGTGCTGTGCCAGGACATGGGTGGCCCTCCTGGCTGCCAGGGCACAGCAGTGACTCGTGTTCAACTTGACATTGACCAGAACCCCCAAATCCCTTTCTGAGGGGCTGCTCTCCGGGCCCCCATCCCCCAGTCTGTACGTACAGCCAGGGTTGCCCCATCCCAGGTGCAGAATCCAGCACTTGCTCTTGTTGAACTTCATATTGTTGACGATTGTCCAACCTCTAATTTGTCAAGATCTCTCTGCAAGGTCTCTTGACCACTGGGAGAATCAACAACTCCTCCCAGTTTAATGTTGTCTGCAAGATTACTTAGTAGATCTTCAAGTCCTACATTGAAGTCATTTATGAAAACACTGAAGAGAACTGGCTCCAAATTGGAGCCCCGCAGAACCCCACTAGAGACCGGCAGCCAGCCTGATGTAACCCCATTTACTGTAACCCTTTGAGCTGGACCTGTCAGCCAGTTTTCACCCACCACATTATGTTTCTCTCTTAGCTGTATGGTGGACATTTTGTACTGAAGGATACTGTGAGAAACAGTATTGAAAGCTTCGCTGAAATCCAGAAAGATTACATCAGCTGGATTCCCTTGGTCAACTCAGGGGGTTGACCCCCCTGTTTGGCCCACCACTATCACACCTCGTCACATGTGAAAAGAGGCCCAAGATAACATCTCAAATTAACATTGTTGTAGCAGTTCTCACAGCTGGCAAATCAACAACAGCTTCTGTACTGCAAATCCTTTACTACACACTGTAAATCCTTGCCTTTAAGGCCCATCTCTCCTTAATCATCTTTGTTCATCTTTCACTACATTGCCAAAAGCCCCTAATTAGTATCATCTTAGGCTGCCTTTCACTGCCCCTCACCTAATCAGTTGACTAATTACTTGCACATAATCTCAGTGTCGGGTTAGATGATGTTGTCTTTTTTTTTGAATAAAGATAAGCACAAAGAAGAAGTCTCTTGCCTAGGAGGCATGGAAGATAGCCCGCAGTCAGCTACAAGAAGACCTGGAGTAGTGGGTAGGTAAAGTTAACAGGCGTTGTATAAGGAAAGGAATGGGAGAAGAAAGATGCAGTTGCAGCCAACAGCAAACTTACACAAATGTGATAATCCACAAAAGCTGACACCAAGAAGTTTTTAGTGAAGAAGGCAAGTCATGGGAAAGGCTGCAGTGTGAAGAACGTGTATTCTTGTGCGACAACAGGCAATGTGACTTTGGATTTCAAATGGGCTATTCCAAGGAACATCAGCAGGTATCACCATAACTAATACATGTGGTCAGGATGGCATTCAAAAGGGTCTACTGCAAAAGAAAGAAAAGAACACCGAAAAAAATAGGAATATTAAAAAGAAACACAAATATTTAGAGATGGTGTGCATGTATGGAACATAAGAAAGCACTGAAGATATACCCCCCCCCCCCCCCCCCAAAAAAAAAGACTAATGAATCAAGGAAAATGGGCAATAGCACAAAGCTGTGGAGAAAACAACAATTAGGAGGAGGTAACTGACCCTCCTATCTCAGACAGCATCAGTGGTGCTTCCTCAGCATAATGGTGCTGTGTTATAAAGTAAAGAAGATAATACAGGAAAGAAGAAAAGGACTGGATTAGGAATGGAAGCCTCTTTGGAATCTTCTACAAACAATAGGCTTCACGACAGGAAATAAGACAAGGAACAATTAGATATAAAAAAAGGTTGTTTTTCTTTAAAAATGAAAAAAAAGTAAAACCAATGCTTTAAAACTATTAATTTTATATCATATTATTACAAGGATTGAAGAAATACAATATAGTTTTTAAAAATATTTATAGCAATTTAAGAATTCCACCATGTGGAAGTAGCTTAAGAATTTATATGGATATTTTGAAAGCAGTACAGAATTTTTAAAACATCTTCTGCAAAATGCACAGGAGCGTTTCACAGACATTTATGGTGTTGCTAATTCAGTAGGTACTTAACAACAGAATAAGTACAGCAAAACCCTAAACCAACACCAAGGTAAATCTATGAGGATGACATTTTACAATTAAAATGAAACAAAGCTATCTTAATTTGAGTTTATGTAGTTAATATATCAAAGACAACTCTGAGTTCAATAACCACAAGTTGTAGTTCTGCACTTTCTAAAAATAAAAAATAAAATTCCCTGTAGAGATACTTCTATATTGTGCTCAAGTGCAAGATGAACCTCAGCCCTACACTCAGAATTAGGAGCTCATTTGAAAACATAACAGCTACATTTCAGAAACAAGATTTGTGTTGAGCACGGCTTCCCAGCAGAATCCCCAGGGGATCATTTTGCCCAGCAGTTTGCTCCCTCTAGCATGTCTAGGGGCAGGTCCTGACCTTGTTCAAGCTAAGCCAGACAGCGCAGAGTAGCGCTGCTGAATCACGCCAGCATAGTTACACCGACTGGCAGCCAAGGACACAGCTCTGCACAACGAGCAGGATCTCCAGGCTGACACACTGGGTACGACGGCAGCCACATTCCAACAGTTGAAAGCAGAAATCCTGACGGCGCTGAGATTTGTCATATTTCACATCCTGTTAAGATGGGCTGAGGACAAAGATTTAACTCTGCAGTTGGCAACGCTGCTGCAACACGTCAATCCATAAGCTGAAGATTTGGGCTGCGTCCAACAGCTGGTGCAGCCCACCCGGTAGAGTCAACCATCAGCACTGCTGTTCTTGTATCCTCTCAATACTTTGTACTGATTTTTGCTAGTCGCTTTCACAATTAGGGACATGGTCCAGAAGCAAATACTCGCTCTAAAATGCTGCATGCCAAGGCCTGGATTTCAGCGCTCACGAGACGCTATTTCTTTCCTGTGACAGTATCTTGTGGAGTATCTGAACTCAGAAAAACACATTACCTGTTTTTCACCAAATGAATGACACATCTCATTAGATGGCTAGTTGCCAAGTATTTAGAAAACTACTTAGCAAGCACTTGGTTAACTGGATTTTCATCTTGATTTAAGTTGTTTCTCATTAAAAGGGAGAAAATCTAGTTTGGCTATACTACCATACCAGCAACATGCAATAGTTTCCTCATCTCAACAAGGCAAGAAAGAAACTGAGGCACATGCAGAACTTAGGAGTTGAATATTCTCAAGACTGCAAGAGGATTGACCTCTCCTTGACTTTGGACACAACTGACTAAACTGGAAACTTCATCCCCTTAAGGCCCTGAACCCCCACTACCTAATCCAGGGAACATGCAGGTACCTCAGAAGGACAATTTAGACATACGATACTATTGCTTCCAATTTAGATTTGGTTGCTGCTATTTATGTGCTAGATACACATAACGCTTTATCTGTGCAAGTTCATTTTTAAAACAGCTCTGAAAAATCCCTAGTTCAAATTAAATGTTTTGTAACAAATGTCAAAACTGTAAATCACTGTACAGTAGCAGTAAGTTGATGGGAAAGATGCAACTTGCTCAATATCTCCAAATCTGTTAAGCCAAAAATTGTTTAATACAATTTAACACACCCTAGAGTGTAGTTAAATAATTGTGATAGATGGCAGCGTGTCTTAGTCTTTTCCATTTGTTAAATGATGATAGATGAATTATGCACATTACTGAATTTCAATGCATGCTTTCTGTTCACCACTCATGTTTCATGAAAAACATCCAAAGAACAAATAGTTTTAATGTATCTCCACCAGAAAATACTACAGTCTACAATTATGGTAAAGATGATGAAGGCCAAAAATGTTTTGAAGTCCCCTGGCACTCAGAGCAACAACAAATGCATGGCGGTAATGTAGCTACTACTAACATATTTGCTACTATCTCTGTTTTAAATAAACTAACTGAGCCTCTATCTGTTAAAAAAATGTTTGTTATTAGCACTATATGAGAACAACTCTGGGGGAAGGAAAACTATAATGAATCAAAACTTGGAAAGTCATAGGTTGGGCGGGGGGGGGAGAGTTGTCTTTTTTTTTTTTTTTTGAGCTATTACCTACCTTGGCATCAAAGTAACATTTTAAAAATTATTTTATGAAAGAATTTTTTTTTTAACATAAGAAAAACAAGAAAAATATTTCTAAGTATACTGTAATAGTTTCTAAGAAAACTTCACTTGAGCAGCCATTCGGTAATTATCTGCTCTTTGACAACACCTGCACTGAGCCTCCTAGGATGTACAATTTGTCATTTTAATGCATAACACAAAATCCCAGAGCACTAAACTGCAAAAAATAAAATCCATACTATCTACTTTTTCAAAGGATTTTTATCTTGCAATAATTGTTGCATGTGAATGTATCTGACTTCTAGCCCCTTCAGTATTCTTGCTCTCCCAGTGTGGCATTTTGGAAGAATGTCTGCATACCTTGAGTGATGTCTTTCAACAGGACTGTACTTCATTTAATCACTGATGTGCCTTAAGCTCCTTAATTTGGAGGAGTTTATGAAATGAAAATGGACAATACAGAGATTTTTCTTTAGAAAAAGACAGTCTATGCCTTCACGTGTATTAGTGATCTACTGCAACTCAAAATCATGGAATCACAGAATGTCTGAAGTTGAAAAAAACCTCCAAGATCATCAAGTCCAACCTTTAAACTAGCTCTGCCAAACCTACCACTAGACCACATCCCTAGGCACCACATCTTTTCAATACCTCCAGGGATGGTGACTCAACTACTTCCCAAGGCAGCCTGTTCCAATGCCTCACAACCCTTTCAGTGAAGAAATTTTTCCTAATATCCAACCTAAAAGTCCCCTGGTGCAACTTGAAGCCATTTCCTCTTGTTCTAAAATGCCTGACAGTGATGTACTGGAAGATTAACAGAAACAGCTTCTGACTTCAGATGCCAGAAGAAAGTCTGTAAAACCCATGGAGGTAGAGCAGTGAAGGACAAGTCTAAAAAAAAAAAAAATCTCGTCAGGCTTTAAATGTACCCCTCAGGCTTACGTAAAAGAAAACAAAACCAAGAAAGCAAAGTGATTTGATTTGACTAAGTGCCATGCATTTCAAAAATTACAGGGTATTTACTTTAACTGTTGGCGAGGTATAATTTAACACAGCTGAAGAACAGCATTATGTACACGATTCAGCCAACCTGAGGTATCTTCCACAGCAGGTTTTCATCAAACATAGTTGGAAGGAGGACTTAGCCTAGAATGGATAGTTCAGAGAATAAGGAAAAAAACCAAGACTATTATCTTCACGAGCAAGTTTCTCCATCTTTGAAGAAGGGATTTATGAAAAGTTTATGTGAGTGCAGACACGAGGCAGTAGCTCTGTCAAATCTCAGGGAGCCAGTCTGACTGACAGGTGTACAGCTTCACAAATGCATCCTGACAGTTACACGCACTGCAGCACAAGGAATCTTTTTTTAAGTAAAGTTTGCAAAAACGTGAAATGTGACATTTACAAGATTTCTGAGCAAAAAAACCTCTCCGGGACGAATTCGTTCTGTATTACTTTTCATTTTATCTTGTTTCTCCTTAAATATGTTGTCCCAGATTCTTATTCTGATGTCTTCTATCTTGATGCAGACCCTAAAGCCTAGAATCTACATTGTCACTTTGAGTCTGCCAGGAGCTTTCAAAGAGCATTTTTATCTTAAATATAATGTGTTTTCCTGCTTGTGAAATTGGCAATACATCGTGCAGAATTCTTCATTCATCCCTAGTGATACCACCTCCTGTGGAAGGTTAGATCTGAATCATCTGCCTTAACGGAAGCTTGACAGTTCATTTCAGTGGTTCCTTTTTGCCTCTGATTGCTAAGAAAACCATGTACATTCAGGAATCTCAAGCTGCCGTGCACCACTGTAAGTGCCACAGAACTAAAATAACGTGGCTCAGAATTACGTCTGTCACGGTTTAAAGCATCAAAATTGTTAAGCAATTCTCAAGTGACATTGTAATTACAGAGTGCAGCTGTAGTGATGCTATACTTAAAGTAGGAAGAACTATTCCTATAGATTTTAAAGCCCCATTTCCAGTTTCTTGTGAATTTCTCAGCATCCTCCCATTAAGGCATATGGAGCAGGTAGAAGCATACTTTTTTTTTTGGACATGTGCCTTCACCATTCTAATTTTTCCTGACTAAACAAATTCCTGTTCCTTACAGAGGTTAATATTCATTGAACAAATAATTAAACAAAATGATACCTCCTTGTCCTGCTGTGTTTCGCTTTGATGACAAAAGCTATGCATGCAGTTGAAAGCACGTTCTGATAGCAGTGGGGACACTGTCAACTCCCAGGAAAAACTGAATTAGGTTTAAAGAGAATTTGGAGAATTGCATGAATAAAAACCAATTGTTATTGGCTGTCCCTACTTAGCTGCCCCCCAGTCCCAGACAGCCTCAACTTGATGAGCGATGTATGAATGTGAAATACTTGCGTTCGGCTCCTTGCACCAGTCTATTTCTGAGCTCAGTTGAGCTATCAGGTACAAGCTCAGCCCTGCCACTCTTCCTCTACAAGCCTAACCTGTGCCAGATGCTATCAGTCCTACCGAGATCCCAAAGTGAGATTATTTTTTTTTTTAACTGCATATTTCTGAGACTCTGTCTGTAAGACAGACCATGCCTAGCATACACCACGGGGGAGTAACGCCGCACAACCTAGCAGTAGACACCTTTCAAAAAGGAGCAGCAGAGGCTTGCCACTTCCCCGTTTTTAAGCTGACAGATTAGATTGCAGTTTACTGGCCAACGCAGGCCCTAAATTCTCTTGAGGGAAGACACTCTCCAATGCTCTTGTTAAAATATACCGCTGTGCAGAAAATGTACTGCAGAAAAGGAGAAAAGGATGCAACACTCACTGATCCAGAGAAAAGGTGATGTAAGGATTGCTGATGATACAACAACCTCATGATCAAAGAGCTTATCTTTAAGATGAAAACCGTTAAGCTCTTATATACTGAGAAGGGAGGGGGAAAAGAAAGGGAAAAAAAAAACATAGCCAGAAAAAGAAGAAGCAGAAAATTGCATTAAAGAGCAAGTTCTGGACTGTCAAGTAGATGCACGTGCCAAAAGAACCGCTGAAATTTTTGGGGTATTCATTTGTCTTCAGCATTTCCCTGCTGGCTAGATCTAAACAGGTCTGGCAAAGTGAGCTAGGGAAGCTGCCTACCCTCCCCTGCCAGCAGTCCCAAGACGCCTGGCTTTCTCCACGTCCCATACAGCATGCCTCACGTGTATTACAAAAACCCTGCACACCCAGTAAGAGTCCAGCACTTCACTGCAATACCCAGAAAGCTCAGCTGTGTGACACCTAACAGCTTTTAATTATTTTTTACTGGATTTCAACCCAACACGCTTCTCATGCCAGGCCCTGAAAATCAGGAAGACCACAGCCTGTTGGTAAGTTGTATTCACTGCTTGTTCTGTCTGGCTTCAGTCGATTTGTGGTACCAGTCAAGAAAAAGACTGAGCAGCCTTTATCTTCCCCTTTTTACCATAGCCTACAGTAGAGGAATACAGAGCACAGTTTTCTCCTTTTCTTTCTCCTGACCTTTTCATCACATCTTATTATTCAGCAACTTCTCACAGTTCTGTAACCTTCTTCTGTGCTTTCTCAGATATTTATTAATTTACAAAGTTTCCCAGTGCAGGAAATTGTCAGTTTCTACATGAAGGATAGCTTTTTCTTCATCTAGCAGCCACCTTCAGTTATTACCAGTCAATAAGCATATAATATCCACTTAGGCATATTAAAACTCTTCCCAGGATATGAGGTACATGTTTCTCTACCAAGACCACCCTTTTAGTTGTCTAGGTTGACTGAAGAACAGAGGGACAGGAAAACCATCTGCCATTCTTTCCGTCCTGCAACAGCTATATAATATTTGATCTAACAGACGCAGCAGTTTCTCATATAACATATCCCAGTCCTTGACCATGTAGACCTAGACCATGTAGACCACTGAGATCAGTCCTTGGATTGTACGTTACAATGAATGTGCTGAATTTTCACTGAAATAAAAACACTAAATCCATTTGGATTTTTCTCTCCCATGGAATAGACAATATTTCTTCCTTGTCTCTAACCATAAGAGACTGCACTCATCCTTAATTCCTATAACTGAGGTCCCCAAATATCAAGGAATTAGCCTATCTCTTCTGAACAGGAGTGAGAGAAACAGGAAGGCCTCTTTTAATAAAAAATAAATAAATAAATGGAAATGAAATCCTTTCATAGCTGGAAATGCAGGAAGTGAGATGCAGTGATCTTGGTAAGCAAGTTCATTTCAAGACTTCCAGATAACAGAAGTCTTGCCAGAGCTCAGACATCCATACTGAAAAACCAATATTGGCTTTAAAAATGAAAGTAAAGTCCTCAGATCTTTCCTTTCTTAGAAAGAAACTTAAGAATGCACAGGGAGATCAAAAGAGGCAAGTATGCAAACCAATTATTCAGCAATTGTTAAAACAATAGTTAAAACAGTTTCTCAGAAACTGTGAAATACAGTAATTTATAAAACCTACCATTTGCATCAGTGTTAAAGCATAATTAATGTTAGAATGAATAAAAATATTTATATTAAATAATTTTGTTTCTTTCCAACTTTCAATCATACAGCCGTAGATAAGCTTATTTGAATTAGCTTTGAAATAGAGCTTTTGAAAGAACAGGACATGGGTGGAATAAAACCAGCAAGCACCTTTTCCATCTGCAATGACTAATCACTGAAATGCACCAACATCAACTCAACAGTTATTTGAAATTTGAACTAAAACTGAAATTAACATACTGAAAAAAGTGTATTATGTGAATTGTATTAAGGTTTAATAAAAATTTTTCCTCCTTTGTATGTGCTTTCCATGATTTTTTCCTTCCTCCCAAAAGCAAGAGAGGTAACAATTTAATCTCATTGTGAATAGTCTAGGCCTATTTCAACTCTTATTGCATTGCACCGCAATAATTTATAGGTTAAACAGTTGCAGTGACAAACAGTAGGCCAAATTTTTTCCGTATAATGATGGAAGGAGCACTATAAATCAATAACATAAAAACATTATCATCAAATAAGTTGTTCTCTTGAAAATGTAATCTCCAGTAAATTGTTCAAAAGAAGCTTGATTATAATTGGCAGACCTTCAGAACAGGTTAATTTAACATAAAGAAGTTGCAGCCAATTTGTTTCAAACGCTTTACTTACTGCCAGTTTTGTTGCACATAAGTCACGGTCATAAAATAAGTACCAAATTTAGCCTAGAAATCCATACTTCCTGTTAGTTCAGCTACTAGGATACTTTTTTTCCCCTAAAAAGTCACGCAGAAATTCGTAACGTGGAGATGGGTGTGGAACTTGTATACCTGTTCACGAAAGAGGCAGGGAAAAAGTCAGAATTAGTCTTCAGAAGACTAATATCCGCGCAGTGAGAACTGGAGATGCTCCTCTGCGCTTATGCCTGGCGTCACTGGAGGACACCAAGAGCAATCGAGGAAGAGATGTTTACATCTAGGTCCTCCTACATTCACACCTCTCCCAGTAATTCTAGTCACTGGAGATAGCTGCAAAACGTACGTGTATCCATATCAGAATACGTACGTGTATCCATCCAATAATCTACCATCCGACGTTTATCAAAACGCTGGATTTTATCTGCCCTAAGACTCTCTTGAGAAAGCTCATACAAGGCATACACTCTTTCTGTTCATAAAGCATAAAACAAATACAAGAATTTGCAACAGCAGGGTATTACTGCTCACTTCAATCTCATTAATAAAAATATAATCCACACATTTTATTTCAAATAACTGCTTGAACAGCTTAACGATTTGTCTTGAATAAAGATCAGAGTACTTACATAAACAATACATTTTTACAACGGACCATTTTTATTAAAATAACAATCAAGTTATTTAGGAAATTAGGAAATTTATTAATCGTTAGAAAATCATTTTTCTATCAAACACTAAGAAAGCTTAGAAATAACATGACCAGACATTCAGCCTTCAAAACTGAAACCACCACACTCACTTTATACATCTTTTTTGTTGTAGCAATGTCATTTATTCGTTCTGTCTTGGCAACTTGCAAAAAGGTCAGCTTGTTATACACTAAGAAAAGAATTCTTAGACCATAAATTAATGAAATGAGTTACGTGACATTCCTGATCAACTGTAAAGTTATTCCTCACTATGAAAGTTTTGGTGAAATATTAAATTGCAAGATTTTTATAAGTACACCTCCAAACCATTAACACTTAGCCTTTCAAATACATTATGAAAAGCAGGAGGAAAATAACTTGCTATGTACAAAAGGCGAAGCAGTGACAGGAAGGTATTGTTAAAAAAAAACAAAAAAACACTTAATGTCCTTAATGCTCCCTGTACGCTACAGCACGTCAGATATCAATTCCTTGATGATGCTGTAATGAAAGAAAGTTGGTCTGGCAAAATATACAAAGTCCTATATAAAAGCGTACAGGATTAAAGTATTACATGAAGGTTATTAAAGGGGCTTGGGTAGCGGGTTGGAACACACTTTTAAATAATGATGATGATCATCATTTTGTTTGGAAATGTAACTGATAAGTTTGTACTTGCATTGTGTTCTAGCTTCTGTAATAAATGCTCCACATACTTCATTTTGAGCAAAAAGAAACCAGTAATGTACAAGGAAATAAAACAAGTGCTTAACTTCATCTTCAAATGCACAAGGAAGATTTGTTTGCAACATAAATCTGTTGCACTGGCATAGCTTCACTAAATAGACATTTCAGTTCCAAACTGGCACATTATATATTGCATTTTTTTATCCATAAGACTGTCAAGCACCATATTTCCAGTATTTCTTCCTATGAAAAAGACATAACAGTGTAATGAATTATGCTATTTATTACTTATAAAACAAATAAGTGACTATTATTATATACACATGACCCATATATGTTATGCGTAAGTTTCAAAATTTAGCATTGACCAAGATTAAATCCACTGTGGCCTCTTACCTTCACTCATTGTTGAAAGTAAATACATGTCTTTGTTTAAGCAAACTCCTTTTAAAGAAATAGGATTTTCTCATACATTGCAAATAACCAGGTTTCAGTGCATCCACCCCAAAATTAAGAATCTACAACTGCCATCCCAAGGGTGAAACCCTCAGTATTATTTGGCATTACTATGATTATTTACAAACACTGGTTGTACTGTACCCACTATCATATTACTGACTTGCACTATAGTTAAACTATTAAATATAAATACTAACCTCAGACATGAGATTAATGGGGTATTACTTTATTCTAATGCAGCTGGATATTTTACAATTAAAGCTTCCTTGAGAATTATCTGATTTCTTAAAACTGCCAAAAATAAGGGGGGAAAAATAAAAATCAAACATTTTAAGATTATTCGATGAACATTTTCTCAACAAACTACCAATGTTCCCAGTGTGCTGGCTATATTCCTATACAGGAATCAATGAGTGAAGTAATTAGAATAGCGCTCTATTTCTTTTCACATCTAACAAAATACATGACCTCTCCTCGGGACTTAATTGCTCTTAATAATTAAATATGAATGAAACTCTTGCTAAGGGCAGATCTGCAAGCACATATTTACTGTAGTTATCTAGAAAACAGGGTACTGCCTATTCTGCAAATAGCAACTACTAGAAACTTTACAGCAACACATGCGTTTATGTCTGAGCATTTGGTCCGAGCTCAGTAAATGAATTTAATTTTATGTATACCAAATTATGATATGAATATGTTATGCAGTTCATTGAAAAATAAATTCAGATAGTTTTTATCCCTTTTCAAAAGCACATTATTTTGCAAGTTCCCATGAGCAAACATTTTACTGTAAAATATTTCTCCTACACCTCTTAGTATACACATGGGGTAGAGGGGGATTCATGATTATCTTCCTATGAATATTAATGGCTGCTACTAGTATAAATCATCACCAGAAGAAAATACTACAAAACTCCACACTGAGGTGCAATACATGTGTATACATTTGCTTACATTTGTAATACGGGAGTCTGCTACAAAGGCCTTGTGTTGAACAGAAGTTGCACAGAATCCCATCCATTACTGGAACCCTCATACAGAAAACGTTTAAAAGGTGATAGGAAATTTCCAAGTTCATGGAACAAAACTTCTCAGTTTCCTCCTCAGTATTTCCTACATATCAATTGTCAAAAATAAATTATAGGTTTTATACTAATTAAAATTACCAAATACTTGTAGATCGTTAGCCCCCATTCGGCTGGTAGGGAGAGACTATGAAAAAGCACATGTGAAAAGACAATGGCTGGAGCTTACAAAAACTGGAAAAAAAAATTATATATATATAATATATATATATATATACACACTCAGCAAGTACAGTAAACATTAATGGAGCCTATGAGTGGCCTGACAAAAGTCCACAAAATCCAACTGTCCATCCTACAAGCACATGCTCCCTTGGACCTTTTCTGTGCTGAAGAGTTCCAAATTTCATTTAACCCTAGACTGTATGATTATTTTTTTTCCCCACTACGTGAATATACAAAGAGAGTCCAATGGAAGAGCTTGCAACCTGTACCTTGAAGGCCTGAAAAGTTATTCTTTGCTGCAAACTTAATCTGTATCCTGAAGATTTTTGCAGTGTCTTCTGTAGATGGACGGTACTCATTCCTTCGGAAAGTTCTGAGATGCAGCTTCTTGGACTAGTTTAATCCAACACATCACTGCAGCAGGTACATTCATAAGTTATCTTTGTTGCATTTCATACCTTTTACTTGCACTATTCACCCAACTTGCTCTAGTTATAAAGCCTCATACATATGGATAATGCTGCTTTGTGTACGCTAACAATCCTGGCAGGTTTCCCCTCAATATACCATTCCAGATGTTAGTCTCGGTAATTATGTCTGACATCCCTCAGTTTTGGTAATGAAATACTGCTGCTACGATTCCTTGTTTGTATTTCTATGGATCATCTTCAGACATAAAATCTACCAAGTTGAAACAGCCACGTCAACAGGCATGGAATGAAAATCTGCTAAAATGAATATACAGCAATAGTACGATTAGCATAAACAGGATAAATTCGGAAATACAATGTTCTTTGAGAAAACTATCAGTTATACAGTATATTTCCCTCTTCTACTTAACAAGGATGCACTTTCAATACTGTATACATATGTACAACTACATGAAAGACAAAATTACCAGTGTTATCAATATCATGGAATACTGTACAAGATATAACCTCTTTCTTGTTTCAAAGAATCAAATCTGAAGTTAACACAGTGGGACTTAACAACAAGGTATGAAAAGAAATATGCACCCTCCAATTTCTAAACTGAAAAGTCAAGATTCAATACTTACTTTATCCATGATCTCATCATATCATCTAACCTGCATATTCAAAGTGTTTAGGCAAAAACTGGTTAAATAATTTGCATCCAAAAAGTTTGCATTTTGGAGAAGTGATCTTAGAGGATGCAGATTCTGGAAGGTGTACTGTAAGACCTGAGCAGTTTCCACATTTATAAATAAGCGGGCTCAAGAATCATAGAACGGATTTGGTTGGAAGGGATCTTAAAGACCACCTCGTTCCAACCCCCCTGCCATGGGCAGGGACACCTCCCACCAGACCAGGCTGCCCAAAGCCCCATCCAGCCTGGCCTTGAGCACCTCCAGGGATGGGGCATCCACAGCTTCTCTGGGCAGCCTGTGCCAGGGCCTCACCGCCCTCTGAGTGAAGAACTTCCTCCTAACCTCTAATCTAAACCTCCCTTCTTTTAGCTTAAAAACATTTCCCTTTGTCCTATCATCATCTGCCCAAGCAAAAAGTTATTCTCCTTTTTTTTTTTTTTTTTTTTTTTTTTTTTTTTAATAAGTCCCCTTAAGTACTGAAAGGCCAGAACAAGGTCTCCCCGGAGCCTTCTTTCCTTCAGGCTGAACATCCCCAGCTCTCTCAGCCGTTCTTCACAGGAGAGGTGCTCCAGCCCCTTCCTTGTTCATCCTCATGGCCTTCCTCTGGACCCTCTTTAACAGCCCCACGTCCTTCTTGTGCTGGGGTCCCCAGACCTGGACGCAGCACTCCAGGTGGGGCCTCACAAGGGCAGAGCAGAGGGGGACAGTCACCTCCCTCCCCTGCTGGCCACTCCTCTGGTGATGCAGCCCAGGACGCAGTTGGCCTTCTGGGCTGCAAGCACACTCTGCTGGCTCATGTCGAGCTTTCTGTCCGCCAGAACCCCCAAGTCCTTCTCTGCAGGGCTGCTCTCAATGAGTTCTTCTCCCAGTCTGTGCTCATGTCTGGGATTGCACCTTGCACTTGGACTAAGTGCAACGAAGAAGTGATCGTATCATACTGCTCTCTTGGGATATTTAAATTATCACACTAAATGTCAACACTAACCGTACAAATAATTAAATCAGTACACAGCTACTCCCGTCAGATGAAAATTCAAATGTTAGTAGTTCTGTCAATGATACATGGGGCACACAGAAAGGAATTCAAGCAGCAGCTGACTTTGTATCACATCTAAACATTTCTTATGGCCTTAAGCATTGATAGGTATCATTATTCCTGTCAACATTAATTTACTTCAGATAAGTTCTCCAAATAATGTTGATTTCTTAGTGATAATAGCTTTCCCATTAATTACACAAAAATATTACTTAGATTAATTATGACTACCTAGCAACATTAACCCCCATCACTAAGAAGTGACTTTCAGAAGCTACCCATCACCACAAACCACTTTAAAAAAAACATACATAAGTCATTTTAACTACTGACTTCTGAGGGACCGAAATGAAAGCAAAGTCACTTAGACCAGTAGAAACTTAAGTGACTGCAAATCTTTTTAACTGAAAGCCAGGAAGCCCCTCCTATTTAGCGTAATATGCTACTCCATTTTCAGCACAAAACAAATGCCTCAGCATGTGCAAAAAGGAAAGAACCTCCCCACAGGCTACTCAAAGTACATGAAATAAGCAGTTTCCCAGATAGTGTTATGGCTGCTCATAACAGACTTACTCTGCAACTTAATACTGTAACTAAGAATCATTTATAAAAACGATGCATTTTCAACAATGATCGAAAGAAAGAGATATTCCATCTTTGAATATTTTATCTATATAAAACTGAACAAATGCTTTGAACTGAAGTATTTGGACACACACGGCTGCCCATCCCCATGGCAAAAAAATAAACCAGAGAATCTTGTGAAGCACTGGGTGTGCTTTTGTGAACCCAAGGTCATCCAAAACAGTTAATGGCTTTGAACTTCTCTCAGTAGCTGTAGGATCTAAGTCAGCAAAAGTTTGGCTAACTACAAAATTCAGTTAATGATCAAATAAGAAAATCAGTACTGACTGGCAACCCATGGCAAAATCTCAAGACTATAATTTACTAATGAAGCTATAGTAATGCTTTCTAAGAAATAAAGATGTGTAAATTTCAAAAGGATTCAGTTATTACCAAAATAGCTTTAATATCTCAGAAGAATGAACAAGTGCACCAAATAAAAGAAAGGTGAAGAAAAGTTGGAGGATGATTATCTGTAATTCTGAACATTTCAGTTTGCTAATCACATGGCCTCTGTTAACAAGAACCACAGCACTTAAGTGAAAGAAGTGATTCAGTGCCAATGCTGCAATTCATAACAAGGTATGTGAAATGTCCTGAAGATAAGGTGATTTTATTTAACCTAGATTGTGCTAATAACTTGGCAGGTTATTTTTTTTCCTCCTAAGATGAAAGGATATAAAAGAAAAGGATCAAGAAAAGATCAGGAAACTTGGAAGAGAATCATTTCAACAAAATCCGAAGTGCATTTGGAAGGGGAGAAATTAAAAGACATGTATCAAATGCTACTGATGATTCAGCAAGATAAAGTAGGTAGGTGTTACACAACTGTAGGCAGTGTAGATTTTAAATTACCATTGCTATATCTAACTCTAAACAGAGAGTTGTCAAGCTCAGAAATACAAAATAACACTGCATATCTAAGTCAGAATTTTAATTGCACAGATTCATTAAGTTTCCTTTGTTTTCTTCTAGGAAAGCGTGGCTGAAGCCTAGAACCAGCCTGTAGAAAAGAGCTGACACAGGGGACTACAGTCTGTCTGAACGTACAAAGGGAGTCAGACCTGTACACGTAAGGCAGAAAGTAAAGTCCAGCACTGGTAAGGCATTTCTAAGTCTCAGATGAATGATTCCAAGACCTAAATCGAAGCTGACATGTTGGTAAATGAAATTTGAAGGCGAACTTTTTCCTTTTGTCAGTGCTAATCCTTAAAACCCATCCTCATGGAGAGGGATATGTTGAATCTCTCAGAAGCAGCAGCAGCAGCAGCAGCACGTGACACAATCGAGGCACAAACAGCTTTGGCTTCCCATAGTCTAGGGTACTGACCTGTATTTAGGAATATTCATACCATGCAAAATAAAATTGTTAGTACTTATGTATTGACAATATGAAAAGAGGAGTACAAAATAGTTCAGTTGGGAGGGACCTTCAAAGATCATCCAGTCCAACTGCCTGACCTCTTCAGGGCTAACCAAAAGTTAAAGCATTTTACTGAGAGCAGTGTCCAAGAGCTTCTTGAACACTGACAGGCATGGGACATAAATCTTCTGGATGCCCCATCCCTGGAGGTGTTCAAGACCAGGCTGGATGAGGCCCTGAGCAACCTGGTAGTGGGTGGCACCTAGTTGGAGGAACTGGGTGATCTTTAAGGTCACTTTCAACCAAGCCATTCTGTGATCAACCACTTCACTAGGAAGCCTGTTCCAGTGTTTCACTACCATCACAGTAAAGAAATTTTTCTTCATGTCCAGTGCAGCTTTATGCTGTTCTCGTGTGTCCTACCATTGGTGACCAGGCAGAAGAGACTGGCACCTTCCCCTTCACTTTACCTGCTCAGGAAGTAATAGAGAAGAGCCAGAGGAAGAGAGAAGGGTAATGACTAAATTCTGTGGAAAAGAATAATGTATGTTATGT
The DNA here is from genome assembly GCF_040182565.1 of Anser cygnoides. Lineage (NCBI taxonomy): Eukaryota > Metazoa > Chordata > Aves > Anseriformes > Anatidae > Anser > Anser cygnoides. The sequence goes on from NC_089874.1 coordinate 110,160,144, forward strand.
AAATTTTATTATATAGGGTAGATAAGGCCATTTTAAATAGCTCCACAGTATTATTTTTGTCTTCACTGAGAGAACTACTTCCAGTTGAAGAACTATGCCTCTCTGTCCTTCGAGTAGAGCCTTCCATATTACTAATATAGGCCCACGTTCAAAACATGCTTACTTAGGATCTGAAGAGCCTCATTACTTTAACAGTGTTGCTCACATAGCAATATGCTTGTGCTAGAGTACTTCGCTTAATTGGGATCTAAAGGCTAAAGTAATGAGAGGGGAAAGAGAAAAAAAAATCACCATATTCCCTGAAAATAAATTGAATGGGGTGAGTCACCAATTCCTATGGCCAAAAGTTTTTATTAAAAAACTTTTAATCTGCAATTCCTTTCAAATTGCTTAACACTAAAGCTTAAACATCTCTCCAGAGATTCTCTCCAGAGAGAAGCCAATACTCATCATCCTGAAATCCATCAGAACAAAACAGGTAGCTTAAGCCATACATGGAAACATTTCAGAAATCAGATTTTTCACAGGCGCAAGGCAGAACATTATGAACTCAGAGACGGACTAGTTTTGTTTGTTCTCATACAATATGCAGTAAGACTATGTTTCCACCTGCTCTTTGATAAAAATATTTTGAATTTTCTAATATACAAGCCATACCAATCTTCCATTACCAGGTATAACAATAGTAACTAGTTTGGTAAGAGCCTTGAGTAAGCTGGTATTAAAAGTTTATAAAAGAAATATTCATGAATTCTTCAAGAAACTCATTACTGGCCTTTTACCTTTTGAACTGTGTAGGAAGTTATGCACAAAACAAAGCTGCAGCTTTCTCCCTCCCAGCCTATAGAGCACAAGTCAGCCATTCTTTAAAAAGGCAGATTCCTATTTGTGGTACTTAATGCCAAGGCTAAGCTAGCTGCCTCCAGACAATAATAACTATTTTTATTACTTGGTTTCTGACATAAGAGGATTCTGTCATTAAAGTGTTCCCTTATGTGGTGCTTATTCCTGCTCCAGCATGCTGGCTAAGACTAGGGAAGATTGGAATAGATAACTTCCATTTGTTTTCATAAGCACCCCTACTTAACTTCCAAGACTGTATTGGCTTCATTGTCCAAGAGATTCAGATGATGCTGATTAAATTGTACGATTTCTAGATTAAGTTTTAACACATTTTAAAATGCAGCATTAATTTATGATGCATTTTCTAGCAAACTGTGGTACACAGATACCCTCTGTAAACAATGAAAACTGTTTAAATTCTAAGTAGAAAAAATAGTACTTTGGATAAAGGTCCTGTACTTACTCTTGGTGATTGTGATATAAAGAATTATTAGGAGAATTGATGAAAGTGTCTTTATTTCGGCCTGTGAAAGTATCTTGACAGCTTCACTGCTTGAACATGGTTCTGTGTTCACATCATCATGTGGTTTTGTGCACGTTTTCCAAAGAAGACTTTGATTTTATTGTTACACTCACAATGCTGTACCCACGGAAGATGAACCCTGCTACAATGTACTTACACTATGTTTTAAGGAACAACTCTGGTTTACTGCAGGGAGCCTCACGTTATTTCCCCTGCCAGTCAGCGTGCAGAACATGATCAATACTAACCTCGTAGACCCAAAGAGGAATGGGTACATGGCATCACCACCCCACCGAGACGGCACCTACACCTAAGGACAAAGGTGCTCATATTCTGTAATCTCCTGCAGTCTCCTGCAGCACTGACTCATAGTACAAGCAAGAGTCAGATACAAATATCCAGCCATGAACAACCAAAAAAGCTCTTCAGTTTTCCCCAATCTCAGGCTGGAAGCCTACAACCAAAGAAAAGCATCGAGCTGGGGCAGAGGAGAGGTCTCACCAGTTAAGATTATCCACCACAGCTTTCAGTGTTACTCCACTGCCAAGAGGTCGGAAATTGCTGTGTATTTTTTCACCTCCAAATATCCATGCTACAAAAAGGAAGGAGAAAATCTAAAAATTCAGATTATGCAAGAAGCAATGCTGACCAACTGAAGCAGAGATATGATGGAGGAGGAGACCAAGAAGGACTTGAGACAGCACTTCACTGTTAATATTCTACTGGCATATGGTTTTGTCAGTAAAGTAGGCCTCAGACACTCAGCTCTGAATTCATACAATATAAATAGGAAATGAAGTAACTCATGCTCTTCTATGCTGGATGAACAACCTGAACATACATTTAAAAAAAAAATGGTGGGAAGATTGATTTGTTTTCTTACGGAGGTGTACTTTCTCTGAAAAGCAACACTATGGGGCTACCCAAGTGGGAATCACAGGATCACAGATGTCCCAGCGGCAGGACAAGAGGCAGCGGGCACAGGCTGTGAGCAGCAGGCCGCACTTGTGTGCTGTGCGGGTGGCCGAGCACTGCCACAGGCTGCCCAGAGAGGCCGTGGGGTCTCCTCATGGAGACCTTCAGAAGCCGCCTGGACGTGGTGCTGGGCACCCTGCTCTCGTTTGCCCATTGTACACCTGATCAGTTCTTCTACCCTGACTGCTAAGAAATGCATACAGTATTTTATATTACCCCAGTCAGATGAAATTCAGCTACTGTAGGAAGAAATTCAACTTTTCAAACATTTTCTGAAGCAGTCAAGACTACTGTGGATTCCTGTGTCGTTTATCATCCTTAACTTCTGCCATGTTTTGAGGCATCACATCAATTTTAAGACCTAACAGATTCATGCATAAATGAAGGACCTGATGAAACAAGACTGCAAACAACTGATGAGTACGATCTGATGACCTTACAGCATATTTACTGTATGTTTCTGTGGCAACGTGGGAAAAGTCAAGAAAATCACAGTATTTTTTTGACTTCTAATAATATATAATATATAATAATATGTACCTCTTATTAGAAGTTTCAACTGCAAATAAGATCTATTTATTTTCCCAGTAAACAGGTTTCCTGTTTATTTGAATATCTCTTTACCTGGAATAGAAACTTAAAGTCTGACCATTGTAATTAATTTTATGCTACACAGCATTATATTTTATATTCTAATAGCTGGCCTGTATCATCCCAAATATAATCAGCCCAACTTATTTCCTGTATGTTCACAAGAGTACTAATTTAACAATGTGGTTTACCAGAAAATGTAGTTTTCTGTAGAAAATACACTTACTTTTTGCACTAGCTACTCTTCCTAAAGCAAATATTGCAACCTGTTTTGCAAGCTGTTACACTCCTGCTTGAATTATATCTTTCAGCTTTCTCTAGTTGTCATTAACTTTGGCCTCCTCTTTATCTTCAATCTGAAGTTAATTCCCTGGCCAGCATGTTGCTTGCTGCTTTGAGGGATTAAATATAAGGGTTTATGAAGAAAAGCAGCTTTTCATACAATGCTATTACACCATGATAGCTTTCATGGAAATTGTTGACTTTTGAGAAATCCATGTTGGACACACATGTTGTTCATTTACAAAGAAATATTATCATATTGCAAAATAATAAAAAAAGGATTATTTTAAAGCATTTGGTAAATATATATGCAATCCTGTTACACGAAGTGGACAGTAACATAGCCATGTTCTCAGCACAGCACACAGATGTACGTTGGAAAATGCTGTTTGTTATTTAGATATATTTTAAAACTATTCTTTTAAAATATATCCCAAATAATACCTGAATTTTTACTTCTAAAGTAAATCCTCTTTAGAGAATGATAAAGTGACAAAAGCATTCTAGTATTAGAGTTAGAAATCTGTGCACCTAGTGTACTAGCCTTTCATTTTATCTTGCTTCAGCTGCTGATGAAGTAAGGCATTCATCTATAGACCAATTTAGAAATTTAGGACAGTAATTAAATGGTTTATGCTAACGATAATATAAAATGCCTGTGCTGATGTCTAAGATCTGGCTGACCAACAGGTGCAATAACAGAGGAGAAATGCTGTGTATTTGTGGACCATATGTGTTTCATAACAGAAACTCATAACTAATTCTTTAGTGATAAAAATACATACTAATATTTTTATTTAAAAAAAAGAAGAAAGAAAGAGCAAATTCAGATGGCCCTGCTGATCTATCTGAGCAAACAGTAGAGTATCTCAGGCTTTTCAATTACAAACAGTGGAAACACATAAGAAATTTAAAGTACATGTGGGATACTAGCCAGACTTAACCTTGACCATGTCATCAGTCTGCTAGAAATAACAGCAATATCACTTTTACTTCCTTTCCCAATGTGCTTTTTATCCCTTAGAGTGGAGAATGGTGTAGGAGGCTGCAAGAGACAACTATGCTAACAATTCAGCTACAGAAAAAGTCTGAATGGTTGAGGGAATGTTCCATAGCATTAAGTGAGAGCCTAAACAACATCCTATCACTCCTGAATTTTATGCGTTTAAAGCCCCAGATTCTGCATAACACAAAAAATAAGAAAACTGCAAAAGGCACAGCTTGGTCAATGTGCCAGAAAGCCTGTCTCAGTAGAAAGAACACATCTCAATGTGATTTCATTTCACTGAAAATCATGCTCTATGCAAAAAGGAATGTACCTATCTCAATACCTTCCACAACTGATGCTCCTTCCAATCATTCTCTTGCCTGACGTGAACTGAAACGCTAACATGGAGAATATTTCTAACTTCAGTTAATTTGCACTGGATTATAGCTGGGTGACTTAAGTTAAAAAATATTATTAATATTACAGCTGTAACAGATGGAATAAGCATGGATAAGCATAATCTTTTCATTGTTTTATGGAACTGCAATCCACAGCAAGTGTACAAATCCGCATGATATCCTTGAGTGCTGGATTTAAATTCACGTCTCAGAGAGAAGTGAAAGACGTACAAGATCTTAAGCATACAGAGACTCCTTAGTTGACTAAACACATAAGCAAGCTTCTGCAACTCATTGCCAGGGATAAAGCACATTTTTATTTCAGTGCAATCAACATAATTTCTCACTTACTCCTGATTTTCCAGACAGTATGGAGAACACACACAAGAACATGTGCTGACTGGGGACTCGCGAACCAGCTGCTCTGTACAGCCCATTGCGATATGCTTCCTCCATGTCCCCAGGGAAAACCAGAGATGAAAATTTTGCTGGTATAGCTCTGCCAGCCCCGATGACTCACACTCATTCAGCAAGGGAAATAAACTGTTAGAAGAAGCATTTTAGTTCCAGTGTAACTGCACATACACTGGATTTCAGCACTTGAGCGGTAAAGAATACACAGGCTATACAATGTGTATGCGGTACCAGCTAGTCACACTTTAAAATAGGTAAATACCCATATCTCACTTTTCTAGATAACACTGCTATACTTGGGAACTTTTTGAGTTTAGTCCTTTAGTCGGTGGCTTCAGATCTGAAAAAAACAATAGTACAAGCAGCTCTCCTGAAAGTGCTCAGGAGGACTGGTACATTAGAAGTTGTGAAAGATCCCAAGATCAGACAGAATGAACAGTAGGTGGCCTTCTGGCAAGACATTTGAAGCATCAGCCCCTTCCTGTTCAATACAGAAACTCCCTTTCCCCTAATCACTGACAATGACAAGAACTTTCCAAATAGTTCTTGAGCTCACCTTCCACTTCTAAATATGCTGACTATAATACCACAAAATTAATGTTACACTCATCCACAAGAGAATTTATTTGGCTGAAAGCACTTTTCACCTGCTCAGTATGTACAGGGCCAAGGGGAAGATGGTAAGAGGTCCATTACATTTACATTACTCCTTTTCCCTAAATACTTCAGGCAATTACTTCTGAACAGTTCTTTTTAACACGTAAGTTACAGAAAACTTCTTCCTGCAGACTGGTTCAACATGAGAACACTCCCTGTACCACATATTCAAGAGATTGTGACAACATACAATCAGTGGAGTTCACCATGAATCTAGCTGCCACTCAGGATAGTTCATCAAGACAGAGATCTTTTGGTCTTCCACGTCATGCCGAGCAGCTTCTGTATCAGTGTAATAAAACTAACCAGTTTACTAATCAGTGTAATAACAACTAACGAGCTGCTAGCTACATGAGGTCTTTCAACTTGTCCACAGAAGGAGTCTTTGGGGAAGTGAATAACCTTTGTTTTATTAAGTTTAACTTTGAACCGATAGATGAATAAAAGATAATTGTGACTTGGTTGTGTAAGGTTGAAGGGAGGCCAACAGAAAACTTCTGGAAGTTGAGTTTGGGTCTTTGGTAAGACTGGGCAAGGCAGACATGGAAGGAAAGAAGGAAAGGAGGATGTTTTATGGGATGCTCTGGGTTTGTAAGTTTGGCACCAATTTCACGTATACTTGCCTTGACTAACATTTCCTAACTGGTCAACATGGAACGCCTCCTTCTTAACACTGTGCCCGTATTTCCAGAATTTAAGTTCTAAAACTAAACAGAACCTTTTCAGGTAGATGCAACACCTGGTGAGGCAAAGCATTTTTTTGCAGTTTGAGAACAGATGAAGTTGCCTGCACAGTCAGACCTAAAAGCAAGCATTCAAAGCTCTTAAGAATCACCCCAGTTCCCTAAATTTAACTTTAATCACTAACAAAATTACCTCTAAAGGCTGACATTAATCTATAACCTCTTAGATCTTGCACCCTCCCTTGCTTCTCTCAAAAAAGCTCTCAAAGCTGAACTATTATATATACCCTATGGAAATTCTCCTTCCCCGTGTTTTTCCTGTCTCCTAGAAGGGAGGAAAACCTATTATAAGCACAGCTCTTCCAAGATGAGAAAAGTCCCGAGTATTTTGAGGTAACAGGTGTCAGAAGGATTACCAAGGGGTCTGCATTCCAGCTCTACCACCTACATCTTTCTGGGTGCTATTGAATTTCTGAAAGCTTTCTTTAAAATGCTTCCCCAATAACACCTTGCCAAGATGGACCAAGCATAAAATCAACTTAAGCATGAAGAGTTTAATTTTCATGTATCTCTTCGAAATCTGCAATTCTCTTATTGGTCTGGAGGAATTAATGTTACCACTGAGACAGAGCTGTGGTATTCTCAAGGTTTCATTTTATGCACTAGCAACTTCTTCACTGATAGTATGGAAATAAATCATCAGTGAACATCACACAGCAGAAGGCGGTACAAGTAAGCCCCTAACAAACAGAATTTCAAGCTCCTATCTGAAAGGTCATCCTACCAGAAGCAGTAATCATGCAGCAGTATGCTTGAAAGTTATATGGCACCTGGCCTTGGGATGCCCTGATACACAGCAAACGTGGGTGTTTCTGCAATATATGGTTCTTAAACTTAATGTGTGCACTGGGGTCTGCCTGGGATTAAGTTAATTTTCTTCATAGCAGCTCCTATGGTGCCGTGAGTGTTTTAGGTTTGTGACTGAAATAATGCTGACAACACACCAGTGTTTTAGGTCTTGCTGAACAGTGTTTGCACAGTGCGGAGGCCTTCTCTGCTTCTCACGTTGTCCCCTCAGTGACTAGCTTGGGGAGTACAGAAGAGGCTGAGAGGGGACACAAGCAGACAGATGATCCAAACTGACCAAAGATATTCCATGCCATGTGACATCATGCTCAGCAGCAAAAAGGGAAACGGGGTTTAGGGGAGTTTTCAGCTCAGGAATTGGCTGGGCATCAGGGCAAGGTGGTGAGTGATTGCCTTTTCATCACTTGTTTTGCTTCTCTCTTCCTCCACTTCCCCCTCAGTTAATAAACTATTTTTATCTTGACTCACAAGTGTTCTTGCTTTCTACAAGAGCAAGCAGCTGTGTGATATTTAGCTACTACCAGGATTAACCCACAACACTGTGGGAGGAACAAAGTCAGGTATCCATCTCAGCAATTCAGCCTTACTCTCTACAACCTTTGGGATTTCAGCCCTGTTTACTGTAAATCTTGCTGTTTCCTGAATGAACTTACAAGAATCCAAGGATACAAAGTGATTAATGACAGAATAAACACAAAAGGAGTCTTGTAAAGATGGAGAAATGCACCACAGCCAGATTCATTCTCATCAGAAACATAAAACTACGCACAACACTGAACCTTTCAATCCCTTGAAACATCAAATACAACACTGCTTCATATCTCACTTCTCTAAGGACAAGCATTTCTTACCATAGTTTCTTTTGCACCCTGTAGAGTGCCCCACAGCTTCCATCTGAAGGGGACTGGTCCAGTCTCACAGCAAGCATTTTAACCTCTGTGCCCTTATACCAAGTTCAAGAATTTAGCTAAGCCGTAAGATTTGAACACCCTGGCAGATCACAGGATGTCAAATAGGTAACAGGATAAAATAAGATTGGCACTAATGAACACAGCACAGAACTGAATAAGCAACGTACTGCCACATAACCTACAGAGGTGAACGAAGTAACAAATCCTGGCAATGCTCACCAATATTGGCTACTGGAAGTTAGGGAAAAGCCTTCTCTTCCACCTCCAAATGCGATAACCTAACGTGATGCCTGGACATGTGAACACCCCCTCCACCACCCAGGAAAGAGCTGAAATACTTCAGCACCTGGTCTTCAGCAGGCAGTCTGCTGACATCTGAGAGAAGGCCTTCAACCAAAGGTGCACCATGGAAGGGAAGAGAAACGTCTCTTCCTTTTTAAAAGGAATTGTTTAGTTGAGACTTCAAGTACATGGTTATTTACTGAGGGAGGAGGGCACTAACAGAAGAGAAATGGGCAGATCGGATGCAAGGTTCAATGCCAAATCTAACGACACGTACTTGGTCACTTCCATTAACCTCGCCGTATTCGGACAGCACTGGTCTCTTCGAGCAATATCCAAACATTGGCTCAGCTTGTATGCAAAATCCAAAATCGATTTACTTAACTATGATTTTAAGCTTGGTATGAAGCAACTGAAACTTATAATACAGGTATAAAATTGGACAGTACGCAAACCCTCTACAGAAAGCATCAGAAGCATAGGAGTCTGCAGTATAATTTATGGAGTTTCACACAAGTAGCAGGTGAATGATTATCTAATTAAGTTTGCCTTGTAAGCATATCAAAAGAAGCTCTAAGCATCTGCTCCTCACAATGAAGAGCTGAAAAAAAAAAGAAAAAATTAATGTGAATGTATACCAAATTCTGCCTTCATAACATTGACTAACTGCTGATAAATACCCCTCTTCCATCTTGTGGCTGTCTAAAAAATTTCTGTCACCATTCCTACTGGCTGACTACTAACTACATCTGCAAGACTGAAATAAACCAGGACAATTAATAGCACTACGGAGACAGGTAAAAGCCCCTCAATGGCTTGAAATAGTACTTTAAAAATAATGCATTAGTTCCAGATCCTAAAGAAACTAAATGCATTCTAAATAACTGCAAACTTGAATCACCTTGCCCAGCAAATTTTTGGGCACCATTAAATCCAGGTTGTACTCTTCAAATCTTAGAAAATGTCTGTCATCAGGAATCACCTATTTGTACATGAATATTCTATTTTCCTAATTAGGAGAAAAAAATGCGAAACTTGACATTTACCTCTCAAAGGCGGCTTAAGCATAATCAAAAAACAACAACAAACAGCCAGGATGACGGAAAAGAGTGCAGGATGTTGGAAGCCTTTAAAAACAGAGGAAAGAATTAACTCAGGTTCAGAACTTGCAGTCCAATACTGTGACTACAGAAAGCACATTTTCCCAAAAGGAAATATCCCACCCTCTGCAGATCCTATCTGGTGGCTGAAAGAAGTTCACTAAATAGCGATCTGAAGTCATCTGAGAGAATGAGACAAATCCACTTCATAACACAGCTTTACGTTATCAATATTGGACATCCACTAAAATTAAATAGATCAAGATAATCTTGCAAGTATAGATGTTCCAATTGAAGTCTTAGTGGAAAAATGAGGTAGCAGGAAAACAAACATGATACAGCAGGCCAGATAAGCCTGCTCTGAGCCCTGGTATGAAATATGCAATAGAAGTGCCTTTCATACAACAGAAAGCCTAAGGTACCCGTAAAGGACAATGAACCAGCTTACACAGTACAAAAAAATGTCAGAAATGTAGACCGGGCACTGACGAAACCATAAGTGGTTTCACACTGAACACAACAGGTTTAATTGAGTGCCCATCTAAAATAGTAACTGTGGGTTGAAGCAGGAGAAAATGCTGTGGTTGCTCCATAAATGCTCATCGCTGAGAACACGCGAGCAGTAACTGGCCCACCTTGCAAGGGGTACAAGCAGTGGCTTGTGCCCGTGCCGCATCGTCTGGTCCACTTACGCTCCACACTCTGAGACAACACAGAAACTGAAGCTTGAACAGGATGCTGCTGTTGCTTAACAAGAGAATTTCCACACCATAAAATTCAGAACGTCAGATAGGCACTACATCTCCAGCTGAAATTCAAATTAGTAATATTATTTTGTAAAAAATCCTCAGATGGTCTCGTTACCTTAGAGATCACATGTCCTCCTCAGTCCAGGATTCTCCCAGATAACAGATGCATTCTAGTGGCAATTACCCTGTCCTTAGACAGGAGAGAATTCATATGAGAAAATTTACTGTAAAAGCCTATTAATATTGGTACTTTTTCCCCTCCATTTCCATTCCTAGCATTAGAGTTTCTTCTTACAGCCTCACAGACCTTACATAAGGCCCGATCCCTTCTCCAAATTCCTGTTCCATCTCACCTCAGCTTCAGTCTATAGGCTGAAATCCTTAAGTTTATCATATTTGCAGACAACTTTCTTTCATTAAAACTAAAATAAAAGTATTCTTTTACTGTGTATTTCTTCTGTGATCATTCACAGGACAGAAGAAGCCCAGAGCACAGAATAAACACCTTTAGAAAAATAATATGAGAATACATTTGCAATCAATCATATTTGGTTCCAGAAAACAAACAAACAAAAAGCCCTCACCCTGTTTCTTCCTGAAAATGAATTTTCAATTAGCTCAGTTTGAATGGAAGAAAATCAAGAATTTGTTAGATAAAGGAAAAGTGGGTCAATCTGAATCTCAGTTGCTCGTGAAGCAGAGGATGGCTTAGCACTGTATGTCAGGATCATAACTGGTTTCAAGTTTGTCAACCACAGTTTCTCTGACAAGGGCTGGTAAGAAGTCAACTATTACTCTTTTACCCCAAGGCTGAGAACAGAAGAAAATTATTGAAAGAGCATTTAACTGACTTTATACTAACTCAGTCCACTTTAAAGTGATAAATGACCTGCTCTGTGGAGCTCTACTCTAAAAAAGACTTTAAATAGCACAGCTGACCAGTAACACTAAAAGCTTCTGCTGTTTTGACCTACGCTGTTATGCAGGAAAAGGCGGGGTTGTGGGGGGAGTTTTGTCCTGATGCAGGGAAGAGATGTGGATTGAGAATGAGACTTTCAGTCAAGACATTAGGAAATCCACTTTTTCGTGTTACTGCAAGCAATAAGCATACTTATTGCATATTTAAGCTTGACTACTGTCCAGAAGTTTTCCTCAAACCATGTGAGAAACAAGTATGGAAATAGATAAGCTATAATTTTTCCTAGTATATGACTACTCAGAGTTTTTCAATTTAATTAAAATTGTTGTATTTTTTTGTCAGTTCCTATTGACTCCACTCCAGAAGTCATCAGCACTTTTTTTTTTTAAAGAACTTTTTTTCTCTTTATCCAGCAATTCGTTCACAGCATTATCATCACAGAAGATGCATAACTAAGTCATCCTTTACGCTTATACCCTTGTAAGGACCCACTCCTATCTGTGAAAAATGAATGTCTCCTGTTGATATCTAAGTCCGTTGAGATTACAGTAGCTTCAGAAAGTTAGAAAGCATCTTTAAGGATGTATTTATATACTTTATGTATAATACATATTATATATATATATTCAAATATTGTTTTCTTTAACAAATGAGTTATATAGCAGTAAGGAGTGCCAGCTATAATTTTACAGAAATTCTGAATTTCCTGTTGAAGTTATGAAAATAAAGGACTGGTCATCCCTAGGAAAATAATTTCATGAAGTTGACATATTTATTACAAATCTTCCAAAACAAGCTCCCATCTTTTCTATTTCCACAAAATCTGTGTATAGTTATCCACCTATGCACACAGAAACTTGGGATATGACTACATAAAATACAATCAAATGTAAGTATGATACATAATATATATATATATATATATATATATAAAACATAGCATAGTATAATAATATAATATAATATAGCCAGAGTTATTGGCATCTGACACATTTATTTCACAGAAACACAGCGGGTGATTCTTCAAGAGACACTGGAGGCTTTTTTCTCCAAATCAAAAAAGTGTAATATGCACTCATCCACCTAAAAAAATAAAAAAGTGTTTTCACTCAAGAACATATTCCTGTGTATTCCTACGTGCAAAAGAGAAATAATCAGGAAGTTATGGTGGGTGGTAAGTTACTCTAACAACACTGGGCTGGACTGAAAGTGTCGAAGTGAATAATTGATCGGCTGTGACACTGCAATAGCTTGGACTGTACAGCAAAAGAGAGAGGAAGATCCCTAAGGACCAAAGTGCACATCTCTGTAATGGGAGCAGCTGTAATAAATCTAAGCTGACAAGTATTCAGAGACTGAAGCAATGTTCCATCAAATATTTTTAAAGTCAGTTCCACACAAGTCAGCCCAGCTTCGCCTGGAGATTTATCAGACATTTAGCTGGTGCACATGTGATCACTCGTTAAAGTGAAGAGGAAAGCAAAAGAAGTAGACAAATGAGAGATACCAGACCAAGGCACAATAAGATTTTAATGCCTAAGGATGAACCTTCACATTTCATTAAAGTTTAGAAACATTTAAAAAAATCAGTTCTCATACCTTGCATTTTTAAAATAACTGTTGGTTTTTTTTCCCCCTAAATAAAAACTTTTAGGAAGAAAACAATTGAGAAATTTTCTTTCTTTTCCGAATTCTGTGTATGTGTTTCAAAGTTGTTGATTTTTTTTTTTTAAGTTGCACATTTAAGTTTTTGTTTATTTCCGAACACTGTTGCACATCTTCAACTTCTGAAGTCTTACAGAGAAGTTTTTTCTCCTTATAAAATTCTGCTGGGAAACCTGCCCAACTCAAAAATGGATGTAAAACATTTGATTGAACGAACGTTAGAAAACAGTACTAGGAAAATAAGATACCATTCTTTTAAAAGAAATGGATTTACTAATATCCTTCAGAGTATCAGCTTAAGCAAAAGAATAGGACAAGTCATAAAGTCACTGTTTACAAAACACTATCCTCAACAGCAGACTAAGTCTTTAATATTGGGACTTCTTCAAAAACATATAAAAAGAGACAATGTGACAAACTGCTGTCTGCAAAAACCTCAACATTTGACAACAAACATATATGTATATAAAGTAATACTACATATTGATACACTATATCAGGTACCTGACTATATGCCAGGTTGCCCACCTCCATCTACACCAACAGGAGAAAAGTGAACCCAGGAGCTGCCTCGCATATGCTGCAACTTCAAGGAGTTCGAGCAGGGACACTGTCAGCAGAACTCTACTACGAACAAGCCTTTCCCAAAATCTAGAAATACGGAAAATGATGAAGCAGTGAGTGGAAGGCAGAAATGGGGCAGGGTGTGGAGCCATGAAAGGAAGTAAAATCAGCTAAAGGTTGTGAAATAAAAAGAGAAGGCAGAATCCTGAACTGCTTCACAAAGACCTTTGAGGAACAGTGGAGCTCAGCGGAGCACTGGGCCCTGCCCTGGCCTCCCCCTCTTTCTGCAGGCACGGCTGCTCATAGCCCATTGTATAAGCATGACCCAGCACATCATGCCCACGTTAATTTGGGGCTTTGGTTTCACAAAAGTGGCATTTCAAGGTGCCATGGGAAGTCTTCAAGGGTACTCTGGACTGGAACAGCCTGTCTGCTCCCCCAGGCTTCACGTTCTCAGGATGTAGGGGGTCCAACACGGGATCCAACATTTTGAAGGTATTTTTAGAGAAGTCTATTCTGGGAGTCTTCTATTACTTTACATTACATTTTTACATCCGAATCTGATGACAGCCGTCTACTGACAATTAGGTTTACGGAGTGCACGGAGATGGATAAACTGTCACGCAATCTGACACACGCCGTTTGACTCGTCAGAGGATGGAAGCTGGCACCAACCTCCCCGTATGAACGAGAGCTGACAGGACAGGGCGAGACGCATCGTAAGGGGCTGCCGAGGCCCCTGAAAGCCAGCACAGCAGCTGATAATTGATGAGGTAAAAATGTAAGAGCCAGGCGCGGTCGTAGATCCCTGCTGATGTTATCATCGGGGCAGCACAGGGAGATGCCGGTTCGGGTGACGCAGCTTGCGGTGGCAGCCCTCCTCATTTATTTTTGTGCCTTCCGAAATTCCTGAAAGACAACTGCCGTCCAATTCCAGTGCCGGCAGGGTCAGGGATGGACCACGAAGGGGGAAAGAGCACTAATTTTTTTTCTGCTTTACAGGCATCCAACGCATGAATGAAACCAGTGACGGCAGTGATGGGGACACCGGGCATCCGCAGCGCGGTAGCTGAAGAGGGATTCCAGGGGAATAATTACCCGTGTATTTATACATTGCCAAAGTAACAATGCAACCACTCACTGATCTTCAGCTCTCTGAAAGTCAGTATTTATTGTAAGTTTGCACTCCCTCTATAGCAACGAGGGGACAGCCACTCTTGTAAGGTAGTTGATACCATGCTAAGATAGCCAAGGCAAGTTAGATGAAGGGAGACCTTGCAAGATGTCTCTTGCCACCGACAACTGGAGAAGCCTAAATAGCTGGGTTACACAAAATGTCTGACTTTAAGACACGTGAAGTCAGAAGAAATGAATGAGCCCCCTATTCACAAGACTGAACAGCGGGGCTTTTTTTTTTTTTTTTTCTATTAACTGCAGCACCGGAGAACTTTTCATCAGCAGCTCTAACTACAAACAGAAGAAATTGCTTCAAAAGAAGAAAAAAACAGACTTGAAAGTTGACTTAAAAATCAGTTCTAGCTCTTTCTCATACTGGAAAAAAATATACTAACAAGTCAAGGCTCTTGCCATTCACAGAAATGCTATAAAAATTATGGAATAAGGTGGCCAAAATCTATTTAAAAAATAATAAATTTCTTTCTCTGAAGCAATTTTTTTACAAGAACAGAGAAGCAACACAGACATGGGCCTGGGCACCCTGCTCTGGGTGGCCGTGCCTGAGCAGGGGCTTGGAGCAGGTGGCCTCCAGAGGGCCCTGCCAGCCTCAGCTGTGCTGAGATTCATAAAATCACAGAGTAGTATGGGAAGGAAGGGACCTTAAAGACCACCTGTGTCCAGCCCCCCTGCCATGGGCAGGGACACCTCCCACCAGACCAGGTTGCCCAAAGCCCCATCCAGCCTGGCCTTGAACACCTCCAGGGATGGGGCATCCACAGCTTCTCTAGGAAACCTATGCCACAGCCTCACCACCCTCAAAGTAACGAATATCTAGTCCAAATATCTAATCTAAGCCTACCCTCTTTTAGTTTAAAGCCATTACCCTTTGTCCTAATTGTCTTGACTCGAAGACATCGCCTGCACTGGCCATCGCAGAGCACAAGAAGAGCTCCCATTAATTTCACTCTTGTTCTGGAGAGGTTGGAGGGCTGAGTCCTTGTCTTAAACACCAAACAATTAATTTTATTCAATAGGACTACTCACATTATTAAAAAAAAAAAAATCGCATATGAAGGCTGTTGGCAGAATGAGACTTAACGTGATTTTGTTCTACTTGACATTCCATTTCACTCAGATGGCTTTTCTTTTCCACATACTACACTCATTTTATTCATGGCAGCTTGGAGAGCCTCACTTTCTTCAACCTTGGCACCTCTTTGAAATCCTCCAATGCATTACTGTTCACGTCAGAATATGCCAAGTCTGTACCCTCCACTTGAGAAGTTGTTGTTTGGAAACACAACACAGAAGATTGAAATAATATATCTATATATATTTTGGTGAAGAATTTTTAACACAAAAGATTCGTGCATTTCATAGCTTTTAGATCACAAAGAAAATGCATGCAAAGTACGCACGCATTGTGCGAGCTGGACTCAGATAACTTAGGATCAAAAAACGGAATAAAAATAAGTAAAATAATTATCTGAATAAGCAAACATTAATAGGAAATAATTTTCATTTTCACTTCTCTGAATAATTATACCTGGGGGGCTATGATGAATAATTCATGAGATGGCATGCAGTTTCCATGTAGCCCTGAAAGCCTGCGCATTTATAATATGATCATTCCAAATAATTCTGGGGCAAGCCATGCCTGGTAAGTCACTTCTGCACAAACAGCCTTTCAGCCTTAGGATACTTTAAGTTTCTGTTAACAGAGCATGGCACCCCTTTTTTTTTTTTTTAATAAAAATAAAAAGAAGAAATTTTGGTTTATTTAAATCTCTCTCCCTCAAGTAACATTCAATAATTCATTAAAATCTTGTAACTCCCAACTTCCTTTAAGCTTTGCGAAATATTGACTAACTACTTTATATATTGATCTTAACAGCAATTAAATTTTTAAGGCACTCAAGACTACATTCTGGTAAAGGCAGTATCTTCTTTTTCCCAGCAGCACAGAAATTACACCATGCAGCCCAAACCCAAACCACCGTGCGTATGCCACACCACACTAGCTTTAAAAATACAACATTGTTTCAGAAACAAAAACTTGACTCATAGCTCCAATGTTTTATTTTCTGACCAATATATGGGAAACAATTACATACCATTTCTGTGCTGAAAGTCCTGTTTGCCAAGAAATAGTCTTTGGTACACATACTAAAAATAAAATAAAGAGGAAAAAAAAAAGCCCCATCTTTTTTTCTATTTTGGCCTATAGTGAATTTTAGTCAATCTAAGACGAAAAAGCTACTAGGAGGGACACAATCGGACTACACGGTCCTTTCTCTCAAGATCATTGTGCATATTTGTAAACACACAGCACTTCGTCTCACAGCAAAGAAAACCACACTTCATGACCAGAGAAGTACTATATAAAGAGATAAACAAGAACAAAATATTTTCTGCAAAACACATTTTGGTCTTTATGCATAAATTATTCATTCACAGCACTGACATCTTTTAATAAATGTTGGGCTTTAAAGTACAAGCGCTTTGGTTTGGTTTGTTTCTAACATGTTTACTGTCTTCATAGTACTTCTTCCTTTTTACTCTAGATGCAACAGAAATAATAACTACCACCAGAAAATATATATTCAAAGCCTGTAAATTTATGCATGAATCCTTTTCTGCTTAACCTATAATCTCAAAAACATGTCCACTGCTTTGCTCTGCACTTTAATTCCAGTCTGGAGTTTACCTTTTTCCTCATACTTCAATTGATACCTTCATGGTACACTACAGTGTTCTTCAGAAATTAAAGAAAAAAAGAGGAAAATTAAAAATAAATTTTAAAAAATTAAAAAGGAAAGGTTCCTGACAACCCTCCAAAGCACTAACATAGCTCTATCTTCCACCCACCACATTTTGCTAATTATATCTCAATAGCTCAGCTCTCTGAAGAGGGAGAAGGAAGCAGATGATGCCGTCAGTACGCTAGGAGAAAGAGTGAGACAAGTAAGCAAGGGAAACCCTGGAGAGAGGAGAATCCAGAGTTTGCAATTACCAAAACCCAGCTCAATTAGACGTAAAGATTACACGTGCTTCAAACCCGCACTGAAGCCATGGCATGCCTAGAACAATGTATTCTTTCTGCACAGAAAAAGGGTGGTTTGGACACAAAATTTGACATGATGGTAAACGTTGTAAGGAGAAAAAAAAAACAATGTCTCTAGTCAAAATACAAAAAAAAAAATCACTCAAAGTTTTCCCCTTAAAATAACTTCCTTTGTCCTAACATCCTCCACCTCCTGCTACCATTCATTTTTAATCCTTTTTAAAAAAAAAACAAGGCCTTTAGAGGTTGGACTACTCTCTGACGCACTGGAGAGAGCTGTATTAACCTCCCTTTCAGGATCTTCTAGTAATGCTAAGCATCTTGCCTACCATCATCCAGACCCGCTCCCATCCTACTAGTGCTTTAAATTACTGAGCATGTACTAAAAATATTGATGTTTATAAACAAAGTTAGCTCTGGACCGATGACAAAACTTAGTAAGCGTTACTCCTGCCAGGAAAAGGCGGTGAGCAATACCTACCCTACTTGGAAGCTGTTGATGCATTTGAAAAGTACACCCACTTCCCTTACAAAAAAGTAAAGGTCACTGGCCAGAGGACGTGACTCCAGATGTCCTTTCTTGCCTTTACTGTTTGCCACTTTGCTCCAGAACTGATTACTCATACAAAAATCTCCTTCCACAAACATATGTTACATCATATCCAAGCATACGCTTAAGTTGCTTATAATGTTAAAGTACACTGGCTGGTTTCATGATCAAAGCTGTAGCATCCTCTTTGTTATAAATGAAACAAATATTTAAGATTCTTAATTTAGAGACCTATTCAGGGAAGGGAAGGGGAGAAACAACACAGATACATACCGCTTGTGATATAAAGTAGGAAAAATCCTTAATGACTTAATTTTGGACAGGAGGAGAAGCAACAAAAATGATCCTACTTGAATTCTGAATCAGCAGCGCAAGCATCTTCATTAACCCAACCTCCGCAGGTATCTATTGCCTGTGGCACACCACAAGAAAACCTCAAGATTAATAATACACATATAATAACTGGGGAAAAATATATGGGCAGGGTATCCCTGTGTATTATCTTCAGTGCATAAGAAAGAGAGATGCTGTTCCGTGTAATGACTCCCTTGGTGGTATACCCACTTCCTACCCTTCCAGCAGAACAGGCATGGATGTCATGAGGAGAGATGGCAGGACCAAAACCCACCAGCTTCTGCCAGATCCTAGCAAACACCAGTACAAAAAGAGCTCTAAATGCAAAGACAATTCAGAGGAGTTTGGCTTAACTTCGTGTGAATGACAGTTCTCTTATATAGGAGGAAAAAAAATAATCTGTGTCTCTGGTACCACTTTGTAATTGCAATTTAAATGGGAAATACTGCATATGACGCCTAACATTTTCTGTGTTATAGAAGACACAGATGGCAACAAACCTTTAACCTCTTACAGTAATACCGATTTTTTTTTATCACTAGTGATTAAGTAGCCATTCAAGAAATTATTTAAAGTAATCTCATGTTGGTTAATAATCAGTTAGCAAGCATACGCTAGCAGAGCAGCCTTATGATCTGGCACAGGATGAAAAAGACTGAAAATACTGCAGTGAAAAAGCAGCAGACCTGGGAGGTGGCGGGGCTACCACTTGCTGACCATCCACAGCTACTGTGCAATTTCTGTAAAAAAGCACTGCGGCAGTCAGGGCCGCCACACCACCAGCAAACAGGTAACTCCATCCTCTTCTCAGGCAAGACTGGTCTCCTTTGCTTACACCAGCCCATGCTTCCTCACTCTTAACTTCAACGAAATGCTAGGTGATGCAAGAAGCCAAGTTATTAGTCCTTACTCATGAGTTACTTTTGAGCGAGGAAATTGGGAACTGGATTCCACGCACCCAATGGAAGAAGTGTTTGACACCTCGCTGACATTTCAGCGTAGCAACCAGAGACCATTTTAACTAGACGCGGAGTCTGAATTTCATTTATTTAGCTATTTCACAAAGTGTTGGCCAGTTCTATGTTGACCTATGCTAGCAATCATGTGGGAATACATATATTTCACAAAACTCAAGTATTCGGTGGACCTCTGTGCTAAGTGCCAGTCATCAGTTGAGCATTCTCAGGGAAGGCAACTACCTGCTCCCGAAACGAGATGCAGAGGGGCAAGCAAATTCTAATACGTTTTTGGATATGAAGTACCACCAATTCTTCCTAACTGTGTAAAAATTCAAAACTTTGTTTTTCTGCATGCAGACTAGTTTTGCTTTCTCACCCAGATATTCGTCATCTAATGGAGTAACTTTTGTATACTTCTGAATTCTGAAAGTTAAGCAGAAAGTAAGGCATACGTGCATCAGGTACAGAGAAGTATGCATGTCTGATTGGAGCATCTACGATGAAGCAAATATAATATATTGCCACCGTTTTCATATGCATTTAAAATCAAATGAGCTGCAAAGCAGAGCAAAGCCACCTAGAAGACAAAAAAATATCTATTTTTAACTGATGTTTCTAATGAAGTGAAAAGATTGGGGAGGGTACATTAAAAAAAAATAAAGGAGTCAACACAGAGAAGGTCTCACACATTTCTGGCATGCAGCACCTTACTGCATAAATACTAGAAACTAAACCTTATAATTTACCAGAAGAAATGTGGATTTTCAGTATGGGAATCTAGTGCTATATCATCAGATATGAAATCTATACTCTGTCATGTACACCTCCTCAGAGTACAACTGTCTGGAAAAATACAACCTGAAATAAGTAATTATCTTAATGCAATCAGAAATATTATCTGCAAAACTCTTGCTACGCACCCTGTATTTTAAATGGTTTATTAAAAAGGAAAGCTGGCTTATCTCGAGAGATCAGTCTCTGAAATTAATATCTTTTATGTTCTAAATAATGTATTGAAGTTAAGTAGCAGAGAAATTGGAAAAATTATGAGTAACATTATAGACCATTATAAAAAAATAACCTTTTTTTTTTCCCCTTGAACAAATCCAACATCCTATCCTTTTTTAAACTCACAGTAAAGTATCTGCAAATGCTCACAATGGTAGTCCTCCTTTTATATTTTTCACTGAACAGCTTTTCTGTATTAACACTAAACATGCAATAGCAGTATCTTTTATGGGAACATGCCATGTTTCACACAGCTTATATCCATACAATAAAGTTGGAGAACCAAAGCAATTACACTGATCAGCAGAGCTTCATAACCCAGTATAATGAATTTCTCAATGCAATAACAGACAATATGAGAAATTTCATATTTTCAAGAATGGTGGATTAGAGATAAATGAAATATGCACACACTTGCAATATCTATACAATGCCTGAACTTTTCTCTGCCTTCATGATCTCTCTCTCATAGCAGCTCACTACACAAGAGGATTGAATGGCATAAATACAGACCCTTGAAAAATGAAGATTTGGAGACAGTGATGTAGTTAGTCACACACCAACTCCCCCTGCCCCCTTCCTCCCCCCAAAAAACTGACTTTGTGTTTTATATGAAGGATGAAGAATCATCTTTTCCAGCATGTAAAACACCTTTAGCAACTCTAATGAGCTTAATTTAGTATCACATTATTTCTCAAGACATGCCCATGTTACAGTCAGGAGGTTACGATAGAAGGCAACAGATGCTCTCATTTCTGTCCTGCTACTGAAGAGCAACACCGTTATAGCTCTTCACAATCCCTGAGTAAATGAACATGCATAGCTAAGTCCTTCAACAATCAAAATCCACAGATGATGAGCTTTCAACTGGGGCAAGCCCCTTATTTTCAACATCATAAAACAATACAAAAACCCACACAAACCCACTATCACTGAGCAGGCGACATCTCGTCCACAGCCTGCAGGTGGGCACCCTCTGCCTAAAGAATCCAGTAGAACTCGATTTGAATTTCTCCGAACTGCGTAAAGAAAGCGCATTACCACTTGAAAGACTCATTTTCTTTTAATTCACCCTTATCAGTGCCATTTGTATTTTATTTCCAGTGGGTTTGAGTAGATTGAGACTACTTCCTATTCCAAAAAGCTACCTTCCCTTTCCAGAGTAAGACTCAAAGCTCTACACCCACTCTCACAGCAAGGGGTAGAGCACTTGGCTGCGGATTTCTGATGAGTTTGGTATTTCCTGTTTGAAGGAAAACATCCTCAGAGATACCAGTGAAAAAGTAAACCGCAAGCCAAGTGCAAGCTGAAATATGTACAGACGGTGATTTGAATTACCCAAGACCCCTAGATATCTCTTTCCCAGTTAATGGTCTTAGCTAATCTTTCCCAGTTAATCGAAACCATACACTAACATGTGCTACTAACATAAACTGTAATTATATCTACTATACCTACTACAATTATATCTATTTAAATCTGTCCTTATTTTAGAGTTCTAGAAGCAGCAGCAATGAGGGACACTGCTCTGCAAAAGAAGAAAAAAGGTGTGAAAGAAGCAGGAGGTGGCTGGGTGCCAGCACTACAACGATGGAAAGAACGGCACGTTTTGCAAGCCGGTACCAAACGTGATAGCGAGGATTTTGGTGAACACATCAGTGAGGAACTCACCTCCCCCAGTGACTCACATGGTGGCTGTGGCTTGTCGGACAACCTCCTCACGCTGCTAGGAAGAGCATCAAGCCAGCATCGCCTTGACCCCTATCAGAGGCTAGAACTGAGGAGGTCACCAAGGCACTTCTCCTCTTGCCCACTTAATGTAAAGAGTTGGCCAACTTTCTGTCTTCTACACCCGAGACTCCCCTCCTCATGTCACAGGTGTAGAATACAGTACCAGAGGGAGAACCACAGAAATTCATAAAACTAACACATAAAGACTCTTCCCTGTACAACGTGAGCTTATATCTTCTCAGACCTCTCTGGAAGCACACGGGAGAACACAGGAACACTCACACATTTGCTCTGTGTAGGAACCTGATTTCCACCGCACTTCCCAACTTCTTTACTAAGATCCCACCTGAGCAAATCATGGTAATAACACATAATAAACATGAGAACCTGGAAGACTCCTTTATATGCAAAGCGTATTTTGATAGTGTTACTGTGACTGTAGTAAAAGCAGAAAAGAATTACCGAGCAATAAACTGAATACCTGCACGTTCTTGGATATCTATGCTTCATGAAAAACAAAAAACAAACCAACAAAAAACCACCTAATGCTGAGTGATAGTTGCATAAGGTCAACGTCAATTAAATTTTAAGCGTCCCTTTCATGGTTCAGCTGGTGAGGCTTCCTATATAATTCTGCTAGAATATACAGCATATAAAATGAGTAATGGAGCTTGTATTTGTATTCTGTCATTCTGTATTAGCGTTGTGTACAGAAAACAAGATCCAAACAGTTAGTGATGAGTGAGGTGAAGAAAGGAAATGAAAATGTCAAATGTGGGAAGAAACTGTTAAATGGCACCAAGTGCCTGGATGAGGTGTTTGTCTACCCATGTGCTGCTTGTCTTTCTCAATCTATCATCACAAAGGACAAGAAACCTCAGGAGGGATGAATGTCCTAAGTCAGAAGGATGGAGTGGTCTGCATCCTTGACTGCCTCAGGCAATAGCTTGCTTGCCCTAAACTGTCAGTTTATGGTCTTCACTGCAATCTGCCTCCTGTCAATGTAAAATTCAGGAATTGAAATCCAATGTGACTCATAGCCTTCAAAAATAAAGACCGTGCATGTTTTTTTTTTTCAAATGATGGAACAATGATTATAGGCATTTTCAGGTGGGATCACAGCATGGGCACGGACATACATTTCCGTGTATGGGTTTGCCCCATTTTCCACTCAAACTGGTGATGAGAGATAAGAAGATGACTGGAAGTGGTTGGCCCAAATGACCATGAAATATAAAAATGGGCTAGAACATGAAAGGAAGTCCTAATGGAAAAGTAAAATGGAGAGGAGCAGCACTGTCATTACTGTCACTAAGAAAGGACTGGAATAACAGAAGGAAGTCAGTCAAAATAGTTAAAAAATGAGAATAGAGAGACACAGAAACGTGCTGCAGCTCCTGCATGGTGGTTCATCTCCCTTGTTTCATAATAGGGAAAGAGATGGTAAGCAGGAGGTAAACTAACCGGCTGTATGCTTGCCATTGCTCTCTGAGATGAGCAAGAGAACAATGTTGATTAAAAGCACACAGGGCATCTACTTCTACAAATGACGCCAATGTGAACATGTCAGGTAAATCCCAGTTTATCCTAGTTCTGCTTTTTTTTTTTTAATATATTTTTACTTTTATATGTGGTGCTGGCTGTTTGAGGTAAAGGTAAAACAGAAGGGTCTGTATGAGTGTTCAGTTCAGAACGGCCATTCTGCTTTTACAGCATGAAAACTCACTGAGAGGATTATATCCTATTTCATCAGAAAACAGCGATTTAGACTTTATTTCATTAAATCTTTCTTATACACGGGGATTTTAAAGAGTTATGTTTACATTTGCTAAGATTTTTTTTTTTTAATAAATGATGGCACATTATTCATATTAAATATCCTGGGATGTTTACAATAGTAGCACAAATCAGGGAAGAAGTCGTCTCTCAGCCATCTGCAGACACAAAGCCAAAGTACAGCTCTGACTGTGCTTTACCCAGAAACCCTAAAATTCACAACCCTTTACAGAAGTACAGACCACACTGGGGTCTTGCACTGCATATATTCGATAGAGAGAGTTATCGTTAATTTAGCATGTAACCGGCTGAAACAACTGCATTTTGCCATTTGGTTTCTTTTCTTTCTTTTTTTTCCTTCCTGGTTTCAATCCACTTAAAATGCATAACTGATCAGACTTAGACCTGCAAAGCTTGGTTTTAAAAACAGACCAGAAAATAAATCCTGGAAAAACAGGGAGATGAACAACTTGGAGGGTGGGAGGGAAATAAGAATAGGGGAAGTCGTACTTCAGTTTAAAACCTCCAAAGCAGACTTGCACTTAGAACCAGCTTAGAATTTAAGAAATGGTTTCATATAACTTCTACAGACTGCCTGTGTAAACAGCAACAATGCAATTTTTCACAACTTTTATCTTCCAAAGCATCCTACACCTACCTTTGTTTTTACTGAACAGTGAGACTACCATTGAGCCCAGTGGCACCAGTGGTAAATCACTATTTAAAGCATCTGAGACCTGAACTCTACATCTACGTGACAAGGACGAGCTCTGGCCTTCACAGGAATCTTTTGGGTTTTACATGCAACAGAATTAGGACTGGAGATGATGCTGCAGCAGAGCCTACTGTTACTTGTGCAAAATGGGAGGTTTCCCCATTGTATAACAAGTCACCGAAGCCCAGGCAAACATACAGAAGAACACAAGAACAACAGAACAGAAAGAATAGGTGAAAGAGATGCTGAAAACACAGACATGAACACTCTAGCTCCAGGGATTCGTATTAAAGCATCTCCAATTAAGCAGATGCTTTAAGCAGGAATCCATGTTAGCTGCACCCAGAGCAGTCGCTGTCATTAGGGCAGCTGCATCAGAATCAAAAGGATTTTTTTTGAATGACCTCCAGGATCTTAAACGGTTGCTGGCATAGGTTATACCTTGGCAAAGACACACGCTTTGAATCCGATACGCTCATTGGAAGCTGACTGTGTATTTCTTTTGAGTTTTTGCCCCAAGGCAGGCCATGTTTCCACCTCCTCCCCTACCTGGTGAGCACTGCTTCCAGTGTAGTGCCTGCATATAAAGAGGAGATAAAACTGTTGGTGGAAGACCATCACACAGCATGAGGATCTGTTCTGGATTCCCTTGCTGCTGCTGTTTGGTACAAACATGGAAAGACTGTACAGTTTAATTTGTCAACATGAGCATTACTAAAAGAATTTGTAACCTATTTACAGGTATTAGATACGTGCAAAATGCTCAAATGGAAGGTAATTCAAAGAAAGAGCTATTTACACACTGGTTTTACAGTTTAAACCTAAATTCAGAAGGATCTTCTGATTAACCAAAATGGGGTTTTCTGAAAAAAAAATATATATATATATTTGCCACAGAAAACAGAAGAAATAAAAATTTGCTGGATTATCTGATATGGATCTAGAGCAGCTCTGCGCTCGATTTTAACATCTTCATTCGCATTATAAAATGCCTTGCTCCTGAAGCAATCTCATACGGTGTATCTTCAATCATTGCCCCGGGGGGGGTATTCACAAAAAAATCCAGACAGACCAACTCCTGCCTCTGCAAGAGAGTTGGTTTTACTACAGAAAAGGGAAGTTTACAAAGACCCAACACCGCCTTCTCTCTCTGCTGACCCCCAACTTGCTCCCCCAGCTCTGACCTGTCACAGGGTGTTTGGATTATTTTTTTTTTTTTAACCTCTCAGCTGCTCCTCTGCCCCTCACTGCCTCTTTCTAGCTCGTCCAAGCACTCTGTTTTTCCACAAGCAGTTGGGGCAGCATGAGCTTGATAAGCCCCACCGATAACATCCTTGGGGAGGGGGTAGTCTTCTGCAGACCAGATGACGTTTTAGGAATTCCCCAACGCTCTCTCAGCAACGACTTCCACAGAAAGACTGAATGCAGTAACACGGCTAGGTTTGTCATTTGCCCTCTGCCAGCAAAACATGGGGAAGAAGGGAGGAAAACTGAGGAGGGGAGAAGGGGAGCACAGACAGGGAAAAAAAAAAAAGGAAATAAGCAGACTGGATAACCTATGACACAAAATTTCTCCTATAGCAGGACTAATCTCCATTTTCTCTACTATGATGCAGCTTCTTTATGGAACACTTCATATACAGCAGGAGATTATTGATTCACCATCCATCAGAGAGGTTGTTTTTTGTTTCTTTTTAAGCCTGATAGCTTTATAGATAGAGTTCTACTGAACACATGTAATAAAATTGTTTCTTATTTAGTGGATTATTCCCAGGTGCAGAAATAGCATCCTGAATTTAAAAGTAATTCAGCTTCACCCTCATCCCATCATAACTATGTATCTATCTTCATAATACGATCATCACTGACCAGCTCAGCTCAGGTAAGATGAATTTGCAAGGATCTTATGATACTAATATAATTTAATCTGAAAGAAAAAGAAAGCCCCAGAAGATACAAGTAAACAGCAAATTGCTCAGTTGTTCCTCCTAAATGCAACAGCGGCAGAAAGAAGGGCTCATTTCCGAGGCAGCAAGAGAGCGAGAAGTGAGAAGTACACCCCACAGCCCCCTCCCCAGCTGCCTTAAGTGAAGCTGAGAAAGGTTCACAAATAAGCGAAAATCAGGAAATGCAGCTTTTTTATTTGGCCTGGTGGAAAACAATCCTGACAGCTGTTCCACTGTATGCAGACTGTGATCATAAAAATATTCTGCTGCCTTTTTATTGAGTGCTTTGTAATATTTTATTCATTTATTTTTGACGTTCTAACCAGTCACCTGTTCTCCAAGACTGGATACCCTCTCCCAGGCTTCAGCTGAGGGTTCAGCCAGGAGAATTGTAGCCAGCTAGTGCACAAAGCAATGCCTTAATAGGTAAGAACTGGAAATCCAACCATACCAATTTTCAATTTCAATAAACTATGGTGTTGCTTTTACTCAGCAGCTCGCATACGTTGCTTAAGGTCCTAGCTAATGAAAAGGTCACTTTGTAGCGACTTTTTTCTTTGTTTTTTAATGTCACAGAACCCCTCGGGGCCAACTCAAAGAGCTCTGCAAATGCCAGACTCTGAAAGGGATGAGAACAGCTTTGGGGCTCGGGGTAGGAGCCCGACTAGAGCCCACTTGTGAGCACACACACCTTGCTACTCCCCAGGGGAGGACAGCGTGCCCAGGGGGACGGCGAGGACAGGCCCTCTCAGGGGGCCAGGCACACACAGCCACTGCCACCCGTGAGGGTCGGCTCTCAGTGCCCACACTGAGGAACTGCGGGGTGACCACCAGCTTCCCACAGACTTCTACTTGCTGGTATAGTGTCTCGTCGTTGGCTGTTTTACCAAGTCAGATGCTTCCATACTTTTCCAAGAAAAATAATAATAACAAAAAAATCATTATTAGCAAGATGGGAACTTTCAGGTTCAAATTAGCAACCCATCAAACTTCATCATCCAAACCAAGGTGATGCAGAAATTGTAACCGTAGTACTGAAGCACAAAGATTATGCTGAGAGAATCACAGAATCATAAAGGTTGGAAAAGACCTCCAAGATCATCTAGTCCAACCATACCCCTCCTACCAATATCACCCACTAAACCAGGTCCCCAAGCACCGCATCCAACCTTTCCTTGAACACCCCCAGGGACGGTGACGCCACCACCTCCCTGGGCAACCCCATTCCAATGCCTGACTGCTCTTTCTGAGAAGAAATGTCTCCTCATTTCCAGCCTAAACCTCCCCTGGTGCAACTCGAGGCCATTCCCTCTAGTCCTATCACTAGTTATCTGTGAGAAGAGGCTGACCCCCAGCTCCCCACACCCTCCTTTCAGGTAGTTGAAGAGAGCAATAAGGTCTCCCCTGAGCCTCTTCTTCTCCAGACTAAACACCCCCAGCGCCCTCAGCCGCTCCTCACAGGACTTGTGCTCCAAGCCCTTCACCAGCTTCGTAGCCCTTCTCCGGACATGTTCAAGGGCCTCGATGTCCTTCTTGTAGTGAGGGGCCCAAAGCTGAACACAGTACTCGAGGTGTGGCCTCACCAGAGCTGAGTACAGGGGGACGATCACCTCCCTGGTCCTGCTGGCCACACTATTCCTGATACAAGCCCGGATGCCACTGGCCTTGACCACCTGGGCACACTGCCGGCTCATGTTCAGGTGAGCATCGACAAGCATCCCCAGATCCTTTTCCTCTGCACAGCTTTCCACCCACTCTGCCCCAAGCTTGTGGTGCTGCATGGGGTTGTCGTGGCCAAAGTGCAGGACCCAGCACTGAGCCATGTTGAACCTCATCCCACTGGCCTCTGCCCATCCACCCAACCTGTCCAGGTCCCTCTGCAGGGCCTTCCTACCCTCCGGCAGATCAACACTTTCCCCCAACTTGGTGTTGCCTGCCAACTTACTGAGGGTGCACTCAATTCCCTCATCCAAATCATCAATAAAGATATTAAAGAGGATGGGCCCAGCACTGATCCCTGGGGAACACCACTGGTGACCAGTCACCAGCTGGATTTCACTCCAGTGACCACCAGTCTCTGGGCCCAGCCGTCCAGCCAGTTTTTTGCCCAGCAAAGAGCCAATTTAGAGATATAAAGGACAAAACTCAAAAAAACAAAAACAAAAAACAACCACCACATTATAGATGCTTTGAATGCAATAATAAAAGATCATTTAGCTAAGACAAAGATTTTTTAAAGTACAGAATAAATGTAAAAAGTACTTGAGGAGAAGAAGCAGATATAATACAAAGAATAAGCTACATGGGGAAAAAAAAATGAAGTAAAGGATAGCCTGGAATAGCGGGGCACACAAGGGGTAAACTAAAGTTATGGACAATTATCAGATAGGGAAGAAAACAATTGAAGATAATTTTTTTCTTTTCTTGAATTGGCAGAAGATAGAAGACTTTAAACATCACTTTGTTTTTGGTTCTTTTATCAGTTGGAAGTAATGACCAAGTTTATGAAAACAGATGGACATGTAAATATTTTAAAATCTAGTGTATTTTGCATTTTCTGCTTCCTGAAAGTAATTACTTTACTGTGTTATTTACGCACAACTAAAACCGCAGAGTTAATTGTTTAAAACATCTCGTCATATGGAAATATTGCAAAAGCAAACAAAATATCACATGTTGCAACTGTAAGCCATAATCAAAACATATTCTAATGCATAAATAATTGTATTTGATGAAGGTTTCTAACATTCTCAAGTAGTGATATAGGTATTAATGGTACTAAAGTGCAAGTAAAAACAACCTCTAAAATGAGTTCCAAAAATCTGCCTCAAATATCTGAAAGCACGCATACGATTCCACCAGAATCAAGTCACTTAGAAGACAAGCAGCTGAGTACAGTCCACTAATCATTTCCAGACAGAAAAGCCTCACTGATTAAAACAACCATAATGCTGTATGAAAACACTGCACATCAAGAGGACTTCTTGCCATGTCAAGGTCCTGCTGACTCCACAAAACCTTCTGAATTGTTATTTACTTCCTGAAAGTACAGCTTTCATTTAAACTATAACCTGAGTATAAAACACTTAAGCATGGTATATGTTTATACAAGTTTGTTTCCGTATTTCTTCTTTAAGAATTCATGAGCCGACCAAAATAATTACCTTCAAACCTCAAATTTTTGTTTAATTTCCTTAATTTATTTCCTATTCAAATCAGAAGGTGAGAAAAACCTACAGCAGAAAAGACAGTTCCAATTTCTAGTATTTAAAAATCAGATGAAACATGAACCAGGAGAAACGGCATACAATTAAGGGAAAGAAAAACTTTTAAAAGCAAAAAGCAAAGCAAGAGTTTTTCTTAAACAGCCTGCCCAGTTCATTTGGTGATTTTTGTTTTTCTTTGAGATGGCAGAAGGAATGAGTTATATCATCAAATCCTAAGCATTAAAGTTTTGTTCATTTGATGATAGTCTGTATTTCAGCAAGCATTCTTTCATTATTCACTGATAACTTCACATTATAAGGCATGGCTTTAAACTCAGACTTACCTAGCTCCTGCATGATCTCACTTTCAGGGTGCCATTTGGCTATTTAAGAAATGTACAGATATTCTCCATCAACCAAGAAAAAGTCAAGGGTTAGAATGAGATTGTAGCTACTCAAATTAAGGTTGACATCATTATCAACTTCAGCTACACTAAGCACTTTTATTATATTATCTATTTCTAAGATCAATTATCTTGAAAGAAGTGAAAAGTATGCATTAAGTAGATAAATGACAAAATAAGGAATTTTTTACCTTTTTAAAATTTAATCTAATTTTTAATCTGTTTTCCATTCTTTTTTCTTTTAAAAAAAATCTAAATTTTATCTATTTTTCATGTTATTTTTATTCCCCAAGGCCAAGGCCAACTCAGTAGAGACAAGAGTAAGCTACCTTTCCTTGCCCAGAAGGTCTGACTCTTTTATTCTTTCTTACTCTGCCTCTCCTGCTGTCTACCTGTTGACAGGAGGTTGCTGCTAAGCAATGCAATTAGCCTGTTAAGAGTCAGTATTACAGAAGCAAATTACAACAGGAAAAAAGAATCAGAAGGTAGAGTCGGCAAGTTGAAAGATTTAAATTTTTAAATCAGTATTTTTGCAAAATGAGAAAAAACAAACTACCATACTTTCATCTTTATACATAACAGCAGTTAACAGGTCACTCAAAAACAGTGAACCAATAAAACTGTGCATCACAACTTGCACATTTGCACAGAGTCTTACACTGACTGTATTTCTTCCTATGCACTTCTACTCAGAGGGAAAAATGAAAAAACAAAACAAAGTTGTGAAACTTCATGAAACATTTCAGACCAATGCTAGAAAGGCGACCTAGAAACTACAGTTTTGTGGTTCATATGTTCAAGACACAGTATTCATTTTTCTTCCAAATGTGAACACTGAAACAAATATCCCTTCCTCTCTCTCCCAGTATTAGGCAGGTGATGCTGAAACGCAGCCCACAGTGAGAAATGACTTTGAACTCTGTGCAGAGCTCTGCAGCCCGCGTACCAACAGGTACCTCTCACAACAACCCATTTCCACCTACACTGGTGACCAACTGCACTTACATAATCCCAAAGCAGACTGGCATTTACTTATCTGAAAGCTCTCCATTCTTCTACAAAGATTTAAGCCATGCTACTGCAAGTGCAGTAAATATGCTGCTGCAGCCAAAGCTGCAGGTGCAGAGCGGATAAACACTTAGCAGGGTATTTTCTGGGCATACTGCAAGACCAGGAGCACAGAAGACCTGAAACATTTTCATGACAAAATTGCATTTGACCATTTTTTATTACTGGTAAGAAGTTAACATTAATGGTCAGTTTTTACACAATGAGCATATAATTCAAAATTAATACACGTATGTTTGCTGAACGACATGAAGAGCACTCTCATCTCAGATGACCAACTGCTTTCACTCATTTATCTTAAAGTGTGGGGTTTTTTTGTTTTTGTTTTTGTTTTGTTTTTAACATTGTTAATGTCTTTGTACCAGGACCACGGTCACACACCAATAGGATTCTGGTTCGAAATATCTGCAGGTCCCCTTATACAAGTAACACCTGTCTGTCACTAACCACATTTGCACAACTAGTGCCAATGAATCCAATCTTACTATTCAGAAGTGCAGAAGGATGTCACGTCGATATCAATGAACTCAAAAGGTAACAGAATCTAGAAGGAAAAGGTTCGTTCGAGCAGTTGTTGCTAATTCCCAGTTAAGAATGCAGGGTACGTAATAGGCAAACGCACTGAAATAAGCAGTGAGGCGTGATGAAATTCTGTGCAGCTGTGCAGATGGTTATGCCTTCACACCAGCTGAGTTATCTCAGGATAAGAAAGCGATGAGATGAGGCCTCCTGCACTCCCACCCACCTCTCCCCTGTGTCCAAGCACGGATTTGCAAGGACCAGGATAGAACTGTCCTCAGCTAAGTCACCACGAGCCTCCTGAAGACCAGGAGAGGTTCAGGTAAGGCCTCGGTGAGACAGGACAGAGTCTGCTCCCTCACGGCCCTCGCTGCGGCCTACAGGGACAGCAAGATGGGCTGCAAATGGTAGTTTTCATTCACTGCAACCTCATCAGCTCTATCGAGTATCTGACAGGTGATGCCAAGGGGAGGTCGACAGCCAGCTAACTGGTGGCAGTGGCCAAAGATCTGAAGAGGCTGGTGGGCCAGGGGACCAGGCCAGCAGCTGACCCACAGCTCTGGCCGCAGCAGGCAACCTCTCCCAACTCTCTGAAACACAGCCCCCGTGTGGGGCTCAGATTCCTTCAGAGTGGACCTAATACTCCCAAATCCATGTCAACGGGAGCTAATTTATGTCTGGTTGTGGTTCCACTGCAGACAAGTTGCTGTCTGCTCTTTAGTCCTACGTGATCTACTTCTACCTTTCCTATCCCCACACGAGCCTGATGTCCCATCAGCAGGGCTGATCACCTTCGCCGCTACTGCACTTACACTGCTCTTTGGCAAATGTCAGTCAATCGAAAGGAGAATGCACCTATAAATCCTCTTTCATCTGTGTAAGGGCACGATAATCTTCAAGTTTAATACACTGTATAAGTTACAAATTAAATCAACTGCTAGAATTTTGAAGAGCTCTCATTCTTACAAGCTAGCACTTCTACAGAGAAATGAAACAGATCCTTCCAAAAGCTTACAAGGAACATAAAATCTGGTCTGTTTTAGTATTACTGCTGTGTTTTATAAGGACCAGGCATTTAAAAAGCATTTTGCATTAATAATAATCTATTGCATTCACAATGCATTCATAACTATGAAAAATAAAATTAAGCTGATTTCAGTATAAATTTTAACATCAGATGTGTTATGGTTACATTTAATATAAACACCTATGACGTTTCTTGATTATGTATGTGTACAAAGCTGTTCAGACATAAGTCCTATAGGGACTTTCAAATGTGAGTGCTGGCAAGCTCTGTGGAAGTTCAGTCTGTTGGTATACATGGATGTTTTGTAAGGCTACTTTGTGGGGTTGGGTTTATGTTAACTTGGTGAAAGAGGGAATACAGGATATCAAGTGATTCACAAAACACAGAAATTTAAATACTATCATAAATATGCAGCTATTACTAGAAATTATGTAAACTGCAATACCTATTTACCTGTGTAGGTGTTGTTGCTTAAGGTAGCAAAGTCATCCTTCAATTTTAGAGCATCGGCCACATGCCACGTAGTTGCTTCAGTTGACAATTCCACCGCCACTCCTGCTAATGACACACCGCAGCCCGATGCATCGGAGGCTAATCCTGAGGTTTAAACCAATGATTCTCTATTATCTCTTCCTCTTAGAATGTGCTGCATCAGAAATCGGACGGATTAATGAAACGCTGCTACTGCTAATTGCTGACACAGGAGTACTTACGGCACTGAGGCAATCACAGGAATATAAAACTAGCAGAGAGAGAGAACGTGCACTTCCTAGCTTCCTTCTACACTACATTAATCATCCATGCTATGTCCTGTTGTGAAAGACCAAACATATGCTTTATCACTTAGTCCCAAACAAAGTGGGTCTTTTCCATATTAAGTGTTCTTTGGTTTAAACAGCTGTGTTACTAGCAACTCAAGAAGCTAAACACTGAAACAAAGCAGAAGATGAAGAATGAAGAAAAGCTTTCATATTTACTTCCCATAGAATTGTGCATAAATACAGGAAGAGGCTAATAACTCTTAAACTACATCAAACACTGGGGCATGATCCCTAGGAAAACGGGCAGAAGAAACTGAATGGATGCATCAACCAGACTTACTTTTACTGACATAAAAAGCTGAGTTGGGTAACAGACAAAAAGGCAGGGAGACAGAATTTCACTCAGTAAAAATCACAGCTTATATTGTCAAAAAGCACTGGTTTATTGTCAAGACCTGTGAAGGACGCAGAGATGCCTTCTTTTGTTTTGAGGCAATGACCAGAAAAAGTCTCTAAATACAGATACCTCAGTGGCTGATAATCAGAGTACTAAGCACATCCATGTTCTCACTGATATATCCACTAACAACCTACAAAGCTTAGTAAGTTTTGTATATTTGGATCAAGCTTGCACTGGAGCCCCTTAAAAAATGCTCCCCCCCCAAAAAAAAAGAGAAATTAGATACTTGATGGAAGTATGAACATTACAGAGAAGTATGCAAGAGATTTTCCTCATATTTAAAGAAAAAAAATACCAATAATTTGCTGTGATGCAACAAACACCAATATGTGTGTTCACTTGGGATATCACAACCAATAAAAGCAAAAAAATAAATAAATAAATAAACAAGCAACAACAACCAGAAACCACGCAGGTGAATAGAAAGGATAGAGTACCACTCTAAGATACAGACAAGCCACTCATCTAAATGGCTATTCGGTAATTATGAGAAAATATGCTTAAAAACAGAGTAACACACACACTAGATTTAAAGAGACCTGACTTTGAATAGAACAAAAATACAACATATATGTGGCCTGTTTCTAAGTTAAAGGCAAATAGTCACCGATTAATAAAATATGCATACCAACTAATTCTTCACATCCTCCTGCAATGACCTTAACATGCAAAAATCCACTCCTAACTCTCAACTGATGAAAAGCTGACGTAACAGTGATTTTCCAGTACCACGGGTAGTTTAGGATTTCCAGATTTCAGAAATCTGTCAAACTGCCAATGTCTGCCAGTTAAGTGATGCCAAAGCAGCACAAGACAATGCTTCTGAAGAAGGTAAGAAATAGAGAGGAGCCTGTGCCTGCAAGTTGCACTGAAGCACCTCAGTCTCCAACTGCAAGGGTTTCAAACTGGCCAGGTTTTTAAGCTCACTGCAAAACCAGGTCCGTAGGTTCAGCAAAGTGAAGTAGCCACAAAAGCTACAGCATTTAAAACCTGTGAATCTCTCAGCTTTTATCAGTGCCTTTACTGTGGTCTGCTGTAGAAACTCTAGTGGCTTTTCATGACCAGAAGTGGTTGAAATTAGTCTCCATCGCCAATAGATTACTGCCCAGGAAACTCTCTCCCGTGAACTTAAGAACTTGAATTTAGCAACAGATCTTCTGAAACAACACTTCTGCTTCATCTCAAAGAACATCTAATGGAATTAAACAAATGTACAAGTGTCAAAACTCTAGAAAAAGTGTTAAAAAAATCTGCTACTTCTTAATGATATTACACAGTAAAGGTTAGATGTCTTATCAGTGTTTTGAAGAACTAGAATGGAATGGGTGGAAAAAGTATTTGCCAACGTAATTGGTCCACAGATCAAAACCAAGAAAATGAATAATGCAAACACAGATGTTAAAATTTTAAGTTCTCTCTTCGCACACCTCTCTATTAAACAACCATTCAAATGCCTTTATACTTGTATTTTGCTCCATTTTTTGATGCTTCAATGATGAAATATCATCTTAGAAATCAATTAAATACAACTGAACTCACCTATTGCAAAATCAAACACTATCTCAAGATTAAAAAAGGATTAAGATGCTTTGCTCTTGAAAAAAAAAGACTGAAGAACAAATACTTGCTGTACCACAACATTTTTGAAAACACGCTCTAACAGGCTGAAAAAAAAGTTTCCAAAAGCCTGAATTTAGCTAAACTCCAAATAATTGAATATATTATATTGCTTTTTAAAAACTACCTAGTCATGAAAATTTTAACACTTAGAAATGATGCACTAGAGGCAACCTCCATGTACTGAGATTCCCAGCAGTATTACAGCGTGCAGTCTTTTGCCAGAAGTCCCTTAACTTCTGGCTGTCACTTCCAAACACAAGCAGATTAGGATGTGAAAAGGGAATTTTGGAAAACAGAAGATTACTGAAGATAAGATCATTGGATGACACTGAACTAGTACACTGAACTTCTTGAGAACATTTACTTGAACTCAGGTGATTTTATCTTTTTTTTTTTTGTATTTTTTAACTCACCTGAAATTATTCCCCTGGTGTTCTGGTACTAACAGAGTACCAAGAAAACAGCCAGTAGACTTGAGGATAGGCTGCAGCTCTGACTTAAATTGCGTCACGGGACTTGCTGCACTTCAGCAGCTCATTTGGCTAGCAGCAGAAATCGGGAAGATAACATATTTTGTTAAGTACAAGCGAAGTGTGCTTTCAAAACTTAAGCTAACTCGGGTACTCCTTATAAATACGTACCGGTCTTTTCGGTTGCCAATTACCCTTTGGCTATGGCAATTTGACAACAAGCCTTTGCTTTAATGACTGCTCTGCAGATCTGCTGTGCGGTAGGTGTGAGACCCAGCAAGCGCTGGAGCATCTGGCTGGGGCTGGCTGTCACCACATGTGCCTGCAGCCTGGAGCTGGAAGAAGGCGGCCGAGGGGAGAAGTCGCTGAGTGGCTCAGAGACATCCTCACTACGGTGGGATGGGACTCCAGTCGCACAGGTACAAGAAGGGACCACAACCATCCCCAGTTCCACACCGGGGCAGTCTCCAGACCCCAGAGAACTGAAAGGTTGGAAATGGGAGTTGTACAAGCTGTGAGAGTGGTTTCATCGTATTGCTTCCTTCTTTACCAGATCTGCGACTGTTAGGATCCTGAAGTCACACGATCTTCATCTTTGTACCATACTGAACTTTTGACAGATGTGCAACTTCAGTAACTGAAGAGCTAGGAACAGAAAGCTACCCAAGATATTTTAAACACATTATTTTTTAAAGAGAGAGCAATAGCTGACCTCATGCATCTAGCCTTTAAAAAAAATGCTGCTATTTTAGCAATTTTCTAATTCACATTCTAGCCTATATCCAAATATTATGACTTAAATACTTAAAATGAACTGGGACTTCTTTCCCAGACTACACTTGGAGTTGATTTTTGTAGTAATTATTTTCTAAGCCTGTTGCTGTGGGAATAGCGGCATAAACAATTAGAACGGTAAATGACTAAGCTGGTACAAGTTGATAAATGGAAAGAAAATTTATGGCCAAATAAAAATGTTCAGGACAAAAAAAAAAAGAAAAAAGCTAGAAAAGTGACACTGCAGTGTCAGTTAAACTAAAAAAAATACATTAAATCAGAAAATTTGTAATTTTTAATAATTGAGCAAGACAACCTGTTTTGCTGCTTTGAAAAAAAAAACCTCATTTTTTTAAATCAACAGATGAATTAGTAGAACACTCATAAATGTGCCATTGCATTTCTCCTAGTCTTTCCATGTAATAAAGCAGTAATTTTAACTGAAATTAGCATCCAAATATGGCAAATCTGTCTTTTCACAAAGATCAGATTTTCAAGGTCTTTTCAAGCCTAATAATATTCATTATTTGCCATAATTCTCTTCCAGGCTTTTTCAGATCACACTATGATGGAAATACCTTTTCTACTGGGAAACACTTATTAGTGAAAATCTGACTGTGAACTACCAAAAAGATATTATTCCTTCTTATTTTACTACTGTTCTGGCAGAGCAACCACATCACCTACTAATATTTAGAGTAATTACTTGTGGTATTATATCTCATCCTGACTAGAATGGTTACGTTTTGATGTTAAAGCTTTGTGGGTGGAATATAACCAACCTACTATTATTCAGCAAAACTTAACCACAAAATATGTAGATGATCTTTTTTTTTTTTTTCTTTTAGGCAAGTAAAACCTATTTAATTATTTAAAAATTCAGTTTGATTATTGAGGACACATACATAGGATGAATCTTCAGAGACAAACATAACATCTCCTCTGCTTCATTTAAATCTTTAAACTAGTATTGCAGTCCTATTGTTTTCATTATTTGGACTTTAATCTGCTGATTACTTTGTTGATGTAGGCTTATTAATGGATGGGCTTGCTGCCCCCAATTAGTGCCTTTAATTATTAGTTCCTCGTTGGATTTCTCTTTCTTTTGTTGTTGGTAGGCAGCCTTCTATTGTTTTTTTGTTTTTGTTTTTTTTAGATTCTTGTTCTGCTTTTCTTGAAGATACCGCATCTGCTTGGGTAACAAGCACAAAAGTATATTCATAACAGCAGTAAACATTAAGCCACATTTTCACAACTGGCACTCTTACCAAGGTCATTACATTGAATATTGTTCTTTGTTTCCTTGCTCTTTGCCATCCTTGTGGCTGATGCTCTCATGGCCAAAACCTCATTTATGCATTTTATTTTTATGTCTCTTTTCCACATTCTAATGCAGCTCTTGTAAAAGTTGTGGTGTTATACTGGCCACAAAAGGACTCATCCATTTGCTCATACAGTCTCTGATCTTTGCTATACGGCAGCTGATTTCCAAGGCTTCACTGAGTTATTTGTTGGGGGTGCAGAGGAGCGGAGGCATGGGGATTGGTAGCACTGAAATTAATTTTTGAAGTCAGCTTCTTAGGAAAACATTTTCCTTTTTGTATTATACTCTGGTGGGGCTTTTCAGCAGGGGATGCCTAACTCTGAAATTGGTTGATTCTGCAAAAATGCACAACGCTGACCTTCATGAAAAGATGCAAAACATTCTGGTTCTCTCAGGACTTTTCAAGGAGAGAACAGTGAACAAGCAGATCAGGAGGGTCTGTAGCTTTCATTCTCTTTCCTGATGACAGCTGTTTTGTGTAATATATATATTTTTTTATTTCTTGCATACCATTAATAGTACATTTCAGCTAATGGACTGATAAACATTTTAAGATAACATTTTTTCCCAAGTATTTTAAGTTGCCTTTCTTCTTTTGTAAAAATTTGGCTTCAGATGTCTGTATTTATAAGGAATTCTTCAGTTCAGGGATGATCTAACAGAAGTAAGCTAGAAATTCCTACACCATAATTCAGCTTCCATAAAGACAGTTCCACCAGGGCAAAGGGCTTAGGCGTCATCTTCCCCATCAACACTGAATTAACCTTCTCCATTTTAAGTCACTTGCAACAGGAAGCAAACATTTTTCCATCTACAACCTAGTAGTCAGATCACTCATCTAATATTTATATTTAACCATGTGAAGCTTACTTTTATACGAAGCCTTGGGTCCTAGTTTTGGCTGAAATAGAGTAAATTTTCTTCACAGGAGCTTGAGCAATACTTTGGATTTTTATCATTTTACTGTGTTTCAGTTGCACAGGTATCAATTGAGTCTTGAATGAAAACTTCACTTCAGCTTTTGTCCAAATTAGCTAGTTTCAGACAAAAAACTGAGTTCTGACTGCATCTCTACCTGACCTTTACTTCTCCTGACTAATGCAAAATTAGTTTTGCTAATAAAAAGACCCCTGAGCAGTTTTCTCAATAGGCAGGATGGGGAGGGAAGCAACATCACTTCCTCAAAAATAAATGAAACTTGACAGGAATTCAAACCATCTCTGTATTTTGTATTCATATTTTAAACCACCACAAATATAAAATATATAATCCATGGTTTATTACTCTGTCCTCCAGTTTATTTTTTTTAAGACCAAGGCTGAAAAGGCAGTGACAGGCTGACCAGCTAATCGTATTTGTCAACATACAACCTCAGGTGAATGAACTTAATGATTATTATGTTTTGCAGTGCTTAAGTCCAAACAAAAATAATAATTAATCCAATAATGTTAACAAAGAGAAAGCTTAAGAACTGTCCTCAGGCCTCATCAAAATGTTAAACACACTAAAAAACAGCTGTGAAAGAAAACAGGTATGTTCTTCCTTGTTCTTTCTCCACTATGTTCTCTGCTACATGCTACTTTAAAACAAATACTGCTTTGCATATCTGAGTTTTATCAAAGTTAAAGGAAGAAAATGCAACACTCCAGGATTTCCTGCCCCGAAACATCACAACCCATCACAACTTCCCCGGAGCTGTACCTGTGAGCTTACCACCCCGATGCTGTCTCGACTCTCCTATCAGCTGAGCAAGGGGATCGGGCAGTGACAGGCCCCTGGCGTGCAAGCAGGCAAAGGATGAGCTTCTGCAGCAGCCACTTCCCCAGACACACAAACACTAACTTGAATCTCTTCTCCTTTACTCGGCCACAAATTTTCATGCAACTAATAGGAACCTGGCTACCTTTGAGGTTTTTTCAACTGCTGAGTACAGAGAAATGAGTTCCAGAGCTGCCACAAGGGACAGAGAGGAACATGCAGAGCAGTCAGCCCTCACCACTTGGGACAATAAGGTGAAGATGCACAGCATCTTGCAAAGCTAAATCTTCTGTTTCTGACTCAAGGTTTATAGAAAAAGGATGTACAGCCAAGATAATCCATCCTTAATTATGTCTGAGATTTCCCGACCTTTGTCTTCAAATAACACACTTTGTGACAGTGGAGTGCAAGATTTCACGGCAGCTTTCATTATAGTTATATCGGTATTAATCACACAGGTATAGTCCCACATACCTTTATTTGCTTCCACTGCATTTCCCTGGTCAAATTCCAGAGGAACTTGGCTAAAATTACTCAGCTGTATTACTAAGCTCCAAGCAGTGCCTGACAAACCTGAAGAAGCTACTGACTGCTTTTGGTCACTTACTAGTGCTGAAGAACTCGAAACCAGAAAATGACATCACGTTACCCAGTTCATTAAATGAAGATGTAACTAAGGCTCACTTTTACAGACTTATTTTAGTTTCTATAAACAATTAGTGCTAGAAAAAGCAGCTAAGCCCGAAGACAGGTTACGTTACCTATGTCATAGGTAGAAGAGGGATTCTTCTCATACAATATAAAAATATGTTTTCAATGAAGGATAATGTTAAGCGATGACTAGTATCCAACAGCTCTCCTAAGATCATACAGTTCAGAGCTTCCAACAGAGATGACTCAAATGATTTCTGAGTCTGTCAAGTTATTTCCTGAATGACTATGCAAGAATTGAAGCCTCAGAATACCAGTGAATTGCAGAAGATAAAGCCACAACAATACTCAAAAAGGCAGACGTGAACAACAAACCTCTCAATCTATTCCTGGGTCCTGGAATAATACGCAGGGAGGGAACAGCTGCTTCAAAGTTTGATTGAATCAAGCTACCATAAACCAGCACCAGTTTATAGAGAATACCTTGAAAAAAATGCAGTGTGATTTTAAACATAAATGTAATCAAAATGTAACAGTTCTGATGCAATGCATTTATTTCATGAGGGCTTTCAAACAGTGCATCAAGAAAATCAGAATGATAAACAAAGAAATCTACAAGGCACATGTTAAATCAACTATGATCTATCCAGTGAGACATTTCAAATTGTAATTTCAAAGAAAAGCACTACCTAGGTGTGCTTGTAGTGGGAGCTCTCAACCAAAATGCTGC
Organism: Anser cygnoides; assembly: GCF_040182565.1. Lineage (NCBI taxonomy): Eukaryota > Metazoa > Chordata > Aves > Anseriformes > Anatidae > Anser > Anser cygnoides. The sequence continues at coordinate 110,201,606 of NC_089874.1, forward strand.
ACAGGACAATGTCAGCAGCTTGCATCATCCCCAGATTGATTTTGAAGAACGACTGAGAAAGAAACACTTAAATAATGAAGTGTCACACAGCAGCTTCGGTAACAATCAGTTAAGTCAGAGGCTAGTAAATGATAGCTTTAAAGAAAACATACAAAACCTTGCATTTAGGAGCAAAAGATGAGCATGGAGAATCAGGGCCACTGTAACAGGAAGGAAGGAAGGACCTACAGAAACAAAACTAAAAAGAAAATCAAACCCCAACAACAGGTAGTCAGCCAAATGGGGGTTTTTCATAGAACAGCTGGGCGGAAGAAACACACACAAACAGAAGCTGGGAGTTAACTACAGGGGCATTCAATTCTAGGGCTCAGGTAGGCCCGAGCTGTGGAAACCACTACGGGCAAGAGGGCCTACACGGTCGGAACAACCCTCCCACCCCATCCCTGCTACACAAAGCCCTTCTGGTAATATAATCTACAAATCCGTGTAAAAATTTCCATAACCCAGAAACCAGACTAGCTTCCTTTGAAAGGAAAGAGAAACAAAAGGAGGAAGTGAGTCTTCAGCAGGCATTTATAATCTCTTAGCCTTCAGTTTTGCTTGTTCAGGTATACTTTTCAGTATCAGCTTACTATTAAACTCCAAACAGAGTTATGGCCCTTGTCTAGTAAAACCAACTTTTAACAATACAAAATTATGCTGGTTTTCTAAATAATATTAAAAAAAAAAAAAGAGAGATCTCTACAGGTTTTCATCATAGCAAAGAACATGGAAGAATTTCTACACAGAATTTCGGTAAAGCCATGACACAGGATGCAGGGGTCAAATGTGTGGATACTATTAAAGCAAGGAAATACAGAAAAATGAAAAGCTATAAAAGAGGGCAACCCTGTAAATCATACATATTCAACAGGCAGAAATATAATTGGTATCCGCTGGATTTTTTCATGAGCCCTAGCAGCTTCCAACAACAGATATGCCACCGTGATGTATGCAAACTAAGCACTAAGTACGCATTATTATACATGCACAAGTTTCTGCTTTACCAAAAAGAGTTATATGTAAAATTTGTCTAATCACCAGAAGTTTCAGAGATACAGATATGGGAATCACCATTTGGTCTGGATGTAGGGAAGGAATAATGGCTGTTAGAGGATGGGAGTGGGGTGGCAACACAAGCTCCCAAGTATTCTGAGAACTGTTTATAGCTGTAATGAGCCTTCAGCAGTCCCACCAGGGACCTTTCAGGAATGTTAGAGCATAGGGGGAAAAAAGTCCTACCTTTAGCTATCAACCTTATTCCACTAGCATTAAAATGCCAGAAAACAAATGAGCCAGACAACACTGATGTCTTCTATCTGAAGTTTCTACACATACCTGAAGCAGTCCTTTCTTACGCTTAATAATATTCTGCATATACTGATCGGTTAACTTAAAATAAAGCAACGCACGGAAAGGTGGTTTTATGGAAGACAAACTTTTATTTCTCAAATCCACTGCTAGTTACTGGCAAACAGAGAAGCTCTACTACTGCATTTTAGAGAAACAGAGGGAGTCACTGAGTCCAGTATTAGCAAGAGTATGCATACTAACCTGCGTATACTGGCAATTCACATTTCCAAAGTAAAGAACAATTCACTTCTTTTAATTCATTTAATACTCACCCTTTTGTAAATTTAATAACGCTGTGGAATATCCATGTACTGATTTCTCTGAATAGCTGTTATATTTGAATTAACTGAGTTCCTTTCAGCAGCATTAGTTACCCTGATTTATTTTTGTGACAGACCTCAACATCCATTACAGAGAGAGCAAGTGCTGCCTGGAGTCTTGCCAAAGGACCCCCTCCCGCCCTCTTCTTTTACAAGTACACTGGGGATTGATAGGTTGTAAGCATTAGAGTCCTGTAATGGTCAGATCATTAATTGCCCAACCTAATATGAGGACATAGACTGTTGTTCTTGTAAGATTAAGGTTTCAGAAGTCCATATTTCTTTAAGAAAATAAATTCCCTACTGTACATGTACTTTCACTGCAGGTGGAACATTTTCTTTTTGCTGATGTCTTCTTAATGTTAGTCTGGTTACTTCATCAGTGACAATTTGATCTTTTAACCCTCTGCAAAGCCGTGTGATAATCCCTAAAATCATACTTGCCTGTGAGCCTACAGGTGAAGATCAGCCACCTGAGGAAGCACTCTGCCTTCCCACTGACTCCAAGCCTCACCAAACCTCTGATCCACAAGGAATTCATCCCAAACACTTGGTAGCGATACTGGCAAACAGTTACAAGATGCCTTCCTGCTCTGGTTCCCAAAAGATTCAAACAGAACAAACCTGCCCCATTTCATATTCTCGATTTTAAGAAGTCTTGTGCCTCGCTTCACAGCTTTGGAAGAAGAATGCTTGACCTGCAAAATGGCCCTGCTTTTTTTTTTTTTTTTTTTTAAATGGAAAGAGAAGTTAGCCATGCCTGAAAACACGAAGAGAATTGTGAGTATGCTGTTTCTTGGATACCAGGAGGTGACCAGGCTTTAGGTTCCAAAGAGCATTTCAAAATTTAGTTAAGTCCCTGAAGAGATACGCAGTTTTAAAAAGCAACTAAATGAAACAGTAGCTCAGGACCAGGTCTGCCAACCTGAACAAAAGTGCCCTACTTCCTCAGCAAGAGGCCACTAAATGGGTTGTTAATCGAAGGAAGCTCTGGGCCAAAGGGAAAAAAAAAAAAGCAGGAAAGTGACTAAAAGCTAGCAACGGGTCATAAGCTTTTCAAAGACTGTGGGAGACGGACTTGATTTTCCCATTCTCTCATGGAAAGTGTGAATTCATCTACCATTTTGACAGAACCCTTACAGCACAGAGTGCATATACAGCCAGACATTTGAGATATTATCTGAAAGTCTTTTAAGGAAAACTTTTTGCCTTTTCTTCAGTGTCCCCCTCATTAATATGGCTTTCTCTCAGAAATAGGGAAAATAATTGAAGGGAAATAACAACCCAAAGGGTTAAAAACATGAAGCCAAGGTAAAAAAAAAAAATTACTGTTGCTATTACAACCAAGATGTTCGCCAATAAAAATCCAGTGTCACTTATTCTGGTCAGTTAAATTAGCAGACTTTGGTGTGGAACAGACACTTTTGGCAGAAGAAAACAAGGAATCACTAGAAGAATTGCAAGCATTAATGAAGGTCTGGAAAATCCATCTTTGACATGATACCAATGAAGTCCAAATAATTATTTATTGCAGAAAACTTTAAGAGCCACTTGCTCATGGTCTGAAGAATTTAAATGAAAATGATCCAATAATTAAACAATCAAAAATGCAGTACGAGGTACAACAGGGCCAAACCTTGAAGCTTCGACAAATTCAGACTAGGAATAGGCATTCATTTAAATTCTCTAAGTGCTGCTGAAACAACTTACCTCAGGGTCTGGTTTATTAGCCATCAAACGGGCTCTCTGTATCAGTACGTTTCCACATACAGGTCCAAAAAGGGCAAAATATAATGGAAAACCATTTGTGGTCAACAGAGCAGATTCATTCATAGATTTGTGGCTACTGAACCAGAACAACCTCTCATTTTACACTACAATTGCTGTAGTAAAGCTTCTAAATATCAAATGTCCCATTAGCAGTTTCATTGGGAAGTTTAAGGAGGGGGGGAAAAAGTATCGGGGTAGAAGTGTTTTGTCAAATTGTAAATAACATTGTTCCACTTAGCAGAAAATAAAAGAAATCCTAAAATATGCAAACCTAATATTCTTCCAATGCTATTAGCCTTTCTGCTGCCTCCTCATTTAAAAGAAAAGGATACACTCCATTTACTAAGTAAATCTTGAAAGAAAAAAAAATCCTTAACTGAAAGCAAAACTGAAAGTCTGATCTATAGGGAGGACTGGGGATGAATCCACAATCACAGACTGTCTACAGGTTTTCTGCATGTTTTAGTAAAGACCTTATTAAATACTATTTATCAAAATCATCATACAGTAAAGGAATTTAAAAGCAAATGTGTCTCAGATGCTAAGTAATCTCAACTTATTCAAATTAAAAGCTATGAAACAATATAATAATTGCAGGCCATCTGCACAAAAATAAAATATTCATTTTTATGAAGAACATTTTTGAATCTGAAATACTTCCATACAAACCCCGGTCAATCCCGACAGATTTTTTTTTTTTTTCTGGACTCATCAGTAACTGTTCCCTGGGGCAAGGCTCACGTAAAAACTACAGAATGTCTCCTGGCACTAAACCTTGTGTGAGCCGAGCTTTTAGATAGCTCCTTGCAACACACTGGCATCAAGACATTCTTGCAACTCTGAATTATTTATTCACCAATCTTTGTGCAACTTCCCAAACACCAGTGGAGACCCAGACGATTTCAGCTATTTGATGTTACATCTTCTCAAGTGGCTAAAGAGGCTATAAAGCACCCCATTGCTTAAGCCTGCCATCTCAGTTCCATTAGCAGTAAAGACCTCTCTATTCAAACTACTAAGTAAATCCTCGGAGAGCCCGGGGACTGTTTCATGCTTGAAAGCAACTGTTAAGAATTTGACAACAACCAAACTGTTCCTATTTAATCCTTCTCCCAAGGTAAAAAGAATTATAGGTAAACATATGCCTTCATTATTTGCTTTGCTGCATTTCAATACTCAATCCCACACAAAATTGCCAGCCAAGGATTTAATGCAATCACTTCTGTATTTCAGAGCTATTGCCTTTACAGAATGGAAAAAAATTAATAAGGGCTATAGAGTTGGTTAGCAAACAACTCTATTTTCTATAACCCACACTAGAGATTTTGCAGTGGTAACTTTAATAACGCAAGGATTTGGGGGGGGGGGGGGGGTATTTTTTTTCCCCAAATTGGGATTTTAAGGTAAACCAAAATAGTCATTAATGCATTCATTCTGCTGGTAAGTATTTTTTCTTTTTAATTATGGAAAACACAATTGATCTATTACAGAATACTGCAACTCTGCTTTTACTACATATATAGATTTACATAAGCTTTCTTTTGGGTTAGCAATATGTATGTTAATCAAACACTGTAATATTGAGGAAAGCTTCTTAGGTACACTCTGGAATGTATTGAAATGAAAGTCTCACACCTTCCCTCAGGTTAATTCAAAAGTGGAAGAACTCCAGAGTTTTTCAAGGAGCCTGGCACTTTGTACTCTCTTATTGACCCGCAGTGCTCTTACCCACGTAGCCTGAGCATCCACTGCCTCATCCTACTCTTTATGAAAGAATGTGAACCAATACAAACACGGAATAACGATGGAATTAAAATAAACACGAAGTTCTGTTCTGCAGCAGCAGTTGCTACCTGACAAAAGGAGCTGGGACATCACTAAGCAGCAATTCATAGCAAAAGCTGTCATAGTCCTGTGCAGTGCTAGAGAAAAACCAGGGCTAATATTAGTTTTACAGGGTTACTTAAGCCAACAAATTCCCAAATGCTGTGAGCAACTCACTAAGCACTAGAAATGAGGGGCTAAATCCCAGTCACTCATTAAATTTCATGGATTTGGACTCAATAAACAGTACAGCAAAAACACTACAGGTATACAGCACAACGAATATGTCCAGAACAACCCATACTAGCTAGCATCATGTCAGAGGACTCGTTTGAAAATCATCTGTTTTACAGAGAAGCAAAAGAGAAGAAACATGCTGTGGATTATCTAACTGATGTGGGACAGGTGATCACTGGGAAAGTTAAGTCCAAAAATCAGAACCTTGAAAACCAGTGCTTGTGATGGCATTTAGGAACACAATTCCCATACAATTTATCATACTGACTGTCATTTATGATACCCATCTTCTCAGGTGTTCCCGCCCTCCCCTTAGGGACCAAAGCCTGTCAGTCATTTTAATAATACTTCACACATGTAAACAAGTGGATTATGAAAATAAACGTGAGATGTGAAGACGCTTAGACAGTTATTGTGGGGCTAATTGTGCTATTTAATGGAAAAGAAAGCCGCCTTCGTAATTTAATGTAAGAAGCAGGTAAAAGCCACTACTAACTTTGAAAGCTGCAGCTTTCCCCACCATTCAATTAGGCTCTCTTCGCTTTTTCCTTACGCATTCACTCATTAAAAATTCTTGTTCTTTTCATAAACATTTAAATAATAAATTCCTTTTTCTGTTCTGTACTGCTTACAGAAATGGGCACAGTCCAGGCTTTATATTACTTCTAAGGTTTTTTTGCCTTGTCAAGCCTCTACAGACGTCTTGGTTGTGCTTAAAGCAGTACTAAAGCAAGTACTCAGTGCTGATGCTGAATACATTATGACTGGAACAGCAGATTAAAAGCTAGTACCCTAACAGTCACTCTTCTTCTCTTACATCCACTCTTCAGGAAGTTCTAAAAACAATCTGGCATTAAGAAGCTCGTTCTTCTTCCTTTCTAATTCATATAATCTCTTTTAACCTATGCTTCTTCCACAACGGCACTTAACATGACACATAATAGAGCGGTGCAAAAAATAGCCACCTTTTGAAGAGAACAAAAATACAGCTAATAATCTGTCATTCCATTCACATGCACAGAAAAGCCCAAATGAAGACTTGTGTGAATGGATGCTTAGGTAAGTATTCTGAGAATTCTTCCATGTATTTCCTGTACTTCCAAGTTTTTCATTATTCTTCCCGTGAAATGTTGCTCTGCTGAGGAGCTTGCTCATTAGCAGTTTTACACAGAAGAGTTGTAAACCTAAGTTGACATGACAATAAATCAAATAAATGTGTACAGCAAAGTCCTCCATGGAAAGGAGATGGAAGGGGAAGGCACCGATGGAAAGTGAACAATCTTCGTTAGACGAATTTGCAAGGTTTTGCATGTTATTTTTAAATATTCAAAGTTCCATACTGTAGTATCTGTATTAACAACAGTTAAAATCATTGCAACGTATGATAAAAATATTTCCCCACCCCACAGTAGCCAAGTACAAAATAAATAAATAAAAAAGAATATCTTTGTAAACATATATAACAACCAGTTACTTAGCTGTATTTTTCTTAATACACTTGATACACTTGAAATTTTGTGAAGGTTACTGCTAAATATAGATTTCTGCTGTTATAAATTCGAGATACAGCTAACCAGAACCTCCTGTGTGTGATTTTTCAGAAGTTGTTCTAACAAAGCTGCTGTGATCAGTGTTTTGTTCCCTGCCATTTTAACCTCATCCCTTACCTTCAGCTCATCCAGCTTCTCCCAGGCCAGAAGCATCCGCTCCTCTGTCTGCACAGGGCAGCCACAACACCTGTTTGGCTGTCCTGCTTCTCGTGATGGATGATAACAGATAGCCTGCTTTATATATGCCTCCATGGCCCTTCTTCCTAGTATTTAAGTGTATCATCACTACGGTGATCAGCAATCCACTGCTCTGTTACATCGCAAACAGCACTGGGGGACAAGAAACTTGAGGGCCAGATGCCTACACATCACATACAAAAACACATCACTCCTAAAAACTTCACGACCGCATGAGGCACAACTCATTTATATTCAAGCCCCTACATCTGTACATTTCTTTCTATAATTATGATATTGTATAGTCCACAAACAGCCTAAGCACTAAATGATATACTGTAGCTGTTGCTAAGGCAGCAGCAGATTTACATGGGTGAAATACAGCCAGTGTACCACCCTTGTAAATTATCAATAATTAAGCCGTTTCTCCATTAAGGCTGTCACAACTAAAACTCTTTATTTGTTAGGAAAACTTCACATAAAATAAAATGTAAAGGTTCATACAGCAGAGACAGCAAATATTTTCCAGCGCTGAGTACATTTATGACAAATGTTCTTGGAAAGTGCAGCAGCAACTTGCAGGCTATGTGCCCAGGCACACCAACTATTTTGGGGGGGGGGGGGGGGGGGGGGGAACACTACCAGTTGTGCTGAAACTGTTTCATAACCAGTTCACTGCTCACCATAATGCTTTATTTAGCACTGCAGGCATTCCCATTGTTGGGCCATTTCAATAAACTCCTGTTACTGTCCCTTTTTGAGTCAATACAAATACTCACAAGAGCAATTTTTTTTTTTGACTTTTCTGCAAAAACAGAAACATGCAGCAGAGCTAAAGGTTTGCTCGTTGCTTTTTCCCTAGCTTAAAAAACGAGGCAAAGAGCAAAACCAAAGATTTTATTCTGAAGCAGTTCAGGGAGAAAAACTTTCTAAACACATCACTGTTCTAGCGTAGGCATCCTTCTAAATAATCCCCTTACAAATAAGACAAACCACAAGTAGCTTACCTATACTTCTCCAGAACTTCCTTCCAATGAGGTGGCTGGTTTTGTTGGTTCACAATTTTTGGAAAATGGTAAATATCCTCTCAACAAGCTGTGTATCAGAAAGCGAGCACAGCTAATTTTATAGACACCGACACACAGAGTACCAAAGCCATAGCAAATTATTAATATCAGCCTGACTGATTTTATTAGAACTTCCTGTCATTATGTTAATAAAGAATTAATGGCAAATTAGGAGCTCACACTAGCTGCATTACAAGGCAGTGATATTTAGCACGATAGTTTAATTGAGACTGGTAAAACATACTTAAACAGAAGATTATTTGCAAAAAGAGCCTCGTAGCTGCTATAAAGCTTGTTTAATTAAAACAAAATTTAAGTTAATTTTTTCTGCTTTTTCCCCAGATCGCTCCGCTCCAGACGCATCAGATAAGCCTTCTAATCTCTGTTGTGTAGCATTTGTTGAGAGGAGTTGAAAAAGTTTAAAAATTAAATTTGCTTTGAGAAAGATTACATCACGTCACCTTCCGCTACACAGAAGATGCCTGCTGAATGAGGAAAAAGGTAGAAGACAGACCCATTTATAAATGCCTTCCTTTCATTTTAGAGATATAAGCCTATCTATCTCTACACACGCACACAGACACACACTTATTTATTTTCATTCTCATTTGGCTTGTTTCCTAGCCATTTCCAAGAAGTCATATGGAACTGACTGGGCACACAAATTCCATAAAGACCAACAAAACATAATAGGGATATCAACCAGATGACCACACACAGCATCCTGCAGAAGTAAAGCAAATTATTCCACAGTATCCCCCAAATGAAATAAATAATTCTCACAGTAAAACATCCCCCAGAATTACACAGCAGGGCTATAATTTCCTTTCAAATTCCTTTGACGCGGGGAAGACAAGAAATCCAGTTCTCTTTTACAGCATGGTAGCTGCCTGCAAACCTCAACCAGTTTTGCTGTGGAATACGTGAAGCCGGAATATTTGAATATAGAAAGTAATACAGAAGCTAAAAGAAGTGTATACTGGTGGTGAAGTGGAGATCAAGGCTACCTGAAGTGTTTTTAAAATGCCCTGCCGTTAACTCTTAGTTCATAGAATCACAGAATCAATAAGGTTGGTAAAGACCTCCAGGATCATCTGGTCCAACCATCCCCCTACCACCAATGTCACCCACTAAACCACGTCCCCAAGCACCAGGTCCAACCTTTCCTTGAACACCCCCAGGGATGGTGACTCCACCACCCATGGGCAACCCGTCCCAATGCCTGACTGCTCTTTCTGAGAAGAAATGTCTCCTCATTTCCAACCCGAACCTCCCCTGGCACAACTTGGGGCCATTCCCTCTAGTCCTATCACTGGTTACCTGTGAGAAGAGGCCGACCCCCAGCTCCCCACCTCATCACATCCACAAACTGCCCTTCATGTCCCACCCTATGCCTACCAAGGGTACCGTAAGGGGCAGAGCTCCACAGACGCACAACCGTTAATAACAGCCTGTGCTGGCAACCAGTCCCTTACTTACTACCAACTACGATCCAAACAAGCAACAGTTCTGGATTACCAGAGCCTTTCACTCACATGGCCGCAGCAATACCAGAGATGTTAGTCCCAGGCTGTCAGCCCTCACTGCACGGGATTGTGTGGCCTCCCAGGAGCACTCATGACCTTACAGAACCTGTGTGTGAGCACAGCCAAAGGGTTAAAGCAAACATGAAGACAGAAAAAAACAAAATATACACAAAACCAATCTGAAAGAGAATCTGGGGATATCAGCTACACCTAGCAAAAGGATTAAAATACGTCTGACCTAGAATTTTGAGTGTTATAACCAGTCTATTAGGTCGACACTGTGACTTCATAGAGCTGCAGGAAACGCATCCTCAAACAGTTCCTCCATCACAGTGTTATCACGCTACAGCAGATACCTGTAGAAAGCTGAAATAAGTCTTTTAGGTTGTCTCCCTATCTGTGCAGGGAGATGCTACAATAGAAACCGAGTATAATGTCCACAGAGATTTCTTCAGGTCAAAGACCTGAACTTTTGGAAACACCATGGTCACAAAGACTCAAACCTTTCCTTTTGTCCACTAAATCTCTACATGGGACAAGGTGAAGGGAAAGCTCTACAGAAAGGCCATATCTGATCATGCAAACAGGCACTGTACCAGAATGCTTGCAGAAGACAAGAAAACATGGCTTTGCCATTAATGGCAGCCTTCAAGAGCTCAGGAGACATTCATCACTTTTATGACAAATTCAGAAGGAAATTCAGGAAAAAAGGAAAAAACGCAGCATTAATCTACAAGACGATCAAGAGCCCTCCATAAGATAAGGAAACATCTTCCTTGGTAAAGTGCTTTGAGATCTACTGATGAAGGAGTCTACAGAAATGATGGGAGCAGAGGGAATAAATAGGCAAGGGAAATTAGTTGACTTGTTATCTAAGATCTGTTCAGCTCGGCCTGTTTAATATTTTTTTAACCTTAAATTCATGCAATGGGTTTGTATTTCTTGCCTTAGATACATTTATGTACTTTTCTAACAATATTTAAAGAAGCAGACACTTTTAAAATAGCAAAATTTTCATGTAATATATTTATTTAAAAAATAAAATATTTAAAAACTAACCCTCAAAACCTTTTCATTAGAGTGAATTAAGAGCTCACAATGAACACACTGACAGCAAACAGCAACAGAAATTTTTGCTTATTCCAAGGCTATCCCACTCTTAAAACAGTTGTAAACATTTTGCCTATTCATTAAGGCAGAATTCTTTCTTAACTAGAATGACTAAAACATCTGAAAACTGGAAAGCACCAAGACATCACCATTCTTTTCTCCGATTATCGTCAACATTTACAAAGTATTCAGAATACAGCAGTTCAGTCGCTACTATTAGCTCAGCCAAGATAATTAAAAGCTCCTTCTGTAGACGTTGGAAACTGGTATTTGCAGGGACCCCTAAAGGGATTCTGCCTCACTCACATCATCACCCTGATAGAGAACCTGGTTTTACCACCGCATCCAGAAAAACTTTAAAAGGAACAGAAGAAAGAAATACTTCAACTATCCAAATTAAGTATGCTTCCTTTACCAGCAATGAATCACCCAACAAGCACTATGCATGTCTTTATATAAAGCAGCAGCTACATGAGAGAAGGCTAATTAAAAAATACCCTATAAAAAATACATATATACAATGAAAACCATAAGGATTATTACTAGGCTAGTACTAAGGGACAGGAAGTCTGGCTTCTATTTACACTTCAGGCACAAAATTCAAAGGGAGGTAGATGATGTGGCATAGTTAATATTCCTGACTGGAGACCTTCTAAAGAAGTAAATGAAGGACATTGCCGAGCTTCTGTTTTACGCATTAATTCGCTCTTCAGAAATGTATTGGCACAGGTGTAAGAATAATGCAGTGTGAGAGTGCTTATTCAAGTCCTAAGCTACAGCACTTGAATTCAAGAGACAAGAACTGGACTGCATAATATCTCAAAGGGGGGGAAAAAATCATTGGAAGTTAAACATGAAAAAAATAGAAAAAATAAACAGTTGCAATAACCGTGTTATTTACGCATGCCCACCTAACTTTGAACAGCTGTGGCAATGTAATTCACACCAACAGCAATAAACTCTTGTTTCTGTGTATAAATCTTTCGAACTATCTGTTGTTTTTTTGGTTACTGCTTCTTCAGGTTAGTAAGATGCCACCATCAGGAATAGACACTGCAAGCCAGCCAGTAAGAGATGCAGGGGAGAGGGGACGGATCTGTAACACCATATAAGCAACCCAGAAGACTCCTTTCATCTACTGCAGGATAAAATTAGAGTGAAATAGAGTATAATAAACACACAGTCAAATGAAATCAGAACTCTGAACCCACTTAAGAACATCACAGAATATGCCAAGAAATCCCAGGCCAAGGGACTGGCAGCACGGAGCACCACAAATAGCACGTAGACACTTTTCACAGTGCAGTTCAAACACCTGTAAGCGGGGCAGGTTGCGTTGCTGTGTCAGCGAAGTGACCCACCTGCATTACCAAAGAGGCCCTCTGAGAATCTCATCTTGGCAGCCAGCACACAACTGCCAGTCCTAAGGAAACCCATACTGTAACACCGCCTGCTGTAAATCTACTTGTAGGCAAATCCTGAAAGCAAGGTAGTTTACTTTGTTTCTAAAACAGTTACCTACATTGTCAGCGTGCATCAAAAGGGAATTAGTGCCACCTGAATTCACACGCTGACTTCCTGATGCTTAGAGGTGCGGGGTTCCCCGTTCACCATGCGGCAGTATTTCTTGTCTATGCCCCATAGATCAGAGCAGATCATGATCTAGGGGCTCCTTCTAGCCTTAAACTGCATCACGTTATGCGTTTGCAGCAAAACTGATGAGCCACTGGAATTTCGCTTGCACTTAATAAATATTTAAAGTCAAAAGGTAATTTAGTCATAATATATAGAGCATTTTCTGCAAAAGGCGGAATTCTATTTTAAATAATTCATTCCATATAAATGTACCCATAAAAGGCTATACGCAGCACCTACTCGTATTAAAAGCACCAGCTCAATCACACGTCTGCAGAGCTGCAAAGAAACAAAAGATCAATTAAACAACTTATACCATATATATTGTATATATTGTAAATATACATTGTACATTCACCCAGATAACATCCACAACTGTGTTTCAATCACTAAACACATATACAACAGAAGTATTTTTCACTGATGAAATTACAGTATACAAGATTAAAGTATTTCCCCACTTCGCCTAAAGAATTTGAGCACCTACAGTAAATATATAGATCTTTCACAGCTGTGGCAATCCAGTTTATTTTAATAATGTAAATGCCTGTTATATTTCTTAAAATAGGTACAATTACAGGAATGTATTAGCTTAAGTTCAATAGTATATCTCAGCCTTCTATAATGACAGTGACAACACACAAAATCATATTTGCAGATCTACCAGCCTATTCTGAAATATCAAATATTTGCTTTGTACAGACTGCTTGAGAAGTGGATTGAGCATCAATAATTACGTGTTTGTTTTTGTGGTTTTTTTAAGCTCGCTGTTTTTGTTGTTGTTTTGTTTTCAAATTTTTGTTTGTTTGTTTAAATTATAATTTCTATTATAACTTAAGGAAAGAAGAGCAACAGATTTAGCCCTAAACTTTGCCTGATGTGCTTTTGTCAGTATCGACAGCCTGGATAACACCAACTAAGGCAGGAAACAAATCTATGTTCATTTCATGCTCAATTAAAAACACAGTGGGTGGGCTAGACTGCAAGAAGGGCAGAGAAAACAAAAGAAAAAAAAAAGTTTCCTAATTTTAAAGAATTTAAGGGCAAACGATCTGTGTAAATTATTACATATCCCCACTGCAAAGAAAAAATAATGCACTACCTGCTTATGACTGATACGCATACAAGAACTTGAGAAAATTAACTTGATGTTTGTTAGATAAGCAAATTATCTGCTGGAGGCAAAAATGCATGCATCATCAGGTGCCCCAAAAATAGAACAGCTCTTCAGACATCATGTAACTTGCTCAGCTGCAATATATTGTAAGCAGCTTTTACTAAATAAACTGAAAACATGGAGTCTAGTGTTTGTTCTCTTCCATTTCATTTTTCCCTTTCCTACATATAATAAATGAGAAATACTTCCCTATGTTTCATATCTGCCACGCGTTTTGTTTTCTTTCTCTTGTCTCTGGCTTTGTTCTCAACAATTTCTTGCTCCTCTGCTTTGCAAGGTTTTCCGTATTTCCTATTCCCTTTCTTTTCCCAGTCCTGTTCATATTCTCAGTTATCCCTGCAGCCTCTCCCTTCCATTTGTCTTTTCACAAGTAGGACAAGTTCTAAGAACTAAAGCTAATAGGAAAAACAAATAGAGAACACGGGACCTAGATGACGATGTGCTGGAAAACAAATCTGTAGGTTCTAACCACAAAAGGAAAGGCAAGGGGAAATTACTGGAATTCAGGGAAAAGAAACACGAAACAAGGCCTTGCTTTCACTGCACTGTTCCTACATCTCTCCAGCACTTGGGAGAGATGTGTGCTGCAAGCGTGGAGACACATCGTCCTTGTGAAGTCTTGATTAGGCACCTGCCAGCATCAAGACCAGGACTGCAGTCCTGTTTCTCCCTTACAGCACTTAACTTTCCGTAGTTAATCAGTTTCAAATATGGTGCCTCTGATGTAACACAACATTATATCAGACAAATGCAGTTAAAATATTCTGGGATAAGGCAATTATAGCCAAAATGTGTGGAACTGCTGTTGGCAGTGCTCAGAAATTCATGCATCTCTGCCAATACAGCCTTCATCAACAGATGTGTTTACCCCAGCCCAAAGCTCTTTTCTCTCCCCAGCACCAACAACCCGACGATGTTCACACAACACCCAAGCAAAACTTACTGCTAAACAGATAAGTAAGGAAAAAGGACAGCCGTGGAGACTTATGTCCCAAAAGTTTCAAATGACCATGCACTTCTTCAGTGAGGATGTTCGGCTTGGCAGCCAGTGACATGAAGCCGCAGGAATTGTAAAATAGAAATGCAAATTGTCATACATTGCCTGCTCTGTTTCTCCCATGCAGGGATGAATTTCCTTTTACAGCAACTAATAGGCTGTGGCACAAACCCACTGTAAAATCTGCCAGCATTTGAAGCTTGAAGTTGTAGCAGCGTTAGCCGCTGTTTAGATCTCCCTCCTCCCACCAGGAAACAAAACTCCACAGAAGAGCCACAATTGCTCCTTGAGAGTAGGATGATAAAAAGCATATTGGTTAATGCTGGAAAAAAAAGAAGGGCTAAAAGTAGTATGTTGAGTTCTGATAGTGTCAAATAATAAGCTTGCGAATAAAAAAGGATTTACATTTAGGATGTTTCTCTTTTTATTTCATTGCTGGATTGAGTCAAATACACTAGCTCCGTGGAAATGTTCCCAGACACGTTTTATGTGCATCACCTCCATTATTCGAGTTCTATTGATCTGCAAGTGTAAAGTGCTTTTTTTTTTAACTACTTCTTTTTGTCTTGTTTTGAACTGACGGTTCTTAAAATTGGCACTTAAGTGCCCAAACACATGTACACACAGCTTCAAATGATAATAGCAGCTATGTGACTAAATGAAGAAGCGTGCCACTCTGCATTTTATCCCCGAAAGACAGAATTGGTAAATTATTAGCTAAAACAGCAGTAGCTTAATAAAAAGAATAAAGATCTTCCTTGCAATGTTTTAAAGAACTTTGAAAGAAGAAGAAAAAAAAAAAAAGCATGCATTTTGAATAGCATAAAAATTGCATCTGGAACATAGATTTTAAGGTGTTGTTTCCACAGAGCATGCTGAGATTTCCAGAACACAGAAAGAAAGAAGATAACAAATCTATTTTAGGCATTCATGAAATCCCAGCTATAATACACCAGCTCCTAATTAGAAGCCTGACATGGTAATTAATTTAAACATGGAATAACCCATAACCTTTTCACTGTTCAGTGATTACCAGAAAGATGTTTTTATTGTGACTGTAAACTCTAAAATTCTCTCAAAACATGAACTTTAATCCCTGGAAATGACCAGCATGTGTCATCTCATTACTTAGCCCATTGCTGGCAAGAACAAAATTTATTGCTAAAAAGATAAATAAGGAAAAAGGACAGCAATGGGGACTTACATTGCTTAAGTCTCAAATGAATCAACACCTCTGTGAATACCAGCATGCCTGGGATCCAAAGCGTGTCTAGTCAGGCCCCAACTCAATGAGACTTTGTATTAATTTGGTCACACACACACAAAACAGGAAAGTTTAGATTTCTACAGCACTTGGAAAGAACACGACCTGGGGTGAAAGTCACCAGTAGTTAAACTAGGGCCAAAAAAAGTACAGAAAAATTGTTTGGACACAGCATAACAACCTCTCATTCCCCTGCAGCAGAAAAACATGTTTGTGCCCATTGTTCCTTTCCACAGACCTCTCCAGTGGCACCACTTCTCCTTCCTTCCAGTGTTTTAAAACTCCCAATGGAGTCTCAAAGTTAAGAGTAACATCACTTCTCTCCCTGCCAGTGTTATCTGCGGACAGAACTCTGCATCTCTTATCCCTTTCCTAATTTCCCTCTGCAGTGATTTATTTATTTATTTTATAATTTTTTCTCCTTTTAGAGGTTCTGCAATTTGTTTTCTTTTTAGTATCAGTGTGTATTTTCTCTTTGCTGAAGTTTTTAATCACAAAAAGCATCATCTCTAGGGAGAGCTCATCTTCTTTGGTATTAGACAACAATGCTGGCACCACGCAATGAAAACCTCTGCTATGCAAGTAGTAAGTGTGTGCCTTTAAACCATGGGACTTTTAAAATGAAGTTTTAATGTTTTCTGGAATGACCATCTCTTACTTGATATAGGTCATCATTGTGTTATTCTTCTAATAACAAAACCTGACGTAGCCCCTTGTATGGCCACATTCATTCTGAACAAAGCTAGACAGAAAGCAAAGAAAGTTTACATTATCAGCACCCTTAAAAGTATTTGACAACACTACGAAAAGGTATTTAGAAAGACCTGACAGACATATTTCAAACAAAATGCATTCAGACACACACACACAAAAAAATCCTTTAGCTTTCACCTGAAGTTTTAATATACTCTGGACTATCTTTTCTTGATATTTTTTCTCTTCTACAAAAATATTAAGCTAACATACTGAACGTTTTTAAAACTCCTATTTCAGAAGTTAACATAACCCAAAGATGTTGTGGAGTCTCCATCCTTAAAGATGCTCAGAACTCAGGTGGATGAGGCACTGAGCAACATGATCTGGCTTTGAAGTTAGTTCTCTGAGCAGGGGGCTGGACAAGCTGATCTGCTGAAGCTCCTGCCTGCACAAGTTGTCCTGTGACTCTCATCCCATCTACCAGCAGCCAAAAAGAAATTGCAGCACAGAAATGCCGAGCATTACAACTGATCTCTTAACAAAATCTGTGGCTTTTACCTACCCAGGTTATTGAACAGAAAGGCATTCTCCAACTCCACATCCACATTTCAGACGCCCTTAAAAGCTGTAAGAGCAGTAATAGCCCTTCTTTGAGGTAGAAAACGTTAGCAAATGTGGACTAAAGCTGTGTTACTGCACCTCTTCTAGAGCCTGAGTTCTGCATCTGGAAGGCAAAATCTGTCAAGAAACATCCAGGGAAAAGCTGACAGCAAGAACCTCGCAGCAAGGACACTGATGTATTTCCTGGCTCCATCTCCTACCTCCTTCTGGTGAGGCCACCTTTTAAGATCGGCCACCTTTTAAGATCAGCCAAAACAACCACAGACCACGCACCAACCAAGCAGCACCACAATGACACAGGAAAGCCACAGCCACCAAGAGGTCAACCACAAATAAATCTTTCTTTTTAGGTCTAAGTGCTAACTCACCTGGCATCGGCTCCTACCTGCTGCTGTTCAAAAGCTGGAGATGTGGGAAGTAGCCATTTACTCAAACCAGATTTACAGTTTTTGCCTAATTCTGGTGACTTACAACTTGTATGCAACCAATTTGGCATAAACAAGAAAGCTATACATAAGCATTTTTGGTTGATGTAGTATGCTTTTTTGAGGATCTTCAGCACCATTAACAAGTTATTTACAGATGGGGCTGCTATGCAAGTGTTATACAAATATATATTCCAAGCAGGATGCAGCCCATATATTTGGAATACAGAGAAAAATAATTTCAGTCACACACTTACTATGAAGTAGGAGACTAACACTGGAAACAAAAGTTAAAGCTTGGGTAAAAAAAAAAAAAAAAAGAAAAACACAACATAGTTCTCCTTCACCAGTGATGCTTCTGCTTCTACTTTTTGCCTTCAGTCAGCAAAACAAAACTCATTCTTCCTCTTACTTTTGGACTTCATAAGCAAACATTTATTTCCCAGTTCCACGGGATTTTGCATGCAGGAAATTTTGCAGAAAAATATTCTAATACATACAGTACGTTCATGAAAATATTTTTCAGTTCAATGGCTTCCTTTTAATTATGCAATCTCTTAAGGTTATCACTTTCATTTTCAAGAACACGCAGAGCTTGTTTTTTGGACCTGGGTTCTTAACAGTGTCCTTTTAAATGTTTGTACTACCTAAGTATGTAAAAACACAACAGAGTTGCACAGGTTTTTAGCATTCAAGGTCAAACCACCACATTTTCAAGTGTTGCATGCTGCCTCTGGCAGAAGCCATTACCTCGAATTTCCTAAGATAAAAAAAAAACATAACGCAGCCAACTTGTTTTGTAGGAGTTTCTGTGCACTTTATAAAAGCAGTCCTGCCGCCAACAAGCCCACAACACTGCAGGTAAGAGGGTTAGGTATTATGAAAAGTTCTTCGACTTTAACAAGAGCATTCTTTATCAATGCAAGTGTCAAAGCCCAGTTTTGTTTCCTTCCCTCGCCGGGTCACACTAACTTCCAAATTCCCTGTGCTACAAATTACCGCGCCTAATCCTTTTCCTACAGAGCCCCTCTTCCTTTGCAGGGAGGGTCAAGGTGAAACGCTCGCGATGCAGGGCTGAAGCCTTGCAGTTTCCCATTTACCAAGCCCTCCAGACAGGAAAAGTGGTGCATATGAATCAAATACAAGCAACGCTAATGCATTAATGACTGACATGTGGCAGAGTCGCAGACACACAGATGCAGCTTGACATTAATGGAGAGATTCGCCTGTGGTCATGCACATAGAGGGGGGAAAAAATAGACCCACCTGCCTCATGTTTTAACCTGAGTATGAAATCAAACGTCAGACAAGATTAATTAGATGCCTGGAGTTTTATTCTTCTCTGTTGATAGAAAAAGCACATTTCCATAATGTGAGGAAGCATTTATGTGGATAGCAAATCAGGTTGACATTGAGGGAAGGTTTACTTTATTGTGAATGCTAGCTGTGTGGTGCTTGTCAGTGCAATTACTTTCTACTCAAGTGGCTTGCTTTTTAACATTTTATTATCTTAACAATAAAAACCCTGGAAGCAATAATTATTTATTATGCTAATTCCTTAGCTTTATTATGAATTTCTGCAAGACCATTAAAACTTGCTGTTTCCCAGAAATAAGCCAGATTTATTAATATTCAGCCAATTTAAAAAAAAATAGCGAGAAAGAAAGCAAAAAAACAATCTCTGTATTGGTAATTATTTAGTAACCAGTCAATTTGTACACTTATCAGCTTCCCCATAAGTTCTGTTTTCATTTATTCAATCCCCAACATTTATTTCTAACATCATTCCGACTGAAAACAACTTCAAAACACCGAGTCCACTGCAGCATTTTTTTTTATAAATAATGATTTAAGCAGCCTGAGAGGCAGCAGGCCTTTAGACCATTCCGAAAATGCACTATACTCAAGGACTGCATTTTAATTATGGAAACCTTTTAGAACATCCCTGTTTTATTAACAGTAAGTGAAAGACTATAAACAAGGCTTCAGTATGCACCACTTCTCCTCAATCCTGCCTAAAGCCCTCCAGGGGAAACAGCTCCAGTGCACTTTCATTTCTCCCCCCAAGCATTCTCATCTCCGAATGCCTCTTCTCACCAACTTTAAAATTCATTTAACATAACAACCACGCAGTCATGCTTTTTCCTTTCCTTTTTTTTTTCCTTCTCCTAAGCATACTAGTGTTGCCTCCTTTAGGAATAAACACCAACCAAGGCCACAACTCTCAAACTCCACCAGCACAAATGCAATAGAGACCATGTGCAAGCCTAAGCAGAAAAGCACTGCGACTAAATGTACCTTGAAACGCTCTTAGCTCGCGACACTTTCATAATGCCTCGTGTCCACGCGCCAGCTGTGCCTACAATTCGCACAGCCACAGCAGTTGTAATCCCTGGAAAACATCTACAACAAATTCCCTGCTCCAGCTCTGAGCCAGCACAGCCAGCCCTGGTCCTTGGAAGCAGAAGATGTCCCAGGCTGGAAGGGACCCACGAGGGTCACCGAGCCCAGCTCCTGGCTCCACACAGGGCCACCCAAAATGCTTCAAGGCTTGTAACGAGGCTTTCAACCAGCTACACCAACTCTCACGCTGCCACGCACAAGATCAGAGCCAGGTTTTTCCATCGCTTTCTACTCTGAACCAGGTTTTTTCTGCACCTCCCAGTGGGAGATTCTGCCCGTGGCAACAGCAAGTTCCCTATTAATATCAATATACACCATAATTAGCACTGTAACGCGGGTAGTTATGTCATAACTGTCCTCCCTCATGATCACCAAAACTTTATTTACAGGAAAAAAAAAAAAAAAAGGAGAAAAAAAACCCACAGCTTATCCAAAGCCCAAACTATTCCTTCCTGAGTCAAACCAGTAAGCGGGCTGCTGCCGAAGGAGGGAAGGAAGGAGCATAAAGGGAGCTCTGGCTACAGGGGGGTGGTGGGAAGAAGTAAGCTTTGCTGGAGCAGATGCTCTCTGTGAAGACAGCAGCTTACGGATGAAGCAACTTTTCCCATGTAGAGATCTCAAAACCTACGTCTCTACAGGACAAAGATGTGCCTTGCAGAAAAGGCACCATATGGGAAGCGCTCCAAAGAGCACCCAGGAGAAGAGAAAAATTCAAAACGCTACCATCCAAAGGCACAAAACCCAAAGTCTATGCTCCACATCCAGGAATGGCGTAGTAATACCTCTAAGCATACAAACTCACCAAAATTAATTAACAGTTCACTTAGTTATTTCAATCAGTAGCTGCAGCTGAAAAGGAAGCTGTGACATACAGTGCCACCACTGCCATAAGGTACAAGCACGACTCAATGCTCCATTTTCTGCTGTAATACCTCCAGTAACAGACACTTGTACTTATTCATGATGTGAAAAAATGCTCACCCTTCTAATTTGTTCTTCGCGTTTGCTGTTTGCTTTGAAAACGTGGCCTCTTGCACAAAGCCAACACAAAGAAAACAACCATAGGAATGCTGTGATGTGCAGTTACCCTTAGCAGCCTGAGGGGAAAAAAAAACACAAAACAAACAAAAAAAAAGACACATAAAGGCAACCAAGACCAGACAAGAAGATGACCAAGACAAAAGTCAGAGTAGACAGACACGCTTCATAACACTTCATTTTTCAGACACAGAGTCAAAAGAGAAAAAGATAGCAAGTGGGCAGAGCTGTGGATTTTCCTTTCCTTTCTGTCCTGCTTGTACTCACCTAGGTCATTGTGAAACAGCACCTGCTTTGGTCCCAAGGTACACTGCATTTGAATAAGAAAATGCCAGAAAATTCTTGTAAAGCATACAAAAACTTTCTCAAAAAAGAGTTGTCTCCCCAAATACTTCAACAAGTGTGAGATACAATTTGGGAGCTACACAGAACCCCCCTAACAAACACAAGCTGGCTGTTACAGACACACCTGAAGATGATCAGCCTTAACTTTCAGCTGCTCTCATCACGAAGACAATAAATACACAGGGTGTAGGTGTAGAGAACAAGTGCAGGGAACAAACTGGTGCAGAACCCTCTGATACTTTGCTGTCTTGGGACAGATGCTGAAATTTATGATAAATGCTAAAAAATACAAATATCTCAAAATATAAAGATGACATGACAAGCTACATATCCTATTACTTTCATATTTTGTCTATGCATTTCAAATGCCAAAAAATGTAAAAGGTAGAAACATTAAGTACATGCAAGTCTCTGATAACTTCAGGTGTAAAAGAAGAACAGTTCCTCACAGCAGCTTATCGTGGGGAATTATAGAGTAAAACTTGATACCCCTGGAAATGCATCTCGTGTACATACAGGAAAATATGGAGAGTAGATGTGAACGTCTTCTCTGAAAGACCATGAACTGCCACGGGTGCAACATCCCCGCATCAAAGGCACAACAGTTCCCAGCCATCTTACAGATGAACATAAAAATGTATTGCAAGGGGTGTCAAAAATCCATCAAGTCCCCCTTTGTTTATTTATTACTGATCCACCGCTGGAGGCAATCGGCTCCGTCTCCAGCTGGGCTGCATTAGCACACTCACTGCAGTGCAAAAGCAGAGTGGAGAGCGCGAACTGCCTCGGAGAACAGCCTCAGCTGACCCGGCTGAACTCGCAGAGGAACAGCTGAGGAGGGCTCCTGAAATCCGGCAGCACAGCTGAGCGACAGGGGAAGTGTTCTCCAGCTCTAGGTGCCTATGAACACCTCCAGAAATAACTTTAATAAGCCGCTCAAATTAGATTACTAAGAGTTCTTCTAGGTGAACTCTTACACGAGTATACCTCTACCAAACCCCATCCTGATGGATAACTGCAGCCATCTGAAAGCTTTTGCAGGACTTCAGCGACTCCCGTACAGCTGAACCTCCACGCAGCGCGTGTACACGAGCTCAGAGTAACTCGTTTATATTCCGGCCCTGGCCTCAGCTCAGCTAAATGCAGCATGTTGCTGCCTTCGGGTAACTGAGACCCCACTTGAGGGCCTATTCTCAAAGCCACCCTGCTTTTCAAACTTACGATCCCGTCACCGACACAGACGGCAGCAGAAGAGTTCAGGGCTGTGCAGACGCCAGGCGGGCTTCCTCCCCTCTTCAAAGGGAGGAGACTGAACCCGAGCAGGATTCAGCTTCCCAAAGCTCTGTGATCTAATTCCACACAAAAGGCTTAATAAGGTTTAGACTCATAATACAATTAGTAATTTAGCTCACAAATTAGACTATCTATTAACACTCCAGCAGAGACAGCAGCCGTATGAGGATTAAGAAGGAACCTTACGCTCTCGATACGGGGCGAGACCTTGGCTGCTCCAACCGGGCACTTCAGCTTCTGCACGGGACAACACGCGGGGCACCGCAGGCAGCATCCTGCTGGCACACCCAACTTTCCTCAGCAGGAACCATGCTGATCATCTGCACATCGTCTGTACCAACTGGGAACTCCCGAGCTCATCCGAAAGCCCAGTTTAAGCTGGTAGAAATACGAACTTGCAGAATTGTCTCTCAAGGCAGCATAGAATACACGGCATACACATTTACTGCGTATGTATTTATAGGCGTTTTAACCACACGTAAAAATTATTACCAAAATTAGCCCACCGACATGGAGAACACGCACATACATCACTACCTTGGCTTAAATACAGCATTTAATTCCGGGACTCGAATAAAGAGACAACAATTCTTCTTAAAGGTTTGCATACAATGTTTATTCTGTGTTTAAGAAAGGAAGCAGGTTTATGTAATGCAAGACTCTGCATCTTCCCCTTCACCTAATCGGTACTAAAAAGATTCAGCCAAGAGCTGATACCTCTAGCATACTGCCTGATGGCACGCTGTCCATGAAGAAAAGGATGCCAGATGAGTTTTTCAGAAGGCTGTGCATGTAGCTCCGTTTCTACAAAATGCTGATATCAGGGTGTTCATGCTGACTTGTGCAACACCTGATTACCTGCAATTACTATGCCATCAGAAGCTCTTGGTAATTAATTATATCGCATGCTCCAACCCAACCATATTCATCTTTAATTTTTGAGCTCGTGTTTATATAAATAGTGCCAGTATTAATAGTGCCAAGCTAGTTCTTTTTAGCTTGAAGAACAAATAGGGAAAAAAAAAATATGCAGTTTATTTTGCACTCTAGTAAAAACCATTAACACCCAAATAATATTATGAATAACGTCCATCTGGTCTGAAATCTAAATCTGGCCACGGTATTGCATTCTCCACTAGCAGTGCCTGCTGTTGCTATGAACTGTTCACCGTGACTGCTCTCCATGCAAAGCAAAGCAAAACTTAAACCCCGCTCGCTTACACCACTTACTCATAACCACACGCTCCGCCGGCATGTGTCGTAATACATGCACGGGACCATTCTGATCTAATTTGCCTCAGAAAAAAAAAATAATGATAATAATAAGCCTTCTTGGTATGAATAATAAGCAGGCAGCCAGGATGTCTGTCCCCAAGCTTTTGTGGCAGCCCCCCAGAGGCTACGTGCCCTTATCAGATGTGCACGTTGATCCCCAAAGTGTCCGGGCATCATCCTCCAGCCTTGGGGTCACGGCTGCCCTGGGAAGAGGCAGCAGAGGAGGACACAGGGGGCTCCTGATGATGGAGAATGGGGATGGGGGCAGGCCTGAGCACGGAAAAGGAGGTGGAGAGAGCGCAGAAGGGGGCAGCTCAGCAATATACTCTTAAAGGTGGCCTGGTGGTTAACAGCTTTGTTAAATATGTATGTTATTTGCTGGGGAATGGATGGTGTTAAAGTGCCATTGTAGACAGAACTGCGAGCAGGTAAGAGCCCTCCCTCTTGCTCTGCACAAAATTCCAGAGTACACAGCTCTAGCAGATTACTGTAATTGGGCAATTCTTTCTTTTATTGCTAGACCACTGCGTAGAGTCAAAGCACTGAAATCATGTGAATGGGGCTACTGGTGAATACCACGTTATTTGTTCAACGGCAGCTGCTCGCACATAGACCTGACTTTTCCGCAGTTCCCCTTCAAAAAGTCTGGAAGTACACATCTTCTGACAGACGAGCCAGAATTCATTTCTAACGGCTGTAAATCTAGCACAGCACTCTGCAGGCTGTGAAGACTTCCAGAGCCAGTTCTGGAAATGTGAGATTCCTCACTTACAGGAGGTGAGTGGCTCCCAAAGCTCCTGTGATCCACCCACCACGAGCAAACAAGCCTGCCAGACACTACTTCACCGAGGCAGATTTACCGTGGACCAATTCAGGAAGCTGCGAATCTGGATTCATTCTTAAAACCGAGATCTTCACAAGTATGGACAGTTTTCATTGCAAAGTCTGCAAGTTTGGGCTGTGCATCAGAAACTGACTGAAGGTTTGCAACAACCACAACAGGACTGACAGGGAAGCAGTAACTTTCAAAACACACAAGCTTCCAGGCTGCAGTCTGAACCCAGCACCTGGTGGCTCCTGCCTGACACCAGAACAAGCAGGCAGCTGCTTTCAGTTTCCGTGCCCCACCGAGTCCTAACAGGCACCTCCCAAACTGAGGACATGCATTGCTAATGATTGTATGTTTCTCTTCAAGAAATCAGCGAAGGAATTTCAAGAGCAGCAAACGCATGCAGCTCACATAGCCTAATTCCCCTCGAAGTGACCAAGGCGACACAACCAGACACAGCCCAGACAGTCCTTACACGCAATAACTGTGGCTTCAACCCTCCACCCACCTCAATCCTGTCTGCAATGGAGACCCCACAGCTGCAAGGGGACTGACAGCGGGACCGGCGGCTGAGGCTGGCAGGCACACTCCTCACGGGCAGACGCGCTGCCTCAGGCCACGCAGTCACACGGCTGTCCGCCTGCAGCTGGAACTGCAGCAGAAGTAGCTAAGGAATATTCACAGAATCACATAATCATTAAGGTTGGAAAAGACCTCCAGGATCATCTGGTCTAACCATGACCCCTACCACCAATGTCACCCACTAAACCGTGTCCCCAAGCACCAGGTCCAGCCTTTCCTTGAACACCCCCAGGGACGGTGACCCCATCACCTCCCTGGGCAACCCGTCCCAGTGCCTGACTGCTCTTTCTGAGAAGAAATGTCTCCTCATTTCCAACCTGAACCTCCCCTGGCACAACTTGAGGCCATTTCCTCTGGTCCTCTCACTAGTTATCTATGAGAAGAGGCCGACCCCCAGCTCCCCACACCTTCCTTTCATTTCACTGCATGCATAATCTACACACCAGGCTCAACCTGAGGAACATTTTGAGTCTTTTAACATTCACACCTTTTTCACAGCTGTGTGGGGTGTCTAATGTGGGTAATGCTGAACTCTCCAATAGTCAAGATGCAAAGAAGCACCGGACAAACTGCCTTTCTGTTAAGCGTTTGGAAAAGATCCGGCTCTGGAGTTTCTGTAAGACTTCAAAAAACCCCAACCCACTGCTCCTGTTGCTGCACTGTTGCTGTGGAAGGCAGTTTTTAATTTGTGAGGAGTGTATTTCAACTTGTCTTGGGCTTCTGGGCCCTATGCAATTTCACTGCATATTTGTTCTAAAGGGCGCGTGCTTTCCTCAAACACTAAAAGTAAATACTGAAACCCCTGTAGTTTCCAAATGCCCAAATGAAAATGCCAGGCTAATTCACATAAATCCCTTACTAGCCCAGACTTATGTAGGCAATTCTAACAACAACTCTTCAAGTAAAAATAAATAAAACACACCTCATGAACTTTACGTGTGGTCTCAATCCACGTGCTTTGCTGTCACTATAAACAGAGCATAGTAACATTGGGCAACGTACCGGCTTCCAGCTCTCACTGCCAACCTTCTGAGGTTTGTGAATAAATATTAACTTTAATTGTGTTTTGGTTTTGCTGGTTCCCTACGACACCCGCAGACCTAGCCCGAGAAGGTTGCTTTCATGTTCAGAAAGGTGCTCGCAGCGAGGAAGGTGCTCGGAGAAGTGCATGCGGAGGCTTCCTCCTGAGCTAGGACCGAATCGAGATGACACCCCTCAGACACAGGGAAGAGGGCATCAACTGCGTGGCGCCTCCAAATTACCACTGGGACAACAACTTATCTTATCTAGCTGAGAAATGACTTCGGTAATAGCTGTCTCTGCAGAAGTTAAAAAGAAAAACAGCTGAAGTGATGTGTTATGTAAAGTGCTTATATTAAAGTGTTGTATGCGGTGCTTTGTAAAATAATCTTCATCTACTCTGCAGAATTCAGAAAATGGAACATAAGAGGAAAAAAGGCTAGAGCAGTTCTCACCATTAGCATAAAAACTACCCCACTGAGTACTACACTTCCTGCAAATGTCCACAACTGTCTTCATCTCCTAAATATGTGACAGTATTTAAGTACACTGTTGAGTTTCTGGGCAAGACTGAAGTTACAGGTGACAGCCGATGGCTGCTGTAAGTGTTCTCTAAATACATTTAGGGGTTCTTAACTGTCAGTTAAAAAAAAAAAAAAGAACACTTCAACCATGGTCAAAACTAAACCCACCAAAAAAGAACAGAAAAGACAGCCTACGACGATGCTCACCCATGCCACAGCCAAATGCCAGAGCATGCACTTAAATCCAGGTCTCCCACACCTACGCAGGAGCTCTGATCACAAAGCAACAGGAATTACAATATGCATCTGTCTTTTGCATGCTGTGCTCCGGCAGCACACTTCGTGTTCCACTATGTCATCCCAATGTGGAGCCAGAAAAAACTTCCAGGCTCAAAAAGTCCCGCAGAGCAGGAAAAACATTTCCTGGTTAAGATCATACAGCACATCTTAAAGCAGAGAAGGAAAAAGAGATTTACACTATCAAAATACAAATAGCTTCCAAAAAATTGTGATCAGTGTGATGTTGATATTGAATTACACCCTGTGATAGAAATATCATAATAATTGCAATAAATTATGCGTAGTCCTATGCAGTTGGCAAGCAGGGTTGAACCTTGAAACAAATGCATTTCCTCACTCAAGCAAGTTCCTACCAAGTGCGTGAGCACACGCTGAACAGACCGTGGAGTTGTTAGGAAACACTGGGCTTCTTGTTGTAATTTTATTTACCAGAAGCAGAAGGATGTAAGAGGGAACAGATAATAATGAAATCTGTCTGTTCAAACAAAACAAATTCACTCACCCCATAAGAAGCGAGAATAAGCATAGCAAAACAGCTACAGGAAGAACAGTTGTGTCTGATTTGGGGCCTAACGCAGCTCACGGAGACGGAAACTGACTTTCGTGCTTATTTGCAGCTGTTAGCAGAAGCGTATGTTAAAGCTGGGAAAAGCCATGAACTTGAAAATACCACAGGTGAGACTCTACGCAGATAGAGGACAACATGAAACCTTTTGAGAAATCTCAGCCTCTGCCTGGGATGTGATCTCCGGCTGTGAAAAAACAGACTGCTGCCAGATCCGTTTTCTCTACGTACCCGCAGAAACTGCACAGGCTTCCTAACTGGAACGGTAAGGTGTGCGTGCAGGTGACCACTTTAGTGATCACAGACTGCAGGACTAGCCATGGCAGAATTACAGAGCATCGGCTCCCAAAATATGGGATTAGTTAACACCAAGTGGAGAGGGGGAAAAAGAAAAAGCTCCCCCAACTACCTCTGCTGTGAGCACGACATGAACTACTGCATAGGTTACAAGCATACGCACAACTACAGCGATGCTCATCGTCCAGTCCAGTCTATACTCACCAGAAGCACCGATGTGAAAAGCCACTCTCTTTGTTTACCTGTAAGAACAACTCCATGGCAAAAACCCCAGGGCATTGCCAGTCCGCTGTCCACCTACCTGGAAGAGCACAGAAACTCCCGTAATACTCAGTCTTACAGAACAATCTCATCAGCAAAACTAAAAACCACTATTTCACCTAATCAGCCTACCATTATGCATTACAGAATTACAACAAAGGGCCACAGACAAAAGTGGTTTTCACAGTCACAGAATAATGAAATAACTGAATAGAATAAGGAGTCAAACAATACTGGATTTTAGAATTGGGGATAAAGTGGTGATAGGGTTCAAGCTGTCAAGCTCCCCTTCCAAAATCCCTACTGTAACCAAAACTTGCTGCTCTTGAAATCAGGGCAGATTACACACATCTAGGGGAAGAAGGAGGAAAAAAAGAAGAAAAGAAAAAAAAAAAAAGGAAAAACCACCTTGCTCATATGAGAAATGTGAGAAATCTGGGTTTCACACCACTCCACAGGGAAAAAAAATAAAGTTTCATTAACATCATTACACTTAATCATATGTGCAAAGATAACCAAATATTGCTGTGTAAAGCTGTCAGAAGACATGTTCGAGCCTTGAATAAATTAACGAGACAAGTGTGTTCAAAACAAAGATGACAAAAATAAGAAAATGTGAGTAAATATAAATCCATTTATGTTTTCCAGATGCCATTTAACTGCCTTTACGACTTCAGCTTTTTCCTAGGGTATTTTCCCTTCCAGTAAGATTCATTTCTTACACTCTTTCACACAGTGTCGTGCTTTCCTTCCCAACCTTCTCCCCAAACACCACAATGCTCACCTGCTTTCAGAGCTCCTTCCTGCTAATGCTCCCCTGCTTTTGTCTGAACAAATGCGGTTATTACTGTCTTTGCTACCACTGCTCCTCATGTGGCAAAGGGGCACGCAGAGTGAAATGGCTGAGCCACTTCTTCCCTATTCCCTGCAGCTTCTGGACATGAGTATGTGTTACAGGCGTAAATACACCTTCATTTTTACCATTACTCTCAGAAACCTGGGCATAAAAATGTCTCTTCTACATTTTTAAAGCATGGGTGAGGGCTTACTCTCTGTAACTCCTCGCAATATTAAAGGCAGGGACGTGCCCTTTAATTGCCACAACACAAGGCTCTTCCAAAAATCAGTACAGAATTCCCCTGGCAGCAACATCCTTTCCGAAAGTAATTCCTTTGAGTGGAGCAGAGGTCTCCCCACGACGCATTATCAAGGTGTTAACTCACACAACACTGAGCCTTTTCTTTAAGACATACCTACAGATCAATCGAGGTGGTTAAGATACAGCTTTATCACACCTCTGTAGCTATTACCCCTGCATTTAAGCCACTAGGAAAGCACTAACAATTTCTTTGTAATTTCATGCATTTTATTGCAGTATTCAACAGAAGGCTGAATGAGTGCTGCAGTAACAGTGATACTGGAATCAGCCTTTTTATACATAATAGAAAGTTCATTTGTGTTATAAGCAAACTGATGCAAACAAGCCACCAGTGGCTTCAGATTCTCTAGGTCGCAAAAATTCATCAAAAATTTTCACACCTCCCAAGTTCCAAACATCCTGACGTTCAAGGAAAAGCCCAGCTTCCAGCCCTTCCTCTTCTTCCACTTAGAAAAGTGGATTTAGAGATGCAGCTACACCTAGTGATCAGCAGCAGAGCACAGCAGGCAAACCCACGAAGGCACAAATGTTCGTGCCCTACAAAAGCAGAAAGAAGTGAACAGAGGGGGCGAGGAAAGCGACAGAGTAAAATTTATTACTAAACTTCTTTTTCTTTTTAACATATTACTATACGCTCCAAATTGGTTTTGTTTTCCTGAAACGCTTTTCGATACATTGAGAGCATTGCATATTAAATCAGAAATACACATTTGGAAATTATCAGCAAATTCGGATGAAAGAAAGAAGACTCTCAATTTTTCCTACAGAAATTGAGGAGAATTAAGGTAATTCAGGTGCACTCACTCACTAATAAACAATTTATTCCTGGGAAAACTTTCAAACCCGCTTATTTACACACTTGGGAGCTGAAAGGCTCGTAAAAGCATGTCATTTTCTGTGGAAACACCTTTAAAACTTAATGATGTAGCTACCCTAAATAAGTGTTTGACAATGGTACTAATAAGCTTTAAACACAAGAGGCAGCCCTCTGAAGTGATCTTTCCTTCAGGATGAAAGTGCAAGGTGCGAAGTAGAGGATCAGTTCCCAGGTCCTGACCTCACCACACCACCAGACTTCGTCCCATTAATCCTACACCTACTGTGCTCACCTCACCAGTCAGTGAGATGGTGACCAGAAGCTTCCTCTCTCTGTCCTAACTTGTATTGTGATGTGTTTGAGGAATCTGTCTCTCTAGCTGTCAATCTAGCACCTTCTGCGAGCACTAAACAGATTATTTTCTGTAAATTATATACTGCTATATTGTTTCAGGACACTGTAATCTATTTTCCTCACGAATTCTGATGACCACTGAATTGAGAGACCAAAGAAACACCACAGGATTTTTTCAGTGTTTTTACATCCTTGTAATCTTCTGAAAGGTTTATTTTTAATTTCTGGCGTGGTTTCGTTACTAACTTTTGACACCAGAATAGCTCAACAATATAAAAAGCAAACCCCACCACACGGTTTCTTTTTTGACAAACCCCGATGCTTCCAAAGCCCAGACTCTCATTTAATTGGATGCATTCTCGAGTACGTCCTAGTTTACAGGGAAACACAAACTTTATTTCAAGCTCCAAATGGCCAAAAGTGCTTAAAAATACAGACCTATTCAAACCTGATCCTTCACCTTTCTTCCACTAACTTGCTGGACTGTTTTAAATGCAGTTACTCCTGGGTGTAAACCCAAATAGAGTCATTCACCTACGGAAATCAGAGCTGTGGTAGGAGCAGCAAAAGCCTCTGACAGCAAGGCGTTTGGTTTGGGCATCTTCTCCCGCAGCTGGCTGCTCAGCAAGGCCACGTCCAGGCTAGGAAGTTCAGCTGAACGGTCGTGCTGACGAGCTGACAACTGCTGCAGGCGCTGGTACCGCTGCGCTTCCACCAGCACACCTCGCTTCCCTCGCGAGTGCTGGGATACGGGCTCGCAAGTGGAATCAGCAGTGCAGGAAAAAGCAGAATTTGTTAAATTAAGATATAAAACAAACCTACGGCTCTTTGCTGGCGAAATAATCAGAATAGCTATCAAAGGCTTCCAAATACAGACCCTGAACACTCTGACAAACCTCTTTAAGATGAGTAAATTACACCAGAAAGTTTTTATTTCCTACACATTTCCCCGATTGCCAGAAGCTTCACTTCAGCTGGGGCTGGACCTATGTAGACGTAACCCATCTTCTTCCTTTTCATCCTTCCTCTTTGCTGTCACCAACCATCAGCACCATCACGGTAAGTTCCAACTTTAGCATGTCACGTTTCTTCATTACATTTGTTTTCGGAAAGTGTGATTCTTGCCTTCAGAGTGCCTACACCCAAAACCAAAACAGGGGAAGATGAGGCACAGCATCTATTTAAAATGCAAGGTTTATATTTTAAGTCCATGAAATAGCTTGAGGACTACTATTCTCCATGGAAAACCTTTGCCAGTCCCTAAGCAAAATAGTTTGCAGTTTTTGTACAGCACTTTCCCTCCTGTTCTCCTCCTTATAACCACCACTAGTCCTGGCACAAAATCACTCCTCCAAGCACTTGCAGGCCATCCCTTTGCAGAAGAAGTAAAACTTTTAAAACCAGCACCGCAAGAAGAATGTGTTAATACACAGCCTTATTGCTTTCTATAGCAAAAGAGAATAGAGCGCTCTAATAATAGGCCTCTCTAGGTCAGACTCAGGTTATAAGCAAGAAGCACCAATTTCAGGATTCAGGCTGTGTGCAAATTTAAATCAATCTGAGCACGACGCCTTTGTAAAAACACAGTTTCTGCATTCTATTACACATCTCCTTGCCTTCAATTTCAGTTACCTGTGCTGGTATTTGACAGAACTCATTACATCCAGACCTCTCATTTTACAGAAGACCTAATATTTAGGCTTACAGTGTCCCTTCTAACTTTCCACATCTCCGTGTTTGACCTAGATCCCTTGCAGGAGTGCATCGCCTCCCCTTGCCTGCATAAGCTCCCGGCGAGATGGCAGAAGGAATACCGCAGGAATACTCAGGCAGAGGATGACACCAACACAGCTCAGGCACTTTGTAACGTTAGCCTTCAGTCTTCACATGGCCCCACTTAATGACATACATGCTAAAATCATTAAATAAATAAAAAAAAATCTAACTTATGTCTGCTAGAGTTTCTCAGGAACAAGCAATCTGTTCTCGCAGAAAGACCCCAGCTACTTTTAAAAACTTTCTAAAATAAGCAGCACTGTCCATATAAGACAGTGCTTTCAGCAACATCTCTTGAATTCAAATTCTTGAAAGCATTTGCTTCTTGAACCAATGAGTCCAGAATTTTAAATTCTTTAGTTAAGGACTCAGAGAAAATCTCATTGTTATTAACTGTTAAGCTGCTTTCAAAAGATTACTTGAAAGCTTCCAGGCCTTAAAAAGCCAAGATCTGATCTTTCAGCGTGATTATTCTCTAAATAAAAAACTCAAATAAAACAATAGCTGAAGGTAATGTTAGAACTAATCTCTGTCAAATAAATCAATCATTTTAGGAAAGGGTAAAAATAAAAATGGAACTAGAAATGCCAAAGATGACTTAACTCACCCACTGCTATTCTTTGCTTCAAATATGTGTGGAGTTGGTTTTCTTTCTTTCCTTTTTTTTCAATTCCTTTTTTAAACTTTTGGCATGTTATTCATACAAACCCCACCAGCAACAAGGGACAGCTAGTACAAAAACTAACTGCCCAGCTCAAGGACGGATTTTTGTGTAATTTAATTTCTATGACACTGATGCATCACATTTAACAAAAGCAACAGCAATTTTTTTCCCCTAGGCAAAAATGACTCCCAGGCAAGCACTTCAAATGGTAAAGTACGAAAATGGAAATTTCATCAATTTTGGTCTGAGTACCAGGAATCGATATTAAAAAAAAAAATAAAAATAAAAAAAATAAAAAAACCACAATGCACACACCTCTTCACGGATAAGCTTTCCATTCAATATTTAACATCCATGCACATATGGACGCACGGGGAGAGAGCAGGCCAGATGCTGCATCCCGCGGCACCCTCTGCAATCCCGTTTCAGCGTGGCGATCGTGGTGTCTCTGCCTCAGAGCTCTGGAGGTGCTGGAATCGCCTTGTGCAATAACTGGATGCGCAAGTCAGTAAATCCACCTAAGGGCATCACTGAATTGTTTGTGTTTTCTACGACCGTGTGTGGCAATGGAAATGAACACAACATGAATGGCACTTAAATGCTGACTCCAGTATAGCGTCAGCGTATCACAGACTCAAGTCACTTACATGTCCAGAAGAAGAGTTGCCCTAGCTCAACTTTAAACAAGAAGTACAAGAGTTTGGGCAGGTCAGCAGTGAGTTACGGGTTTGTCTTCATAAAGGAAGAGCTCTCACTGAAGCTTGGGCACTAGACTTCCAATATTAATGAGTTATAGGGCTAATATACATGAGTTCAGTTCCATAATTCACTACAGAACACAGCTTCGTCCTAACACGAGTATTTGGAAAAGATTTCATCATTCGTATATATCATCTCGGTGCAAAACATCCCTCTGCTCAGGAGCCCTCTGTCTCATCTGCAGTAAAAACGCTGTAGAGAATTTAAGGGAAACGCAGCTGCATACACAAAAGGTCCCTGGGACATAACATAAACCCGTGTTTTTTTTAAACAAGTTTAAAAGCAGACCACGAGCTCCCACCCCTAAAACTTGCCTTACCCACAGAGCTGCATGGAAGCAACGCGTGCGTACAAAATATCCAGCAGCCTGCGCACCCGGCTAAGTCAGAAGTCTCGCTCCCCACCGAAGCGCACTTCGCATGAGCTGAGGACCAGATGTCTTCAATTTCTCTACCGTACTTTGCAGCAACTTCGTGCTGGAAGCAACCCACGACAACCCCCCCCACACACCCCCCTGAAGCGAGCTCGGCCCGCTTCGCTGCGAAGGGGATTTCACAATCCGGATTCCCGTCTAAAATTACGGGTTTCTTCGGCACGGAAATAGGACGGGGGAGCAGCGGGGGGCTGCGAAAACCCACCCGAGGACCCGAGGGAAGAGGGGATCGCCGCTCCGCCGCCTGCGAGCCCCGACACCCCCCCACACGGGGGGGTCCCCCAAAGCCGGGGCTGCGCCCCGCCGTGTCGCGGCCGCCCGACGCCGGGGACTGCCCGTGGGGGGCTCCCCTC
The DNA here is from genome assembly GCF_040182565.1 of Anser cygnoides. Taxonomy (NCBI): domain Eukaryota; kingdom Metazoa; phylum Chordata; class Aves; order Anseriformes; family Anatidae; genus Anser; species Anser cygnoides. The sequence continues at coordinate 110,236,441 of NC_089874.1, forward strand.
GCCCCTCAGCCTCCCCGGCAGGGGTTAGAGGGAAACTTTTGGGAAGGGGGATGCGGGGAAGAGCCGCAGCCCGAGCGGGGCACGGCGCGACCCGACCCCGCCGGCCGCTCGCCCTTCCCCTCGGCGCCCTTCCCGTCAGGGCGCACGCCAGCGGCATCCCGCCCGCCGCCTCCTCCTCGTCCCTCTCCTCCTCGTCCCTCTCCGCCGCCTTCAGACACTTTTTTTCCCACCGTATACAAAGCAGCTGCGAAGTGTCAGCCCCGCCGGGGGGGGTCTGAAGGAGAGAGAAATCCAAGGCAAAGTGTGTCCCCGTCCCCCCCCGGCCACCGCGGCGGCGGCCCCTTACCTGTGAACGTCTGCGCTCCCGCTGCCAGCAAAAGTCCGGCCAAAGTAACCAGGCAAGTTCCAACTTTCCCCATATTTCCACCCCTTCCTGCCGCGGATCCAGCAAAGTGCCAAAGTGTTTGCCAAAGTAGGAGGCTCCCCCCTCGCCCCCCTCCAGCCGCTGGGGCAGGCGGGGAGGGGGCGGCCGGGACTCCCCCTCCGGGCTCCCCGGAGCCGCTCTGTCCGCTCCTCGTCCCCTTTGGCTTTTCGGGGCGCCGGGAGAGGGGCGCCGGGAGCCCGCGGTGCCTTCCTCCGGCCGCTGCCCTCGCCCCGGGGGCCGCGTCCCCGCCGCTGCCCGGAGCCCGGTGCCCGTGGGGGTGGGGGGGGGGCACCCGTAATGCCGGCGTCTCCCCGCCCGGCGCCGCCGCCGGTCCCGGTTGAGCTCGGCTCCCTGACTGACTCGCGGTCCCCCCCGGCAGGCGGGCGGGCTGAAGGGAGCGGGGAAAGTCACGCCCAGCCGGCGGCGGCGCCGCTCGGCCCCGCTAGAGGGCGAGGCGGCGCGGGCTGGGCGCCGCGGGCGGCTTCGGGGTCGCGGCCGGCGGGGGACGAAGCGCGAGGGGCGCTCGCCCCGCAGCCCCTGTCCCGGGGACGGGGACGGGGACGGGGACGGGGACGGGGACGGGGACGGGGACAGGGACAGGGACGGGGACAGGGATGGGGACAGGGACAGCGGCCCCGCTCTCCCCTTGCCCCGTGCTCTGGCGCAGCGCCGAGGCACAGCGGGGCAGGAACGGGTAATTATAAAAGAAGGGAAAGCAGGGTTTTTCCGTCAGCGTTGTGTTTTGTTTTGTTCCTACAGCCCCTGCTCGTGGCCGCGACCCAGTCGTCGATGAAAGCCGGCAGCGGGCTGCTGCCGGGGGACGGAGACCCCCAAACGGGTCCCCTGAAAGTTGAGCGCCTCGCCGCGGGTGGGTAGGGCGCCCCTGTCAGCCCGCCCGCCCTGTCAGCCCGCCCGCCCTGTCAGCCGCCGGCCCCACAGCGCCTGCTGCCCAGCCTGGGGTGGAAAATGGCCTCGGGGGGTCCACACGTCAAACCGTGAGAGGAAAATCTCTTCGAAAGGGAGCTGCCTTTCGTTCCTCGCACACTGAGGGTCCCGGGCTTTCTACTCCGCGCCGCCCGTGAAGTGCGGCTGCCCCGCAGCCCTGTCCGCTTGGGGGATTCAGCTCCTGGAGTCCCTAACCTTTAGACACTGCAATAATGTGTTTATTGGTTTTAAACCTTTTCTTTCCGAACTTGACTCCTAAAGGTGGAAATATTTTTGTTGGCTATCACTTTCAGTTAAAGCTTTATTTATTTATTTATTTCAGGTGCAGGTGTCAGGCCAAATTTAACGCCTGTTTACTCCCCGGGGTCACAAACAAAACGGTAAAAACAAAAATCAAAATAATGCTGCAATTAAGGGTTTGAGCTGGCAAATAAAAAAAAAAAAAAAAAAAACACAAAAGCTCGGGTTGTTTTCTCCAGAGCAGGTCCTCTGTTTTTTATGATACTCTCATGTATAGTTAGCTTCAATCTCGTTGCAACTGAAGTCTTTACCCATCCCCCATGCAGTTCTGCAACTTACAACGCATATCAAAGATGTATTCGTATCCTGTATTATATTTACACATAATACGTCCTCTTCAAAGTTAGGCCTTCAGCTCTTATCACCTCCTGCAAGCCCCCAGCCTCTCTCTTGTCAGGACACTGTGTTTCAGCAACGCATTTGTTACGTGATGCCATCTCTACGGAGGGACGTGAACTTTTTCAGATGTGTGGGGTGTAAAGGCAGCTACCTCCAAAGTTAACACAAGGGGGCAGAATAGCATTAATTGTCGTGTTTCCTGACGTCAGACTTTTCCTTTGAATTGTGAGCATTTTCTTCGTCTATTAATTGCCTGGAATTTCCTAGTTGTCTGCGCCTCCCACCTCCCCCCAGAAAAGTTCGTAATCCCCTCAGACCTTGATAACCTATGCTATTTTCTTTTTTCTTTTTTCTTTTTTTTTTTATAATAATTCTACTTTTTTTTTCTCCCATGCATAATTTATGCAAATTGTGTGCTCTCTAAAAGCTGCAGTTACAGCAGCTCTAAATTAGAAACTGTAGCTAGTCTTGGAGATGGTCCTTGTGTAACTACAAAACTGTTTTAAAAAACTTAATACGTCTCATAAGTAATTTAACTTATGGTAAACTTAATTTTCAAATGTATCTACTAATAGACACTAAAAAATCTACAGTTAAATTAAATTAGTACTTATGCTAATTATGACTTCTCTCTAGTCATAGTGTCCAGAAACAAAAAATATAGCTCTGATTGGCTAATGTCAGTCTTAACACAATGTGATAAAGTATCATGTTCAGACAAACAACCTTAATTCCGACCCTATCTTTTTGACAAGGAAATGAAAACTCCGTGCCTATATCCACTGCTATCTAATGTTAGTTTACAGAGGATGATACAGAGGGTCACCAAGTTCTGTGAAAGAGTAGGTAAGAGTGGTCACAGTTATAGAAGCAGTAGGGATAAAGTCATTGACCTTCAAAGACATAATCATTCTGTTTTAAATACAATAAATCAACGAAACAGTTAAGCTCTGGGGAATAGCTAAGACAACAACAGAAAACACTGGTCACACATGACTGATCAGTAATCATTAGCTGTGTTTCACTGAGTTTTGATACTGGAGTGTGTATGAAAACAGTCCAGAAACAGTACAAAAAAGAATTAGAACATCAAGAAAACTTTAGGCATAAAACATTCGCTAGTGGTTTGGCTCCAGGAAAACGAGGAGAATTCGCTAAGAGCTAAGCTGTGACTTGGAAGAGGATTGGAAGCATCTGCAGAAAATAATTTTACTGATTGTTTCTTATTGGCAAACAGATAATTTGCATCTGTTCTTGAACTGGATCATCTCAAATACCTGATGACAGTTCCCCCCCACACACACATTTCAGCTCAAGAATGTAGAAGATCATTGATTATTCCTGCTGAAAGAGGTCAAAGAATGAGGCAGTCGAGTAGTAAGACATAGGATAAGGAGAAAAATGAATATGGAAGTTGGCATAACAATCTGTTTTCTAGATTTTAATGTAGCCTGATAGGAAATGCACAAAACCGTTATTGCAAGTTTTTTGCTTTATTTTTAAATATGGATTTTTTTATATTTCCCACTGGAGGTAAATTAAACAAGTTGATGATAAAAGATGAGTAATTGCACTGTTTATTACAGAAACTGGAATGGTTCAGTTGCCCAGCATTCCTAATCACTGTCTTGCAGATCCATTTCCAATATTCCAAATCTCTGAGCTACTTTTGAAAAACAATTTTTGAAATTTCTAAACTGATAGAGAAGTGTAAGTACTGTTGGTTAGAGAGGTCCAAGATCCAAAAGCTTATCATTATGTGGACAGAGAAACAAGAACTTCACCAATGTCAAGGAAAAGTTTTTATGGGAGGCATATGTATATCCTTAAAATTATTCATACTGCGTTCATCTGTTTAGCTGTTAATTTTCCTTTAAGGCACTAATGATATTCACAGTGCTGTTCATTCTATATTACTGACACAAGAACAAGTAAACGTATTTCAAATTCCATAAGGCAACATAGCCATCCTGCATAATCCATAGCATGAAGTCACCCTTTCTATAATGATATGAAGCAGGAACACTGTCTTGCTCATGTTACAGCACAAATAGAAAGGTGAAGACTTATTTTCAAGTGTTGGAGGAAAGCCCAAACATCCTTCCTTTTTTGACCCATGACAATGCTGATTAAGTGGCCAAGAACGTGGGCTACAAGGCTGTCACCTGATCTTCTGGATAAGCAGCAGATAATATCACTCTCACAGCTCAAGGCTATTTTTTGCACTGGTCAGGCAGGAATGATTTTTCACTAGCCCACTTCATCATGTTCTAAAGCTCACGTACATAAAAGTTCATGAGTCTTTCAATGACCCTACTGTTGAAATAAGTAATTTTATCCAAGGGACAGGGGCACATTTTCTTAAGTAAGTATATCAGTCCCTACTAATTTGTGAAAATAAGATGTGCTTTGCTAGAAAGAAGACAGTAGTTCAAACAATTCTGTTTTCACTAAACCTACTTAGCAGCTGCAGTCAAATTACGAAGCCAATCCTTGGAAAGTCCAAGAAGACTGCTCAAGAAATATCATACCATCTCTCTAGGTCAAGGAAGAACATGCCAAATTTCAGAAGTTTTACCACTTGTTACGCTTTCTTCTTAAATACAGAACAATGTAGTCATCTTAACCAATGTTCACTTATCTTTAGGTAGCTTTATCTTCTCACCCAGATTTTGACTTCACCTTTTGACTCTTCCCCTTTTCACTGCTGATTTTTATATCAAAAACTTCAAAAAGAAAGCGTGTGTATCTGTGTGACAGGATTTACTGATGGCATTATACTCGTATTTCAGTGTTAAGTACATCTATATCCATAGATGCTGTAAAGTTTTCATTTGATATTAAAGAGCTATTTCAGTGATACATGTAGCTTTCTGAATAAATATTCTACTGTTCATTCAAAAAGTCAGTTCTGACTCTTTATTAGAGGGGTAGAGTGAGGACATAGTAGTGTCCTTAAAAGATCACGTCCACCCTGCACCCTGTCTTTCCCTGCCTCAGAGGAGCATCAGAAAACTCCTTGGAATCTAAGGTCAATCTAAACCAGCTGCAAAAGTTGCTACAAAGTGTTTCATCTTCAGTAGAGGCTCATCATATTTCTTGCTTACTGTTGGGGCTTGCTGGCACTGGAATTAATCCCTGGTCATTCATTTGGCACTGGGATGTACTAATCACAACTGTGGCTGCTCCCTACTAGATATTGTAATCTGTAATATGACTGCATTATTATTTTTTTGGTACTGCTAATGATACGTGCAAGCATTGATAATGATCTATTTTGTACCAAGGACACCTTGCCTAATTCACTTGATCACTGTGGAGTTCAGTGGTAAAAAACTAAATTCCTCTTTGCTTCCAATTGCTAATTTTTTATTTATTTATTTATTTTTATGATAGCTGAGTAAATTCTACTGGTTACTCATGGCCTTGATGTTAAACCACGGGTGGGAACTGAAACAGAAAACACAGCCAGATCTTTGAAAAAAAGTATTTAAAAGACTAGAGGGAAACATTTTTTAATTATAAAATGTTGAAATAGAAGTGAGGAAAAGATCTCAAGTATCCAAGGAAAACATGGGGGAGACTTTTAAAATCTGAATGTCAGGAGGGGAGCTAGGAGCAACAGACAGCCCTGTACCGAGATGGTAGCTGCTATTTCAAACCCCAAAACACATGGTTGGTTTGTGGAATAATATCAATTTCATAATCTCACATTTTGCTATAATGAGATGGATAAGATAGAGTGTAGCCTAGGCAGGTAGAAGCACGTAAGGTTTTAAAAAAAATAATAATACTATATGCAGTGCTGTCCCTTTCTGGTTGAAAGCAAAGGATCTGAAAGCAAAATACATTTCATGGCTTTTATTTTTTTCCAGCTTCCCACTTCCTGTAAAGAAAAGTACCTTGACTGTTCTTGTACTACAGTTCTTAGCTTCTCCCAAAACGTGTGTCCTTAGCTATGTCTCTGTCAACAGTATCAGATGGTATGTACAGGAGACGAGAGAGCAACATAGTTCAAATGCCTAATACTGTTAAACAAACACCTGCTTATGCCAACTGAGAGTTTATAACCTTCAGATTTTTGTACGGCTGGATGGGATTGGTCAGGAGCAGAAAGAGACAGAAACACAGCATTGATCAAATGCAAATACTTGCAAATATTCATATATTCAGTCTTCAAAGTCTGTACAAATACAGACTGTAATATCATCTTTGTCACTCGCTGCTTTGATCTTGTCATTCATCTGGGTTAACATCCTCTTCTATTACAAATTTAGGCTTAATTTCATTGTCTTCAAAGTTCTGTACTGATCTACCTCTCCCTACTTATTCGAGCTTCAAGTTGCTGTTCTTTCAGTTCTGTGCTTCTATAATCAACTGTGTCAAGGAATGAGACCAAAAGAATCAAAATTTAGGAGATAAGTACTGTGAAATAAGCTAATTTCTCAGTCTTCCAAGACAGAGCAATTGTTCCAAAATAAATTAACACTTGGTGCGTAATAGAAGGAGCACACGCTGAGTTACGCTGCCAGAGCTATAACATTATATGTTTTCTGCTAAAAATATTCTAATCCAACTTTCTACATAAATAAACCCATTTCCAGAGTGGGTTTCTTTGCAGGCTCCCATCAGATGGTGCATTCCCTTTAGCAGTAATCCCTAAAAGTATTAGACAAAAGTTTGTTTTTCAAATGTCTTCATGTATGAGGCAGAGGGGTGAAGCAGACAACTGGAATAGTAATGTCTGATGCCATCAGTACTAATATTGACTGATCACATCTGTAAGAGCCCTTCAGATGGTGTGTTCAGTTCAGAGAAAATATTCCTGACATCTTAGGTTCATTCCACCAGATATTCACAGGCGCAAAAGCCAACTGAAAAACCATATTCAAGGCCATATGTAAGATTAGTTTTCTTTCTGCGTGTGGACTTATCTTGAGTTCATTCAGTCACATATGTTTTTTCATCAATAGCTTTGAATTAGCATCAGGTAATAGTATCTGCGCCTTAGCATAAGATCAAGTTTTTCCAAAAGCTCATTCGCAGCTGATTAGGAGCTTGTGAAACAGAAGCGAAGTACACAGCGTCTTTGTTTCTCTTCTTGGGTCTTAAAAAACAGTCATTGATAGATGGGATTAGAGTTCCTTCTGCTTCTTCATTACTAGCTCTTATTTAGCAATGTAGTATTCATGTTGTCAACAGCACCTCTAGACAACTCTCTACTATTTGTTTGACGTGATCGTCGTATGAGATGCATGAGATGTTATTAAACTGGATCCTATTGGAACTTAAAGTTAAGGTGTTTTTTTTCCCTACAGCTGTAGTTGAATAGAAGGAAGTGTACTTTTTATCTTGTACTTGTCTTTCAACAGCAACAACAACAAAAAAGATATATATTTTTTCCCCTGCGAAGTCTACTTTAACAGCAATTTATACTGTTGCAGAACACTGTGATACCATCTCATCTGAGGCAGTTCTGAGCAGGCAGACACAGTAGCCAGTGATGCAGAATGCACCAAAGAGGCTGCATATGAGCATAGGTGTAAGTACAGTCTCTCACACCGCTGCCCATGCTGACATCAGGTTTTTATCTTAATATGTTATAAAGTTGCTGATACAAAATTTATGTTATAATGATGACAATTCTAAATTACTCAGTGGCAATCATTTGTAGAATTTATTTCATGTTTATGTATTTGGAAGTGTTTGGAGATCTTTTGGAAATAAATAGTAATAGTGGCTCAGGGGAGCCACAATCAAGTTGAAGAGGTCACATGTAAAATCTACTTATTTGGTACTTTTTCTGATTCTTTGTTCTATCTTTTTAATTTTTTTTCTGCTTTTTCAAAGTGGAGAGGAATGTATTTTGATAAATTTATGATTGAATTCTTGTTGGTGTTCGTTTGTGCAGAACGATGAAGAGGCGTGAAAGTTAAATGTGCTTCATACCATCATTTTTTCCTCTTGATTGCTTTCATACCAACAGCAGATGTCCAGTGAAGGGACACAAATATTTCCCTTTAGCAAGTCATTCCACTGAAAATAATGGGAGCTTATTTAAATAGTGTGGCCCCGAGGAGACAAAAGGGTGAGCAAGCACAGGAGTGAATAACAGTAGAAATGTACTCAATCAAAGAATGACTGTATTTGCATGCAGGTTAATTTTTTAGCAAGGTACACATAAAAAAAAATAGTAGGAATTCAACTACACATTGATTTGTCAAAGGCATCAGGAATGATAACTTGAAATTTGTTGTGACCATGAATGCTATTGATTCTTCTGTTCTGTGCACATTTGTGCTAAAAAAAAGTCAATTATTTAATAATTGATTTTATACTAACTGTTAAATTATTTTATTAAGTCTAAATTAAGAATTATGATGAATACAAATGTATGTGATAAAATTTAATGCTGAGATAGATTCCTCTCGCAAGTTTAAATAACCATTCTGATGAGACAAGAATGATTACCAAAATAAAAAGCATGATAAATAAAAGGCAGGAAGGCTTTGCAGATGTGGTGAATCATTATATATTACTTTGCTTTTCAGAATGAGTGCTGATCCTGCTGTTGCTTATTGTGCAGAATTTTGATTAAAGTTAACGGGAATTCTAGGCACAGGAGGGCTGCAGTCTGGTAGACTTTTTTTTTCCCCTTACGCCAGTACTAATGGGGATTACAGGTGTGTTTTGGGGCAAAAAAACGCTACTAATATTAATAATATCAATAATATTAATAATAATAATAATAATAATAAAGTCTTGAGTAGCCAAACTGAAAAGGCTACATAGCAGTATTAGTTACGGTTCTCAGAAAGATGAACCTCTGTGGCAAATGAGACAGTGCTGTTTTATCCCTTTCTTATGCATGGATCAGATGCAAGGGTTGCTGAGAAGAATTTTCTCATCTTGAGGAACTGACCACTCGTTGTCTGAAGCTATAAACTAAGGGTATATTGTTCCAGAAAATGATAGATGCTAAAACAAAGGGGCAATAAGTTTTCATCACAAAACCTTGTTTTATTACAGTACAAAATATATATATATATTAAAAGAATACTACTAAAACTCAAACACCAGTAAGCTATAAAACTCCTAGACTAAAGCACTTATGTAACTTCAGAGCTTTGCCTCTGCCAAATTCAAAGGTTCAGGTGCAAACAGTGAATTGACAGAGCTCTTCAAAATATGGCTGAGAGAACAGTACAGTAACCTTTGTGGCCACAAGCATTGCAGATATGAGTTAAGAGTTTCCTAGATTAGAATTGCTCCCTTCTGAGCACTGATGCTTTGTAATAACCTATATTCATATTTGGTAGTAACTGCTTCTGTCTACCTCTTGTCTATAAAACCTCTGAAATGGCTGGAAGAAAAAAAAAAAAAAAAAGATACACAATTTTTGTAATAGAGTAGCTGTGGAAAAACTCAAAAGGAGAAATCAGAATATTTTTGCTTTTTCATGATCAGGCTAGAAGAAGGACAAGCCTGTGCATGATTTGTCTGCCTTAACTCTGTCCCCAGCAACACTGTTCCTATTTGATCAAATCCTGTTCCCAGTGAAATCAATAGTAACAACAGTTCAGCTCCCTCAGCACTTGTGCTGCATTTCAGGATATTAAGCACCATCCTAACCTTGTGACAGCTCCTCATTGTCCGTACTGATTTCACTAAGCAGCTATGCAGAGATGAGGCAAGGGCAGAAGTAAAAGGCCAGGCTGAGGCGTGCTTGGTCTCTTCATGAAGAGGAGGACACACAGGGCTCCTGAACGCCATGAGTTCACCATCATGACTTATGGGAGCTACCACATTTTGGTGACTCAGAAGCTAATTGAAGCAGATGACATGCACGTTCTGGGTGAATGATGTCAAGATGAGAATAAGGAGCAATAGGCTGCCCACATGTGCACACAGAAAGACACGGTTCTGTCCTAACCCATTCCCCAAACCATCGGCATCCATGCAGCAGTGTGTGACGGTGGCAATATTCATTCAAGGTATCTTTGTGTTGTAGTTCACTGTCAGAAGGCCATGATTTTTGGAGTTGCCTTCCTTACAGCACTTTTTTTGTTTGTTTGTTTGTTTGTTTGTTTCTCTGTCTCTGTCATATCTTTTTGGATTCCGTCTACTTTAGGTTGTCCTCCCCATACCACAAAAGCAGTGGACCAAGCCCTCAGTTGCCACAGTACTAGGAAATACATTAGTTAACACTGTAGGTCCCTGATTAGTCTCCTGAAAAGTTGTTCTCCTGTTTCCCATTTCGATAAACATTTACTAGTCATGGATTCTTATTCCAATCAGACCTGAACAGAGAGGAGGAACCATCCCTAATGACTAGTACCTGTTTTCTCTCATCCACAGAAAAAAAACATTTTCTAGCATGTCACCCTGGAGAAAGTCACAGTGTGTGGCTTTTCACGTGTGCCTTTTATTTACAGTAGGGCTTCTTTTAGAACAGCTGCTTCTCCTTTGATCCCTCCTGAACTGTACGGTAAGGTAAATGTCCCGAGGACAGTGTCTGCTAGCATGAATGACACCAGTCCTCTCCCTCTGGGCTCTTTACAACTCCATCTCATCCAAGTTGTTCCCAGTGATGCTCAGTCTGAACTTGCTGAAGATGTGACAAATGTCTGTAAACAGGAAAATGGGCAACTTCCCCGCAGTTTCACTGAATGCAAGCTCAGACGATGCTGACCACAGACTTGGCCCCCCTGGCTATGTTAGGGTTTGGTCACGCTGTCCTGTTGTTGCTTTTTTTTAATGCTTCTGTCATCTCCTGTGCTAGGAACAAAGAGATCAGCTAGTTCTTGTATCCCTGGAACAGTGGCTTCTGTGGAAAGAGCAGAAGTCTGCAACTTACAGGAACAAGATTCAAACAAACGACACTTGAAACTTTCTCATGACCCACTGCATTGAAAGATATTTTGAAGTTACAGAGAAAGCCACAAAATCTCTACTGTCTTAACACAAAATGTTCTGTTAATGAGGAATAGAGCCTTGCTAAGTGGACTCAAACAGGAGTATGAGGACTTCCTGCAACATGGATACTTGCGACTCAGGCTGAAAACTGTAAATCTTCTGATCGTACATTTAATGAAGTGTTGTCTGGTAATACTCTGAATGAAGCATTTAAGGATGTAAAAGGAACACACAAGGTTGCATACATTTGACCATAATAATAGTAACAGAAAGGAGTGTCTGTGTGGTGTGCAAGAACAGGTCATGAACAGAAAGACTTCCACAGTCAAGGTGTCTGCTTCAATTTTTGCCCTAAAATCGGACTGGAACAGCCCAGAGAGAACATGGAACCTCCATCTTTGGATATTTTCAAAGTTCAGCTGGGCAAGGCCCTGAGTAATTTGATCTAACTTTGACGTTGCACTACTTTTCAGCAAGAGGTTGGACTAGATGACCTCCACAGGTCTCTTCCAACTTAAATCTTTCAATGTTTTGATGAGGAGCTGCAGTGACAGATGGTTTCCTTGCTCATAAACTTCACCAAGCCAAGGGGAATTGTGCAGATTACAAGGAAAAGTACAATCTGAGGACCTGGATATCAAGTGGGTGCTGGATAATTATGTTCACAGTATCCTGAGTGAACATCTGAGTAATTAATATGCAACTATTGAAAGTCTCATCAAGAGCCTCCGGTCTGTCCAGGCAGTCTTTGGTGTGCAGTAGATCACTGCTGGTATGGAGCAGGAGAACATCATTAGCATGGAGCAAGCATTGACACTGTCTCAGCCAGCCTCCCCGGAACATCTGGAAACTCAGACTTTCTATCCACAAGAAGCCAATCTTGTGCAGAGTGACAATGAAAACTGCAGAAAGAAAGCAAACACTGGGCACGAATCTGGGCCATGGCAGATGCTGCAGCATGCCTGGAAGATCTCCATGAGGTTACCCAGCGTGGTGGGAGGGAGATTGAAAAAAAGCAGTCATCAGTGTTTGTGACCGACAGAAAGGCTTTGTATCCAGAAAGGAGAACACTAGGCATTCTGATGAAGGCATACCTTTGTATTTTTGAACATGAACTTGAAAATATTAGGAAATGGCACCAGGGCTTGCACTGGTTTCTCCCTTGGTAGAACAAGGATTGAGAAGAAGGGCTAGGCAGAAGGGCAGCAGTGAAGTCTGCTTTGCACTACTGGCCTGCTGAAAAGGCTGGCTGGAAGCATCCTGGGCCTACATGCAAGAGGTCACAACTGCCTGGTGACCCCAGGCTCCATTATTCCATGGTACTTTGAGCAGAAAGCGTATTTGTAAAAACTGATTTCCAGCAACAGACACGGTCAAAGCGAAGGCGTGTGAATGCTATCTAGCTTGATGGTGCAAGTCAGAACGGTTGGATTCTCTTGTCAGCAGCTCCACTTCCATCTTATCTCTGCCTCCTCTTGTTTTGCTCCCACCTCAGAGGTGTGCAGCTGAACCCCTGATGATACCACACTCTTGTCTATTTTGGCTGTTTGGGATTCAGGAGTCCCAGAAAGAAATTCACGGGGTCTGGTTTTCCATCTCTCAGCAACATCCATGAGGCTTTGAAGAAGAGCTTCACCAAAACATTTCTCTCCCTTACTCATTTGTATCTGATGGAATAGAAAGCAGAGCTGAAGGCCTGTCCCTAGCTAGGCTGGCAAGGAGAAGGTCCTCTGCCTGGCAGGACTGGGGCTGCTGGTACAAGGAGAGCTTGTGTGAGCCTTGTGCTAAGGGGGAGCTCTGGTGAGACTTGGATCAATGCCGAATGGAATAGCTTTCCTGCAGCTACAGCAGGGTGGATTTGTGGGACCATGGATTATGCTTTCTGTTAGCTGGGATGATCTCGATGCTTTTTGCATTACTCTCTCACTAACTGTGAGAATAATAGTCTGAAAATGGTTGTGAAGCTGTTCAGCACGAGTGACCTATACAGCGCGTTTGGCCTTAAGGCTATCACTTGAGGATGCTCTTACAAGATAGCACAGTGTTAGCTGTTGAAGATACAAAAAGGAAATAGCTGCGTTTGTTCTTTTTCTAGGTCCAGTTTTGAACTTTGTGTATTTGGTTCTGTTAACAGTCACCAAGTGCACTGATAAAAGAATATTTTTGATTTAATATGTCTAAAATGAAATCTAAAAGGGGTTGAGAAGGGCCGAAATTGTAAAATGAATGGCTTCTTAAGTTAATCTAACTTCCATAGGTTTGTCAACATTTTTGTTCATCAATATTAAGAATATTGGCTGCACAAGAAGATAATGTAAAAAAGAATGTTACGGTTTTGTAATGATCATTATGCCTCATTTATGTTTAAATTGCAAAGCTGTCAATCTTCACATTGTAAAAACAAAACAAACAAACAAACAAAAAAAAACAGAATTACATATAATGCCTCCTGTCGTAACTTGACAGTATTTTTGCCCGCTTAAGGTTACCTTGTCCAAAACCAATGCTTAAATGCTTAAATCTTCAGTCACCCAAAGTTGTGTTCTGACCTTTATAAATACCATTTTGCCATAGATGTGCTGCAGCTTCTTTAATCACATGGCCACAAGACTTCCATCGCTTAATAGCAGAACTCCAGCTGTATTAGGTCTATCCACCTTAGATAAATATAAGTGAAAATGTCCCTCACATTCACTGAACATTTTAGGTTTTACTGTGAAGCGAACATTTCTGGGCTGCTCCTGATGCCCTTGAGAACAATTTTTCTCATCTTTCTTAATTCTTCTCTGTGATACAGTTTCTAGGAAGAGACACTGGGAAAAATACAAAAGGCAGGGGGAAAAAAGGAGGGGAAGGAGAGCAAAGAAACAAAGCAAGGGAAGGTTCAGTTAAAAACCAAAACAGAACCGCTGACGGAGTGGGAAGGTATGAGGGGGGAGAAGAATCAGAGGCTTGGAATAAAGGGACCCAAAAAATGAAGAAACAATCATGACTGACACAGAAAAGTGGAACTTATGAGTGGCTAACATGAATATTTGAAACAGCAGTGATCTGCTTGTATTTCGTGGTCCTTTCTGTCCAGCCCATTTGGAAAAAAAAAATAACCTGAGGAGAGTGCTCTGCCAGACATAAATGAAAGACCCAGAACATTCTGCTTATACATATATATGTTACATGATTGCTGATGTAACATTGATAAATTACATTGATCATGTAAGATGATAAATTATGACATTTATCTTTATGAATTCACTGAGTTCTTTAGGTGAAAGAAATCAGAAAACATCAGTGGCATTCTCTTGGCTCTGCTCAGAGTGAAACGAAATGTCAGTGTCATCATAAAGATGAATTTTCATGTGTAATATATGCTTAGTATTGGTTTTATGATGAGTTACAGTCTATAAAATGCAAACTATTTTAAAGACTAAGAAATGAATGTTATGGGTATTACTCATACACCAATAAAAGAGTTTGCAGAAGACTGATCCAATATTAAAAGAGAAGTTTTCATGCATAAATGGGTTTTGAATGCTGCAAGTTGTGGGAAAAATGTGCTTCTTTCAGATGTTGCAATGAAGTGAATTGTAGCTTTATCAAATTAGGAGGTCTGCTTTGTACTATACAGTGAGAAGGTCTTCCGAGTTCACATTATGTCTAGAAATTACGCCATCCTCTGGAGCTGGCTTGCTTGAAAAAGACACTCAACACTTTTCCGGGGGAAAATAAATAACTAAATACATACATAAATGACAGAACCCAGGGCCACCAGTTCAGACTACTGACATTAGTTCCACAGGACTCCTCGTTCACCCCCAAGGACCAGTGATTTTCCTGGACAGATTTAAGCAGGAGAACGATGGATTAGTGTCAGTGGTGATGTTTCCATCATCATCGAACAGAGAGAGGTCTGCTGTGCAGGCAAGAAGGCAAGAGTAGGACATCAGTGTTGCATAAAGAAAGCTCAGGGAGGGAAGAAGAGGCTGATCAGCCTCTCTTGCTGACAAAAAAAAAAAAAAAAAAAAAAGGAGATTTAGAGAAGAGATCAGTTTAGATTAGGAGAAAGTGTGCCAAAGCACCTGTGGATGTTTAGTCCTGCAAGTTAAACTCAAAAGCATTTCTTTGCTGAACCTGAATTCCATGTTTTTCAGGCACATAGAATAGTATAAACAGATCTGCACGCCACTCTGTCACAGTGCATAGCTGGAGGGCTTGGCAACATGCGGATGCTGCAGTACGGGAGGCTGGGAG
Organism: Anser cygnoides; assembly: GCF_040182565.1. NCBI lineage: Eukaryota > Metazoa > Chordata > Aves > Anseriformes > Anatidae > Anser > Anser cygnoides. The sequence continues at coordinate 110,251,613 of NC_089874.1, forward strand.
ACTAGTTCTTTTAGTTAGCTGGTTAGTTAGTTAAGGATGCTAAGCTGCTAGGTAAGAAGTTGAAGCTGAGGAGTGTTAGTTTCAGAACAAGAAATTGTAGAAACTATGAGAGGACTTAAAGCAGAGGTAATTTGCCTGGAAGCATGTGGAAGTGAGCAAATGGCTATTTGCACCATCTTAATAGATAATGAGGTTAATTTGTAACTTACACCATATTCCTGTGTACCTTCCTGCTGTATATGCGCTGGTGTGCAGCTCCAGGAAGCAAGCGCATTTGTATGGGAATAATTAAAACATATATATGTGTATGTGACCCATACAGACATTCTTGGCAAGATCACCTGCTCCTAGGATTATGTTCCTGCTAGTAGAATGCAGCTCTGATTTCAATTCGACAAACTTTTCACTGCTTTTTAATAAAAAATGAAAGATTAACTGTATGTAAGACAATGCTATACATGAAATATATGGCTAAGATGTCACACTTGTTGAAGGAAAATTGTTGTCAAAGCAAAAGAGCATTTGGATGATACAATGATAAGAATAATATAATTAAATTCATTTTCCTACCACTGATTTCATCACCCCATTTTCCACACTATTCCTTCTAGACACGTGCTTTTTTTCCCATCCAAATTTACTCATTAAGAAACAGTGACTAACATTTGCTATAGATAATGCTGAAGATCAGGGTCCTGGGATTGTTGGAATAAGGTTTAATTCATCTGAAGAAGTAGGAAAGAAGAGAGGGAGCAGCTGATATAAAATGGAAAAGCCCATGAACACAGCTGGGTAAAGAACTGGGGGTGAGGAGACAGATGATCAAAAGGATTTGGAAAAAAATTAAAGGAAGAGAAAATGAAAAAGACACAAACAAGGATGAAAGCGAAAGAAGGAAAAAGGATAAGAAGGGGGATAATGAAAAGAAGCCTGTTAATGGTAGCTGGAGATAAAAGAGGAGAGGGAGGATAAAGCATAAAATGAGACTGAATTTTATTATGCATACTTTTCTTTAAATGGCCATCTAGCCTCGAGCCCCATGTGCCAAGCGCCTGTTTCAGTTCGATTGGTAGAACAAGCAAGTTGCGTGTCACAGCAGAAATATTTAGCAACTGTGGTATACTGAAAAGTATCCATGGTTTTAAGGGATGGACTGGGCAGGATCGATGTTGGGGACGAGGCTGCTGAAGGAGCAGAGGGCTCCTTTCCTCTCCCCACGGAGTGGAGCCATGCCTTTGGCTATTTTGCTCATCAGGACCCGACAACCCCCTTGTCGGGGGGTTCAGCACATGATCCGTAGCCTCACAGGGCCAAGGTGGTTGGGGCATTTGAATATTTGGTGAAGCTCGGGATACCTGTCCGATTGCAGTGCTTTGCCTAACTGCAGCTGCAGCCCTTCCCACCGTGCCTCTGCCTCCCGCAGCACCCTTTGCTATCTGCTGTGCTTGTGGCAGCATCATTCCTCCCCCTCTCTCTAAAGGAGGCATGCAGCGGGGTACCAAGGAAACATTCTCCAGTCAGAACAAACGCTGTTTTCTTTAGGACATTGTTATTACTGTGCAGCATATTTACATAATCAGAGGAGCAGGACAAGAGTTAGGAATAAGGCTTTTCTGTTTGGAATTTTTAGGATTGGGGTCTGGCTGTTACTTAACCTCAGTATGAAGGCTTTTTAACAGTTGTGTTTCTAAAACCTTACATGCTGAATTTGATAAGCCCTGAACATCACACATTCTTAGATGAAGAGATCTGCCTTTCTCCTGTTGGAGTGGCTTGCTGGCACTTAAAAGGAGCTCCACGCATTCCTGAAGGAATAGCTGATCAGGGAGGGAACCACTGCCATGCTAAGAGAGGACTGACCTCTCCATCTGAGGCCCTTTCTGGGAGCAAACCTCAAAAGAGCCTCCATGAGATGCACCTTCTTTTTGTCCTAAATATTCTCAGGTCAGAGACTAAAAATAGTTTATTTTCTCCTGTTCTGCTCTCTCAGAGACAAAACACCATTGTCAGAAATGTTAAAAGGAGTACTCTAGAGTCAAGATGACTCACAGCATTGAACTACTCTTCATGATAGGGATAATAAGATTTTACATTTTGAGGCCTGTTTTCCAGTTCAATCAGCATCAACAGTCTTTGTACCTGTTTTTCTCTTAATATCTTTGATACTGTTACAGACCATTATTTCTTTGATATTTTGTGGGGGATCTTGGTGTCTAGTGTTACCACGTAAATAACGTGCACAGAAATGTGCAAAGTATTTCATTTTTCCAGGTATGTATAAATTATAATGGGACTAAGCCATCTGCTAAACAGTGAAGTCAAGGCACACCCAAGCCTCTGGACCCTTCTTTCTGAAACCAAGGTGCGATGTAACACCATTTCTGCCTACCCAAACTTGCTTTATTTTGAAAGGAAAAGCACACAGAAGATGCTGGTGGATGACAATGGCCAGGACTCACAGGACAGTCCAAGAGGATGCATGGGCTCATGACACCAGAAATTTAGTCATAACAGTAAGACCAACCTCCATCTTTTTCTCCAAAAGGCCACCTTACATATGGCTATATTAACTTTCTTCAAGGCTGTAAAGCTATAGCTATATTAACTCTGCTTTTTCATTAGCTTTCTTTCCCCTTTGCCCTTTCATCTCATTTTTCTCTCTCTTTTCTCTCTCTTTTCTTCACTTCTTGTATCTGTTATTCTGTGTCCTCTAAGAAAAGGTTTCTGAAAACATCCTACTATTTTCTAAATGAGATCAACTCCATTTGGCATAGAACTCAAGTGCCATCAGCCCACTGCTGACATTTTAAACACAATTTCAGATTCATCTCCTCTGAACCTCTGTTCAACACACTTGCAAGGTTAGAGTTTAAAGGGTGACCTTAATGGGATATTCACATTCTGTTAGTACACAATTTGTACATTACTACCCATTAGACAGTGAGTTGCTTATGTTTTAGGACTAAAAGAAAAAATAAGGAACCACAAATAAGGAACTTGACTATTGTTGTGAACATCAATGTTATTTTTCTGTACTTTTGAGGTGGTATTTTAATTTACCCAAGTTTTTGCTTCATTAATATTCCCCTGCATAGGTATACGTAAATATAGCATCCTGACTTGGCATGCACCTCACCTCTTTTGATGTATATTTTGGACAAATAAATGAGGAAAAAAATCCATTTTAACCACCAAAGAGATAGTTTGAGTTCCTTCAGCTATTGCAAAAATAATTAGCATCTGAATTTGGTCTTTTCCCACAGTCAAGAAGAAAACTAGCAAAGGAATAATGATCACAGGGTATATAATATGCCAGTTGGATTTCCGCATGAAGGAAGTTACATCTAAAGAACTTTCATGGATGTTTTGGCTTTTCCACCAATTGGTTCTGTGTACTGGTCAAATAACTTTCACTTTATTTTAAAATAACATGAAGAAAAGACGAAAAAACAGGACACAATGTGTCTCTTAGACTCAATAATTTAAACACATCCTTTCAACAGAATACAAAGAAGGATTTACAAAGCCATCTAGTAAAACAACTGGATTGAGCCACTAAAAGGGAGTATTCACACTTGGAATTCCAGCATTTATCAGTATTTCTTGTTTAGACATTTTGTGGAGCAAGGATTGGAACGCAACCCTACTTTAGTGTAAAAGGATACCCTAACATCTAACCTTTCAAGTGATGTTTTTTCGTTTCCTTGCCTTTTCTTTCTTTCTTTCTTTCTTTCTTTCTTTCTTTCTTTCTTTCTTTCTTTCTTTCTTTTCTTTCTTTCTTTCTTTCTTTCTTTCTTTCTTTCTTTCTTTCTTTCTTTCTTTCTTTCTTCTTCCTTCCTTCCTTCCTTCCTTCCTTCCTTCCTTCCTTCCTTCCTTCCTTCCTTCCTTCCTTCCTTCTTTCTTTCTTTCTTTCTTTTCTTTCTTTCTTTCTTTCTTTCTTTCTTTCTTTCTTTCTTTCTTTCTTTCTTTCTTTCTTTCTTTCTTTCTTTCTTTCTTTCTTTCTTTCTTTTCTTTCTTTCTTTCTTTCTTTCTTTCTTTCTTTCTTTCTTTCTTTCTTTCTTTCTTTCTTTCTTTCTTTCTTTCTTTCTTTCTTTCTTTCTTTCTTTCTTTCTTTCTTTCTTTCCTTTTCTTTCTTTTCTTTCTTTCTTTCTTTCTTTCTTTCTTTCTTTCTTTCTTTCTTTCTTTCTTTCTTTCCTTCCTTCCTTCCTTCCTTCCTTCCTTCCTTCCTTCCTTCCTTCCTTCCTTCCTTCCTTCTTTCTTTCCTTCTTTCCTTCTTTCTTTCCTTCTTTCTTTCCTTCTTTCTTTCCTTCTTTCTTTCCTTCTTTCTTTCTTTCTTTCTTTCTTTTTTTTCTTTCTTTCTTTCTTTCTTTCTTTCTTTCTTTTTTTCTTTCTTTCTTTCTTTCTTTCTCTTTTCTTTCTTTCTCTTTCTTTCTTTCTTTCTCTCTCTCTCTCTTTCTCTCTTTCTTTCTCTCTCCCTCTCCCTCTCTCTCCCTCTCTCTCCCTCTCTTTCTCTCTCTCCTTCCTTCCTCCCCCCCTCCCTCCCTCCCCCCCTTACTTCCTTCCCCCCTTCCCCCCTCCCCCTCCCCCTTCCCTTCTACCTCTTCCTCTCTCTCCTAAAGAATATTTCAGTATTCCAGGCAAAATGATAAAAAAAATCTACCAGAGATTTAGGGAGTTTGCTTTTATTCTAGAAAATGTTGAAAGCAGGCATTTCAACAATTCATTAATTTTCCCAAGAAAACAATCTGCTTCATAAACAGACTATGTTTAACTAAAAAGTGTTTTGGTGTTCAGTTCCTTCCAACAGCCTCCATACTTGTAAAATTGGCATGGCTACAATATTGTATTTTTAAGATCATAAATACATATTGTTCTTCTTTAGGCAGGAGAGGAGAAAATTGTTCCTTCTACTTCAGCCATTAAAATAATGTTCAAAGTGATTCAGACATTTCAAATTCAGATTTCTGGGGTTTTGTATTTGTTTTATAGGAATTGGAAAACCAGCCTTAATAGACATACAGAATCTCAATGTGACAAAGGAGTAAAGACCTGTCACTGAATCATCTTGTATGGTGAGAGAAAATGGTAAAAATGTTATATGGGGAAGAAAGAAATCACTACTGTGGAAATAAAATGTAGGGTGCCTTATTGCCCCAAATCTACAGCTAATGCTTACTCTAATTGCAAAGGCATATACTGAGACAAGCACTCTCGGTGATCTGTGTTACCATTCTGTGGTAAGCAAACACGGAAGAAGAAATCAAGGGCTGTTCAGGGCCTACAAAAGCTTGCCTGGAAGTTGATCTCACTAATGTGTTTCAGAGAAGAATTAAGATAATATCTGCCATTCCCAGATATATTAAATAATTTAAAAGCTGTTTGGGTTTTACTCTGTTACTTTTAAAATGATGCCTGGGTCTTGAGTGGAATAAAACATCACAGAAATATTTTTTTAAGTTACATTTAGTATAGGAGATGGAGATGTTTCTTTCCTTGTTCTCCTCCTAACTTCTTAGGATCACTTGCTTAGTTGGCTTCTACACCAGCCATCATGCATGGAGTGCAAGCAAGGCTGCTATCAATCAAGAAGGCATGTGCAAAGGTTAGCCTCGGCTTCTGTGTGTTAAGTAATAACAAGGAAGTTATTTCTCTTCAAATTATTAAAACTGATTCAGCCCTCACTGTGACCCGGTTTTCTCAGAAATGATGAGGAGGGATTAAGGTGAGGGGTGAGAAAAAATGTAGAACCATGTCCGTTCAGAAACTACTCTGAACGTGAGAAGGATATTTTGAATTCCCAAGTTCTGCAAATTCCGTTTGCAATATCAATAAAAAAAGGAAACTTCTCATATACTTTTTAATGGGGTATTATTTGTAAGTAGAGAAAAAGAAATGCTTCTGCTGAGTTACGAATGCCAGCTATCTGCTCAATTGGTGGACCTTTTTGGCTGCCAGACGTGACTTTAACTCAACTGCTTCATATTTCTTTGCTGACTCAGTTCTGGAGCATGCCAAATCTCAGTAACAGGCAGCCAAATAATTTATCTGATTTTTCCATTCTTTTCATATTTAGAAAAAAAAAATCCTCCTGTCTATATAGTGGCAATCTGCTTAAAAATTGGAAACAATGAATTTAGATAGATGTTTTTTGGTCATAACTGAAAAAGAACAATAAATAATCACATGGAGCTATTGCTTTGTAAAATTGATGCAACTATACACATTTAAAATTGTACACAACTTTTATATGGTAAATCATTTAGCAAGTTCTTTCATTTACTGCATCCAGCCTCCTACCCAAGTCTCTCCTTGTTCCCAGATAAGCTTTCAAGAATAATAAATACCTCCTTAAGGGGATATGCTTTAAAGCAAATAACCACTGCCAAATAATTTATCATATGTAACCACTGGTCTCCAACCTTAATTACTAGCATTTCATTCTGCTGCTTGTTTAACAGAAGTCAAACCTAACGCCTATTCTCTGTATAGTTTTTTTTTTTTCAAGAGCTTCTTTTCATCATGTATTCAGAGTTTGAACCAGGCTGTTCCTCTTTTGTGAAGAAAAGCATTTCTATGGGACTTTGCCTATGGGACCCTGTAGCAGAGAGAATCCTATTTAATTCTTGGCATGAATCATGTAAAAGAAGTCCTTGTTTGATTCAGGTTCAATAGACAATAGTTGGTAGTTATTTGCATAGGGTAAGCTCTATGCTTAACTTCTGGGTAGTTTGGGTTTTGCACCATCTTTTTCTTGCACCATTTATTGCACCATCTTGTTTATTTCTTTAATTTATTTAATGCAGCAAGATCTGGATGCTGTTTTTCCGGGAACTGAAACAGTTAGAATGAATAGTCTGTCTCTTTGTGGTTTCATTGAACTTTTTTTCAAGGTCATAACAATTTACTAGGGCATGACTGACTGTAAGGAACAAGTTACCAAGAATTCATTCCACTTTTCAAATGGTTTGGCCCTAAAAAAGGGGGAGGAAAAGAACAATGCATTGTCACCGTGTTAATGGGAATCTAGTTTATTTCACTAAGGTTACTGAATTTTGCTCTCATCAAACAGATGCAACTCATCTGATAGAGTGGACTTGCATCAGTGAGTGCCTTCCAGCTTTTGCTGTTTATTAGGAAGGAAGTTTTAAATAGAGCTGATAGTTTGGAAATTTATTTTAAATCCGCTTTGATTATACGAACTATGAGATTTGCTTTACTTGAAGTTTACTCTCTTAAAGTCAAACACCCTTTTAGAGTCAGGGAATATAAAATGAACAAGTATGGTTCTGAGTATTTTCATTGCACTGATGGGTTTAGCTAGTGTTAACAGCTAAGATGCTGAGAGCTGGACTCTATAATGATCTGAGCAATATACGTGGCTGAAGTTTGATACAGTACCCAGGGTCATAGCTATATAGGATCTGGGAAGACTCTGACTGCCAGCTCATCCAGCTGAGAAGTAATAGGAAAGACCATTCTGCATTTCCTTGGCTTCTTGTATCTTGACTTGATGTACGTGAGACAGAACGGTGTTCAGAGAGACACTGATTGACCTCAGCTACTGCCCATGAGTACACAAATGCAGAACAAGATCCACAGCATCAAGAGTTATCTCTAAGCTTCGAAGTCTCCTGGGGCTTCTGTTCTGCTACCGCTGCTTCAGTGATCTAAACGTGCAGTCTAGCTTGTGTAATTGAAAGTTTGTTCTGTTCAGGATCACTAAAGGACTGTTGATTACCTGTGTGCTACTCGATACAGACCTGGGCTCCACAATTCCCTGGGCAGTATACCTGTGCAGGTGTTTTGCACCTATTTCACAGTCCATATGTGAGTTCAGATTTTCATAAGTGCAAGGACTCAACTTCCAGGATCCCACTATTTTCATTTCTTAAATGGACTAGGCAGAAAGCTTCTCTGTAATGTAGAGATGGCAGTGTAGCCCATGTTCTCAGCAGATTGCACCAGGAATAGAGAGGCTTGAAATGTTGCCTGGTCTCTCGCTATGGTGGAGCTGTGGAGGAGGAGCACACCTCTTGGATTTTCCTCTGAAGCAGCAAGATCTATAATCAGATAATGAAATGTTTTTGTAAATCAAGACTAGTGTATTTCACTCAAAGTATATTATAAGAGGAAGCGATTTGAAAACTAGTTACGCCATAATGAACATGCTTTATGTTCAAAGTAGAAAGGGTAGGGCTGCATTTCAATGAGCACTGAAGTTAGGTTAATGGATTGCTTCTCCAGAAGTAGATATTTCAGAAAAATAAACCAGTAGTTTTGTTACTTTTTAAGGAAAACCATTTTGGCAATACTTTTTTTGTTTGTTTGTTTTGTTTGTTTGTTTTTCGTATAAATATAGAAAAAGGCAGTGCAAAGGAATATATTAGAATTGAAGCAGTAGCATGTTTTAGTACCTACAGATGTATGAATTAATTTTAATTTGTTTCTCTTGCTTAAGTAGCTTGAGGATATATCAGAAGCAGTTATTCCATATCTCCTTGTCTGTTCTCCATATTTCCTTGTCTGTTCTCACCAACAAATCCTATAACAACTGTAGGTTCCTGCAACTATAATGATTAAATACATTTACTGGCTGCGCTCACAAAGAATTTAAATAAGTCCAGTATCTGTCTTTTCTTTATCAGAATTCACATACTGCAGATAATAATTTCAGAAAATAAATCACTATGTTCCCAAGTAAAAGATTAAAAATGTGTAAAAAAGTTTATTAAAATAGTCCACAAAACTGCAAGAAAAGTATGAATTGCATTTTGATTTGTTTTGTTTTCTTAGACTGTAGGGAAGACATTATCCACAAAATCATAAGAAATAGAAGAAATAGAGCCAATATAACCTAGATTTATTCCTAGCAGAAAACTATGTTAGGAAATTACAAGATAATCAAATCTCCACTATAAACAAATAGGAACATTCTATGCACATTTTTCTAAAGAACCAAGGGGCAATATCGACAGCATAAGGTTTTACTGGGAAAATGAAAGCAAACCTCTGGAGGACTAGTAGAATTCAATGCTAACTGCTATGAACAGTGAAAGTTTTCCTTAGAGAGAAAAAAACAGTGAAGAATTATGATTAGCTGTTTCCAAATGTGAATACGAAAAAAATAAACACAGAATGCAGAAGGATGTAGTGTGGTAGTAGAAGGTTGTCTCAGATTTCTTGAATGACTTACTGTCTGATTTTCAAAAACTGAGAGAAATTAGTAGAGAATTGGTATTCAATATTGCCTACCTTTGTTTACTGCTTATTTTTATAGCTACTTCCTCTACTTCCTTAAGTAGAGGAATTTATACCCTTCTAGCATTTATAGATTTAGGTTTTTCCATTCCCATTATTCATTCTTTAGAGACTCTGAAAATCCAAGAGGCATTGTGGGCAGTCGTGTAGTCTGAGCATTGTATTAGGCACAGTCACATAAAATGTTTTTTGGAGTAGTACCTGAAACTTGCACCTTCTTGGACTATGGACAGAGCTTTTTTGTCTCCTGTCTGCAAAATAAATGTATTTATACCATACAGGTGCCTAACATGGGCATTGCAGCTGTTGTCCCTTGACTGTACAGGGAGCCAGTGTCTGGCAACCTTGACTATTTATTGGACAGCATGAATTGCACATTGCTCTGTTGAACTTCAGTGCCGAAAGTAAAGCTGTAGGTAAAATACAGCCTTCCATTATTTCAAGGGTGCCCTCTCTCCCAGCGTACCAGGACTGCAGTTCAGATAGCTCCTTCTGATAGTGGAGTCAGTAATCAGCATCTGCAGCAAAGGAGGGAGCATTTATGGTCGATGACCCCGTTGTTAACTGATCCAAGATCAAGTCTGCTGACCTTCAGGCATACTCAGAACTTGTCCACTTATTTTGACTTTCACTCTACAGTGGCTGTGGCAAAATTTTGCTGGAGGCAAATTTTGAGGAAAATTTCTTAGAGCTGACGTTTATTGACATTTTCTGTGAAATACCACACAAACAAGGTTTGATAGATACATTTTTATAGATCTTGAATTAAAACAAAATCCCACACTTAAAACCACAGTATGATATTTGTTATCCTATCCTACTAAGCAGAGTCACATATATTAATTACATACACTTGGATTTGGAGTTATGGGCCCAATGTTCTGTCAAGAGTCCCGCCACGTTAACTGGTATTCAATCACATGTGCAGACAGGGTGCTGAGAGATGAGTTGTTCTCTACTCACTTGTTATTATAGCAAAACCTTCAGTGAGCCATGTTGTGCTCTCTCTGAAGTCCATGGGAGTTGTGTGGAACATGTGGAATAGTATTTAATCTTAAAATATATATATATAAAATACTTGGTAATGAAAATGGCATGTAAGCTCATATGGTGGTAAGTTGGTACCAATGGTATGTAAATTAATCCAAATGTTTATGTTGCATGAGCTGTATTATGCAATATTTATTTTCAGTACATCTTTAAATTTTGTTGTTTTTGTTGTTGTTGTTGTTTTTTCCAATTTAATTTTTAATGGGAACATTACATAAACATAAGCAAAATGTTTTTTTTTTTAATGATTTGCATTCAGTTTAGAGGACTACGAGTGCTGCTAACCGTCAACTGCATATTTATGTATAGAAGTAGTCTAATAAGAAAACTACCTATCTGTCTCTGTGGGAAGCAAGACCTTTTGCCATTATAAGCTAATACTTTTACACATTTAATAATCACATGATGCCTTCTGTAAAATGCTAAAAATTCCTTTTTTTGTTACCTCACCAATGGTAAGATAACATAACACACAGAGACATTTTGTACATTTTTTTTCTTCTGAATTTTAAAGCTGTCCATTTCTATATTATATCTGTCCAAGAACCTCTAAAATTATGGAGTTTAATTTTATACATTGGATATATGTTATACTTTTCATACCACTGTAGGAATCTTAATTTTCCTACTAATAAGTGTTGAATGGTCTAAACAGGCATTCACACCAGCTACTTCACGCAGTACAGAGCACGTTGAGGAGAGCAGTCAAGCCTGTGTATATTAGACATATCGCCAGACAGTGATTCAGGTCATCTGCAGCTAAAAATATAAAGCGTGAATCTCTTGCTGGAGGTCTTAAAAATATTCAGTCCTAAGCTGTAAATTAGTTTTTTTCCAAAGGGCCTTTTCCATCACCAGTATTCAGTTCACAGTTCAGAAAGGAATTGCCTTTACATACAAGTACAGGTAGCAACACTGAAAAGCAGCAGCAGATGTATGAATGGCTAAAGCCAATCCCCCTGGCTCATGTGGGACTGAAGATACTTGCTCTGTTATCAAACATGAAATCTTCATCTCAGTCATATAAGGAAATCAAAAGGCATTTGAATGCCATGTGAAGACTACTTCAGATGCTTAACTTCTATCAAAATGCCTAATATTAAGACACATTTTATCTTTTTCTGTTGTGTTACTGGTTTGGCCATGCTTGCAAGATCATCCAAAAACAGATAATCTATAACTTGATTATTAAATCAGACCTCAACCTAAAGTTAATGGCAAAATTCTAATGAACATATATAAGAGGACGTCGTTCTTTAAAGATTGTGTAAGCTGGTATTAAAAGACATTGATCTCAGTAGAGAACCTTCTTGGACCTTGCTCTTTAGAAAATGCTAAAGCCTTTGAAATCTCAGCCATTTTCTTTTCACTTCCTCAATGTTCCATTTTATTTTATTTTATTTTATTTTATTTTATTTTATTTTATTTTATTTTATTTTATTATCTTCTCTCCTATATTTAAAAAGATCATGACACAATAATCTATCATGCCTAAATTTGCCTACTGGTTTGTGAAAATCCAAATATGTTAAATCTGCTGGCTCCCTTTTCTATCTATACCAACAGTTATTTCATTAAGTACTATGATTTGTCTGAGACGATTTACCTTTCACAAAACCACGATGACTCATGCTTATTAAATTGTTCTCTTCCAAACCGAACGAATATTTAAGATAGCCAAAAATAGCATCTCAAAAGTTCTGCTGATATTGGCTCAGGCTTTGACACACTTAAACAGACTGCAAAGTATCTGCTTTCACTAATTTCCAGATGGGATTTCTTTTTCAGAATAAGCTATTATTAAGCTTGCCTAAAGGTGGCAGAAACTGTCTAATGGCTATTTTTCTTAAGATTTAGTATGGTGTTAATCACTACAACTTCTGAAAATGATCTATTTATGATCTTGGTAACTTTTTCTTCTTTTCAGCTAGTAAGACATTTGCAAGTGCTTATTCATGGTATTTTGAAGTTCTAGATATCTGAGATGTATTATTTTTTTGTTCACAAAGAAAAGGCATTAGAGATACTTTTCTACTTAACTATGGAAGTGAGAGAGCAGCTTTAAAGCCCAGGGAAGACTAGCTGTAATAAACTATTTGAAACACTTTGAAGAGTATTTATTTTACCATCTCCCTTGATGAGTAGAAAATGCACTTGCTTTTAAAACTACATTACTATCCTAAGCAGTCCTCTTTTTTAAAGCTGCTGTTCCTTTGTATTTTTTTTTATTATTATTTTGCTTGTCACACACATTTCGTATGTGTTTTCCCAGTTAGTAAAAGGTTAGTAATGCTTGTGGAATCAGTGCAAGACTTATCACAGTTGTTGTTTAGGCCTTTTTATACAGTGTTTGCTTCTTCCCCTTTTGTATTTAATAAGTTAAGGACTCCTATTTAGTGCAGGCAATTTTATGTAAGCTGTACAAGAATAAGAAGACAAAGCTAGAGTGGAAAGTGAGCCAGCATATGCTAGTCTCCAAGACAATGAAAATTAATGGCTTATGAAAGAGAGAAGTAATGTCAGAAGAATGAATCAGAGAATCAAGAGAACAAAAACAAAGACCAGGAAGGCAAGGAGACCACAGTACAAATGAAATCTTAATGTTATGAATTAATTTTTGTTTGTCCCTACATGCTGTACTGTTCTAATGATGAATTTGCCAAAAATCTGGAGTTGTCTCCAAGACCCTGATAAGCATCTCTAATTTGTGCACTGAAACGTAAAAGAGCCAGTCACTGGCACATACAAAGACTGGAGGCTTCCACTTGAAGTGAATTTCTCATATTTATGAATACATCTTCTAAAAAACAAAATTCACTCCATTAATTTTCTTGTCAACATCACTCAGTAATTCATTGAATTTAACTAGGAAACCCAACAGCATCTCCCATTTCCTCCTTCCCCAGCATTCTCAGGGCATTTTTTCCTGTGCAAATCATTACTATAGAAACAATCTTTCCTAAGGTATTTCAGTTTCAGAAAGCAATGCTATATTAAAGCCATTCTGCTTATAGAACATTTTGTTTCTTATTGAGAATGTCTCATGAAATACTCCATGACAATAAATGTCTTCAAGAAACAGTTTCCCCAAATACAAATGAAATGAGCATTTACTGCTGTGGCAGTATTATCACAGTTCCATAACACTCAAGAAGGTCATGTAAACTTTCATATTACCCATTTCATGTTACATCTAGCTCTATAAGTATGTGCACGTAAATTTGATATGGTGTAGAAATACAGGCTTGGGAAGATTCGTGTTGTATAATTGCTTTCAGAGTGATCAAGCACCATCTTAAAAAGAGGCAGAGGTTTTACCTGAGTTCCCGCAGTACCTAGTTGTTAGAAAACTTCCTTAGAATTAGAAATCCGGTTTACACTCTGATTTTATCCAGGGTTAGATTTCTTGCTCTTAGGCAAGTTCAGTCCTACAGTTTAAGAAATTCTCTTCTCACCCTGGTAAATAAACTTACAGTGAAGTTACAGACAGCAACAAGATCCACATGTCGTTGGCTAACTGATGCATGCTGCACCTTCTCCTCTTTCTTCATAAGAAGAGATCTCCTTTCACAGGGCATTTTCAAATTTTACTGACTTCCTAGAGCCTCTTAATCCTCCTCTCTCTTTTGTTCCTCACTGATACCTCTACATTCCTGCCTGTCATCCCCCTTCAACATATCTCTACCTCCCTTACCTGGTCCCTCTTCTGTCACACCAACACTTTCAATAGCTATCCGCACATTCACTTTCTTCCCCACCTGCCATCAAAATATTAGTCTCCAAGCAGCATCAGGAAGCCTGTTCCTCAGCTTAACTAAAGGTCACCCTTGAACTTCACAGGAAATATCTGTATTTGGGACCTCGGGACACGAGCTGTGCTTGGAACACTGAGAGGATTTTTTGAAATGATTCGTTGCGTTAATTCTACTTGTGTTAAGACTTCCAAAGTGTCTGCCAGAATCAGTAGAAAACACCCCCCTTTCTCCCCCCCAAAAAAAAAGAAAAAAGAAGAAAAAAAAAAAAAACAATATTGCTTTTCATTAGATGTAACAAGCTTAAGATAAAGCGTGTGGAACAGAAAAAAAATAACCAAACGCATATTTTTTGCTATTTGAAAATAAATTTTAAAGAACAAGTAATTGCTGTGATTCTGTTTTCATGAGCTAAACTTAGTTTTGCACCAGTGGCTCACAAACCTCTCTGCCAAGTAAGATGTTCTGAGAATTAAGGAGGAAGGAAAGAAGTCTGTGGTTTGGGAGGAGAGGCAAATCCATTCTCTCTCGGAGGCATCTGAGAAATAAAAGATCCACCATCTTCTGTTCAAAACAACTCTCCAGCTGGATCAGTTCTAAGTGTCACACATTCCAAACGTGTGTCATGTATTTGGAGAGAAGTGCTTTCATGTCTTGAGTCCTCCTGAATCATCTCTCCCAGTAGTGCATCCACGACTGCCTTCCCTGCCCCAGCAGGCTGAAAGCAGCCCAGCCTGGGTTTGCGTTGCCCCAGCCGACTGATGACAACTGTGCAGCGAGGGGAAACTCTGCCTGCAACAGAGACCTCAGCAGAAAATCCTGTCCAGCACGAAGCATCACAAACAGCAAATTAAGAGACGCTTACAGATACAGTATTTGAGAGCCAGAGAGAGGAAATTGTAATAATCGCTCGTGTTTGAGTAATAGTTTGTTCTGTGAAAAAGCTCCGCATGAATATGGTATATAACTATGTTGCAGCAGGCCTGTCATTTGCTAAGTGGGAAGGAAAGAGTTTATCCTCTCGTTTGAGTTTCTCCTTGTAAATTCATGACAATAACGAACAACAGATCACAGTGCAATAATCAGCTTCCAGTGCCCCCACCCTCCACTGGATTTTAAACAGGAGATTCCCCAGAGCATCATGCAGTTTGGTCAGCCTGCACGCGAAGCAAACGCTGCTGTGCAGGTACGGACATGGTTTATAAGATGCTGATGTTCCACTGGGCATGGCAGTCCTTGGAAAGAAGGGGTCTTGCACAGGTAGGGGAAAACTCAGGACAACCCAATATACCCATGTGGGAACTGATCACCTGCTCACAAGTGGAAGGTAAGTGGAGTGGTTTTCAGTGAAGTACAAGCAGCTGCCACGGTCCTGCACTTCAGGCAGAGAACTAGAGATGGCAGCTCAGGAAGTCTGCCTCCACTGGTGCAAAGTCTCGTTTGCTTTCATCTTTCACGTAGATTTTATAAGATAAGATAAATTGAAGGAAAAATGCAGCAATTGGAAGCTCCAGAAATAGTTTATATTAAAAAAGCTCTTTCCTATTATGTGAGCAAAGCTTGTGCTAGATTTCAATTAATGAAGAGTACATGAGCTGTCTGTGACAGGTCCAACATTCTCATCTGGAAAACTTTTAGATTTTATTCCTTTATTTGGCTTGAAACCGTCCTTTTTTTTTTTTTTTTTTTTTTTCTTTTGTTAAATCTTTAACTGAGGTCTGGACCACAGCATAAGTAAAAGGCAACATGCTGGCTAGAGGCCATCATTTTACATTTTAGAAGAAGGATTTGGAGTGAAAACAGATGAAAGCTATGGGGGCCCTGGTCAGATGGCAGTCAAAAGATCTGCAGGAGCCAGAAGGAACAGAGTCCAACATATTTGAATCCTGGCTCAGAAGAAATCAATGATCAGCTGAAACTGCGGATGATGCAAGGAAAAAGAAAAAGAAAAGAAAGAAAAAAAAAACATTCCTTGAGGTATTGCTTCAGCACTTTGTATAGTGAATAATGGAAAAATACCAGCGAGAGGAGATTTTCATAATTCTGGTGTCAAGAAATTCTGTGAAGTGTTCGCATTAACCACTGTCACTCCAGTGATATTTCTATAATGAACAGGAGTCACAGAGGTGCAGGAAGCAAGTGATGGCTCAGAACAAACAAGACCTGGGAAACTAGAAAAGAACAGACGTGTAACTAAAGAGTTGTATAGAAATCTAGTCTTTGTTCAGCACAAAGTGGGAATTAAAGACGCATTTGAGGGAGGAGCAGATTGTCATACACTGGACGAAGTAAGCCATCAAAAAGGAAGAATTTGAGGAGGGCCCTGTTAGAGAAGGTACCAGTGGAGGTCATGGTTTTCCTGGAAGCTTGTAAGTCAGTTAACATACAGCAAGTCCAAACTTGTGTTCTGAAGCTTCCCATGCACATGTTTAGGAAAGTCGTAGAGGTCACAAATCACAAAGGAACATTTTATCTTCACTGCAAAATCTTTAAGAGGTGCAGCCAACCAGTACAGGAAACACTCGCAAGGAACAGCGAAATGCTGGAAGAGTATCTGGAAAGAGACAAAACCCAAACTAACAGCTTTCGTGGTCTGAAATTATGCAGATTAACAGTTCTGACCATTTTGATTAGAATGGTCTAAGTGAGGGAAAAAAAATTTACAATAAATGTTTTACTTCTTTTCTTTTAAAACTAAAAACTCAAGTGATCATGAGACATGTCAAACATGGCACTGGTTCTCAGGTGGATTAGCTGATGGTCCTGCTTGGAGAATCCTTCATTCATAATGGTACCTAAACATCACATTGTATGTTAACTGTATTGCTGTAAATATCTGTATTGCTGTTTTTACTGGCTGTGCCATTTCAGTCAAATCCTGTTTGCTTTGTCATCCACATGTGGTCAGTGGAAGTAGGATATCCTCTTCATGCTCTGGGGCACAGTTTTGCTTTCCTCGCTTAGTACTCTTTTCCGTGTCAATTTGTATGACCGTGAAAAGCAGATCTGAGCCTCACCAACAATTTTGTGCTCCTCAAAAACACCATGCAATGGACATGACCCAGGAAAATAATCTCTAACTTAGCTTTAACTGCAGTGCTTAAAAATTACTCTGAGTTACTTTAAAAAAAAAAAAAAAAAAGGGACTTTGTATCACCTAACTATAACCACATACAAAATGAAGTCTGAAATGTTGTAAACAAGTCATCTGGGCTTCTCATGTGGTCGCTGAGGTGGTGGTGAGAGGAGAAAAGGCTGTGCATCCTTCACATCTCTCAGGATGGGCTGAGTTCCCTGCTAGAAATACCTTACTCCACTGACTTTACATGAGGACCTGGTTCTTCAGGTGTTTCAGTTTTCCTTGATTTGCAGAACTTAGGTATCAGCAAGAGGTGCACATGGGAGATTTGTGTTCAACAACTAGCCTGTACCATTAAGTAAAATGCTTTAAAATAAAAAGTGTCTAACCTCCCCGCAATCCTTCATGCTCCTATTGACACCCAATGCATCATACAAATGATTTATTTTTGAAATGCTGAATCTCCTGCTATGATGTAAACATCTTCTATAAGCTCACCAGGGGGACAAAGAACAGGGGGGTTGAAGGAAGTTAGAGCTGAACATTCATTGTTTCAGAAATTCATCACTAACTAAAAAAAAAAAAAAAATTAAATAGTTTTCCACATGTGCTATTGTTAAACTTTCTGCATGTCACACAGGAAGACGTCTTGTGTTGCTGCACCAGGCCCTTGAAAGGAAATGGAGTAGTTCAGCCAGTCACTTTTCTTTATTCAGTTTCCATCATTGTGTCAAGGTTAAAGTTTGTTTTCCTTAAGGATTCTGAGGATACTGGCTGTAAACAAGCACCCACTAACACTGATAGCCTTAAAAAAAAATGTTTTTTCTTTTCTTCTAAAAGTTAAAGCGTCTGTTAGTTTTAAGACTGAAGTTATAATGCACACTTCAGTCTAGTAGCACTTAGCATTGAATTTAAAGGACATTTCCTTCATTAAAAAGTTTTCCCACAAAGAGAAAAACCATAATTGAAGTCTCTGTAGAGGCATTTTACTACATTTTTCTGGTACTTGCATCTGCCATACCCCCCTACACACACACACATGCACAACAAATGCTCCCCCCACATTACATGGCTCCATTTATCTTGTCTCCATAAAGAGGAACTAAATAATCCTTATTTGTAGAAACAACGTTTGCTAGCAGAAATAAATTAGAAAATTACGAAATACACATTCACAAATATGTAATCATTGGCTAAAATTTTTGGAAGTACAAAAACAAATACTGACTGCAGTATGTTTAGCTTGACATATTTATAACACCAGCACATTTTATAATTAGAAACAAAATAATTTATATTATCCTAATGCATCTGTATTTAAGAATTACAAAATGGTGAATAACTGTTAATCTTTCTTTCTTTCAGTAACATTTTCCTTGTATGGAGGTTGTTTTACAAAGCTAAAACTAGTACACAGAATTTCTCTCTCCCTCATTCTCCACCATCATGGGTAGAATCGTCCCAGAAAAAAATAAAAAATCATGAATATTACATTCTGAAGATCATTGATTGTTAAACTGTATTACATTCTTTTCTATCATCTTCTTGCACTGAACACTTTGAAGACACAAATTGTTATTGCTAGCATTATTGCACCATCTCATGTTGTTTCCAGTGCCTCATAAATTCTGTATATCATCATATCCAGTTCCTATCACTTTTGTCTCATTATCACTGTAAAAGCTGAGAATATAGCTTACTATTTTGGACTTCATTTTCTTCTTTTTTCTTCCTCAGTAATTATTTCCACTACCTGAAACACATGTCGGATGAACGACTGATTATTAAATAGCACATAGTCTTTACAGATACAGCCCAGCCCGGCTTGGGCTGCCCTCGTACAGAGGTACAGCATTCGGATTTTGTGCCACGCTTAGATTCAAGGATCTTTTCCTAAGCCATCTCTGCTAGTCTCGGCTGTTGCAAGGAAAAACCTGGGGACAGTAAACAAAATGTCCACAGAGAGTGCTGAAGAAAAGATCAGGAGACCAAAGACAGCACTGTAAATAATTCTCACTGTTAACTATTTCAGTGCTAATGAAAAAGGCAGTGGTCAGGAACATAATGTGAACATCTGCCCATGGCTGAGAGCTTTTCCTTGTAGTTTGGGAGCTCAAATGGACAGGGCTTGGAGTTTCACCTTCTTTTCCCCCCCAACCCAGGTTAAATATTGACTGAGCTGAGCTTAAAGCTGCTTACCATTTGAGAGCCAAGGGCATTATTAATGCAACAGCTCGCGGGGTCCAAAATGTGCTAAGCACTTTACAGAGATGTAGGGCAAGCCAGGCCTCAGTCCTACAAAGCTGATATGTCAGTGCCAACTTGAGCGAGGAAAAACAAATCTGCAGCTCTTCCCTCTCCCTCCTTCCCTCCAGAACCCATTTCCATGGGCTGCATTTCCTCTCCGGGCTCTTGGAGAACCAGAACACCCATCCACCACCAAGAGCTTGAGGGCACTACAATTCCCCTCAGCATCTGAGTCTTGAACGTGCTTTCCCAAACACAGGCAGCAGTTTTGCAAAAGGAATGGGGATTAGTAGCACCCTGTGGGGCTGGTCACCTGTGGTGAGTATAAAACCACTTCAGCCATATCAAGGACCAAACATGTTTCTGCAACCAGCTCTTTCAGGGTCTTGCAACAGCCTCTTCTGGTAAAGACTGCTGCACATTTTGTCAAGGGGGGGTAGGGAGATGGCCACCTTCATCTTTTACAAATGCATCATTAAAATTTCTGTTTTAAAAGAAGAAATATTGCAGTAATACAAATGCTATTTTAAAAAGCAGCTTGGTGTAGTCTAGTTCCAACTTGTCTGTGAGACACTGGAAAAATCATAGGATTTTCAGAAAACAGGTTTTCCCCTCTCACATTTTCTGTCTCTTTCAATCAATTCAGTGGAAATGACGGCTCAGGGTGAACCAGCAAAAAGTTATTCAGCCTAGATCAGAGGTTAACTTTTCAGCTCCTCTCTCTAATCATAAATAAAGTTTGGAAAACATGTTTTGGAAATAGTATTTTGTGAAGTGAACTTCAAGACGGCCTTCTAGGGTAGTCAGAATTACAAGAACCATCGTGTCATGCGTTGTGTAGGAGAGGAGAGAGCTCATGGATAAGGGATTTGAGGAAGCTTATCAGGACTGCTCTTGTTGCATTGTATTTTGCTGCAGCTGAATTCCTGCTCAGTAGCAGTTTACCAGTTGGGTCCTTCACAAATTGAATCTACGTTTTTCTCTGTAAGGGAGAGGAAAGGGGTAAAAATAATAAATCAAAACTAATGAGGTATTCTTTATACTACTGACATTCATTTTTTTTTCGTCCTGCGTCACTGTTACATTTGAAGGAAGAAAACAAGGAGCGATATTGCATGAGGAAAATGAAGACAGACCACCTGCTGAAAAGAAGGGAGGGAGGAAATCAGAAGGGTGAGTTGGCAATTCCTTAAACATGTGCAACACCTGTGATTTTTAAATTTGACAACTGCACTGAGACACAGAGGGGAAGTGATCTGATTGGGAGAGTGCTTGCTCCTTCACAGACTCGCAAGAAAAGTACATCAGTTATTTTGTCCAGGCTGTGTGTAACACATGCGCATCTCAACACAGGCGCAGACTGGCAGCAACAGGAGGGAGGAAGGCTCTCACCTGTTTTCCTCCCTTGCTTGTTCTGCCTTCCCCGCAGGGAGAAAATTGACACAACTCTCCCTCTCTCCAAGAGGAACTGTTAGCTCAATATCTAGTCAATTAAAATACTTTCCATATCCTTCTCTAGATGCATCCAAAAAAAACTAAGCTATTTTTTTCTAGGTATTAAAATCATATTACCCTGTTTCCTTTTAATCCTTTCCTTTGTTGCTACGTGATGGTTTTCTCTGTCTCCTTTCCCAACCCCTTCCCTATTCCATTCCCCCCAGGATAACAGAGTGACCAGACTGAACAAACGCTGAAACAGACAATACACAGATTGCTTTCAAATGCACCAAAACAACAACAACAGCAAAAAAAAAAAAAAAAAAAGAGAGAGAGAGAAAAGAGAGAAAAATTGTTAGGTTTCTTTTCCTCCTCTTTAATTGTAGGTGTTACTATAACAATATAGGTAAAATATTTTCAGATGGAGGTGTGATTTTTAAATTGATAATGTCTGTAAGTTCAGACAGTGGTTGAGAAGTTGGAACTCATCAGCTTCTGTGTGCTGGAGCACTAGTGCATTGGGCAGAATGAAAAGTGCAAGGAAGCTGCTGTGAGCTGTGCTCACCCATATCACACGTGATTAAGATCACAGATTGCCTTCTTGTAGTTCTGAAGGACGATAGATCTAGAATCTGTCACTAGACTGTACTGAACCTAGTGGGACTTGTTGCACTCATTTTCTCTCTCCAATTTTCTTGTATACTATGGTCTTGTTAGGGTTGGTTTTCTGCTGCTACACTTAACTGCTTATTTGTCTGAGGGTGGTTCTTCAGATATGGAAACTTTAATAAAGTGTATGTCAAAACCATAACATTTTTTGGCGAGTAAACATTTGCAAGAGTACAGACAGACATTGAATACAATGTGTAGCATTCCACACTTAGCAATTTTGCCTTTGATGCAGACAGATAAAGTAGCTAGACAGCCTTCCCCTTACTTCAGAGATGGCGCATACTAACATCTCTGGCTTTAGTCGGGGACGCAGAACCCTAATTCCCCATGAAACTCCAACATTCCAAAGACATCTACGGAAAACTTACAGTCAGGCCCTCTCTTCTACATGACCAAGTGTATAAATACATTTCCTCAAGGCCAGAAAGGTTCCATTATCTCCTATTTTAGGGTATTTGAATGCCGTTCCTGTGCACCTATCTCAACAATTAGCTGATGCTCTGCAAAAGGCATTGCTTTCTTGGCCTCAGATGTGTCTCTCTGTGTGCAGCAGAGGACATTGGCATACATAAGACATAAGAACTGAAACATCAACCTGTATTTTTGATGAGGCAGTGCAGGAGGTTTGGATTTGGGTCTAAGTCCAAGAACAAATGGAATTTATAAGTAGTTTGGGTGAAAGAAAAGCCTTTTCCTTGCAGTTATTTTCTTTCAGGACTCAAAGGATCTCTTTATGGAACCATCAAAATTTCCTCCCTTATATGACAGAGTAGGACTAGAAGCAGAACCTCGGTTGACAGACTTCCTGATCTGACTTCCACAAATACGAACAATATGTATCTCCCCCTTTATATTTGGAGGATCCTGTAACTGGGTTGTGAAGACAATGTGTCTTGCCCTGGTATCTTGCAGACTTTCCAGGAGACTCAATCAGTGAAAAAATGCACTCTGACCTAGGACCCCCCTCGTTTTCACTTTCATAAGAATACCTGACTGAGGTTTAAAAAGTGTGCATCCCTTTGTATTAATTTGTTATAAATTACAGGCAGCAGCATGTATTCTTCTTGTAGCCATTATGAATCTCAGCACCTTTTACAAGGATAAGACATAATGCATTATAGTGTAGAAGGGAAGGACAGTAGAAGCCTGTGACAAGAGCCAACCCTTCCATCAAAAAAAAAACTGATTATCAGTCAATTTTATATTTGTGTAACACTCACGACACCAATTAACTACCTTTCTTTCCCTTATTAATAATATCTACAGTGTGTTATGCAGGAAAAATGTCTTAGTCAAAATTAACAAGACACAAAGCACTAGTTGGATAGCAATTAGCAGACAGTGTCATTGCCATATCTTGCTAATAAGATGAAACAGTAGAGAAGGAAATGTATTCTGTGTGTCTAATGGATGCCGTAGATCAAATAACATCTCAGAGATTTCTGAAGTAGTGTAAACAGAACGACTCCCTGTTGAGATAAGTCATCTTGGATCAATGGTGGAACTGGAATAATCGCTGGCACATAACTGATGCGGAGAAGGGAAAAATACGACATACTGAATTTTGTGTTATCAGATGACTGGCCTCATTTGAGTCTGCAAGACTGTTTGACCAACTCTGTACTAGGTAGGAGACAGACGCTAATGGGGATGGTTTGTTTTTGCAGACAGATGTCTATAGTTCCACCCTTTCTCCCTCTTGTTACCCAACCTTAGCCCAAGACCAACATGATTCAAAAGCAGGTTTCACTTATCTAACACCCACATGTGCTGCTTTAGGGGATGGAGGATTAGATAAATGGTTTGGGTTTTGAGGTCATCTCTGTAACAGGATTAAAAATATTAACTGGCTCATAAATTTGTTTTACCAGGGTAGCGTTGCCTGACTGAGCCTGTATCATTTTTATTGCTAGCTACAGTTATGTTTATTGACAGACAAGGATTATAAAATGATGACACAAAGCAGTAGTTATTCTGGGTTCCAGCAGGAACAATAAATTCTCTGCCTCCAGTTCTGGAAATGTTTCAAGGCTTTTTCTTCATGACTAGTTACTCTATAAAGCCACAGTGTTTTCTTGACTAACATTACTCATTTAGTTCACCTGTGTTGCTCTAATCAATAGAACTGAGATGCAGAAGAAAGTTGTATAATATTATATAAATTTCAAAGCCCTAAATAGACTGAGCTGATATAAAATAATAATAATAATAAATAAATAAATAAAACAACTAAGTTGCCAACATCCAGGGCAAAGTTTCAGCTGTCTAGGGATATTTCCAAATGCAAAAAACAAACCACCAAAAAGGCAGATAAGAAAACTGGATAAACATGAGGAGCTTCAGTTGGAGAAAAAGAAACAAAGAACAGCTACTCTTCTAAATACACAACAATATGACTCAAAACCAAACATGCATCAGAAATCTGTTGAACTCCAAGTCTTCAAATGTTAGTTATTTGCTTTAATGGCATTAAGAAGTTGTAGAACATTTTCTGCCCACTGCAACAAATGATACAGAGATGGACTACATCACTTTCAGCTTACTTCAGATGTCAATTTTTTCAAACCTGTTATCATATTTTCCTTTTGCCCTCCTATTATTTGTTTACATCTTTCCCAGAATCTGAAGCCTGAAATTGGAAATAGCATTCTAACTGAGTTATCACTGGCCTCAAGAATACCTAGTTTTATATAGAATCACAGAATGGCTGAGGTTGGAAGGGACCTTTGGAAATTATCTGGCCCAACCCTCCTGCTCAAACAGGACTACTGAGAGCCATCTAGAGCCTCTTAGCCTTTAAAATGAAAATGTATACATCCCAGTGTAAAAATAATGTCTCTTTTTTTTTTTTTTTTTAATAGTGTCACTCTTTTGCCTAACTTCTAACTCCTTTCCTGCTTTATACTGCTTTTTAACCAGTTTTTCCCCATTTCACATACTCAAAGCTCATCTGTAGCAGTTGCATTTGCTTTTATCAAATTTCCACTGGTTGTTTTTGGAGCATCTTTCCAGTTCCTGGAACTCTTTCCAAATTTAAAAGTATTCTCATCATTTCATCATACAGATCATTGATCAGCAGAGGACTGAATAGAACTGGGATCAGAAAAGTCTGATTTTAAATGCCCTCCCAGTTTGACAACAAACTGTTGATAGTTTCTGTTTGATTTTGTTTTCTCAGCCAGCTGTGAGCCTTCTCTGCAGTGATTTAATCATATGCCTTAATTTGCTTATGAGAATGCTGTGTAGGAGACTCAAGAGCCTTACTGAAGTCAAGATATATCATATCTACTGCTTTCCTCTTATTCACTTATCCTGTCAAAGAAAGAAATTAGATTGGTTTGATACAATTTGTCCTTGACAAATTCTCATTCACTAGACTATTATTACCCTCGAGGTGCTTATAAATTGATTGATTGATCCTCCACCATACAGCTCCAGTTCAAAGAAAATCACTTCAACAGCATCTACTCTGATGTGCAGCTAATTGGGCTCAATTCTGTGGTTTCAAATCTACTTCTGCTGGTTTGGTATGGTCTTCCCAAACAGGCCTCCTATCTCTGAGTCTCTTCAGTCCCAAAGCTAACCAGGTTATATGAGCTTTACCCATGGTACCTCAGAGCACCAGACGTATGAACACTATCCATGTTCAGAAAAAGGCTATACACCTTCTAACTGACCTTTTTATCCTGTACAATCAGACACAAAGTCATTACCTGTTGACAAGAGTGATTGACCAGCACTGGGGTGCATGTTGCTGGGGTGCATGAGCAATAATTTCTTGTCCTTTATGCAGAAAGATTCCAACTAAAGAGAATTCAGTAGATGGAACTATTGGTAAGCAATATTTGTAGCTTATGTAAATGAAGCTGCCCAGAACTGGCTCGTCTCCTATTTTTCCTACAAAGGGAGCAGAGAATTTCATTTTTCTAAGCCATTTGACCCTGAGGCTTACATTTGGAATTCCATGCTAATAGACACTACATAATTATTATTTTAATTAGAAAAGCTGCAAAAATATTCTACTGAGTCTCTTAATTCAAATAGTGTATCTGGCACATAGGGCTTAGTCCTACAATAATTTCAGCGCTGAGTTGTACTGAGCACAGTTGGGGTTTTTGCTCAAAACAGGCTCAATATTTTGGCATGACATCCCCACAATGCAGAACTAGTTTACTGAACAGGCATTTGAACCCAAGCAGACCGAGAATAAGTACTCCATTATTAAATACTGCACATACGACTTCTATGAGATATGATTAAAAGATTTTATAAAAAATGTTAACATGCATAAAGACCTAATTTTATAGTTCTTACTGAGGCAAAACTCCTGCTACAAGCAGGGAAGGATAATCCAAGCTCAGTGTGAGGTGCTCTAGCTTCAGTCATTGTCCTGTTCTAATTTTTGTTTGATCTTGGCCCTAAGTTAGTCTTTGCCATTGTAAAAATTATGCACAGAAATTCATCGGGACCGCTTGACCAGTACTATGATTCCTAGAATCACAGTATCTCAGTTTCCTATTTGTGAAATACAAATAAATGATACTTTTCTACATCAGTGTTTCAAGAGCTGGGACATATTTTTAGGGGTTAGAGAAGTTCTAAAATAATAGTCAATCTATTTCAAAGATAATGCAAAACACTGAATAGGTCATTATGGAATAATTTGATTTGAAGAAACATTACCACTGAGCAAAGTGAAGAGATTAATGGTATGATTTCGCTATTTATTTTCTTTTGCTGTTTGCCGCATATAACAGATAACATTTGCAAACAAATAACAAATAACATTTTTGTTTGTTTGTTTTCTAGCATCTACCAGTGCAAATATATCCATTTACTTAATTTCATGAGCAGTTGAATTATTCTGCCTCCTTACATACTTATGTGAAGAAAGATTTACATGTGCCGTCTTCCATTCAAAACTAAGTGCACATTTGTGTTGTGCAAAGGGACACAGCACGGCGCCTGAGGTGGGTTTCATCCCAGGTCATACAGCCACACGTTACTAAAGACAGCCCTGATACTAACTTAAAATGGAAGCTCCAGAAGTCTTGAAACACAGCACTGCACCTGAAGCAGAAAAGGCTCACCTCTCAGCTACTGGACAGGGACCTGGACTGTGAGGGGCTGGGTTGCTTCCTGTTCTTTTTTATGCAGACCTACCCCAAGTATTGTCCCATTACTGTTTGTATGTTCCTGCCACAGGTCTTCCAACAAGATAAAGGAAACTAGGGTTATATAAGCCTGCAAGAGCCAGAAGGGGAAAACAAGAAGATCCTCAAATGTTCCATTAAAAATTCAGAGCTTTATAAAAACAGGGAAATAAGTTCAAAGATGCATTTCAACTTAATCAGCTATTAATTTGAATATGAGACTTGGACCATATCTTAGTTCTTTGCTATTGTTTAATCTACCTAACAAGTAGCGACAATGGGAGCTCTCTAAGTGCAATTGGCTAAGAACATTGTTCCCAGGGCTGTGAGTTCCCCTCCTGACACTGCCAAGGTTATTTGTGAATAAGAATCACGTTTGCTTCTGCTACATCAGAAAACAATTAATCTTCATTGTTTACCAACCAGGAGTAATCAAAAGCAGTAGGGAAATAAACTGTATTTTCAGGTACCTACGAAGATATTACAAAAACAAAGGAAAAAAGGCTTGCTGCATCTGAGGAAAGCTCATAGACTGCCTCTTACAGGAAAATGAAGGTTTAAATATTTTAGGAACAGTTAGATTATTTTTTAATGTTTCAGTAAAGACATATTTGGTGGTATATGGTACCACCAGATATATGACAAAGATATATGATACCATCAGATATGTGACAAAGTGATCCAGAATACATTATCTGCTTTGGAAATAGTTAGGATCAGAGCAGTTATACAAGCGCAGCTTCATTTGCTTAGGTTACATTTCCAAAGTTCATTTTAGTAATACCAATGGTGAAATTTGGCTCCTTTTTACTAGAGTGGAGGAGGAAGGTATTGCTGAGTAACCAGGAATGTACCTGTAAGGTACTCACACACTGCTCATCACTGTAATTACAAGAATAGATAATTACCTAGGTTTGAAAAGAGTGCAGAAATTAAAAGTTGAACTGCCGACTCTATATTAAATTGGGGGCTATAGGGCCCAAGAATTGGGCTCAGAGGCCCACCAAGCCAGGGAGAGATGAAGGAAGGAAGAGCACCAGTCACCTGTCCAGTCCCAAAGACCTACTGGTCTCAGAGGATTATACTGTTCCCTGATTCCTTGATTGCCTTTTGGGTCTCAGTAGAAAATGAGTAAGAGCTGGGCCAAACTTTCTCGCTGAAGAAGACCAGTAGGTTTAGATACTGCTGGCTAGCTTCTGAGTGACTTTAAAAAAATAAAATTAAATTAAAAAAAAAATAAAAATCAGTATTTCAGATTTATGTACCTAAACTCTGCAAATGCAACTGTAGTTTCTGGTGATGGTTCTTGGGTTCACAGGCTTTGCGTCATACTTCCAGACTACACGCCCCTGCACTACAGCAGTCCAGCACAATCCCTTCTGCTGCAACCCGTGTGAGGTTTCTTCTCCCCTGTACTGCACATTGTGTGCCATGGGGACTTTATATCACTCTAACTTGGCCATAACTTCCTTTAGCAGAGAACAATCAGCTACGGACTGGCTTTCCAAACAAAAAAACAAAACAAAACAAATCAAAACCTCACAGACTTGGAAAGGTAAATATATCAATTTTAAGCTGTAAATTCACCATAGCAGAATATCATTTGAAGAAAAAAAAAAAAACCATCATGCTGACAATCAAATCAAAAATGATTCAGTTTTGTAGTAAATACCAGCAGGACAACAGACTGTCTTTCTAAGATTCAAGTCCTAGGCTATTGTTACACACATTGTTAAAACTTCGTTCTGCATGTAAGTTTTTCTACAGAGTTTATCCTGGAGAACCAAAGCCTTGTACAGCCGCCCCCACCCCCCTATGTGATTAGCTGAGAAGCCAGCTGAAAGCTTGGTCTTAGGCTTCTCCTTTTTCATGCGGTATTGCTTTACTAGAGTTTTTTGATGAAATACTGTGTGACAGAGACAGGTTTCAGAACATAAACAGAAATACACTTGTAAAAGTGTTTAAAACCTCAAGCCCATTATTAAACTGCTCACCGGTAGCTGTGGTCTCTGTGGGTGTCGCACCAGCAGCATGGCACAGTGCTCTGTGGGCACAACGCAGGATTTGAAGTGGGGAACGAAGCTGTGAAACATGGGAGAGAAGACGACAGTGATCGTTTCAGAGGAGTGTTAGGGAAAGAGAAGGACACCGCACAGTGTGGAGCCGCGGTCCTTTCCAAAATGGCGGACGGGCAGCGCAGGGCCGCCATGCTGCCCCACTGAGGTGCCCTGGGCTGAGGCGCGGGGCTAGGACGTGGACACTGCATGCTAATAGATATCCAACATACTAATCTTGTCCTAGTAGATCTATCCAGCAGAGTCCAGCAGGAGACAGCGTCTCCCTGTGCCAAAGGGAGCTAACAAAGTGAAAAGCTAAGAAAAGGGGGAAAACTAAGAGAGGCTTTAGAAATAATCAGGTCTGTAGATGAAATCAGCCTGAGGTCCTGTTCTGCTGCCAAAGTGTGTCTCTGCCAGGAAGCTTTGTGCTGTTTACCTTGTGTACTGCACAGCAAAATTTCATCTACGTGACCACTTAAGGAAGTGGAAAAATATTTTTTAGGAAAGATGGTCTTCAAATAAAGTGAAGCAGAACTGCTCAACAGGCTGGGAATGCTTTGGGACAGCCTGTTAGGACAGATGGCTGCTTAACAAGAACGGTCTCTTGACCAGGTTTCTCTGTCTGCATTCCAGGTGCCTGCACGTAAGGAGGCAGATCACATGCACTGTTTAAAATGTGTATCGATTTGCCAGTAGGGAGAGAGAGAAAACTCTTTCTTTGATAAAAAATTTGATTTGATGATCATTTACAGACCACACTGCACTAAGTCTTGACACTGTTTCTTCACCCTAATTACTTTGTGAGCCATCTGGTGCACCTGCTGTTGCAGTGAGGCAGGAATTAACAGTCTTACACCCTCCCTCCCTTTTCTTTTCCTTTTTCTCACACTGAGATGGATCTTTTAAGTGAACATCCACCTGACGTGGCCAGACAGTGCAGATGTAGACGCAGGTGCAAACTCGGTCAACCATGCCTCCAGATGGCTCTTACTTATTAAGACAGCCAAAGCAATAACCACAGACAAAGGGCCTCCAAGAAACAAAACAACACCATCCGACAGTAGGAAAACAGTGGGTTCAGAGATGAAGTTTACAAGGCTCCTGAAGAGGTCGTTGGCTTTGAATCTGCTGTGAAAACAGGACTGGTCAAGCCCCCTTGAAATTTGAATGAAATGACAGATTGATAATTGAGCAATTGGAAAAATGGTTAAAATGCAATAGTCTCTGTGAAGGGCTGATTACATAAGCATAAGTGCCAGTAGCTAGATGCCAAGATGAAAGCCATGTCTTCCTTTTCTCCTGCTGAGTAATATGCTCTGCAACTGAGAAAGCCAAGAGACAAAAGCAATAGGATATTTTATCATCTGCTTTCTTTTAAACATCAGAGGAATCATGCTTCCGATGGCTGAACTCCAAAGAAACAAACAAGCAAGCAAAACGGAGCAGTTGTGCCCTCCCTCAACCTCTTCCCTTAATATCTTTAATTACCAGCCCACAAAGTGTGAAAGTTCAAAGAAATGTGTTTCAGGCTTGGGAAGCTGCCTCACTAAACAAGTTCATTTGGGCAGAAGAAGCTCACAGGAGTCCAGAGGCCACCTCTGCTTCCACAACTGAATGAATTTCTCCTTGTTAACCTGAATGCTCTTTGGGGGAAAGGCATCAGAAAGAAAAAAAAACTTCTTTCCCAGCTAACTATTCCAACATACCTTCTTCAGCACCGTCACAGATCACTCAGGGCTTTTCTGGCCTTGAGGGACAACATAAAAAGCACCCTGCTTTCCAGTGATCATCCCAGCAGCCATGCTGCCTAAATGAGTGCTCTGCTGAGCAGAATTAATTGCTGCTTTCCACCTGCATTTTCTTGAGAGAGGATTTGTGGCCGAGTGCCGGCAGCCACTGTGCTACTCGGGACAGTGGATCCAAGATAACAGCATGCAAAAGCGATGGAAGCTGCGTGTGCGAATCCAAAGGCAGGACTTCCTTGGCCCTGGCATCCTTGTTGTGACAAAAATGCCTTTGGGCTTGGCCAAGGAACAGCATCAGCCCTGCTCTAGGCACTTGGGAAAGTGAGAAGAAAATGCAGGGGCGGGGAACTTTAAAACAGCAAATCTTAGTGAGAGGTGGGGCTGCAATCCAAGCTCCCCACAAGCACTATGAAAACGGTCATTTTAGTCCACAATGACTAGGTGAATGGCCTAGGTATATGTCTCCTCTGACGTGTTCTCTGAATTTTCCTGTCTAGAAGGGTGCTTAAAGCCTGAGGTCTCAGGGCATCAGCCCAAAGTCTCCCATCACTGTGAAAGTGTTGGGATCCCAAAGCTGTCTCAAACTTCCCTTCCAATGTAAGTACCCTCACCAGCACTACAGCTCAAGTGTCTTTGTTCTGTGAAGGGTTTTAATGTGGAGGAGTTGCTGTGAAAGAGCTGATACACCCCAGAGAATCAAACCAACTCCAGATCTCTCATGCGGCCGGGGAAGAATAGATATGTAGTCCAGGGACTAGCATCCTCTGTCCAGCTTGCTTCCTCTCTCAGTGGCATACTCCCATTCTTCTAGAGCAGAAACAGGTACAGTTTTGACTTTCTGTTGCTATTTCCTGCCTTTGTTGCTTAACCACAGCTTCCACTGGAAGTGGAAGTCTGGGACGGGGATAAAAATATTTATTAGAGATACAGGGGAGATACACTGAAGAGCAGCAAAATGCATGGAGTTAGAGAGAGAGATCTCCCTGCATCTCTGGCCCTTGTTCAGGGTGCTTCTCCAAGGCAGCAGACAGGCAGGACCATAGTGGTAAGCCTGGCCCTGTCATATCCCCTGTCCTCCTGATGCTTGGGAGGCCCCCAGCAACCCCAGGCAGCGGATTGGGGTCTGAGGCTGCCTGTGCTTCCCTTCCCTTCCTTCTCCCTCCTCTCCCCTCCTCGCTGCCAGTGGGGTCAGGCCCCAGCACAGAGCAATCACGAGCAAAGAGAAAGGCAAGAGCCAGCCAGGGGAGTTGTGCCGTGACCCTTTGTATGAAGGTGTCTGTCGCTGCCAGGAATACCACTTTGCTGACACAGATGAGAAACCTTGAAAACTATGATTATTTATAGAACTTAGAATGAAGAGCTTTATCCTTGGACTACTGCCTATTGCGAAAGCCCACAACAGTGAGACCTCTCCCTGCCACACAAACTTTAAATGTTACGTGTTAGGCAACAGATGGAAACGGGAGTGCAAGGAGGCAGTAAAACAGCCCTCGCCAGCCTGATAGACAGTGTTCTTAGCAGAGCAAAAGCCTGGCTGTTGCCAAGTTTTTGTAGGTATGTTGAGAAAAAGAGTTTTACTGAGGATAAAGAGGATAATGCAAACAAGAAAAGAACTGTATTCTAGGTTATGAAGTGTTTTTTTTTTGTTTGTTTATACTTTTTTTTTTTCAGAAATTCTTTTCAACACAGCACACAGGCACAGCAAAGCCATTTCAAAGTCCTATATTCTGTGTTGTGAGAACAAACCTTTCCCTAGAAACCCTGTTGTATTTATTGCCCATACAGTTTGCTAACCATATGTAAAGCTAAACCTTTGCTAGTTCTTCCTGGAAACTAAGTCAGCCAAACCACTGAAGAGATATATTTAGGATGGAGGAGCTGTAGGGGACAGCTGGAGCATATCTCATATATTTCTTTACTGTGGCACTATTTAGCCTTGTCACTAGGCCCAAAGTGAAATAGCTGGTACTCATATTTTAATGAATGACAGCCAAGCAAATTCAAGTGATGAAGTTGTGATCAGCTCTGCCACAGTAAAACAGGAATTTGACTAAATCTGTATTTGATTTGGCTTATATATATATGTTCTCATATTAATGACCTCACCCAGAGGCAGCCATAATACTGGAACAATTTGTTTTCCTGAAATCAGGGCTTTCAGTAGGTAGTTTGATTTGGATGTAAAATCCAAGGAAACGCCTGTTTTTTTGATGCTAGACATTCATTGGGCAATTTCTGAATTCACTGGGGGGTAGTTTTCCCCAATACTGGGATTTGCTTGGCAAGACTGTGCTTTGTAGGATAGATTTGTTTTACAACGTTGTCTCTTTTCTGGGCTTGTTGTGATCTACAGTACATGTATATTGGTTCACATTGTGCATTCTGTGTGGCTTGCATTGGCAGCAAAACAAATTTTGTATCACTTATTAGTGATATAAATCAAGTATTTCAGCTCCTGAATAATGGTTGATCTGAGGCCCATAACCAGGAATGAGAAAATCAGGATCCTCCTTTCAGGATGACAAGATGAGTCTGCAGCAACTGCTCTTAGCAAGCTGTCTCTGCCTCCAACTTTTTATTTTTCTCCCTCTCTCTCTCTTTATTTATTTATTTATTTATTTATTTATTTTTCTTAAGCTGAATTTCCATTTGGAAAAGCAAAGTGGCAGACCTAAGTGAGAGCCTCTGTGATACCCTGCAGAACTGCAAGAAGCAGAAGAAAGATTGTACAGCCTGGCTGCAGCAACACAACTGCACAGGAGAGCAGTGTAAGAAATGAGAACTAAAAATTATGCAGAAAATAGTTTTGGTGGCACTGAAGTTCCACTTCCCACAAAGGCAAGGTTCCCAGGGGTTTCAGGTAGCTGGGGGACAAACTCTCCATTGAGGAAGTTTTTAGGGATTGCACTGAAGTCAGCAAGATTACTGCATACAGGAATTTGTCCTTTGGCTCTCTATTCACACTCGATTTTCTGTCTAAACCCATGATTTAATTTGAGTGAATCCTGATTTATACCACTATGAATAAAAGGGAGCTGAGACCATCAGTAGTATAAATAAAGTCTTAGCTCAGTGGAAGTCTTGCTTGTGTGAGAACTGCAGGATCAGACTGTATAGTCCTGGAAGCTCTTTGGCATTTGATGAGCAAGTTACCTTTATTTATAACATGGTACAGCAGGATGTGTCGTTGTGATTGACTTACAACAACTGCAAGGTCAGAAGTTTGATACACTGAGGGAAAAGTGTCCTGGCAATGTGTATCTGTAGATTGTGTTGAATCAGGGATATGTAAAAGGTTAAATAGGGTAAGTCTAGAAGCTTTGGGCTGTTTTGTATCTCAAACTTGCTTTTTAGAAACATCCTTGGAGGATACTAAAGAGCACCTTCTGCAGCAGAATGCTGAATTCACCCTTTTTGCCACATTCTGTGACCTTTTTACCACCTCCTTACTTGTGCTTTGTAAAACAAGAAGCACTAAAACAACCCTGTCATCAAATCCACTGCATCTATTCCTTCATTGATTCTTGAGAGGTGATAACAAGCTCAGCTAGGAACACATTATAATAATTATATAGGTATAATTATCATTTTGGCTTTGGTAGGATTTTTGAAAGATAAACCGTGCAAGCTATTTATAAGCTTGATAAGCAGGAGAACCTAGTGCCCTTTCCTTCTAGTAAATCCCTGGGAAGTCTCATATGCAGAATGAATCATCTAAAAGAGCATCTAATAAAACAACAAGGCTTCCAATCAAGCATAATATTGCAGTAAGTGGGGTGAAATAAATACCTGACCAATGCCAGGAAAGAAAGCATTTTATTTTACACAGAAATACAGACGTTTCAGTAAACACTTAGCATGTGGCAATCTTCCATGGGTAGTCCCATCCACACTAACACTTATCCCAGGACTAATGGCGAGGAGGAAAAGCTATTCCAGAAATACCTTTGTTCTATACCAAGAGGATATATTTTGAAAGAGAGCTCCATTTTACACAGCTGGTTAGTTACATGATATGTATCTACTCATTTGCAAAATTGGATTTCGTAAGCAGAAAGAAATTGAGAAAAATAGCAGAAAAGACATTGAAAAATGGAAACACAATTTCAAGGATGTCAGAGCAGGGGATCTGGGTAGAGTATGAAAGCAGTCCCAAAGACAGGGCTTATGGGGTTCTGATAACTGTTTCCTAGCAACAGGAATACTGTTAAGGGGGATGCTGAAGTCCAGTTTAATACGTTTATCCAATGCTCTAAAGGACAAGTAAGTAACATCACATTCCTCATTTTATATAGGGCTACTCAGTCAGGTTCTGTTGCAGTCTATAGAAGAAGAGAGTTTCTAAATAAATCAGTCCTCCATATATATCTCTTTATAGATATAAATATATTTGTTGGTCCTTTTCCAGCAGAGCATGGGAAAAGTGTTATTTATTGGGATACCTGTTTGGGGTTATTTAATGAGATACAAGCCTACAAAAGAGTTAAACACAATTATGTGAAAAAAATGCAATTCCTTCTGCTTTTATTTCTAGGATATTTAGACTACTAAGCTCACAAAAAAAATCTATTATGGTATTTACAACTGGCTGTCATAAAAGCTAGTTCATGGCACTGCTTTAATATAGTTGTATTAATTATTTTTAGTTTAGTTATGAAATAGCTCTAAGTAAACAACCTCTATGTTATCCTGTTTTATTGTATTTCTCCTGGCAATGCTAATCTACCATTAAAACCATTGCAGGGTTTTTCATGTTGAAGAGGTATTAGTGTATAGCTACAAAAACTATAGACACCACTGTAGTCCATGTTGTACTAGAAATTTATTTTAAAGCTCCGAGTAAACTTTCCACAGCATAACCCTCTGAAGGCGGGGCTAAGCAGATAAACTTTTGGAAAGAAATTTGATAATTTGGTTAAAAATATTGCATAATTCAGTAAACCTCCTTAGAGTCACAGCTTAGCTGCAATATTTATGGATACATTACAGTGACTGAGACTAAAGCCAATATGGAAGCCAAATGCTGGAAAGCAAGGAGAAAATGATTCAAGAGTCGAGCACTAAAACAATGTTAGCTGCTGCGTGTTGTCATGCTTATGGCAGTGCAGTCTTACCCTGAAAAACTTCAAATGTAGATAATTAACGATCCCCATAGTCCCAGTAGCCTCCTAAACCAACCCTCGGGACTACTGTCTAATTTCCATGGCAGATGACCTTTCAAATTGATTCTTCATATTTTTTGCGGGGTGGGACAAAATACAATAACATTTGGCTGCTTGTTTTTTTTTGTGCGTGTTTTGTTTGTTTGCTTTTTTGGTTTACTCTATTCTTTTTTTGGTTCTAGTAAGTACCTGACTTTTTTTTTTTTTTTTTTTTTGCTTTTCCCAGCACTGATTTCAGGAGTCTGATTCTCTTCTTCAGCAACTGGCAGATCCCTAGACCCAGACAACAAACTCTAACCTCCTTTCTTTCTACAGCCTGAAATAAACACAGTGCAAAGAGGCACTAAGAGCCACAGCCATCCTCTTGGAAATTTTTGAGGTAACCCTAGGTAGAGAACTGGTTTGCCATCTCTAATTTGCTGTTTGGAGCACGGCGTTCAGTTAGCCAACAGAGGCAGAAAACTAGACAGCAATGCTTTTAGGCTAAAACTGACAAATTTTCAGGGTTTTCTCATTAAAGCAAGACAACGAGCATTTTTGCTAGCGACCTGCATTCACTCCATTTCCCAGAATATGAATTATTGGCTGAGGGCACCCCCCCTCAGAAGGGGGGTCTCCAGAGGGGCTGGAAGAGTGATGTGCCCCCATCCTGCCCCCGTCCTGCCCCATCTGACAGGAGATGCCAGGAGCAGGCTGCAGACTGCCTGCAGAAATGCCTGCGGGCAGGCTCTCCAGGTGGGCCTGCTGGGGTAATAAGCTGCCTAATGGCATGCTGAGCTGCCGAGCAGCTGGGAGCGCTCGGGCCATCGATTCAGGTGACGCATACCGAAAGCACCCGCGTTTTCACAAGCCATAGACATCCGTCACGTCACTTTCAGGGTTTGCTGTCAGGAGAGGAATGAGGCAAAGCTGGCAGCCATGGTGAGAACATCTTTTCCCACCTGATTTAGCAGGCTGAAAATCCTGCGATCAACCTTGCTTCTGAAAATGTCTCCGTGCTCTCCCTGGATGCTTCTCTGTGGAAGTGTGACTGGAAGCCAGTTTCCATCCTACCCTTAAAGGATGGGACAGGTGCCCGCACACCAAACAGCAGACAGACAGTTTTAGACTACATAATTTCTGAAAGCAAGAGTAATTTTTAGAAATTTATTGCTTTATCTTTAATTCTTCTTGAAGAACTTCCAGTTTTTGCCTGTTTTTGTTGTTGTTGTTGTTGTTAATGTTTTTAAAAGCTGAGGTACAATTAAAATACATACACAGAAAGAAACATTCAAGCCATTAAATCACTTTGCTATGTTGGATTCACCTCCAAACAGCCTTTGTGTATTTCCTCTATAACCTCAATGAACAAAAACCCTACCCAAACACACCTCTATTTGGAGCTTTAGGCACTCGAGGTGTTTACTGAAATTCTTAGGACACTTATAAGAGGGCTGTACCATCACTCACAATTAAAGGAAAACCAGTATCTTTCCATTGTGAAATACATGCGGTACTTGTATACGAGTCTGCAGCTCTTATTGAGGTTTCTTGCTGTTTTCAGTGTCAAAAACAAGGGCCTGTGCTACCCTTTTATCTTTACACCTCAGCACTTGCTCACAAAAATTGTAATGTTAACATAAACCAAATGAAGGAAATAGCTGATGGAGCCCTGTAGAAATAAACTGCATGAAGCACACAGGGCTTCACGCCATTGCTCTTCTTGTTAAGAGCTGGGGGAGGTTGTTATGATCTGTTCCTCCTTGTGGCCTGATGCTTGAAAAATGACAATGCTTTCTAGCCCCATTAGCTGGCCAAGCTCCTTTTTTATCAGAGTAGAGGGAACTGATACTTGGGGGATCTGAAGGTGTCAGGTCTAAACCCTGCTGCGGTGGATTTCTCAAAGGAGAACAGCAAGGAAGTGTCAAATGTTTTTCTCTATTTGACATTTTTACAGTTTGTTACAGGATACTTTATAAAATGTCAAATGACAAATAATCTTTGATTTCTTCTGGTAGCTGCCTAATCCTTGTCTACCTCCATAAAACTAAAACTACAAAATCTTGGTAGATCTAACTTGTCTTTTATACATTCTTAGAGAATATCATAGACTGGGACCTTTATATATTGATCACATTAAATCTTGCCTGCTTGGATCTGAGAAAGAATGCAAGAACTTTTTAGTTGTGATGCCATTAATACTTAAAGATTTTAAGAAACTAAGCAGTTGCACTTGCATTTTGATGCTGCTTCTTGTCGCTCCTGTTGGTTCAGAAGCAAACACTGAAGGAGCCTTCAGATAGATTAGAGATGATGGAGCCCGTTCTTTAGTGTGTGGTTGTTATTAAAAGGTTATTTAGGGTCTTGCTTACAGGGGTATCTCTGGATTAAGGATTTACGGAGATAGCCCAAGGATTTCTTGGTGGGTACTTAGCAGTTACATATGTACCATATGTTACTGTTTTTGAAGTTTCCATGTGTTTAATAATATCACTTTTTTTTTTTTCCTCTTAACATTATTTACAGTTAGGTAAGAGGTCTGGGATCCTAAACCATGTTGCGAAGCATTGCAAATACAATGATATTTGGTTCCAACATTTTTCGTTAAGCCTGTATGAGGTAATAATCAATTACAGGTTGAACTTAACCCCAAAATAGAAGCATTTTGCAGAACAACGAATTGATGTCATCAAAAGAAGCAAATCATAGAACACCACTTGTCAGAAGGCCCATGAAAAGCTATTAGGAACTTCATGAAACTCATAGTGAACCTTCATTTACTTGAATTAGAATGGAATCACATGAAGGATGTTAAAAGAGAAAAACCTCACCACTCCTCAGGCTGGAATGAAAGCAATTTTCAACCTATAATAATCATCTCTACCACCACACCTATGAAAAATCAGCTGGTCAATGATGGTCAGGTAGAAACACTTAATACTTTCTTGTCCACTTACAATGAAACTGATAAATACGTGTGTGTACCCACAAATGCAGACTAGCCTATTTCATGTGCATTTGACTACATCCCCCTTTGCTTGCTGGTTTTCATTTATCAATCACATTCTGAGCTTACAAATACTTTACAGTTAAGACCCTTAGGTGTTCAACACAGTTCATACTATAAGGGGTGGACGTCCCCATGTTAAGCAACATATGTATCACTGAATAAGGTAGCAAACTTCAAGGAAGTTTTGCATGTAGAAATATTTATGAACACCAACAAAAAAATGTTTGTTCTCTTGAAAAAATACCTGAAAATATCAGAATAGGCAGGAGCCTGATTTTCACCAACTTGCCTATTCAGTCTGGGTAGAGCAGGTGTGAAACACCCTGTAATTGATCAAGTGGTTACATCTGCTCTGAGTCTCAAATAAAATTATTAAAAAGAATAAAGAATGAAAGAACCAGTGAAGACTGGAGATAGGGCAGAGTATTTCTCTTCCATGGAGACCTGTTTTTTTGATGCTGCTGCTTAGATCACTTAATGTTCTTCTGCTATTGGTTGCAATCCTTGTCCACGAGTCCTTTTAAGACACAAACATGTGATTTTATTTGGGAACCTCTACTGGCTTTTGATAAGCAATTATCATTACAGATGCTGTCATTGGCAAATCATGGCACATCTTCCTATGCAGTCCTTTCAGAGAATATCAGTCTATCACCAATATTAGACTACAGCAGCTTTGCTGCTGTGACAAATTTTAAATTAAATTTTTAAAAGCACAGGAAGATAATGATTTCCAATAAATACTGTGAAATTCACTTCCTATGGTAGTAAAAGACACACAAGTTACAACGCACTAAAATTTATACATTTGCTGCGATTCACCTTTAAGGAACGCAAGAGGAAAGTTAGTGATTTTGAATAGATGATGTGTTTTATTTTATCGTTTGGAAGCCTGCCCATTATTCAGGATCACAGAACTCATGAATTGATGATCCAAAGGGAGGCTCTTTTACTATTGCATCTCATGCGTTGCCTCTATAAATATCTTTTTTATTATTATTCTGCAGTTTTTAGATTTGTTTTATGGTTGTGGTTATTAATGTTGTATCTCTGACTGTTAGGAGGATTCATAGCTCTGTTTGAAGTCTGACATGTCTGGGAGATTTGCTTGTGTATGTAGTTTTCCTGCAGTAAACCAATCTACTGGACAGGGATGGGAATATTGTGCCTTTGATAGCACGTATATTTCTGACTACAGTTGGTGGGAATATGTGGCTTCAAACAGAACCAGCATCCCCTAAAGTTTAAATTACTGCAAATATGGGATGTGGAAGCTATTTGTATGTGATTGCATAGTCTAAACAAAGAGCAAGGAAACAGCTACTGCTATTCTTACCAGAGAGTGAGGATTGGGCATGAAAATCTCATGCTTCCAATTAAATTCTCTAGGAATTTAGAGGATTTTCCAGCCATAAGACAAATGGTGTCTTCAGTTCACCCAAACTGTCCATCTAAAGGAGATCAGTGTTATTAATGGCATTGACCTTTTTTTTGTTGTTTTTAAAACCTCCATTGGTTCTCTACTGCAGATGCTACTGTGATTATATTGAGAGACTCCTCCCCCTGCCCTCAAGAAATTTTAGAGACAAGATGATACTATAATCTTGGAGGATGTCATTTTGTATTTTACTTGCATCTTTGGGGTGTAGGGAAATGACAAAACACAATGGTGAAAAAGATGCAGCAAGACTATGGCAACAAGGACTTTAATTTCTCAAGCAAGATGTACTAACTTGGAGTCCGCAACCTCCTGCAAATCATCTCTAGCACACCAAATGATTCGCACTCATTTAGTGAGTAATTGGATAGCTGCTGGTGCAGCAGCTTGACAGTGAGGTCAGTCAGGAGCTGGTTTATCCAAGCAGGCTACAGTGAAAGAAAAAATACATTTTTTAAAAAAAGAATAATTCCCAAGGAGGTAAGATAGCTCCTCCCCTCCAGGCATGATTTTCACAACACACGTTTCCAAGTTTCTTTAAGATTATTTCCTCTCAGAGAAATACTCACTAGAGAAAAGGCATAGGGAGAAAAAATATGCAATTCTTCTTACAGGGTTTTTTCTCAACATCTCATTCTAGGGGTGATGAAGATACCTTGGGGGAACTTTACACTTGGCAGCTGCATTTAAAAGTAGCAGACCCCACCTTTCAAAGAGAAAGAAAGACCATCTTTAAAAGCCCTAACATCATATTTAAGATCCTCTCCACACCAGGCTTGTTTTGCTTGCCTTCTGGCCTTTTTTCCTCCATGGAAAAGGATATCTCTTTTGACGGAAAGACCCCCAACAAGCCTGAATGAGAAGGCTGGTTCTTACAGAAAAAGCTGACTATGGTCTGGGCTCTGGCTCTTGTGGAAGCTTTGTTATTGACTTCAGCTGGGCCAGGTTTTCAGTCGTTGCCTGCGTCAAGTTTGGCAGGGATTACTGGCATGAAACTGATCCTGAGGAAAGAAATCAGACTGCTTTTCTACACAAATGCCCAAATGTCCAATGTGTATGTAGAAAACTGGAAGGATCATAAAAAAGGCTAATCTTTTAGACGTGCTTAGCAGGCCTGGTGATGCTCCCACTGAGGCTGTGGGAGCTGACTTGAGGAGTAAGCATGTTATGCCAACATGAGCACTTCACCTCTGTCCCTTGTCAGGTTTCCTTTACAGCCGTCACAGGGCAGCTATTTCTTCACTGAAAGGCTCCAAATGAAAGGAACCAGAGTGGCCCAGGAGAGATTTAAGCTGGTCACTGCAAATTGATTCACTCAAGTGTCTCTGGTGTGAGGATGTGCTACTTCTTAAGCAGCAAGAGACAGGGAAATGAAATGAAGAGGTTGTAAGGCTGCTCTCAGGAGAACAGCAAGCTAACAAGAGCAGATTGGTGTTAATTTAGCTGAGAATAGAAGCCTCTTTTAGTGCTTGAGGATTTGAGACTCTAGCAACAAGTTGGTGAAGTAGTCATGGGAAAAGAGTGGGAGGGAGAACGCTTTTTCTTAAGCGATTGCAGAAGTGTGGAAGTAGGTTATGGTAGGCTAGGGAACAGGAAGAAAAATACATAAGAAAAAGGCAAACATAAAAAGGGGGAGAGCACAAATTGGGGAGAATGGCCTGTTCTTTGCTTCTCCTGAAGCATCTCCATTGGGAGAGTAGGCAGGAAATCACTGTTCTACTCCACAAAATTAAAAACAAAACAAAAAACAAACAAACAAAAAAAACTGTAAGAATACTCCTGCTCTGTAGTAGGACAGATTCCAAAGCCTCTCTTTCAATGGGGTTACACTGTTAATGCAGAAGCACAGTATGGCTTTGCAGCAGCATTTATTCTTACCATATAAGACTGGAACATGGTGGCAGGAGCAAGATATAATTTTGTCTTTATAACAGACTTGAAAAACATGTCCTGTAGCCATGATTCCATGTACACTGAGAAGTTAGCACTGCCACTGGAAAAAGCAGTTCCTTGTCTTGTGCTCCCTAGTTCTCCTATCTAGTCCAATGCAAAACCCCTAAATAGCCGAGCCAACATAGGCTTGAAAGTGTAACAAGTGTAAATGAGGAAGGAACAGAAGGTTAAAGAAGTCTTTCAAAGTCTTAAAGTGCATCTGAAACTATGATTCAAGAAAGGTCTTTTGTAAAGAGAAAAGAATCTCAGCCTAACAGGTACTTCTTTCTGGACAGCCAGAAGTTTCTGATTAAAAGCTGCATTTAAGAGACACTAAACATAACCTTGAAGAGTACAACTACTATCTGACAACATGACACAGCATGTGGATTTTTTAATACAGTATATCACGTCTATGATGATAATAATAATAAAAGTGTAGATGATTTTGAGTCCTTTTGCATTCTGGGGCTATTGCTATTCTGGTTTGTACTGTCAAGATAAAGCAGAAACAAATGGCTGTCCAAGTGCTGAGTATCCTTGAGAGAGCTAAAGAACAATTTTCTGAAGATGGAGAGAAGGATAGATTGGCATGAGGTAAAAGAGACACCTGCTTCAGTTCTTTTTGTTGATCCAAAGCTTCTGTTGATTCAAGGGATAAAAGAAGTCCCCTGATGGGATGTGCCAGGAGACACTTTTAATCTCTTTTTGCTGGTGAGAGAGAGATTCTACTGCCAGCGCTTGCAGTATGAACTTCATCCAGTGTTTATTGTGTAAAGAGACAAGATGAAGGGGCAGCCTTCCCTGCACCCGTCTTAAATAGAGATGAGCCCAAGCTAGAACCTAAGATTCAAATCCTTTAATCTTTTGGAAAAAGGATATAAAAGAGATACAGGTCCAAATCTATAGGCTCAGATTAATGATTACATCTTTGGATCCCAGAAGACCTTTATTTTTATTTTTAAAGTGTTCAATATCCTGAAGAACAACTGGTGTATTGCAAATTTAACTCAGAGTAGTGAAAAAGCAGCTTTCAAAGTGTCAGCTGATGAAACACTGAGTGAAGCAGAGGCCTGGGGACTTTCCTAAATGACATCCTAGATTTAGGGCAGTATGAGTTCCAAATACACCATCTGGAAATTTCCATATCACCTGCCTGGTTACATGAGAGAGATTAATAGCTTCTTATTGCTCTCTTCTGTACAGGACAGTAGTTGCATTTCCTTCAGTTTCCAAAGAGGTTAACCCGTATGCTGATCTGAAGAGTTAGCTGAAGCCCTGTCCAGTAGGAAATGAAATTCATACTGCAACTAGGTATCCATCATGCATTCTGATTTATTCTCACTGATTACATCAGGAATCAAACAGCAGCAACTAAAAAAAAAAAAAAAAAAACTGAACAGAGCCATGAGCAAAAATCTCTTTGAACTAGCAGCCAGCCCAAAAGCTCTCCAGGCTTTTTCTCTGAAGCTGTTCTACCCGACCTTCTCTACCTGATGGTTTTTTCTTTGTAGGTTTGTTGTTCACTTCCTCCTTTTTTTTTTTTTTTCAGTGTCTCTGTCCTTGCTGTGGTTTCTCCTGCAGATACAGGAACTGTCCAGCAGAACAAGAAGGGGAGAAACAGTTCTGCACCTGGGTGCCTGAGCTCCTTCTTTGGGGTGTGGAGGTGAGGTTGCTTTCATATCAGCTCCCCCACATGTGAAAGAAATCACAGCTAATTACTTGTGGGTTTTTTTTGCAACTGTATTGAAGTGGGCAACTGTGATCAGACATTCCTCCAGATATTGGTTTCAAAGAGATTGAACCAAGTATAGAATTGCACAGCTATTTCACCTTTACCACTTGGGGCTCAAATGCCAACAATCCCATAGTGCAACCACTGGTAAAGCCTTATTTGCCCTTGACTTGACAAACCTGTGAGTTTTCTGCAGGATGTACTCGACCCCATTGTATTCAGGAGGCTGCCCCATGCAACTTATCTTAGAAGAAAACAAAGCAAAACTAAAGAAAAGAAAAAAACAAAAAAGAAAAGAAAAGAAAACAAAAAAAATAATTAAAGACAAAGTCAATATATTCTTTAACAGCTTTGTTGTTAGCAGTGTGCCCCTGGTTGGTCAACTTGGTCTCTTCTTATTAAAGCAACCTACTGAGAGATTTGTACACACCATTTCTTCCCTAATTTTTTTCCTATAAATCATTTGGCCTAACTATTGTTGTATCAAACTCTAACGTAGACTTCTCCGTGTCATCAACTCAGAACAAGGTCCTCAAAGCTGGTGAAAAATTCAGCTCACTTGAATTTGTTTTAGTGTTGCAATCTCTTTTTAACCCAACATGTTACCCAAAATTTACTCAACAAGTTTATTTACCTGTTGGGTAAATTTTGACTATGTTGGGAGACATGGCTATGATGGCTTCAGTTCCTGCAGAGACCCAGGTAAATCTCTGCATTCTCCGTATAATCCCATTTGCAAGGTACTGGTGGACCAGTGCTCTCGCAGTAATTTAGATTTCAATATCATGTTTTGTTTGTTTGTTTTTGTTTGCTTGTTTTTCTGAGCTACTTGTCTACATAATGCCTACATTCGACCCAGTAGAATTTTCTTTTCTTTTAGATAAAGGCTTTGCAGCCCCAAAATGCCCAGGAGTTTTACAGTCATCTTATAACTTACAACTTAATCTCCCCTGTTTCTCATTTAACCGGTCTCTTGAAGTATCATGTCTCAGCTTATATCCTTTCCACAGTAGATGAATGAGCAACACTGAACATCAGAGAGAGGCAAACACTGTAATGCTTTCATGAATATTCATCT
Source organism: Anser cygnoides (assembly GCF_040182565.1). NCBI lineage: Eukaryota > Metazoa > Chordata > Aves > Anseriformes > Anatidae > Anser > Anser cygnoides. Next base: position 110,296,397 of record NC_089874.1, read on the forward strand.
GTGTTTTGAAAGGAATTCTGCATTTCCTTGGTTCTAATTTTCACGCTATAAATTTTCTGACAAGTAATATCTGTACAGAAATATTTGCCAAAACAGCATATACTACTATAATAGCATCAAGTAGTACTAGAATGTTAAAATTCAAGTGAATAATTGATATTCACATCAAAAAAAATGAATCAAAGAATTATCCAATTGAGGAAAGAAGGCAAGCCATGTGATCTTTGTGTTAAATTGGATCAGACTGAATTTCTTTTTTGAAAACCTGCAATAAGCTGCCTGTGAATGAGCCTAAACTTGAGTTTCACTAACTGTAATTCATTCTGAATGACAAAAAGACTTGCAAAAAACATGTTTATAAACAATTTTTAAATGGAAAATGAAGCAAATGCATTTTAAAAAAACATTTACCCTGAAATACTCTCAGAGCTGAGCTGTGAGATAAGTTACTGTCAGGCAATCCAGAGCGGTGCTCTCCCTTTGCATTCTCCCTCACTTAAATCATGCCAATTCAAGGAGCAAAAGATTGTGCTTTGACCCTGGCATGTCAATCTTCTGCTTATCCGTGCAGAAGACTACCTCGGAGTCAATGGGCTCTCCTTATTTAACGTACTCTTTCACTCCTTGGCCAAAGTGTGCCCATATAGGGAGTTAAATTATCCACGAGTATTCTTGCCTCACCCACTGACCTATATTACCATGACCGTTACCCAAGGTGATGCTTTAAATCTATTTCCACTACAGTAAATGAGTCTTCCCAGGGCTACGATACCCTTTATCAAAGCATTACAAGCTCGTGCTCAGTCACCTCAGGGCAGGCAGAAGCCAAAAAGTCCTCCCAGAGAAAAGGAGGCGATGGGGGCGGCGATGCATCCTGTTAGCGAGATGAGGGAAAGGATGCCAGCCTGCTCCAACCAATCTGGCAGGCCATGTGCTTCACCTGGACAGCAGCGCTGCCAAAGCGGGTGGAGAGGACGGGAAGCATAGTGAGGGCAGCAGGAAAGCTGAAGCTGAAGGAGGTCAAAATGCCAGCAGGCATGGGAAGAGATAAGATGACTCACAGTGAAAGATACTTTGTGTGCAAGGAACCGTTCAGAGCAAGGGGAAACACATCCATCTGACAGCAAGGGGTTTAGAGATCTGTTTGGGTCACATTTTAAAAAGGGAAAAAAAGGCTAAACAACAAAGAACTGAATGTTGTAGGACAGGAATAATTGGAGGATTGCAGTCCATCACCTGCCATGGCCGGATGCAGCACAAGCACAAGAGAGGATCCATCCTGCTCTAGGAGATAGGGTCCGATAGGCCTTGAGCCTCAAAAGGAGGTAAAACCTGAGGGTCTGTTGGATCAGCTTTCCTATGTTGTTTTTTTTTTCTCAACATGAGCCCTAAGTGGAGTAAGGAATTTTGGTATCCTTTGGCTCACCCTGTGTCCTTTCAAGAGCCATGTGTGGTGCATAAGTGTAGTAATTCCACTATTTTCATTAGCTTTAGTTATGTTATCCACACATTAAATGTAGTAGTAGCTTTCTATTTAAATTCAGATCCAGTGCTTGTCTCCCTTGCCTTTGTGTCTCCTCATGAGCTGTATGATACCAGAATCCGTCATGGATCAGTGTCAGCATACTTACAAAAATCTGGCTTTGATGTCACTTCTCCTGCTTTTATGTCACTTCTCTTGCTTTTTCTGTCTTCTAATATCTGAGCTAGGAGGAGAGCAGAAAAATTGCAATACAAACCAAACCAGCGACAAAATCCTACACTGAAAACATGTAGTACCCTATTATTTGGAGAGAGACCTTTCAAACAACAGTCTTTGCTTGCTGTGCCTTTACATGCGCAGAATTGTGAACACCCCTGTTATTCCCTAACGAAGTGATCCAAGAGACTGGTTGCAGTTCACTGTGGCTTTTTAACACAATCCGCTTGCAAGTATGCAATGCAGAAAAATGTTATTGGGCAGTGTATTATGGGAATTATTTCATCTTCCTACACAATGGCAAAGCCATTTATCAGCTCAGATCCATTCATTACCCTTTTCTATAAGACAATATCTTTCTACGCAGATACCACCTTCCCAAACCCTGGCCACATTGTGCAAAACAATAAACACTGGAGCTATCACTGAAAAGCATCTTTCCTGGCTTTGCCAGCAAAGCTTTTCTTCTGGGGAAATATGTGCAGACAGGATGCTCCTCCTTTTCCTTCCCAGTGACCTCCAATCCAACAGCTGTCTGAGGACGAGGGGCCTCCCTGAATATTGTGATTGCAGCTCAGCTGGGCTTTATAGGCCCTGATTAGTCCATCTAAGGGCAAGTAGGATGTTTCATAGGCTTTTGTCACCCATGCAAATACTGGGTTATTTCCTCCTCCATACAAATTGTATTACAGCTAAAAAAAAAAAAAAAAAAAGTTTTTTTTTTTAAACACCCAGAAAAACAAACCCCTTTTTTGCTAATTTGTTTACTCATTGACTTTCATTTAATACAGGAACTGGCAAAGCAGTCCCTGAGCTAGCTCTTCCAGTATCAGCACATCAGTATTCAGGAGTCCAACTGCTGCTGTTTGCAAATCTGTGTACATGAATGCAGTCCAAAAAGTACAAGTTGGACCTAAACATTAAACTCTGTTTACTGTAGAATTAAAGGTAAGTCTTGAACAAACAAAGAGTGAAAAATATGGGTCTACAAATTTGAGCAAATATAAACTTCTGATTTAAATATGCTGGGAAAAATGATCTTCCTACTCTTTCTATCTCTGACATTGGCCTGCTTTGACATATAATTCCTCTGCACAGATGTGTCTGGACTTACAAAAGTAGATTTTAGGAGCTAGGTCTCTTAAGTTGCAGTATTAACTGTTCCTCACTTAAGCCATCATCTGTAAATGTTGTGACCAAAATTCAACAGTTGATGCAGAAGATTATGCAGCTGAAGCTCAGAGTCTTCCACCCGACTGGCAGGGGCCCTTACTACATGCCAGCCTTCGTGCATATGGGGGGGATATACATCAGAGCCCAAAAGTATGCTTATGATCCTGACATGCAGAATGCTCTCCAACGGCTTGTGACGTGAAGTCCTTCAATGAAGCGTTATTTTCTTGGACTTGTTGGGTAATATAGTCTCTCAGATTTATATTATCTTTTTTACATATGGTAAGCGTTCCTTGCTTCTAGTGTATTTGGCTTATCTCAGGATGATTTTAAATGCTCTTCTGAGTGAAACCAGTGTAATACACTGGTGCACAAATGACAGAGAAAGGCCGTCAGTGATACTTGTTTGTGTTACTGAAGCACTCCCTTGAGCTGGATAGAGAAATTTTGAAAAGAGATGTTACGTACTAGCATTAAAAATATCTCACCACCTGGCAGATTTGGAGGTCAGCCCAGGGTAAGAGTGGGACCTCTAGGCACTTGAACTTCACATTGATGGAGCTTGAGTTGCATATTGACAGTGATGGAAATGAACCCTAGAACAAAAACTGAAGTGGAGAGGAGCAGTTGAGCTAATGCAACAGCTACCCAAAGAACAGAGCATTGCTGGAGTCACTGGCATCACTACTCAGATTGCTAGTGAAGGGAACACCAGCCTCTGGAGGGAAAAACGCCATCAGTGCCACTTCCACTCTTGTAGACAGGTGCCTGGGGAAGAAACATGCATCCCTGGAAATATCTTTTGTGTTTCAAAACTGACCTCTCTCCCCAAAATGCACTTCACAGGGCATGGTGCTGTCTGAAGCACACAGAAGTTAGTGTGTGAGGAACTGCAGAGATAAGCTGTTAAATGCAATCCCAGAAGAAGCTGTACGCCTACTTAGTTTTGTATCAAGCAGGGGAACAGAAGGCAGTAATAAGAGCAAATTCTTATTGACCGAGTAGGATTTTGATTATAATAACAGTCCTTCTGTGGGTAGCCCCTTCATTGCTTGAGCAATAGAAGGAAATCAGTCCAATCCCTGATCCATAAGAAGTGTGGATCTGACCTTGGCTGGCCTGTTGGATGCCTGTAACACTCTCCAGGCATAACCCTACCAAGCTGGTTCTGCTGTGGGTGCTACACTGCAGCTAAGCGGATGATTTACATCTTTCCTTCAATAGAATTGAATAGTTTAATTGCCCCAAAGCAAATCACAGGTGTATTGATATTTTTTAATGTTTTTCATCTGTTAACTTGGCTGTTGTACATTTTGCCTAGTGTCCACAGTTGAAACACAGTCATGTAGCCTCACGTTGACAGAGGTCCATTTGAGCTCTCTTCTTCCAGTAACTGAAGAGAGCAAAGGAAATAATTTCTCCTCACATCACCTCTATTTGCCTGGCCATATGCAAGCTTCTGAGGGTGCCAGATCTATCAGTTGGCAGATAGGGGACACTCTTTCTGCTGCTTCTCAGAGGAATGGTTGTCTAAACATTTCTCTGAAGAGGCAATGCATCTCGTCCATTTTTGTCCCTTTCTGGCTCAAACACAAAGAAAGTACATTGGCCAGACATGTATCCTACTTATTCATAAAGGTGGTAAAATTGAGAAACAGACAGATTATCCAGTAAACTACTAATTAAGTATGACTTCAAATTACACAGTATAACCTAAAGGCTCAGCCTGAGTTGAGTTATGAAACCTTAGCATCCAGTCGGGAAGAAAGGATGGAAGCTTGGCTTTTTATAGATATCAATTGCTACTTTGGGTGCCTTTGGCTTTAGTCTAGGCTGAAATTACGAAGTCCAGCTTTACAGATTTAGTTGTATTTTGCATTTGCTTGGGTCAAGTCTGATTTTCATCTGCAATCAAATAAAGATGTGGAAGCAGGACAATTATTTAGGAAAATGAAAATGCGAAGGGAACTCTTGGACACTGTGCTTCTCTTCCCCATCTTACTGCATGCAAATAACAGCTTTCCTTACAATTTCCAGCAGAAAGTATTTGGAACACTCATTTTGACTTCCTGATTTGAGTGTGTGCTTGACTCTGCGCAAGTGGCTACAGTTACCAAAAGCGCTGAAACATAATGCTGTGCCTCAACATGAATATTCAGGTTCTTTCAGGAGGACACCGCTAAGATCATTACAATTGCTAATTATAAAAGTGGTAGCCAAAACTCCCGCTTCCTTCTATTATTCTTACATCCTGCAGATGTCCTGATTTAGCCAGTTAATCATCAGATTCTCTTGGGAATCATCTGGTTGTTCAGTGCTGCCTTTTTTTTTTTCATTTTTTTTTAAAAAAAAAAGTTGCTTTGAATTTTTAGTGTGGTGTTTCTCATTTTCTGAAATGTTATGTTTCATTTCCTAAATATTGTTTGTGATGTTGTGTTTCTTAAATACAGTGCTTGGCATGTGTGCATGCACTTAAAAGGTCCCTGAGGCATATTTTAGTTCCTGGGAAACAAGAACATATCCCTTTGGTTAAAGCAGATATTTCATTGTGCTTTCAATCATAATACCACCTGCTCACTCTCAGCTACAGCAGGTCTTTCAGTAGCTGTGTCATGCAGCTTCTGTGAGTTTTGTTTACATCTCAAAATATTGCTCCTTCGTGGCAGTGTTTCCAAGACCGGTACTGAAGGCTGGGCTGGTGTTGCGCCATTCTTTGAAACGGCGCCTTGTGCAATGATGGCTGGGGGAAAGATAAGCAGAGTGAACGACTGGCCAATGTCCCCTGGCTATTCCAGCACTTTTGTGCTACCTGTCAGCTGCAGATATCTGAATGCCTTCTTATCGTTTCATATGCTCTAATTTTCCCCTAGCTAACGAGCTAGCATAGGACTGCCATACCATAATCTGTGAAGAAAGGGATGTGAGGGGAGGAAAGGTCACCCGTTAGGAAGCCGTAACCCCGAGGCCTGGAAACACATAAGCGTTGTGTTATTCCGACTGCCACAAGAGGCTATATTTGTAAAGCATTTATGCTGTATTATGTTTGTAACACACTGATGGTGTGGTATTCACTGCATGGCATAATCTGACACCGTGAAAACTCATATCCTTTGAAAAGGCCACTAATGGAGAATGGGAATAGAGATAATTACAGGAGTTGGCAGAGCTAAACCATCAGATCACAATAGCAAATTTGGCCACAGAATTGATTAGCAGCATGAGAGACTCTTCTACATCAGAACAAGTCCTATTTTTCCTCCTCCTCTCTTTCCAACAAGCCCACAGAGCTCAGCTCCATGGTTGTTGTCCATGGATTATTCTCTGTACCTAACACATCTCTTTTGTTTTTGGTTGCTTTGTTTGTTGTTGTTGTTGTTGTGTTTTTTTTTTTCTTCCAATAAACACTGCAAAAATGCTGTGTTTATTCCTGCAGTGTAGTTCAATGCATCTGAAGATAAATTCTCTCTTTCCCCCTGCACAAGCACAGACCTCTGTGCTGCATTACCACTAAGGATTTGAGTCCCAAGCTGTGCGTGTAGGGGTGCAAAGCACAAATCTCACTATGTTTATGTTATTTGCTGATTTTTCAGTCAAGCCTAAAACTACTGATCGGTCACCTTCCTGAAGCACTGGAACTCACTCTGCAGAAGCTGACCCCAGGGACTCACTCCAGGCTCTTCAGAAGTGATAGCCAAAGCCATGGGAAGAGGAGAAGCATGAAAATGGAAGAGCAATGTGAAAAGCGAGAGAGAGATGGGTAAAGTGGGTGATAAAAGGGATAGCAGGGGAGAGAGAGAGAAAAGTAGCTCTAATGAACCTTGAAAAAAAAAAAACTCACACAGAGTTTTAGGAAATAAAAGGTCAGTCTTTATTCTTTCTTTTTTTTTTTTTTTTTTTTTTTTTGTGGATGAGCCCAGAAGAAAAACAATGTAAGTATGTTGCATGGACGGCATTCACATCCATGGAATTCACATTATCCAGTTGTTAGGAGATTTTTCCTCCTTACGCCCTTATGTCTGTGTGGCTTATGATTCTTTTTTTTAGAGCAAGTATTGAAGCCCCAAAGGAATTGGGGTTTCCCCTTGTTGCTGTCTTGCATGGCATCTTGCTCATCATGTGCATCAGTGTGAAAAACTACCTGTGGGATTCAGCAGCAGGCAACACCTGCTTTGTGCTGGAGTAGGTGCCTGTGCAAAACATCAGAAGCCAATGCCCTCAGCATCCTCTCCCAGGCCATCCAGCATGTCCATAGTAGACTTTCCCAGTCTCTCGAGCCCCACCTGCATGTCTGAACCTCAAGAACAGCCCTCTTCTCCCAGAGCCCTGTTGTGCACCAAGCCACCGTGTCCCCATGCAAGCAGCTGGTGTGCAGGACCAGAGAGAGCTGGTGTGCAAAGTCCCACATGGGCACTCAAAACTTTCCGCCCATGTTTGCTGTTATTCACAACTACTGAGGGTTGAAAACATATGAATGGGCAAGGAATGGGCATTTATAATGCCACGTGAGCCCCAGCCCACTGGTGAGGGTATTTGATCTTCCTTGAGTTTTCCTGCTAGGCACGAGAGCCTTGGCAGCCACCCAGCAGCCATCCCCGCCTGCTGGATAGCGTCCTCATGCATTGCCCATCCTACTCGTCTCTTTTAACCTTGCCTTTATGCAGCATTTCACATCTGTGCTGCGTAAAATCTAATCCTTAGGTAGCTTTCTTAATCGTGGTTGAATTCATTAGCCCAGATTCTTCTCTTGGTTATGCGAGGTAAATCCAAATGTTTTCCCAGGTATATCTGAGAGGAGAACTAGGTTGATGATGTTTTAAACCTCTTCCTTTTATATAAACACTGGCTTTGGAACAATTCCTCTCTGCCTTGCGAACTTATTTTTCCCCATTTGGAAATACTGAATAAACTGAACAAACTTGGCGGCACATTAAAGCTTGTTTGAAACCACACACAAAAGATTTTGTGCAGCTCAAATGCCATAGAAATGTGTTCACATATGATTGAACATAATAGTCCAAGATTAGAAAATCCAGCAAGAAGCAGGGGGATTAAGAGCATGCTCTGGTGAAAACCTTCATAACTCTGGATGAAATTCAATGCAATGAGGTACCCAGATGAGAGTAAGTATGCTGAATTGTATCACCCTACCACAAAACCGGCAGTGTGAAAGGAAAATTTTACTCATTTCACTTCCACTGTTATCCTGTATCTAGGCATGAATATAAAATTTTTAAGCCTTGTAGTATTAAAGCTGTATATTTGTGTCAGCAAATTGTACGTAATCTGTTTTGTAAATTTTAGGAGCTCTAAACCCTAGGGCCAAAAGTCTGCAGGAAGATGCACAGATACAGCTCTGACAGTCTTCAGCTGACGTTACACATAAAACAACAGAAATCATAATTGGAGGAGCCAAATCCATTCCTTTTATTAACATAAAACACCAGAAAAAATAAATTGGGCTAAATTTTGATCTCAGATGCATTATTATAATTGAGATAATAACACAGTCAGCTGAGTTACAGTCATTTAAAAACACTGTAGCAAAACCAAGCAGAATTATAGCTGTTTGTTGTCAAGCCTTAGAGAGCTTCCCTCTTGAGGAAGTACCAGGTCTTCAAAGAAAACACTAAGACTGATGTTAAAAAAATAAATTCCTACCTATATAAAGAATTTTGTGCATTTTAACAGACTAGAGCAGCAAAGCAGTAAGTCACCAAACAGATCTCACATGCAATTTTTCCCATTCAGTCCTCCAGAAGGATAGGCCTGTGAGATCAGCTACACTGATGTGTGTTGTCACATTTCACTAGTGAGATTAATAAACGAGATTGGATTTTTTTGCCTATCATATCCTGAATAAGATAAAATGGTATATCCCTCATCTGAAATGTTTTAAAATTTCAGTGCCAGCCTCCACAACTCTGCTATGGAGCTTTCCCTTCCAGTGACACATTTCTGTTCTCATGAAATCAACAAGAAAATATTTCTCTATGATTTTGGAACCATCCTATACTTTCGTAATTCTCTAAGTCTCTGGAAAAGTACCAGTTTCAGAAAAAGAGTAAAAGACTTAAAGATGAAATTTATCAATCAAGCCATCTTGCACAATTTTCCTCTGCACTACACTGTGACAGAGACCTCTTGTTCCCATTTTCATGATGAACAAAAGAATAAAACAAATCATGTAGTTCTAGTTCAAGATGGCCCTGACCTGAACAATTTCATCTTTGATACAGATTTTAAGGTGGAATTGTTTATTTTTATTTATTTATTTATTTTTACTTTTTCTTCTCCAGGGAAAAAGGTTTCCTTTATTTTGCCTCAGTTGTTTTGAAACCTAGCCTATGGATCTAGAACTGTGGTCCAGAGCTGTCTGATCTCAGGCTGGGGAATGGGTTCATCTCCTTTTATCTCTGTGATTTATAGTGTTGTGTTGCAAGGACAATAAAGTGTTATTACAATTCAGTGTGTGTTACTTCTCTCTAAGGAAAGGGCAACCTATTAGGAAAAAGGCACAAAACCCAATGTAATTTGAAAATAACACAGCATAACTGATATTTCTTTAGAACAGGCTTATATGGAAGGCAACCAGAGGTTAATTGTGCAAAATAATATTACTGCACATCCAAATGCCATTTCTAAATGTTATAGTACATTAAAGTATACTGCAGTGAATTAATAGTCCTAACAGTGATGATAAGCATCAGTGGACTTGAGGAGGTATCCTGCAGCTGCTTTCTGTCAAATATAAGTAATATTAAGGAAACAAGTATATGACTGCTTTTGATCAGAGTTAATGAGACATTAACAGTGAACAAAAAGACTTTAAAACAAAACTTCCTTATTATATTTAAGCAAAATATTGCTAAACGCTTTTCCTGTAGTGACAGAGCTGGAGGGACTCTATGAAGGAATTTGCCAAGCCAGTGTAAAGTACGTGTTGCTTTCCCATTCGAGGTGTTGCTAATGGGGCTAGCTCATGCCAAGCAAATTTCCATCCAGCCTCGGTTGGTGCAGCCTGATGATCTCTGCACACTTTGCCATCACTGTCGATGCTGGGTGTTGGTGCAGCATTCCCAGGAAGCCTGGCCTCCCTTCCAAGACGAGTAGTCAGCGAAAGTCAACTCAGTGCAGCCATGGGTGGACAAATAACTCTAGCCAATGTCCACATCAGACTAGTGGCTTTCAAGTACTGAGGTGTTAAGAGAAACAGTGTAGGAAATGGTGACTGAGTGTCTGTCCTCAGAGCCCTATACCTTTCAGTGTCTGCTGGCTGGCAGCGCTGGAGGTCATCTATAAAGAAAGCTCTTCAGTGCAGCAGAAGGGTAAGTGGACTTTCATGTGAAATTTTCTACGGTAGCCAGAGGATTTGGAGGCCTTTTATCTATGTCTTTTCAGTAAGTGTAGGGTACGGTCTCTGCTTTTGAAAAGTCTCCCCTGGAAAGGCTGCAGAAAGGCATTGGAAATTTTGTCACTCATGGCTCTTCCATGGCCACAACGCTTATCACTGCTGGGCAGATCTGAGGGAAAAACAGAGGCAAAAGGCTCCTAATGTGCTGTGTACTGTTTCAGGATATGTGAGGTTTTATTTATAGACCACATCTGCAGAAACCCAGATTGCAAGCCTACCAGCAAAGGCAGCAGTGTCCCAGGTGTGGATTGGAGTTACCTGTTCTGAAATTTGGATGAAGATTCTGGAGATAATGAATAGAAGGGACACATTGCTATTTACTGCAGGAATAACAAGTTCTGCTGTGAAAAAACAAACAAACAAACACCATCACCAACAAACAAACAAAACACTCCAACCCTCTGAAGATTAGCACACAAGTTACCATTGAATGATTGTGGGAAGAAACTTAAATTTCTCTGAGTTTGTCTTGCGTTTGTCTTCAGGACAGAGCTCTCAAGTAACGAGGCACAGCAACTTCCTCAGACTTTCATGTGTGTGTTGATCTATTATCGCCTTAAGCAAAAAGGTACAGCATAAAGCAAAGTAAATAGCTGCATTACAATGCAATGCACACTCTGGAGCATTGTAATTGTAGACATAATTGTAACAGCAGGTCTGTGTTGTCCAGCTAAATAGAGATCTGCAATTCAGACCATGCAGAATGTAGCGCGGTTTGCACCTCTCGGTAGCACAAATCTAAGGTGAGAATTTCACTCTCAGTATGTCCACATTGCAACTTTCTTTGCTGTGAGGTATTGCCATCAACTGCAAGGATAAGCTCCTACATCAATTCAGTGCTAATAGGACTCCATGGATGTCATTGCCCAAGTGTCTCACCAATTAAAGTTTTTAACTTAGTCAGTCCAGCATAAATATTCTTTAATACCAATTAACACCATCCATTCATCATTGTGATAGTTTTATGATTATGCCAGCTTTTGCAGACCTTGGAATACACAGTGTGAGGGGAAAAGCACACAGCCTGAACGAAACATCTTGTTGTTGAAATAGCATCCTGACATTTTTATGTGTAATGTAATATCAGAGAATGAATGAATGCTCCAGGATAGATGTTCAATTAAATCTCTTGTTTTCATTCCTGAAAGACCACCACCATACGTTTTAGATTTCTCTGCTCTACTACATTATTAGGAGCAAAATATATTATTAAGATTATTTAAAGAAGGCATCTCTTCCCTTTAAGGTACTGGCAGTACTTGGGGGTATTATTTCAACCCCTTTATGTTACTTCCCCCAAACAAGGTTGTAATTACAGAGTAAAGGCGAAAACCAGATTTATAGTTTGAGGAGAGTGAAGGCAATAATCCTAACAAATTGAGGACAGATCCTAATAAAAAACAGTTATGATTTTTGCCTTGTCCCTGACTATGTAATTTCCTTGTTCTATCTGTGGGAGGACACACATTGCCTGAGCTACTCCTGAGGCTCTCCAAAGTCATCCTTCACTCTTACATTTCAGCAGCAAGCACTTACAGCAAACTTTCATTCCATCTAACAGCTGTGTATTACCTAAGAAACCTCAGCTGCAGGATTGTTCCATGTGATTCTTGGGACATAAAAATGATTGTTTTTCATTGAAATGTTCTGGTCCAATTTGACCCACAGAGACCAGCAGATAGCGAGTGTCTGACATAAAGGGTTTTCAGATGACAGGAGGAAAGGACTGGGAATTAGGAGGCTGAGGGTATTAGTTCTTGCTTTGCTACTGGCTGCCTGCATGACCTTGGCCAAACTGCTTCCTCTCACACATTTCCCTTCCCCTGCTCTCTCGACTTCATTTGCAAGCTTTCCAGTTTTGTTTTCACAGGCGGTGGCACAGTGCAATTCCACCTAGGAAAGGGCACGTTTACAAAACCAGGCAGTCTTTCTCTCTCTCATTAACTTCAGCAGTCTCGTGTTGTCATGGGGTTTCACGGGGCTTGTTTTGTTTTTTCCTAAAAAGGGATGAAGATCCAGCACATCAGCAGCTGAAACTGTACCTTTTTTTTTCAGGAGAAAGTAATTTTCTGGGTTTTGAGCCCACTCCCTCCTTCCCCCTGCTAACTGCAAGCACAGGGAGGTGCCTGTGGAAGGGATGCTCACAGCCCCAGCACAGACAGCTGGAAATAGCCGGTGCTCCTCCTGCCCCACACCAAGAGAGCAGGCACGTCCCCTGGCTTTAGGAAAGACTATGGACATGGCTCAGATGTATTCAGACATGAATTTGGTGGAAGGACTGCAAGCGAGATAAGAAAACAGTAGAGATGCGAAGGCTCCCTCATGCCTAGATTACACTGGGATGTGTATCCAGATAATTTTTTGGCCTGCTGCGGTCATTACCACATTTTGAGGACTTGAGTAATTTTCCTCCATCACTGGATTGATTGAAGCGGGATGATTTCTTCTGCCTTTCCCAGAAAGGGTCACTAGAAAGGGTAAGTTCAGGCTGGCCCATTTCAGCAGGTGACAAAAAGCCACTTCAGACACTTATCTGATGAGGAATCTGACACCCTGCTTGATAAAGCCAAATCAGCTGAGAGTGCAGTGAGAAGCTGAGACTCCTGTAAGGACACAGGCCTTAGATCTCTCCTTCTCCTGGGCCTCTAGTCCTTGGTTGGTAGGAGAGCCCCGGGATTAGGCTGGGGAGCAGCCGTGGAAAGGAGCAAGGGAGGAGATCTGTGTAGGGCAGGGAGGCGGTGGCAGGGAAGGAGGAACCAGCCTTCCTGCAGGTGGAAGCAATTAGGGAAGAAACCGTGCCCTCTCCTGTGCAAGTTATTAACAGCTGTTCCCAGGTGGTTTTTTAATTAATAAAATTGTGGCCTAATTATGCCACCTCACTTGGATTTTGTTTTACTTTCTATGCTTCTGGGACAAGAAGCAAAATATATTCAGGAGAAAAGAAAAGATGGTTTTGGAGACAAACATCCATGGCATTTTTTAAGACATATTAACCAATATACTAGCATGGGAAAGCATTCAAAATGACTACAACAAGGAAATGGAGACCGGCAAAAAGAGAAGAAATGTAGTGAAAGGAAGAACAGAGCAATGCAGAAGAAATGAACAACAGCGTGCATCTTCTCACCATATAAAGAAAAAACATTACTGTCAAATATTGTGCGTAACATGTACAAACAATTAGTATTTGCTAAATCCTGTGCAGAAACATGAAGGGTATAGAAATGTCTGCCGATGTGTCCTTTCCTGAAAAATCCAGCCAGCCAGGGCAAGGTTATAGAGGCAGCATCATGCGATCGTGCTCTCCAGAGGCTGGTTGCCTCCTGTCATATCTTCTAGTGTAACCAGAAGACCTCAAAAAAATGTGGCTTCTTTGTTCTCAGCTGCGTAGCACACAGGCCTGCACTCATAAAGAATCATTCCAAACAGTCCTACTATAGCCTCAGTGGAGTCTGAAGCTGAGAAGGCTCAAAAACATCGCAGGCTGATGATCTCTTGTTGTTCTTTTTTTTTTTTTTTTTCTTCATTTTATTTATTTTTAGTTTGCAGCATGCTTTTTAAAAGCCTTGTGTTACTATGGTTATAATGGTGTTGGTCAAAGGATGTAGGCAAGCTAAAATTTGCAGGTCTTTACTGGAAAAACTAATATAGTAGGGAAAAGAAGATAATCTTCCTGGCACACAAGACCTTCCTGTCTACTTTTTCCAGCTATACTGGTTGGTCTAATAAAAGGTGTTACTCCCACATACAGACCTTATCTTGCCTGCGAAAAGATTGTAATTCATTTACCTTTGTAAAGGCCTCATAATTCTATTTTTTTAATGTTGCAACAATCCTGAACAATGTGCTCGTATATTTGATAGTCTACATTTGAAGCACTAAAGGTAATTTTTGACATAACTCACTCAGCCTTTTTTTTTTTTTTGGTCCCAAATGCATAGCTTAACTCATATAATCAGAAAGTGGATTTACAGAAGCCATTGCAGCTTTAATAGTTGAAGAAGCGTTAGCAATTTAGAAAAAGGTAGTAGATAAAAAGGCTGGAATTTTTAGAAAATGCTAATCCTTTTACTTATTGAAACACACTTGCTGGAGGCATCATTCATAGGGAAAAAATAAAATAAAACAAAAACAAAACCCAAACAAACCAAAAAAACAAGCTGCATTAAGATTTAACTGCAGGGTTGAATCTAATTTTGTTTTATCACATTTGTACACAGGAAATGTATATGAATAACTAGTCCTTCCAGCAAAAGGTATGATCAGAACCGTGTCTAACATGTTTGTAATTGCATATGCTGAGATGGGTGAGTGTGATGGGGAGTGTGATGTCCCAGCAGTGGTGAACTGTGTGAGCATCCAGGATAAACTAAACTACTGCTAGGTAATGTATTTGAGCACGCATGCTTAAAGCCCAGTCATTGCTGCTCGTGCAAGAGCAGCTGCTCTGTTTGAACACCAGTGAAAGTGAACACAAAAGAGGCATTTTGCTCAGCTGGAGCATGTAGTTACAAATTATTTGTATTTTGGGTGGAATCACATCCTGGTTTGTTTGTGTGAGAGTATTAAATATGTTTTTGATATGGAGTAAGTGGTGAAAAACAACAATATAAAGGACATATCAATATATCCTATATACCTATTGCCCCAGTAGTAGAGCACCATGGCAGATATGGATATCAGAGACAGAGCCATTACAGATTCAGCTGTCATTTTGTTGTATCAGCTTACCTTCTAAACCTGACTGGAAGAGAAAGGGAATAAACTGCTGTTTGATGTGCATGCAAGAAAATTTGTTCTGCTGCTTATGTACATGTGAGATTGAAGGATTTCTTTTGGTTTTATTATTAGCATAATCAGAAACATTGCATTCCATCATTTCGTTAGAGTAATCCTCGTTGTTGTTACAGGGACAAAATAGACAGCAGGATAAATCCTTTGTTCGGTGACATTGGGACAAATCCAAAATAATTACGTTTGTAACAGATCTGCTCTGGAGTTTATGCTGTGGCAAATAAAATCAGAAAATATTGCAAACTTATATGTATTATGGAGACAATAGTGGGTACCAACTGTAGAAAATGCAGCCTTACCACTTGAACTCAGTTTTACCTTTCACAGCGTTATTGAGCTGCTTTTTTTGCTCATGTCAGCTGCTCAGAAGGCTAACATCTAATAGAGTAAAAAGTGAATTTTATATTACCAATATCTTTTAAGTCTTTGGATTTCCAGATTTCATGCTACATCCAAGGTGATTTCTTAGGAGATCCAAAATACACCACCTTTTAAATTGACAATATTATAGCTGAAGCAAAAGTTAAGTAGAACTCCTAGGACTAGATTAGCATTTTTTCTGGCAAAGAGGTAAAATTATATTAACAAATTTTGCCAAGGACTCTGCTACATGTACTTCTGGATCAGGTAGCCTGAGAAGCAGTCAGTACCTCCAGAGAAGTGGTTTGTCATTGGCTGGGTGGTTCTAAATGTACCAGACTGTTTAAATAGGAAAAGGTTTTAAATATGAAAGGAGGCTTCTTCCAAGAATTGTTATATTGAGCATCACAAAATAGCTGTTTTTTTCCCCAGAGAGCTAACCTCCATCTGTTTCTGAAAGAGCTCGGCATTCATAAAGTAACAAATTATATTTCAGAGCATAGTTCTTTATCACTCGCCAGTTAATGGGGTTAAGAAAAGATTTCTGAAGATGCTCCTGACTGCAGTGCAGGCTCAGGGGAAACAAAAGGAGCCTGCTGGAGGCGCTACGAAGGCACAGTTGTTTGGTTACAGCTTAACCTCTTGCAATCAGAAGACAACAGAAGGACACACAGCATTGAGGTTAATACAGAAAACACTGGCATTAAGCTGGTCATGCTTCAGCAGAGTTCTGAAGTCTGCACCACTATTAGGCAAGCAGAAGACTGAAAGGAAGGTAATAAGAGAAAGCACTGAGAAACTCAAGAAACTGATAACAAAGGACCTCATATTTTAGAGAATACACATTTTTCAATTTCCCTCTCTTGGAGCTGGAGAGTATAAGAAAGAAATAAGTGTTTGGTTTGTCATAGACTGGTATTTCAGGGACCCAGCAATCCGCTCTGCATGTATCTGAAGCACTGGAGGGTTTTGCTTTGTCCTAACCACTCAGCTCCAGATTCTGCCTCTCATTCATTACTGTAGCGATGTTGATGGTTGTTTACTGCATATCCATGGTATACTGGAGACAAAGCTCACCCTGGCCCTTTACCTGATTGTTTCCGACCAAATCACTGCTTAGCAAAACTCTTTTGTTTCTCTCACTGTGGGTCATTAGCAAATGCATTCCCGGGGCTTTTCAACTCCAGATTGTTAGTAATGGAAAAATTAGCCTCAGCCCTGAGATGCCTTTTTTATGACAGCTTTGACAAAAACAATGACTTTCCACAAGAAGTCTCTACAAGGTGCTCTGAATCAATAAACTTTTTGTTAGAAAACTGCTAACCAGAGCTGCCTAAGAAATAGAGATGTCTTTATGTTGCCTTTCTAGTCTTACTTTTCTCCCATCCTTCTACATATGTATTGCAACACACTTTGTGTATGCATCAGCAAGATTTTTCCTTAGGTTCCCTGCCTTAGTCAAGGCATTTGTAGGAATGTGTTCATCTGGTGGATTTATATTTGGTGCATCCAACGCTTCAGCAGACAGTCCTATGTGTTGGCTCATCTGAACCTTGGATACTACATAGAGTTATTACTTTCTAAATAGAGTAACTTGTTTGGGAGAAAAAAAAAAGAAAAAAAAAAACACCACCAACAACAAAAAAACTGGGGCAAAGAGATATGTTTTCCCTTCAATCTCTTTGTCAATGGCTGTGCTTGGTAATGGAAGCATTTGCTCACTCCTGTCCCCAAAATCAAGCTTCAGGCATAAAAAACATGAAAAGATTGAAAAGTTAAAAGCAACTGAAAACCTGGATCTGATAATAGCCGATTTTCAGTGTAGATGTCACTGCTGGTAATAAGTTAATCCTTTGTAAACACTCCCACACCTCCCCATAATGTACATAAATGAATACAACATATAGTAGATAATCACAAATGTAGTAACCATGGCAGTTTTATTAGTGCTAATGATACTACTTTATACGCTCACAAAACATACGGCAAGCAGGTTAATACTTTTAAATTGGCTGAATCTCTCTTGTTTGACAGTGCCCTGAATTTCCAGAAGGATTTATTACATTTTGGTCTCCCACCTCCAGGGCAAGCACTTAGAAGTACCCTGGAGGGGCTCAGTGTTCAGCAGCAGATCAGCATTTCTAAGGGCAGCTCCTCTAAGGTAACTCGCTTCACAGAAGTCAATGCATAACACATACACGGGGCTGCCAATAGCCTAGGAACTTCTGCGGTACTATTCAGCTGAAACCGGGAGAAAGGATGCATTTAAGGAGACACAATACATTTCTCTGGTTGACTTGGCATAACCTGATGCGATTTTCCTTTCAATTTGCCACAGTCCCAGATGTAAATCAAAGAGAGCAGTAACACATGTATCTGCAGCAGCTGTAACAGTAAACTTGCTGGGATGCTGCTGGGTTGGTTTTTGTCATTGTTGCTGGTAGCGTGGTGGTTTTTTTTTTCTTGTTTTGTTTTGCTATTGTTTTTTGTTTTCTGTTTTAAATGTGCTACTTTTGTTATGACTTCAGGATAGTGACATCGTTGACTTCATTTTTAATAGGGTTTATTTTGACCTGATGATGTGCTGCTCTTACAGTCCGACAGATCTGCATTTACTGGAAGAACAATATTTTTTCCCTGTGCCTCATGGCAGACAGGGCTCCTTGTAAACTGAGGGCAAGTCAAAAAAGACAGTAGGATTTGGGAGGTCATAAAAACTTGTTGCTGCATGCCAGCTTTTATTGCTAGCATTCCTGATGCCCAAGGCCCTCTGGCTGCCCTGCCCACACTCAGTTGAAAGGTACAGTGGAAAGTCTCGTCTTTTGGTCTAAAATAGTATCCATTTTTTCCATTGTGAAAGCCATCTGGAAGACTAAAACCTTCAAAAACCACACTTCACTAGGGTTAAGTAAGCATCACTCTGCTTTGAAATATCACATTGCAAAATCCCCATAAATGAGGGGAGGACAGGAGACGGAAGTTTTCTCTCTTTTGTGTTGCAAAAAGCCATGGCTACAGGATGTTCCTGCTCCAGAGATGTCTGCTAGGATGAGGCAGCTGCTGAGGGCTCTAAGGCGATCACAGTCTGCAACCAGCACTCGAGAGCCATCACTGGAAGCCCTTACCTAGAAATCTTGTTGGCTTTACCGAATCAGCAAGAATCTCAGATCTGCTCCTGAAAACAAAATGACACAAAAATTTAAATTATTTATGCCCACAAACTTGGGGGGGGGGGGGGGGTAAGACAGAAAAAAGAGGGAAAATAAAGCCTTGTATACTGTCCTGGTACACTCAGTATGATCGGAGCACAAAGCATGCAGAATGCACTGAGCAATTCTGTTGTTCTTTTGGGTACCTGAATGGCTGAGAGCATCCTCCTCCTCAGCAATCTCCCTCTTAAATGTTCAGCAAACAAGGGTTTTCATTGTGCCTAATGGTATATGATTTCTCATACCTTTTAACTCTCCCATGGTGAAACTAGGGACAACCTCTAGAGACAGCAGCAAGCGTTTTTGAAATGCGGGTGATAAAGATGCTGAAGTCTGCAGATGTAAATGGTTTTGAATAAAGGAAACTGAGAACAAAAACAGTATCAGATGCAGATACTTCTGAAGTTCTACAATTCTTATCCTTTGTGGGGGAGAAGAAGGCAGAGAGAAAGTTTATATTACACAAAATCAGAAGAAATCTTTAGGCTTTTGATTTTAAAAAGTAAACCTTATTATTATTATATAGTTAAGAGCTGAAAATAATAGCTTGCAAGAAGCCTTTTTTCCCCTACAGAATAAGAAAAACCTGGAAAAAAAAAAAACAAAACAAAAACCGAACTTAGAGTCCCTCTGCATCCAAAATCTGAAGGTTTAAATTCAGTAGTAAGACTAAGTGGAAAGCAGGTTTGCACTAAGCAGAGAAATGAATCATTTTACATTTCTGTGTATGACAGCAATTCCAAGAGGCAAAAAACATGGGGAGAGAAAGACAATGAAAGAGTGTGCAAGTGTAAGCACATATACATGTATGTGCACGTGTGCGTGTGTTTGCAGAGTGGATTAGGAATATATAAAAAATGCAATACACAGTTGACTCTGCTGCTGTCATCTTGATAGATAAGGTAGCTGGACAGGAGTTGTGAGATGTTATGTGAAAATGTTTCCTCTGGAAAACATTTTAGCTGTCTTACTGAATGCCTTTCCATCCACAAATACCTCATTTTCCATTTCAGTGAGAAGGAATTTTTTTGCTTATTTTCTTGGAAAGCACTGAAATGTACTTAGGCATGCACTGTTTATTCAAGACTTAGAGCTTGAAGAAATAATTACTATCTCATTCAGTAGCATTACCACTACTACCGTTACATTTCTGCTAAACATGTTTTGGTCAAACGTGATGAGGACCTGAGTTTGCTTTTTTAAAATCATAAAGATGGCAGAAACAATTTCATGATTTTCTTGCTATGGCTGTAGAGGTGAAACAACAACAAAAAGACAAAAACAAAACTAAGAACTAAGAAAGGAGAGCCCACAGAAATTCAGATTTTGCTGCATTGTGTTGGCATGTAAGTCTCATTGAAGTAAACTGGCAGTATTGGAGTGGGTACCATTTAACATGTCCTGAATGATGTCCATCACTGTCCTGAATGATGGGCACTATCAGCAAGCTCATACCTACAGCTAAATTAAGGAGAGGCTTCAGTGTGCTGAAAGGTACGGTTGCCACTCACATGAAGCTCCACTAGCAGGGGAACCCAGACGATTTACAAAATTCAAAAGCAAATGCAAATTCCTGCCCCAGAGGTGGGGTAATCCTATGCTGTAGCACAGGCTAGGGCCAGGCTGAGAGGCAGCTCTGCAGAAAAGGCCTTGATGCTCTGGTGAACAGCTAACAGCTCACGAGCCAGCAGTGCATGCTTTCAGCAATGGAAGCTGATCTCATGTAGGGCCGCTTTAGCACAAGAGCAGCCAGCAGGCTGGGGAATATGATCGTTCCCCTCTACATGGCACTGGAGAGGCCGCACCTGAAGTACTGTGCTCAGTTTAAGGCCACCCCGTCCCAGAGAGAGAAAGACGCGCTGGGCCGAGTTCAGTGGATGGCCATCAAGGTGGCTGGCAGCTGGAGCACACAGCACATGAGGAGAGGAAGCTGAGGTTGCTTTGTTTGCAGAGAAAGTCAAGGGGAGGTCTAACTGTCCTCCACTGCTGAAACAGGGCTTATAGAGAAAGGAAACCAAACCCTTCTCAGAGGCAAGAAGTGAAAAGACAGAAGCAAGTGTCATTCAGAGAAATTTGGGCTGGATATAAAAACATTTTTCTTTACAGCAAAAGTTCTTAAGTCCTGCAGCACATGCCAAGAAAGCTTGTGGAAACTCCATCATTGGAGATTTTAAAAGCTTGACAGGTAAGTGCCCTGAGCAGCCCTGATCTGACTTTGAAATCACTTCTGCTTTATAGCAGGAGGCTGGACTAGTTGACCTCCAAAAGTCCCATCTGATATAACCTTTCTATGTTACTATGCTTCTTTGAAATGATTTATCCACATGGGAAATTTAACTGTCTGGGATGAAAGAAAAGCCAAAGTTTACGAAATCCTATAAAACTGAGCACAACTAATTAGAAAACAGTTTCTATATCACCACTCCAAACTCCTGATTTATATCCCTATAGCTAATTCTGCTAAGGTAAGCACTCCAAAGGACTAGGTAAATAAAGATCTAGGTCCAGAAAGGAAGTTTAATTTAATGGCATGGAGCATGGCTAAGTACCGGCACTGGAAGGCAGGATATATCTACCTTTTCTTCCCTGCCAGTCTCTGGAGATTGATTAAATGCTATGTCCAAATGCAGGTTTGCATCCTGATGGTTTGTTTTGGAGCATGGAAAATTTGAGCCCTAATTCCCACCTAACCTTTGAAATACGGTGAGGAGCTGCCTGTAGGCTCTCTGTGCCTAAGTGCGGGGATCTGAGCTCTGAGAAGAGAGGCACCTTTGACAGAAGATGCAGCCGCTTTGTGAGCAGAGCTGTGCCTCAAGTCTGCGGTCCTTGAGAGCAGAGACGTGGATAGAGAGCACTCACTTGTACCCCTCGCTTTTCCCAGGGTTTGCAGCCTGCCACCATCTGAAAGTGAGCACGGACAACCTTTCTTTCAGAAACATTTAGGCAAGGCAGAGTATCCTTATCCTGTTGTTTCTTGATTCACTAGCATAGAGGTTAGCCAGATCTCTGTGGAAGTAGAATATGCTTCCTCAAAAGCAGCACACTCTCTCCCACCCCAAAGCCTGAAGAGCATCTCATGTCTTAGGACATGCCCTAATGGCCAGCCTACATCTTTTGAGGGAGGGAAAAGGAAAAATTCCCAACTGTGCTCTCAAAGCTCTTCTACTACTGAGAAAACGTTTTGTTTTGTTTTGTTTTGTTTGTTTGTTTTGAAAGGGAGAAGAATGGAGGGAGGAAAGGAGAAAAAAAGGAAAGGAGGGAGGGAAAGAGAAAGGGAGGAAATTGGGTTTGGTCTTACAGGCTTGTGCTCTGCAAATAGACTTACACTCTCCTAGTAAAGGCTGGCTCTGTGGTTCTCACCAGTTTCTGACTGGGTAATTACTAATGCAAATACACATACACACGCCAGAGAGCATTAGTGATGGGAACAGCAATAAAAGCGACCTGGCTATAACGAGAAAAATGTTGACAGAAAATGTCTATTAAAACACTGATAGAGGAAAATGCCTTCCAGCCTGGGAACTAGGCCTGTGAACCAGGAACATCCTTGAAAGGCACAGCGAGCCTCTTTGAAGTGCAGCTGAGTACCTAAGAACCAGAGACGTCCTGAATATACCACTACTGAGGGCAAAAACAAGGAATTGTAGCAGCAAATTATCTCCTGAAAGAAAATAAAATAGTCTGGAAAAGTAAAATTTTGTCGAAGAGAATAAGAAATATCATCATCATCTGTTGGTTGTCTTATGTGAAGCTTAGAAATTAGCAGCACCTATTGGCTGCTCTAGGAGGTGGTGTCCTCCACCCTCATGTCTCTGTGATATAAAAATGACTCATATTCTCATAAAATGGAGCCTTTCTCTCTCTCTGAGAACTTCCCATGCATCAATTTTTCTTTCCTACAGCATCTCCTAAACAAACTGAACCTTCACTGAGGATGCCTGGCTGGCTCTGAACTCTGTGATGTGGATCAACTTCTGAGTGAGATCGTGTTGATCATTTTACTGGGCCCACTTCTGGGGGTTGGTCTCTTCTGAGACTGGCTTTTGTTATTGACCCATTTCTGAGGCTAGTTTTCTTAATTAGACCATTTTTAGGTTGTTTGGCCCCCACTTTTGGTTTCATGAACCTTGAACCAGTAATTTTATGAAATATATATAATCTTCATATGTACATAGCATGTCCTAAGTATAGTCTTGAAAAGTATAAACTATCATAAGTATAGTCATTCTTATAGTATTGATAAGTTTGTAATCCATAAAAAGTATATCCACTGCCATACTATTGACAAATTTGTTGAATCTATAATGTTAATCTATATTTGCTGCTATGTTACTGATTTTTTACTATATCTAATAGCTTTCCTACTATCTCTAATTGCTGCTACTATTAATTAGAGCTATTCCCTCAATATTTACCACATAAATATATACTTGCTTCCTGGTAGTAGACCTTATTATCTACATACATATATTCACCTTATTGATCACGGTATGATCGTGGTGATTGCTGGACATTTTGAATAAACAGAAATCTTTATAAAATGAGGTCTCTATGTCTATGTGTATTAAGGTATCCTACAAACCCCCAGTTGTGGTTTCTGGATACCTGCAGGCCAGGTACCTCTTTAGGTTGAGACAACTGGATGTGTTTTACTTTAAAGGAGCACGTTCACAGAAACCAGTACCCCAAAGCTCAAGTACATGAGGAGCAAATGCATGTCCAGCAACCCCGTTCTTTCACGATCCAATGCACCCTCATCTTTTGTATTTACATGTGGGGCAAGAGGAGATCATTCATATCACAGGTACTGCCAAACTTCTTGTTTAGGAATGCTTCATCAGGTGGATTCCCCAGTGCAAGGCATGAGGGAAACTGCATCTCTGATTGACCATATCAGCAGTGACTGTGCTACAGAAAATGGGTTGGGAATAATAGCTCCTGATATTCCTTACTAAATATGTACTTGAGTGTTTTTGTGCTGGTAAGCCACTGCCTTTGTTACTGAGCAGTTCAGTGTTGTGTGGTTGTCCTCTTTGTTGGCAGTGGCAGCAAAAACCAGAGCTACCTCTCTCTCTTGAAATGGGAGGTTTAGCTGTGGAAGTCTCTAGATAACTAGCTCCAGTGTATTTATTTATTTATTTATTTATTTTTGTGTGTGTTGACTAAACTGTATTCTGATTCCACTTTATCTACTGGACAGCATATTTACTTGTGTAGCAAACTGTACAGAGAAATATTGTCTCTGGTACAGGGCATTTGATCAACTAATGCCCTGGGACCTCAATAATAAATTATTTCAGGCTTGTGGTGTCAAATATATGCTTCCTTTGACTACACAAATAATTCTGTGTAAACTGATTTGTCCCTTTGCAACGGCCCTCTGCAATGTTACCAAATATTCTGCATGCTTGCTAGAAATTCAGGAGTATTTATTAATCCAAGAAAACTCAGAATCCAAACTGTTAGCAATGAATGTACATGTGGTAGGTATCTCTTCCAAAAGAAGATGGTCCAAGATGGTTGCTTAAGAGACGAGAATGAAATCCATGTAGCCTTAAATTTCCATTTTCATGAAAGCACATCCTTAGTTCCAGACTTCTGTCAAATCTGCTTATGTTCTTCACTACATGATGTACCACATCTTTTCCTTCACAGAGGTGAAGTCTTGAGCCTATCATTACGCAGAATGTGAATTGAGATAAGTAAGGATATATTTTTAAAACACACTTCGCCAATGGGCTTCAAGCTCTTTCTTTTCCCAGTTACTGTGGCAGCTTCAATCAACCTGGAAGTTCATTATTTCTTTTTCAATTTATAAAAGCTGCACTCACATTATAAAGCAGAAGATAATCCTTGTGAGTTAAGATAAATCCATAGACAGAGCTCACTTTAGTTCTAATTAGATTCTGCAAGTTTATTATGGAAAAATGTAAGTTGTATGATTTAATCTTTCATATTGCCAGCACTGAGCATATTATTTCTATATTATAACTTTGCCTTTCACATATATAGCAATATAAAAAGGATTATTAACTTAAATCCTATATTACAAACACTGATCCATACAGTGAAGTAATTACTTTACAGCAGTTAAATATATAGGGGCATAGAGCTGTTCCTACCACAGTCAATAGCAATTTAGCCATTAACTTAAATGAAAGCAAGATTAGGCCTGTATTTTGAAAAAGGTAAAATGCATTTTTATAGCTACAGTTAAAGACAATGTCAAAGTAAATATAATGCATCAAATCATTCGTCATGTACAATTAACACTGCTATTTAAAACAAAACAAAACAAAATAGCTTTAAAATTAATGGCATTTATATAATCAGTCAGAACATTCAGAACATCTGGACCAGGTAATACTTGCTTCAGATTGGATTTAAACTTCAGCTTGGATTTAAGACCAAATACCAATTAGCAGGGACTCCATCAGATCTCAGAGATACCAGAACTCCGCCAAGGTGCTGGGGACTTACACCTACGAGCTCCCCATGTGCAATGACCTTGATGTGGTGGATGGGCTCTGAAAATACCAGCTGGCATTACCCAGAGCTCCCTGTCTACATAACCTAGAACACTCACTAGTTCTCATTCAGAAGAAATTACAATGTGTCCTTTCTGTTCATAGAACATCTAGGGCTGAAAGGTCTCAACTTGGAAATTAAAATCTGTAGTGACTGGCTCAATGCATAAACTAATCCAGGGTGGAAGATCCCTTTCCCCTTGCTGTTGAAGCAATACCATCACACACACACACATAAATTAAAAAAAAAAAAAAAGAGAGAGAAGATGCAAGGTGAATACAAAAGAGCCCAAAAACACATGCAGAAGCACCTTCATGGTCACCTAGAAGTGACATGAAGCAAGCTAAGAATTGTCTTACATGAGAGCTAATGGCTCTCACAGGTGCATGAAATTCTTGTTCAGGATGAAATGGCTTCACCAACAATTGTTAAGGCTTTCCAGCTCTGTTTTGCCTTAGTTATTCCATGCAATCAGCTGAAATTGAGCATGTAGTGGGATTTTCTGTGAGATGAAAAATTGGAATTTGATTTTCACAGGCTATGGCAGAGAAATGAACTTGTGTTTCTCCCAGCTAGCACTCTGACTTCTGTATGGTGTTATACTTTCTGATCACATCAGAGCTTTTGACAATTTGAATATGGATTTCTGGCTCCTTCTCTATGTGAAGTAAACCCGTGCAACTTCTCTCTTAAATTATTTGTAACCAGGGACTAAAACCTGTTAGCTTCCTCGAGTGGTAGCTGTAGGTCTAAAACAAAGGCCGAGAACTATCAGGAAACATAAACAAGACTTGGCAGAACTGGGAGTTAAATGCTGACTTCCAGCTCTGTGCAGATTCCCAGAGGCTGTTAGGCATTTTGTATTTTTGCAGAACATTGTCTGTCTTTGCAGTGCAGGAGATGAGGCAGTCTATTCAGCCAATATAAAGAAAATCTGCCAAAATTCAGTATACCTAGGAGGAATGAAAATATCAATGTTTTCTGCCCCAAGGAAAAGCTTGAGATTAAATAAGAACCAAACCAACCTTTTCCTGTCTCTGAAACCAAACATTAACAAGAGGTTTTTTAATGCTTGAAAATACCTCTTTTATTTCTTTCTTATGGACATTGCTGAAGAAATGAGTGGGTGGTGATGTATTCAAAGCATGTCATGTCATATCTAATTGACTATATAAAGAAATCAAATAGCCCCCTTCTTCAAAAATATATAGCACATTAAAAAAAATATTATTTTATTGATAGAGCTGACTTTTTATTGGCTAGGAGGAAATAAAACATTATTGAAGCTAATCAGGTCCCAGTTTTTCCAAAATGATATGAAGAACAATTGTCAGTCAGCTGTCTAAAGCATCCATCAATCAATTAGTTTAATAGAAACAATGTCATTAGAATAAAATGTTGTCAGAGAATAAGTATCATAGTTTGAAAAAACATAACTGTGACTTTATTTTACAACTGTCCACAATTTTTGGGGGGCTTTTTTAATTTTACAAATGGAGACCATTCTCTTCTGATAAAGTTCTAGCCAATTGACATTATCTCTTAATTATTTTTATAACATATTCATTGCAGGATTTGTTCAAGTAAGAAGTTATTGTATAATTTCCATGATGGATGTGCTCATTTCATGAGTATTAAATTAGTGAAGAGTATACAATTTATATTAACACGCATTTATCATTAAAGAATACATTGTTTTCCAGCTGTCTTAGAACAAAAACAAACCTATGAGATACTGGCTTATTTTTGAGCTTCTACTCTTCTGAATAGTTCCTGTTAATAATATTGTTCATGTGGATTACATAATTTAATCTACACAATTTTCTGTGTTTATTTTGTTTTGTCTTGCAAGATTTTTCTCGTTTTGTGTTCATTCTCCCAGAAAACAAATACACACACTTTTTTCCTTGAGATTTTGTTTGAGATTTTTTTTCTTTCATTTTGTTGCTAACTGTACTCAGAAACAAACCAAAAGGGCAACACTTCTTGTCTAAAGACAGTGAACATGTCTATGCTATCAGGAACGCTCCTGTACTTCTAGGAGAATTGAAAGGAGGATCTAATGATAGGTCTTTCATTCTCTAAATCCTTTAATGTCAATTAACTCTTCTAACTAACAAAAGGACTGAATATTTAGAGGGTGAAAAAGGGCACCACAGACTTTTGAGATTTCATGCCAAATTAATAGCTTCTATTATTTCCATTGTCCGAGTAGCCTGGAAGCCCCTGTACCCACAGTCATGGGTGTTACTAATTCAACCAGTCCACTGCCCCCATTTGCATCTCCAAGGATTACATTTTATCATTGTTGCATTAAGACTCATTTAGATGTACAATTTCAAAAGATAGAAGGTTTTCAGATGAACACAAAAATTGGTCAGTGTTATACTGTTGGGACCCAAATGGGATTCTAGCTCAAAGCTACAAACCAAAGTGATGAGGAAGGTAGCACTTTCAGTAATCCTGGTCCTCTCCAGATCCACAGTGGGATAAGTTGAATTTCATCAGCCTGCTTGAAAATCAAGGTGCAAAATGGCTCTGTGACAGGATGATGGACAGCAAGGTTTGTCTCAAAATGGCAGCAGTATATGACCATGGATTTCCTCTACAACAGTTGCGAAGAAATCCTGACTTCCATAGCACAGAGCTAGCTTTAGTTTCCTTAACAGGATTTAGTACTTAACTTCAAAACTGTGACTGTGAACTCTGCACTCCAGTCACCTTACCCTGGTGGCACCTTTACCAAGTAACTCCTTTTTGACCTGAAGAGCTGGGAAGCTGTGGTCCAAATGAGAGAAATGCCTCAATCACCTGTGGGGACCCTAACTTCTAGGGTCTCATGTCAGGCTTGCTTTGATATTGTATCTTTCATGAAAGCCACTTTTCTTTCTGTACTATCTTACCACATCCACAGGAAGAGGTAAATTTGGTGTCAGCAGTCTCAGCCTTGGGGGAAGGTTTCCTACTTCATGGACAAATACTCTGTATGTTCCAGCACCCACACCTCATGTTCTTCCCATGTTCCAGAGGAAAAGCAGTGCTTCATGTCCTGCTGTAGCACAGAAGAAATGTGTCTTGCTTCACTCATACAAGAGTCCTACCTGTTGGATCCATGTTCTTGTCTGTGTCCTTGGTTCAGGCGGCAGGACCTGCACTGGGGGTGACATCCAGGCACACTTTTGCCTGGAGCTTCCTATCAGTGGTGTGAGGCAGCCCCCACTCCCCTTGCAGGGCACTCACCTTCCCCATCTGAAGCACTGAACTCTCTTTTCGCACAAATGGTGCCAAATGGTGAGCTTTGGTTTCCAGGCAGGTGGCCATGCACCTCGGAACTACATATTTTGGCACCAAACCACATATGTTCTTTAATAAAATCATCCTGTTTGGGTAAGCATTTGTAAGGATAGATGTAATTCCTCATTTATTTATTTTTTTTTTAATGACTAAATCTACAATAAGTTTCTGATACTGGTTGATTTTAGAGGAAGTTTTCAGCAGCTTTCAGGTTAGGACTGCATTTAAAAAGCCAGCTCATGCATATGCAGCTAGTGGTAAATAAACAAGTGTCTCTCTAATTAAAGCACATCTAGGGAAGTCTAAACTAATTTAACATCTAAATGACTGATTATAAAGGGGTGAGGGAAACCCAGAAATATTAGCCTTTTTAAAAATTCTTTGGTATAAAAACTATAAGATGGAAGGAGACAAGCATCAAGGCATCTAGCATCAAAAAATAAATAAAAAAATGTGCTAAAACAAAGTTATGGAAAGAGATAGAAGTCTGTGTGCACTGAAAGTGAAAAGACATGGCAAAAACGTGATCAGCCTCCCCAACATACTATTAACATCTGAGCAAAACACTACTGAAATGTTACAAACTAATTAAATTGAGCATACAAGGGAACCAATGGGAATAAATTATTATGCAAATAAAAGGTTTTCACTACAGAAAGCTACTGCTGGGAGTCAGCGTGGTGTTAAGCAAGGAGCACGGGGGGGCCAGGCACCCCAGCGCCGCCGCAGTATGGCCGGCTGGGGATGAACCCCATCGCAGAAAATGGGATAAAATCCCATGGAAGGAGGGAAGCTAAGGAGGAAAAATGTACCTGGAACTTCCCACAAAGGGAAAAGGAGGCTGGTGCAGACTGCTAAAGAAACAGTGCCATCTGCCGCGTATTCCCTTATGGCAGGAAGCCGATTTTAGCTGCCTCCTGCTCTGCTGCGGTGATGGCAGCAAATCTGACAAGTCCCCATGTACAGCTGAGGTGAGGAGGGCAGGAACCCAGCCTTTCCCCTGGCCCATTCTACCCAAATGTGTTTATTGGTCTGCTGGGAGAAAAAAAAAAAAAAAAAAGTGAAAAAACATTCCTGGACTGTCGTTACTAAGTTGTTGCCTGTTAAAATAAAGGTTTTCTTTCTCATGGTATAACAGGACCCCGTGCTCAGACACTCGGTGCAGGATCAATCTGCTGTAAAGCAGTCTGTCAGCGAGACATACAGAATGAATGTGTAAACAGGAAAACAGCTGCTGCCCAATCTCTTTTTTGTGCTGGATTCCTGTCACCTTGTAAAAGGGTTTTCTGTTTCTTGTGCAAGTCTGGTGTTGGTTTCAATCCATACCTTTTTGCTCAACCCTTCTCACAATGTTCATTACATCCCTGAATGCTTTTATACATTATATTATCTAAAGCAATTATAAGAGAAAAGTCTAGTCAATATTACGAATTTTTATAATGACTTGAATCATTAGCTCTAAAAACTTATTTATAAGGATTGAACCTGACAAAACTCATGAAATACAGGTGCCACCAGTCTATGCAAAACTCTTGTGGGTTTAAGCCTGCCATCCACACATCCATGTTTATGCTTCTAATACTTTCAGCCTCTAGACTGAACACCCTTACTTCTTTAAAGAGTTCCCCGGAACATATCCAGGACAGAGCAGGAATAGAGTCTTGATAAGGTGACTCCCTGTCCTATGACCTCCCTCCGGATGTTCAAATTACTCCTTAAGAACATTTTGCAGGATGGGTAGTCTAACATAATTATCTCAGGCAGTGTTACATTAAATAGGTCCCATTAAAAATAATGATAATAATAAAAAAAATCCCCATACTAGGACAAAGGTCTTTGAAAATGGGGAAGTGTTATTCCTGACAGAGTCCGGCACTGACTCATTTTCCTCATTAGGCCATAGCTCAGGCACCTATTCTTTTTGCACATGTGCTGCAGGATCCCTAGGATTTGTCTGCTGCTGGTGTCCAACTTCAGTTTTCTCTTAATTTGCAGACTTCCAAGCTGTCCTCTATGTCCCTGGCTACTGTTCCCAGACTCATTAACGACATGTGGAGGCGAGGCTTTCGGAACTAGGCAGTGTGGGATTCTGAGGCAACAGATGCTCTGAGATAACTCAGAGATGCTTCATGCTCTAGACCTGATCTTTGCAATCAAGGGTCTAAATTTGAATTTCAGAAAGGGATAAAACTTCTGATGAAGTTTTAGTGATGTAGAGAGCTGAACTCCAAGAAGTGAACTCAGTTCCTGCATGGGTTCAAAACCTGAATCCTGCTCTCTATAGGTAATGAATGAATTCACACCCCATCTAAATATAAATAAAATATTTATATAAATATAAATAAACTAAAATACATGAATCACAGGTGCCTTAGCACACAGGGCCCTATAGGCTATATCAGCAATGTATTTCCTGTGACTTTCTTTTGAATAATAATTTTTCTGTCTTCTTTCTTTTGGCTTCTTGGAACTTTATATGATTACTTTAGATTGGAATAGCTATAAGATCTGGAGGCTTCACATTAATTATTAGCTTCAGTATCTGACTGCTATATTTTAAGATATACAGCTCTGACATAGTAGATACTGCAGGTAGCAGCTACCTCAGGAGATTTGAAATATATTATAAATAAAAATAAAATATTCCATATACTGCTCAGGATAATGGATTCTGGGATTTTGTGAGAGTCAACTCAGAGGTGACCGAGACTCCCAATTTACATAGATGAGGGACATGTGCATTGAGATAAGCACTATAGAATCACAGAATCACAGAATGTCTTGGGTTGGAAAGGACCTTACAGCTCATTCTTTTCCACCCCCACTGCCATGGACAGGGATGCCTCCCACCAGACCTGATTGCCCAAAGTCCCATCCAGCCTGTCTTGAACACCTCTAGGGATGCGGCATCCACAGCTTCTCTGGGCTACCTGTGCCAGTGCCTCACCACCCTCTGAATGAAGAATTTCCTCCTAACATCTAATCTAAATCTCCTTTTTTTTATTTATTTTTTTTTGTTTAAAATTGTTCTCCCTTGTCCTATCATTATCTGCCCATGAGAAAAGTTGTTCTCCATCTTTTTTGTAAGAGGTCTCCCCAGAGCCTTCTCTTCTCCAGGATGAACATCCCCAGCTCTCTCAGCCAGCCTGTCTTCATAGGAGAGGTGCTCCAGCGCTCTCTCTGATCATATTTGTGGCCCTGCTCTAACAGCCCCACATCCTTCTTGTGCTGGGGGCCCCAGACCTGGATGCAGGGCTCCAAGTGGGGCCTCACAAGGGCAGAGCAGAGGGAGACAGTCACCTCCCTCCACCTGCTGGCCACTTCTCGTGATGCAACCCAGGACGCAGTTGGCCTTCTGGTCTGCACACACTGCTGGCTCATATTGAGCTTTTCGTACACCAGAACCCCCAAGTCTTTCTCTGCAGGGCTGCTCTCAGGGAGTTCTTCTCCCAGTCTGTGCTCATGTCTGGGGTTGCCCCAGCCCAGGTGCAGCATGCTGTTGGCCTTGCTGAACCTTATGGTTCACATGGGCCCACTTCTCAAGCTTGTCCAGGTCCCTCTGGATGGCATCCCTCCCTTCTATTAACTTCCTTCTATCAACTGCACCAGTCAGCTTGATGTCAACTGCAAACTTGCTGAGGGTGCACTCAATCCCACTGTCTATGTCTTTGATAAAGACATTAAAATACTCTGGTGCCAAGACAGACCCCTGAGGGACACTACTCATCACTGGCCTCCATCTGAACATAGAACCATTGATCACAACTTTCTGGCTGTGTCCATGGAGCCAATTCCTTATCCACTGGATGGTTGAACCCCCAAATCCATCTCTCTCCATTTTAGAGATAAGGATGTCATGTGGGACCATGTCAAAGGCCTTACAGAAGTCCAGGTAGATGACATTGGTCAGTTTTCCCTTGTAAACTCAATCATAGAAAGCCACCAGATTGGTCAGGCACAATTTGCCCTCTGTGAAGCTGTGCTGGCTGTCTTGGATCACCTCCTTGTTTTGCATTTTCCTTGACACTGCTTCCAGGAGGATCTGTTCCATGATCTTCCCAGGCACAGAGGTGAGGCTCACCGGTCTGTAGTTCCCCAGGTCCTCTTTTCTACCCATTATAAAAATGGGAGTGATGTTTCCCTTTGCCCAGTCACCCGGAACTTTGCCTGACTTCCAGGACTTTTCAAATATGATGGAGAGAGGTTTAGCAACTACATCAAACTGTTCCCTCAGGACCCTGGGATGCATGGCATCAGGCCCCATAGACTTGTATGTGTTTATTTTCATCAGGTGGTTTCAAACTATCTCTTCACTTACAGTGGGTGGGACTTTGCTTCCCCAGCCTCCATCTACAGGTTCAGGGAAATGAACGGCTTGGGAAGCCTGACTGGCAGTGAAGACTGAGGCAAAGAAGTTGTTGAGTACCTCAGCCTTCTCCATGTCTGTAATTACCAGTTCACCCTTCTCCTTTATCAGAGGGGGTACGCTCTCCTTGGTCTTTCTTTTCTGAGCAAAGTACCCACAGAATCCATTCTTGTTACTCTTTGCATCCCTTGCCAAGCTCAGTTCCATCCGTGCCTTGGCTTTCCTGATCCCATCCCTGCACACTCGGACTGCATCCCTGTAATCTTCCCAGGCCACATGTCACTGCTTCCACTGCCTGTGCATTTCCTTCTTGTGCCTCAGTTTGACCAGCAGATCCTTGCTCGGCTATCCCAGTTTCCTGCCTTCCCTGCTTGATTTCTTACATATGGACATAGAGAGTTCTTTTGCTCTAAGAAAAGTGTCCTTAAAGTGTTGCCAGGTCTGATCAGTTCCTTTGTCTCTAAGAACAGCTTCCCAGGGGATCTCACCCACTAGTTCTTTGAGCATCTGGAATTTTGCTCTTCAGGGTCTTGACTCTACTCTTTGCCAGACCCATATTCCTTGAGATCACAAACTCCACCAGGGTATGGTCACTGCAGCCCAGACTGCCTCCAGTCTTAGCCTTTTTAATGAGCTCATCCACTTTGGTGAGCACCAGGTCCATAACATTTCTCCTCTCTTTGGTTTGTCCAATACCTGGACCAGGAAATTGTCCTTGATGCACTCCAGGAGTCTCCTGGGTTGCTTACAACCTGCTGTGTAGCATGTCTGCCCCAGCAGACATTTGTGTGGTTCAAGTCCTCCACTGGGATGAGAGCCTGTGAGCGTGATGCTTCTTGCAGCTGAAGCAGGAAGACCTTGTCAGCAGGTTCCCCTTGGCCAGGTGGCCTGTAACAAACCCCAACCACAAGGTGTCCTTTATTGGTCTGCTCCTTAACTTTTATTCACAAGCTCTCAACCTGCTCATGACTGTTCCTCACATGCAGCTCTTCACTGTCTCTCCATTCCTTAACACAGAAGGCAACATCTCTGCCTCTGCTCCCCTGCCTATCTCTTCTGAAAAGCTTGTAGCCCTCAATCGCGGTGTTCTAGTTGTGTGATTCATCAAAACACATTTCCGTGATGGTAATCGGTTCATAGTTTTCTAATTGCACTGTGGTTTCCAGCTCCTCCTGCTTGTTTCCCATGTTGCATGCATTGAGGAGAGACACTTTATCTGGGCTATCAGCTGCATCACCTTCTTAGAGGAACCCTCTCAGATTTCTTTGGGACAATTCTGTTCATTCTCATTCCAAATCAAATTTAGTCATTCTGGAATTTGATCTAACGTATTTAAGTTAGTTAGTGAGACCTTCAAAAATGGAGAGTGGAGTCTTTGTTCTTTAAAAATAGATACAACGAGATTAACTGTTAAAAATAAGAGATATGCATTTTGTGCATATTTAGACAACAGATACTTATAATCAAAGAGTGATAACAAGTTCCCATTGTTTGGCTATGGGCCTCTGCTGGCTGAGCTCCCACAGTGGGAATTTTTGAGAGAGTTCTTTGTACTCAGGAGCTTAATCAAAAACAAGACTCAGTTCTGTATTTTCCTCCACAAAGTCAATGGACTAAACTCATCAAAGTCATAGGGTTAAATTTAGCTAAATGTGTCTTTGTTAAAATGTTTACAATGCAAGTGGTGGCTATTCAGAAAGGAAGTAACAGAGAGTCTGTGGATGGATTTGTTTGTTTGTCACCTCACTCAGCAGCTGAAAGGTGTCTCCAGAAAGAAATATATTTATTCTTGTGAGTCTGAACAAACAAAAAAGCAAACAAAAAACAATAACAGCAACGACAAAAAAACACATCCTATTTTGTAGACTAGTGGCTGTCCATTTCCAAGAAGTTGATTGGCACCTTTGTGCCATGGTTATGAGCTGTATCTGAAAATATTAAGAGCTCATAGATGCAAATTGTTCTAGCTCGTGCAATAAATAATAATAATAATAATAAAGCAGATAAATAAAATTATGGATATTTCTTCTGAAGTTACAGGGTTCATCATTTGTTCTGTCTTACACCTGCTGAGGGAAAGCAGCTGAAATTCAGTGAGGTCTCTGCTGGAGATGCAGCTGTGGGACTTGCCTAAGGGGAGTGAGGAACCACTGCCACCCCCTGCCAGCGGTTGCCATGCCCAGTCTCAGGTGCCCTTGTCACAGAAAATGCCTGTGGGGATCCAGTCTGCCTAGAAACAGCTTGCTGCTGCCAGAAGCCCTCTACTTGGGGTGAAGGCATCTGACACTCATGTTAAGTGAAAGGAGCCTTTCTAAGTAATTGGATCCCGGTGCCACAGTCATGCTCTGCCTCAGAAGCAGACAGTGGGGTAGCTCAAAGGGGTTGGGGGGATGAAGTAAGATGCCAGCCATATCTCTATGTTTGGCTAGACCTGTGTGAGCACTGTTCCAGCTGTTCCAGCTGCTAATGTGTTTTGCCAGCGATGATTTAAATTCCTACTCTGAACAAAGCTAAAGAGGTGAGCATTTCTTGATTTCCAGCTTTGCAAACACCTTTGCCCATCATCTCAGAGCATGACAGCCTGAGAGCATATTAATGAGCAGCTACTTCCCAACAGGAACTGTTACATCAGCATTTCTGATCCCTCTGCTGCTTCCTGCTGCAGTCCTGAGTGGTGACACAGAGGTGGACAAGCAGCTCAGAGATGACTGTAGCCCTGTAGGTTTCTAAAACCAGCCAGGAGGGCTTAGGATGCAGAAAAAAATGCCCTAACCTTGGAATGACAGCTCTCTTTCATCTGCAGATGGGGTTATGAATGTAGCATTTACTTTTATACCATCAAATAGAAATGATAACATAATGGGCCAGCAATTCTGCTGTGATTCTGCAGCTATGAAAGCACATAAACTGAAAGGCCAGGGGAACGATTCTTTTGCAGTTAGCCTTAATTCCTCTGCAGGTACAGAAGTATAATAGGAAGCCGGAATTGGGCATTGATGGTGCCATATTTAACCTATGGGAATCTTTCACTAGAAGAAGGGGTGGGCACAGTGTGTCAGAAATTATATACAGTGCAAATGATATATTAGACAGGAGATAATAAGCCTTTCAGGGATTCCTAAATGTATTACTTGTTAATTTAGGAAGTATCCTGGGTGAAACTCATGAGGTGGCACTAATTTAGAAGGTATCACGAGTAACTCAGTTTGCTGGAGGGCTGAAATGTAAATCCCACTGTGCACCAGGGAAAACGAAAATGCTCCTGCCATTAAGTCTGTGATCTGTCCTTCACTTGCCATGGGGAATAGCATAATTTAGAAAGCTGCCTTCTAGGATGTTGAACAATCATGCCTCATCAGTGAGATCTCTAGATTAAAAATGTGAACATTTTAACATTACTAGAGGGATTATTATATCTTGCTTAATATTTCATATATCTGACATCAAACTACCAACTAACCACTATAATGTATTAAAATACCCTTCTAGTCATTCTGTTTGCCTGCTTTTATGTAATAAGACTCCAACTACATTTGTTCAGTCATATTGTACAGTGGTTTGATTTATGTTTTACAGTGACGGGCTGAGAAGGGACTTAAAAATGGATTGTGAGCAGTCAGTTCAGATCTGCCTCTGAGATTTTATGGATCCTGAAACAGGAGGTTCTCCTTGGAGGCAGAAGACTTTTTGTATATTTCCTTTAAGTGCAAAACTGATGCATCACTGCCTGCCATGAAGCAGGCTGCACCTTCAGACACCTGGCAGTAAGCAACAAACTTATGGTCAACCCTGATTCATCCTAGAACTAGTGGATAAATTACACTGTTATGCTGTTATCCTATCCTGTACCATAAT
This sequence comes from Anser cygnoides, assembly GCF_040182565.1. NCBI lineage: Eukaryota > Metazoa > Chordata > Aves > Anseriformes > Anatidae > Anser > Anser cygnoides. The sequence continues at coordinate 110,333,086 of NC_089874.1, forward strand.
GCCCTGTGTACATCAAATTCATCCCTCTTTCACCTCTGCATACCTGCAGTTCCCACTGAAATCAGTGGGAGGTGAGGCTTGGAGGAGCAGCACCCCATGTGAGCAGAGCCCCTAAATCTCCTGACAGTCATGGCAGGGCAGTGCTGAGCTTCACATCAGCTAGCTCAGTCCCAATCAGGCAAGAGATTCTGTGCTTCTGTGCTGGATCCTGTTGCCTTCCCTTTCTTTATCCTACCTTTCTTCTTCCTGTCCTGAAGTTAAAGTGAGTATCTCTCTGTGAGCAGCGTAATTGTTCCTGCCCTGTGTAATTGTGTCTACGCATCGTTGCTCCAGCCTCAGGACTGCAGCCTGCTTTGTAAAGGACTGACACCAGAGATTAGAAGTGTATTACACACAGGTGAAAGGGAGGGAGGCGGGCATATTTTTAGGGCAGAAATAGAGAACTAGACATAAATCTCAGTATCTACAGCACATGGCAAAATCTGGGGCTGGCCAAGAGAATCTATTCCTGCTTTTATATGTTTCTAAATCATTCTGTAGCAACAGGACACTGGGGGACTGAAATCCCTCATGTCCAAAGCACAGGTAACAGAAGTAGTGAATTAATGTAGAGCTTCACTGGAAACAGGAGGGGACCTCTGGAGAATAAGCCAGGTGAGGACAGGAATTCTTGATCATCCATGGTGGTGTCTAGACACTTTCCTACATTTTTTATATTTGCAATAGCACTTCAGTATTTGGTTAAAATAAATGTCCATCTAGAATCATGCTGGAGACTGAGGATTTATGAGTTACAGGGGCACAGAAAAATGCCACCGAGTGGAAAGTATATGCTGCTCTTCAGGCTCTTTACTACTTCCCGAGGTTTGTTAACCATTTTTCACTTAGTCTACTTGCATTTTTTTTTGTTTTGCTTTTGTTATGCTCAGTGAACCTCCATGCAGTTGATCAAGACAGGCCTCTGCTAATGATTAACTTGTTTTGGAGGACAATTTCAGAGAAGGAGGGATGAACTGGCATTAGTCAAGCAGACAACATTAATTAAAAATGTTGAAACTTGTTAACAAGAAACAAAAAGGCAAAACAAAAAAAGGAAGAAGAGTGGGTAGCAATGGAATAGAGACAGCATAATAAAACAAAGAGGAAGGACAAATGAAAAGGAAAAAGCAAGAGAAATAATGTGAAAATACAGATAGATGTACAGAAGAAACTGTAAACTGTCCTGGCTTCCCATGAAAGTGACTGCACATGTAGCACTAGCCTTTAAACTGGCAATTCTTCACTCCTCCCTTTATATTCTTCATTTATCTTCCATTTTAAAATAAACTACTGTTAGTACAAACTGTGGCAAGGCAAATGTAGGGCGTTTCTGCTGTGTATTTGCTGTTGAATATGCACACAAGGTCATGCTCAGAATAGCCAACCACTAGTTTGGGGGGTAGAAGAGAGAGGAGAATTGTTGCAGAAAACCCGGTTTGGTGGCTCATCACCCTGGCAACACTGGCAAGTGAAAAGCCGTGCTTATCTTTATCCAAATCTAGACTACACTAAATTGATGTAAATGTGAAAATGACTTACCCAGAAAAGCTATTAGCTTCAGGGCTAAGTCTTGAAATGTCACTGCTTTGCAACATATTAGCCTATCTAAAGGACATTAAACAGCCTCTCTAATGGACACTTGAAACACCAGAAGAAGCCCTGAGTCCCTAGTGAATTTCCACATCTTCCCCTAAGGCTAGTCCTCAGGAGGATTGGACATGCTGAATAAATTTTCTCACCTATACACTCTAGCATCTGCATGCCAGTCCAAGGAAGTTAAGACATCTTAACTACTCATAATTTTGAGCAAAATGAGAAATAAATCAAAACCATTCCTGATATGGGCTTTGCAAAACCAAAGATGTCTTACTACAAACATTCATTTGCTTTCAGTCCTATCAGCCCTAGGAAACCATCTAGACCAGAGCAACCTAAATAAACATCTTTAGGTTTGCCTTCTAGGCTGGACTAGAAATCTGTGAAACACTGGCTTAATATAAGGAGAGGTAAAATTTTCAACTTTTGATCAAAAACCATCTATGTTCTTCTGAATTTGAACCATATTTTGAACCAGCTGCATTTCACCTCTTGCCTCCAGGAGCAGTCCAGACAATTAGATGTACAAATTCTCTAAACTTTTCCATTTGACCCTTCTACAACCATTCAGGCTAAACTGAACTTTAATGTATTCAGTTTAGAATCAATTCTATAAATTTTCTTAGAAAGATTAGGCTGTGTAGAATTGAAACTCTTTTTTGATGTGCTAAAAAATGCATTACAAATAGCTCACAGCAAAAGCTACCAAACATTTACTGACTAAGGAGCAGAAAATGATTGTATCTTCTTCCCTGATCATTCATCAATAAAAAAACCAACCAACCAACCAAACAAAAAACTAGAATTCTTCTGTATTTTAAATCTCCACATTGATTAATAAAAAGTCCCTGGGAATGTTGACATATCTGACACTAAAAAACATCCAGAAAAATTAATGTAAAAAATTCAAAACCAGCATAGTTTACCAACATGTATTTTAAGTCCTGCTTTGATACTAAATCACCAGCATATTATTTGCAGTGGAATATGCAATTTTTCAGTCAGCTCACACTTATTCCTCAGATACTGCATCACAAAGCATTGTAAAAACCTCCCATATACTTCCAAACACGCACAAACAGGCACACCCACAGGCTCAGAGGGATGTTTTTACTGAATTAATTTCAAGGTTCCTTAGTATCTTTGTAACTTCTTTTGTGTGTGGACAGAACACGCAAACACCACATTACAATCTCTTCTTTACAGTGTTATTTCCCAATCGGAAAGAGAAGGCAAGTGTACTGAAAGACATGGGGGACCACCAGGCACTGAAATGCCTATGGAAAGGTGTTATCTTAAGCAAATCACAGCTGACTGAATGAATTCTCCAAAGTGCAGGTATTGTTCTGGATTCCTCAGCTCTCCCACCAGGGCTGGTGCTGTTCACAGGGCATTGCATTGGTTTGTGCCAGAGAGGCCTTCCTGCTCACACAGGCAAACAATTTAGGACCTCTGCTGTCCCTGTAGGGGAAATAAGTATGCATGCACAGACTTGCCAAAACAAAAATTTATACACACACACACTTCTTCCATTATATTTCTAAAAACAAAAAGGACAAAGAATAAGCAAAGAAAGGATAGAGAAAATAGCTTTGTTTCCTAGGTGGAAGGGATTCTTTCTCTGACAATTTGCCATGGTACACTCGGTAATTTCTTTTAGCAGATTTTGCAATGCCATTTCTAAAAAGTACGGAGGCTTCTTTTACATGTGTCTTGTTTAAACTCATTTCAAGGCAGAGCATTTTAACAGTGAGGGAGATAAAAGATTTTCTGTCATTCAAAGCACTTGGCATGGGGCATTGTTGGCATGTTGGTGTTTCTCTGCCGTATCTTCCACCCCTCCTCAGCAAGTCTGAATGTTATCTTACATCAAAGGATGCCACTTCTGGTCTTGAGTGCACTTGCTGCAGAGGCAAGAGGAGGGCAAGTTGTACTGTACAACGTCACTGACCTTACTTCAGATGTCTAAATTAGGCTGCAGATATCCTGGGGCTCTCTTTGGCCAGCAGGGAAAGACCCTGGAACAACATGGGGCTCTTAAGCCAGGTTGCTTTCTCAGTGCTGTCCCAAAAGAAACTTCTAAATCTCTCTCTCTTGACCACAGAAACCATGTCCCAGGACTAACCACTGTCCTAAACTGCTAAGGAGGTGCATAAAGCTGGTGTGGTGATCAGGATGCCTATTTTGGATAAGTTACGCGTCTTATGACTGGTGATTGTGGAGCCTGCAAGCCTCCCCCATCCTCTCCTCCTTGCACGGAGGGTGAGAGATCAGGCCCTGGATACATTTTCACACCCACCCACACCCAGCAGGACTGACTTTGTAGGGGGCGAGAAGCAATTTGCTACTTCTGTGAATGCACCCAGGATGCAAAGGTTGGAGGTAAGGAAGAAACGGGATCAACATGTATTTCCTTTGAAGAGTTGTATCCGAATGGCAAAAAGAATTCTATTTTTCTTTTTAATGCCTGCATAGCAAAAATTAAAAACAGGGTATTCATCAATAAATTGATGGTATCTGAAACTCCTCTGAGCCACAGGAAAATGTAGAGCTCTGCCCTTTGGTCTTCTTTTCAGTCTGCCTGGGTAAACTCCCCTTATGCGGCAGTATAATTTGCAGTGACCTTTTCTAAATCTGTTGCTACACTTCCTGCTTCACTGGAAACTACCTTTTTAGCCATGCATGACATGACACCACATACACTGGAGTATAAATTTCAGGCTTTGTCACCAAACCCTGCAGTCATCTGGTGTGGTCAGTGGCCGTAGCAGTGTGGGACCCTGCTGGTACTGCTGGGCTGAGTGCTGCAGGAGACGGTGCTAAGAGATGGTTTTTGAAGGCTGGTTGGCCTTTATTGCAAGAGAGATAAATGCATGAAATCGGTGGTGGGGGGAAATAAAAGAAGAATTTAAAACTAATAACGTCAGTACTCTGCTTTCCTATGGATAGCTGGGAGGGAGAAAAACATTTCTTATGTAATTTCCACTTTTAAAAAATCTTTATATGAATTTGATTTCCTCTTGGGATATTCAGGGTGTTCAGATAACCTAATACATTTCTAAAGCAGAGACATTTCAGCGTCTTTTTTTTTCATCTTTTATAATTATTATTCTGCCTCTTACTTGTACAGAGGAAGGATTGTGCAATTTTATAAAAGGATTTTCAGGCTTACTCCACGTGTGAGTATTAAAGTGTATCCCTGTCCCAATATATCTAAAGCCGCATAGGCATTTAAACATCTACTGAGTTTTCAAATCCTGTTTCTGCTGCATATAGAATGGTAAATGTATGTATTCTTATATAAGTGCAGGCACTTTTACAGTCAATGCAAGTTTTCCTTTGGCTGTAATTGTTTCAGGACTTCAGCTCTCACACGTGGATTGGGGAAGCATACGTTACATAATAATGTGCATATTTCCTTAATATTTTACATATTATTGTATATATATATATTTCATATATTTATTTTTGTGTTAATTATATTTAATATAACCCTGCAAAGTGGTGTGAAAATCTCCCTGAATTATTGAAGATCTGCTGTCCGAAGGCTCTGCAGGAAATTTACTCTAGTAATTCAGTGAATTTGTACTGACTAGATGATCAGTTTATTTCCTTTGACTTCTTTGTTTCTCTTTCATGTGGTTATACTGGAAAGCCTGATGACCTGTGAGGTTCCTTTTTTTTTTTTTTTTTATTTGGTTAAGGGAATAAGCTGGACCATGAATGATTTTTCTACTTGTGAAAATTATTATGTAGATATGTTTTTTCGAGTAATGTGCTGGCCTAGCAAAGTCAAGAATGTGTTCAACTCTCCAGGATCAATGTATTATTTTTAGATGCATCCTGATTCAGTAAAACAACGATTGCAAAGTTCTTTAAAATGTTAACCAAAAATAACCAAAAAATATGGTTTCCTGAAGTTACAGTATAATAACAGGAAAGCAATTCATTCATATCCTAAAATGTCTGAACTCCAAAATGTATGTTCTTATAATAAAAATGCTGAGAAACCAGTCTAGCTTTTTTTTTTAATTAAAAAATGAGGAATTTTGATTTTAAAAAAATATAAATATAGTCAGAAAAAAAAATGTAAAAATATTTTTAATCCAAAATAATAGTCACAGAATCTTTAATATGAATTTCAAGAGCCTTCAGCTGGAATCTGAAAGATTGTGTTTTGAAATGCCACTCCAGCGCATCTTGGAAATTGGTCTCTGCAGGCTCTTGTTGCTTTGCTGGCATAACAGGCTGGTGTTCCTGGCTAGTTTACATGCCTGGTGATGCCTCATGGGGCTGCTGAGGCCTTGCAATGTATTTTGGGAGGTCACTCACAAGCGGCGTGAGCGAGTTTGCCCATGTGGCATGTTTGGCCAGTAACTGTAGAGCAGTAGGTGTAACACATTTCAGCTTTATCTTACAGAGAGATACTATAGTAACATTTCAGATTAAAATGTTTTCATTTCAGTCAAAGTTTGAAGCCAAAACTTTTGTGTTAATCCAAGATTCTGCAGCCTTCCAGTTTTCAAAGATTTTCCATGTTTACTAGACTTAAACTTTTCACAGAATGCAGCTTTTTTTTTTTGATTTAAAATAAAAATATATTAAAAATTAAAAAATAAAATAAAATAAAATGATAAAATGATAAAATAATAATCATTTTAATTAAAATAAAAACAGAAGCTCTTCACCTCACCAAATGTACCACCAATATATTTGATGATAGCTGGGGACCAAATTGTATAGCCCCATTGCATATTATACATTTTCCAAATATTTGGTTCCTGACTCTGTTCTCTCTGCTTGGTTCTTCTGCTTTGCCCTTCGTTTCATCCATACCAAGAATTTTTTTAACCTTTAGCTCTTTGAGAGCTTCTCTGAGCAGCAGCTGTCAAAAAGTTAGGCTGCCATGAGAGCATCCTTTTCCATGAGTGGATCCTGCTTTCTCCATTCCTTTGAAAACCACCACTGCTAATATCAACAAGAACAATAAACGCATCAAAAGTTATACTGCTGTCAGACCTACGGTGAGGAAAGTTCAGTGAGTGCTGGAAACAAGTGCACTGTTCAGCACATAGTTCTCTGACAGATTTTAAGCCAAAAATCATATCATTTAATATACACATAGAAATGATAGGTTTCATATATTATGAGATATGACTGTAGCCCCTGCAGCATTTCAGCACCTTTTTTTCCTCACGCTCTGTACAGCTGGTGTCAGATGGCAAGGCTGAGATCCACTAACTCTTTGCTAATGCCCTACTCACAACCAGAGCCAGTGTATGACATCAGGCTTTCTGCCTCCCTCCTGTGCCTCTTGCACCCTCTCAGATGCAAACACATACATGTTTATTTGCCTCCTCTGCATATTTCTATACATTAACAATGATATACAGACTTTTCTATTTACAGTAAGAATTCAGAACTGTACCTTTGCTCATGTGAGATCATTTTCTCTAAGAAACCTATTTATAAGGGGCTTAATTCAGAAATGAAAGACTAAAGCAGTTCAGTAGAAATTATCTTTTTAGTGCTAAAATCTGAATTATACATTAAAGTACCATTTATTCAATGAATTTTATTATTCTGTTTAAAAAGGCAGAGACTTTTATGTGTTTCGTATGCTTGCAAAGGTTTATTAGCTTGAGTAAAAGGTTATTATTATTCAATTGAATAATTGAATTTTAAATTATTGCTATTGCACTTCATATTATAACTGCTTTTCCAGATGCATTTGATTCTGTCAAATTTGCCTTTTAATCCCCTGTCGGGAGACCATTTTCTTGAATCATGCACTGCTGCTCACCCTTGGTAGTGGTGTCCTAATGAACACACACAGTCCAGGCTCACATCTTCCATGTAAATTACCGTGCATACCCCTTCTATTCAGAGCACATTGGAGGCTATCTGGTGTCATATAATCCTGGATACTGATATGTGGAAAGTCTTTTCAGGTGATTAATGTCATAGGAATTTAATTTTCCTGCAAAGCGCTACTGAGGGACTACAGTGTTTACGTGAATGCAAGACTTAGGGATATGAAATGAGCATTTAGAAAAGTTAATAATCTGTGCCTAATCCCCTCCAAGAATTATCTGTTGGTATTTCTATAAATAATTGCAGGGTTATTTCTTGTCGCTAATTGAATCACATATTAATTTATTCGACGTATTGTGCATTAAAAATCTTGGAACTTGCTATAAATCCTATTGCACAGGTGAAATAAATGCATGCAAAGCTAGATAAAAAACATCTGAAACATATATTAAATGAAAAACTTGCAAAATAACTGTTCTTTGGTGTTTATTTGCTTTGTTTGTTTGTTTGTTTTTCTTACGCTTGAGCAAATGCGCCCTTCAAAAGGGTTTCTCTTTTGCTAGAAACATAAGATTTGTCCTTGACTGCACACTTGGAAACCGCAATTCCTGGGCACAACACTGAAATTCTCTATTAAGATAAAAAATGATACACAAAACAATCCAACATAACAAAATATCAGTGAGCAGCCCCAGAGAGGAAGAGTCTGTGAGCACAGATTCTTCGTGGCTGCGTTCAGCACTGCACTGATAACGTTAGCATGCCCAAAGGTGCTGCATTTACTTGCATGTGTCTATGAATTACATAATTGTCTGCTCTTATCAGACTACTTCTACCACTGCTGATGGAAGAGTTTTTCCCTCAGACAGCAGCTGTCCATTAGCCTCACTAGAAGCAGGATCAATCTTCCACAGTCATCCATAATTCTGAGCCAATTACATTTCAGAAAGTAAACATTGATTCCTGAGATCTGACATACAATAGGAAGTACTTTAAAAGTGGCTTTGAATATTCTTAATTAGTTCAAGAATTACAGGCTCATTCCTCTTTTATGCTGCCATTAGAAGCATTTATCTCAACTGATTTCAACAGAGTTGATTCAACAGAGTTGTGAGAAAAAAATCAAGTTGCATAAATTGTTAACAGCTCTTTCATACTGCGTCTTTATTACTAGATGAAACTTTGATGGTGGACATACACAGAAGATCAATATGAGAAATCACATACGAGCTGACTTCTATGCTACTGGCTGCTACCAAAAATCACAGAAATAAGTATTTGTTTTTGAAGCTCTTACTTAAGCTGATGACTGGTTTGCTGCTGCTTTTCTTGAAAGAAATATTTCACCTTTAGGAGACATACGGCCTCCTGAGTCAAATTACTCCGTGGCTCCAAATGCACTGAAGCACAAAAAGGAAAGGAGTGCAGTTATCTAGCAACGAGCAACTTCATCTGGCAGCCTTTGTTTGAGGGAATAAGGACCCACTTTCACTTCTCCCCTTGGTGTAGGTGATGCTTCCTGCTGGTCCTGATGCACTTACTGGCACCCCTGTAGGCTCCGTGCAAAAGGCTCTGTGTTTCAGGCAAGGGACTAGGTACTCTGGGGAAGGTTGGGGTCTTCTTCCAAAGAACTGGGGAATTCAGCACACTGCTGAATCCAGCACACTGCTGGCCATCTTCACCTGTAATTTATAGGGCCAGCTCACAGCTGCAGGGTAAACAACAAATAATATTAAACTGGCAGGTAATATACTGTCCGTGGGCTAATATAGCTCAGGATATACTCACTGCTGAAAGTGAATTAAACATTTTCCTTGAGATTCACTTAGATAAGCAGTGTTTGTTTATGTAGTGGCATCTGCACATGAAGAAGTGAGCAGGAGTTAAAGTGCAACTGTAATCATACATAGTAAATACAATATATATTAATATTCCTCCAACATGATAGCTGGCAAATATACATTTCTGAACTTCTAGCAGTCTGCCTTAATTTGTTTCTGTCAAATGAAGAGACACTTCATATTTTATCACTTTTTTTTTCTTTTTTTTTTTTTTCTTTTGTTCCCCCCCGAAAACAAACACTCCAACACTGAAGGTTACAGGGGTAGGTAGTTTTAGAAAATCTTACTCCTCACGCATTTAAACAGACCATCATACTTTACTTGCTTTCTTCCAACCATTACTAAAGCCATCCATAGTCCTGGAAATCCAAGTGTTAGGAAGTGGAAGTGACTGCTGAGGAAAGCGCTCTGGCGTGACTGAGTTGTGATGACAGGCTTAATCCCAAGCTCAGCAGAAACTCAGTGGTGCTCCTTTTTCTCCCTGAGGTAGTTGAAGAGGACATCCAGTCCCCCCTCCACGAGCTCAGGCAGGGGTCGGGACAGAGGGTTGTGGGAGACGTGGAGGCCTTTGTCCATTGGGTTCCACGCAATGCGGGGCAGCCTGCGCAGCAGGTAGAGGTCATCCGGAAGAGTCTGTATGGAGTTGTAATCTACATTTAGTAGCTCCAGAGCCATGATGAAGCAGAGAGACCGCGGCAGAGTGCGTATGTTATTATTCTCTACTATAAGGATTTGCAAATTGGCTAGATACTGAATGCTCTCTGCAACGCTTTCAAGCCTGTTGGACCCCAGGTGCAAGAAGTCTAAGCTCCTCAGTGCAAAAATGCAGAGGGGAATCTGCACAAAGCGATTGTTACTGAGGTTCAGTTTCTTTAAACTTGTCAGGTCAGTGAAGCTTGAAGGCAGTTGTGAGATGCAGTTGTGCGAGAGGCTCAAAACTTCCAGCTTTCTGCACAAGCTGAGCTCTGCTGGCACTTCTGTCAGGCAGTTCATATTAACAAACAAGACCTTCAGGTTCCTCAGCAGCCCGATCTCCTTCGGCAGACATTTGAGGCAGTTGCCACTCAAGTTCAGCACTACGAGCCGGTCCAGTTTTCCCAGTGAAGGAGGAATTGCCACCAGCTGGTTGCGTGAGAGGTTCAGTTTCTGCACCTCGGGCAGTCCCCACAAGAAGTCAGGGGCACTGGTCATCCCTTTCATTATAAGGCTCAAGCTGACATAACGCAATCCCCGTTTCAGCAATGACTTGGGGTCTTTCCCTGAGAGAAGAGCATCTTCCCATGCAGGCAACTTCGGACCTTTCCTCAGAAAAAAAATGCTTCTTCGCCCCTCGTTTTTCGAGTGCTCGGTTCCCATAACACCTTGGATTGCTCCTGATAAATCAAGTGAGGTTTTCTTCCCGTGCAAGTACTACACCAACATGCAAATGCCACCAGAGGTTGACAGCTTGCAGGAAAGTCAAAGCAAGGAGATAAGGAGGAGCCTCTGAAGTGCATCTCAGTCCACCAGGGTAGTTTCCATAGCTGCTGAGGGAAAGTTTCACTTTTGGGGGCTTATGTTGTTCTTGGTGCACAGTCTGTAATGAAATACTTGCTCCAGACTTGTGAGCAAACCTGTTCAATTCAAACTGAATGCCACGAGGCAGCTGTCACTGTCATTTGGCCTGGGCTTTATTGGACAGATATGTATCTTCACTCCAAAAAGGTCACAAGGATGCTGTATATAACTTCCCCATGTCAGCTTTCTTGGCTATCTGGTACATACCATGGCTGCAGGACAATTAACAAGAGTGACTTCAAAAAAATAAACAAGTAAGCTATAGGAGAAAACAAGCCATCAACTCAATTCAGATTAAAGGCCATTTTCAAATTCATTTTAATTTTGATGTTCCTCATTTCACTGAAATAGTTACCAATCCACCAGAAAACTTTGTATGCTGTAAAAATGCTGGTAAAGAATCTTCCTGCAAGTCATTTTTTTTCTCTTTAGTTAAAAAAAAGGAAAAAGTTAATCCTTGTAAAAGTGTTTTAGCTTTTATATCACCCTTGAAGTGAGGAAAGGCCTCTTTCTTTGCAGAAAGGGCACCACCTTCACTGCAGCAGTGACATTTTCCAGTGGTATCTGCGCCCACTTGGATGATCACTCGCTACCCACGTTGCCAAGTGTGAGTAGTCACATTGCACAGTTCTGCCCAAACTACTCTGTCCTAAATGTCCTGTGCTACTTCACATCTATCAGTGAGGTTTTGGGTGTCTGGTTCTTTTGTGCTGCAGAAAATATAGCCACTCGATGTCCCCTTCTTCCACAATGAACTTTCCTGTCTTTCTGGGATATCCTGGGGTACAGGGGGACTAGAAGTCAAATAGCTCAAACTATACATGACATCTAACTCCAGGCTGATGGGAGAGGAAGGAAGCAGCAAGGTATAATAATACCCGACAACAGCTGAAGCCAGTGATGCTGATGAGATGAAATTCTATTGCTATAGTCATATGCAGTGAGTTTAAACTCAAAAGGATATCCAGAGACTTCAGGCATTATTTGAACCAGGTGAAAATTGCAGTAAATAGGACATGACTTCCAACATTTTTCTTCTCTGGTGGACCCAACATGGCTGCACTAAGAGCAGATCACGCCTAACAAATCTGTTGGCCTTCTATGGCCACCATTACAGCTTTGGTGAATAGGGGAAGAGAAACTGACATCATCTACCTGGACTTGTGCATTTGACACTGTTCTCCATGATAGCCTTGTATTTAAATTGGAGAGACATGGATTTGATGGAAGAACCACTCAGTGGTTAAGAAATTGGCTGGATGGTCTCACTCAAAGAGTTGCAATCAATGGCTCTATGTCCAAGTGGAGATGAGTGGTGTTCCTCAGGGGTCGTTATTGGGACCAACACTGTTTAACATCTTTGTCAGTGACATGGACAGTGGGATTGAATGCACCCTCAGCAGTTTTGCTGATGACACCAAGCTGCGTGGTGCGGTCAACACACTGGAGGGCAGGGATACCATCCAGAGGGAGCTGGACAGGTTTGAGAGGTGGGACTGTGAGAACATCATGAGGTTCAACAAGGCCAAGTGCAAGGTCCTGCATCTGGGCCAGGGCAATCCCAAGCACAAATACAGGTTGGGTGGAGAATGGATTGAGAGCAGCCCTGAAGAACCTGGAGGTGTTGGCAGATGAGAAGCTCAACATGAGCCAGCAATGTGCACTTGCAGCCCAGAAAGCCAACTGTGTCCTAGGCTGCATCAAAAGAAGCATGGCCAGCAGGTCAAGGGAGGTGATTCTCCCCCTCTGCTCTGCTCTTGTGAGGCCCCACCTAGAGCAATGTGTTCAGCTCTGGGGCCCCAAGCACGAGAAGGACATGGACCTATTGGAGCAAGTCAAGAGGAGGGCCATGAGGATGATCAAGGGACTGGAGTACCTCTCCTGCAAAGACAGGCTGGAGGAGTTGGGGTTGTTCTGCCTGGGGAAGAGAAGGCTCCACGGAGACCTTATAGAAACTTTCCAATACCTAGGGGGGTCCTCCTAGGAAAACAGGGAGGGACTCATTGTCAGGGAATGTAGTGATAGGACAAGGGATGATGGCTTTAAAGTAAAAGAGGATAGATTTAGACTGATATAAGGAAGAAATTCTTTTCTGTGAGAGTGGTGAGGCACTGGAACAGGTTGCCCAGAGAAGCTGTGGATGCCCCATCCCTGGAAGTGTTTAAGGTCAGGTTGGATGGGACTTTGAGCAACCTGGTGTAGTGGAAGGTGTCCCTGCCCATGGCAGGTGGGCTGGAACTACATGATCTTTAAGGTCCCTTCCAACCAAAACCATTCTGTGATTCTATGATTCTATGCCCCATGATGATGAAGACACTTTGCTGCTTCCTGGAAGATCTGGTGATGGATGCATTCCCCACCACCTCATCTCAGAGATCCTCACCTTAAAATCGTGCAACAGTTCCCACACCGAAGGACTTTGCAAAAAGCTGCCACTGGGAGTTATGGCCTTCTGGCAACTTCTTTGGAGTCTGACCCCACAGGCCCTTCTTACTGCCAAGCACTTCTCAGTCCCTGTTCAGTTTTGGGTCCTCCATAGCATTGCACCTGCCTGGGAGGAGAGGGGAGATGTGTCATGTGTCTGGGGAACAGGGCCCTGCAGCAGGAGAGCAGCCAGGACCATGGTGAGAAGCACGAGATGGTGGTGAGATGAGCCAGCCTCACAATTAAAGCATGCACATTTAGAACGAACTAAAAACTGCCGGTCCTTTCAGAGGTGGGAGGTGAAGTATTACATTCCCTGGATGAGCCTGCTAAGGACAGAGGCCAGTTGTTGCTATTTGGTCAGGGCAGGCTGGCAGCCTGACTGACAGCCACAGATCCCTCCCTCACGAGTTCCTTCTGCCAATATTTGTCAGTTTACAAACAAACATTGTATTGCATCCCATCACAGCCACAACTCTGACTCAGTGCTCAAGTTAATCGTTGTCCAATTCACATCACTGCCTGATGTGGTGGAGGTGGCCCTGCCATCAGGGACAGAGAAGAAGCCCAGCCGCAGGCCACACTCAGGCCTTGCACGACGAGGTGGGCAGCTAAGGCTAAAACGTGGCCCTGCAGCCCAAGTGAGGGGACATGCAAAGACAAGAGCCCCTCACAACCACTGGCTCTGGGCTGTTTGCCTGAATGCTGTTAGGAATGTGCTAATTTTCAGATCTGGACCAGCGATTCCTTTTTGTTGTGGCAAAGGCAAACGGAAGAAAAGAAGGCCCCTAAAAAGAGGGCTTGCACAAAGTTACACATTTCCCTTCTTGTGATCTCAGGGCTGGAAGGAACAACCTGCTGCTGTCTTGCGCAGCCGCCCAGTAGCCACAGTCCCCCTCATGTCTGGCCAGATATTTTTGGATGAGAGCATCGTCCTTGTCTCGCTTTCTGCTGCGCTCTAGCATTCACTGCCTGGGGGCTTGGCAGGGGCTGGCCCAGCCTCTCACCGCAGAAATCCAGATTTCCTGACAGCCTGACTCAGCCAAAGCACTCACTACCCTTTCCTGGTTTTGCACCACGGTCTAATGGAAACTCAGCTTCTGCTACAGCTCGGTACAGGCTGGGGCTGGCTGTTACTGGAAGGCTTCACCAGATACTCTGTAAAACAGAAATGCTTGCTGTGCTTCAGTCTAGCAGCAGTTCCTGCTCTTCCATTGCCCTATCTCTGCTGCCTGTGAGGCAGCAGCAGCAGAGGGGATTTGAAAAAATACCTCCACATCTGCAGCTTCCATTGTCCAGCTCTCTTCCTGCCTCTGTGGGTATTGTAACCAGTGTGTGTGTGTTTGGGGAAAATAGCCATTTCCTTTCCTTTGTTCTCCAACAGAAAAACAGGCTCACTAGAGCACACTTTCAGTTGTGGAGATGGGGAAACTCTGAGGTAACCAAGTTAAATTCCTTTCTTGCAATCAGCAGAATAAAACCACAGTGGCCTCATCTGGACATCATAGGAACTAAGTCTGTGAACAAAATAGTCCTGGACTGTTTCTGTTCAAATACTTTTCAGTTCCCCTTTCTCTGAGTTGCTATGGATTTTTAGGCCAGCACTTGAAAAAAAAAACATTATATTCTTCTGAAAAGACTTCGGGGGGAACATCAAGATCCTGTTCTTGTCAAAAGAATGAAGAACTAAGTCAAATTTAATTCCTCTTGCCTTTTGGCAGCCATACTCTTGTGAACATAGCTACCAGAAAAGGCACCCTGGACAAGAAAGAAACCCACCTAAGGCAAAATTCAGCTTGTAAGTGTTGGCAACATTCTCCAAATTCTCTGAATGTCTTTTCACCTGAACAAGACCTGGTGGTCATCTAGCACCCCTCCTCACTGGCAGTCCTGGCAGCATCACTGCTGCCTGCAGCTCTGTGCTCTGAGGGCAGATTGAGTTGTTTGGTCCTCTCAGATATCTTGGCCAGCAAAACATACCAATAGGCTGTGTCAATGAAGGAATGAATTTCATATGTGAATGAATTTCATACGTGCAAGTTTGGAGGTATTGGGGGGGGGGGAGAACAAATCAGTGGGATTTGGGATTTGCATGGTGCAGTGTAATTGATAATTGTTTCATGGATTTAACAAAAACTTTAGGGTGGAGGGGAGAAAAAAATGTCCCAAATCTTGCTGAACAACTGTACAGCCTAACTAATATAATAAAAGACGCTGCATGACTAGCAATGATAAAAAAAATGGTAAATTGACAAAAATGACAAGCTATATTTTTGAAGTTCTTTGACAATGCAAATGATTAGACTTTTTTTTGAAGGAAGCAGGATTGTCAGCACTGAAAAAACTGCAAGACAAGTTCACAAAGACATGGAATTTTAAAGTCTATTATCTACTGGCTCTTTTATTTGCCTTCAGATTTGGAATCTCTAGAATATGTTTGGGAAACATTTTCAAGCTTTTCTCTGCAGCCAGTGGTGGGTTGGACATATACATTGTTTTTAAATGAAATAAAAGTTGACATCATCACATAATTTCTTTCCTTGGGACTTGAGCTTTTAACAAAACATCCAATAGCATCAGACTTTTAATGAAATAATAGGCATCTTGACACAATGAATTTAAATTTTTGATAATCCTTGCTTTCTTGCCAAACCAAATTCTGTCATTGTCTTTTGCATTGGTGAACATACAATTGATATCTATAATTTCATCAGCATATACCTGTAGTTTTGTAATTGACTTTGAAGCAAATTTCATGTTCTTTGTGGATTCAAAATCTTATATAGTTCCTCTGGCTCAGTTTACTGAAATGTATTAATTTACTAAAAATGTATTAACATACTAAGGAATAGGTTAAATCTTTAAGCACAGCCTTCTCTAAAATTATGGGAAGTTCAACCCACGCTCTTTCTTAAGAAATTTTCATTTACATTCATTATCTAGGTGTTATAATAAACACTCAGCTAAATGAGACTGCAGAAACTACATAACCCTTTCTGTGACAAGAAGGATGCTTTGTCTAAAAAGAGTTCATTTGTTTCCAGTTCAGCAGAAAGCAACAGTCATGTGGGAGAAATATTCATTACCAATACAACTGCAGCTACTGAACCATCTTCTCTGTGCTGTTTCTTTCCTCTAAAGTAAGATTTGTATAAATTTCAGTGTCATGCGAACTGTCAAAGATAACCTCTGGTCTTAGAAGCAAGAAAGCAAATTTTGTAAGTTTTAACTGCTTTGTAGTGGTTTGTTGATCTTGTAGCTATTCTGAAATAGGAAGCCAAATTTCAAAGGTAATTTGAGATTTATGAGATGTTACACAAGGCAAGAACAATTCTTAAAGCAGTTTCAGATTTTCTGTTAATTTGTTTTTAATATGGTGTTGTAAGCAGCCTTTAACACTTGTGTGTCCATGGAGCTTTCCGGGAATGCTTTACTGAGATCCCACGCGGAGATGCTGGATCATCTGACCCATGAAGAACTGGATCTAGAGGTGAATGACTCTTCGCGGGGGCTCGTTTAACAAGAGCTTTGGCAGACAGACAAAGTCTTTCTGCAGACCTTCTGACAGAAGACAAATTCAAACTATCCATGGTATGGAATAAAAAGAGAGAAGATTTGTTTGTTTGTGTGTGTAGACTAGAAATGACAGGCACAATTCCTCCTACTAGTCAGTTGCCAACAGCAACTCTCACATTCCATGGAATTAGAAGAAGTTTTCTTTCTTTTCTGCAAACTTATTAAAATTACTTCTGCAGTAATATTTTGAAATTCCAGAAAATGCATAAATGACCAGTTGGCCAGCTCCCACATCTGCCACAGTTTCCCTGTGTGTACACAAGCCAAATAGCTAGTCTGTCTGGCTACGTCTGTACAAGCCAATTACACAGAGGCAGCCTCCTGCCCTGAGTAACCTGTATGCAGCCTCTGTGTCTCAACCTTCTCCTCCTTTTATGGCCAATGTGATAAATTTGACACTACTTAACAGCATATTTGAAGTCACATTAATCACTCTCTGTTCTGTTATTAATCGCTGCATTTATGAACATTCACATCTACATTCATAAACAGCCATGTAGTAACCTACATGTGACTGTTTGCAACAAGTGGTACTTCTTGTTGTCAGTGGCTTTCATAACTGATGAGTTTTCTTGAACATCCGTGGGTGCAGAGAGAGTCCATCACACTGAAAGGAAAGTTGGAACTGATTCTCCAGACTGGAAGAAGTAACTTCTAATGTAACTATTGCCACATAACCTCTGCCACAGGTTTTTCATACAGCTTTTGATGGGCATTGTTTTACATTTTGAATGCATCACAAGAAATAAAACAGCAGCTCTTTGAAAATAGGAGGGCCTGAATTCTCCTTGCCTAAATCTAATCTGATCTAAGAAGACGTCTATCTGGATTCTGATCATGTAAATGTCCATCATATCTACTAGTTCAGCCTTCATGCAAAGTGCTTCGATACATTCCTGTTTTTGTTGCTGCCTTTCTTTTGGACTATGATTCCTCTCGGGCTTCTTTCAGTGCCTGGAGCAGATTCAGTTTGGCTGCCTTTGATGTACAACTTCCAGCTCTATGAGGCATGTGGCAACCAGGGGATACAAATCACTCTGGGGAGAGGTACTCTCGCCACCTCTCCTAAAGCTGTTACTCAAGTTTGCAGGGTTTTCTTGAACATCCGTGGGTGCAGAGAGAGTCCAAAAATAAGCATGACTCTGTGGTCTGCTGGCAGAACTCCCAGTCCCTCCAACAGAGACTGTTTAAGTATTTTACATTTGACAGGTCACTGTAGTTACCTACTTTTTGGCATTTGAAAATCTATGCTCTGCTCTTGAAATAAAAGGCAGAGACAAACTTGTGGGTCCCAGAGAAACATTTCCATGGGGTTCTAAGTATAATGCCTATAATTAGAGAGAGATGGCATTTAAGTTAGACCATTAATTTAGCATTATCTAGTAAGAGTCTTATAGACTCTCCCTGCTCAATCTGCCAATATGCTGATTTTGATAGACTGTTTTTAAAATAAGTAATTATCTCCAGGCATTGTTAATGTCAATGTGTATGTGTCCTGGCTCCACAGGGTTCTGCATGCCACAGTAAAGGCCAAGAGTCTGAATGCTATGCATTGCGAAGTTCATTGCTGCAGTGCCAATATCCTCCCCCCCCTCCTTTTTTTTTTTTTATTCTAGTCACTTAAGTGTGTTTGAAAATGCTGTATCATAAAAGCTTAAGGGGCAAAGCCAGATGTAAGTTTTAAAGTTATTTTAGAAATAAAATCAGACACCAAAGAATCCAGTTTTTCATGACTGATTTTGTGTTTAAAATGAATGCATTCTTCTCCAGTTGAAAGCACAAGCCCTTTTTATCTTAGTCTTCATGAAATCTGGCAAATCAGTACTGTAAATCAATGTGACCCAGTGTGAAGGGGTTTTGGTAGTTCCATCTGAGTCCATTACAATAATGAATGCAAAAAAGAACTTAGGAAATAATTTAATCAAAGCCACTGTGGAGCCTTAATCCCAGATCCATGACTCTTACACAAATTTTACTGATATAAGAAGAAACTCTGCATTTACCTTCATATGCCTGATAGATGATAAAACAGAATCTAATTAAAACTCCCTAAAACACATACCAGTGTCTCAGTTTGGGATTTATCAGAGACATTATCAAATGAAAGGGCAGGCATCCCTCTAGACATTTGAAGACTCAATACTGACAATTAATAGCTTGACTTTTAAATTTCTGAGCTCTAACTTAAGGAAACATATTGAATGCTTAGCTTCAAAGGGCTTGAATGAACAAATAAAACTTCTAAAGCAATCAGTAAAGCAATGCATCTTGGTATTATGAGTATGACAGTGATATTTGAAATCCTATGAAATAATATGGGTCACTGTATGGTCAGACAAAGACTGGTGAGATCTGAGTCAAGCTGCACTTAAAGGGAGCTAAGGGCACCGTAGAGAGCACAGCCTGGAGACAGAAAATATAGCCCAGCAGGTGAAAAAAAGCACATGAAAAGCAACTTGCATAAAAAATGACCTTAAAAGTTATAAAACGGAGCAAATCAAAGGGCAAATAAGATCTTCAAGCTCAAGTACAGGCAAAAGAAACAAGAAGAAAAAAGAAGGAAGAAAGGCCCACCCATAATGGTCATCTCTCTTACTTTACAGCCTCTAATGAGCAACTTCCCAATAAAGAGAATCAAACATGAGTCTGTTCTGTATCTGAACATCACAAAAGATTAATTGTGGTGTACAACCCCAGGGTTTCAGCATTTATCAGACTGTGGGAAGACGGAACATTGGAGATAATGATTCCACCAGAGGTGGAAGGACAGCATGTTCGACAGCGTGGAGGTGAGGGTACGGTGAGCACTGATGCTCTGATGTGCGTCCAGGTCAGCTAACAACAAGGTGAGATTTTTTTTGAGATGGTGGAAAATAATGTGTGGCTTGAAAGGAATGCAAGTCACAACACTGAAATTTAAGAATGAAATTAAAACAGAAGGTTGGGCTGGAGGGAGCTGGGGAAAGGATTAGGGTGTTTTATTTTTAATCTTATTTTTCTGGACCAAAGATGATCACAAGCAATATTTGCACAGCATTTGAAACAAAAGTGCAAGACTGTGCATTTTTCATGAAAATTTCGTACATGCAGCGCTCGCTGAACTGATGAAAGACATTCTGTGGTATGGTTGCCTGCGATATGTGGAGACTGGACCTGGTGACCAGTCTCTTCCCACGCAATGGTCTTAAATCTGACCCCCTGTCTTCAACTCCCCTACATGTGCAAAATTCAGGAGCTTCAGTTCACAGGCCACTGCATTCACATTATCTTTGGTGCTGATCTACACGTTTTCTGCCTCACTGCATTTCACTTTTAGTTTATTGAATTTGAACAAATGTAGGCAATCAGAGGGAAATACAATTATAACAGAGTTGTACTCCGTTGTTTTCCAAGTGATAAGAAATCTTATTTGCAGCCAGGGCTGGGTGCAGACACAGCCTAGGCTGGTGGGCTCAGAGTGACATGCTGGCAGATGCTGCCAGAGGGTTACAGTCTGATTCCCTCTCTCATCCACTCTGGAAGTTCTGCATTTTTCACAAGAGGATTCAGGTTTTCCAAGGTTAATGAACTTTGCAAAGCCATTTCACGAGCCCAGACTGAACGTACAATGCATTACAAATGTCTTAATTAAGTCAGCTTGGCAATCCAAAAATGAATATACACGCACAATCTTTGTGACGTATAGTTAACTAGCAGCTTGGAAACCACCAGTGCTTGATGGGTTCAGACAGGTCACATTTCAGGACAAAATTTTAGCAGCTTTGCTTTAAAAGGCACTGGTGGAATGGGCCAGCAAGAAAAATATTTCTTAGTCTTCTCTTTTTCCTGCCCCTTCAGTGACAGTGTCATAATGCTGGAGTAATATTTGGTAACGTAAGGTGACAAAAGAAGGCAGAGTGAACATTTGTCTGCAGCCACCTGCTCTTGAACTTCTCTAACTGCACTTTTTCACTGTCTTGCTGGGGAACAAACTATGTGTAATACCAACAGAGAAGAGCTAACTGTTCTTCCTTGGATAGAAACTCTGATATGCAAACACTGAACATTGCCTGCTATCTGGCACAAATACTGATTTAAAAATACAACACCTTCCCCCAAACCCCCACTTTACATCATATATGAAGCATAAGCAGACCGTAGGAAGAGTGAAGCAGAATGTCTACCAAATTTATGATTAATAAGCATGTCAAGTTTTATAAGAGCATCCTTATGTGGACACAGCTAATGGCCTTAACATTGCTTCCAGAATCAAAATTGAATGATTGAGCAGACTTAGCCTCGGGAAGGCCCACGGTGATAAGGGAACCATCAGAGTAAATAGGTGTACACATTTTTCAACCTGTCAAGTGAAAAAATCACCGATGATGATAAGTCAAGGATATGCCCTCTCATATAGGAGTTGTACGAACGTTTGTGCTGAACAAGGCCGCTTACTAAATAAGAGGGAAAAGGTGAATGTGAGCAATGGAAAGCTGCATCATTATCCCATAAATTACACCATCTGAAGAGCAACAATAACCCTGAATCAGCACTTATACATGGAAAAGTTTTGTGTGCATCTCAAAGCTGTTGTACATGGTGAACACTGTAAGAAGCACGAGAAGAGAGAAACACAAGAGTTGAAGCTGCAAAAAATGGGGGAAAAATTGAATAGAGGATCACATAGACTTACATAGAGTTTCTAGGAGGATTTCACTAGCCAGTGCCGTAGGGACTGAGCCAGCCTATAGACGCTGAGGATTAAGAATCTATCAGATGGAGGACAGCCTAAGGACCTGCCAATCTGAAGGTTTGCTGGCCTTTCTCCAGGGTATCTGTTGCAATCTTGCTGCTGAAGAAGGGACTTGAAAGGGCTATGCACCAGTCAGGTCTCATACAGAAAGACAGGTGCAAAATGTGTTTTTTTCTGTTTTTAATAAGCAAAATGGTATGTATGAGTATGGACATGTGTAAGTTGGAAAGCACTGGACTGGCACTGTTGTCTTTTAATATTGATAATCACCGATGTTTTCCTGCATCAGTCATCCAGGAAGGACAATAATCTGCTTGTTAGACATGTTATTTCTGTCAGCCCAAACTCTCCCCAATAAATCTCATAAATGAATTTTAGCTATTACTATAATGCTTACATGCTTTATTAGTTTTCAAATAAATGCTTTGAATAATAATAATAATAAAAATGCTGGAAAGGTAGAAGTCATAAATTAAGAGGAAGTCTCCATTAGGAATGGCATACGACCATAACATGTCCTTGCAGAAGTGGTTATCTGGATAACTTATTGAACTATTCAGACAGTCACTGAAAAGCATTGGAAGATGGACTGTCATTTGAATCATCTACATGCAGCATATAACATCTGCTGCAAAAATGGAAACTAATTTTGTAGGGGATTTTGTTGCTATGTAATAAGCAGAGCTCTGCACCACTGATTTGTGAGAGTGTCAGCCAAGACAGTCTAACAGCCGCTTTCTCTTTCACACCCAGGCAAACATTTTTTTTCCTACTTTGCTCTTATTAGGGAAGCCTCACAGATTCCCTCTGTTTTTAACACAGGACAGAGCCAGCAGCATCAGACAGTGGCTACAAAGAGCATGTAGTCTCTTCCGAACTAGCTTCTGAAAGGTGGTTGTGCTACCCAATGCAAACAAGTCTATGCTTCTTCCACAACTATAGGCACACCTTGTAGGAAGTTTTAATCTTTACTATTACAGCTTAAAAAAAAAAAAAAAAAAAAAGTGGAAATAGCATTAGTCAAGACACCACAGAAATGAACCCCAGCCCACTCCTCTTGTGCCCTGTGGCAAGTGATTCTCCAGTGTGTGGCCACAATTTCCATCACACAGCTCAACAGAGATGTAAGTGTTGGCAGCACTGTTTGCGAAGGCAGAGCTCCAGTTCACGCTCTGGGATGGCTTGAAGGCGAGTGTCCCCTGATGAAGGCTGGCTTCCTCAGGCATTGAGGCAATCTGGGGGCTTCCAACACAAATGCTCACAGGTGAGCTTTGTTTCAGACGTAAGGAATACAAGTGATAGAGTAAATAAATATATTTTAAAAAATAATCATTATTCTAATGTTATATTCTGTAACATCTGGTTATATCTCTTTGTAGCTGGCCACTACAGAAGTCAGTTACACTGTACATTTCCAACAGGATTATTAAAATGATCATTCTGTTCTAGATTTTTTTTTTTTTGTATAATCCATTGAATTTAGATAATCCAAGAGCACCTGGGACTGCGTGAAGGTATTTTGTATTCTGTGACATTAACCAACCAAAAATATTTTCTAAACAGGCCAAACTCAGAATTGATGTCATCCAGCATTGTTTATTTTGGAAGTTGCACCTGTTAATTCTCAGTTGGAATGTGGCCCCTTGGCTTTGCATCTTAAACATCCCTATGTATCTCAGATATGGGAGAGCTTTTGGACAGACCCTTACCATCACATCATTACATCCCTTCTGATGATAGAAAACTATGCCTGAACAGCTAATTCCATTTTATTTAAGCACTCTGCTGACTTTTCAGTGGGAAGTAACTGTACAGCATCTATTTCATGTGTTCTGTTGTTGTGGCAGTAAAGACAGAAATATGTGCACACATTTTCACTGAAGTTATTGCACACACTGATGATGTTATTGAACACATATGATCTAATTTATTAATGAAAAACCCAGTATTTCCCAACAAAAGCTGGGAAGAGGAGTCACAGTGTAAATATTTAAGCTATTAATTCAAAGACTTTTAAGGAACATGCAGATGATACTGGAGTATAGGAGCCAGGCTTTGTGTAAGGCTTGCTACTGTGGATGTTTGTGAGATTTCTCTACTCTAAACCACTGAGCATCCTTACAGACAATAAGGGAGCTATTGAAATACATAATCAATTATATAAGACTAGGTACTTAAATATACCAAAAGATATGTACCGTTCAGTACTTTTGATTTTATTAATTGTCTTAAATGATGATATGCTTAAAGTATGCCAATGATGTGCATTTTCTGCAAATACTGAAATTCTGCTTGCATCCAGATTAGAAAAAATGAGACTTCAATCCAGTTGCAATACTGCAACATGTTGTCAGAATATGTTTCATTCAGAAACATGTTGACACTGGGATCTTCAATACTGTTTAGCAGCTTTGGGCATTGCCTGCCTGGTTCTGACCATACCCCTTGCTCTTTCAGCCAGACTGAAGCTGCCCCAGCAGCAGAGCTGCGCACATTTTTATTTTTATGTTTATTTTTATTTTTATGTTTATTTTTATTTTTATGTTTATTTTTATTTTTATTTTTATTTTTAATTTTTTGAAAAGCTAAAAATCCATGGCATACGGTGAATTCACTGTTTGCAAAGCAGGTGATCCTATTTGGAAATATACTCAGAAATAAAATGCTCAGCTCTCTGCCAATGAAAGGTGTTGAACAGGTGGGTGCACTCTGGCCAGAGGGCATTCAGCTCCACAAGTGATGTCTGGATTGCATTTAAATCCTTTCCCTGTTACATCTGCCTCTCCCTTCTTTGTCTCTGGAGGTGAGGAAGGCACAGGCTGGGCAGAGAGAGAGCAAGCAGTGCGGATGGCACTGCTTGTTGTGTGGGCATGGTTGGAAACCTAGTGTCTGGAAGATGGCTGTTGGGGAGCTTGGTGTGACCTGGAGCTTTTATTTTGGAGATGTTAATGTTCTTTTAGCTGTACAACTGGTTTATATGCCCTGCATCCGTGACACACTGGTGGATCTCACTTAGGTTTCACATGGGCTGCATTTAAGCAAGGGGAGTTTATTTGCTGCATGACTCCCACCAGCCTGTATGCTAACCCTCATCAAGTCACTGGCCATTTTCTACTTCTGCCCTGTGAACTTTCATCCAAAAAAAAAAAAAGGAAATTTGGGGAGTTCTTCATTCACAGAACAGGTTGAATCATGATAGCAGAAATATAAGTGCTCTAAAACCATTTCCTCATAGTGCCTCAGTCCTGATCACTTTTAGAGATAAAAGGATAATTCAATCATCATTTAGTTTCTTCTCCTCTGAGACTCCCAGCCAGGGATGATTTATTGAAAATTGTCATGATAGCTGTTATGTTTCAGACATTCGTGGAAAGGCTCTTTCATAAGCGTAGCCAATTCACATGGGCAAGAAAATGAACTTTATTTTAAAGACAGGTGTTTTAAAATATGTATTAGAGGAAAAAAAAAAAGACATTTGGATTTATACTGAACAGCTATTAGCTTCCCTAGACAGTCTTTTTTTTTTTTTCTTTAGTAATGATTGCCTATCAATTAATTATTTCTAGCGAAAACATTTGCTCTCAAGCAAAATTCTTCTGATTTCATTGCCTTTACTGCAATCACTGCTGCAAATCTGGCACACGTTAATTCCAAATTCCAGGCTCAGTGATTCACATTTTTTTTTTTTTCTTCCTGTGGTAAAGTTCAAACTGACCTTAATGAGAGTTTTGCTTCAGGAAGGGATGTGGAATTTATTCTTTTGCCATTATTACACGAAAGTTATAACAGTAAAACCCGTTCCTTTGACAAAGCAATTAAACCCATGAACTTAGAAGGCATCCAGCTTGTTAAATGCTAATAAGTGAGTTCAGCATGGGTACCAGCACGAACCAAGTATCAGAAATTTTCAGGGAATAAGAGGTGCTATGAACGTTGTTCTTTGTTTTTCAAAGAGATGAGGCAAACGTGGCATCTAAGATAAGCAAAAGAAAAATATTATTATCTGAAATATAGAGAAATGCTACGAACAAGTACTCATCGTACTCTCATTAATTTTCAACCAGCTTTCTTACAAGCTACTGTGCCTCCTGTACCCCTCTTCTACCCACAGCTCTGCAGCCTTCTCTGGATGCTGTTTCAGGCGAACAGCACGTGAAACAAGCCTGCAGCTGTGACTCCTCAGGCATCGTATGCACAACGAGGACATTCATGCAGCCGGTAAGTTACATTAGGGAGGTGAAAAATAAACTCGTAAAGCTCAAGCTTTATGAAATAAGCTAACGCTTAACTGTTCAGGAGCAGAAGAACTCCCCTACAGACAGCCGGTCTCATCATTTTTTCCATGAGAGTGACTGTTTTGTCTGCCTGAAGCATCCTGAGCTGGCCAGCCTCCTGCCAGGCACAGCCAGCGGGATGCTTCTCCGTGCAGCAGCCAGCAGCGGGGGCTGAGCACAGCCGAGCCTGATTTCTCAGGCTTGCACGGTGACAGATGTGAGAAATACAAAAAGGCCCCAGCACGAGCAGCCGGTGGGCTCCGCTTTGCAAATGCGGGCTGCGCTGGTCCCGTTAGCGCAGCCCAGACGGTGCTGGGAGGAAAGGAGTTAAAGGTTTCGATTCGCAGGTTTGCACTGCCATCCAGTGCGTGTTTTCTGTCACTGCAGGACGAAATTGGAAACGGCACACTGAAGCAGGAAGATTTCTGGTTCGCCAGAGGTGGGTAGTTGAGATTTACAGATTTGAATGAGACAGAACATAGGTCCACAAATAATTAATTGTAGTTCTTTATTTATGGGTGCTTTTTTTTTTTTTAAAGTAATTAAGACCTTTCCATTACAAGTTTTTACTCTGATATTCTTTAAGTATCCATAAAACAAAAATGTATTACTTCTATTAGTATTGAGCAAGTAATTAAAAATCAAATTTAAAACATCCTATAAGAACACAATACACAAAAGCACAACATCCTCACAAATAACTTAGCAATACTTGAAAATTGAAGTAGCCTACTATTTCTCATCAGGAAATACTTAACCTACATGCTAGTGCTCTGGTTTGGATTTGTAGTTGTCTTCCTTTCCTCTTCCTTTCCTCTTCCTTTCCTCTTCCTTTCCTCTTCCTTTCCTCTTCCTTGTCAAGCCAATTAATTGAGTCATACCTATTGCTTGTGTCATCAACTTGGGGAGTTTATAGAGTGCTTTGGAAATGATGTAGTATAAAACATTCACCAAAAATCACTGCGTAAACTCCATGCGGACTTGTTTATTTTATAACTGGCTTATTTTCAATTTTCAATGGAGCAACTTCCAGTATTCTTTAGTTCCTGATATTTTACCAAAAAACCTATTGCAATAACAGCTATTTTTCCCGTCCTCTGTTAGTGTTTATAAAAGAGTCTTCAAAGCAAAAGCAAAATATTTGCCTGGTTACATTGTGTGTGTGATACCAGTCAGGGCTCCCCCCCCAACTTTTACAAATTAAGAAAACTGAAAAAGAGAGAAAGAGATGGTTTTGTGGGCACCTCCAGATGAGCCGCAAATGTTATCGTCAGGCTGGTTGGTGATGCCTCTCCCCAGGAAGGTGCAGGCTCCTGGGAGCACCTGTGGTGGGGTCACCTTAGCCTGCACGGTGATGGAAGGAGAAGGGACTTTGTGTAGATGGGGAAGAATTTTAATTGCCACTTGCAGGACAGCACCTCTGTCTGCTCCCTGGAGACAACCCGAAAAGTGCAGGAAAGAATTCAGGGATGGTAAATACACCGCTGAAATGTCTTTGCAGATAAGGACTGACTACAACTTGATAATGTTTTCATTTGTTCAGAGCAGGCATTTCTTGATTGAAGTCAAAGACGAGCTAGAGAGCTCACCTCCTAAGCTCTCCCCTCATCACACTGATTGGCTTTGTGTCTCTTTCTCCAAAACAAATCTCTAATTAGTAACTGTGTTTACATAGAAACAGTACCTTAGTAAATACAGCCTGACAATCCATCCATCCTGTGGATAATATTTATGTAGACACAGTTGTC
Organism: Anser cygnoides; assembly: GCF_040182565.1. Lineage (NCBI taxonomy): Eukaryota > Metazoa > Chordata > Aves > Anseriformes > Anatidae > Anser > Anser cygnoides. Next base: position 110,360,687 of record NC_089874.1, read on the forward strand.
TCTTCCTGCGAAGCAATTCAGATTCTAAACATTTCCAGTATCTCATGAATTTTTAATCATCATTCTTTTTCAAGTGGAGCTGATACCTCGCTAGATATTAAAAAGTGTTAAACTGCTTCTTCACTGATGAGAGTTTGTTTTATACAGCACAAAAGAGACAGAAAATGCTAGCCAGACTCAGTAGCATTTAACACTGAGTTTGCACTACATTATTAAAAAAAGGAATCAGAAAATAAGTTCTAGTCAGGGCAATTTAACTTGTCAGTAATTAAAATAAGATAGCCCCTTTGTCCTTTTGCCTGCTGCTCTTTAGTTCTTTATGAGTTAAATGGGCTTCTCTGTTCTCCAATTTTCCAGCTCAGGCAAAGAACTTAAAACACAACGTAAACAATGATTCCATCACTTCCTGAATTTAATTCAATGTATGTGTATTTAATTCAAAATCAGGCACTTCAAAGAGTGCAGAGTTAAGTTTAAAGATAAAGTGTAAGCCTTAACTCTGCTTCCCTTCTGTATGTTAATGCCAATGTTTGGGTAGCAGAGGGTATCTCTAAATAACATTAGAAAGGTGAAGCACAGAGATTTTCAGGCCGCATCATCAATTTTTTATCCACTTACAAAAATTTGGTTGAAATACTGATAAAGGTACCCATCAGGCAGTAGGAAGACAAGTTCACCTGCCTTACAGAGAGGAAGAGTTAGTGCTGGCTTTAAAAAGATGCTCCATGAAACTTCACAGTAGGACACTCCTACTGTACTTTATATTAGGAAGCTGACATAGCTTTCTGGATTACTATTTTTTCAATGGTTTGAGTCTTAGGTGGGTATAATTTCTTGAAAATTGGAAGTGATAAATTATTCAGTTTGTTAATAATGACTTTCCAGATGGGTGTAAAGCACTTTCTTGCAATAGCAGGAATGGCACTTAAGATTAAGTAATAGCATTACTTGCGTATTTCCTCCCACATTAATGAAGTTATATTGCCTCTTCAACTTGATTCTGTGACAAATTTCTGTAACAGAAGCTTAAAGCTGACATTAAATTCATGTTTAGGTGTATAAATAAATGACTTCACTTTAGAAGCTATGAAAGACAACCACAGATGTTTATTGTTCCACAGTTTGGAAAAAGAGGCCACATATTTAAGCTCTTGGCTTTCGTTTTCTACTCTCTAGAAGTTTGGTTTCTTGCATTATCTCCAGATATTCTGCAGAAAAGGTGATGTAAATCTTGCTAATCTCACATCAAGATGACTTCTTTTAACACGGATTTTGCATAGACAGGTATATGTCTCTGGGCAGCAAAATCTTGGCACTTGCTGTTAAAAGCTCAACCACCGGAACAATACTGACACCCTACAGATCTTTTCCCAGCTGCATACCTGACTACACTTGAGAAGAAATCCAAACTCACCAAAGAAATGATCAGACTGTGTGATTAACTCCTATTTAATATATTTTGCAAAACAGTATGGAAGCAAAAAAATCACAAACTTTAATCTTCTTTCTTAAGGCAGTTGTGATTGAGCTAAATAATCTATAAATTCTCTATCCACTCAGAACTATCTTAGTTGTTAGGGGCACAAATTAAAAGCCATTCAGCTTGCACATCTCTAAGAGGGCCACATTATATTCTCTCCCCTTCCTAATACAAATTAGGAAGTGGTGGGTTTGGATCTTTCAAGTCCCACAAGCTCTTCCTACAGATCCAGGATCAGGTTGGAGATGATCAGTAAGAGTTAAATTTTCTGCTTTTAAGCTGAGTCCTTCATTATAGATGTCTGTCATGAACTTACCTGGGGCCATTCCTTTGCCTACATGGGTTACTGGAGCCTTCAAGCTCTTGCAAACAGTTTAATCAAAATGCCAGGAGAGGTTCCGTGCCCAGACTGGAAAGAGCATTATTGCTGTTGCCGATTACCAGTGGTGATGGTATTGCATTCTGTGTAATGTATGGGTCCCATTTTTCCAGCAGAACAAAGATGTATGTGAATTTACCATGATTTTCAGGGAGAATGTATTTGCCATAATACAATATAGCATCCAATCATTCCCCTTGGACGGTAATCACAATTTCCAGCCTGTAAGCTATTCACAGAAGACATGCTGAGTCTGCCTTTGACATCTCTCACAGCCAATGCTTCAGTCCCTTCTAGTGGGAAAACAGCAGAAATCAATCAACAGGAAAACATCAGCAGGTATTTTGCATGGCAGAACCTGTGCTGGTCTATTAACCGGTTTTCAGATCATACCACCCTTGGCAGGCACGGTTCCCTGGTACCAAGTATCTCTTGCTACCTGCAACTCCTGCTTTGGTTGCAGCGAAGGGCCAGGAGTTACACAGTGTCTTCACAGTCAGGTGGGTGCCTTAGTGTGATCCAGGCATGTGATATATTTACCATAACATAATGAGATAGTTCTCTCCTTAAGTTCAAAACAGGGAGTCTGGGGCAACTATACTGCTTGCATAAGGTCCACCTAATGCTGCATGAATGGAGGAATGAAGAGAAATAAGAATTGCTTGCTATCAATAATCCTCTGCTTATGGGCATACTATTATAAAATCACTTTTATTACATTATTTGGTGTTGTGCCTATCTTACTGAGATCAAGAAGAATCCAGCCCCTCCCCGGTACAGAGCAGCCGGTAATGACACTTCTGTCTTGTGCTGACTCCTGCCAACATCTCCTCCTCAGCAGAGCTTTTGGCCTCTTTGCTGGAGCTCCTGGTGCCTTCTCCCCAGCAGAAGGCACCAGGTGCCTTCTCCCCAGGTGCCTATAGCACCTGGGCAAGAATCATGGATGGTAATAGGAGGGGGACACGGGGTGTCCACAGCCCCTTGAGAGCCTGGAGGGCAGGCTACCACTAAACCTACGTGTGGTCAGCGTGAGGCAGGAGCATGTACCTGGCATATGGGGTAGCCCAGGAAATAAAAATCCTCCGTGTTATATGAGTGTCCTGGGAGCAGAGTAGGAATTTACATAGAAATTCCCATTTTCTTTCCTCCATTCCCCCCTTTTGGCATCCAGACCATCCTGGAGTGCCTGCTTCTCTCTAAAGCTAGACCTTCTGTCTGGCAGGCACTTAAGTCCAGGCAGCTCCTGGGGTCAGCAAAGCTCACAGCATGAAGTAGGCAAGCCTTTGGGTGACTTTGCATCTGCAGGGCAGCCCACGCTGTGCCTTTTCTGGCCAGGCTGGAGGCGCTCAATCCACTCTCGCCTTGTCCACTTGCCTGTGACAGCTCCGTGCAGTCTGCTGGAGCAGCTGTTTCCCAGCTTCCTCCAAAACAGCAGATTTTCTTTAATCCTCCTGGAAGCCTTTGTCATCTCAGAGCCAAATTATCATAACACAGATTTCAAGTTATGGCTTGAAATCATTTTCAGGAATAGGAAGGGCAAAATATTTTGCTGCCAAAGCAGAGTGCTGGGCTACCAGGAGAGGAACACCGGCAGGGAACAGGGATCTGCCCCAGCCCACTCCTCGTTCCTTGAATCATACTTCCCACATGTCAAGCTGTAAAGGTGGTTTTCTCTGATGAGAGGAAGTTGTGGGCAGGGTGTGCTGTGAAGGGCCTTTTGCTTTGAATTTACCCCTCTCTTTGGTCTGTCACAGCTCAGATTTATTAACCTCTGGACGGACTTTTCCGAGGGAGAAAAGCACTTGAAGGGTTCTGGGGAAAATAACAAGTTATCTAAACCAGCTTTTAGTAGCGAGTGAATGTTTATTAGAGGCAGACAGGCAGTTTACTGAACTTTTTTTTTCCTCCGATGATAAGTGATAATTATTTCCAGAGTACTTTTTCAGAACACTTGGGTGGTGCTTCTGAGCTAAGGAGACAAAGACAGAATGGATAACAAGTGTGTGCAAAAAAGCCCAGCAAAAAAAACCAAAGCAGCTAAAAATTAGAAAGGCCCTTTGTAGTACAGTACAGCTGTTAATAAAAATCTTACTTAGCTGTCAGATGTAGTTCTGGGTGGGATTATCGACTGGTTTCATTAACATACCTCCTTTGAGAAGCTATTTCAAATTCCCCACCGCATTTCCAGCAAATACTGCATCAAAGGTGTTTGTAGCGTAGAAATGCATTGGTTTGCCGTGAAGAAAAAAGGATCACTAGAAGTAGGGTAGGTAGCAAGGTGGGATGCTGGGATGTGCAAGTTATTAAATGCTATGGATGAGGAGAAGCACGGCACTGCTGACAGCTAGGAGTGCCCCCGCCGCCCTCGGGGTCAGGAGGTGACTTGGTGCTCCTGAGGGGCCTGAAGGGAAGCTGCCACGAACACAATAGCTCTGCCTTAAGCACAGCAGCCCAGACAAAAGCTGAAAAAACATATTCGGTGTTCACTGGGCATTTACTTAGGTGCAGGATAGCAGAGAGCTTCCATTCAGACTTTGTGTATTTGGTCTTTCTCCAGTTTAATTCTCCCAAACCTCTGTTTTTGCCGAAGGCAATTTTTTCATCAATAGGCTGTTATCCACAGATGGCTAGATTAACGTATTCACTTTGTGCTACATAATCCCAAATATTAGTATTCTCCATTTCTTTGCAACTGAAACACTTAGTCCTTAAGGCAATTCTAATTCATGAAAGTTGTGGCGAGAGAAAATAAAATTTTAAGAAGTTGCCTGTAATCACATCTCTGAGTATTTTCTGGGTATTTACAACTCACTTTTTTTCTTGCATTGCATAGCAAGCTTCTTGTTTTGTTTATTTTGGAGCTAATTTTAATTAGTAAAACAAATAACTGTGAGGTATTCAGAAATCATCCTTCCTAAAGTTTGTGCTATCTCTGCCCTCCATTCATGTAAATTTATAGCAGTATCAAGTTAATTGTTTTATAATATAAAAGTATTGTCTGCCATTTTATTTTGTAGTGTTACTATTTACATTAAGCATACATGACATAGTAGCGCTCGTAGTTCCAGTTGATGGATGTGGGCTATGGGGACTGTACAAATGTACATGAAAGAGTACAGTGCCCTGAAATGCTTTCATTCCTGCACAGTTCTTCACTCCTTCAGGATCTTACCTATACCATGACATTCCATTTTCTCATTGGATTGGTTTGGTAAAGACTAAGAAATTTCTAATCTTCCACAAATAATACCTGATGCGCTCAGTGTAAACGTCCAGCATAGTTATACTCGCTTAAGAAGCTGAGATTCTCGTCTAAAGGCATAATCATTCAAAGCTCATTAGAAACCTAGGTCAGGGAAGAATTATATTAGCAGTGGTATATCTTGAAGCAGGGATCAGTCTGATTGTCTGGTACTTTGTACCAACAGCAGTGAACTGTGGAAGCAGGAGTGAGAGGAAACACAGTAATCCTCCTAGAAGAGGTACGTACTCACATGAAATTGGAGGAGAGTCGGCTTTCGCAGGGATGGGCACTGAATAACCATGATGTGGTCCTGCAGACAAATGCAATGTATACTTTTCTGTTACAAGTTGTATACAGATGTTTAGTTAAGCTATAATAATTGAGGCTGATGATATAGTCCAGGGCTGCACCTCAATACACATACTCTAGCCCTTGTAGAACATTTTGATGGGGATAAATGCGTGTAATAATGAATTGGCACTTGCTCGTTGCATGGATGTAAGAAAGTACTCTTCAATCTGTTGGAATTTGATGAAATGGTTAAACTAATTATAAAGCTGAAAACTGGTGGGATTTTATGTTGCACAGATGCTCCTCTTTCCCTTTCCTTTGTACTTGGCTTCCAACTGGTACTTGCAATTCTGCACAGAGGATTCCTTAACCTGACCTCTATGGTTTTAGAACAAATGACAGTTTGGCTCTTGAAATTTGTTGACTTTTCTCTCCACAGATGTTTTGCTTTCCTCCTTCTTGCCTGTCCTGAAATTTAAGAAGTTCCTGGTGTGAGCAAAGGACTGATCTTTTGGAAGGGACAGATGTGGAGTGTTATTTATTTGTAGGCTTGAAGGCCTTTGATACCATTTTGTGGCAGAACATTTTCATTTTTATCTCCTTGACCTGGGTTTTTTTCCTTTTTGTGTGTGTTTTGAGTATAAACAATGTTACGCATTCTCAAGTATAACTAATAACTCTTGAGTTACATTGTAAGAAATTGCTTTATTTTATTTTATTTATTTATTTATTTATTATTTTTACAAAATATATAAATTACCGTTCTTTTCCTGAATTTCTTTACCCTGATCAATAAAAAGCACCGGACAACCAAGCTGCATCCTGAAAGCTATGAGCAGCTCCCCCCAGCTTGAAGAATGCACTTGCAGCCTAACTTTGCTCATGCAACTCATAGATAGCAGTGCATTTTGAAATGTGATTTACAAAACAATACCGCTCTGAGCAAACTTAGCTTTTCCTAAAAAGTAACCGGGATGTGTTCTCAGGGGTGAGACAGTATATTTTGACTGAAGTTCCCCTGCCCCAACCAACTCATTTTGGGCACACAGCTCTTTGTTTTGGAAAGTGTGGTACCTTGCTGCAACTCACTTGGGGTAGTTATTAAGGAGTAGCTGTGCATATGAGCTGTGTGACTGATGACCCTTAAAACAGGGAAGCCAAACGTGAATGAAATCTTAGTGAAATACGTAGAAACGTCTCATCCTTGAGGAATTCCCATCCTTAAAAGGGGGAAGCCAAACGTGAGGGAAATGTGAGCGAAACATGTAGAAACTCTCCTGAGGAATTCCCACACCCAGTTTTTGCGTTTCGTGCCAGTTTCCAGAGGCAGCTGACGGTCCCAAAAGCTGCGAGGTCTTGCTGCAGGACCGGGGGCGACCCTTCAGCTCCCGAGGCGCAGGGACGAGCCCCCCGGTGCACAAACATGGCTGCACGGCCGCTCCCACACGCGGCGGAGGCTCGGAAGGGCTCCGCGCACCCGGGGTGTGTGTGTGTGTGTGGGTGACACCTCATGACACCCTTTTGGGGTTTCTCAGGCGCCCCCCTCGGGCCGCCCCAAACGGGACGCTCCGACGGGGGGGTCGAGGAGGGTCGTGGGGCGGGCGTGGGCGTGGGTGCGGGTGCGGGGCGGGCCGGGGGCGGCGGTGGGGAGGGGGCGGCTATAAGGCGGGCGGCTCGGCGGGGCAGGCGGCAGGCAGTCCCTCCCGGCGGCGGGGTGATGATGATGATGATGGTGGTGGGCAGCAGCGGGTGGCGGCGGCGGTGGCTGCTGCTGCTGGCTCTGGCCTCGCTGCTCTGGGCGCCGGGGCACGGCCAGCCCCGAGGTGAGGGTCGCGGAGGAGCGGGCGTGGGGTGCGCGGATCCAGCTTGTTCCCCCCCCCATCGGGGTTTATGGGGTGCCCCCTGCCTGTGCTGGGCACAGCGGGTACGGGGGTGTGGGGGGCTCTTTTCCCCCTCGCTCCTCCATCTCTGTGGCTGCCGCAGCCCTTTCTTCTCCCGAAGCGGCGGCGGCGGGGGCCACTCCACCCGGCCGCCTCCTCCGGGCCGCCCACTCCCTTTGTGGGGGCCGGGAGACGCCGAGAAGGGGCCGGGGGAGGGAAGGGGGCGCGGGAGCTGCCCGCTCCCCGGGGCCGGCGGGGGGGGACCCCGGGGCAGCCCCGTCCCCGCGGGAGATGGGGGGCTCGCAGCCCCGGGTGCCCCCCTGCTGGGGAAGGGCCGTCGCTGATGCAAACCGGCTTGAGCCCCTCTTCTTGGGGGTGAGAGGGGATGAACAGCCCCCTCCGGGCGTGAGGGAGAGGCTGCGTGAGGATGTAACGGAGCCGATTTACCGAAGTTTTCTCTCCTCGCACGTGGTACCGCTGCGGACGGCTCGGGGCGGCCGCTTTGTTCCAGGAGCAGCGCCCGGGGAGTTTGGCTGGCGAGCAGGAGCCGAGCCCGGCTCTGCACGGGTCCGCCCGTCTGTGCTGGGCTGCCAGGTACAGCGCTGGAGCCACCAGGTGCTCCTGCTCGGTGTGGTTCTCCTCCCGCTGGAGCCAGCAGCAGGACCTGCGCCGAGCGCTGCTGCCGGCACGGCACGCCGGTCCCCAGCCGCCTCGGGTCTCTATTGAAACCAAAAGCCGAGGACGGAAAATGGTTGGAAGGCATATGTTGTGCAGATGCGTGACTTGGTTTTGTTTAAGGTGAAGTGTGGCGTTCAAGACGGATATAGCGCGTGAGATTAGCATCTGGCTGTTTGCACGCTGCAGTAAAAGCAAGTGTGCTTATTAATGTTATGTGTACAAAACCTCATCCTCAGCATCAAGGTGACAAAATCAAACCCAAGTTGCTGAGTCTGTGTATTTCAGCCTGTAAATAAATATACCGTGTCTTGTCTGCAAGAATTTACTCTTAGAAACAAATGAAAAGTGGCACAAAACTTGCACTTCACTGTTGTTTTTCTAAGGTACCATCTGTACATCAAACAACTCTAATTCACTATTCACTCATATTTATATATGCATGTTAGCACACAGTTTGAAAGGGTAAGAATTCTTCTAAAGCTGGCCAAATATATCTGAGAGAGCCCATACCTTTTCTTCCCACATAGAAATTTACAATGATCGCGTTGCAGTAATCTGCTTCAGCTTTTGTAAAGAGTTTAGTGCTGGTATTCCAGCTCTTATGTAGCAGCTAGTGGTCAGTCATCTTGAGAAAATACATATTTTTATCTCAGTGATTGAAGAAACGAGTTTATTGGAACGTACCTAAGCCCCCCTTCCTGGGGCTATTTAAATTAATTACCCTATATTTTTTCTAGTTGAAAGATTAGGTCAGGAGACCATTCCTCCTATTAGATTAAGTTGATAGATTTTTTCTTTTTTTTTTTTTCTCAGCATGAGAGCACAGATCATCAGAGGAAGCAGTTGGTATTAAACCCCCCTGGTGGATAAATGCCTTACAAAAAAAAACCCACAGAATTCAAGATAACTGAACCTAAAACAATGTGAAGAATGTGATGCAGATTAGAATAGCCATGTTGCTTTTGCAGAAAGTAAACAACTGAAGTTTAAACTTTAAGCATTGTGACAATGTAAAAAAATTGTTGTGTTAACAGAAAAGTTTCTTGGACGCTGCAGGAGCATTTGAAAGTCTTGGGGAAAAAGTATCTTGGCTTGCTTGCGGAGAGTACCTTGGTAGAACCCTTTCAGCATTTCCTGTTTTTTGTGTTGGTGCCTGCTTTTGTCCTGTCAGCAGATGAGGAAACAAGCATACAATAGTTGCAGGGGTCTGTCAGAAAGTGCTGAAGTCCATTCTAAGAAAAAGCGACACGGAATAGTAAAGTTACTGCAGCAACCAGCTTTAAAGGTTAATGATTGGTTCTTTCAGCCTAAAGATTAATATCTACATACCTATAAAATTTACTTGGCATTTTAATTGCAGGTGTGTTGTTGAAGTATCGCCATCATGTTGAAAAGTTGGGTCTGTATTTTCAATTGAGTCTTTTGTATTTAATAATGGGAGTTATTCTTTGTGAAGCACATATCTCTAGTGTCCAGATCCAGACAAGAGCTGTTGTACTACCTCAGAAGCAAATAATCATTTCAGAGGCTTTTGTAGCAGCTTTGCTCCACTGGAATGCATTCTTCATTATTCTGAGTGTAAGAGCGATACAGGTCTGCAAAGTGGAAAGGGAAAGCAATTAGTTGTGCAGCATTGCCTGTATTTCATAAACTTGATTCTGCCACTGTCAGATGATTTTTCTACAATTAAAAAAAATCTTGCTACTGTAAATGTGTGGCAACGATAACTCTCAAAGCTGTACTAGACAAAATCTCCTTGGCTGTATCTCATCTCAGTCTGTTCTGTGAGCTGGTGTGCTGTGGCAGCCTGCTCTGTTGTTCGTGCCTGGGGTTTCGGAATCAATAGGCTTTAAGTGCTGGTGTTCAGGAGACTGAAGGAGCCCAGGAAGGTGCCTTGGGTGCCTCTTCTGGGCAGAGCTGAATGCAGGTATTTCACATGCTTATCACCATTTGGGTTTCAAACCTACTTTGATTTAAGAATCTGGTTTAGTAAGTATGTGTAAGTTATGGCTCTAATACACAAATCATGACATTATGTTCAGCAACCACATTTTTTTTTCTGAAACATAAGTGATAAGGTTTACTTATAAATCAGATTGTGAGAGCACTTGCTCAGGAAGTGGGAGACTTAGGTTAATCTCCTTAGCTTGAGATGGTTTGAACCCACGTCTCCAATTTCTGAATAGAGTGCCTTATTACCAGTTTGCTATGACAGGTAGTGGAGGGGGAGGCATATATGAAATCCCTCCAAAACTGTTTGAAACCAAGACTACTGTGTATCCAAGAATGCAAGTTTAAAGGGTGCAGAAGGAGAATGGGTAAGAGAAAAAGCTGATGCTCTAGTTTAATTGGCACAGCACTCAAAGATGGAAGGAGAATCAAAAAGCTGGCCTTCTCATTTTTATCTATTTCTGTTGCAAGCAACAATCACATTTAAATCCAGTATGGAAAGTCTTTTTTTGTATCCTTCTCCACCAGTTTTTACTGGGTCACTTGGCAGGATGGCTGTGTATCCCACTTAGTGCAGATAGACTTCCTGGTGCCTTGTTCAGAATGATGAGGTTTACTTTGGAGCTGGTGTGCTTGAATTCTAGGTGTGTCTGATTTTGTTAGCAAGACATTTGAGTCTTTTTTTTTAGATCTGGCCTTCAGCCTGCAAGCCTAGATAGGTAAACCTAGGTATAGTTCTAGTTGCCTTACTACATCCTCGTGTTTCATGGGATGACATACAATTTCCTCATACGCTTTTGAAACTGAGAGCCAAACTTCTAGGATGTACTAGGATGACAATAAAACTTTGAAGAAAATCTTCTTAAACTTTCACGATGAGCTGGTCACTTCCTGTATGAAATGAAACATTATTTCATAGAGAGTTTAGAACTACCATGTGGTATCTTAGCAAGTAAAGCTTGTTTCCACCAGTCTTAAAAAAAAAAAAACACAAAACAACAACAACAACAACAAAAAAACCTATGTGCCCCACGTGCGCCTTCATGTGGGTTAAGTAGCAGGGCCACAAGGTACTTATCAACTGCCCAAGCTCTACTTACCTTGTCAAGCTATGTGATAAGTCTCCTCTTCACACACACAAAGGAATAAGGTGGGGCAACCCCAGTACAAAAATCAGTCCCTCCCAGGGCTGTCCGATGATAGCCATCAGCCCATGGGGCCAGGGTAACACTCATCACTGTGAGGGAGCTATGGGAGAAGTTCTCCAGGTAGTGACTGTCTACTGGGGGCTGTGGGACTCCTTGTGCAATGCAGGGGAAGAACATTTTGCGACTGGACAAAACTTATTATGGGGAAGAGCCTCAAAGGGGAAAAGTTAAGGCAGGGAAAGGAGAGGAGGATCCGGGAGGTCTGAGAAAGAACAAGTATGGGGTAAAAAAGAGAGATGAGAGGATAACATGTTGGCTGTAAGCAGATTGCCAGTCAGCATGCTTGTCTTGCTGTGCCCTGTACCTCATCAGTACAGTCTATCCTGTCTTTATTAAACTGTTTCTAACTGTTCTGGGTGAAGGGGTCTCTATGCTCAGAGTGTGGAGGTGGAAGCGTCAGTCCCTGGAGAGGGGACCACAAGTCACAGGGACCTGCATGTCTTGGGTGGCTGTGGCTGGACAGACCAGAAAAGGTGTTTGTTGTTTGATCACACTGACATACAGAACCACACCAGGCCAGCCAGCAAGTAGGATGAGAGGCTTGGGAGCAGGTATCAAAGCAGCCATAGTTCTAGGATGGATACTGAAGAGACCAGAGGGTCTGCAATTGAGCAGCCAGAGGAACCAGGAGGCCCAATGCTACTGGGAAGACCATCTAGACGTTGACCAGGAGACCCATCTTCATGAACGAGCATCTGCGCATGAGTCAAATAGAGATGAGAAGAGCCAGGGCCAGCTTCTAGGTAGGCTGAAAGTCCAGGCCAGTTACTGGAGGGATCCACAGTGCGCCATCAAGGCTGTTGGCTTTAGAGGCTTGCATGCCCAGGAGCCAGTAAAGGGGGAGACCTGGGATTCAGGGGCCAGTTACTAGATAGATTGAATGTCCAATTTTGTAGAAATTCACATTGTATGTATATGAACATATATATTTCCACTTAGACTTTGTTCTGTATAGGGCTCTAACCAAATTCAATTTTAGGTTACCTATCTGCCAAGTCACCTCAAATAGAGACCGCATTGCATATGCCCAGGAATGCAGCCTTTTCAGGTACTATTGCATTAAAATGATAAGGTTCACTAAATTCATAATAGGAAATACAAATATATTTTGGAAATTATTAACGAGAAATGGGGCTTGATAATACTCAAAGAATTTGCAATGTAAAAAGAATAATGTAAAAGGTAATGGATCTTGGCTAGGTGAGAATTTTGATGATTGAAGCCTGACTGGAAGATGGGACAGAAGAAGAAAACAATGAGAAATTTCAGTTTTTCTGGTGGTGTGCAAAGAACATCTTGGACATTCTGTGGAGAAAACGTGCTTGGCATTGATTGTAGACTCCTAGATCCCAACTTTGCTTTCCTTTTCCCCTCCCCCCCCGTCTTTTAAAACAAAGTTAGCACCAACAAGCCACAGACTATTTCTTCTTTTCTCAGAGTGCAAAGGTATGTGACAAAGAAAAATCCCATGAAAGCAGGCTAAATAGACTGAAGATTAAGATAAAAAAATATTTGTCTGTCATAAATATTTCCCCTATTCCCTGAGGGTTTAGAAAATGCATCTCTGGAAATTCAGGACTATCAGTGTGTTGATCAGTTGTTGGTATTTACAGCACTCTCACACAGGATCTTCAGATGGAGTATGCCTTCTTTGTCTTTGTCTTTATTTTTTTCTAAAGGGGTTAGACAGCTGCTGTCCTCAAGGCATCCTATTCTGACCAGAGAAATAGCATGTCGGAGAAGTTTTGCAAGGTGAGATTGGTTAGGTTGCAAGAATTGTAATTTCTTAGTTGGTATAAACCTTAGGTGCACATCAATCAAACCTCCCATTTACGTATGTTTTTGGGCATGTGAGTGATATCCTAGAGGCTGATCCTAGGGCCTAGGGGCACTGTATGGTGGGTATAGCACTTTGGCTCCGAGTTTTGATGTGAACACTTCATCGGGTGGAGTTGTGAGTCAAAGCAAAAAAGGTTAGGAGGTATGTTTGTGTTCATTCCTTTGTAGTTAAATTATCTCTGTAAGAATCACGATTGTTTTAACAGCCATGTGAGTTCATAGGGCAGCTGGAAGGGGGGATGCATGGCAGTCGCTCACCTGCTGCTTGGCCAGAGCCCTTGCCTTTCTGCAAGCAGCCCAACCTTGCACGCTCTGTGAAGCGCTGGCTGATGTGTGGCAATGGCCTCAGCTAATTTGTTCTGTCTTTTCTGCACTTTTCCTACCAGTCAGCCCCATGAAGATCTGCTACCACTTTGTGTAAACCGAGTAGATTTGAGCAAAGCCGATAAAACAGGAAGAATTAACTTGTTAGCTTTCGAATGAATTTTTAAACTACCATTTAATACAGTAATGACTATATCAGAGATATTCCCTGACCAGTTCATTTTAGATTCAAGTCTCAGATTTGAAATTGTTTTGCGAGCATACAGTAATTCCTTTTCCTGAGCTCATTTATTGTGCTGCGAGTTCCAATCCCCCTCTTGATTCCCGCATGAGAATAAAGGTTAAAAAGCTGTTTAAGAAACAATCTGCTTGAAGTGAAAACTTTATTTTTCCCTTGGCTTTGCCTACATTTTTGCTGTTCTGTTTTGCTGTAAAATGACCTTGAAGATAGGCCCGTGTCCACTGTCTTCCTTTATCATTTTTGTTTGTATAAGATTTTATTTGCTGAAGGGCTGCAGGAACAATGCAGAACACATACAGGTAATTTGAAACAACTTCTATAGCCTTGATTTGATTATTGGATTTTTTTTTTCTTTTTCTTGTAGACCTGATTAAGTGGATAAACCCTGCTGCTCCTCCACTGCCTCTTCCCCAGGCAGAGCTGCTGCTCGGGGTGTGGGAGGGTAGGATCAGTCCTTACCGACTTCTCAGTTATTCTGAATCCATCCCGGAGTATCCAGACAAAAAGCATTTGAGTGAATTGATGAGCATCCAGCTCCAGTAAAATGCCTGGGCTTGGAAAGCCAATTAATCAACTCATGTCTTCCCTGTTTCTGCTTTGCTGAAGGGAGGAAACCAGTTCCTGAAGTCACTGCTAACACACTGCTGAAGAGCCCACTATTTTTTTTTCTAATGTTCCCTTATAAACTTTTCTCATTCAAATGCATGAATTTGTAATGCACGTTTTGTAATCCTCCATGCCGCACCATTCATATATTTTACTTGCCTTTCTTGAGGTCTCTTTTGTTCATATCTTGCTCTGTTGTAAGAGAGGAGGCAAAAAAGGGTTGTAACTGTCTGCTAATGCCTGTAGTGATTAGATTGTTTCTACTTTATTTGCTCAGAGGGGCTAGATAGCAGAAATTTGCAGTGAAGGTTCTTTGAATTATACGGGTCTGTGGAAACCCTGGTTTGAACTGGGGTTGTGAAATCCATGCTGTTGAAATGTCTAGGATTCCATCCATTTGCTTTAGCCTGTGGAGTCTCTAAAATGCATGCTAAATGACTTCTACCAGAAAATGCCCTTTAAAATATGCCAGAATTTAAGTTTTTGATGGGAATAGGAGGGATCAAATTAACTCCACTGACTCTGGGAGAATAGCTGTGAATTTACATTTAACTGCAGACAATTGTTCATTTATTCCTTCAGTAGTTGCTAACTAATGCAATGGTTCAGTAAGGCATTGAACTATGTTCATTTTAAATTGTACAAGTTGTCCAATTTGCATTTACAGGGTAATATATCTAATTTACAAGATGAAAAGCATCTTTACAAATGGAAAGCAAATCTACCGTTTATCTAGAACTCCATGACTTGTGAATAAAACTGGGCACTTTCAAAGGCTTATTTTTTGATATTAACAATAAATCTCATCAAAAGTTGATCGCATTTTAGAAACCATATGTTTTTTGCTCATGCAAAAATATGAGCTTGTTACTGAAATGGTCATTTAGAAGTAAACATGAATTTGAAGCTAAAACTGACAAATATCAAGACCTATGACAAGTTATCTTCCTTTAAGTAGGTTTACAGCATGTCTGCCAACATCCACCAGAAGTTTATCATTGCTAAAGGCATGCAGAAATACTAGGGTCAAATGGGTGACCTCTCTCCACTTCATAGTGGTCACACAAGGGACAGCTTAATTTCTTTTGTATTTCATCATACTCTGAAGGGGGCATTTCTAACGGGAGAAATGGCTGCAAAGTGCAGTGTAGGCTTTCTGTGAAGTGGAGGAAGCTGTTCTTTGCAAGCAGTGAGAAAGATGTATGGGGCTGGGCAGGGAGCTTCAAGCTGAATTGCATGTTGGCTAGAGGAGAGCAGATCTTTCCGTAGTGATAACAGATAGCGTATGATCTGAAGGCACCAATGAAGTAGTAGGTAGAAACCACGACTGCTGGTCGATAGCTGAATTCCGTGTGTCTTGGCGTAGATCAGAGGTTGCCACACTGATGTTTACTCCAGCAATCAGTAAGGTTGCTCAGAAACTTTATTGCAGGCACTTGGTGTAAGGATCTGCTACTGCTGTGCTGCCACTGCCACAACGAACAGCAGGAACTGAAAAATTCAGGCTTGGTTATGGCTGGTAGGCTGAAAATCCTGCTGTGGTAATAGGAAAAGAGGGTAAGAAGGGGCTTCTCAGTGTCAGGATGTTTGCCTCCAAAAAGAAAAATCCTTGTATATACCCTGTGATATTAACAGATGGTACAGGCTCTCTCTTTAAAACTTGAGCAGCCCTCTTCATCTTGTCTGTTCTTTAGGACAATGAGAAATACACGCTTCCCGCTCTGCACCTCTTCCCAGATAATTGCCTCACTTCCCACAGTAAATCAGCAGAAATGTTTGGGGTATTTCAGGGTAGGATCCAAAACGTGCTTTGCAAGCTGTAGTGTCACAGTAGCATTGCTGAATTTTAAATTAAAGGACTCCAACTCTCAAGCCTGGTTTCAGACTGTTTGATTTTTCTTTAAAAATTACCCTTTAGGCTGAAATGTATCATTCTTGTTTTCAGGCCAAAGGCAAAATACTTTTAGGACACTTGATTAAAATTCCATGTGGCTGGCTGAGTTATTGAGCATTGATGGTAATACAGAAGAGAACATTTTTTTTTCTTTTGCAGTGTTGTTTTTTCCTCTCTTTAATTTTGTGTCCTTAAAATTACACTTTCAAGAATTTATGCGGTGTGACACAAATGCCTTTTGTTTTATAAGGATGTTTACTGTAAAATAATGAGGGTTTGAAAGTGGTGAGGGCTTGAAACATAGCAAACGTGGAATAGGTGAATTGCTGTTAATATTTTTAAATTAGAGACGCAAGATATGCCCTGTGTATTTGTTAATCTGTGCGTAAAGACAGGGAAATGTAAGTAAATTAAGGTAATTCACAATTTTACTTGTTGCCTAGTGTAAAAAGCCTGGGGAAAAAAAGTAGCAGGGTATGTTTTACTTCTTGCAAAAAGCAGGCCACCACTCCTATAGCATATTAAACAGTTGGTTATAACTGAAGAAAGCCCTGCAGAGGATATTTCCCAATTAACCATTTAAATTGAAGATGTGAAATCTTGTCAGTAGAGATAAGGGAATGACAAAGTTTTGCATGTCCTAAGCATTGTACTAGTTGTAAATCGTACCAGCGCCATCCAAGCTAGAGGAAAGGTGCTCCCTTCCACCCAGGAATATCTGGCAGTGATACAGGGCTGTATGCGCTCTGATAATGGCTTTGTGCTTGTCTGAATGAAAACATTTTTCTTCTGTGTTTAAAAAAACACGTGGCTCTGTAAAACCAGAGAGCTGGTAGTTCAGAGGTGCCAAAAACTCTTCAACTTAAAATAGCTTTTGTTAATTAATGGAAGAAGTCCACTTATTTTAAACAAGCACTTAATTTCATCTAATGCAGCTATACACAGTAAAATTAAGATAGTGTACTCATATTAGGAAAGCAAAAAATGCCATACATAAATTTCATTTTGATATATGGCTGGTGAATAACAAGCTTAAATGAAAAAAATGCATTTCAGAGTTACCCTGAAGTGCTACTAGTTGTTATAAGACTTGGTTTATGATCACAAGGAGGTGCCAGCAGCCTCAAGGGATCCTTATTTATGTTTATGTGGGAAAAGACATAGTAACATTTTATAATGTTTTGATACTAGGTCACCATATAGAAATGACTGGGTCTACTATACCTTTAAATTTTTTTTTTTCCAATCTCAGACCTCTTAAAATTTGCAAGTAATAAATATGAATTTAGCATCATGAGAGAACTAATAGATACTTGGGTCATAACTTCTAATTTATTATACTCAACATGAAGCCTAATGTTGCACATTTATGCATGCAAATTTAATTAGGGTCAAACCCAGACATGATTTTCATTTACAAGGAAGACTGTTGCCTCAGGTTAAAAAATGACTATAGAAGAGAAGCACATGATGAGCTGTAATTTCTTGAGGTAGTCATAGTAAAAGGTAGGAAAGAAGGCTAGCTTACATCTAACATCAATAGGAACAAAAATGTTCTGCTTCTTTGAAATTAAGGCACATCATAAATGGTGAATGACTGAGGTCCCTAATCTTTAGCATGCTGATCACAATCCCAGTACTACTGTCATATTTATCTAAGCTAATGTCTCTTAGGCTGCACGTAAGCAAATCTAACAAGACACTAAAATAATTGTATTTTCTTTAGCTCTGAGTGAAAATTGTTTCCCAGATTAAGGTGACTTCAGGAAAAAGAAATAATGTGGTGCTTAAAAAAAATCAAAACAAAACCGGAACAGCCCCCAAACCAATAAACACAATGATGCAGACTCCTCAACATGTGGAAAAAGCTTTTGGTGAACAAGAAAGAACTAATTTCATGGTCTAGCAGGTTTGTTGTTCCTTGGCAGCCTGCCCATCTGTCAACTGTTGGCTCTTTTACTTTGGTATAAAAACTGTGGCAATTTCTAGGCAGATTCTTGAACAGGCCAGCACGATAGGAAAAAAAAATATATACATACAAGACATGACTGGACACAAGAAATATAAGTTATACTTTAAAAGTGCATGAAATATGTAGAAAGTATTCACAGATTTCTCAACTTTTATATTCAGTCATGCTGTTCAATGCATGAACTAGCATGAATGCTAGTTTTCTTCCTCCTGTCTCTTAGTTTGTTCTGGATGAAAGAAAGCAGATAGTTAATGCCACGTTATTTAGAAATTTCTGTTTAAAGTTTTTTATTATCTTTTTTATTCCCAAGAATGCAAAAGTCATTTTTTTTTTTGCCTCTGATGTGTGAGATTTGTGGCATACCAAGCCATAAAGCTATAAAGCCTATTGAGGGCTGTGGTTTAAGCTCTTAAAGCTATTATATTTCCCAATGTTTTTTATTCCCTCAAAATGTTGAGTACTTTCAACCTTAGACCAACAAGTGTGACACACACTCCTTTGGGCAGCAAGGTAGCTCATTTGTAGGAATCTCTGGATGCTTGCTCAAACTCCTTCAGTGTTATGCAGTTGCATGCTGCCCCATGGCTTTGCATCCTAATAACTCTACTTCCAAGTGGAGTACATGCTCATTGCAACAGAGTTTCTATATGATTTAAGTCTGTGTTTGCAAGCTCAGAGCATGAGGGATTTGTAAGAGAAGATGAGCTGTTGTAAAGTTTTCATTAGCTATCTTGTTAGCACTTGACTTCATAAAGCAAAGGATATTATTATTATAATGTTGGTATTCAGCGTAAACTGGTGTCTAACCCATCTATGGTGTTTAAAACCATGCTTTGTGTAATAGTGTTAGTTACTGTGTAACAGAGGCGACAAACTTCAGTACCTGTGGAGATGTGTTAGTATTGCTTGGCTGCCTTTTTTTCTAAGCGTTTAATTTGGAAGTCTGGGTTTCTTTCATTGTTGGACTTTTCCAGGGAGTGTAGTAACTTCCTAACTTTAACTCACCATCCTCTGATACTATATATAGGGAAAGTTAACATCTTGCAATTAAGACTTAAGTAGGATCAAATGTTTTCTTCTCTCTTTCTTTACTGTTAGTCTTCCATTGCCTATTATATTTACCATGCTTCTTATGCTTTGAAATGTAGTATCTTATTAGAGTTGAGACATTAGGTTATTTGGGGCAAATTTTCTTCCTTATTCAAATTATTTACTATGTTTTGGCCATCAGTCTGGCTATCTGCTGTGCTGAGTATTTGAAGGAAACCATGCAAGTTGTGTCAGACTTGCTTTTAATCTTCACAAACTCGAGAGAGAAAACTAAGGTGTGTGAGGGAATAGTACAGCTGATGTTCATTCGTTATAAAGCAAATTTTGCTTCCTGTGTTTCCAGTCTGAATTTGCAAGCATGCATCTTTATTAATTTGCAGTGTTATACTTTTTTTCCAATACTTTTCTGAGCCATTGGTTGTTAATTAGCACACCATCTAGCCCAGGGGAGACCTCAGTAGTCAAATGCTTGTTGCTGCTAGTGCTCTCAAATTAAGGCTCTTGTTAATAATGCTGAATGCACATAAGCAACAGCAGAAAATGTTTGGCAGAGAAGCTCTCTGTTATTTGGGCAGAGGAAAGCACAGAGTTTGGTCTTCTCCAGCTTGTTTGTGCCCTGGCAGCTTGCAGGGTTCAAACAGAGTATTGCTTACTGGTCGCCTTAACCATTGTAGTGGTTTTTTGTTGGTGTTTCTTCTGGTGTTTCTGTTGAATTGTTTAAGTGTGATTTGCAAAAGCTTTACGGAATCAGAACTATAAAATAATCAACAGATTTTTCTGAAATCAGGGGTTTATGAGCATTCAGCAAATGCCTGTAAAAGTAGGCTGTTTCCTAGATAACCTGAGCTCATCTCATGGGCTGCTGTAGAGTACGTCTCCATTGTGACTGGGTAGGAAGCAGTACAACAGAAAAGGATCTTTACCTTAGCATACAATGCAAACTGAATTGTAGTGCCTTGCAAAGAAAACAAAACTTATTCTGGGGTGTGCTAATGACACTGTGAAGAATTCAAGAATTTTTTTTTACTCCAGTTGGTGCTGATGAGGTCTTAAGAGTCACACTGGAGAGATGCAAACTGCCAAGAATTCAGAAAGATAAGAGGTTTAGGAAATTGACTGGAAAGACTGAAAGGCTTGTTTCTTTAGTCTGGAAAAGAGAAAAGTATGTGTGTGATAACAGCATTTCAGATAATCAAAAGCTGTAATCAAGATCATGACAGATCATGAATGGAGCAATGATGACTAAAAATTGGTAACTTTGCAAGTGATAGAGCACGCATGTTGAGGAATACCTCTCACTGGAAGCTCTTGAGAACAGAGTAGACAAATTTAGTACATTATTGTATTCAAAATGGTTTGAATTAGTCTCACTGAGTAGTATTTCTGTGAATGACATATTAGTCAGCTTTGCTGTACAGCATGAGGAAACAAGGAAAACAGCTTCTAGGAGAACGTCTGTCATGGCACTGAGGATTAATTCTTAATCTGAAATAATCTTATCTAAATACTCCAAATTAAAGTTTGTAGAGGTGCTGCTAATAAAACTATACTCCTTGGTTGGCTCATGTATAATTTGTGCTGTACTAGGAGAAATTCTGCTCTCTGTAGAGCTACAGAAAAATGAGTGGTCAGTTTTCCGAATGATTTCTTCGTGGCTTGCTGTGTAAAACCTGCGTGGAACTTGTAGTGAAGCTTTCAGCTTTTCCTATGGGTTGATGCTGCTGCTAATGCATATTTTCAGGCAGTGTCTCCACAAAATGGATTATAAGGCAGGTTGGGTGTTGCACAACAGATTTCCTGCTGACCATAAGAACAGAGAGTTAGTGCCTTAAATCCAGCAGTTAGAAATTAGGGATTTAAGCCAATTTATGTTAGGGAAATCAGCTCAGATTTTCATTGTGATTACAGGATAGGATTCTGATGAAAGTATGTAGAAAAGGTTAAGCTAGGGACATTTGCTGTTGAAATAAAATGAGAGTAAATCTATTAAGAAGGCAAAGAATCTGAACCCAAGCCTGATAGTTCCAGGGATTTTATTTAGTAAACTGACTTAGTCCAAAACTTGAATAGGACAGAATAACTGAAACAAAAATCTGTGCCATTGAAAACTGGCTGAGAATGTTATAAAGAATGTGACCTCAACTTCTGCAGTGTAATACTATCACATTTTATACATTCTAATATTCTGTGACATTTTATTACATTTTGTTCCTAGTCCTTTGTGTTTTCCTGGAGTGCATCAAACTATTCTGAACAACTATCACTATGTCCTCTGTAAATATTTTCCATAAATGAATCTATTGCTAGTGAGCTAACTTCAACATTGCCTGCTTTTTATGGACCACTCATTGCCTCACATTTTTTTAAAAACACTAACTTGCAAATGAGATTAGACCTCTTCAAGTATTTCAATATGAGAAATGACACAATAAAAAGCTCATTGTTACTGTATGCATCAGCCCTTATGTTTAAGTTGCATTTACTCTGTTCACTTGGAATTACTTCTTTATTACCAGATTGGCACAAAAAAGCCAAAATACTTGGGGAAAATCAAGCTGTTACTTTGTTGAATGTCTCAGAACTGCTCCCTGAAGTCTGGTTGGAAGTCTTCGTTGTGTACACTGATGAACACTGAAAAAAACACTGTCACCTTCTGGACTCAGTACTTGGTTTGCTTCAGATAGTCTTGCATTCATTTCCCATCAGGTTTGTCTTCTGATTTCAAACAGACAAAAACACCTTCCAGATTCGTTCAGCTTATTGGGATAGCATACAGATCAGTTAATCCGGATTCAGTGGAAATCTGTGTTAAATGTGGCCTTCCTGTGAGAAGTTTTGCCATCCTTGCTGTGTTTATCATGTTACAAAAAGTAGTATAATCTTTATCGCGCTTATTGAACATATTTGCTGACAGTGAAGCCTATGGAAAGCAGAGCTCCCATATGTATCTTTCTGTTTGTACAACTGTGTTTGTAAAAGAAACAAATTTAATTTAATCAGCTATGCCTCTGCTAGGAAAACTGTTATTCTGAGGAATCTTTCAGTTTCTCCACATGCCATCTGTAAAAAGGGAAGAGGTACAGCCTGTCAGTCACATTATGAAATCCGTACACGTCAAATATGTTCAAACCCACAGACAACACATGGATTTTGCCAAAACATCCAACCCCACTCCCCCTTCACATGTAATAGAACAGTGATGAAAGACTATTAATTTTCTGGGTGAAAAAAACAATAATTAGGGCTGGTGTTGGGGTTTCATTCAGATCTAGCTATACAGCATGCAGGCAAGGGCTCTAAACTGAGAAATTTTTTTAAAGATGAGTGAGGGATCAAATGTGTCTAAAAAGCCCTTGCTAAATGACAGAGAAGGCTTACACCTACATGGGTTTTTTTATGTGCTGTGACCTGCATGCAGACTAAGTCTAATGTCTTTAAAGTGCAGTGATGTTTCTGTACATGGGCAGGCTATTTGAGCTAGACAAAATGTTCGTAAATCCAGGATGTATCAGATCTATCTAAATACTATGAATAACTGATCTACTCATGTAAATCAGATGTATCCAGAATGTGTTGACAGATGTGCATTGGTCATATCCAGAATTTTGCACCCCTAGGGGGAGCTGCCAGAAACACAGAACTGTGGAAGCATGTCCCAAGTCCTTGAAATTTTTTGCAGGAAAAAATTCAGGGGTGTTTGTACCTGTAATAAATAAATAAATACATAAAAATGGGTTAGATGAGGAAAACTTATAAAACTACTCAGAATTAAGAATCCAGGAAAAATTATGGTAATCATCCCTGTAACAAGGAGCTTGTCAGATTTTCTATAGACACTGGTTTCAAGTAGAGTAATTCCCAAAGAAATCTAGGCCATACGTCCTGCCATAACCTTTACAATGGAGAGATGGATAAGTGTCCTGTGTGCAAACATCCACTACTCACACAATGATGTATCTCAATCCATAATGACTTTGTATGAATTGTCATCACAAGCTGCATGCTCCAAGTGTCTCATTCGTTCTGAAGGATTAGCATTGGATAGGCACATGGAGGCACATAAAACAGATGTTGATTGCCTCATCTACCTAAAAGCTCCTTGCCTGACTTTCTTTTCCCTGCCATACTGCACACTGACCACCTGTTTGTTACAACTGACTTCTTTATGAGCAAGCCTTTTCTCTGACTTTTGGTAAAATATTAACATTATGTCTTTCACCACAAGGTCTGCCTGCTGAGCTATAGGTACAGCAAATTTGTCTAACCTTTAGATTCTTCCTTGTCACTTTAAGAGTCAAACATTGTAGAGTGTTAATGTGACAAATTCTGCCACATCCACATTGCAGACCACTTTGGTAAGGATTTGATTCCATCTGCTTTCTCTGAGCTTGGGGCTTTCTGTCCCTGTTCTGTAGGAAAGCTCTGAATGGCGTAATTCTGGGAATATGCACCCAGGTACACAGGTTTTCAGCATTTCTGTAGTTTTAGTCCTATATCTGGGTAAAACCAAGTCCTTACAAATGAGAGTAACTTCCTTGAGTATTTAATGAAATCATACTCCATTTCTGTGCTGAATTAGTGAACCAATTGTTACTCTGTATTAAGGTCAAACTATCATCTACATGCAGTTCATTTTCTGGTATCAGGTAGTGTGTAAGTCTCTGGTTTGGGCAAATGGGCTGCTGAGTAGCTGGGAAGAATCAAGTTAAAGTCTACCTTACCATGAAAAGGGTTGGCTAGCACTCAGAAGTAAACGAGTTTTCTTCAAAAATTCTTCCAGCTTTTCTTGCGATTGCCATAGTCTCTTGCAAAATGCTGGATGGTAACTTCCAAACAGAGATGGTCTCAATGGTAGAAAAGTGATGTAGCAAGTGCTTAAAGGCAAAATTGGCTACAAGGTATTTTAACAATTGGAATATGGTCAACCAGACCAGATTAACCAGGTGAGAAGCCACTGCTGAACTCTACAGATTGTGGCCATCCGTATGGAGGTCTCTCAAGGCTCTTTCGAAGCCTCTTTGGTACGATTGCATAATATGATAATGGTACCTGATAGCTTAGCAGTGAAGTGGTGAGGATTTTTTTATGTAGCACTTCCCTTCTTTTCTAGTGAGAATTAAGTGAGAATAAATCTAATTCAATCAATCGTTTGTGCTGGACTTCAGATAGCAAACTGTAAAAGTTACACTAATGCCTTTAAGAATGCAAATATCACTTGCTGTAAGTTCAGTTTAATGATACGTGATATCTTCCAGCAGAGTTTTATGTCAGTTACGACCACTTTAATTTTAAAGCAGGATATGATCACAGTCACACATTTATCTGTAATTGGCTCATTTAAGTGACTGATTCTGTGGTTATTCATCTTTATCATACCTACTTTCTCCCTAAGACAAGTGAAAATGTATTTCACCAGGTGGTTATAGTCCTCTTTTTGTGGCAGAGGACCATCTGGATTTCTTCATCTCACCATTATGAGCACTCAGCTTTTCTTAAAATGTTTCTTAAGAACATGCTGAATGACTGAAGAGGAGCAATGAAGAGGAGCAAATGCAATTAATTTATTTTAAATTTGCCCCTTTTTTATGTTGCTTATTCCAGATACTTACTGTTTCTTTATAAATCAGCTTGTAGGCTATTCAGCTTCCACTGAAATCACTGGCTACACCTCTGGAAATTGCCTTAAAATTTGATTGCATTAAAGAGAAGCAGAGATGAATGTAATTAGCTAGCGTTTGAAGGGATGCATCATGTTCCAGGATAAAGCTAACAGCCCCTATTTTTTTGTTCGATCCTGGGACTAAACTCCAGTGCAACTACAATTGGATTGAAATGTCCTTTTTTCTTATCTCTTTGAGACCAGAAAACTCATCATGAGACCTTAATGGCATCATACCAGCATTTCATTTTACTATCAGTGAGTGAATTTGGTAAAAGTTGGTGAGATGCTTGATGACAAGCAGGCAAAAGGGCTCAGTCCAGAGTGACAGCTATGGTGTGTGAACATGACTGAACTTGGGATTTTGGAATGAAACTTATCCAAGACAGCACTAACCATCAGCACTTTTTCTTCAGAGCTTTTCTATTCCTTTGGCACAAATCTGTTGACTGAAGGTTATTGTAGGTAAATTATGTCACTCTAACAAATGACCCTGGAAACAAATGGCAGGGCTACTGTGTAACGTGAGTGAAGGGTAATGAATGACCTGGGAAGTTAATTGGTAGTTCTTGAAGGCTGGACGATGGATGCCTTTGTGAACAGTAGTGAATACTGAACACAGAAGATTTTTTTTAATCATTAGAGAGTAATGTAAAACAGGGTACCCTCTTCCATCAGTGAGCTTTCTTGTCTGGTAAGAAAATGTAGGCTGCATTTCTGCTTTGCCTACAGCTGTAAGTCTGTAGCAATACTGCACCAACACTGCAGTAAACATGAGAGGAGTGTGCAGAAGGCATGTCAATGGAAGAAGAGACTTACCATATGGTCAATAGTATGTCCTCTATGTCATTGCCTGCATCAGATTTAGGTATAATGAGAGCAAGGTGTATGACCTAGTCTAGATTTAACTTAAATGAGGTAAGGATTCAAAACAAAAAAGCTTCATCTCCCTCTAAGTTTTGAGTATGGCACAATTCAACACAATGGAAAACACTGTTTATTACTCATACTGTGGTGAAGAAGGTTAGGATTTAGCCATGTAATCAAAGGAATATTGAATTCTGTCTTGTTGAGGTGGACAGCTAAGAAAAACAAAATATTAATATTGCAATCTTGCAATATATATTGTAGATTAATGAAGGAAAATAATTTGTGTAGTTGTACTTGTGAAGAAAGGCATGTTTTCACAAATACGCTTAAACATACCTGGATTTTTTAAAATTCCTTATAACAGAGGAAAAATAACAAAAAACCTTTCAGAAATGTGATTTTAATACCTCGCTATTGCAACAGTAGCAATTCTTGCAGCACTCTTAATATGCTATAGCAAGGCTCCAGCTTTGATTTGAGCCCATCATGTTTAATCTCTTCACACAGATCATTTTTTTTTTTCCAAATCGGTTCTCTTGTTCATAGTTGTTTCTGAATAGAAATGGAGTATCTGTGTTTTACTGATGGATGCAAACCTAACCATGCAAGAAGTTAGAGCTTTTTAACCTAGGAGGGAAGGCTGGAAAATTGTAACAAAACTGCTGAGAAGTTGTGCTTTCTTAACTTCTTTCTGCCATGTGAAGTATTCCTTAAATTTTATGAGTAGACTTCAAGCTCAAGTAAAACGTCCTTCCTTTCAGAAACCATTAAGAGTTTTGAAGCTGGTAACAGCAATCTTTCATGACTCCTGTGCACAAGAGCAGTACCGTCTGAAAGTACAGTAAAGTGTGTAAAGATTAATAAGCTGCAAGCCAAGTTTTCCTTAGACTTTACACTGGCTTCAAAAAATCCCAGAGTAAAGGTCTAAAATGCAGTCCTTAAAACATGCGAACGGGAAGTGTGTCGCTGAGGCTAGTGGTGTTTTTGCCCTGGGGAGCTTGGGTTAAACGCTGTGTTCTGCATGGGCAGAGGGCTTGCTGTGCAGCTCCTCGTCCGTTATGGCAGAGGGCCAATTTTCCCCCTGGTTTTGATTATTTCACAATGTAGCGAGAAAGTTTAGTAACTGGAAGAGAGTTTACTAGCTCT
This sequence comes from Anser cygnoides, assembly GCF_040182565.1. Classification (NCBI taxonomy): domain Eukaryota; kingdom Metazoa; phylum Chordata; class Aves; order Anseriformes; family Anatidae; genus Anser; species Anser cygnoides. The sequence goes on from NC_089874.1 coordinate 110,387,398, forward strand.
TGTGTTCCTCAGGAGGGCTGGGGACTCTCCTGGGTCCATCAGGGCAGGGCCTGACACCCAAGGCCCATCCCTCCATCTTGTCCAGGAACAGGGCAACCAGGGATTGCTTCCCTGCTGACAGGACCAGGATATAGGCCTGTGGGGCTCATGGCTTGGCAGGGCTCGTCTGTGGGGAATATCACTGGGCAGGGAAAGGAATGGGGGCCTTGGCTCTGGGCAAGGTGCCCCAGAGGGTGTCCCCCCAGGAGCCCTTGGAGGTAGGTAGGGAGGGTCAGGACCAGCGGTGCCTCAGGGCCATAATGACTGATGTGCTGTTGTCAGTTTGGTATGATGATGTTTTCACAAAACAATCTGTTTTCATTGTATTTTTCTGCATCTCTGTCTCTAGGCTAGAAGCTTGTCATAAAACCACGCATATTCAGAGATCTATCTCATAATGATGACTGAATTTTGCTTCCCTGTCACTGTGTGTGACTGATAATTGTTACTTATTTCAAGGCCTGTTCCCTGCCATTTTGAACCTGGCCAGCAATGCTCACATCTCCACCAACGCCACCTGTGGGGAAAAAGGACCAGAGATGTTCTGCAAACTTGTTGAGCATGTCCCAGGCCGACCCCTGCGCAATGCCCAGTGCCGGGTCTGTGACCGTCACAGTGCCAATCCCAAAGGCAAGTCTCTCTTTGTTGTTGTTCACAGATTCACAGATTCACAGATTTCTCTAGGTTGGAAGAGACCTCAAGATCATCGAGTCCAACCTCCGACCTAACACTAAGTACTCCACTAAACCATATCCCTAAGCTCTACATCTAAACGTCTTTTAAAGACCTCCAGGGATGGTGACTCCACCACCTCCCTGGGCAGCCCGTTCCAATGCTTAATAACCCTTTCGGTAAAGAAGTACTTCCTAACATCCAACCTAAAACTCCCCTGTCGCAACTTTAGCCCATTCCCCCTCGTCCTGTCACTAGGCACGTGGGAGAATAGACCAACCCCCACCTCTCTACAGCCTCCTTTCAGGTAACTGTAGAGAGCGATGAGGTCGCCCCTGAGCCTCCTCTTCTCCAGGCTGAACAAGCCCAGCTCCCTCAGCCGCTCCTCGTAAGACTTGTTCTCCAGACCCCTCACCAGCTTGGTCGCCCTTCTCTGGACTCGCTCGAGCACGTCCATGTCCTTTCTGTAGCGAGGGGCCCAAAACTGAACACAGTACTCGAGGTGCGGCCTCACCAGAGCCGAGTACAGGGGCACAATCACTTCCCTCGACCTGCTGGCCACACTGCTTCTTATACAGGCCAGGATGCCGTTGGCCTTCTTGGCCACCTGAGCACACTGCTGGCTCATATTCAGCCGACTATCCACCAATACTCCCAGGTCCTTCTCGGCCAGGCAGCTTTCCAGCCACTCATCTCCCAGCCTGTAGCTCTGCTTGGGGTTGTTGCAGCCCAGGTGCAGGACCCGGCACTTGGCCTTGTTGAACTTCATGCAGTTGACCTCAGCCCATCGCTCCAGCCTATCCAGATCCTCCTGCAGAGCCTTCCTGCCCTCGAGCAGATCGACACACGTACTTAGCTTGGTGTCATCTGCAAACTTACTGAGGGTGCACTGGACGCCCTCATCCAGATCATCGATAAAGATATTAAAGAGGACCGGCCCCAGTACCGAGCCCTGGGGGACTCCACTAGTGACCGGCCTCCAACCAGATTTGACTCATCATGATGTTGTCATCATCATTTTTGTTTTTGTTTTCCTTTGTTTTGTCTTGTACTCTTTGACCCTTTCCCATAAATACAAAGTGCATTGGGGTCAAATACTGTTTGCTTTTAGTGTCTCAAACACATGAGTGAAGCTGCCTTTAAGCAAAGGACTGACAGAAAGCACAAACACCTTAAATCACCATTAAGCACTGCAGAATCCAATGACAGCCTTTTTGTCTCGAGGCAAATTTCAGCTTTTACTTTGTGGCAGAGGAAATTATACTCTGCATGAAGTAAATGTACTGGGTCAGAGAAAATAGCTTTAGATGTATTTTCAATAGATGTTTAATTTTTTTTTCTTTAAAACAGAGCAGCACCCAATTTCTAGTGCAATTGATGGTACCAATAATTGGTGGCAAAGTCCCAGCATTCAGAACGGGAGGCAGTACCACTGGGTCACCATCACCTTGGATCTAAGGCAGGTGAGTAACATTTACCTGAGTGTCTGTCACTTGTTGAGTGTACAATATAAGTCTATGCAATTTATTGCAGGTATTCAGTGTTTAGATAGTTGGATATGTAAGTTAGAAATTTAACAGCACATAATTAAAGCTGGATAGTTAAACCTTATACAAACTGATTTTAAACAGGTGTGTTTTTCAATTATTATTAAGGAGCATCTTAAAGATTTTATTCCTATCAGCCTGGAATGGAAGTGACTGTGTTTTCAAGCAATATAGGTCATGGAGTGTTGTAATTCATGGCATAGCAACAGTTGTATATGTGTGGACAAGAGTTTACACCAGTGTTTGCTTTGTCTTGATAACCTTCCTCTGGCTGTCCTTGCTATCTTTCCCCTGACAGTCCTCTGCTATTGTTTTTCTCTGCTTTTGATTTCATGCAAGTTGCTTGAAGTCTGAGTTACTGAAGATATTTTCAAGCAGAAAACGGTATTTTCAAGGTGTAATTGTCATAGGCACAAATTTTATATATGAGGATGCATCTTTTTTTTTTTTAAACTATATCAGCCTTTCACCTGATCATTGTACAGTCTTGTAGTAAAAGAGTAGTGATTTAGAGTAGAACATAGCAGAAACATTTAACATTTACTACAAGAAAAAACACACAATACACTTGCAAATATGAACTCTTCCAATCAATAAGCATTGTAACTCTGATACTGAGTTTAGGAGAAGGAAAGAAAAGTTAAGTGACAGGAATAAATGTACTCGCATCACTTACCTGACAGTAAGATCTCAAGATATCTTAAATATGGAAACCTGTTAATGCAATACAATGATCAGATTGAAGTGTAAAATGTCAGAAAAGTTCAGCTGCAGAATCTCCAGAACCCTGGAAACGTAGGCTTTCATGTCAGTTGTTTGATATGATAAGGACTTGAAGACCACATAAAATAGGACAAAGTGTTGCTGAAAGAGAAGTTGATTTGCCACTTTCTGTGCTTCTCTTCTGACTGGTTCTGGTCACTCTTTTGTTAGAAGGAACATTAGAAAGAAATGTTCTATATTCCTTCTGTGGACGTTTAATGTTAGCTATCCTGCACAGTTAGAAGGTAGAGGTCTGAAGCAGAGATTTCTGACCATGGGAAGGATGGAACTATCTGTACAGAGATTGATTCCTCAGCTTCGGCACTTAATGACAAAAAAATACCAACAGAAGCTTAGAGGTATTTGCCCCTTCTTGTAGCTGGTAAAATTCTTATGTGGGAGGCTGCCAGGCTGCACAGATGATTCCCTAATTTGTTGGTTTGTGTGCTAGGCATGGAAGAATCAAGTCTCCTACCCTGCCCCAAATAAAGACAAAATAATTTCTGAAGAAAATGTTTTTTCCTTTAATTTTTCTTTTTCTTTGAACAGATCTAAGCTATTTGAATATCATAGGTCAGCAATTCACAGATTATTAATATGAATTAATATTAATTTGCAACTTCATTTAATATGAATTCCGAAATGAATTGAAATTAATAATTCCGAACTCTTAGCTTTGTTACTAGCTAAGAAATGCATACTTGGTGCACAGCTGGTAACAAGCTTTTGCAAGATTGCTAGACTCTGAATGAAGGTTATTTTTAATGTTAAAACAGAAGGTTTAACTTTGATGTTTTAAAAGAAGCATGTTTTAAAATGAAGCATAGGCTAAACAAGTGCCTAGTTTCCTCTTTAATTAGAAAGCTGAACTATTAGGAAAATAATCATACTGTATCTTTTGTCATTGACAGGTTTGGAAAGGACTTCTTTGTTTGGATAGTTGACTTTGTGTTTGGTTTATAAATGGACAAACAGGAAGGAAAAATGAAGGAGGGAGTGAGGATTTCATTTTTTTCCTCCTAGAACATTTTTACTTTGGAAACAGACCAGCTGAACTGCCCTCTAAATCTTAGCCCTGTTGATGTTTCTCCAAATAAGTATCTTTCCTCTCCTGTTGCACACTGTTTCACTGATTTGATTTGAAAAGTTTACCCTGAGGGGTCTTTCTTCTGTGTTTTCCTCAGACAGTTTGAGAGAGAGAAGGCATCTAGGGCTATGCAATGTGAATGTAAATTGCTGCTCTGCAAGGAAGGATTTGGTTAATAAAGAATGCTTGAAGTCAATAAGTTATTAGAGCTGACTTGGTGTCCTTACTTTAACCGAGTCAGCACAAGTAAAAAATAGCAAAGAAAAAACATATGAAGGGCCCTAGTGATTTTAGTAACTGTTTACTTCACAAGTTTTATTTTGAATGAGCTAAAATACTCCTCTAGAACCTTTAAAGGTATTTCTGAAAGTCAGTATCTCTAACTATATGCATTACTTTGTCTCTTTAGCATTGGTACTTTCTTTTAAATTTCAAGCTTTGTGCATTAAATATGTCGAAGAGCATATTGAAGTCTTTAACTTTCCTTGGCAGAATATAGAATAGATTAATACCCCTTTGTGATGTGAAGAATCTGATTATTGCTCATTATTCTTGACTAATTACTAGAAGTTATAACAATAAGAAAAATGGGTTGTTTTTTGGCATTGTTACTAATGTACAGCAGAGAGGCACAACCCAGCAATGGGGTTGGTGAGTGCAGGAGTGCAGGCTCAGCTGGTGAATATGGGGAATATACTGGTGGAAATTGTGTTTCCACCCCAGTTTATCTTACGTATATATATTCTGGCTACAGTCTCTGTCTGTTGGCTGTATTCATCTCTTTGCTCAAAGCTGAAGGGGGCAGAGAATATTCCTTCAGCTAATATTCTACCTTGCAGTTAGTTTATTTAGTCTAAAAACATTTGGACTGAAGAGCAGCTTGGTGGAATCTCAGTAAGAAAAGAGAGCTGACTAATACACTCCAGATCAAAAGTGCTGTTTTGATCTTCCTCCTTCAGAATTTCTATTTCTATTATAACTAATGCTAAGCATTTTGTAAGGGTAGCTGGTGGCTACATCACAGTTCTGTAGCTCATATGGATCATAAAAACCAGGTACATATATTCTGTCATGCCTTTCAGTCTTCCCAGGACCAAATGTATCATAGTTGGAAAGACATTTTTTTCCTTTCCATTTAAAAATGTATAGCAAAGATCCAGAGCTGGGGAAAGAGTAGTTTAGCAATGAGATGTAGTATTGATGTACAAGATACCAACATTTAATTTATGATCTCATGCTTTCTACACTGGCAGTTCTACAGAAACAAAATACACAGCTGTTCTCAGGACAGCTATTTTGCAAAATGATAATGAATTAAAATAAATACCGACTATTACAAATGCCAGTTGTGTGCTTGTGCCAATAATAAAATATTTCTCCATCACAGCATTAAATGAATATTTTCCATAGTATTATTAATGTGTTTCAGACTTTCAAAAGTATTTACGGGTGCTTAGTGCTAGGCATAGCAGAATGGCACAAATTTGTATCCCACAAAGTTCTTGAATTGTAAAGCAAGACCAGTTGTTCTTGGAAGATCTCAAGTATGAAGTTGTGAAAACATCTCTGCTTTGATAAAGTCATAGCTCATGAATATTTCATGAATGCTGGATTACAATTCAGAGACTGTGAAAGTAATTTGCAGTTTCTGCTATTAGAAAGTCAAATATAACGTAAATAATATTATGATATATATACTGAGCTTTCATATTGAAATCACTTGGCAAGAAGAGGTTACTGTCAGGACAAACCCTTTGCTGATATAAAAAAGATACAGTTCTCTTGACTAGATCAATGCTAATTTACTGTATGTGGCAAGTTTCTTTAAAGTGTTGTTATTGCTATAAAGCTGATGATGCAAAATTCAGGGTGCTCGCTTATCTGTACTTTCTTATAATACACTGCTTGAATAAAATTAACTTCTATTCCAAAACAATGGTTGCACAGGAGCAAAATGTAGCAAGCAATTGCTAGGTCTCAGATTCTTACTATTTGTATGAACAATACAGACTGATACTCAGAATATCCCTTCATGTAGTCTTCTACTCTGAGTGTTCGCACAGATTCATTCATTTTAGACTTTCTGGATTCAGAAAGGAAAATGAAATCAGAGAAAAAGAGGCTTTTTTTGGTAACTAGCTCTATATGTATTGACAACATTAAGCAGAAAGGTTTTTTGAGTTTTACTTAAACTACAGAGTAATGTTAGTTGTAACAAGCATTTTCACCACAGGACATGTCATGCCATTTTGAAAAACACACTTAGCTGTTTTATTACATTGCCTTCCTGCACTCAGCATGAAGGAAAGATTTAGCTGAATTTATAAAATTAGAATAAACCGATCTGTTAAACTAATCTGAAATTTAGAAAAAAATTATCTTTTGGGACTTATCTTTCCCTTTAACTTTTCACTTGTGGAGACCAGGGCTCAAATAGTTATGAATAGACAGCATATCTTCCCTTACTGTTCTGTCAAACTAAGTAAATTGAAAAATGTAACTGGAAGTCTTTATCCAAAAAGACTACTGGAAAAATTGTGCTTGCTAGGACCTGTATAGGTTTCAGAGTACTGACCGTGCCCTTGGAAATAGGAACATTTGGCTAGCATCTGCTGTGTGGTCACTGCTAGCAGCATCTTGAGCAAAAGAGTAGGCAAAAGTGCCTGATGAATGGGGGAAAAGGGTTTATTTGCAGATTGGTTTCAAGAACATAGCACCTGATGTTACTGGATCTGCATTCAGGGAAACAAAGTTACTAGAAAGGCTAAAGAAAGTAGAAGTGATGTGTTATGTTGGTATTGCTGCTACAAAGGTGTTCTTCAGTACAGGTTTATTTGGCTGATCTTTACAGTCAGGATTGAAATGCCTGTAAAATGACACTTCTAATCTATGGCTGCTTGGGAACTGCTAACCTGCTTTGGCTTGCCCTTTTTACCCTTGCAGCTCAATAAGGAAATGAGTCCTGGGAAAGCTATACAGTCAGATTAAAGCATACAAATCATTAGCTTTTGCCACACGGCTCAAGTTTATCACATGGCCAGTTTGTGGACAGTGAATGAACGTGCAGAGTGGGAAGAAACTGCCCTCAGTGACGTTTGAATGTGGAGACCTCATTAAAGTAAAAATCTTTAAGGAAGTACTCTGAGGATGTTGGAGTCAGTTTGCCTTACAGGGAGTCCTGGTCCATTTTAGGTTGCAGAGGCTATGGGATATGAGGTCTCCCAAGCCAAAGTTGACACTCCTTAAAATGTCTTCATCTGCAAATGCTGGGGACACCTGAATCCCTTTTGCTAGCTTTCTTCTCTTGTTTGGGAACGTAATCCCCGAGAATATAACTTCTACTGGCAGGTTGGCTTGTGATTTCTTGATTGCAGGAGCATTTATGCAGTATCCTTTCATTTATATATTTAACCTATATAGTTTCAGGGACTGACAAATTTTCTTGAGCTTGCTGACATTCAAGTATCCTGTGAATTTACCTAAGTATTTTTAGGTATTTACGGGCTATATGTGGAAGAGACAAGAAAATCCAGAGGGAAAAGAGGCAGTGTTTTTTTACACAGGCTGACTATGCATACTTAAACGGTTACAGACCATTCATTATTTTCTGAATGCCTCTTTTGGGTTCTTAATTTCAAATATATTCATTTCAGCTCTCAGTGAATTGAGTACATGGAGGAAAAATCAATCACTAAAAGACTTGAGAACCAGACATGGCTACTTTTCTGAAAAGAAACCACATTGGTTTTAAAGGATACATCAGTTAAAATGAACTGCTCTGGAAGTTGCTCTGAGAAATTTTATCTTTATATGGTTCTTCCCCTCACCAAGAAACTTGATATTTAAAATAAATTTCATCTACATACTCTTGCATGAAAATATCTTCGGCTTTTATTTCTGCCTGCAGTTACTGTGTGATGAAGGATAACTCATTGTTACTGGTTGGAACTGGATTTAAAACTAGCCACATCAGCTGCAGAATGTAATCGGTCTTGAAAAATCTCGGTGTAATCAGAAGTAGATCATTTGTTGTTCAGCCAACTGTGTAATAAGTAGGGAAGTAGTTTAGTTGATGATAGCAAACAGAAAAATAAATAAATAAAAATAGACCAGCTGATTATCACATATTATATTATGTCTGATTTTAATCAAAACCAAGATTGTTTGACTTTTTTAGATATTAAATCCAATAAGTCAGAATTTGAAGATGTGTAATCATTTTTTTCCATCTCATGTCTGCAGATTTCCTAAGCAAAGCTCTGTTCACTTGTGCACACAATGTAATTACTCTTTATTTGTGTATGTTTATTTTTCCATTTGACAAAACTGAAATCTGTTTTTACATGGCAAGTGTTATTCTTGCTCTGGCTTTCTTCAGGATTGTGAAACAAAACCAACAACAACAAAATACAAAACAAACACAACCCCCACCCCCCAGTACATTAAAAAATGTCTGAAAGAAATTGTAGGAATTACAATAATTATAACAGCTAACCAAGCAAGTGGTCCACTGTAGTGAGAATACAGACCTCTGCGATGGTTAAACAGCATGGCATTTTTCTTTATTCTAAATGTGGCTTCATAATATACTGCATGTAAAACATTAAACTCTTATAAGGAGTCTTATCAATTTGCAAAGACAGCCTTTTGTGAGGTGATGTATTAGTTAAGGAAGAAGATAGTAGTTTCGGAGTAAGAGCATTTCAGTGCTAGTGGCTGATGATGTAGCTAGTTGGGGTTCAGCACAGGTTATCTAGCTGCCACAACAAGGTCACTTAAAAGGTGATATAAACTTATTTACTGCCCTGCCTTCTCAGAGAAGTGCAGAGCAATGCTGTTGTGGGGATAGAGTTTTCACTTTGGACACAGAATAGTTAAAAAAACAAAAAAACACAACACCTCAAGGTTATGCATATAGCTGAGAGATTCCATATCTTAAAAGAACTACTTAATTAACATTATCATATTTATATTTGTCATATTCACTTTATTTATCTATGTACATTTTCAGCAGTGTCTGTAAGTAGCCTTGTGCTTAAATAATTCAACACAGAATGGAAATGGAATGCACGGAGATTTTTAATATAGGATGTAAAAAGCTTATCATAAATGCTATTACCAGAAGGATTAAACTCCAAGCTAAAATAAATGTGAAACAAAGAATTGTTTTGGCTGCAGCTGTTGTTTTTTTTTTTTAAAAAAAAAGAACCCACTTCTTTGAAGCCTTCACTGGTTCAAAAAAGCTAAATAGCACACTTCCCTTAGAAAGACTGTTACTCCCAAGTAATCCTGAAATCAACTTTGTGTGTAACTATACATATGTATATATATATTTCAGTTTGCTTTTTTGTAATGTTTACAGTTTTGACAAAAAATGATACATATTTCCATTATTATCGTAAAAGATTAATCTGGCCTTTGGTCAGAAGCTTATGCAAAAGTTTTATCTAGGGCCAGTCTACCAAATTTTACCCTCTCACCACGCAAATTGCATACTGCCTTTTAGTTAATTTTAGCAGTTGGCCTCTTGCGGTCTTTCACAGCAGAATGAAGTGTTAAAATTTTCTTCTTGCATTTTTTTTTAGGTCTTTCAAGTTGCATATGTCATCATCAAATCTGCTAATGCTCCACGACCTGGAAACTGGATTTTGGAACGCTCCATACATGGCACAGAGTTCAGACCATGGCAGTACTATGCAATTAGTGACACAGAATGTTTAACCCGTTATAATATCACACCAAGAATTGGGCCACCAACATACAAGAGAGATGATGAAGTGATCTGCACCTCCTATTATTCCAGACTAGTTCCCCTGGAACATGGAGAGGTACGTTTGTTTTTGCACTTGTGGTTTGCGAGTGTGAACACGGACTGATTGCAACTTGAAAACACTTGAATTCCAATTACAGAGTTCATTGCCCTCAGCACTACCAGATGATCTGTTATTCTTCTTCAATGATACTATCTTTACATCATGTACCAGTATAGCAAACTTTTAAAAGTTGGGATAAAACATGTCTTTGGCTCTACACATTCCTATTACTAAACTCTTTGTTTTCTCTCTCTCTCTCTCTCCATAATTTGATGGTGGCTATTAACTGTGAATTATTAGTTGCTTTATCCTATGAAAGACTACAACAGAGGCTCTATGTTCTGCCAGGTTTTTCATTTAATAAAGAAAATCCCTGTGTTAGGAACACCTGGTCGTGAGATAAAGCTGCAAACACCGTTGAAATGCTCGGCACAGCTGGAACTCCTAAACTAGCCTTGGCATTGTTTCAGGGATGAAGCATAATTAAAAGAGCTATGAGTTGTGCAGACTCACTGTTGATTGTTCGTTCTTTTAGCAAACTCTATTCATGGTATTTGTGTAATTTATTTCATAGAGGCAGCCACATAATGAAATGATACATTAAAACCAGTGGTTATTCTATCGTGAATGCTATCATGTAAGAGCATGATAATAAATGCAGTGTTATCCCGTGGAGAATGCTAGTAACTGTTAGCTTCATAGGAGCCACCATGTATTTATTTATTGCTTAAAAAAAAAGAGTGGAGTTAAGGGCTGAACTTTGTCAAGCTTTTTCACATGAAATTATGTTTCAGCAAGACAAAACCAATGAAATTCAGGTGACATCAAGTCCCGTTTATTTTAAACAAATTTTTGTTTCAATGATATAAACATATCCCCTACAGATCAAATGGAACAGACAAAGAAACTTAACCTGGCTTTTACGACAGTTAATCAGAAAGCTCTTAGGCTGACTGTGTACAAACAGTGCCTCTTGTAATAGGCTGATAGGTTGTCCAGCTCCAACCCAGAAATGATGGAGGTTCAGATTAGTGACTTTTCTTCTCATTTATTTTTCTTCAGGTACACAGAACTGTGTGGCACAAATATTATCAACAGCCTTATCCAGAACATTGCTTTTTTTCTAAGTGCAATGGCATAAAAACATAACATAAGAACAAATAAATTGACAGAACTAAATTTCTCTATACTACATAAATAAATGTTGTTGTTCACAAAGAACAGACTGCTCCATTGTAGCTGGAAAAGTAGACAGGAATATTCCTGCACAGAGAATATCATAACCCGTATTAGTGAACTTTGGCACTTTTTTAAAAATATACATATTTAATGCTTAATATATTGGACAGAACCAATTATAGAATGTAAGTATGGGGCTCTATGAAGTTCTACGCAGCAGCTGATGTCTACAGATACCTGTCTTGTATCCAGTACTTGTTAGCAAGCTGCTGTCATGCACTTTGCTTGTAGCGCTCTGGTGTAAAAGAACTGATAGGTTAAATGACCACATGTCTAAATGTGGATATAACTTAACAACATTTAGCTAAATCAGACATTTTGCCAGTTTGGCTGCTAGATTTTTCACAGGTTTAAAGAGGTATAACTGCACTATTGTATACTCTGTTGTTAACCTGATTAATACTGCTTGAAGATCTTCTTACAGATCTTCAAGAATATTCTGCTTCTGGAAATTTATGTAATGAAGTCAGGATTTACTATGATTCCAAGGCTCAAACTACAACTGCTGGAAAATGTTCTTCAATTAGGGAAGACAAATAAAACAAAAATGTATAATTGAAGTATATCAGCATATGTAAGGCATATATAAACAATATGTAAGTGGTATTTTAGCCAAATACAGCAGTGTACATGGAGAATCTTAAATTTTCTTCCTTAATGTTTTAGTATCTGTCCCTACTATTTCTTCCTTTTCCTGGTAGAAAGGATTCCTCTATTGTCTCTATATAAATTACAATGTATTATTACAGAACTTCTACTGGTCTGGCCAGTAGATAAGTTTAGAATTAAAATGTGAATAAAGTTACACTTTTCATCATTTGAACACACTATTCATGAACAGAGAAAATATGTATTCCCAGAGAACTGGAGCTTCAGGCAGGAGAGACTATCGAAAATGAAATGGCTTGTGTCATGCAGGAGGTAAGGCCAGTTGGCTGTAAAAGACCTTTTTAGGTCTCTTTAGATCTCTAGAGCCTAAATGGTAAGAAGGAAACACAGCATGCTAGAACTAACACCATGGTTGTATCCTTCTCTCATTATGAAAATGAAAGGATTGCAATGAGCTCAGCAAATTCTACGTCTGTAATGAATGCCAAATGAGAGCAGGATATGATCCACAATGCTACAGTTGGGCTTATGTACAGTGAATTTATATGTACATATTTTTTTTACAGTGGAAGCAATGCAATGTTATTTGAATATTTGGCCAACAGTTCTGTCTCGTAAATCCCATCAAAAAACATGACTTCTGAATGAATATATTGCAGCAGTTTGCGTAGAGAAAACAGACTGAGATGGGTGGGCATGTTCTGTTTTCAGTTGCATACAACACAGGTACAAGAAGGAGTAGTCTGTTCTATATGTCTCTGACAGATGATGAAAGAAGTGATCTGAAACTGCAACAAGGAAAATATGCTTCAGAGATAAGGAGAATTTCTAACAATAAAACAAGGAAAGGACAGTAGTATGTTGCCTTGGAAGACTGCAGAGCAACCATCAACAATGGTCTTCAAGAACAGATTGGTCAAACATCTGACACAAGTTTAGTTAATCCTGGTTTGGGATTGTCTAGATATTCTAGAGGAATTCTCTGTTTCTGTGAGAGCTGAATATTATATAAGGTGATTCTAGTTTGCCGGATCTGACCTGGAAAAAGTTTTTGGTTTCGTAACTGTTGTTTTGCAGTTGGAAAATGGATGATGATTAGTTTCTAAATGGGCTATCAGAAAAGTGAAATTCTTCAAACATGTTATATTAGAATATTTAGAAATAAGGGTGATAGACCATAAATGGCAAAAGTATATAGCTGAGAGTGTGAACTCCGTTGCCAGACTCTGTATATTTTTGAAATAACACGATTGCTGTCTGTGAAGTCCCTAGTTGTGCAGAAGTAAACTACTTTTTTTTTTTTTCCATTTTAAATTTTTAGTAATATTTTCAGGAGAAATATTTGACAATACTGGACAAAGGTCAAACTATAAATCCAAGAGTAGTATATGAGACAAAATTGCTCTGCATAAATGAGGATGTGCTTTGCACTCTAAAATGTATCTGATGAGCCTAGTGTACAACCCTTTACTAGTTGAGGCGGACATCAGGTGTACTGTTTAACACTTTTTTGTGGTATTAGGGTCTCATATTGGAGTTTCTACCTCAAAATGTAGCACAAACTGTGTCATCTATGATTCTATGATCATATGAAACTACATCTTTGTGTGCTTTTAAGTTGCTTTGGAAAGAAGGAGGGAGCTGTTTCTGGAATAAGTTGCACTGCTTGATAACAAAAGCCATTTTACTGGGGCCAACTTGGGATTGTGTGAGATAGAGGAATGGAGACCAGATGGGTTGTTGTCGTGGTGGCAGCCTCCTGCTTTCAATTATCTGCATTGTGGCTTCCCACTGTGCTGTCATATCACTGAGTATTATTCGCTGACTGGGCAGCACTGTCCCAACACGATATAGGATTAATGACTCCACATTGAGCACATGCACAACATTATATTTTGCAATAAGATCTCTACAAATTGTTTACGAAAAATCTGTAAGGACAAAACCGTGCGTACGGACAGAGTTGCATGTTCCATGTCAATAAGGGAGAAGAAGGAAGACCAGGTAATTAAGGACTAGCTTGTGGTACTGCACTTCTCCATATGTTAACTCCACAAATGTCCAGGAGACATGAGACTTTACGATGAGCCAAGAATGGTGGTTTCAGAACTGTGTCAGTCAGGAAGTGGGAGTTATACCTGCAGGTGGAATGTGGGAAATAAAAAATAATTCCAGGTAATTCAACATCTCACCATCCTCAGTTGCTAGAAAACAAGCTTAAGTTCTATGTTTTTAATTCTCACACTAAGATGTTTGTTGTTGCAAATGGATCATAATTATGTTTATGATTAAGTCATACCCTCTTTCTAGATTCACACGTCACTGATCAATGGCAGGCCTAGTGCTGATGATCCTTCAGAAAAGCTTTTGGAGTTTACCTCTGCACGATACATTCGCCTACGACTGCAGCGTATTAGAACTCTTAATGCTGACCTCATGACTCTCAGCCATCATGATCCTAAAGAACTAGATCCCATTGTTACCAGAAGGGTAAGATGATTGTTCAGAAACACTTCTCAGTGTGGCAGAATGGGAAAGCCTTTTCTGATCTCTTTGAGGAAGTACTTGATCCTTGCCATTCACAGAGTTGTTTTATAAGTTGTTAACTACTTTTTGCTTTCCTTTGACTTCATTAGCAAAAATACCTTGTCAGAGACAACTTCAAGAAATAATTTTAAAGATAATTTTGTTTCTTTTTTTTTTTTTTAAATTTTGTTTGCTCAAATGATTTAAGCTAGGAATGTCATTTCTAATTCTCTATCAAAAAAGAAAAAATAGGGTCTGGCTAATGAAAGTGTCACTTGAGGTAGCTCAATTTCAGTACATTTTCTCATATGTTTTCAGTGCTTTGATCCATAAAAAGAATTATTTGTAAACCTTGCTATGGTGAATTTTGATGTCTGATAAGAGTTTTCTTCATTTTCTTTAAACCATTTTAATTTACTGTTTTCAAGCACAGAAATAATAATGCAAAACACCCAGAATTTTAACACTTAAGAGTTTTAAGTAATCTTTACACACTTGATATTGAAACTGGATTGGGTAGCTGGGTATAGAAGAGAAAAAGGAGCCTGGCTCTTAGCAGGCTTTGGTGGGTACTTTCAAGGCAGCCCCACTCTCATCTCCATCTAAGGTGCCTGTTCAGCTGCAGCATTTCAGAAGCACAAGATCTGGGTGTTCCGTTCGTTCCATCTGCCCCGTGGGGGAGTTGCTAGCACAGGGACTGCGTGCATGAGGATTAGGTGTCTGTTCCAGCTGTGCTTTGCTGGACGTAGGATAGCAGTTAACACAAAAGCTGAACAGGTGAGATATTCGTATGGAACAGGCTGGTAGATATTTAAGCCTTTCCATAATACTGTAATATCAAGAAATACACCCCAAAATGGAAGGCTTGAGATACAAACATGCAGTTTACTTGGGAAACAAGGGTGCTGAGGATAAGCATACCCATTGCCTTCATAACGTACACTGCTGTATAATCCAGGGCTTAGTACTAATTTACCCAGCAGGATTTAGTGCCGCTTTGCATGAACAGCTACACATCTTCATCTCCATAAGACATGGGTTTTACTGGGCCAGAGTTCTCATGTCCTGATGTCTCACTTTGTGTCTCATCCATTGTGTAACCAATGACAACCAAGGTAGTCATTTCCAGCTTTCTGTATTCCATTTTTATTGTTTTTGAAGACTTTACATCCAGCTGTTGATACCAGTTTTATTGGTGTCTTGTATACAATCTTGCAAAAGGGCTGATGCAGAACTTTTCCAAGTGTTCAACAGCAGGTTTGTTTCTGTGTTTTGCTTCTTTTATTTATTTCTCTCTGTAGCATTTGGTTAGCATTAGTCTCTTGTTCAACTTCAAGCTGCACACAGCTGCTGTGAGCCATACAGAGTATAAGCTTTAAGAAAACAACAGAAAGGAGGGTGAAGCAGGGAATGCAATGAGCTTTTTCTGTACTAAGAAATACAGCTCTGCTTCTGGTCATCCTCCTACCTTTCTCAGTCTGGACCTCTTCTCTGTAGTTAAGGACTTATTGGTCATAAAATTTTTATTTATTTATTTATTTATTTTTAATCTTAAATCATGCTTATTATTGTAGTTTTTTTTCTTTAATGTTATAATAAAAATTTAAACAACTAAAAAATTAAATATTCAAAGAGGCTAGTTTGCTCCAGCTCCAAGATCCTTCAGCGAAATAACAGTCCATGGAGTCAGCAGGTCTGACCACCCAGGGCCACCTCCTCATCCTGAAGCAGATGACCGTAGGGTTTTTAGATCTGAGAGTCTTGACCTTTTTACTTAGAAGTGTGGTCAAAAAATATTTTTTTTCATTCCCCTGAAGTACTAGTACATACTTCCCAGGATACACACAGGCCAACCACGTTGATAGTGCAGCTGTAACTGAACCCAGATGGTCATTTCCTGCCTCTTCCTTGCCTTGAAAATTAAATCTTTTCCTTATGTATGTATGCGCTTTTGCTCACCACATTGCAATATTAATGGATTCTATTCTGCTGTATCACCAATTTTAAGCTAAAAGTTTGGATAGCCTAATACACTGCCTCAGAAAAGGAAGTGCACAAAGTGATTTTAAGGGAGGGTATAGTTCCCATTTTAGGAAAGCACACTTTTACTTCACAAACTGAAATTCAAATATAGCATTTTGTTATGCTGCATGGATTTTGTAGTGGAAAAAGCTTCTTTTACAAGCACATTTTGGCTACAGTTGGTGGTCTTTCCTGAAACTTAGGAATGGTGCGTTATTTAAAGTTAAAACTTAGTTGTTTTGTACCACCGAGGAAAAACATAGGAAAAAAAAAAAACAAATGGAAGGTTTCCCTCAGCTCAATGATCTGGACGACGGGATTGAGTGCACCCTCAGTAAGTTTGCAGATGACACCAAGTTGGGCGCAAGTGTTGATCTGCTTGAGGGTAGTAGGAGGGCTCTGCAGAGGGATCTGGATAGGCTGGACCAATGGGCCGAGGCCAACTGTATGAAGTTCAACAAGGCCAAGTGCTGGGTCCTGCACTTGGGTCACAACAACCCCATGCAACACTACAGGCTGGGAGATGAGTGGTTAGAAAGCTGCTTGTCAGAAAGGTACCCGGGAGTATTGGTTGACGGCCAGCTGAATGAGCCAGCAGTGTGCTCAGGGGGCCAAGAAGGCCAACGGCATCCTGGCTTGTATCAGGAATAGTGCAGGCAGCAGGACCAGGGAAGTGATTGTCCCTCTGTAATCAGCTCTGGTGAGGCCATACCTCAAATATTGTTTTCAGTTTTGGACCTCTCACTGCAAGGACATTGAGGTGCTGGAGCATGTCCAAAGAAGAGCAACAAAGGTGGTGAAGGGTCTAGAAAACAAGTCTTACAAGGAGCAGCCGAGGGAGCTGGGGATATTTAGGCTGCAGAACAGGAAGTTCAGGGGAGACCTTACTGTGCTCTATTGTTACCCTAAAGGAGGCTATAGCAAGGTGGGAATTGGGCTCTTTTCCCAAGCACCAAGCGATAAGATAAGGAAATGGCCTTTAGTTGCGCCAGGAGAGGTTTAGGTAGGTTATTAGGAAATTATTTTCACTAAAAGGGTTATGAAGTATTGGAACAGGCTGTCCAGGGAAGTAGTTGAGTTACCATCCCTGGAGGTCTTCAAAAAAACATGTAGATGTAGAGCTTAGCGACATGGTTTAATGGTGGACCTGGCAGTGCTAGGTTAAAGGTTGGACCAGATGATCTTAGAGGACTTTTCCAACATAAATTACTCTGTGATGCTATTCTATTGTTCTAAGTGACAGAAATTCATAGTATTTCCTTGACATATTTTAAGTCACAAAATAATAGAATGCTGGCATTTTATTATGTAGGAGGGAAGATATATATACAGAGAGAGATGTCTTTTAATCATTCTTTTCATTCTTTTTTCATCTTTAATTTTTGTAGTACTACTACTCAATAAAGGACATCTCTGTTGGTGGCATGTGTATTTGTTATGGCCATGCTCGAAGCTGCCCCTTGGATGAAATCACAAAGGTATTCTTTGATCTCATTGATCTATTTTTACAGAACAACTTATCCAATTTAGACAGGGCTTTGCCTAAGGAGAATGGGAAAGAGAAGGCTAAAGTACTACATAATGCATATAAATTATTTGCTATAATTTTCTTCCTTTTCTTTGTAATCTTATCTGGGTCTCTGGTAATGTAACTTTTTTGAAGGGAATTCTTACTTTGGCATTAAAATTAAACAACTTGAAGGGCATTACAAGCAATAGTCTGAGTTGCAAAAGGAGGAGTTTCACTGTTGTAGAAAAGCTACTCCCCAGTAATTGATGTAGTGTGGTTGAGTAGTCTAGTGCTAATTGATCAGTATTTATGAGTGTTGACATTTTTTGGAATAAATCAGATATTAGGCAGACTTATGAGAACATTGAGTAAATTATCCATTTAAAAAATATTTAAAGAAAATGTTGTGTTTTCTTCTGTTTCCTAGAAATTGCAGTGCCAGTGTGAGCACAACACATGTGGAGAGAGCTGTAACAAATGTTGTCCCGGGTACCATCAGAAGCCATGGAGACCAGGAACCATTTCTGCAGGGAACAAATGTGAGAGTAAGTATGCACTAAGGCTTAAATAATTTCATAAAGGCTTATTACACTCTTGTTTGAGGTTGCTTTTCATACAGATCTACACTGATTCCCCCAAATATCCCCAAACTACTAACTGTCTTCATGGAGTAGGAGGCCTACTTAAAACCTTAACTATTTAGATGATTTTAAATATTCTGTCTAATGTGACTGCCTGGCTAATGGAAGTGTCATGCAGCAAAACTTTCAGAAAGGATGAGACAAAAGAGACTTGGGGATTTATTATACTCCTGTAAAAACTAGCAGATTTTCATCAATCACTTTGTTAGCTACTTGAAATGCAAACTTCTTACTTGATAATAAATTTTGTCAGATAAAAAAACCAAAACACTTTGTTCTGATAACAAATCTTTTGAAAGAAAATCCTTGCTGGCCAATTACATTCCAGATTAGTTGATAGATTGACTTAGGCTGTGACAGTAGTTCAGCACAGATGACTGTCTCTAGGGCTAGCTAGTGTATTTTCCCTCTTCACACAACTAATGCCGGGCACAAGTTGCAGCCAATTAAGAACATACTAGATATACTTTTCCATTTGCAACTATGAATTTTCTTTTTAGTAGAAGTCTTTACACAATTTTCAATGCCACTGTTTGGAAAAGAAGTGTTTGTTTGGACTGAAAAGTATATTCTAACCGAAATCAAATGTATACTTACGTATCGGCACTGTTGACTTCTTAGACTTTTGTCTACAATACAAATAAGAGATGAATCAGGCAGATTTCCTTCTATAATACAGAGGACAGAAGATATAAGAGCAGCTAAAAGTAATAGCACACATCGCTATTGACATCACTCCTGAGAGGAGTGTGATCTGTGGAATACTGTTAAGAAGGGTGCTATTGAAGTGGTGACAGTGTTTTTGAAACGTGCTTACTTGCTAAGAAATTGAGTGTATTTGAGACTGCTGATGCATACAGCATGGTTAATGGAAAAAAAAATCACACATTTGAGATGAATTGATATGTTCTTCTACTTACAATTTCCTCTTTGAAAAGTGTCAGTGTTGTAGAAACTGTAATGTAATGTAAATTTTAAAAAAAGTGAATTTCTTTTCTATTTCTTCTTAGAGTGCAACTGTCATAACAAAGCAGAAGATTGTTATTACAACCAGAGTATTGCAGATCAGAAAAGGAGCATGGATATTCATGGCCAGTATATAGGAGGTGGTGTCTGTTTAAACTGTACTCAACATACTACTGGGATCAACTGTGAAATGTGTGCTGATGGATATTTTAGACCACACAAAGTAAGATTTGGAATATACCATTTTAACGTTCTTTGTACATTCATACATGTATTGTTATCCACTGTAGAATAACTAAAAACTGTACAGGATTTTTTTTATAAATCACATACCACCACAGCTTTCAGAGAAAAGCATAAAATGCTTGTCCAGTTGTGTGGAATGGCAGGTCTAATTGCTCTAAAAGAAGCTGTTGGAGAAGAAAAGAATAAGTAAATATGTTTTCCTAGTGTGGAAATATAGATGTGATAGGAAAACCATTTCTCCTGTGGATAAAGCTCTAAATGTGCCAGCACTGAAGATCTGATGTCTTCAGAAGTGCTAAAATTATGTACTGTCCTATACCAGCCCATTTCAATCAGTGTTTAAAAAGACCATCACATGGTTCTAAGGTCAGACTCTGACTCATGAGATACTGCAACAAAAATTCTTCTTCTTGACATGTTTATTGTAGAACATGTGGTCTATATGAGCCTGTCTACTTCCCAGTTTATTGACAAGTGTCCTTCTTTAAAAAAAATGACCTAAATGTCTCCACAAAAGACATTTTTTAATATATGAGTAACAGAATGTGAAGTTCTTGCAGTGTTAGAGGTGTCTGCATAAAGAAAGGTAGCGAATTAAATTTCTGCCCCACAAGGTCTTGCTTCAGCAGGTTCATACATATTTTCAAAAGCCCATGCTTTAGAAAGCTAGCATAAAGAGGTGCAGAGAGCAAGGGTGAGTGGTAGGAGTGTGGTTAGACAGCAGGTACAGTTCATCCAAAGGAGAATTAAACCTGAGTGTGAGATTCTCTAATTCACTTGTTTTAAGAAGCACTGAAATATTCAATTTGTGGCCAATATATATGTATCCAGAGGTCATTACTGATTTGCTTTACATCTGAAGTACTCAAAAGAAAACTTTAGGTTTCCCTTATGGAAAAGAAAATCCTTTCCATAAGTTACATTGCCTTATATTTCGAAGTTGTATAGATCATGAAGTTAGAATGAATCTTCATGAATATCTGTCCACCCATTGAATACAGAGCCAAGGATTTTTTTCATTTTCTTCTTCTTTGAACTAGAGTATCTTTGCAAAAAGCGTCCATTCTTGTCTTAAACATTTCCATAATCTTTGGCAAACCATCACAGTGGTTAACTGCTGTCACACTAAAAGATATATATTTAGGCTGAATGTGTCAAGCTTCAACTTCCAGCCATTAGAGTTACTGTACCTTTGCCTGTGCTATTGAAGACCAAATTTTGTTCCTGCATTTTTTTTCCTAGACTGCAATCTCCCCATCTTCTGTTTGCTAAAATTAAACAGATTGAGTCCCCTGATCTGTTGCTGTATACCAGTTTTTCTAGTCTTCATTTGTGCTAGTTCCAGCAATCCCAGACAAGAAACAGAAGTAACTTTATTTTTCAAGTTAATAACTTGAGAATGTGACAGAGAACATTTGTCTCATAGGTTTCTCCCTATGATGATCACCCCTGCTATCCCTGTGGCTGTGACCCATTTGGATCTTTGAGTTCTGACTGTGTTAAAGACGAGCACCATTCTGACTCACAGCTTGGTAAGGCAACAGGAAATATCTCCTCTCTAAACTTAAAATCTGGCTAATGTGTCTGGGCTGCGAAATATGAGGGAACTGTTTCTTGTTGTGAATGGCTGCCAGTTAGGTACCATTTCAGAACAACGGTGAATATTTAGAAAAGTGAGGTGAAAGATGTGTCAGGTCCCTGAATGTGGTCTTGTGTGGGAGATGGAAGGCTCTGACTATGTAAAGCAATATGAAGGATTGAGATCTAATATTGTTGTTCATGAATGCTGTTATAGCTGTCATAAAATCCATTCTGCTGCAGTCTCTGTGCATCTGGTACTCTGAACACAAAAAAATAAATGGTGAGACTGACATTATGTCAAGCGTCTGTGTGGAATTAACATGGAATAAAATAAAAAAGGGATGTTAAATTACTTGCGTGGTCTGAGACATCTTGAACCCAGCTTACTGCCTGCTCTTATTTGTTTATCAATTTTTGCTTTTCAAGGGATGTGGCCAGGTCAATGTCAATGCAGAGAAGGTTACACAGGAGAAAAATGTGACCGTTGTGCATTTGGGTATCGAGGCTACCCAAACTGCCTGCGTTGTAACTGCAGCCTAATTGGCAGCATTAATGAAGATCCATGCACAGAACCTTGTCTTTGCAAAGTGAGTATTAAAGTGATAATTTTTGCTTAAAAGGGAATCTGTGGATTAAATTTGTGATTTTTTTTTTTTTTTTAATAAGGAGAATTTATTCATTAACTAGAGATCTTTTATAACAAGTGACTTGGTGTCATAACTAGAACTCAGTAACTAGAACTTAAAATGACTATTCTCTGAACTGAAAATATTGTAAATTAAGTTGAACAGTTCTGTATGATATTTAGTGCTCTGTATGTTACTCTATAAAAAATGGGCCAGACTGACATTAAAATCAAATACTAATTGCACATGTGAGTGTGAGAGAATCACAGGGAGACTGACAGTGTGCCTAGCTGGGTTTGGTTTTAGGGATGAGCTGATGTTTCTCTTAAAAGACACTGATGACATGTAAAGAAAGGATGCGTTTATAAAATCTGCTTTGTGTGAAGTAACAATATGCATTTGGAAGGAATAATTATTGGAACAGTTAAATTAGACTGACGAATGAAATATGAGTTAATTATTTGATTACGAAATATGAACCATCAACAATTTTAACAAAAAAGATTTGCCACTACCTCTTTCATTTTTGGTAAATACCCAACCCTTTTGATATATCTTGCAGCTGTATATTCTGTTGAACTTCGTTACCAAGCTGCGTGGCAATATTTAAAGAAGTTACACACAATTTTCTGAACCGAATGTTAGCTAGTAGCTTATGTATTTGTTGCCAAATATGACAGTGAACAGGAGCCAGAAAAACATGGTTTGTTTGACAGTTTTTCTGAAACTGCTTAGTTCTCTTGCATGAGTTATCTGATCCAAAATATCAAGTGTATAAATAACCAGAGTCTGGATGAAAGAAATAGTTCCAATGGCTAATTTAAATGAGAAAAAAAAAAGATACAACCATTTTGCCTGATTCTGAACTACAGTAACACTGTTTTAGCCGATGTGGCTTACTGGTTAAAATTTTGGTATAAACTGGATGAAAAACTGTCCCCTTTCAATACTGTCATGGGCATGACCATGGCACACATTTTTTATGCCGGATCATTGAGAGTGTCACTAGCCATCAGCCCACTTATATTGTGTGCTCCAAATTTTAAATGAAAGAGACAGAATTCCTAATTTCTATGCCTATGTCAACCCTGTGAACACAGTAATGCAAACTTACTTTTATACTCAGAATTTCATGTTTGATCATTTGTGAAACACAGCTGTTGGATTCTAATACTCTGACCAAATTCTTTTAGATATTCCACATGTGGAGAGGGAAATGTTTCACATCAAAATAAAATTTAAAATATTTGATGTTACATTGACTATCAATTTAGAAGAGCAATGTATGGAATTCACTCTACAAGTGCAATACAGCAATTGTAATACGCAGTTAGATCACAGTACAAACGCGATTCCCATTACTGGTCTTTATATACCCACTATCACAGCATTGGGCCTCCCCAGTTAACAGGGAGGAATGCATGGGTTGAAGCCAGCTCAGGCCTGTTGCTCTCTTCAAAATTCTTTTGCTGTTTGTCTTTTTTTTTTTTTTTTTTTTTTTTTTTAATTTTTTAATACTTTGAGCAACATACTCACACCTAAACCCACACACTATGCTCATCTGGAGAATTCAGGGAAACATTCACACTTCTAAAATGAACTCAGGAATAAACATTTACATCACTAGTTGACTGTTGATAGTTGTTTATCTAAAACAAAGGCCACCCTCCAGTCCCCATTTTGATGAGATAGTCAGCTTATTTGCAACAGCTGTAGTCAGTAACACCCTTCATTATTCCCTGAGCTTCATAGGCACTTTGCTCTTGCCCATATGCACTGAGCCTCCCTCCACTGTAGGGTTTTAATCACAGTCACAGCCTATTCCTGTGGTTTTCCTCAGTCACAACAGCTCCTGAGGTCTAGTCATTGGGGTATGATAATGGGTTTTCATTAAGAAATAAATGATAATTTCTTCCAATGTTACAGAGATAAAATGAAATGTGTGATTGAAGTATACCCTGAAGACAGAAATGAAGAAGCATACAATAATTATTTCCGTAAAAATCCAAAATTTTAAAATCTCATTATTTCAGGAGGCCCTTTACGTGGGATTTTCTGTAAATTTAAAGATTAACAAATAGCATCCTCAGCCTTTGAATAAGAGGTGGGGATCATCTAGATTTTTTATATAATTTGCAGAAATTGTATGTATTTTATGTACAGAAATATATAACCTACCTGTTTAGAGAGGTCTTCAATAAACTTGATATGCCAAACACTGGTCGACAAGAGGAGACTGTTGGTAGTGTTTAGATTTCTCTCTGGTAGGCTTGAAATTTGCTCCATTGAACCCAATCTAAGGCTGGAACTGGGAGTGGTTCTCTGCGTGAAGTGGAAGGATGTTAGCCTGGTAACTGCTTCTGAAATCAGAATTTGGTCTGCACGCTTTGCATTTCAAATTACACTGCAGAGCTCATACAGGCCTTCTCAAAACAGCGAGGCAGATATGCTTCACTGTGTGCCCTGCAGTCCTGGCGTCCTAATCATCTGTATCGGGGAAGTTTGTGGGGTGCTCTGTAAAGTCTTCTTTGCCTTTGCAGTGGGGTTTTCTCACTGTGGAAACCAAAGGCTGAGGTGGAGGAGTGATATGTACTCAGGTCTTGCCTTGATACAACAGGACATGGTCAGAGACTTGTGCCTGCCAGCAGGAGGTGTTCTGAATCTCACTGTGTAGAAATGCCCACTGAGATCTACTTACACAAATTTGTGGGTATTTACTGAATATTTTTGTCTATTTACTGAATATTTTCTTTACTTGTTTGCATCTCAGCAACATTTATTTAAACTTTTGGAATAAATAAATACATAATGCCTGTACAGATTTTACAAGAAAAAAGTTGGACGCCCCCCTGCCCCCCCCCCCCCCCCCCCCCCCAATACTACACTGAAAGAGGTATGTAGCAGTGTGCTGTGAACTACCCTACCCAGCTTGCTTAGTAAGGAGGCAGCAGGCCAGTGCTAGGAGCTAAAGGAGTAGCATAAATGTATTTGGAACTCCTCTAGGACGAGGTGGCAGTGGTGGTGGGTACAAGTATTAATAGGTGGTTGAGGAACTGTTGTCTTGAAACTGGCTGTGGTAGCACCAGGAGCCAGCCTTAGAGGCAAGACCTCTTGATTTGGTAAAGATGGGAGCTCCATCTCCAGAGTAAGCTAGAAATTCAAGCTACCAGAGGAGCAGACTGGCAAACTGGCAGAAGCTTTTCAAACCCTTCCCATGTGCTGAAGTTTCATTGCAACAGAACCTTTACCAGGGTATATTTTGATTTTGATGAACTGGCAAATTCTAATGAATTTTTCCAATCAGTTTTCATTTTAAGCTCTGAGTCTTATTCAATAAGCCTGCTGGGCTGAAATCTGTTTTCTTTTAGAACCTTCTGAATGCTGTTATGCCTAAATCCTATCTAATCCACTGTATTTGGTGCCATAATAATACTGATGTGAAACAAATGTTATGTGCCATTCACAGGAAAATGTAGAAGGTGAAAACTGTGACCTCTGTAAACCTGGATTCTACAACCTGCAAGAAAGAAATCCTCAGGGCTGCACAGAGTGTTTCTGCTTTGGAGTTTCTGATGTCTGTGACAGCCTAACATGGCCCATCAGTCAGGTATTATATGTTACCTCCATGACCTAATATTCTTTCCTCAGGCAGCTGCAAAACATACTGTATTTCTCTTTGACATGCACCCAAGTTAATTCTAAATTCTGGCGTGTGTTTTTGTACAGAGGAATAGACTTTCAATATCATTTGGCAGCTCTGAGGTGGTCAACATGCCTTCTCAGTGCAGGCTTTGGCCCCGCTGGTTTGCAGTAATACCAGAAGCATTGGCTAGCAGAGTCTGTGATTAAAGAAAAAAATAATATATATATATACACACACATATTTGTTTTCTGACCTCATGCTGTTAAAATTTCCTTGTATATTGAAGAAATTATGCTAATTTTGTTGGGAGGATGAAAATCAACCTTGCTGTGTTTGTATTCCTGTCTCTTACAGGGACCGAGACAGTCCTAGTCTTATCATATGATGAAGTGCCCCATTTGTGTGTATTGGACTGGGTTAATAAAAGTGTTATAGATTCACCAGTTTAAATGAATATCTAGGGATCAGTTAAGTTTAGTGACTGCTTTTTCAGTGACACCAGGCCTGACTGTTAATTTCTTGCATTATTTCTTGCAGATAACACACATGACTGGATGGCTTGTTACTGATCTGTATAACGCAAGGGGTGTGCAACCTCAGCAAAGTCAATTGGATGGTCCCCATCAAATAAGCATCAACAACACTGAGGCTGTGAAAGTGCTGAAACATACTTACTATTGGTCAGCGCCTGAGCCATATTTAGGAAATAAAGTGAGTTCTTAGAAAGAGTCAAAACAATTCATTTCCCTATTTTAATCATACTGTATTGCTCTAATAAATTTTTTGTACATAAACAGTATATATATTTCTGCTTACCAAAATATTTACTTACTGGGATGTTAATATACCTTAAATTCACCTCTGTGTCCCTAGAACTCTATTTTTAAATCTTTCCTGTATGACATAAAGTTTTGTCTTTCAGTTTAATGCTTTCTTACTGTGCACTGAAACCTTCACAGTTGCTTTGTCTGTTCTTTGATTAGCTTATGGAAAGTAATTAGAATATGAATATGTTTGGAATATATACACAACTTCCGTAACTACGAAGTACACATAAAACTTGGTATTACCAGACTTCTCAACCTGTCTCTGTTCTTCAAATTGTAGTGTTCCTGGCTAGATGTCCCCAGTTTTTCCCCTTCTTGCTCTCTCTTTGATCTCACTCTTCTCCCCAATTTCTTCTCAGCCTATCTTTGATGACACAATATAATCTCCCTCTTTTTCTTGACTGTTACTAGCTTTCTTGCTCACATTCCCTATACTCATGGCTCCCAACCCAAAGCTGATGCCCTTCACATCTTGTTCAGTACAGTTGACAGGACCATTATATTCTTCTTGCTCATCTTCCATTTCAAATTTATTAGTTTCCAACTGACTGGTCTTAATTTTTGCCCCGGTCTTAATTTTTGTGAGCTCTGAGTCCCTTTTTATTTTATTTTATTTTATTTTATTTTATTCTATTTTATTTTATTTTATTTTAATTTTATTTTATCCAAGAGAATCATGGAATAATTGAGAAGAGACATGGAGGTCATCTTGTCTAATCCCTCATCTCAAGCAGGGTCACCTAGAGCAGTTTGCCAAGGAACCATGTCCAGATGGCTTTTGAATACTTCCAAGGAGGGATACTGTACTAACTCTGGGCAACTTGTGCCAGTATTTATAGTCACCTGCACAGTAAAGTGCACAGGAACCTCCTGTGTTCCAGTTTGTATCCATTGTCTCTTGTCCTGTCACGGCACCACTGAAAAGAGCCTGGCTCTGATTTTCTTTGCACCCTCTGTTTAGATATTTATACACATCGAGATCCCCTCTGAGCCTGGGCTAAACACTCAGAGTACTTGCAGTCTTTCCTCGTGTGAAAGGTGCTCCAGTCCCTTTATTATCTTCGTGGTCCTTTACCAGAATCTTTCTGGTATGTCTGTGTCTCTCTTGCGCTGGCAAGCCCCAAACTGGACACAGTACTCTAGGTGTGGCCTCACCAGTTCTGAGTAGAGGCGACCTTGCAACCTCACTTTAATTTTTTTCAGTCCAGCCTCTTTGCTCCTGCAGCCCCTGTTCTTAGTACAGTGACTGGCTAAATGAACACAGGATTCAGAAGTGTAACTTTAGGGGGAGTAGTTTTTGCGCAGGGGAATGTTCACTCAAATTCTGATCTCTCATCCATTTAATGTAGGTATAACTGTTGATACAACTCTTTCATTTACTTTGAAGTAGTCAGCAGCAGATGTGGGGCTAAGGAGCCTGAAAGGTGGGAGATGGAATGTGAATAACTCCCACCACGTGCTCTGCCCTTTGGCTAGGATGGTAGCATAAACCCTACTGTTTGTTGAAAGTCCTGTGGGTGTTTCACTGAATGAGGGCACTTATCTGAATCATCTGTAGAGCCTTCAGCTAGGTTTCCCCACCTGCACAGTAACAAGTCAGCACTTGTGCCTGTGCTGGTAGGCGCACAGCATGTTAAATTTTCCCTGGAAAGTGTTGTTTGTAAACCAATGTATCCCTTTAATTTGGGACAAACACATTATTTTGTCTCGTGCCTCTTCTTTGTGTTGATTGGAGGTTATTTTGTTGTTAAGGCTTTCTTTTTTACTATTTCAGCTCACAGCTTTTGGTGGAGACTTGAAGTATACAGTGTCTTACGACATTCCAATGGAGAGTGTGGACAGTGATATAGTATCTAGCGTGGATGTCATCATTCAGGTAGATTGTTTTCAGCTGGCTACTACTGAAACATTATTAGGAATCTATGGATAGGTTAAAAAAGAAGAAAAGTGAAATAGTATTTCTATCATAGTAGTTTTAAATTCCTTGTTAAATCTCAGTTTTAAATCCCTTTTTAAAAGTCACTGCCAATATTTCCTTGCTAATCAATTCTCTAATTTTCTGTTCTGTTTCTCTGAAATTGTAGGTATATAATACTATTTTTAAATAATAAAATACTACACACTATCCTCTGTGAAAATGTGAGGTGATAATTACTAAATGAACCAAGTTGTGTTTACAAAAGTAACTACAATAAGCAGGAATGATTTATATTCATAAAACGGATGAATATTCTTGCTGATTACTTTTTTTTTTAGCGTTATATTGCAGTTTAAAAGTAAGACTCTAAATGAAATCCAGACATCTCCAAAAAGCATTATTTTGTAATATATACTTAGCAATAGAACCAAAGCAGAAAAGAGATTGTTTTGCAGAATTGATTTCTGAATTTTAATTTAGTTCTTTTTTCCAAAAGAAAAGCATGTGTTTCTGAAGTCTCTAAACCAAAAGAGAATGAGATTGCAATCTTCTTGAATACATGGAAAATTCAGACCTTTAATTTATTTTTTCCTACTGCAAGAAATCTGCTTTGTTTCTTTTCTATGTTATCTGGATGTATATATGACACTAAATGTAATAGATAAGTAAAATTTGCATGCAAATTTAAAAATGTTTTCTCTGTCTTTCACATTCAGGGCAATGGGCAGATTTTGAGCACAAGAGCAGCAGGCTTGTCATTACAGCCATATGAGGAGTACTCTAATTCAGTGAGATTCGTGTCGGAGAATTTTATAGACTTCAATACAAAAAAAGCTATAGACCGGGAAAGACTGATGACTGTTCTAGTAAACGTGACTCATCTTCTGATTAGGGCCAACTACAACATTGCCAAAAAAGCTGTTTACAGGTGAGGGAGAGAAAATACTCAAATTTATCTATATACTTCTACTACTATTGTGTATGTGAAGCACTGTTTGTACTGTCAGTATTCCTAAAGTTTTGCATTAATAATTTCTAGAAGAAAACAATTTTAATTGATTTTTTTTTCATGACTGTTATTGACTACAAAATACGTTCATGTGGAATGTGCAGAAAGGAGCATTTGGTTGTGAAGCAGGATCATTGTTTTCTGCTTTAAAAGAATACTGCCTAAAAGCCTTATTACAATGACAGATTTGTTAGAAGGAAATCTCTCTTAAACTCTCACCGGTGTGCTTATTTTGGTGTGTGGCGAGTTAATCCATCATTGTTGATTATTGATAACCTGCCAGTAAAGATCCTGACTGTAATTTCTTTAAATGTTACCATAGATGTTACTGATGGTCCTCTATAAGGGAGTGTTTAATAGGAAAATTGGGCTGGGATGGAGTAGCTGGTCATTCATAGTCTCAGGTCAGCATTAGCAGTGTCTTTATAAGTCATTTCAAATCTGTCTATTCTCCAAGTTATACAGGAATAAAGTCTTATGATCTCAAGGGAATCAGTTCAATGATTCATCATTTATTTAATTACTTCCCTTAGCCTTTCTTCTTGTTCCCTACTTTGGTAGCATTTTATGTCAACAACATTGGGCTTCATAGTTAAGCACAAATTTGCTTTGTGCCCTTGAGGAGTGATGATATTTATGTCCATTTAGGATATAAGGTTCATCTTTCCGGAATGATTGTAAAGATTCATTTAAATAATTTTACCTATGGCTGAGAAAATTGTCCCTGCTGCAAAATGCCATTTCACCTTGTTGTTTTGCTTTGTTGTGTTGTATGCACCAGCAACGAACTGGTGCTGTTTCTCACTGCTTACCCTCCTGCAACATACGTCTAGTTTAGACATGATGCAGTAAAGCTGTCTTATCACAGGACTGCAAGAGAAGGCTGCACCACCAATATACCTCTAGTATCATGACAGAGGGGGAAGTTTTTAATTAAACCTCACCACAGGAGAAGTCACCAAGACAACGGGAGTAACAATAATGATAACAGGATGAGGGTATATTTACTTCCAGCTGAGAACTGCAAACGCAGTGATAAAACTACCGTCACAATATTTTACAACTGAAATTTTTTTTTGCCTTTTCCTCAGCTGTTGCTTCTAGGGAGCATTACTCAGTGGTATGACTCCCATAGAACCAAACAGTTAAAATCAAATTTTAGGAAACAAATGATATGATGTTTTCATGCTTAATCCTAGGCTGGACTCTGTAACCCTGGATACTGCAAGTGCAAATGTTATAGATCTTTCTTCAGCACCAGATGTGGAATTCTGTGAATGTCCTCAAGGTTACACAGGAATATCCTGTGAGGTAACCTCTCCTAATGTTCCGTATATGTAAAATGATCTTTCTGAAAGGACCTAGGTTTTAGAGAAGCTGCCTTTAATTACACTGCCATAAGACTATATGATCTGTGGTTAAATTCTGTGTACTGTACTGTACACAATGCTGTAGATGTTTTCTTCCAAATATACTAGATGAGGTTTTAAACTTATTTCTTGAGTTCTGTTTGATGGCACTAAAAGATGATGATAGACTTTACAGCATTAGTGTTATGGAAGGAGTAGCTGTAAAAGCTTCGTGAAACTGTTTTAAGTGTCCCTGACTCATGAATAGCACTTTTCCTGGATCTGAATTGTGCAGTTTATTTCTGTTTTATGTCATTAGGTTTATGGAGGCAATAAGGAATCTTAGCAGGGAGGAATGCTAGTCTTTGGAAGATCCTACAAGGATCAGATATGTAAGGCAAGGTGGTATCTGAATAGAAGATTATGGAGGCAGAGCACCACCTGTAGAATAGTAGGAATTATTTTGACAAATAATTTCAATATGAAGCCATGTACCACAGCATCATTCGTGATTCTGCAGAGGAGGTAGACCATCTGTTTTTTATTGTCCCATAGTAAATAACTTCACATATTCAAGTTCAGAAAACTTAAGTGCCTCCGGGGTACAAAGGGATGAATCAAAGTTTCGTGGAGTTAATACATATCCCCTTCATCCAGTGCAAGCAAAAAACAACCACCAGAAAAGAGTTGTAGTGACATCAATAGACTTGAAAGAGTATTCAGTTTACCACAATGTGAACAAGTCGGTGGGTGGTCAGCAGTGGGATCTTTGAAAATGATTTGGAGTGTACTTTTAACACATGTAATGCTGCTGATGTTTCCCCATTTCTTTTCAGTCCTGTCTCCCTGGGTATTACCGTGTGGATGGAATACTATTTGGGGGTATTTGTCAACCCTGCAAATGCAATGGGCATGCAACTGAATGTGATATTCAAGGTGTTTGCTTTGTAAGTCATCCTTCTAAGTATCTGTAGAAATTAGGAGAGCATTTTAGCCTTGGGAGTCAAGTTTATGATGTATGAAAATTTAAAGCTATGGGTACAAATTTTTATTTTTTTTTGCCTTTCATTGTTTACTTCAGTATGTGTTCAGAGGCTCTGTTAAAGTGTTCTTCAATAGTTTGTTTCAGTTTACCATTTCAAGTGTGGAATAATCAGAACGAAAGAAAAAATGTTGATATATACCGACCGATAAAAATCTTAACTTTGCTTGCTCAAGATGACAGTATTACTTTTCCTGAAAGGAACAAAATTAAACAGTGTTTTGGGTGAATATACATACATGTGAATCTTCCTTGACTGACATCAGTGGAAGTTACACACTCTCTTCTGAAATTCAAAAATCACAGGAATACAATAGCTAAACACCAGTAAGAAATATATAAGATTTTTTTTTGCTGTGTTTGCAATTCACAAAATATACTTAAGTAAGGTTCTGTGATGTAAAATACATTCTAAAATGAAGGAAAAAAACAATTAGGAACTGTTATTATAACTCTTAAAAAAAAAAACCACACAAAACAAACACAATAACTCATTTTAAAAGTTCTTTTTGGTAATTTGCTTGAATTTTCATTTTGTACTGCATGCAGATTCCTGCAGAGATCCCACAAGGGATTAAAACCCATCAAAAGTAAATATAAAAAGTTTTCTGCCATGTCTCACAGGCTTGTCAACATAACACGACAGGACCTTTTTGTGAACAGTGCTTGCCTGGCTTCTATGGAAATCCATCCCAAGGAACTCCTGAGGACTGCCAGCCCTGTGCCTGTCCTCTGAGCTCTGCTGCAAACAAGTAAGCTGCTTGTTTGAGATCTTTTTTTTTTTTGCATTTGCAGCAAAATCGGAATGTGAGGTAAAGAAAAACGTTATGAAACCTGAAGGAGAAAGACAAGAATTTTTCTTTCCCTATTCATTTGAGCCTGTGTCATAGAAACATTTTTATTTTTATTTTTTTTGCTGGGTAGATGAACGAGTAAGCTAAGACAGGACAAGTGAACTGGTGTAATTTGTATACAAAGTACACAAAGAAATACTTATACCTCTCCTTGAACTTGGCAGCAACATCACAGTTATCTTTCATGTTGTTGCCGAAAACAACAGAAGGACGGAAGTGTTACATCTGAAAATGAGGCACTTGGTGCAGTGATTTGACAAATTTGCTAGAAGGAGAGACAGCTTTTTAGGAAGTGTTTTAAAATCTTCCTTTCCTTTGAAAGAAATAAAAATCAAGAAGAATTTCTGAAAGCGATAATTCTATTTCGACATACTGTGATGTGTAAAACATTGATGTTAATCTGGAAAAACTAGAAATTCTGTGGCTATATGGACAGGTGCATGGATTTTAAGAATGGGTATTAAATGTTTATAGAAGTCTTGTGTTTTTGTGCAGTAACACTAACTGTCACAAATACTGTTGATAGTTTCAGTCCCACTTGCCAGCTGAGGGAAGGAGGTGGAATTGTCTGTGACAAATGTCTTCCAGGCTATACTGGTTTCCAGTGTGAAAGGTATGTGTGGTACCTTTGGTATAGTTGTTGTTACTAATTATTCATCATGCTACCTGCTTTGAATTGTTTATACCACATGTAAAAAAGATTCCTAATAACATTTTCCTCACTTTGTCTTTGCCTGTGAGAGACTCAGTAGATAAAATTTTAATAGGAAGTACCCTCTTGAGTGGGGAGAGTATTTGACATGACTGCATTCAGGACGCAACTGGTCAGGGTACTAGATAATCTCATCTAGCTGCCCTTTTACATGAAAAGTTGGACTAGATGATCTTTCAAGGCCCCTTCCAACCTGGATCGTTCTATGATTCTGTGGTTTTTGATACAATTTTTGATCTCTGGTGCAGGTGTGCTAATGGGTACTATGGAAATCCACTCGTGCCAGGACAGTCGTGTGCTCCTTGTGAATGCAATGGCAATGTAGACCCTCAGGAAGATGGTCACTGTGATACTGTCACAGGACAGTGCCTGAAATGTGTGGGGAACACAGCAGGTCACCACTGTGAAAAGTGTGCTGACGGGTATTATGGGGATGCAGTGGTTGAGAAAAGTTGTCGTGGTAAGCTGTTGTTATTACTCTCAGAACATAAAGAACAGAAAAACAATGCGGTGTGCATGTCGCAGAATGGGTTCGGGAGATATGCACCTTTTCCAAAAGTGTTAAACTTTAAGTTGTGAGCTGCCAAGTGCAACTATGGGGTTGGTTTAGCCCGAGGAAGGAATGTATTATGCTAGGGTCTGACACTTCGTATGCCTGAAACTTACTGGCTTGCTTAATACAACCCCTCCAGTGACTTGCTATAGACATTTCTTACTTCTGAATAGTATAAATAAGGCTGGAAGAAAAAAACTTCTTACATGTATATCTTCACAGAAATGTTTTTTTTTTCTTTAAGCTTGAATGTGTAGTATGGGTATTGCTGTAGTGTATTAACATCTATAGGATATAAATAGATGAAACACACACTATGTAACAAATTTGGAATCCTGAAATAATGAATGCATATATGGAGATGTTAATATACATACATTTTTGTACAGTTTTCTTTTTTTTTTTTTTTTTTTTCCCTAAACATAAGCCTGTGAGTGCCACGTGAATGGTTCCCTTTCCAATAGTTGTCATCATGAGACAGGCTTCTGTCACTGCAAGTCAAATGTGATTGGACAAAGATGTGATAAGTGCTTGGTAAGCAAATATTTATCTGCTCCTAATATCTGTGTTTTCTTGTATCATGGTCTGCCCGTTTCTCAGCGGATACCAGCATCAATGTGAGGAGATACAAAAAGAAAGTTTTGGCTGCTTGAAAGCACGGAATATAAAGTTTATCTCACATTCTCCAAAATTTTCTGGGAATTCAAACTTGTGTTTGCTGCATAGGAAACCAAAGGCTTTTGATCAGTCTTTTTGATATTTTCATTTATGACTTTGGCACAAAAACGCGAAATTCTTGGACACCAAATTAGGTCAGAGGAGTTGGAGGGTAGGGTGGGAAGGGATGATTTTTGATAGTGCAAACAGAAATGTTACTTAATGTCAAAGAAGGAAGCTTCTGTGATCTGAGATGGACTGAGAAGTTGAAAGACCTGAGTGTACTGCTGAACCATAGAAGGTTCCTCTCCCTGTCTGAAGTGATACAGCTATAGAAAAGGTGAATATGATTTAGGATGTGTCAATGAGCTATTTACAGCAGAGATAGATAATACTAGTGTACCAGTAAAGTTTTACCTGCGTTGCTGTGTAAAATTCTTGTCAACTTTGTTCAAGAAGGATGAACTCAGGCTAGAGCAGATGCAGAAACTGGCAGCAAATAAATTTAGGGGAGGGGAGGCCTGTTCTGGAGAGATGACCAAAGGTTTGCCTGGACAGGTTTTTGTAGTTGGGAATTGTTCTGCCTCACTCTTTGCAGATGTGGAGCTATACAGTTGACTCACCGTGCTTCTGAATCAGGTTGTTGAGGCCAGTGTCACACTGCTTGACAGGGTACAGTCACATTGGCTTACTGAGAAAAACAAACAAACAAACAAAAAAACTGAATGCCACTGTCAGACCTGGAGGGGTCTTAGCACTGTGCTTCTGCAAAATGAATTCTGGGAATATCTGAAAAATGTGCTTGGTGATAATAAATACATCATGGCTGAACACCAAAAAGGGATTCAGCTAAAAGACAGGCCTGTTGCAAGAACAAATAGGTATTCACTGGTGAGACAAAACAGCAGTTTTCAGCCTTTGATAAGTATGGAACTGACTCAGAGACCAGAGCAGGAAGTCTGTGCCCAGTTACTGCCCCTGTGCCAAGCAAGCTGAATGCTTTTCAATCCACATGTACCATAGGTCACTGACATGCTCTGTTCTGCTCTTCAATACACATTCACAGGAGTCTGTGCCTGGCCAGCACAGCCCTCCTTTGTCCTCATGGAAGTCTTCAAATTAAAATAACCTCAGAGTTTTAAACATAAAGTCTCACTAATGAGATTAGAGGACCATGAGAGCATTTCAGTGTTGAGTTTTTCATCCAAATGCACACTTGCAAATGGCTGGGAACAGGGAATAGATAAGGCCAGGGAGTCCTCCCACTTCAGTCAAACAGAGCTGATCAATATTCATGCAGGTCAGGCAGCAGGGAAAGTAACTAAGAGAAAATAAGAACAGACTTGATGTTCTCAAACATATCTCCTTCTTGTCCAACAGAATGGCTATTATGGCTTGCTTACTGGACTTGGCTGTATTCCCTGCAACTGCAGTCAATTTGGCTCAGTCTCCGAGGTCTGCAGTCATCAGGGGCAGTGTCACTGTTTACCAGGCGTGGCTGGAGAAAAGTGTGATCGCTGTGCTCATGGCTTTCATTCGTTCCAGAATGGTGGCTGTACACGTAAGTTCTAATCCATGATTCTTCCAGGGTTGGTGTGGAATTTCTTTCAGCAGTGTGTTTTATCTTACACTGCAGCAAAGTTCAGTTGTTTTGATAAATATTCAAAAAAAAAAAAAAAAAAAAAAAAGGAAAATGGTTTCCTAGTGCTTTGGTTAACCTAAGGAAAAAAAATTAAGAACTACTGCTACTACAGACTTTTATCTTTTTTTTTCTTTCTGTTTAATTCTTAAAAATCTGATTTCTGCTTTGATAAGATATGCCATTGACTGTATTTTCCCATTATCACTTGGGTATGTACAGATTTTAGAGAAAAATATTAATCCAAACTGAGAACATGCCATCAAAAAAACCCCACAAATTTATCAGGTCAATAAGATACCCTTTCAACACAATATAGCCAACGGAATGCCTACCTTTTCTCCAATCTGACTTTTTTTTTTTTTTTTCACAGTATAGTAATGTGAATTCTGCAGCGAGATTATGTGATAGGATTGTGTTTCTGAACATACATACTGTGTCTTTACTAAGAATAAAAGATCCCTTAGGTACCTTTTACCATTTCAGCCTTGAAAACTTTGTAAATGTTACTAAACTAATTAAAAACCTGCTTAACTGAATTTCTTTTTAGCAAGAATAGTGTTGCGCTTCTTAAATAGACAAGTGCTTCCTGCAATAATGTTAGTTGATATAAATAAAATCATTCTTTTCCCATTAATTAATAAGAAATTCTTGAAAAGTATTCATCCCTGAGATTCTTTCACCTGTTTGAGAACGTTATCGAATCCCTGATGAGTTTTGCATCCTCTATAATAAAATTTTTCCCTACAAATTTACTTTTCTCCACAATAATTTTATTTGGCTTTGTTGACTCCCCTGTGGAAAAGCAGCGCTGCTTTTTAAACCACCAGTCAGGCTATATCAAGCAGAAATAATGGACTTTTAATAAAAAAGTGAAATGCCAGCCTGGTCATAATTTGTTTCTCAATGGTTGGGGACAGCAAGGGGTTCCTAGTGGAATGGATAAACCATACTGAATAGTTATGAAAAGTAAGATTATCAGTAGTCATGGAGTTTCTTCTATATAGTCAAAGCAAAGAAAGTTAATCATATGGTCCTATTTCTCTTGCAGCCTGTGACTGTGCTCATACTCAGAACAACTGTAACGCAGATTCTGGTCAGTGCATTTGTCCCCCTCACACTCGGGGACCAAAATGTGAATTCTGTGAAGAAAATCACTGGGGACTCTCTCCTAAACTTGGCTGCAAGGTATGGTAGGCTGTCTGAAAAGCCGTGGCTGTTCAAAGCAGTTTGCCATACGCTAATGCAAGAATTGGGCTCTTGTTACAAGGACCTCAAACTTTATTCTTTGTCTCAAAGTGTTAGTGCTAGATACTCACATTAAAAAGGGAAACACAAAAAACAACAACAAAAACACAAAACCAGACTGAAGATTATTTATTGAGGAACATTCTAAGAAAGGTGTCTTTGAAAACATTTGTCTAGAGTGTCTGTTCCAAGTAGGTGCATAGATCATAGAAAAATTCTGAAGTGTGTATTCTTAGTTGCATGAACAGTGATGCTAGAGCAGTTTTATAGCAACAATTGATAGCAAGAAACATGCTTCTCTGCTAACCAAGAACTGTTAAGAACAATGAACTTTAGCTTGTTTTGAAAGTCATTGTACACTTTTTTTCTGAGTATTTAAAATTTAAATGGTATAAGTTAGTTCATGTTTCCTGAATGGAGAAATGGTAACTCCCATTATCTCAGTTTAATGTTTGTTTAATCACTAAAACACAAACTTAGTGCAGATCTAAGGAGTAACAATCATTTACTCAACTAGGTTCACCCAGTAAATTCCTATCAGATATGGCATTGGGCCAATCTTTATTTTATAAATGCTGAGATTTTAAAAAGCCTCAGAATTACATGAATATAATGGGTAATTTTAATGGAGAAAACACAAATATAATAAATTTGACAAGGTCTGTCATTATATGTGATAAGTACCTGACAAGCATAATCATCAGCCGATTATTTTTTTTCCTCTTTCCTTCTTTAGAGTAAGGATGATAAAACAGTCCTATAAACTTGGAAGAAGGTTTGCCATCTTAGCGATTTACAGCAACTTCCTTGGCAGCCAATCTTTAAACCATTGCTTTGTCAGCTACCAGCTACTGCTATTCTTTATGTGAATGTTTTGCAAATACAGCATGCTAGTTCCTATGCCTTTCGTGTAAGGATGTGGTGGTGGTAAGCTAACACCCCTTTAAGTGTTCCTTTCACAGGGTGATTCCACAGCACTTGCCAGTGATCAAGTTTAATTAAAAGTGTAACTGCTCACCTTTGGTAATTTGCTAGCATTCCTTTAGATGACAGCTTCGCAGTAAATAATATGGAATCACTTTAAGGTATTTTAGTTACATTCCTGATGCAACAATACTGAGATCTGCAAATAGGAGTCTCGTCTCAACAGACTCTCCCCTGTGTTGGCTGGAATAGCCAACAGTGGCAACGGTTGAGATGTGGTACAAAGTCTACTGGCAAAACTGGAGAGGCTCCTGCATGTTCTTGAGATGTATGAAATGGGGAAAGAAATCCCAACGGTCTGTTTTTACAACATAGACTGCATGAGTGGGGTACTTCATGTTTCTTGCAGTTTTCTCAGTATTCAGCATCCGTTCCTGGGTGCAGTGATTGAGCAGAACTTCAGTCGTGTTCTGCTTACAACTGTTTTCAGGTCAGGTGCTGCACACATTTAATTGTACCTCAGAGTCCTTATTTATCCTTATCACATACAGTTAGTCATTATTTCTATTATTATGATGCTTAAAATAGGGTTTAGCATTCAGAATTGCTGACTTTTAATGGTACTTAGGAGCCAAAGTTGTAAACCCGTTTGGTCATAAAGCGTATTAGACTATGCACTGTACTAGCTGGTGCTGATAGAGTAAAAACTCTGCTTAATACAAATAGAGTGAACAGCAAACGTGAAGAACTCTAGAGGATAGATAAAGATGCTAATAGATATTGTGGGCCTTTGTGCAGAGTGCTTTTACAAGGTAAGGCTTTTCATCTCAAAGAAATTATGAGGAAAAAAAGAGTTGAGGAAAATGCTCACAGTCAGGTGAGGATACATGGAAAGAAATTTTTGTCTGCACCATTAGAAATAACCACAGAGAAAAATTGGACTTCAGTAACCACAGATGTGAAACTAAGACTAAAGATAACAGCCAGCCTGACTCAAAAAAAGCACAACAAATTTTAAGTACAACTACTTTGCAAATTTGTTAAAACAAGTTCATATTGCTGATTGAAACGTGGACTCTGCCAGGGATAAGTGTTCCTCTGGCATTGAACTGCACCTTCGGATTTTGTGAGATTCTCGGTTCCTGATCAATTAACAAATGAAACTTGAGCAAGATGGAAACCCTATTAATGCTCCCTGAAATCTTTCAAGAATGTTAGTATTAAGATTTTTCTATTCTATTTATAAAATTATTCTACTTCTATGTATTTCCTTCATCTAATGTTTATATCGCATTATTGTAATTTATTTGCTAAACGCAGTACTTTAAATAAGGTCTTTTGGAATTTTATCTTCTAGAACTGTTTCCTTCAACTCTTGGTTTCTTGGTTTGTTGGGAATCAACAAATCTTCTTACTTTTTACAATTCGCTGTTTACTAGCAATACAATTCTTTGTTCAAATACAAATCAAGCAATCCTATGTTTATATGGAAGTTCTTCCCTTTTATATTGTATAGTAATTGTTGACAAACATTGAGTTTTAATGGCCACTTTAAATTTACAGTCCTGTTTCTGTTGTAACAAAATTGTTTTTAAAGACTTGCTATTTATTATTTTTTCCCCCTAAGGCTTGCAACTGTAGCGACACTGGTTCAATCAGTCTCCAGTGTGATGTATTGACTGGTCAATGCCAGTGCAAAGCTGAATTTGGAGGACAAGACTGTTCCAGATGTGCATTAGGCTACAGGGACTATCCAGACTGTGTTGCCTGTGACTGTGACTTAAGTGGAACCAAAGCAGAAATGTGTGATGATATTGAAGGACTTTGTGGGTGTGAAGAAGAAACTGGCATCTGTATCTGCAAGGTAGTGAAGCATTCAGACTTTTTTGGGTCAGCACTGGGGCATTCTGATCATTTATTTCCTAAAAATCATGGAAGCTGTAGGGCTGAAAAGGACTTAGTCTGCAGCCCTCCTTTGAGACATTTCTGAGTACACCTAAATCACCCCTAATGGATTTTCCGTGCCAGTGCTAAACAGGTCTTATTATTAGTCAGCTGGGTTAAAAACTGTTGGATGAGGTTCCCAGTTAGGGCAGACACTGCTGCAGGGAGCAGCACCAGCATTACCAACATGCAATTGTTATTTCTCTTCTCAGAAATTCCTGTGACAATACTAGACAGTTTGCCTCTCCTACCTCCCTTTGTTTGGTTTTAAGTATCCAGGTAATTTTATTTTTTTATGACCGTTTGTGGTCATAAAATTATTGCAGAACAGTACTATAGTTCTCGTTTAGACAAAACTCATGGAATTGAGGTAGATGTGTGTTAAGAAGTCAGGATCAGATCCATTGTATCCTTAGTCATGAGAAATTATTTCTAACTTACTAATGCTGAATCCTTGCTAACTTTACAAAACAACTGTCCATTCGATAGAACACTGATTGCTGTCTTTCAAGTCTTTTACAGGAGTTGGCGTATTTCACGAAAACAGTCTCACTGCAGACCTAAATTCAAATTGATTGCATTTGCTAAATGTAAAATCTATGCGTTTATTCTGTGTTAAGTGAATGTCTATAACCACATTCTTACAGTACATTCAGAATCCTGTTTTTCATGACTTAGTTCTGTAAGGTGGAAATGAATGAGGGTTGAGGATGCATTTGTCTTGCTTTTTCTTTTGCTGCAAGATTTCTTTCTGCCTCACAAAGGGCAAGTACACCTTTTTTGAACAGGACAAAGCATTAGCCATGAGTTCTGGGGTAAAATTTTTGTAAACCTTATTCAATATATAAGACTGGTGCTAGAGACTTCAGTGTCACTATATTTCTCTGTATGATGTAAATGCCTTCTGATACAAGAACTATGCCATCTGAACTGTTTTCAATGACACGGTTTTTATGTTTTATTTATGACACCTTTTTGCCTTGCAAATAGCGCCAATAACAGCTCATAACTCATGGATTATTTTGGGGTTGCTATTTGAAAGGATATTTTTCTAATATACATAGAGGATTGAAAACGGATATTCTGACTCAATGAGCAAAGAAAATGTTTCTACCTCAAGTCAGGGAAATTCTATTCCTTCGTATCGTAGAGTCTAGGAATACTTTGTAGTCAGAGTTACATTTTTGAGTGTAGGTCACATTGATTGATATCATCTTGAGTTTTCTAAGACAAACTCTGAATTTAAGACATTATCTCGTAAAAAAAAGTTTATTTCTTTCTTAATTTAAAAGTATAAATTCCTTACTGTTTTGACAGTGAATCATTTCACTCTCTGTGTATAAATAGCATGTCTGCAGCTTCTTTCATTCTAGGTTTGAAAGCATTTTAAGAAGCTAATTAAATGTTAGAAAACTCCAGTGGAAAAGCTATTGTATTCTTATCCTCATTATATAAATAGAAAAAAAAAAAAAGAGGTACAGAGAAGTTTTTTCTGCTCATACAGACATGGTTTTATTACACTTAGGAACAGCATATTAATTCAGATGATAGAGCCTGCTTTTGCAAATCCAAATTATATAATAGGAAGAAACCAGTAAATGTGAAATGGAGAATTTCCACATTTTGCTTAATTTGATTATGTTGCAAGTTCAAATGTATGTTTCCTATGCTATAACCAAAGCAGTGCTTAAGAATAACTCAGGTATTATTGCTAATAATGTAGCTTGAATGGACATTGTTGTATTAAATTAAAGGAAACATTAATTACAGAAATATAATAGAATGCTTTTTTTCCTTTTTTTTTTTTTTTTTGAGATGGTATCAGATTCGGTAATAGAAAACTTACTTCAGTGCAACAAATGTATGCTCACGTAGGCCTCTCTCTCCAATCTTCTTATTAAGGACGGGATCAACACAGACTCTAGTTTTTCTAGTGTTTGTTCAAGTTGGATTTACCAGTGGAGAATTGAGCACACAAACACATGGGACTAGGTCCCCTGATTTTTATTCATCCTGAACAGCTTCTTTGGCTTTGAGCCTGTTTTTCAGATGGGGAGGGAGGGTGGGGAGACACTTTTCTGTCTTTAATGGAAAATACATAATTGCTAGTTTTAGTTAGAAATTTGAATGCATGAGTTTTGTTTGAATGTTCCATATTTTTGATAAAACATCATTATGTAATAACAGTAATAAAATCTCCTGCATAGTAAAC
Source organism: Anser cygnoides (assembly GCF_040182565.1). Taxonomy (NCBI): domain Eukaryota; kingdom Metazoa; phylum Chordata; class Aves; order Anseriformes; family Anatidae; genus Anser; species Anser cygnoides. Next base: position 110,429,815 of record NC_089874.1, read on the forward strand.
CAGAATAGATACAATAAATGACTAGCTGTTATGTAGTTTATATAGCCACTATTTTTTCTTCTAATAAGAGCCATGTTTCATTCAGCTAGTAAAGTAACATGAGTGTGTTGCTGTGTTTTTTTTTTTTTTTTATTTCCTCCAGGAAAATGTATTTGGGCTGCAGTGTAGTGAGTGTAAACCTGGAACTTTTGCTCTGTCTGCTAACAATTCACTGGGTTGTACTCCATGTTTCTGCTTTGGCCTGTCCTTGTTTTGTTGGGAAGTAGAAGATCATGTGAGAATTCCCGTAAGTAAAGTGACATAAATGTGTGGATGCAGTTTGTTATACTTATGGTACCACTCTAGTGTGCTGAAGGCTGCATGCGTTTCATGAATCAGACTGAATGCAATAGGTTAGCTCACAGAGTCAGAATAAAAAAGAAAGCAGTCTTCTTTCTGAAAACATATCTTTCATTCTTCACTTTTTTTTAATAGATATTAAAAAATGTTTCCCAATTTTTTGGCTTGGGATGTTATTACTATAAAATAGACTGCTGACTATCTCAAAGAAGCTGTGAACAGTATATTACACCAGGATAGAATATTTTCATTAAATTAATCTATTGCTCTTCGTGTTGTAGATAACCCTAACTCCTGACCAGTCCATTCTGCATGTAGTAGCTCCAAGTAACCTGACTGGAACAGTGGAAGGAGTATTTTCACAATTTTCTGACATTTTACTGGATGCTACCATTGTCAGAAAATACTTAAATACAGAAACATTTTACTGGAGGTTACCAGAGCAGTTTCAGGGAGACCAGGTAAGACAATTAAATAATTGGAATGCTTTGTAGATCATTCTTTGTTGTATAAATGTCACTCCTTTATTGTATAATAGTCACTTTTTGAATGAACTTATTTATAGCAAGCACAAATAACGTGTTTACATTACCTTTTTCTAATGAGATGTTTCTTGACCCTGTAAATGGGTAGCACACATATTTAATTACTGTGTTACTCTTTGGAGGTTGTATGTTAGGAAAAGAGTGATATATTCAATTTTATTTTAGAAACCCGAAAGAGCTTCCAACCTTGACGGTAGATTCAGAATATAGATCATGGAATGATCTGCTTAGGAATTAAGTGAAAGTTACGCACCTTGAAAGAGTAAAAGAAGAAACTGTGCCTGCTTTTTAGAAATACACATTTGACCTTGGTGCAAAAACTGCTGAGTTTAAGTCAATTTTCAAGTTTTATTGCTAATTCATCAAAGAACTGTCGGTTTTCAAATCTTCTGATGTCATTAAAATATTTTCAACTAGCAGCTATAACCTTGGAATAAATAAAATAATAACTTTATATCCAAACAGCTCATGGCATATGGAGGCAAGCTGAGGTATACTGTTGCTTTTTATGCTTTGGATGGCTTTGGAACCTCAAATTTTGAGCCCCAAATTCTAATGAAAGGGGGTCGTACCAGTAAATTGGTCATCTACGTAGACATCCCTTCCCCAGAAAACGGAATAAGAAGTGACAAGGAGGTGGAAATGAAGGAGGTAAGCTAAAATGTTGGTGTGGAAATGGGGACGTTTATGTTCTCTGAGCTTTTATAGAGAAGCCCCATGTATATAAGTAAATAAAAAATGCATACTTGATTTCAACTAGGCTGAGTAAAAATAGAGTACTTGGATTAAAATGGGTCTATTTTATAACAAAAATGTCTGGAAAAATCTTGTTATAGAAGCAGATAACATTTTGACATTGTTTCCTCTTTTGGAAGTGCTGAAGGTGTGTTTGTGCTTTTCAAAGACAGACTCAGATTTCAATAGTAAAGGACATACTGCCAGGTATTGTCACCATCAGCCAGTCTCACAATTTTGTAGCCTGTCTGTTATACTCTCAGCCCAGGATTATCACATGGGACTTGAATCTTAGCCTAGCGGGAGCAGTAAGTTGCAGTAGTGCTCACAGGACAGTTTCAGAAGAGAGAACAATGACATTTGGTCCTAAGACTTTCTGCTGCATGGGGCTGAGGTTAGGTCTAATCTCTCTTCTTGACAGGAGGCAGGACACAGTTAAAATGCGTCTTTCTAACTACACGTAAGAAGAGTGATGTGAAGTCCCTGTTCTTTGTCTATCCAGGTTTTCTAGATCTAGCCAAAAAAAAAAAACCAACACAGTTCCGTGCAGGTCTGGATTGCTGTCCTGTAGAAACTGGGTGTGGAAGCTGGGGGCAGGGAAGGAAAGGAGAAGGAAAATAATATAAAACTAGTCTTGTTCTAACATGGAGCAATATGCTGGATTTTCTGGGACCAAGAGCCATAGACATAGTCACTGACTGTATTTCTGAAAGAGAGTGTGAGGAAGAGATCCTTACCTTTAAGTGAGCTTAAACACTCATGGTTTTAATAATGTGTCATGTTCCCCTAGGGTTCTTGGAAGTATTTTAATTCTGTGTCTGAAAAGCCTGTCTCACGTTCTGACTTCATGTCTGTGCTAAGCAATATTGAATACATCCTTATCAAGGCAGCCTATGGCCAAGGATTACAGCAAAGCAGGTAAAGCAATCTTTGACTGCATTGACTATAATTTGACTTAGAAATAGTCCCAGATGAATCGTACAGTAAAGATTTAACTCAAATTAGACAAATTTCCAATTTCCTATTTATGACTTTTACTCTTCTTCATCTGACAAGAAAACATTTATTACCTTTAATGTGAAGCAGAATCTCTCTTTCTTTCCGTAAAACACTAAATGTCTGCTGCTTATTTTGATAGAAAACCCCATAAAGAAGCATAAAGCCTTACAGGCTGATGCAGTGGTCTGCAGGTTCGGCAATATAGTTAGAAGATTTCTAAATTATTTCTTCCCCATCTTATTTTTTATAGGTATTGAAGTTTTTGTTTGTTTTTCATTTTCTGGTGAAATAAATGAAACACCTGATCCTCTGAGTTGAGTTGTTTGCACAAATCTAGGTCAATCCTGTAGCTTCATGTACTATGGACAGTGGTAGCAAAGTATTCCCACCTCAGAATTGTAACATTTTGCTGCAGTTTTGAACAGAACTAAGTTGCTAATGAAAGAAAGGAGATGGTATATGATCATCCCATCTGTTTGTTTAGAAACAAACAAGACAAGCAGAGATGCATCCAGTGAAAATTCTTACATCTTTACAGCTGTGAAGTAGAGCAGATCCACCTCCAGATTTGGGATTATATTTGATTCACAGGTTGTCAACTATATTTTTGCTAGATCTGTCAAAACATCTGTGGAACAGAGCTGTTGTATTTCTGTTTAGCATTTCTGAGGCCAAACTGCATAATCTTGCATGGAGGATTTGTCAGCTTTAGTAGACCAGTGGAAATAAACCCATATTACTTTGAAGTACTTCTGATTTTTTTGCTGTAGGTCCTGAAATCCCATACCTAGGTAAAAAAAAAAAAAAAAAAAAAAAAAAAACCACTTCAGATTTTATTCAGATGTTTCCACAGACTCATGGGATCACAAAAAAATATGTATGGTGTGTGTATGGGTGTGTGTGTGTGTATATGTGTGTATATATATATATATATATACATATACATCTTGAAATATAAAAAAGTTTGGATAGTAATGGTGCTAGGACTTTTCTAAATGTTCACGCTGTTTTCTGCATGTATCTTGCAGAATTGCAAATATCTCAATGGAAATTGCAGTGAAGTTTGAAGAGATGCATCGAGGCAGATCTAGAGCTCACCTTATAGAGCAATGTAGATGTCCTGCTGGTTATACTGGATTCTCCTGTCAGGTACTCAAATTCTTTCTTGTGTGTATTAGCTAGGTAATAAAAAGGCCACATAAATGGTTTTTGTTCATAACTGTTGACAGCCATGTTTTTTTGTTTGTTTGTTTTAATTGTGCTCCCCTTACACACAGAGCTGTGCTCCAGGATACTACAGGGAGAAGCCTACAGAACTTGGTGTAAGAGAGTCTCATACTATGATAGCACCTTGTTTGCCGTGTCAGTGCAACAATCACAGTGAAACCTGTGATCCTGAAACTGGAAAGTGCTTGGTATGTACAATTTATGCATTTTTGCATTGTTTTCACCTGAGCATATAATGACTGTAACCTGTGAAAGGAGTTTCTGGGAGAAGTATGTGTATGTACTGTTTGGAAAAAGGCTAACTTCCCCTCCATCTCTGAAAAAAATAGAAAATCTGAGTGCTATTTTCCTTAGGGGTCCATTCAGTAAAATTCTCAAGTTTTTTGAGCACTTACGTCTTCAAAATCATGAATTATTTTAGGTTTAATTTCATTTTAAAAACAATTCTGTGTATCAGTTCAATTTATCTGTTTTTTTTTTCTGTGATACTTCTAGTCTTCACTTTCTTGGCCTGGCCAAAGTCTGCTTAATCACACAAAAAGGGTGAAGTAGAAGAAGTGAGGCACACCATACCACAGACTAGGTCAAAGTCAAATTCTGTGTCTCTACTGAAGAGAATATATTTCAAGTTTCTTTAAATAAGTTTTTTAGTCTTTTTTTTTTTTTTGACTTCCAGAGAATAAAGTAGGCTAAGGATATGCTTCAGCTAAGTTAATTTTTTCACTTCCCTCAGTTTGTTACAAAGGTTGCAAAGAGGGCCCACTTATGACTAATACATTGCCTCTTGTCTTGTGGGCTGACAGCCCTGTGGAAAGCAAATTGTCAGTTAACCAAATACAACATGCTGTCCGTTCTCTGGTACAGTTCAATGACCACAATTCTTTCCTAAAGTTTTTTTCCTAACATTTTTTTCAGTTGCTTTGCTTTTCCAGTGCTAAGTTGGTTAGTTCAAAGTCTTCTGCTGATTTAATTTTTGAAGCCATTTTTTAAAGTAAGTTTCCTCAGTCCCTCAGGCTTTTTGTAAACTATTAGTTTGCCTAAAATATGAATCTCATGAGTAAGAATGATGGTTCTCATTGCTATGAGGCCAAAACACATGGGTCTTTCACACTAAAGAATAATAGTCATTCATCCTCTCAGCTTCTCATTGCAGGGGTAGCAAGTCACCCACGTTACAATTGCTACTTTGAGATTTCCATCTGAGTAGTGTAGGCAAAAGAAATGGTTTTCACCTCTGACTTCTGCTCCCATACAGTAATAGACCGCATTGTTACTGCTTACTGTACTCAGCTAACCTCTAAATCTATACACTCACAAGTAGAAGAATCATAGAAAAAAAGGAGAAAAGAAAGAAAGAAACTGAATTTTATTCACTTAGGAGACTAGTCAATTAAATTATGTTTATAATACTGATTTAGTGTTTTAACATTAATAGCACTGGCTACTGATCAATACTCAAATTAAGTATAGTGTCTGTGAATCCTAACGGTGATTGTTGTTTGGCTTATAGCCGTCAAATGCTTTTGCTAAAACACTGATTTTTTTTTTCTTTTTTGGTCCAGGTATCCTATTTAATTTTTCCATCATTTGCTTTTTTTTTTTTTTGAGAATTTTTTGCTTTGTACTGTGATTCCCTAGACTGAATTGGATTAATAGAAGCAGAAATATATAAACCTTAATGGAAGTTCAGAACAGATATTAGGTCAGCCTGCCTGCTAGGGCATTCACATAATGGAAAATATGCTAGCATTCTGCTTATTTTTGCATAAAAAGTCCCTCTACCCAGAAAATGCTGACCAATGGGTGGTGGCATTTAGAGGCGATTGTCAAAGACCTTAGGCATTTATGGATTGGGGAGAAGATAAAATTCCTCTTGTTGTTTGTTGTTGTTTTAAACTGTCTGAATTCCTTTTGTGTATCAGAACTGCAGAGATAATACAGTTGGTGATTACTGCAGTGCTTGCGCCCCAGGATACTATGGTAAAGTAATTGGATCTGTCAACGACTGCTCTCTTTGTGCCTGTCCCAGAGCCAACCCTGTTAGGTAACCAGAACTTATTAAATCCAATGTATATTTTAGCATTCTATATGCATTGTGATGTACGTCCTATCTCCCACTCCCCCTGCTCTATGGCAACAGGAGATTGTTATTGTTACATGTCCTTAATCTTTAGTCATCTAAAAGCTACCTATTTTAGTAAATAGAACTTGCATTCTGAGTTTTTCACATCTAGTGATGACTTTGTGAAGTTTTAAAATAAAAAGATTAACTAATAGATATATCATTCTATTCTCTAAGAATAGATCAGTTGCATAGGACAGTGAGAGAGAACAGAGAGAGTAAGTTGCTCTGACATATTTTAGTTTCAAATGCAGTTCCCTTTTATCATTCTGAAAACAATGCTTCTGTACTTATGAAGATTTTGGCCATCTCCAGTCAATTCAGAAACTTTTCATGAAATGATTGCTGGGGAAAAACAGGTACTTTTTTTTTTTTTTTTAAATGTACACATCTGTTTATTTGGTAGACGAACAGGTAAACTTATTTTTAAAATCAAAACATTGTGGAGGGTGCTTTTTATCTAGAAACTTGAAAAGTACTTTTCCTTTGGGATAATTAAATCAGAGCATGAGTGGGGCAACTCTAATGTTCTCATGCAAGTGTCAGTGTGATAAATACTATAGCCGTATTATTCAGCTCCCTTGTATTTTCTCATCTGTAAAATGGTGATGAAACAATGTATATAAATCAAGATGCTGATTTCTTTGGAGTATTTTTGGCAGAGGGCTCTATTAGTACAGAAAATCTGAAACCTCCTCTATGCTCAGGGTGCTTATCAGTGGCCATGCAGAGGGCTAGACAGAGGTAGGAAACGGCTCATACAGACAAGGTTTACTTGAAATTGAGTGCATCCTTAAGGTGATGATTGTCACCACAACTTTCCTACTGGAACAGGACATAGCTGACAGCCTCCATTCTGGCACACAAGAGGCCTAACTTCTCTGCTGCTCTGGGGAGGGTGAAGTAGGAGAAGTCTCTAGTATTAAATGACTCATGAAAGGTCTCTTTCAATTTGTTTACGCAGCATCTGTTTTTCATTGTCTTATCTTTCAAACTGAAGGTCATTAGATGTTTTAGCATATTATTCAGTAATGGATTTGTGTCAGGAAAGCAAACTTTTAAATTTAAAGCACTCGTTCTATCCCATTGTATCATATTGAGCAAATGATGCTGTTGCTTACAAAATTTGACCTGTGGCTGAAAGTCTCATTGTATGTTTTCTTATTTATGTGCTAGCAGGTATTTGTTTTTCCTTCCTCCAGTTTTAGTCCCACTTGTGTTCTAAAAGGTGTCCAAGATTACCACTGTGATGCTTGTCTCCCAGGATATGAAGGACAATATTGTGAAAAGTGAGTTGTACACATTGTTCCCACTTGTCCCCAAGCTTCAAGGGCAGTTTTGATTAATAAAAGATGTATTTATACTTGGAATTGATCATTCAGTGTTTATAAATAGGCATATGAATATGTGCTCAAGGACTTAGAGTGACTTGTTAGTTACTGTTCGGAAACTATTAATTAAAAATCTATCAGTGACTCAAACTTAAATATAACATCTGATTTTATGATGATCCCATTTGATGTTCAGTGTCCCATTCCTCCCATTGTAGGTGTTCCCTCGGCTATTACGGTGATCCTCAGCTGCCTGGAGGCAGCTGCCATCCGTGTCGATGCAATCCAAGTGGCTCTGTTCATGTTAACTGTGATCGTGCTACTGGCAAGTGCCTCTGTAAGCAGGGAGTCACAGGGCAGCTCTGTGAGGAGTGTGAAGCGAGGCATCTTCTTGTGGAAGAAGAATGTGTTTGTAGGTGAACGTGTTTACTTTCTCAGTGGGCCTTGGTCTGTTCCAGTGATACATGCACATGATTATTCCCTGACTGTTTTTATGTCAAGTCCTATTCTTTCTATGAAAGAAAAGGAATATTAAGAGTTTAGTATCTCCGTAAAGCAGGGGGGTTAAACTAAATCGACAACATGTAGAGGCCCCTTCGGACCTCAGCCATTCTGTGATTTCGTGAACACAGAGGAAACTGCAGTACAAACCATAATACCAGACAAGCAGTTAATCCTTAAATTGGCTGAGGTAGTACTACAAACAAATTTAAATTCTGTAAGAGACAATGGATAGCAGAATTATCCAGCAAGTGCAGTAATCTGCTTTTATAATGAACTGGGAATAATGAACTGGAAAAACTCAGGTTTTGCTTTATACAAGTGAAAAAGAAACAGGGTATAAATGTAATTTCAGCACTATGGGCTTGGATTCCCTGTCTTTAGAACCTGTTTGGTGAATGTTAATGGCATCACCCTGTATTTACAGCAATACAGCTAAATAGATGCAATGCCCACATAATATAACAAGCAGCTCAGTAGCCAGCAGGATCAATGTGGCTTGAATGTGTGCTAACGTAAGGAGAGTATGCTTGGAATAGGTCCACTTCTGGGGCAGGTGTGGAAGGGCAATAGTACAAACCTATATATTCAAAATTATTGAATTCTATCAGTTTTAACACAAAAAGTAAAGGCACATACTCTGTAAACAACAACAACAAAAAAATCACACCTGCATTTGGTTGCTTTTTTTTTTTTTTTAACACTAATATTGCTTCCATTTTCTGAAATCGTTTCTTTAGCTTGTGATGACAACTGCACAGGAGTTTTGCTAAGTAATTTGGATAATCTCAACAAAGCCATACTTTCAGTGAACCTCACTGGTATTGCCCGTGTGCCCTATGGGATACTGTCAGAGCTGGAGAATGCAACAAAACATCTGAAGGTAATACAAACACACACATAGTAGAAATATTTAGTCACACCTTTAAAGCAAAACTTGCAGCCACTCACATGTGCCAGAAGTTTAAATGAAGTCCTCCTGAAGTTCATGGCTTTAATATGTGTGTCTGTAAGTGACAGACAGTGAAGATTAAGACCTTCACATTTGTTATAGAAATACATCTTAAGCCCTTTAGATTCCTGTATTTCTTTATTTTCATTTGCTGTATTAGCATTTAAATAAATGCCTGAATATAATTTTCAATCATCTTTATGATTGTTGAATATGCTATATGTACATGTTTCACCTGGATTATGTGGATCCTTAGTATTGGCCCAGATTTACTGAAAGTCAGCAGCATAATTTTCAGCAATGAAATAAATATCTGGCCAGGTCCCTTTTTGGTCCCTTTGCTAAAGAGCTGCCAAGGCTGTTCCCCCAGATTCCTGGGGAAGAAAGAGTCTGACAGACTGCTTCCCCATTACACAGGTCTCCTTGGATGCAGCCATTTGCTTTCCTATCAGGAGACAAAAGTCAGGCAGAATATATTTATGTTGGAGACTTTCAGACTGCTTGTTGCAAGTTCTCCTCCCAGTTTTCTGCTGCCTTAAACAAAGCGTGAATACCACATTTTGTGGTCTTAGAGGTTCAGTTATTGTAGGTAAATATGGTCTCTGCACAAAGCCAGAGGTAAACAGAATTATTCCCTTCTTCATGACTACTAAAATAAGCATATTTATCAAGAAGAATCTGCTGAGTGGTAACTTTAGCAAGAGATGCTCTAAAACAGAAGAAAAAATAGCCTCTTTCTATTCCACTCTATCACAACAAAATCAGAATAGTATAAGCCTTCTTGTGCTGATAGGTTCTGCAAATTAAGAGTTTGAATTAAAATTTCATCTATTTAAAATATGAGGCAGGGTGAATTCTGATCATCGTGCCTTGAAATATTAATAATTACAACATCTGAAGACAAGCTGGGTTAAATAACGTTTGTGTGTCAGCAGAGGTAGGCTTATCCTCTAGTTTTAGATGCTAACGTTTTAGTTACAAAACTTCAGTTATGTTTCCTTTCCTTTATGCCATGAAGTCATAAGCATACCAAATTATTGTAATACTTTAAGGATGCAATTGACTTGCTTTCTCTGTTTTCTATTTGTGTAGGAGCATCATCTTCTGGGAGCATAAACATTAATCAATATGTAACATCTATTTAGCACTTCAGTTATAAAACAGTCAAATCATACGTAAAAACAAACAAAAAAAGCAGTTCAAATTTCTCCTTTAATACATACCTTTTTGTATTAAAATCAAATCAAAACCAGCTGTCACTCTGTTGCAAGTGTACTATTTAAGGGATCTAAAACTGATACTATATCTCTTGTGACTTTATTTATTCTACTTATGTAAAGCCACAATGTTCTTTGAGCGATTTAGTCTTGAGGATAAGTAGGTAGTCTCATAATTTTTCTGTTTTGGAAGCAAGTATTCCCATCCTTCTGGCTAGTGAAATATTTCCTTTACTTTTTGACTTGTACGAAAGTAACTCTCCCTGGAAGTTGGAAAATCCCTAGGTTTATTTATGTGAATTACAGGTATTCTCTGAAGGGCTCTCCCCTCCATTGTATTGAATATTTGCCTCAGGCTGGTTGCTTAGGGACTTGTATTCCTTCTTTTCTGGGTGTGGGTTTTTCAGTAATGAGAAAGTTATCAGACTGTCTACTCCTTATTGTGTCTGCACCTCTAATCCATCTGAGGACATCAGTAATTCCATTTTTCTAGTTAAAGCCTCCTGATTTACTCCTCATGACATGCCTGGGCATATTTGCTGTCCAATTCTGGGTTTCTAAACTCAGCTTTTAAAAAAAAATATTGCCGTGCCTTATCCCGGGAGCCTCAAGCACTTCAGCTTCTACTGCAATTTATTTCACTTATTTTTTCCTCACCCTGAGGAAGAGACTCTGAAATTTCCATTTGACACAAGGCTGTGTGGTAATCCTGCATATTCCTTTAAAAAGTTGGGCAAAATGATACTTGTTGTGATGTTTATAATGGTTGGCTCTGAAAGATCTGAAATCTAAACCCAACTTTTTCCCAGGCATGCCCTTGTAAGAGATTCCTTACATTGCTTTGCATCTGTAGAGAAGTGCTATTCTGTTGCAGGCCTTGACTGTATCAAATATGATAAAATTGGGTACAATGGCATATTTATTGCCATATAGAGCAGTTTTGAGGTGGCCTTGAAGTCATATACAGACTATTATTGATGAGAGGATCCACAGGGCAGGGCTGCTTGTGTTATTGGAGTGCCAAAAATCTTGAACTTCTGAGTGCCATGCACTGGATTTGACATTGAAACAGCTCCAGGGCCATCCTCACAGATGTACACTAAATACAGCTGTTTTGACAAGCTGCTGAAACTGTAGCAGCTGTGGGACTGGATGGAAACATTTAATTTGATGGGCCTTTGAACTTCTCAAAGTAGCTTATTTGGACAGCTTGGACTGTGGTGAAATGGAGAATCAGGAAAGCAGAACATTATGCTTCCCTCTTATTACTTGATTGAAAGTGAGACAGCTGGATCTAGAAATTTGTTTCCTTATCTAAAGAAATGACACGCTTTGTTGCATCAACTCTACGTATGTAACTACTTTGTCATCTCAAGTGTTTTGCAGATCAGTCATTTAAAGAATATAAAAATAGCTTAAATAGTGTGCATAGTTATTTTCATCCCATAAATTTTCTGGACACAGAATGAAGTCTTTAAATTACAGTGTGTTGTTTCTTATAGGGGTCTGTTGTTTCTAGAGAAGATCCAACTTACTCATTAGCTACAGCAAAAGAAAATCTTCTGAGTTTATCGGGAGGTTTTGCTCAGTTGCCTGAAGAGGTAGGTGCTGGCGTCTTTATTCTTAGCCTTTGTGGAGAGATCTTTTTAGATTTCATAGCATTGTATATAAATGTCAGAGTGTTGCTTAGACGTATATATATATATATATATATATATATATACAGAAACACACACACTTTTTTAAATTGATAGAATTCACTGAAAGAATTCTATCCATTCTGTGGTCTTTCTGGCGAAAGAAGTTACCTGACCTGTGGAATTCTTCAGCAGGCTACAGTGTTTTATGATATTGTACAGGAGATTTATATTGTTTCTGTTTCTGTTGAAGCTAAGTAACGTTCTGATTATTTTAAACACAATGCTATAAATATTCAGCAGTGACATAATTTTAAATTAGCTCCACATGCTAGAACCAGTGAGAGGAAAAGTTGTTCGGTTTTAGGGCCTTAATTTCTGAGAAACAAATCTGCTGAAAACCCGACATTTATGTTACTTTTTCCATTTTAACACCAGAAAAACTTTAGATAGAAAATTGTCAATAGTCCTTTCTCCCTTAGTTCTCATTTGATTACCATGTGTACCTATAGTTCGCTGAGCATGCGTGACTAATATGACTAGGTGCTTGCACTAGCAATGTTGTTGTTGCTAAGAGTGATTGTCTTTAAAAGTATGTGGTGTCTCTTATGCTAAAAGAAATAGCTTTGGTAATTATGTAAATTGTAGGTAAAAAGTAATTGATAAAACAATTCTTCACTGATATCAGAGGCTGGAACTTTCAAAATAATTAAGTTGCAGGCATCTGCAAGCATGGAAGTGTCAGTTTTTTGACTCAGCTAGGTGTGCCTTATTAAAAAAAATACTGTTTCTTCTCAGAAAGTATTCTCAATATTGGGAAAAAAATGTAAAAGCTGTAAACAATTTTTATTAAAATTGATAGTGTTTTAACAGAACTGTCAAAGATTATCTCTGATTTTATTCCAGTCATCTAGAATTTTGAAAAAAGCTTGGCAGCTTAACACAATGACTCAAGAAACCAGGAATAAAAGTAAAGAACTGATTGGGTTTATTGACACGGTACATACAGCCATCAAAGGTATTCTGCTTATATCACCATTTCTTTACACAATTTACAAAGGTATCTCTTTTGTAACTTTTTAAAGAACTATTTATTTGCACAGAAATGCTGCAATTTGTGCAGGAGTTTCACATACTCTTTTACTAGTGGTATGACTAAGTCGTTTATTCTGTTATTTAGTACTTGCTGAAGTTGCAATGTCGCTAAATGAAACACTGGGCTTGGATCTCCCACTGCCAAATGCTACATCTCAGAGCCTTCAGGATGGTATTTCTGCCCAGCTGGATGCATTGCGCAAGAAAGATTTTGGTCAACAGCACTACAATGCTACAAGTCTCCTGAAGTAAGCCTATTCTACTGGAAACTTTGTTTCGCATATGTCTGTACTATGCAATACTGCTTCTTTGAGATCTGGAGAAATTTTGTGCCATAATAATAGGCTGCGCTATGATAAGTAGCCCTGCTGGAGCTATGCAAACTCTGAATTTGGAGTTGCATTATTTGAAGATATTTCTGCATCTCACAGGATATAATATAGCCAAAGACTGTTCATTTGGATGCGATACAAAGATGCATTGCAGTAAGCGAAAGACTCACTGATTTCAGTTTGATTCAGATCTGAGTTTGATTCAGACCTGGCCCTAATACGTATCTCCTTATGGCTGGGAGACATGGTAGAACAGTTAGTCAGTTGCAAGCCCAAGAGTCGTCAGATCTACTGAAGGACATGATAATAGATCAGCAGTGGAATATGTATCAACTAGATTTGCAAATGAAATGAAGTCAAACCAAACCTCAGCATTATAAGCCACTGTTTAGAATTTGTATTTGTTATCTTGATTTGCCTGCAATTAAAGACTGTTTCTAAATGGCTTTTGAATTCATTATTTATTGGTGTTTATTGCCAGACTTGGCAATATAAAACATTGGCTATTCCCACAGTCAGCATAAATTTTGTTCCAACTTCAAAAGTATGAAATATTGCCCAAGGCTAGCTTCCAGTGACGCTGTAAGAATAGTAGTACTGGCTTTAAGCGACAGAGGTTTAGACCAGGAATATTTCTGAAAATTTGACTTTTCTTTATTAAATCCTTTAGATTAGGCAGAACAGAATGCTTTTGCTGGTAGGAAATCTGATTTTTTTGACAAACTCCTGTGCATTTCTTTGTACTGAATATTAACCTGTACAGCAGCTAAGTGGACATGAAAATGACATGGGAATGTACTGTTTATTCTTATATTTATTAGGAACTTGAAATAGCTTTTTTTTTTTTCACTTAGTAAAATGTCTCAATGTCCTGTAGCATATTAAGAGAATGTTCTGACTTTCAGCATCAGCTTGAGCTGTTATACAAGGCATTCGTAAATTAAGTTTTTCAATTACATACTCTGTTGAAATTCCTGAAAGTTCTCTGGTAAGTCCTTTGACAGAATGAAGGAGAGAGTTAATAAGATTTATTAGAGAGTTGGCTCTGCAGAATTTATCATGCAGTGCAGCTGTAAATTCAAAACTGATTTAAATAAGCATTTTTTGGTATGCAGAAGTTACCACATGGCTTATAGTGGATTGAACTCGTGGCGACATACTGTTAAGCAACATTCATAACTGAAGTCTCCTCACGTTTGCCATGTATGGCAGAGTTTCCAAGCCATTTGGAATATAACCTTTTTACTATATATTGAAATAGAAGCCACCACTGTCTTGTAAAATACTTTCATTCTTGTAACTCTTTTTAAGTTTATAGCTTCTGAGTTTGAGGACTCTGAATTACTAGTTTTAAGAAATAAATGCAAAATCACATCTGCTATTCGATATAAAAGATAGAATGTATCATGATATAAACTACGCTGCTTCTACTTTGGCTAAAGATCTATATGATTTGAAAACAGATTAAAAGGGACAAAGTAAATGTCAAAATAAAATGTCACTCACAGGAGTTAATGTGTGCAGCATATGTGCAGAAACAAAGAGAAACAGAGGAATAGACTTTCAGGATCATTTTCAGTTCAACTTCTTCAGTACTAGGCAGTGTTCAAATGGATCTGCAAATGTTCCCAAATAAACCAGTTGAAGAGATTAACAACTGTCTAAATCTGGGGAAATTTGGTATTACCCAGATAATATCTCTTACTGTTTTCAAAGGATAAGTACAGAGATGGCTTGTTTCAAGAGTCATTCTAATGATGCCATTTATTTTTATTTGATATTTAAAACTTTCAGGACTCTTGCATATGTATCTTTCAGTTCTGGCTAGTTGCTTCTTTCCAGTGTCATTGCTCATAATTGATGATTTGATCCTACATTCACAATATCAATTACTACAATTAAGACACATAAAAGTCCCAGATGGATGCTTCTCAGAGGTTTTGATGTGAGGGATATCCCACATAAGTCCAAGCAAATGTCATTTATACTAACCCCTTTCTCCTCTAATCACCACATAGAAAGTTGAACTGTATTCCTCTCCTTCTCCCCCAAACAGTCATTTTTTGTGTGCTAAGATAAGTAACTAACCTAGTGTGCGTATGCATACTATTATAGGAAAAATTGCAGACTATTGTAAGAAGGTGCATTTACATTAATTTTGGATATCCCCTTTTGTCCACAACAAAGCCATGCCTAAATCTCTCCTTTCCAGTGTATTTATTTTTTACTTCCTCTCTTTACCAGAGCTGCAGAAAATTTGTTGCTCCGGGTTCAAAAAGAGTATCTTAGACCCCAGCAAGAGCTTGCTGAGCTGAAAAAGAATGCAAGCCAGCTCTTATCAAAGCACAACAGCAGACTGCAAGATGCCCAGGATATGGTGAATGAGGCACTGGCTAACATCAATGAGACCAATCGCTTGTTTCCTCTTATCTCTAGCAACCTGGGAGAATTAAATGTAAGGCTGGACAATCTGTGTTACACAAGAAATGTCAAATGTGAAATTGCGTTTATAAGTTGCTTTTTGACTTTCATGAAACTGTACACATTTAAACATGTTAATCTATGTAATATCTTAAAAACTCAAAGCAAACCAGACCTTTGTTTGAAAACAAACAAACAAAAAGATTATATAATATATGAACTTACCTGCACTGCTTAATGTACAGACTACTATAAAACAATTGATTTATGCTATAGGAAAAAAAGCTGAATATAAAGGAAGGTAAAGAAGTCTCAACCATGCTTATTAAAGAAGGAAAGATCCTAGTGAATGTTGCTGCTGCTCTTGTCCAAGATGTAAAGAACTCTACCTCTGTAAGTTCTTAAGTTTTAACATCCTTTTTGACGCTATCAAGTGGATTTTGTTATTGAAAAAAAAAAAAAGAGGAAACCATTTTGTTGTACAGAACCTAGAGGTCCACCAGGATGGGCTAGTTCTATGGAGTACCAACTTGCGACACCATGTGGATGAGCTGGTGATGCAGATGTCCGTGAGAGGAGTGCTTGACCTAGTATACAGAGCTGAGGATCATGCTGCCCAGTTCCAAAGACTTGCAGATGCACTAGAGAGGTAACAAACTTGAGAAAGATGAAACCGTGAGAGGCTTTATTTACAATATTGTCAGATTTAATTTAAATAGGTAGTAGTAGCTTCATCCACTAAGGGAACGCAATCAGTTTTTAGCCCCCATTTAATTTCAGTTGCTTTTCACCTTTAAGGTAGTGCACAGTGTCTTTATTAAACGTTACAGAGGGGGTTGACAAGACTTGAATTTCATGTGGCTGACTTACACAGTAACGAGTGAGTTATTAAGTGCCCAGTGAATATATCATGGCATGACTTGAAAAGCTTGTGGTCTGTGTATGAATACTTCTTTGACAATATATCACTGAATCTCATCAAGAAGCTATTCTTGCTATGCCTGCATTATTGTTGCTATCAAAGCATCTTGCAGAAATGAGTGGGTTGAAATCCCAAATGGACTCAAATGCACTCTTAGAATTTTCAAGTTGGGAAGTTATTTGAGTTATTTCAATGGAAATACTTTGTCCCAGGAATACTTCTAAGACTCTTGCTGCTTTGTCTTATAAAATCAGCAGACTTGTGTTTAAAAATTAACTCATATAAGACTGGAAAATTGACACACATTTTAAGTTCAAGAACAGAAGGCTTTGCTTTCAGTAACACTGAGCGACTCTGCTGATTTTGCTGCAGCCAGACAAATCCAATAAAGCAGAATTTGATATGGAATAGCTTTCAGATGTTCATATTTCCTCCTTGATTCTGTATTTTGCTTTGCTTTTGAGCTCCAGCTAGGAATGCGTTTCTGTTATGTTATGTTTAGGCAATGTGATTTGTTTGTTCTTCATGCAAAATGTCTATGGCGAAGTGGCTTTATAAATTGAAAAACTCACCATAAACAACAAGGAATAAAATATAAAATGAATTGCTTTAGGTTTTCAGGTGATTTGGAACTGATTTTTTTTGGTTCAAAATAATGAACTGTAATGAAAGCCCTTGTGTCACTGTTGGGTACGTTCATTTTTTTAGAGTACATCATGTGTTCTAGAAAGATGCGCATGTTGTAACTGAAGATGTAGAACTTGTTGCTTATTTTGCTTGATTCATAAAAAGAGAATTATTTGTTAATCTCTTGTTTAGTGGCCTCTCTAAAATAAGGAATGTGACTCTGAATGCAACTGCTGCTGTCTACACCCACTCCAATGTTAAAAGTGTGATTGAAAGAACAGAGAGTCTGGCAGATGATGCATCTAGAGTTGTGAATGGCCCCTTGGATTTGGTAAGTATCGATATTAGTATCTTAATTAACTTCCCTACCATTTTGGAATATTGGTTCTTATGTTTCTTGCGCTTGCTGGAATCTGGGTCTTCTTGATGGAGGCAGCCTTTTCTGTTGGCTAGTGTGTACTCTATCCTGAATCTGCACTCCAAGGCAGTAATGATACTAGATTTCATGTTCTATTTACCTTGCTTTCCTCTTTGCCAGAGTACCATTTTTACTCTGATTTTTACATCTAATGCAAATTTATCTGGACTGGATTTGGTTCTATGTGTTTATCATCAGTCATCTGACATGCATACCTGTAGGACTTAAGTTGCCAGTCCTCTGGTGCTCCCTTCCACCTTCAGAGTTATTTAGCCATCTTCTTGTTTGACCTATCCCTATTCCTCTTCTATCTAGATATTCCCAAACACGGCTATTTTGCCTATTTGAGGACACTTCATATTTTTGTCTCATCTGCCATTCCTCTGCCTTGCAAAAGTATCAGGTTGATATTAAAACAGTAGATTAATAAGACCCGACCAGTTTAGTTACCTAACCAGTTACTATTACTTTCGTATTGTTCTGTTTCCCCCCTTTTATCTCTTTGCATGTTTCATGATTGTAAACCCAAGGAAAGAATCAGCTACATTTTGCATGTGTCATGCACATTATTCCTGCAAACAAATATGTTATAATGCATTTGTGTGATAGGGATCAAAATGGTATTGCTTTGTGTGCTTGTATATTATTTTATATCGCTCTGTCTTATTAAAATTTCATGCAACATGAGTCCTTGAAGGTACTTTTCCAGATTTTACAGATGGAGAAATGGGTTAAAAGAATACTTTGAAGACTTTTATTTTCAAATATTTCACTTAAAAGGGCTCAGTGTTGAAAATTTTTAGAACTGGAACTAAAATTACTGATGTTCCAAAAGGCAACAGTGAATCCAGTAGCACTGTTCAAACTAGAATTTGATAGGTTTTGTTTCAGTCTTTTTTTTCTTTAAGTGACTCACAGAGATTGTCACACTCATGGACAAAAGGTTACAACTTGAATTATGTTTATTTATGCTTTATAAAATAATAAATAGAATGTCACCTAAATAGTGAGAATGTTCAGTAACTTGCAGTAGACATCCAAAGATACTTAAATGTTTTCAGCTGGACTTCTGACAACTGATTTCTGTTATTTTTCTTTCTTCTTTAGCCAGAGGAGTCTCTCAGTCTTCTTGGAAAACAAGCTCTACTGCTTAGCTCCAAATTTCAAAATGAAGCAAAAAATCTGAAGAAAAAAAGTAATGGTCAGTTCTTTAGATTTCACATTTCTGCTTCTATTTCTTTTTCCATATCCTGCTTATGATGGATTTATTTTATTTTATGTTTTTAAATGAGCATAAAGTAAGTTACAATATTGCATATGAACATACATGCATTTTTATACAATTGAGATTAATTTTGTGTTCAGGACTCAAGTATTGTTTTACTTTTTTGGTAAGAATGTAGTTAAGTAAACACTTAAAAAGCTGACCTTTAATATATCTCATTTCTCTCCAAGTAATGCTTTCTTTAAATCACTGTTTTTCCGAATGCTATGAATTAAGTCATTAGGGACTGTGCAGTAGATGAAGGACAAATGTAATTCTTGAAGAAATGCATTCATCCAATTTGATTTAATAGATCATGGATTACGTACAAGTATGTAGGACGATATATCTAAATAATAATTTTTTCTTGGTCCTTCTACACAGTTGAAATACAATAACCAGCTGATTTTTTTTCTGTCTGTTTGTAAAAAAAAGTGCCTTTTGGCTCAGTGTCCTGCTATAAATTCCGAAATCCTTTTAGTTTGTTATTACTCCACAAAGATCACCAAAGCTTTTTAGTTTGCACCATGGAAGTTGTTGTGGTTTAACCCGGCCGGCAGCTAAACACCACACAGCTGTTCACTCACCCTCCCCCCTCCCTCTCTGGGATGGGGGAGAGAAACGGGAAAGTGAAGCCGGTGAGTTGAGATAAAGACAGTTTATTAAGACAGGAAAATAATAATAATAATAATAATAATAATAATAATAATAATAATAATAATAATAATAGTATTAATAATAATAATGTGTATGAAACAAGTGATGCACAATGCAATTGCTCACCACCCGTTGACCGATGCCCAGCCTATCCCCGAGCAGCCGGCCCCCCACCCCGGCCAGCCACCCCTATATATTGTTTAGCATGACGTCAGATGGTATGGAATACCCCTTTGGCCAGTTTGGGTCAGCTGTCCTGGCTCTGTCCCCTCCCAGCTCCTGCTGCACCCCCAGCCTGCTCGCTGGCAGGACAGAGCGAGAAGCCGAAAAGTCCTTGGCCTGGTGTAAGCACTGCTCTGCAACAATTAAAACATCAGCATGTTATCAGCGCTCTTCTCATCCTAATCCAAAACATAGCACCCTACCAGCTACTAGGAGGAAAATTAACTCTGTCCTAACTGAAACCAGCACAGAAGTTCAAAACCGTTTTGAACACTGAGACTTTGTTTAGGAGCAGCATCTAGCCCTATGGGAAGTTGTGGACAAAACTGGACGGAAGACGAATGTTTCAGAGATAAACAGTAACTGTAAAATGGTCTTTGTTTTGAATATCAATGGCTTTTAAATATATATATATATACACACACACTTTTTATGTATTCAGGTGGACAGAATGCACACCTTTTTGTTCATTCTGTTCTACATATTTTCATTATTAGTGAAAAGATTCTGCAAACAACTCACAAAAAAGACACTACTCCTCCTTTCAATTGCTACTGTCATATTTCAAAAAAGTCAAGAACATAATAGAAATTATAAGGGTTCGCCATCTTGGAATCATTTTAATTTATAGCTTTCTCCCTGACTGTTTCTACCATTTCAGTCTGATGGAGATGTCCAAAAAGGATGGCTTTGCATGGAACAGTGCCCACAGGTGTTTATCTGGACATACTGCATTAATTTTAGGTTAATGTTTTTAAAGCACTCTTTCTGTTGAAGAAAACAAAGTTTTATTTGATTAAATAACCAAATGCTTATTATCCTTGTATGTAGGTTTTGTGTGGACTGTATGGTATTTGTTTACGCACAGAAAAATCACAAATATTTCTTCCAACAGGCCTTGTATTTGAATTGAATGGGTTGAACAAAAAGGTAGAAAAGATTCAGGAAAGTGCTATTAAAATTGTCAACCAGCTTAATGATTCCCTGTTGACGCTAAAAGCATTGCCTAATGGTAAGTGAAATCGGTATTGATATTCTTCTTATTACAGAACGGTCTAGTACAATCATAATAAAATCCTGTTCATCATCTGATGGGAAAAACATAGCAACAAACTAGACTGGAGACTCATTTAGCTTCCTGCCTTACAAGGAATATTTGCCATTTTTAGTAACCATAAAACATAACTTGGTTATGATACGGGGTCTGTAGTCTGATTCCCATTTCAAACTGCTGTAAATCAGGAGGGGATCTGAAAGCAATGGAATTACACTAGTATGAGAAGAGAATGAAGTCCTAGAATATTTGATCCCACATGGAGAGAAACTATATGTGAAACTGTGATGTTTTGCTTTCTTTTGATAGCTTGCTTCAAAATCATTTCTACTGTGCAACGAGTCTTATCATGTACATCTAAATGTTTTCTAGTTGTAACTGCTGACTTCAGTTAGCCGATGAAATGTTCTTTTGGTGTTTTTCCAAAACAAAACCAAAAAATCCCTTTAAAAAGAAGTCATTATTTTGGATAAAGAGAAGACCTAGAGCTTCACTGAAGCTAGTAAAGAAAATGTCTTTCATGTTGCGAAGAGGAGGGTCTGAAATATTTTACCAACTTTAATTTTTTCTTTTGTATTTTTTTTAAGGTAAATGAACACTCCTAAAGGCCTCCTGCATGGGTTGTTGGGTTTTACTGTATCTCCAGATTAGAACACTAAGTCCAGAGCTTTAAAATACCCTTTTTATTGCTCAGGCTCTTAACTCACACTAAAGGGTGATATTAGTGACAAAGTTACACTGGACATTAATTGCAGGATGCTATCTGACATAAAGCTACACATTAAAAATGAAAGCATCATTAAAATTACAGAACAGCCCTCCTTAACTCATAGCTTAATGTTGTTGGATTTTAATTTGTTGTTTTATTTCTTGAAGTTTTCTGTTTTTTTTATCTGGACAGAGATTAATGATGGTATTGCCCTCTGCCTAGGGTAGTGGTAATGAGGAAGGATCCCTGCAGACCTAAATCGGGCCTTTTGTGCCAGTTGCAGCATCTTCCCAGTATTCCTGGCACAGGGACTGTAAGGGGCAGGCTGAGAGTTGGAGCAGTATGCTGACTTTATAAGTGCTCATATCCAAAAACAATGGGTGTAATAGGCCTTCTGCCTTGCCAGCTTTCTGCAGGATGCAAAAAGTGAGTTTCAGACTAGTGACTTGGGGTGCCAGCACTCATTCAGGGAACTTAAAAGCAGGAAGCTTGATGTATTCAGGTAACCTCCCTGTTGGAATAGACAGAATGAAGTTTGCCATCACATCATTCTGTGTCTACATTGTTTTCAGAGCTGGTCACAAACAAACAAACAAAAACAACAACATTTTTTCCCCCAGAATTCAAAACTTAGTTTAATTAATCTTTTAATCAAAAGACTTGAAAATCTAAAGTGACTAGTCTTAACTGAAATTGCTAATATATTCTATTATGTATATATATTTGAGTAATATATTATTATATTTGTACATATATGTGTATGAACAGACATTTACATCTATAGCTATATCCATATCTATATCACCAGTATGGGAGCATTTACCATGTTTTTAGTTCAGGGCCATGGCCATTTTCCACCTTACTGACTGGGCAAGAGGAGTTTGCACCAGCCTACCTCTGGCCCTCCAGTTTCACAGAAGGTAAAGTTCTCACTCTGTAAGCCACAGGGCATTCAACGGCTATGCAAAATTAGGTATCAATAGGTCTTGGTTTGGAGCTCCCCTTACAAACTGATATAAACAAAGAGATGAAAATATAACTCTTAGTTTAAAATGAATGTAACTGACAGCATTTCTAATGTTTTGATTATGGCTATAACTGTGTTGTCATGAAACAGGCCGGGCATTTATTACTCTCAAGTATTTATGAAAGCTGTGATTTTATTTTTTAGTCTGTGAACTGCCACTGTCTTTTAGATACAAGGAAATACGTGCTTGAGGTGAAAGAGCTAGCTGTGTCTGCAAACACCAGCACCGTGGTGGGTTTAAGCCACTTTGGGGACTTCAATCAAAAGCTCCTGAATACTTCGTCTACATTGTCCCGAGTTAATGACACGTTGAGGAAAACTAGTGAACTTATAACTGATTCATCAAAAGCTGGTAAGTTTGCTGCTTCATTACTCTGTAGAAATGTCACTGCTTGCAGAAGCAGTACTAATATTAAAGTTTAATAGGCATTAAATATAAGTCTGATGGACTGAAAGTTTCATCCCAGTTCAATAAAACCAGGCTAACTTTTTAAAAGACCTCTAGAGGAGTCTCATGGGTTGCCCTTAAGTACGCATATTCCTTACTGATGTTTAACATTGCTGAAACAAAACGATCAGAAATCAGTTAACTATTTTAGCAATTAAATATTTTAGCATTTCTCTTTCAACCTGCCTCAACGTTTCATTTATGTTTTGCCAGCAATCACAGCTGAAAAACAAGTTAAAGAGGTCAAAGCACAAGCAAGTCTTCTACTTAATAAGCTGAAACCTCTCAAAATGCTAGAAGAGAACCTCAGCAGAAATTTGTCTGAAATTAAAGAGCTCATCAGCCAAGCCCGCAAGCAGGCAGCATCTGTAAGTACCATTGCTGCAGACTTAACTGGCTTCACTTTCACTTTTAACACAGATTCTTTGAGAATTTCTCTGTCTTTATTTTCCGAAATCATTACATTGGCTTTTTTGGCATATGAGCTTTTGACCAAAAATTTATTGTTATTTTCTGAAGTATTTGAATAGTTTGATCTATTGGCTTCAAATTTCATAACTGGATGAGTGAATTATGACACATTTCTTTCTTCTCTATCTGGGAATCTCTTTTTTCAAGTGGTACCTAGGAGACTGCTAAGATCTAACCCCAGTAGCAATACTTAAGTCACATGAAAGTATCTCAACGAATTGCTTTTATTGGTTGGTCAGAAGCTAAGTACATATTCCAGAAATATGTGTTGTGTACACTGAAGCTTGTTTGGATTCCATTTCCTCTTTTCCCCACAGATTAAAGTTGCAGTATCAGCAGACAGAGATTGTATTCGTGCCTACCAACCCCAGATTTCATCTACAAATTACAACACCCTAACCCTTAATGTGAAAACTACTGAACCAGATAACCTCCTTTTCTACCTGGGTAGTAATGGAAAGGTAAGTTTCTGATGTACATTCACTGGAGGTGATATTAATCAAATACTTTAAATGGCCATATATATGTTTTTTTTTCCTACTTGAATTCAAACTAAGAACCCAAATGTGGCTGCATGCAGACAGAAGTGGTCAGTAGGGGTGGAAGTATTTTTGTGCCTTTGATTGATTCCACGGAGGTCCTCAAAGGCAGAGAATAAAAGTACTTGATTTGTTAGCATTGCATCTTGGCCATGTCACGAATCTCCACCTTTTCCCATTCTCTGTATTAACCTCACAGAGTGTGACACTCTGTGTGATGTTTTCATATAGCATGCTGAAGTACATCAAGCATTTTGTCTCTTATCACAGAGAAAGGACTGAATTTGGCCCTCATGAGCACAGTGCATCCACTCAGTTGTAAAAGAGCATGACAGCTTAGTGTCACATTGCCTTCCTCTTCCTTCCCTCTCTAATTCTAATAAAAATGCTGTTATTTCCTTGCGGCACACTATCATGTGATAATACTTTTTCACAGACTGGTAGGTCACTTTGCATATGCTCAGAAAGAAGTGCATATTTATACATGTGCATGTAAACACTATCATGTCATTACATATCTATAAAGAAAAGATTCAACTGCTTGTCTGTAAGCTGAGGTTTTTGGTTTCATTAACGGTTTTTCTTTCACTGGGCTTGATTTCACTAAAAGTAAACTCCAAGGATGTGGGGGGCATGAATCTGGAAAGATTTTCTCAATGCTATATGTTAAAATTAAAATTAGAATGGAAGCAGCATGTTCAATATGGAGTATTAAAATAACCACTGCTGTTTTTCAGACAGACTTCCTTGCAGTGGAGATGCGACGTGGTAAGGTAGCTCTTCTTTGGGATTTGGGCTCTGGATCAACAAGAGTAGAATACCCTGATCTTCAAATTGACAACAACAAATGGCACAGAATACATGCAACCAGGTAATTAAAATGTGAATGGCATAATTACTGGAGGTCTAAAAAGACAATCAGAAATAAGTTCAGTGGAAACTGAGATTAGGATTGTTTTGTTTTTTTTTTTAATGTGACTGCTGTATTACGGAAACGTCCGTCTACTTAGTGAATGAACTCATCATAAAGCACACAAACCATCTGCTGAGTTTTCCAGTTACAAGATGCTTTTTAACCTTAAAGAGAGAAGTTGATAGCATGTGTGGATTAAACTTGGTGATTTCTAAAACTATTTATTATTATCTTGAATTGGCAGGTTTGGAAAAACAGGTGCACTCAGCATAGAGGAAGTGAACTCCAATCAGAAGTCTTCGTCTAAATCTGCAACCTCTCCTGGGACAGCCAGCATACTAGATGTTAACAAATCAACACTGATGTTTATTGGAGGACTTGGGGGGCAAATCAAGGTTCAGTTCTGAAATCAGTATTCTGTTATATGTTATTTTTATGACGTTTGAGATACACCTTTGATTTAGCAATAATTGCATGAATTGTTTGTTTCATCAAGAAATGCCAGGTACTGTGAACCTAAAGCAAAGATGCTGTAAGGAAGTTCTTTAGTATTCTGAATTTAGTTTTGCCTGGAAAATTCTGCATAAATTATTCACCAGGACAGGCTCTGTGTGCGTGTATGATGCATAGATATTACACATTGAACTCCTTTTTTGGTTTGTTCTTCCATGGCTTCTTTTAGATTGCCTTTGTTCATGCAATGAGAAATGTAAGTATGTCAAGGACATAGTTATTCCACTTTTTTACTTGCTGCAAATCTAATCTATTATGATTTAAATGGTAATTGTTAATAGTTATGCTAAACCACGTTCTTTTATTATGACTTATATCTAACAAATTTAGAGTTCAAGGAAAATAAACAATAATTTGGCTGTATAATTTTCAGAATACTTAACATTAATTGTATTCATAAAGTATTTCTTCACTTACAGAAATCACCTGCTGTTAAGGTGACGCATTTTAAAGGGTGCATGGGAGAAGCATCCCTGAATGGCAAATCTATCGGTCTTTGGAACTACATGGAAAGAGAGGGCAAGTGCAATGGGTGTTTTGGAAGGTATTTTGTCTTACTCTTTTGAAATAGATTTAGAGTCATGTAGAATATATATTTCTGTTGCAGCTAAAATTAACAAACTCAGACAAATTGCTTCATTGATCATTAACTTACAATTCTGAATATGTTAATCTGAATGTGCTAATGGTGTCAAATAATTTAACTGTACATAATTTTATCACTTATTAATACTTATTTTTTCAATACAGTTCTATGGCTGTGATCTGTTTTGTGCACTGAAAGTGGGGACTGCCAGTAAATCAAAGTATTTTGGAATGTTTGCCTTTCAGTAATTTGTAGCAAGATACATTTATTCTTTCCAAGGATCAAAATCAGTGTAAAGCACTCTTATTAAAAAGTCTGTAGCAAAACTGTAGCCACTGTGCTTGCTACCCATTCCTGTGTGTGACAAAGAGAAAGGGTATTGCAGACTGCGCTGTTTTTATGTTTAAGGAATGGAAAAGAAAGTTGGTTAACTGTTTTCTCTTTTGCAGAACATTTCATGTAGAAACAGCAGAGGGTGCTGCTTGATTGGATGAGATTTTAAAAGAAATCTTATATTACAGAAAAAGAGGCTAATAGAACATTTATTGTAAATGCCATTAGGCAAAGCATTTTGATAAATGTATGACAAGTTTAAAGTAAGAGGGTGTATGTTGTAGCAATTATTTTATCTTGTATATATCCTTCCCTGAGGCTAAATTATGCATTGTGAGATTCTATAATGAAAGTGGCCTTTGGCTGGAATCCTTTAGTTATTCATAACATCAAAATTCAAGTTTCTTTCTACACTTTCTAATCATACTGCCTAGGGCCTGCACCAACTGATCTAAATTTTCTTATATTTTATATAAAAATGACTGGGAAAACACAAATCTTCAGTTAACATTTTAGCTCTCTTTTCAACTTCTATAGCCCACAGGATGAAGACACTTCATTCCATTTTGATGGCAGTGGATACTCAGTTGTGGAGAAGGCTCTTCGCTCAACAGTGACTCAGATAATAATATTTTTCAGCACCTTTTCACCTAATGGGCTTCTTCTGTATCTTACTTCAAATGGCACTGTAAGAAAATGGATTGTATTCTTAAGCTATCAAAAATTGTGTTTAGATCGCTTGATAATTCCTCGCTTTCTCCTATGTTGTATTTCAATTTATCTATATTAAAACAAGTTATTATCTTTGTATAGATTATTGCCTGTGATTGATACCGTGAGTCAAAGGAGTAAAGACAAGAACCTTATAGATCACTCTTTAGAGCAAATATTCGCATATACTAAGGCCAGAATTAAGCAATGAAAAGAATTATCCAGCACTTTAATTCTGAGAGCAAAATTAATTATTATTTAACTAAAGGCAAGAACAAGAAGCAGTAGGGGCGATGGGAGATAGTGGTAGGTTTTTTTTGTTGCTTGTTTTAGTTTTTTTCCTCTGTTGGAGGAATCTTGACAGGATGTAAAATCTTTTGGAATTGAGCTTGCAGGAGGAGAAGAGAATATATTATTGAACAGAAATATTGAATTAAAACCATGAGATTTGAATTCAGTAAACTGAAATAAATTAAATAAAATTTAGCCTCCAAGAGCAGCATAACCTAGACCCATCTCCAGACCTTCGTGGTCACGTCATGCAGTTTACCACATACTTTGATGATGATTTTCTTTCCCTGAAGGAGAACAAAGCTTTGTTTAGATGCAAATTGTTCTAGAGGCACTACATAATTCATTTGATTTATGTACTCACTGCCTGAAAACATTACACAATGATATGTGACTTAAATTTTACAATGTAGAGGGGGGCACTTTCAATATGATACAGAAAGACTCTTTGCTTCTGCTGGTCTGAATGGATGAGTAGAAGCTTTTTCCATCTTGCAGAAAGAACACTGTATTGTTTGATCTTTATGATAACAGTCAAATCAAATTGCTCTCAATCAAAATATAAGAAACCAAACGTGACATTTGTTGTTTAAACTTATGTCTGCTGAGTAATCAAGGTTGCTGATTCATTTAA
Source organism: Anser cygnoides (assembly GCF_040182565.1). NCBI lineage: Eukaryota > Metazoa > Chordata > Aves > Anseriformes > Anatidae > Anser > Anser cygnoides. The sequence goes on from NC_089874.1 coordinate 110,457,607, forward strand.
ATAAGAACAACAACAAAACAAAGGAGAGACATCCTGATGAGGAACAAAGAATTTAATTTTCCTAAATATAGCAAAGATAAGTGTTTTCTGCCTAACAAATAGCCTGGGTACAAGAGATATTAACCCTTTTTCACACAGTAGGCTAAACCTGCCAAGTATGCATCCTTTTGGAAGATTTTATTTCCACTAATTTATATATTTTTTCTGTTCCTTTTCTCCCAGAGAGATTTCTTGTCCCTTGAGCTTGTTGATGGCAAAGTGAGACTGACTGTTGATCTAGGTTCAGGACCTCTTGCTCTTACAACAGAAAATCGTTACAATAATGGAACATGGTATAAAATTTCATTCAGTCGGAACAAGAAACAAGGTAGGCTTCAGGCTGAAAAACCAGGTGTCTGCACATTTACAAACAGAGATACTGAAGACACCCAAAGGGGAATATCACTGCAACCAAATCTGGACGCTTCCAGATTTTTCCTAATTCTTTAGCAGCCATTCCTATATTACCTTGCTAAAATAAGGCAGCAGAAATACAATGCAAATCTGATTCTTAATTTGGCACATCTTATCAAGAGCAGGTAGTGCAGAAGCTGCCAGAAAACATATCAATAGTCCTTAAACAATGAGGGATCTTTTTCCAATCCTGTATATTAGGGCGCACATTTTCTGTTGGGCATTTTCTTAGTAAATTATACAACAGAGTTTTCGGGGCCTGGGACATAATGCATTACGATGGAAGTAATCCATTACAAGTGCTGTGTGTTAATAGTTATAACATATTCTCATATATGTATTTTGCTGTAGACTTCTCCAGATTTGGTTTTGACAGAGAAGAATGAATGAGATTAAAAGAACAGCTGGAAGTACAATAAATGACTCTAGAAATAGAAGATTGTCTATACGTGTTTGACTAAAAGCATACATTTTCCTTTACTAGAAACAAGATTGCCAAAATAGAAGAATCTATTAGTGTCCTCCTCTAGATCTTTACTCTCTTTTCTTTGCAGGAATGCTGGCAGTTATGGATGCATATAACCTTAATTATAAAGAAACCAAGCAAGGAGAATCTCCTGGGGTTGCCTCAGACCTGAACCGCTCTGATAAGGACCCAATTTTCATTGGTGGGCTGCCGAGATCAAGGGCTGTGAGGTGAAGTGTGGTCCAACTTCTCCCCCTTTGCTAAGAATAAGCAGAGAGGAAGACATTAAACTGATATTCCACTGAAATTAGTGGAAGTCAGTGAAGTCTGACATCTTGCTTATGGTCATATATACTGCAGAATTACCTGTCTTTCACCTTTAACTCTTAATATGGTGCTTTTTGCTACTACATCTGATACTGCAGTTCAGATCACGGACAACCTTCTGTTTTTCCCCTCTGTGGGAGATTTCCACAGCAGCAGCTGCCACAGCAGCCGCCTGCTCTTTGTGTCCTGCTGCAGCAAGCTTTGCCTGCGGTGATGCTCCTCTGATCTGTGAGCCTCATGCTTTCCAGCTGGCATTTATGGTCAACACTGCACTTTTGGGATAAAAGTTCTACTTCAGAAAGGAATTTTTCTAATTCAATTTTGAACTTCGAACGGAGGAGAACTAAATGTAAACAGATCAACAAAAAACATTACAAATATATATTTTATGCAGGTCTCTAGTTTTGACTTTCTGTATTGTACATCCCTGCTGAACTTGTAAAGCCACAGTTGTTCCAGTGGATTCACTTTGAAAGGATAAATATGACTTAAAAAAAAAACTAATTAAACTGTCTCCTTGCTCTCAACAATGAGGTTAAATTCCAGGGCAGTATTTGTCTCTGATGTAGTCTTGCTAATTTTAAATGGCATAGCAGCCTAGAAGAGATTATGGCAGGACAGTCTTAGATTTCTCTGACTTAGGCATCCTCCAGACTTATGAAATGAAAAAGAATTGTTTGGTAGTATAGAGCTATGGTTACCCTCTCACACAAGCGCCATCACATTTCAGCTGAAGATTCAGGTGAAAGTTTTGGTAAATGGCCTGACCTGTGAACACAGCACCACACACTTACATATTTCTATTTGGGTACAGTGCTATCTGGCTCTTTCAGAAGTGATATCTGTTAAGGGTAAAATCCAAATTACCCCCATTTTTGCTAACACTGACCTGACTGCATTCTTTAAACCAAGTCCTCTCTTTTTCATATTGAAAAGAGCTTAATATTTTCTTCCAGGAGATTCCGACTACTACTTCTTGGAAAAAAAGCCTTGTTTTGTCTTTCAGGAAAGGTCTGAATAGTAGAACATATGTGGGATGCATCAAGAATCTGGAAATATCCCGTTCAACCTTTGACTTGCTTAGAAATTCATATGGAGTAAGAAAAGGCTGTGTATTGGAGGTAGGAGACCCTTAGGTTTTGTGATCTGATACTTATTATTGAACAATGAATAATAATGTTTGTGAAAGAATATAGTGAGTTGAAATGGGCTGATCTTGAAAAATTCTATGCTAACTAATCTATGTGTGAAATTACTTTTTCTCACTGGGGTCTACAACAGGACAAAGCCAGTAATTATTTCTCTTCCTCATAAAATAGCCTATTCGTACTGTGAACATCTTGAACAATGGATATATTGAGTTGGAACCTAAGTCTTTAAGTCCAGAATCAGAACTGATGGCAACTTTTGCTACAAAGAACAGCAATGGCATCATCCTTGCTGGACTCAGCAGGAGAACGGAGAAGCGACAACGCAGACAAGCGCATTTGGCAAGTACTGAAAACAAAGATATTTTTTGGTTTTGTTTTTGCCATTTGTATTTTAAAATATCAAGTCAAATTTATATGAATGTAATTTGCAAAAGATGAGAAATAAATATCTGATCAGATATTTCTGATGGCTGTATGGCTGCATACAGAGAGTTACAGTCAACAGCTCTATGCCGGTGTTGAGTGGTGTTCCTCAGGAGTCTGTCTTGGGACCAGCGCTGTTTAAGATCTTTATCTTTAATGACAAAGACAGTGGGATCGAGTGCACCCTCGGCAAGTTTGCAGATGACTCCAAGCTGAGTGGTGCAGATGATACGACAGGAGGAAGGGATGCCATCCAAAGGGACGTGGACAGGCTGGAGAAGTAGGCCCATGTGAACTTAACGAGGTTCAGCAAGGCCAAGAGAAAGGTGCTGCACCTGGGTCAGGGCAATCCCAGAGATGAGCACAGACTGGGAGAAGAGCCCATTGAGTGCAGCCCTGCAGAGAAGGACTTGGGGGTTCTGGTGGACAAAAAGCTTGACATGAGGCAGCAGTGTGTGCCTGCAGCCCAGAAGGCCAACTGCGTCCTGGGCTGCATCACCAGAGGAGTGGTCAGCAGGGCGAGGGAGGTGACTGTCCCCCTCTGCTCTGCCCTTGTGAGGCCCCACCTGGAGTGCTGCATCCAGGTCTGGGGCCCCCAGCACAAGAAGGACGTGGGGCTGTTAGAGCGGGTCCAGAGGAGGGCCATGAGGACGCTCAGAGGGCTGGAGCACCTCTTCTATGAAGAAAGGTTGAGAGAGCTGGGGGTGTTCAGCCTGAAAGAGAGAAGGATCTGGGGAGACCTCATTGTGGCCTTTCAGTATTTAAAGGGGTCTTATAAAAAGGATGGAGAGCAACTTTTTATCCAGGCAGATAATTACTGGACAAGGGGGAATTTTTATAAATGTAAATGTTTATAAAGTAAAAGAAGGGAGATTTAGATTAGATATTAGAAAGAAATTCTTCACTCAGAGGGTGGTGAGGCACTGGTACAGGTTGCCCAGAGAAGCTGTGGATGCCCTATCCCTGGAAGTGTTGAAGGTCAGGTTGGAAGAGGTCCCGGGCAACCTGATCTAGTGGGTGGTATCCATGTCCAGGGCAGGGGGATTGAAACTAGATGATTGAAGGATCAGTTAGCAGAGACCTGTTGCAAAGACCCAGAATACCTTTGGAACAAAAAATCTGTATGTGAACGACACACTGTGTATTACTTTCCACTTCTGTTAGTCAGAAGTCAGTTAGTGAAGCATTTGAGATGAACGATGAACTCATACCTGGAGGGCTGTTTTAACGCTCCTAGAATCCAAGGACAAAGTGTTAGTAGGAATACCTGCCCCTTTCTATTTCCTTCCTCTAATAAAGATATGTATACAAACAAAAGACTTTATTTTTTTTACCTGAATTTTTATAGTGACCAGAGAAATTTTCAGCTTTCATGTCTCCTGTTAGAAAACTTTGAACTCTGTGAGGTACCAAATGTATACCTTCTAGTCTTTGAGTTTCATTAAAGTTTGTTTACAGCAAAGTTGGAGGTAAGTTTGTCCAAACTATGTTCTATTTAATAAACGTTGAATGAGTGACAGGAAATTGAGTTGCGTTTAAAAAAAATAATCCTCTGATTAAATCCACAGCCCTTCTTTTCCATCATGCTGGTTGATGGTCATCTTGCAGTGCATATTAATGCTGGAGATAGAACAAGTACTAGAAAAGTAATTCTTCAGTCTGCTAATGGAACGTACAGTGATGGACAAGAACACTCTCTCATCCTAATTCGGAATAAGAGGTACATGTGACTGAACAGTTCTACCTGTTTAATTATTGTATGCCATTGTCAGTTCACTGCACTCTCTGAGGAACTGCCTTTGCTTGATCATTAGGTGAAATAATCAAAATTGTGTTTTTTCTGCTGTTAATGGAGGTGTTCTGATTGATATGGTAATTATATACAGCACACAGCCAGGGATTAAATTGTATTTAAAAGCACTCGAAATCTCCAGACAGCTTGGGCCACTTGAGTGAAGATGCTAAATAGTATTAGAAAAAATACAGCTATCAAAATAACTTAGAAATATATCTCTCAAAATAGCTTAGAAAGATACTCAACAAAACTCTACATGTTAAAAATTATCTACTGAAGGTCTTCTGTTTTTTTTTGTTGTTTTGTTCTTTTTTGTTTGTTTGTTTGTTTTAGGCATTGAAAGGATTACCAAAGTTATGAAACCTTTATTCCTTAGAACAGGACATTTCTGAGGGTAAAAGGAATATTGTTGATTTGAATAAGAATGTCTGAGGCCCTTGTTGAATGTTTTTCTACTTTATCTTTTTAGGATCATAACTGTACAAGTGGATGAAAGTACCCCTTCAGAACTGAGGCTTGGTTCATCAGCAGAAATGAGTCCCATGAATATTTCCAACTTCTACGCTGGTGGCATTCCAGCAGGAGAAGGCTTCTTAGGGCTAAAAATAACTGGCTCCTTTCGTGGCTGTATCAGCAATCTTATTTTTAACAAGGAGTAAGTCAGAGTGGTAACTGCCACGTTTTGGAAAACTGTACAGTAATTAGTAATTGTAGTTTGTAATTGTTGTAATGAAATTACCCATTTGTCTGTTTTTTAACATGAGACAAGCATTATGCTAATGATCTGTTATCAAAACATGCAGAAAATTAATACTGAGTATTACCAGCTACATTTCCAAATAACATTAGTAATGTCTTTAACGTGTATATAGATAATGCACAAAATGCAACCCTCTACTATAGTTTCATCTGCATTCATAGATAAAATAGTCTTCCACAAATATTTTCTATGAATATTGTTATATGGACAGATTATTTGACTATTTTCAGTCTCCTTGTGCCAGCATGCTGCTGCTTTTTTTTTTTTTTCCTCCTTTTACTAGTGAAAGACCTTGTAAAATACTCTCCTTGTGCTTGTAAAATGTAGGGATTTGGGATTTCACTTTTTAAAGTATTGCTTTTTAAAACACAGACTTTTGGATTTCACCACTTCCATGAAGTATGAATATGTGGATATGGACAGCTGCTTTTTGTCAGAGAAGCCTAAACCAGCCATAAAGCTAGAAGACATTGATATTCAACCTGAAGTTCAGGCTTTACCAGTTCCCCTGAGGCCTCTTACAGATTCAAAAAAAGTATGTATTACAACAAGTCTCTATTGCCTCTTCTAGGAAAGTACTCAGGTGAAAGCTGCATTTTAGCTTTGTGGAGAATCTTCAAAATATGGGCTGTATATATTTGCTTCTTCTATGGTATGTAGAGGGTCAACGAATGTGAATTTGAATTGATTATTTCCTATGAAAAATTGCAATATAAACCTGTGTATAGCAGGTCTTTTGAAAGGGAAATGTAGTTAGGTTTATCATTGTTCAGGCAGCAACACTAAAAAGAAAAGTGGAGTGATAATCCCTCAGCAGAAGGACTTGACAGTAACTATTATCTTTAGTGTGTTCCTGCCAAAATGACACCATGCTGAGGTCTGCATTAGCTGTGCAATTTAGCATTCACATTTTCCTGGTCACACACATATAGTCTCTGGTCTGTGTCAAGGACAAGGCACAAACCATTATAGAGACACAGCGTCTGAATACAGCTCGCTTGGCACCTGTTTCCTCTCACACAGTCCCTGTTCCCAAGAGAGAAGGCAGCATTTCATCTCTCCTTCTGCAGCTGCACATCTTTATGATGAAGTGTTTCCAGAGCATCTTGAAATCATTTTTCTGTGGCAAAAGAAAGCAGGATTTTATGTATTTCATACAACTGTGGCTATAAAAAGAAACAAGCTGTCCTTCTTAGAGCTAAAGTATAGCTTTGGCTTGTGCTCTGTTACTCAGCTTTTTATTCCCGAAATCATAACAAAAATGTGCATCCTCGCTAAGTGGGAAAATATTTCTACTAAGTCCATAAGATTTTCACTGAAATTCTACTCCATCTTCGAGCATTCGTTATCAAAAGGGCTATCAATTAAGAGAAAAGTGAATGAATACATTTCAAACTATAATCATTTCTCAATAGAAAAGGCCAGTGTTATCCATGAGACATAGCTTAATCATTACTACTAGTTATCTCTGAGACTAATGTTAGCTTGAAAGGATTAGGAGTTTAACTAATTGATGTTACTCTCTGCTTTGTGGTTATCATGTGGCTCTGTTTTGTTTCTTATGAAGTTCAGCATGGGAGCACTGTCATCCAGCATTGCTGGCAAACAGCTGATACTATTCTTAATGAAGTCCTTTCATTAACAGGTAGTATGTGCAAAAGATGAGCTGCCTGATCATGTTCAAGGTGCCCGTCAGTTTGGACTTGCCAAAGGCAGCCACTTGACACTGCTCTTCAATCAGTCTACTGTCAGGAAGAAGTGAGTATCTCCCGAATCATGCATGCACACCTGTGTTATCTTGTATTGAGCTACAAGAAGTGGGATGATGGTTTTCATGCAGAATTATGAGTTTTGAACGTGCACCTTGCCTCAATTTCTGTGAGTTCCTCATGGAAGAAGGTATCACAACCACTGCATCATAATTAGTATGTCCCTAACACGTTTGTGATTATGAGTTTATCATAGTTCTGCTTTTTTTTTTTTTTCCTTCAGAATTAAGAGCCCTATTGTATGTCTTGTAAGCATTTTGGATTTCCGTTTTCCATATTCAGACCTCAGCTGTTCCCTACTTCTTTGGGTGATGCAGATAACACCTTGCCCTCTCCTCTGGATTTTCTGCAATTGTACCTTCTATGTCTGCTTTACTCCCCAGGCCACCAAAGAAGATAAGACTACTGAGAAGAATCACTCTTGAGACTTATCTGTGTTAGCCTTTCTTTGCCAGGCTCATTTGTTTGAGGTCCACAAATCACAGCCTGAAAGCCAATTGTGTATGCTTCTTTCAGCTTAGGAAGCCCCTGCATGCAAAAAGAAAAGAACTTTTTTTCTTCTTAGCTACCAAATATAAGAACATTGCAGAGGGTTGAAGCTATGCAGTCCTAACCTGGTGTCTCCATAATAAATGCCTGCTCCATAAATAGCTTTTGGGGACCCAAAGACTAGAACCTTTAAGGTTCCCTCTGTTCTTACTCTTCCCATTTATATTCCAGCAAGTCTGGCTAAAAATAATGGAATTTGTTCCTTCCTTGGGGCAATGGGCAAGCCTGCAGTTGCAAACAGCTGAGCCCATCCCTCTTAAAACCCAGCTCAGTGTGTGACAAGTTCTTTTTGCATTTCTAACAGGTACAGCACTGATTTGTATTATGAAATACATTATAGGTCATGCTTTCATAGAATACAATGCAAATTTTACTTCTCTGGCCTTTGTAATAAAAAACGTCCTTTCTTAAAAATAAATTGGTTGAGGCTGTTCTCTGCCTCCAGAGAAGATTTTTATCGATGCAGAAAAAAGTATCTGTCAGTAACACTGAATTTTTGTCGTCTAGGCTTTCTGTCCAGCTGAATCTCAGAACCTTTGCCTCCAGTGGCCTGATTTACTACATGGCTCACCAGAACCAGGTTGATTATGCAGCCCTACAGCTTCATGGGGGACAGCTCTATTTCTCATTTGATCTAGGCAGAGGAAAAGCAGTAGCATTTCACCCTGCTGTTGTCAATGATGGAAAATGGCATACGGTAGGTAGTCACTGATCTTGTACTCCATTTTCTCTTCCCTGGTGTTACTTGGATGGCTTTTCACTTCCTTTCCTGTGCAATTTCTGTCTTGAAGGGCAAACAGGATTTAACCCAGTCATTAAACCATACAGATAACTGTATTTGAGTATAATTACTTCCATTTAAAATTCTCATTATGCATCGATTCCAGTAGCCAATTACTGTCAAGTATCTCAGGTTAAATAATCGGGAATAAAATAGTTTACCCATTGTGTTTTAAACAGAGTAGTCATCTTCACTGGAGAAGAAACCAACAGAAAGGTTTAGAAACTCTGATCTTTTCCACAGAGAGCTTTCCATGCACTGTGCCACCAAAAACCTACAATTTACTGTGGGACAGAATGAAAAGGATTTGTGGGTGCACAGTTTCTCCTTTCTCCCACTTATCACTTTAATACCTGAGCACATCATAGGTGCTCACATCATGAGCACTTGAGCATATGGCTAGTGTGAATGGGGAAGCACTCTTTCCTTGCCTTGGTTGATGCAACAAGAGAAAGGTAGATATTTGGAATAAACGGAAGTTGGAAGGAGAGGACTTGGCCATAAGGAGAGTTTTGGGAGAAATTATAGCTATAAATTTCAGGTAATATGTAACATGCACGGCCTTCTGTACAGATGCCCTGCATTAGCCTGTGTCAGCCCAGTACCTCTGAGCAACCCACTGACTGTTGGCTCTGGCTTTCTTTGCAAGAAATGTCTGTGATGTCTGCATAAGTTTTAAAAGCAACTCTCACCACACGAGTTTTCCTTAGGGCAGATGAGGATGACAATATTCATCCTTCTAAGCTTCCCTTTGCTTGTCCATATGTGGTGCCTTAACCCCAGGAAGTGGCTTCTCTGGGACAAGGTGATTGATGACACTGAATTTTCACCTTTCTATTTTCACCTTTCTTATTTCTATTTTTGTATATAAGCAGTAGAATAACAAACAGCAAAAACTACCATAAAGAAAGCAAACATGAACTTCTGTCAGAGAGAGATATCACAGATAAGCTCTGCTGCCTACCCTGAAGGGAAAAACACTCTGGGATTTACAGTTGCTTGTTTAAAATTAAATATACCTACATAAAACCTCATACTCACATTATCCCCTTTATAAGAGATGAACAGGTGCTGTATGAGAGGTCTGCTGACCTACCTTTACTACAAATAGCATAAAAACATGAACCTTTTTGTGAGATTAAGGCTGTCACACCATTTCAAAGCTGAGGATGATTATTGCAGTAGTTGTACAGTCAATTTAAGCTAGCATGCATTGCTGCCAAAATAAGTACTTTTTCTTTCTGTTCTGTCATGTGCTCATTATTACCACTGCTAGTGCTTTATCCCCTTACCAACACAAATGTTCATGAAACCTCATGTTGAACCTGATTAGGATTCTGAGTGTGGCTACAGGTAACTGGGGAAGAGTAAATGGTTATCTGACTTCAAATCAATTACCTCATCTGCATGTGAGTAACTGTTTTAGTGCAAGGAAGGCACAGGGGCATGAATGAACAAGATAGACAGGACTGGACAGCTTTTTGGTCATAGCAAATTCATCACTGCACATCATAAAACTGCAGCATAGCTCTCCGAAGTGCACACTCCTAAGATGGCTCAGCTGGTGGGCAGGACAATCTTGCAGACTAGCACAGAACTCCACTTTTCAAACTCAGTTATGTACTCATATCCTAAAGCAATAAACCAGTCATTTTAAATATTAATTGTGAAGACATTGAAAAACTTGTGCAGACCAACACACAATCAGTGTAGGCCCTTGGGGAGGCAAGAAAGCAGTTTAGCTGCTTAGTTGCATTCTGAAATGCAACTCAGCCTCAGCGAATTTCAAGAGGGTGCCTCGGTATAGTACATCAAAGCAAACTAACCTTTAAAAATTGTCTTTCGTGCTTTTTTGGCAAACGATGACTAGGTGACTGATTCAGCTTACTGTTTTCATGCTCTCTCTTTTTTTTTTTTTTTTTTTTTTCAGATAAAGACAGAATACGCTAAAAGAAAAGGTATCATCATTGTGGATGGACATGAATTGGTATCAGTCAGTGCCCTGGGAGATGGCAGCACTTTGGATGTGGAGGGAAAGCTCTACGTGGGAGGACTCCCCTTAGACTATGTGGCGAAGAATCTTGGGAATGTAAGAAGGTTTGAGGAGGGGCAAGGGCTGTTGTTGTCTGACAGTAGGCAATATTAGAACGGGTGTACTGCATCAAACTCATCTGATTCAGTATCCTGTCTCCGAGGGGTGTGTGTGTGTGTGTGAAAACAACAAAGAAAGAAACAACAAAGAAAGTTATGACCCTTTACCAAATACAAATCTTTCCAGCTTTCTATGGCTTACTGATTCTAGCTAGAGGTTCTAGCCTTGTGTTTTATTAATAGCTCTTAATGGATTTCTTCTACTATCAATCTCTTTGTTGAAAACAGATGAAGAATATAACATGTTTAATACTAGAAGAGAAAAATATGACCTAGAACCTCAAAAACTTTAGTACCTAAATCCTTTGGGTTCAACTAAGAACTGGGACTTAAATATCTAAAAGGCTGGGATTAGCTGCCGGAGAGTAAAGCATCCATGCTTTTAAAATGTATTTTTTTGTCACCTTCCTCCTTGTGCAACCCTTTATCTTAGGGAGGAGTCTGGCATCAATAGCAGTATTTCTCAATTCCTACATGTACTTTCTTCACCCTTGCTTTCTAATTGCATAGTAGGGATAACAAATATTTTAATACTTTGAGTCTGCAATTGCTGAAAACAGTGACAGAGAGACATTCAAATGAATCTTACTGCTGGATAGAACTCTGGTGATATGTACTTGCACAGTGTCTTAGAAAATCTTGATTTATATGTTAATTTATTGAGACGTTTGAAATGTCTTTAACCATAGGGTATATCCCTGCTCGAATTCAAGCAAACGCAATTCTTTCTGTACATTATAAAGAGTGTATACCGTGTTCCTATACAATATTTGTTTTGCTTCCATAATACATTGTGTACATTTGAAACCTTATATAAATAAATATAATAACTAGAAATGTAATTATGTAAATATTTTAGATATTGATGTGTTTTGTTGAAAGAATTTTTAATTTATGGTAACACCAGGTAAATCACTAAAAGACCATAGGAGAAGTTTTTATTATGCATTAACTCTAGCATTTCAATATGCCTAGGTGACTCACAGTATTCCTGCCTGCATTGGCAGTATGACCATCAACAGTAAGCAATTGGACAAGGAGAGCCCTGTCTCCATCTTTGCTGTGAATAAATGCTATGTCACAGTGCAGGAAGGGACTTTCTTTGATGGAAGTGGTTTTGCTGCTCTTTGTAAGTATCATTAAATGGAAGTAGTACCTTATTGAATTAATGGTAATGAAAACATACTGCTTTTAGGCCTTGCTGAAAATATATGTAATTAATTTGCCCTGCATATGTATTTCTAACTGAGTTGCTCAATCCATATGTCCACAAGTGGCCATTTTTGCAAAGGGTGATCTTCCACAAGTGAAGGACCTAATCATAGAATCCTAAAATGGCTCAGGTTGGAAAAGGAGGTGCCCCAGCCCTCTGACCGTCTTTGTGTCCCTTCTCTGGGGCCCACTCTAACAGATCCACATCTTTCTGGTTCTGAGTGCTCCAGACCTGGATGCAGCACTCCAGTGCTAATGATTTGGGGGAAAGAAACAAACTATCTCTTTCTTCAGCAGCTAAGAATATCTATGTTCATGATATTATGTTGAGGTCTGTAAAGTGAATTGAGACAAAAAAGATGTAGGGGAATTGTCAAATAATATGAAGCATTATATTAATTTGCACTCTTTACTGTTTCTGCAGCAAATGAGATAGAATATATTAAATCTACATGAATAAAAGAAAACAAAAATTGGAAATTTATCTTTTCCAAAATGTGAATTTTGACTTTGGACAAATTACTTTGGAAAAACTTTACAGAGTTTCTACAAGATCATATCCCAACAAACTAATTAACATGCTTTTTAGGCCTTTTAGTGAACATGTATGAATGCTACTTTGTACTGTGGTTTACAAATCTTTTATTAGAAGCTTATAACTCTTTTTCAGATAGAGAAGGTTACAAAGTCCGGTCTGATGTGAACATCACACTTGAGTTTCGTACAACAGCCATGAATGGTGTTCTCCTTGGAGTCAGCAGTGCTAAGGTTGATGCCATTGGACTGGAGATTGTAAATGGCAAGGTAGGCTGCCCTGTGCTGGCATACTCATTTCACAAGGCTTGCTTAAATGTGAGAGGCTTGAACTGCTGGGCTGTTGGGTAGCACTAAATAGACACCAGTGAAATGTGATGGAGGCAAAATGTCAGAACCAAATCCCCAGAGGTCAGTCTCAAGGTTTCTCATCATCATCATGATAAAATGTGAGATTAGCAGAAGTCACTGGAACTTTTTCCTTTTTAATTTTAATTTATGTTAACCTGCAGCCACTGTGACCTCCCGTACTAGATAATTTGTATGTTAGACTGAATATATTCCTGTCTTGCAGTTTAATGCTTTTTCTGCCATAGAGCTAAACTTGTCCTTATTAAGCATATTCTTGCATGTACACAACACCCTGTTTTGTAATCTCTTCTTCAATATTCATGAGCAATACTTAGGGCAATTAACTCTAAATCCACTGGCCGTTATGTTCCATAAACCTTTTAACAATCAATACGTAGTACACCACTCATCTCCTGCAGTAAAAAATGCATATTTGATTGCTCTTAAGTATTTTCTTTTCTCAGAAATAGCTCATTTTTTATTCAACGCTTCCTAGCAAGAGACAGCATTAAATATAACTGCTTCTGTGGGATGTACTTTCTCTGTTGATATTTACATATTAATCCTTACCACAGAGCTGAGGAAACATCTACTGCTTTGAAAAATAAAGTCATGAATCAATACACGTATTGGCAGTGATAAGTGCTTTCAGTTCATTCTCTTTCCCTTCAACTAGATACAGTGGATCATCTTTCAGATCTTAAGTCTCAGCTTCTCTGAGAAAAGGATTTGATTGTATTTGTAAGAAACATTGAAATCCCAAGTATACAAAGCTAAGCAACAGATCACTGCATGGATGGATCTAAGTCTATTAGATTTTTAAGATACTTCAGTAAGGACTCATACTCTATCTATCAAAGTAAACATTAGCTTTGCATAATTACCAAGCATTTATTAAAATGAAAATCTCTGCACCAGCACGATTTTTTTTTTATCTAGAGAAATTAGTTCTTCTATTCTTACTTTATATCTTTCTTGGCATCTGGCTGTTTATACAGGTTTTATTCCATGTCAACAATGGAGCTGGCAGAATAACAGCTACGTATGAACCAGGAGTCACAAATGGTTTATGTGATGGAAAATGGCACAGGCTTCAAGCAAACAAAAGCAAACATCGTATTTCACTGATAATTGATGGGAATTTGGTTCAAACTGATAATCCCTACGTTCAGTCAACATCTGCAGACACAAACAATCCCATTTATGTTGGAGGTTATCCTGGTAGGTACAATAATATTTCTTTTTCCTACTCTCCCTCCTGTGTGCTCACTCTCTCATAAGAACCGGCTCCCCCAACCCCTCTCGCTCAGAGTCATAAAGTTCATGATTGAGTTATAAAACATACTTACCATTTTTCACATTGTCACTGAGGTCACAGCATATTAATATTTGTGTGTTCTGTCTTTGTGGAGGAATGCATTTAGCTGTTGTGTGTGTTGGCTAGATCAGCTGAATCATTTTACTTTCCTACACAAACCGACTCCTTAGTTCATGAGAAGGATTTCCTACGTGTGGCTTGTCTTTCACAGTCTCTCTCAGGATTAACAACATCCTTCCTGTGTATGTTCATATTTGGTTCTATTACAGCCAAATTCATATTAAGGCTTCCCTTTACTTTCATCTAAGTAAGGTTTCTACAGTGCTTTTATCTGCTTTATTTTTTGCTAATGTTCAATGTCAGGGGCTGTGCAGGCAGAAGCCAAATTGAAGCAGATGCACATATATCTCCCTCAATGTGTGTGTGTTTCCTTCTGAACTAACTGCTTGTCGGTCGTAGTATGATGGTAATATAAAAAGATAGTAACACAAAAAATATCTAATTGAATATCTTTAAATAGTGTAACTCATTAGCTGATAATTTGAGCCAGAATAAGTTATTCATTAAGAGGGTTGAATTTGGATGATCATGAGCTTAACCTTCTTGTAGGCATATACAAATACATTTATTTATAGCCTTTTAAGTATCACATCGTTACTAAGTAGGCTTTGTATTGTTTTTAATATTCTGTACCTTTAAACATAGCATCAAATGCCCATCAAAACAGCTGTTTCAGTTTATCAGTTGAGATCTTTCCATTTGTGTGAAAATAGAGTGATGAAATCTGAAGGGCAGACTCAGCCTTTAAATATTTGGAAAGCTTTAGGGATAATAGCTTAAAACGTTACAGAGCATTCGGTTGGACAAGGTTTTGGTTCTTTATGAAAAATGAATTAACGGTAATTAACTGGATCTTAATTAGTATAGGTCTTATAGAGTGAACTTAGTGTAGAGTGAAATTTTTCACAGGTTGTATAGAAAAAAGAGTTGAACTCTGTACCACGTCTTATTTGCAAAGGGAATCCATGACGGTGTACAGCTCAGCTGTTGCTTCATATTCTGTCAGCTACAATTTTTACTCGGAAGACACATGTAAAATGGCTTTCTCCTCTCTTTTCCCAACTCTTATCTCCTGTTGTCCCCTCAGGCAATTTATTCCTGCATAAGTTGTCCCAGTGCATGGCTCATGCTTGAAGGCAGCAATGCCCGTCCATGGTGGGATGTCTGAGATCGTCCAAATGTGAATGGAACTTGGTGCTCCTCAGTTTTTATTTTTCTGTCTCGTTTGGGAGGGATGGGAAGCGATTAAAGAGTAACCTGGATCTTTGTGTTGTTTCAGTTCATTGGAGATATGTTCTACATATTTGATATTTGTTTTCAGGTGATGTGAAGCAAAACTGTCTCACGAGCAAGAGCTCATTCCATGGCTGTTTGAGGAACCTCGTGATGAACAAGGGCCAGCAGACAGAATTGTTTGACTTCAGCAAAGCTTTTGACCTGCGTGGAGTCTTTCCTCATTCCTGCCCTGGGGCTGAGCACTGAACAGCAGCAAAGCTGGTCTGGATTAGAGTGTTAATTTTTTGTTTGTTTGTTGATCTGTTATTTTTCATTCTCATTTTGTAATGAAAAGAAGGTTTTGGTGAGAACCTGCATCTCTTTGATTTTTTTTTTTCTGGTTGTTTCCAACTCAGGTCGTCTTTTTTAGTAAGAAGCTCTATGTCTGAATTTTAACTAGATTTTTTCTAAACAACAAATACCTCTACTACAATGTTAATGGCATTAATTGGGTATTTTTCTTTTGGGAATTTTTATTAATCTGTGTTTACAATATGTGTTCTCTTGATTACTTGACAGTATTTCATTTTATTGTGTCTTGGTCATTTTATAAACCGGTAATAATGTTGGATCATGTAATAAAACTACAATAAACTGCATTATTTCATGTAGCTCAGCAATCCATATATTTCAATTAGAAGAAAACGGGCCGTAAGGTTATGAAGTGAAAAGTCCAAGTGCCAGCAGAGGGAGCAGGAGACTAATGGCATAATTTTGAAGGTATCAAATTCAGAGTCTAATTAATAGAATTTTCTTGTTTATAGTTTATATGGTAACCCTGATCCCTTTTCCTCCTGCTTAATATCCAGTCCTGTCCCCCATTAGCCACGTTATCTTAGGTGGATCAGCTGCAGGACAAGCAGCAACTCCCCAGCACAAAGAAGCATGTGAAATGCTGTGCTGGTGAAGAAACCATTGGGATCTGGTTTGGCAACAACTGTGTATTTTGGCAAAGAGAACTAATACATCTTTCTTGGGAAAACAGTATTTCTTACAGGATGAAAGGGAACACCTTCCATGCCCTAGTTAACAGGCCAGACAGCAGTTCTCTCTCTCTTTTCTTATTGTGTCTGTGTCTTTTTCTAAAATGACACTTCCATTCCATACACCTCCTCAAGTATACCTTGGGGGCTACACACTGAATCTGACTCAAGTAAGAATGTGTACTCATCAACTGACTGGATCACTGACCAGTGGTGAAACATGTCTGGTACTTACACATGCGTCTATAATAAATGTAGTTCTTTACAAGTCACTTCCCTCTCCTTTTTGTCTTTGAACCAGCAGAGTTTTTGTCTGTGCCTCATAATTTTGTTTGTCTTTTTCCATGCATGTTTACAGTTCCTTCCAATGTCAATATTGCTCTACTTATTTTACGGTAGCTTTTAAAAAAAATACTATCTCCAATGAAACCTAAAGTACTTTGTTGCTGATTTCAGTGAGGCAGGATTATAAGTACTGTCATTTTGTTTTGTTCATTGGAGTAGTCCAAGAGAAAAGCTCCTGAAGCAAAAGTGCTCCACTTAAGCAAATGTGGCAGAATGTGGTCTTTTATCTTTCTGTGTACTTTTTCAGGTGGTATACCAACGGAATTGCCTTTGAGACAGATTCATCACACCTTTTTGCAATTTCTGTCACCTGCTTCCATCAGAAAACCATGTGTTTCACTTTGAAGAATTTTTTTGTTGTTATTGCTTTTATTTTTGACATGAATACAATACAATGGACACAATCTGCTGTACAAATAACACTAATACGTGGGCTTACTTCAACAAAACACTTAACATTATAATAAGGAGTTTAAGGGAAACGTACATGCAAACATTTTGCTTTGATTAGTGGCATTGTATTATTTTCCAGAGAAGATACACATTACTGGAACGCAATTGAAAATAAAAACTGAAACAGTGTGTTTGTATTTGTTGCCTGTTAACCCCAGGATGTGATCAAATAAGGTTCACATTACAAGCAGTAATTGAGGCAACATGGTTTGGATGAAGTTTAATCCATATCCTCAAATATGTCTTTTAATGTATATTTTTAGATAATTTCAAAATATTGCCCCTTATAAGGAGGAGCACTTTATCTATGTAAAAGAATAATGGAGAGGTGAAATTAATAATAGAAAGCTTTGGAATATTAAACTTCTAAGCCAAAATGTTTTTCCTGGAAAATGGAGAGTGAGGTAGTTTTTATTATACATAGACACAGACACATTTGCACACACGCACACATTAGCTGAATAAACAGGTTAGAGCATTCTACTCTGTTTCTGAAACCTATTTCTTGCAATACTCTCTCTGTATGTGTTGATATGCAAAATGTTGTCTTTGTAGAACCATAGAATATATAAATTGGAGTATATAAATGCTTCAGGCATCTTTGGAGTTTTTTGAACAAGTCTCTCCCTTCTTGCTACCACTTTCTTATTAACTGCTTTCAACATACGTTGTTTTGACTTCAACTGCTGTAAAGAGGAGCAAAATTCCAGATACCTCTGCTAGCATTTTGAAATCTAATGCCTCAAGTTTAAACCTCACATTTAAAAATATTGGTGAGATTGTTCACTTTGTCTGCTGCATATTAATTCAAGTTAGTGTACCACAACAACACAAAACAACTTAATGTGTAACAGTATTAACCACATTACACATGGGTCGTTAGGTCCATTTGTATTAAAAAAAAAACAAAACCATTCTGTTTCAGAGACAGCAGGTATTTGGCCACATTGTAATAGTCTGGGCACTGTATGTAGAATCTAGTTCATCTGCTAACATGCATGTCTTATAAAGTTATAGGCAACTTTAGTGTGAAACAACTGTTTGCAGAATGGATTTCATTACATCAGATTTGGCTTTTCTAAGTTGCAAAGTGGTAAAAGGTGAAAGTCTTTTAATAACCCTTTCTATCCCATGCAGAGTACAATGAGATTTAGGAAACCACTTTGATGGAGTCCTCAATTCAAGGTCCAGAAGTAAGTTGCTGAGTAAATTACAGCCTGAACTCTGTACATTTCTTTCCCTTGCATAGCTATTGAGAATACAGGCTGAAGGGAGTGGGCAAGACGGTGAAAGTCAATGTGTTTGAAAGTACTGTAGAAGGAGTTATCTTGTTTGCTATGACATTTCAAATTCTCTAGTTAATGTTCAGGCTTTCTGTATAGTCATAAAAGCTCTTTCGTTGGCTATAAATACAATGATGCTTAGCATTTCTATTATGCATTTTGTATTCAAAGCACTTTCCACATAAAATCCCTTTGCTGAGTTTGTCCTTCCTAAATGGATGTTTATAACTCCTGCTCTGCTCATGGAGTTCGGCTGAGAGCAGCATTTAACTCCAACTAATTCTCACATTACCTTTACGAGGAAAGTACTAGTCCTGTTTTACAGCTAAAAAAGGAGGGCAGCATAGCAGAAGGAATTCTCCATGGCCACAGAGGGGACTAAAGGAAATCAAGAACAAAGCACATGACAAAGCATTAATGCTGAGTTCTACAAGCAAACCACAGATCTCCTCTCTCTCATATATTTAAAATAAATAGTTGTCAAAATAAGCAGTGCATGTTATAATACAATAGTCCTGGTCTAAGCCTGGCTGCAACTATGCACCCATTAGTGTTATGAAAAACAAAAATTAGAAATATAAAAATTACGGTGTGTTTTAAAGTGAACAAAAAATAATGTTGCTAAATTTTATCATTTTTAATCTCAAGAAAGAAAAACAGAAAGGCAGGATCTGCCCTCTGTAGACATTATTGTTGCTGGTAAAATTGCAGATTAGTTGTTGACTTCTTCCACTGAACACTGACAAAGAAAGTTAACTATGGGAGAACACAATTAACTTTGAACCAGAAGTAGGATTTCTTAAGTGTGAAAATCATCATCATAGAGCTTCAGCAGATCATCACAAGTTGCAGGCTTTCTCTGTAGGACAATGTACTTTTATGTTCACCTGGAAAATCTGTTTCAGAAAGCTTTTACATTGGTACCTGGTAACTGGAGCACCAGCTTCTGTCTCATCTGTGTGTCCAGATGATGAACAAGCCCTACTGATCACACTGTGGGTGAACCCATTGTGCAATACGTTAATTAATGTGATGATTGTGCAGTACGTTAATTAATGTGATGACGGGGACATTGCGGTGTCCCTGAAGGTGTTGGTTGAAGGTGTTAGTTCCCACTTTCTTTCTAAGACAAAGATGAAAAAATACTTTCTCTTTTACGGAGCCTTGTGATTTTCCTACTTGACAAACATGCTTTGATTATATAAAGTGTAGCCCAGAGCCAGATGATTAGGTGAGGAAGGATGCTCACCCTTGTGACTGGCTGCCAACCATCCTGTCTTATATTTGCTGTGCTGAACTTTCAAGGCAGTTGCAGCCCCCTGTTCTCTTGTCATCCTATGTATTTTCATAGACTGCATGCAACCTGTAAAAGTAGCTGCAGTTTGCTATGTATTTGTAAAAACCCTAGCACAACTAGGCCTAGTCTGGCTGTGGTCTTAAGGGCTTAGTATGCAAATGTTAAATAAGTCTTAAATCCCTCTGCTCATTGGAAGCTCTTTTTCTTCTCCATGCTGTGTTACACAAGGTCTGGAAAAAGATCCTTCTTCTCAATGCAGCTGAATAGTATAAAAATTGCTTACACATCGAAGCTAAAATAAACAAAAGAAAAATAATTAGATTACAAATTAAGAAACTATAATGTTTAACGAAAAAGATGGCGTCAGTAAGTGGCACCATTAACACATAACTCATAGTGTGGCATTACACAGACTTTAATCTGAGTGTATCAAGTAAACGATGGAGCCAGGGGATGTGCCCCTTCTCACTTAGTATTCATCTCCTGAAGCTTGTGTGTCTGACAGAAGAAGGACGGAGAAAATGTTTTGTGGCACTACAAATGCACGCAGTAATGAGATCTAGACAGACGATTTCAGAAGACTGATAGTAATATATACAGTGGTACATACGTAAAGCAGTATAGCTGTCTACACAGTAGTTCTCCCCCTTGCCTCCTTCCCCTCCTTCCCCAGCACCATGTACTCATGAGGAGTGATTGAGAGATGTAAATATTGCAGTAATGCACACTGCACAGGTTTACTTTCAGCAGAAAGGTTTGATTTTATCACGCAGCTATGTCTTGGCACTGCTGCTGGTCAAGCTCCTCTGTTCCATGCTTGACAGAGTCCTTCTTCTTCTTGAATGTGATGCTTCTGTGTTATGCTGTGGCTGGTAGTGTTTCATGCATCCTCAGATGCCACTGGATACTTTCCTTTCCAAAGATCCTTGTTCTATTGCCAAGTCAGGAAACGAACAACTCCATATGCGACAGGTTGTTTTCAGTGCTTCCGTACCTTGGTCTGTCCACCTCAACTCCTGGGCCAACTGGCACAAGCACAATCCATATGAAAGCTTAACTGATGTGTTAACGTCAAATTGGCCAGAAACTGGAGTGACAATTCTTATACTGAGAGTAGTATATGATCAACATCAGTTGGACAGTATGGTAGGAAGGAATAATACCCTGTAGATAGCTACCATTTTGTTTTCATCTCTGGCAAGAGGCAAGAGCTTCTGAAAATGACAGGCATCACAGTTGTCCATTTGGCCTTTGTCCAGTATGCTGCAGCTTTGGGCTTCAGCTTGCTTTTGGTTTTATCACCCATTCCGCCTGAGGATTTGCACGGTAAACATCTAACATGTATGCGTCTGGATCCAAACAGTGCTGACCTGAAACAAAAGTTGACAGCTGTGAATGCATCTCTGATGTTCACATAGTGAGTTTTGTGTGTCAAGCTAATGTATTCTGGCTACAGATAGGGGCCTTGATAAATGTGCCAGTGATTTACTTGGTGGGATTCATAATTCACTTCCACTTCCAGGCGGGATGCCTTGCATTACACTGAGTTATGGATGAGGCATTTAGTCAAATGTTAAACAAATATTATGGTTTCTCTATAACTATTAACAACACTATTACAGCAAGTGCCACTATATATATATATTTTTTTTTCATTGGATGTGCTAGACTGGAATTACACCTCTCTAACTCTCTAGTTTCTGTGCTATTTTTAAATGCTGAAAAAGCAACTCTGTAAACCATGTGTTCCCACCCATGTAGGAACTCACAAAGACAAATACAGACTATAGCAAGGTTTCTGGCAGTTGCTGTTTTTCAGTTTTTTTTTTTTTTTTTTTTTTTTAAAAAAAAAAAAAAAAGCTCTTTTAAGTCTGGCAGTTTGAAGGTTGCATGAGGTGGTGAATGGGAATTGGCTGGCTGGGGAGTCCCTGCTGCCTTTGCCACAATTTGCCTTTCACACCAAAAGAGGCATTTGGTGCTCGTTAATTGAATAATAAGGCAATAAATGCTTGAGTTAAGTTGATTTGTTCGATTACATTGGATTTATGCTGGGTTATGAAGCCATTTAACTGGTGAGGTTACGTTGCTGTGACACAAATGATGATAGTAAAATTTTTGTCCAGTTACTTATGTCGCTAGGGTCCTAATGATTTTACTCAAGTGAAAGCAATATAAATGAATTGATTGAATAAGTTTCCCTGGAACATCTAGGACTATATTAAAAACAAAACAAAACAAAAACATATAAATTAAATGTCTGGATTTTTTTGCAAGAACATGTTGGAATACTTAGGATTGTTTCAAAAGGTCTTTAGCATCTCTGTTAGGATCTCTTGGTCATCCTGTTTAACCAGCCAAAACAAACCAGTAGTCAAATTAAGCTTTGTATGAGCATAGCAATAATAAAGACTTTGGTTCTTGACTGCTGTTGAAATAAGTCTGTGGTGTTCTGTAATAATTCTACGGAAACTGTTTAGAGCTGAACCTAGAAGTAATGGGTCTCATCAGACAACTGATAAAAGACTCAGATCATGCAGAATTTCAGGATGTATGGAGAGAGAGTCAGGATTTGCAATATCAAATTAAAATCTGGTTTTTGACCTTTTTTTTGTGCGTTTGGCAAACCACTGTTGTTATTACAAAAATGTCACTGCATGAAACACAGAAGAAAAAAAAAATCATTACTGCAAGGAAATCATAATATTAATAAAGCACATGTATTAATACAAATATATTACATCCATATAGGCAGGGGCCGAATTCTCCATTCCGTGTTTATATTTTGGGAGGTTAACACTTACACACAGTGAGGAAGAAACAGAAATATATTTTAGGAAAAGATGTAAGAGTGAGGTAGAATGTGTTCACAAGAGGAAGATCAAGGATCTCTTAACCATGGCCCAATTGTGAGTACGAGAGAGGTAAATGAAAGGTCAGATGAATTTGGCAGGACTACAGCGGTCGTAAGGAGTCCTGCTGAGATCTTGCCGTCAGGTCACTCTATCCTGCAGGGTGCCCCTCCAGTCATGCTGGAGTCAGCAGGCATCGTTAGGTTGATTTTAACAACTGTGGATCAGACACCTTTCCTGCAGATGGACTGGAAGGCAGGAAAGACCCAGCTGTGTGAAAACAGCACTGACCTGAGGTGTTTTAGGAGGCTAAGGACATTCAGAGTTCAATCTGCAAATAGGAGACCTACCTATGTTTCCTCCAACTTCATGTAAACTTTGGATCTGGCCTCTCATGTTCTGTGAAGATCCACGGCTAGGAGAGAAAAAAAGGTTCAGTTTGCTTTTTGTGTTATAACTTCTGCCCTATCAACTGTCATCTATATTAAGCAGAAAATTGATATTTTTTCCCTCCTCTGATGAATTTACTCATCAAAAGCAAGGACTTCTACCAAACAGAGCAGAATATATCTGCTGCAGAGGCAGTTTACTATGTCACAGTTAACTAAGCTTTCTATTATACTGTTTATTATTTATTTAAAGAATAGAATTATGTGATAACATTGGAAGATTCTGCAGGAAAGACATTCAAACACAATTTGCCATTTCCCATAGCTGCTAACAATTACTACTTTACAGAAATAAAATCATCAACATTTTATGGGCAGATGTAATACAATCTCTTTGTATTCTTTATGCGGAAAGCCTATATGTTTCTGGTGGTGGCATAACAGAGGGCAGATTGATTCTGTGTGGAAGCCAATTATTAAGTAAACTATAAAGAATAAAATCAGTGGTTAAATTTTCTTTGATGGATGTAACCATGAATTAGCAATTTTAGAATATAAAAAGAATTCTTGTAACACAGTGAGTCTCTGAAAAGGGGACTATCTATTTGTTAATGGTTCTGGCATTACTGTTCAGGAAAAACAAAATGTTCTGTTTTACCCACCTGTTTTCACAGTGGAATCGAGCCAGGATGTCTTTGGCTTTTGTTTGGCTGTTGAGTTGAATTGCCATAGAGACTTTTGAATGCAGTGGTGCATAAACTCTTATCACCCCCTCGGGTATGTCAGACTGCAGGTATGGGGGAAAAGTGACAGCTCCCTAAAGTGAATATTCAGTAGAGTAAGTCTAAGGCACATGTTACTGTAACTCCGATCAGAAGCAGTTCTGCAGCTTTTTTGAGGTTGCTTGCAAAAATCACAGGCATAGATTCACTTAATTATCCAAAAAACAATTTTATAATCATATAATTGCACATTTGTAGATACAGTATGGTAAGATACAACACAAAGACAAAAACTCCTTGGCAAACATCACAGAAATGCATGCAGAATAAAGTACAGCCCTTGAATTTTAATTGCTTGCAATAATAGTTTGAATCAAGTTGTTGTCTGAGATTTTTAAAGTTATTCTTTTAACATTGTTCAGTGGACCAACAGCTTATTTAAAAATATATAAAAATGTATAGGAATGCCTTCCCTTTCCCTTAAAAGATGAAATTCTCTCAGTGCATGAAGATCCAGTCTGTTTCCACCTTCTAGAGCTTCAGCTACATCGAAGCTTACGTACAGTAAAATATTGAAGTACCATATGGTTTCCGTTAATTTGCAATTTGACCTTGTGTAGGGTTCAAAGAATCATCTATGAAGTTTATGCACTCTTCCATGATTAATGGCAGATAAATCAATTAGCAAGGTTTGCATTCCAGTGCTAATCCAGTTAATACCATGCTGAGCAGAGCACAATAGTCTCTCCAGTTTCTGCTGCTGTGTAATTTAGGACATCTGAGACCTGGGGTTTGTGTTAAGTGCTCTCAAAATTCAACTCAGTTATCCAAACAGAGTTTGCTTCCAATTTACCCTTCATATTTCAGCTACCTGCCATGGCTAGTCTCCTTTTTACTAGATGCAAAACCAATTAGTACAATCAATGAACTTGTCTTTCCAAAGGTGCGGGGCTACAGTAATGCACTCTCCTTAGAAGCTCTCATTGTGCTCGCTCCAGAGTGAGGACGGTTTTGGCACAGAGTAACCTAGACCTATTTTTTAAACAAATACTTATGTCTGTATCTGCATCATGAATGTATATCCTCCCCACAGCACATTTCAGACAGTGCCAGCAAATGAATTCTCCAAAAAGCTGAATTAGCACGTATTCACCATTCACACATATCCTCTATTTCTATTTTTTTCCAAATGCTACCTTCTGCAATTTCTGTGTTGTCTGTGTTAGGTGGTTTATTCTCTATTTCTCACAATCTCTTAATACCACTCCTTCCTACTTTGTCGTCTCTTTTTTTCCTTCCAGCCTATCCTCTGATATCTGTAGGGGCCTCAACCAGTGCCTTGATTACTCCTCTTGTAATTCACCTATCTCCATTCTTTTAAATCACCATGAAAGAACGTAAAGGCCTCTGTTTTGGTTGCCAAAGGTAGTTACTACATGGTGGTACCACACGAAAGCTGCTATAGGGACTGCATATGTTGCACAGATGTGTACAACTTGCCAAGTTGCCTGGTTTATATGTTACACTTAACAAGTATGTTCATCTGAGGTGTCTGTTGAAGTAGTGTTCCTCAAGTAAGTTCTTAAACTCTACATCCAGTTGGTGGAGAAAAGCTGGTGGTTTTAAGACAACCAGAGGAAGATCTTTGTATCAGACTTTCCTAAGCCTGAACTGGACCTGGAGCTCTGGAAGTCCTCCAAGGTATCCACCTCTCTCCTCTGACTATCTGGTGAATAGAGACCTGAGAACTACTTCATCAGATGCTTAAAATTTAGACCTAGTTTTGGTGTCTATGTAGGGCAAACTGGATTTTCTTTCTGCTTAGGAAGTTAGTGTAAAGCTGTAAAATCAAAACTTGCAAGGAGAATATCGAGTGTTCTGAGCCAGAGCATGAGTAAGTGCAACTACTAATATGGACCATCATATTACCCAACTACAGATCCATGCATTTATAGAATATCTACAGGTCTGTAAAGGACCATCTACATATGATCATTTTCTTATAAAACATGTACAAAAACATCACGTGTGTAACAGTTTATAACTTGGAAATTTCAGAAATCATTCTGCGTGCATCACCTTTTCTCAGTCAATCCCCAGTGTTTTGTCTTATCAAAATATTGGGATGGGAAGCACATCTTTCAAGATAGCTCCCAAATCACAAAATCACAGAATGTTATGGATTGGAATCAGCTTATTTGTATGGCAAAATATACAAGCTGTTGTCTGACTGGAAAGTTAAGGGACGTTCTATTTTAAAGGTTTGTATAAAACCCACTGTTCTAACACTTTCACTCATACTGGTTTTCTCTATTAAAATACACTTGATTTACATATAGTTAAAGAATTTATCTACTACATTGACCATAATTTCTTGAGAGCAAGTTCCCTATGTATGAGGAACTGCATAGGCAAATAATAATGTTGACAATCACTACTATGGTGAAGAGAGCATATATGGCAAAAGAGATGCAATAAGCAAACTTAAGTCAGCCACTTAGAAAGGGCAAAGGGGTGGATTATGTAGATTCGGCAGAGTTAAGGAGAAAGGCAAAATGAAAGTCTGATGTTGGTCTAACTCACCCCAGATGGCAGCACTTAGAATAGAAATAAAATTTGAAGACATATTTAAAGAAGCAGTAGCTTTATAACACCTCTATAGGAATTTCCTCCCCACACCCCAGAAGCTTTTATGAGATAACAGAGGAGGGATGTTAGTTAAAGCTGACATTTGGATATGTTACATTTTTATCACACCTCTGGTCTTTCAGGTCTCTCCCGCTCCATGGTCTTTCTCCTCAGAAGTTTTCTCACTCCTTTGTCAAACATCAGCTGCCTCTTGCTGTTGTTTATTGCTGCCTCATTCATTTTTCTCACTTGGGAAATCAGGAAGGATGGAACCTAAAGGGAGGAAAACAGAGCTGAGAATAAACAGTTGATTTTCCCCCTCCTAAAACTGGTGTTTGGTCTTCAAAAAGTTACCAAATTTCATGTATCAGAAGCTCTATTTATTACTGCAAGATACATGGGTTTAGCAGCTCCCCCTAACAACCCACCTTTGGTGGTTCATCTTTCATTCCATATCAATCTTTTTAGTGATGTTTGCCATGGTAGGAACTTTATTACGAAGCTGTCTTTGCAATCTACATCATAACTTCCCTTTTTCATGAGGAAAAGAGTTAAGACCGTCATCATCTTCACACCAACTTTCAGAAGTCTAGCAAGTAGTATACACTTTTGGCCCGTATTTTGATAGACTAGACTTTAAACAGTCATTTCATTTGATTCAAGTGTAGATGTCTCACCTAGGCATCTAGATTAAATCATTCTCCTATACATTCTCCTATAAAATAATTGGTGTGGGATAGGTACCTCTACAGGGCAATTCATGCAAAAGGGAATGTCTTAGATAGGCAAGGTAAATATCCTTCCAGAGGTACCTACCACTTTATCTCATTCTAGATATGTAAGACTCCAGCCAGTTACTAAAGAATAGTTAAATCTTTCTCAGAAAGAAGCTCAGTTTAGTCTGTTTTCTACAGTTCTGCTGTATATAGCAAAATCCTTCCCTGTACTGGAACCATAAAGAGGGAACCAGCATTACTCACTGTCCACAGGATGTCCTGGTACCGAATTAAAAGCCGCACAATATGCGCTGTGGTGGCAGCTGCTTGCATTTCTTGTTGGTTTGCACGTTTCCCTTTGTAGATGAAGAGGTTTGGTGCAACTATCATAGAAACATTCCACAAATTCATTTTATTCTTTCCTTCATTAGCAACCACCTTCTTCAGGAACTGAAGAAAGGCCTGGAAAAACAACACTTATTATGCTCAGACTCACAAAATATTTTACCCAAATGAAGTATTTTCAGATGCACAACCTATATGGCTAGAAAGCTGCCATGTTTGCACTTGGAGGTGAAATTTAGGGGGTTTTGTATTCTAATTTGGATTTCTTGCTGTCACAGTTACAACATCAACCACAGAGAAATAATTCAGCAAAATACATTTTTATAAATTATGTACCACTTAGAGCATAATCCCAAATCCATAGAAGTCAAATACAGTATCAGTAGTAAGGCTCTGAACCCTGTAGTACACAAAAGCTAAAAGGGTGTTGCAATGGAATAATTAATTTCTTCATAGGTTTCAAAGTGTCCGTTTTGATCTATCTGGTCACGATTTTATGTTACCATCATCAGGGTGATCAGTGTCTCTTCAAATGTGCACCAGTCCTATATGTGATATAATCTGAGGCACTTCTGCCAGCAACCCCCAGACTTTTGTTCTGGGATAATGAAAGCAAGAAGCACTCAGTGGTTATTCTCTGACGTCACTTCTGCACATGCATGGCAGACTCAAAGGAAACTAGTTTCCCTTTTGGGCAGTTTATTCAGAATTTTACTTGTGTGACTGAATAGGATGGATTGTAGCTGTGGCTAGAGTTGGGGTCTCCCAGTGAGTCCTTTTGCAAGACAACACCATTAAAACCAATATCTTTGTATCCTGACATTGCTATTGAAACATTTTTACAAACCAAGGGATTAAAAAACAGAAAATGTGTTGGAGAAATTTCTAAAATCTCATTATAGATTGCAAGTAGAGACACACTCAGTTTTGTCATCATTTCTATTTTAGTATAAAAGCCTACCAATAATTAAAGCCACTCTTCTAGCATGTTTTACATATAGGGCTCCATATCTGTACGGACTTTTTTACAAGAAATAACTCCCATTGTTCACAGATGACTGGCAAGACCTTCAAACACTTGGAAGATGGTTGTTATTCACGTCCTACACCCATGAATAAATACAAGTAAATAAAGTACCTGGTTTCATAGAATCATAGAATCATAGAATTGTTTGGGGTGGAAGGGCACTTCCAACTCCCCTGCCTTGGTCATCAAGGGACATCTCCCACCAGACCATGTTGCTCAAAGCTCCAGCTAACCTGGCTTTAAACACTTCCAGGGACAGGGCATCCACAACTTCTCTAGGCAACCTGCTGCAGTGCCTCACCATCATCAAAGTAAAGATTTTTTTCCTAATATCTAATCTAAATCTACCCTTTTTTAGTTTAAAGACATTAACCCTTGTCCTATCACTACACTTCCTGACAAAGAGTCTCTCTCCAGCTTTCCTCTAGGCACCCTTTAGGTACTGGAAGTGTTCATAAAACTATATCTAAACTAACCAACAGGAGTTCTTCTTGGGTTGGGAACCTGCAGGGTCTTCATGAGAAGGGGACCTGATAAAACATCTGTGGCTCCCTGGTAACTCATTCACCCAGGTTTTCTTTAAGTGGAAACAAGTCCAAAGACCCAGACTGTGTCTCTTAGGGTCAGAGCACAGCTCTAACCAGATCTGGGAGCTCCCCACCACCCCAAATGCTTGTAGGCACAGTGTTTGTATCATGGAATGGTACAGGGATGTGGGCATTGGATTGTGAAGCAAAACAGCTGAGGCTGAGACCCTGACATTCGTGCTGTAGATACATATTTCAGGAGTTTTTACTTTGGATTACCTCCTTCAGTCTGGTCCAGTGAACTGGAAGCCCTTCAGCCCTCGGGGTGCTCTAGGCGAGCTCCTTGGGGACAGCTTCTCTTTTAATTTCAACCTAGAGAATTCCAGTTATACAGAACCCTCAGGAACTGAACCTTATTTTCCCAAACTATCCAAGGAACATGCCTCTTTTAAAAGGATGCTTCAAGATAAATGATCTCTGGGAGCCATTTACTAACATTTGGAGTTGGATACCTTCAGTAACTATTTCTAATTGCTTGTAAAAGAAATGACAGCTAGGGAATTTGATCACCTTTTCAAGGAAATTATAAGAAACACAGATGAATACTTTCATGGTGCAACTTCTGATCATTGACTGTTAAGAGAAAAAAAACCACAAAACTGGCTCTCATTTAGAAGTCAAAGGCACCACAGATGGCAGGTGATACCAAATAAAGAACTTACCTTGGCTGTGTCCCTGTTGGCTTCAGGCAGCAGCATGATCAACAGATGCAAAGCTTGGAGCTGTAACTTGATCTTGGAGATTTCTAAGAACATGAACAATTATATTTTTCAAATCCCAGTTACAATTGGTTTGATCTAAAAACCTGGTTGGTCAGCAGTTCTAGAAACACAGCAATGACTAGCCAGTTCAGATTAACATGTTTAGCTATTGACTAACAACAACTTTTTTCCCAAATATAAATTTGGTTTAATGAGTGGGTTTTTCCTTAACATCTGGGATCTTTGTCACAGACAGAGACAAGGCTATATAAAATTCTGTCTAAATAACAAGGACCCAATATTTTTCAGTGCTAATCAGATTCCCTCTGATATCTGGGTCAGAATGTGTTGTACAGGGATCAAGTAGTTTCCACCCTTTCAAACTGAAATTGTTTTCAGAAAATTTTCATACTAATATTGTTGAGTATTTTGCTGAATGCTTATGTTATTAGAGTGGAGACTGATTGTTCGTAACTTAAAAAAAATATTTGTTCCAAATCTAGCACTCTAGCTAAATGTCAGTTACAAAATGCAATAATGAGTTGCGATGGAGAAGATGGGAATGGAATACACTAACTCTCATCCACTTCCATTCTGGGAGGGTGAGTGAGGTTGGGGGAAAATCAAAAGTGTGATGTGGATAACGTGTCTATTAGTAAGAAGAATAGTCACTTTATTTTGCACAGATACCTCCTGTTCAGTCTTCACCACACTGGAAAGTGATCATCACTGCATTCAGTCTGGGTCTCATAAGGAGCATACTTAATTATGTGAAGGATGCAGCAAGGGGTCACCTCTCCATGCCCTTTAAGCTACCTCATGGAGACAGAAAATTTGGCCACAGCCTTATATAAAGGTTCTAATTTTTCTGTACCAGTCTGCCTAATAAATTCACCATCCTGATAGTCTCACTCTGTCCTAGCTCAAGTGAATTTACAATAAAGTCAATAGGTATTGCAGGGTACTACTGCACTCTTCCTGGAATGGAAATGAACGAAATGTACTCCAAATAAGACGGCGTGTGTACACTGTAAACAAAAACAGATGGCCTGAAGCCATCTGTGATCGCATGCATCTTGTATGAATATTCTGACCTCAACATAAACTTTAAGAAAAATAATAGATCTAACAGAATATTAACTAAAAGGAAGTGACTTGAACTTACCTTGCAGAAATTTTCATTTATGAAATCTGTGATTTGTGTGAATTAGCCTACATATGAAAGATATTGCTCAACCATTGTTTGTTCAAAGGGTTAAAATCTCACACTAAACAGTTGTGTCACTCACACAATGAATCTATACTATAGGCTAAATACACAGATTTTTTTATTTTTTTTCCCCGTCTAAAAAGGAACGGTTGCAGAAAAATTAAATGCTTAGGCCACTCAGTAGATCTTTTTTTCTTTCTACTTCTGCACTGCTGCAATTTATCAACATCAGTTTATAAAAACTCCTTTTCTACCTACTTTCCACTAAAGTGATGAAAGCAGGCAGATATTCCACTGTGAAGAGCGGGCTTGGGAGTTCTCTTATAAACATTTTCAGCAGTCCTGCTGCATCATTGTTTCGTACTTGGTCCCAGTCAAAAGTGTCTTCATAAAATTTTGCCTCCAGTTCTTGATGAAGATTCTGAAAGATAAGAGGAACATCTGACCTTCAGTCATTGCTTCTAACCTGGCAATCTGAGATCACTTCAGAAATCTTTTTACAAACAACAGGCATGTTTATACCACAGTTGAATTAAAGTAGCCCTAAACCAGTAGTGGTCCTGGTACAGCTGTGTGGAGTTCAGAGCAGGTTAACAAGACAGATTCCTGGGGATATTTTGCAATGCAGGCTAAATTTTGTTTGCTATAGCTAGATCTCTGACAGTGACATATTTGACATATTAAAATACTCATCCAGAGGTTTTGACCCTTAAATCACAAAGGAGTTGCATGTTCTTCCTCACTGCCAGTGAAATTGCTAGACAATCTGTTGGCATCCTAGTCCAGGGGCCCTGAGCAAATGGTTTGAACTTCATGACTTCCTGTCTTTAGAAGGATATTTTCTTTTAGGTTAGTGATAATTAAATTTGATCACTTTGTAAAAAAATGAAGGTAGCAAATCATCATCAAATTATCAGAAAAACTACACTTGATGCATGTTAAAACAAACAAACAAACAAACAAACCAAAACAAAACAAAAACAAACACCTCAAAAGCCCAAGAGAGAGTTCAGATAGAATTGATTATACTGTTTTGGGTGCATATCTAATCCTGTTGTTCTCCGTGTTAGCATCTTGCTCTATAACCAAGGTATATTTAGCTCTGGAGGGTAACAAATCAATGTTTCATATGTGTAAGAATGGGAAATATTCAGTAAAGTTCCTATTAGGAGCAGAATTTGGCTTCAAACCCAGATCACTGTTTGGAAAATGTAAGCTCTGTCAGAAAGTTTTTGGCTAAATAAGATTGAAGGAAGTCCTTGTAATGTAAGGATATCCATAAATAATACAGCTTTCACAATTATTACTGGCCATATGCTGCCTTATCCATAAGAAGCCTGTTAATGTTTTTTTTTGTGAGACTGTTTTTGACAAAATACATCTGTAGCTGATATTCAAGTTTCAGATCATGCTTTTGTCAAATATACATTACTACTATGAAAAAAAAAAGCCAACAAAACAAAATAAAACAAAACACAACAAACAACAACAACAAAAACCAGTCCATTTGGACAGAAAAGCTTTCAAAAATGAATTCTGTTTACCATGCCTCACTTGAATGGAAGGAAATTACATATCAAATATGGTCACACATAATGAAGTGAAATGGCTGGCACAAAAGGAAATAGAGACTCATTCAGGATTTGGTATATAATGTTACAATCTCATTTTTACCAGCACATTTTACTTCTTGTAATCTGGGCTATCTCAGCTTCCTCTGTTCACATCCTTTGCCCATAAACCATACAAACACCTGGATTAAATTTTCTCTTGGTAACTGACTGGGAAATGTGGAACAGAACTCCTCACCTTATCAAAATCACAAGAGGAGAGAAGAACTACTTTCCATGTTTCTGCTGAGAAAGCAGTAGAAATACAAAGAAAAACTTTTGAAACATGTACATATATGTGTACATATGTGTACATATATGTACAGGTAAGAATAGATAGAGATAGATATTTATACATAGAAACATACACACACACACAGACACATGCATCTAAGTGCTTTCAAAAACTTTTTGGCCACTTTTTTACCATGGCTGATCCCACGGTAGATTATTGTGCAGTTTTGGTTCACTGGAGCTTTCGTTACAAACTAGATTAGAGACTAGATTAGAGAGGAAAAGTTGTATTTATTTCTCCTATTCTTTGTTTTATAGAAGAGTAACCTTTAATTGCTTCCATATGCCTTTTCTTCTCCAAACAAGAATGAAATAAAATTGGAATGCCCTCAAATCCTAATGTCATAATAATGTATGAAGGCTTTGAAGGATGAAATCTGGATCTACTTTGAAAAAAAAAACCCTCTCTCTTGCTGGTTGGATTGTTGGACAGACTTAAATGAAGCCAAAACTCAAATAATTTAAAACATTTATGTGGGCAGTTTGACTTACCACCCAGTACAGGAAAGTTACAGATGAACTCATATCTCATAGCATCTCCCTGGGTAAAGGCTGTGAATAAGGAGTGAACAAGACACAGCACAGTACATGCAAAGAACAAGAAAGTCATTTAATTAGGTAGAGCACAGCCCTGCTGTGTAATCTCCCCAAAGACATCTGAGAAATTTGAGATTGTGTGAAATAATACTCTAAGTATTTATATGAAAAAATGAGGAAGCTGACAAGTACAGGACAAATTAGGAGTTCTCTTCTTCAAGATGTGGCACTTTGCAAGGTACTGAATACTTTTATCAATCCAGAAAGACAAAAGGAGTTAGGATGCCACTGCCTATCTTTGGTGCATTTCACATGATGCTGCTTTTTCTTGTACAGTCACTTTTGATGATACCCAGCCCATCAGTGTTTAGTAATCCCCAACATTAGTTTTTGCGCATGTGCCACCAGGCTGAGCCTTCCTGCTTCAGAAAGCAAGAATAGCTATCTTGAGGGTGAGAAAGTGTGAATGGGAGGTTATCACAATAAGGAGTTGCTAGATTTGGATTAAAAAAAAATATGGAAAAGAGATAGATGCTTCAAAGCCCAGAAAACAAAAACAAAAACAAAACACCTTCATTTCCTATCTTGCCTCTGGCACAGGCCTTCAGCTTCTAGAATCAAGTTGGTCTGGAGGAACATTTCCAAGTGTTACTGCACTGTAGTGGCAGAGCCAAGGTTATTGGCTACCAGCTAGCCTGTGTTCATGGCCTGCAAATAGCCTGTGAAAATACAGCATTCTAGGCTGCCAAACAGTGAAGACAGGTCAAAATTCTCTCACTTGGAGATGAAATCGTAAGATCACAGAAGACAAATGAGAAATAAAATGACACAAAGGTTAAAATGACATAGAATAAGATCTTAAGTTAGCTCAGCTTGACAACTCTGGATTTCTGAAATAAATTAAAAAGGAGATAAGATCACAGCAATTTTGGATGACAGAGATAAACTGGAAGTATCGCTCAATGTTTAGTTCAATTCAACACCAAGTCCATGCTTTATATAGAACATTAACAAATGCAAAGCAATAGACCACATGCTCTGTGATTTATTGGTTCCCAGGAACTAATCTGACCTTTCACTGGTAGGACTGGGAATGCTGATCTACACATATCAGTATTTATGTACAGTTAGTATTTGTGTGTACTGTGTTATTTGACATAGAAGCTGTGGTCCAGGAGACAGAAAACTAGCACAAACATCTACCTTAACCCTGGAGGCAGATCCGGGCACTCGAAGAATTCCTTCAGTTTCTAAACCAGTTTCCTCAAGCTTGAGCAGCAGCTGAAAATAAGCAAAACCCAGGAAAATACTCAGAAGTATTTTAAAATACTTTTTTTTTTTTTTCAACCTAGGTCTCCTTGAAACTAACTTGAAAAAGATACATTTATAAATAATTTGCTAATGAAAACAAGCCAGATCATGTAAGTAAGCCTTCCTAATTTGATCTCTATATCCCTGACCCTGAAATCCGGCATATGGAGAGTATGGAAAACCGATAACACAGTAGGCCCCTCTGTCCTTGATTTGGGACTTGGCACTGCTATAGAACAAGTAACACATAAATGTATTAATAAAAGGGCAGATACACTGGGTTAAACACAATGGTGTTTTGAAGGAAAATTAACCTCAGAGAAATGTTTAAGTCTCTCCCTGAGGAGCACAATGGAATGGATTATAGATAACATGTTTCTGGGACCTGAGAACTCAGATTAGAAAATGATCACAAGATATTTTATTTTGAAATTTCTGTGAATAGAGCAATAGGCTTTGCACTCTAAGTTTTTATTAAAAAAAAAATAAATTGATTTAACAGAAATTAGATTGAACAAGAACAAAAAATCCTTTCTTAGTATTTATTCATATAGCTTTGAAGTTTCACTACCCGCTCTACTTTCTGTCCTAGCTGTTGGATCCTTCTAATTTCCAACAGTAACTTGACAAAGGACCCATGAAGCTGCTTGCAAAGTCATACAAATATTCAAGATCTGTCAGTCTTTCCCCTGACATTCCTTGCCACTTCCCCTTTTCTAAGTATTTACATTGAAATTTTTTGTAATGTCAAGTTCTTGTAAATCTGTGTAAATGTATGTGTGCTTGTGTCTGTGTACCTATCTCCAAGACATCTGCTGGATGTCAATGTATAGTCAAAAGACTTATATAAATGATGTTTATCTTGTCATAAAAACCTCAAAGAGAAGATATCACATCCACTCTGGAAATAATAGCTAAGTAATACCTGCAGTTTGAATCCACATGGAATTAAAACTTCTGACAGAATTCATTTGCGCTACTTCTGCACAAACACATACAATTTTGCCTGCCTCTCTAATTTAAGGAGAAAGGGAAACAGAAAGCCTGACATTTGTTTTTCAAGGTTTACTGTATGGTGCCACACAACTACAAAAATGGAAAGAGGTCCCCACCATAGAAAAAATGCAAGAGAAACAATTGTCTGTGTGTCATGAGGTGTTCAAAACACAACATACATACAGAGACCTGTAGAAGACACCTTGAAAACTGCAAAGCTTGTATCTTTTCTTATCTGATGTGTGTTCTGGGTGTCAGTGCAAATGACGGAAATGCCAATCTTAGTGGCTTAGACGGTCACGTTATACTCACTTTTTGGAAGATGAGGGGAACTTTTACTCCAGGAACCTTCTTTTGATCATTCTCCAGCAGCACTGTGAGAGGGACTCCAAAAAGACCATTTTCTTAAAAATAACAACAACAAATATGAAAGAGAGCAAACACAGCCTTGCACATGACTTTTTAGCAATGCTGAGCAGTGCCCAGGTGGCTGCCATGCAGATGCCATGGTACAGTACCTCGTCCCCGCACCCTCTCTGTGCGGTTCCTCTTCAGCTCCACTCCCAGGGCATCGTAGAAGGCTGTTAGCTCAATCAGGGAGAGGTAGCGGATCTTCTTCATGTCTTCAGGAGAGAGGTCTCCAACCTCTGTCAGTCCAAACCGGCTTTTCCGAACAATGAATTTCTACAGTAGAGATGGGTTGCATCTTTATTTGCACTAGAATTAGCATGTGAATTTTTGTTTTTAAAGAGATGCTCATATTTGAAAGGAAGTCAGGGTAGATGGGTAACACCAAAGAGCTGAACTGCAACTCTATATATTAACCTGGTATGTTGATATTACTTCCATCCACCTGAAATATAGCTTAGCTTCTTGCTTACGACAGAATCACAGAATCACAGAATCATCTAGGTTGGAAGAGACCTCCAAGATCACCGAGTCCAACCTCTGACCTAACACTAACAAGTCCTCCACTAAACCATATCACTAAGCTCTAAATCTCAACGTCTTTTAAAGAACTCCAGGGATGGTGACTCAACCACTTCCCTGGGCAGCCCATTCCAATGCCTAACAACCCTTTCGGTAAAGAAATTCTTCCTAATATCCAACCTAAACCTCCCCTGGCGCAACTTTAGCCCATTCCCCCTCGTCCTGTCACCAGGCACGTGGGAGAATAGACCAACCCCCAGCCTCCTTTAAGGTACCTGTAGAGTGAGATAAGGTTGCCCCTGAGCCTCCTCTTTTCCAGACTGAACAATCCCAGCTCCCTCAGCTGCTCCTTGTAAGACTTGTTCTCCAAACCCCTCACCAGCTTCGTTGCCCTTCTCTGGACTCTCTCGAGCACCTCCATGTCCTTCTTGTAGCGAGGGGCCCAAAACTGAACACAGTACTCAAGGTGCGGCCTCACCAGAGCCGAGTACAGGGGCACAATCACTTCCCTAGCCCTGCTGGCCACACTGCTTCTTATACAAGCCAGGATGCTGTTGGCCTTCTTGGCCACCTGAGCACACTGCTGGCTCGTATTCAGCCGACTATCAACCAATACTCCCAGGTCCTTCTCGGCCAGGCAGCTTTCCAGCCACTCATCTCCCATCCTGTAGCTCTGCTTGGGGTTGTTGCGCCCCAGGTGCAGGACCCGGCACTTGGCCTTGTTGAACTTCATACAGTTGGCCTCAGCCCATCGGTCCAGCTTATCCAGATCCTCCTGCAGAGCCTTCCTGCCCTCGAGCAGATCGACACACGCACTTAGCTTGGTGTCATCTGCAAACTTACTGAGTGTGCACTCGATCCCCTCATCCAGATCATCGATAGAGATATTAAAGAGAACTGGCCCCAGCACTGAGCCCTGGGGGACGCCACTAGTGACAGGCCTCCAACTGGATTTTACTCCATTCACCACGACTCTTTGGGCCTGGCTACCCAGCCAGTTTCTAACCCAGCGAAATGTACGCCAGTCCAAGCCATGAGCAGCCATTTTCTTGAGGAGAATGCTATGGGAAATGGTGTCAAAAGCCTTACTGAAGTCAAGATAGACCACATCCACAGCCTTTCCCTCATCCACTAAGTGCGGTGTCACTGGAGCAGAGATGTTAACCTCAGTGCTCTGCCTGTACTCTGGTCTGGAAGAATGAGTTACATGCTAACAAAACTTTGCCCAGTTTTAGCAGTATATTACACTTCGCTTTGCTTCTTCCTCCCCCAGAATGCTTTTGATTGTTGTTAAAGTAACGGACTCATATCATCACAGATATAGTTGTATATCCATTGGTGGTGGGAAGGATGAATACATGTCTGCTTTGCATAATACTACTCATTTATGAGGTCTTAAAGGGGAATTCAGAGTAAAGATCTGAAGAAAGTCCAGCAGTAAAACCAGCTAGTCCTGATGCCAACCTGACACTTTACTGGTACTTTTTATTGCTCAAGAAGCATTTAGGCATAGAAATGACTCCCAGCAGCTAAGAAATCATTTATTCAAGTAGGCTTGAACTAAATATTTAGTAATATTGGGCATGTGAAGATGTCTACATATTTTAGAAGCTGCAGTGTCATGGACCAGAGCCAGGAGTATTGCATCACACCATAAGCATTTGTACAAATGTCAGAAAGAACAAATACCCATCCGTTTTTGACACGATTGCTAGAAATAATAACAAAGTATGGTATAAAGCATGCTTTCCAAAGCACTGTGGAACTTTGGTGTTATATATATTTTTTTAATTTAGTTATAACTCAGAACAGTAATTGTTAGTCAGAGGTACAAATAAACACCATTGCAAACAATCTCTTCTCTTCAGGGAATTGTGTAGAAACACATTTTTTAAGAGTGTTTTGCTTCTGGAGATTTCTTCCCAGTCCTTCCATTTTAAACAAATTTGGACTCAATATATTTAACCCAACCCAGCCAAACATACCAAGAAAAAGGCAGGGAAAAAAAAATTTACACCAGATTTCAAAAGTAGGAGAAGACAAAGGACATATAGATCATGTAGGCTGGGTCTTCCTGAACTGCATTGCACACAGTTTTTCAATACGGGTAAATCAAAACTGGGGAGTGCAGGGAATGGAATAATGTATTTGCATGATGGTTGGGGCATTTTAGTCCAGAATCTTTACTCCCCAAAACTCAGCAAGTCTATTGTAACTCTTATGCTGAGACTTAATAATACAACAGGATCTACATGGATCATGGCCTTCTGAAGATAAACAAAAATAATTTCTATGTCTTTTCAGCCCCATTGATGTACAACGTCCAAAAACACTGTAAATCATCTTGGGGAAAAAAAAAATTACACAGTGTATATATATATTTCCTGAGGGGATGGAGAATAAAACATAGAGAATAACAAAGTCTGTTTGCAAGTACGCTTACCAAGACAAAATGACAAACTCTCCAAAATTGATTACAAAGGGTAGCTACAAAGATTTTTCATATTGGCTGGTTGACTTCTAGGGTCATAATAATGTGATGCAATGTTAACACAAGGTTTGGGGCTATGCTTCTTTGTTGTGTCTTCTGTCATAATTTTCCAGTGATTTTTCTTACAAACAGTGGAGTCAAGCTATGTAGCATCAAAGATAGCTGTGGTATTCTGAAAATTAAAGAACTATTATTTTGACTAAGGATTGTGTGTGATATTGTTTGACATGTTGTCTCTGTATATATGGTTTACTATACGGAACTATATGGTTTACTTAGATAGGCCTGAAATGCTTACTGACTTTAATTCTGAAAAATCTTTGGCTAAGTCGCATTAATTATGTTTCCGTGTTGGGGAAATTGCATGTAACCCTATGGGGCAAGTGATGTTTATTTGGCTCCTCTGGAAGCTGCAGAGGACATGGTATTTTATAATTTCTCTACATGTAGCTCAGTATATGCCATCCATGATGCTGATTATACTAGCATGCAAGAAAGCTACCAGAAAAAGTATGATGTGTAGACTTCAGTCTGTCCCTTTTGGCCCATCTTGAGGAAGTTGGGACAGTCCTTAAGAGCATGAGTCTGCATAACAGATCAAGAGGTGATTTTTTGCTGGCTCCCATTACAGTCTGAGGCATTACAGGAAAAAATAAATACCATGAGTGGCAACACATGAACTAAGAATGAACTAAGCAACACATGAACTAAGAAAAATGCCAACACCAACAGCTACAATTATTGACTACGTTTAGAATGTTTATGTCTCTGATGACCTGAAATATTTCTTGTGTAATCTTCCAAGTGTACAGAAAGCTGCCCTGCATGCAGAAGACTTCACTGCAAGCACAATAATGTCCTTTTCTAAAACTAATGTCCTTTTCTAAAACTAATGTCCTTTTCTAAAACTAATCAATTATGCATCCATGAGTCCAAAATAATCAACGTGGCACATTCTCTTCCCTGTTTATCACCAGTTTTCCTGATCTATCAACTGAAAAGTTAGAGTCAGAATGGTTGCAGAGAACAATTTTTGTGTGTGTGTGTGTAATAGTAAAGGCTGAGGTTTAGTCTAATAGTATAGTCTGAGGTTTGCTATTGCAAGGAGCAAGGAGGAACTCTTGGTTTGTGAGAGACATGACAAATGTAGAGATAACCTTATTCTCCAAAGGATGCCAAGTTAACCACACCACAGAAAAACAACAAAACAAAACAAAAAAAACCAACAACAAACAAACAAACAAAAACGAAACTAAAACACAGAGATTTCATACCAGTTGTAATCTATTTGGTATCTTATCCCTCCTTCCACAAGGAAGTTTAATTCTACATCTAAAGTTCTGCTTCCTTGGTGGTGCCTCAGATAGACAAATGGATAATTCTCAGACAATTCAATGTCTGTGTGGATAGCAACAATTTCGGATTAGTTCAGGACCTCAGGGTGCCATAACATTCAGGAAATGCTTCCAAATAATTTACAGCTATTTCAGACATCTCACTAAAGAGGTGATATCTGGAGCATGAACCTAATGCTCCAGTTGTCAGTAATGGAAGCTGTGAGGGCTGATGAAAATAGAAAAGTATCTACTGAATTCAATGAATAATTCCAGAAAATGGCATGACTGCTCACTGTAGGTCTTGTTGGATGATAGGATATGGTTAACTTTCCTTTAGCCATTCATGTAGTGTCTCCTATAGTGTAATTGCATAGAATATTGATTGGAGGCAATCAGCACTGCTGCAGGACTAATGCTTGCTTTCCTCTCCTTCATCTGTGGAGCAATTTTAAACCTATGTGTTAACAAAGGCAGATAATCTGTGGGGGAATAAAGTAGGAAAGCAGACCAGTAATGAAAATGATTGCTGGTATTAGTGCCAGTAACGACTTCATTTCGATATGAAAAATGTGCAGGCGGTGCAATATTTGTGGATTGAGTTACATATATTAATTTGTGATGGGTACATCTGAAAACCAGGCTTGAATATCCAGTTTATTTTTGGTACCTCTCTGGGAATCGGTCATAAACTGTAGACAAGCATGGCAGGATCCATAAAGAATTCATATATGGATTTGCCATAAAGAACACATAGCAAAGAACAGCTAATGTACCTTAACAGCCTCCAATGTGCTGGGCATATAAAGCAGAAAATTAATGGGTAAAAAAAATAAATACACAAAACCAAACCAAACCAAAAGAAACAACACCCACAAACATTGAGGAAATATATAGAGAACAAACTTACAGGCAAAGCAGAGTCTTCCTTTTTGAACCTCTGGTTTTTCGTCCACTCTCGGCTTTTTGGAAGGACCGTAATGGATTCTGAGAAAGAGACCTCATAGGAGAGCTCTTCTGTTACGGACGGGCTGCCTTTATCTAGTCCACAGTCTAGACAGCTATTAGCTGAAAATAAGGGATACTGCATATGAACACTGAATGTATGCTTGCATTCAGGACATTAAAAAATTGAACCAAGATGACAAAAATCTTGAGAAAGTAATAAAGGAAGTGCTTCAAAGAGGAATTTCAGTGTAAAACACAGCTTGTTCCTGTTTTGTCTGGAGGAAATAACCCCTTAGAAATAAAATCCTTATTTTCATTTTAGATTATTTAACTTGTTGCTTTTCGTGAGAAAGATAGTCAAGCTGGAACTTCCTGTTTATCATGAATTATCAAGTTTTTGTACTCTGTCCTTGTCTATCCAGGCCAGCAAAGTGTTGGCACTTGTGTGATGAACAATTGAGAAAAAAAAGTATCTGACAGAAAAATGTTTTTGACACATTTTCAGGTCACTGTTGACTTATTTACAATCAAAAGACATTGTGCATATATTTTATATGCATTGTGCATACATTTTATATGCTCACACACATATGTACTCACATTTCTCACGGTTGCTAGTCTAGGTGTGTAGCACCAAAACAGGACTCAATGTACAATCTTACTGTTTGCAAAAACACTATTTTTACTGTAATTTCTGATAGATACTATGAAATGACTTACTGTACAACTCTGAAGTTTAGTTACCTCCTGAAATTAGTGGATATCAAAGGAAAATTTTTGAGATCGGTACAGGCAAGTACAGAAATACTCTATTGTCATGGAGTCCAAAGTGTGATAATATACATGAGTTCCAGTGTTGCCAACTTTCATGACTGATCTCTCGCATTTCAGGACAATTTTACATTTTCCATTAATGTCCAGCTCCTAGACTCATGCAATTGGAACAAGATCACAGTTTCCATTGAAAGTGATGTAAAATTTCAGCCCCCAGGACTGCAGAGATGAGTTTACTAATGCGACCCAAATGCATTCAAAAGCCATGGAAATCAGAAGGTGAATTAAAAAGCATTATATATTTTTATAAACATTTGCATGCCCCATGATTTTTGAATCATTTCATTTACAGATTATTTTTTTTTTCCCAACACGTTGTAGCAACATTTATTTTGAAATTCTGGTATGAAAAACGTAAGCCTGGCTTCTGAACTTTGGCCTCAGATGTTACCCAATGGCCAAAGAATTATAAGATGCTTTTCATCTCTCTTTCCATCCTTAGACCTGGTATCACAGACTCTCTGCAGAAGCCCTGGCCATTTGCTACTCAATCTGTTCTAATACGACTGCTTGAGGGGCAGAGGTATCAGTAGAACAGTGAAATTAACAGCTTTTGCAACCAAGGAAAATGTCTGTGGCACTATATCCAAAGTTAAACATCTAAGTGACTATTTTAGAAACTCCATATTTGTGAAAGTTAATATAATTATATTAACAATAAATTAATACTTACTAATAACCCTTTAGGTAAGCCCTGAACAGTAGTGATGGAAAGAGCTTTCAAAATAGAAGATGGACATTCCCTGGAAGGCTACTGACAGCTATCCGGACACTGAGTAGAGCAGAGCTATCATTTTCATTAGCACTGCCAGTAACTGCCAGGGCAAAATGTTTAAGGGGTGTCCAAACCGACACCATTAGTATACCAGAATAATAGGGGAGAACCAGAAAGATGATAAATTTCTATCATTACAATTTCTGCAGTACTGGAAAAGAAATATGGAGGACATATGCATCTTTCTTGTTATGATTTGCCACAAGAAAATATACTTCTGAGAGACATATTTTTGGCAACTTCTGCACCGTACCCTTTGAAGGTTACTTCCACATTCCAAGCCTTGCAATATTCAGTACATTTTAGACATCGATGCCTCAGAGACATCACTCTGTCTTTAAAACACTAGTCTTGAATGGGAAACTTTGGGTCCTACATGACAATAAGCTGACAATGATATTAAGAAAATATATGTAGCATGGCCCCAACACAAAGGAGGGGACTAACCTCAGAACCACAACAGGATCTTTCTGTCTACCATTTTTCTAAGAGGAAGTGAACACTGGTTACATGTTGGCATACTCACAGCTAACTGATTTCCAAACTGGCTTCTGCCCAGGAAGCTGGATACCATTAGAAGGAACTGGTGACACTGGAACTGTCTCAAATGTGGGCTGATAGGCAAGGAAAAATGATCAGACTGCAGTGAAAGTCAACTTCTATGGACAGAAACTGCTACAGTTTAAGCAACAGCAAATCATTCTCAGCTTATACCCTTTAAACAACCTGTTGTGATTTGCCAGAGTACATTTTTCATAGCCGAGCCTGAGAATTAATCTTCCCCAGGCTGCACAGATTTGGATCATGTTGAGGTCAGTGATATTGCAGCTCATTGTAGCTAATGAGTCCTGCCCTGTATAATGACTGAAATTAGCTAAATAAATTGCTGTATGTAATTGTACTAAGCGAAAGGTCCTTGTCAAATTGTAATCCACCCTGCTTTTAATCACTTTGGTCACAAATCTTTCTGGGGGCTCTCTGACACATGCTGAACATCCCAAGTACCTGGCAGACACCAGGCTGTTCACTACATTTCAGGATATTTGGGCACTTGCGAATTGTTAATTGATGGATGCCCTCCAATAGGCTATATACTAACACCTTAGCAGAGAACTGAAAATACAGTTTTTGGGAAAAAAAATATCTTTTTAATAATCATTACTTTCTGCTCCATAAATCATTCTGTGCTGTGTGAAAGCAGGGGAAAGGGCTCTGAGTCTAGTGGGTGACTTCCAGGCAGAATCACCTCTCTCTGGCTGCTGGGTTTTGCCCCTTATGCTCAGCAATTTGGGGACTGATAAAAACAAATCTGAGTATGCATGTGTGTGTGTGTGTGTGTGTGTGTGTGGAGGGTATCGCAGCTCACCTGCACATTTGGGGGTGAAAAAAGTCTGTAATTTAAAAATGCTGTGAATTGTACTCAGTGAAAATGACTACAGTGCCCTCAGCCAGCCTTGTATTCTTTTTGGCTGTTTATTATCCTGCTTGGAGCCCACCAATTTGCTGCCTCAACCCCTGAGCCTTAAGGAGCAGCCCCCAACATGCTGAACATGCCCCGATGAGCCTCCAGCAACAGCTCTTCAAATTGCTCTCTGAATTGTTAAATTGGCAGTTTATCAACAAGCAGCGATGCCTCAGGGCAGTATTTGTTGTCTTCCCTTGATAAAAATGTGTCAGATGTTTAAGAGGCAGGCAGCTCTTCCAGTTGGAAACCTGA
The DNA here is from genome assembly GCF_040182565.1 of Anser cygnoides. Taxonomy (NCBI): domain Eukaryota; kingdom Metazoa; phylum Chordata; class Aves; order Anseriformes; family Anatidae; genus Anser; species Anser cygnoides. The sequence goes on from NC_089874.1 coordinate 110,502,294, forward strand.
AATAACACTGCAGTTGTTTTATTCAGTTTTATCCTCTGAGCTATTTGGGTAATGAAGTCAAATGTAACATGAATAAGACCTCTCCTGAGAGAGTCCATTTAATGGGCTGCAAACTTGACAGCAAACAGGATTTGAGTCACATGGACTTCCTTTGCCAGCAGACTGTACAAACCACTGATTTTTATTTTAATTTATTTATTTATTTTAATGGAGAACTGTAGGATGTTGTTAGTACAAAATCCCATAACATCTTTACAAACATTTTTAAGACATAAAAAAGTAAGTGGATTTCAGGTGGGAGGATGGAAGTGGAAGGGTTGGTTAAACTTGCATCTGCAATTTTGGAAAATCAAACTTTGCTTAAAATCTGCTTGAGATCCAGATGGAGGTAAATATTCTATGGTTCTATGATTGGCAACTGGCTCACTTTCACTGTGTAGAATGTCTGACCCTACAAACGGTATTCAGAATAGATTTACAGCGAGTCAAGTTTATTAAGGAAAAAATCCTTGCAGCCTTGATATGCAGGTGAAATCAATAATGAAGATGCTGAAGCAAGCAACTTCTGCTAAGCACTGGGGAGCTGGAAAAGGGGAGTTGAGAACACGGCTCTGTCTCCCACCCAGCAGTACTTGCAAGAGCCTGCAGGTTGCTTGAGCTTGTGGCAGATGGATATCATGAGCCATGTACAATATCAGGGTAACTAAAAGCATCACTTTCTTGCTTTAATTTCCCAGCCTTCACAGGGGAAGTATAAGAAAAACCTTCGTGTCTTGTGTGGAACTCTCTTCTAAATGAGATCAACAGGACCTTTTGGTCTTTTTTTAAAATAAAAGCTTAGGATAATATGATACAAAGAGAGGGTGAGCTGGGAATAAAACCTTTACATTGCGTGAATTTTAAAGTTCCATGTTGTTTCTTTAGTAAAAATGAAGATTAAAAAGCTTTGGAAGCTCATATCTTAATGAATGTGAAAGGCCAACAGTCAAATTTTGTCCTTAATTAAATTGGGACAGATTTATTCATTTGGCTGGGGCTCTTGTCAAGTCAAGACTTCATATATCCTGATTTCTGAATGAAAGTGATTCATTAGACAGTTCTCATGATCTGGTACTAAAAATGAGCCCAGTGTTTACTAGCATAATGTACACAGGAATTTCCAATGGGAAGAGGAAACTAGAACAGCAAGAAGAAGATGGAGATGAGATAGATAGTTCTTTAGTAGTTACCCTCATTGTAGAAGATGTAAAAACAATTAATTGGAGCACCAAAGCAACCAAATTCTGTTGTCAGCCCTCCAGCTAAGGAAAATAAAAGCAAAAGACGTAGTCTTATAGCTCTAGTCAGGGTACAACTTGCCAGTCCTTTGGTTTAATTCATATTTCCACATGCTGTCATCATGATTGTCTTCTCATGCAAATAGCTCTGGGTTAGTTAGTGATTCTTCTTTAATTAGGATAAGATTTTCTTGTGCATTGCTGAAGTAGAATGCTCTGAGAACTCTTGAGGAGTTTTAGTTGATCACAACATACAGGGATGGGCTGTTAATGAACTTGTTGCTTCAATTCCTCCCTCCAATAATAAAATCAATGTTTTTTTTCCCCCCATTTGTATTCTGCTGCTGATTTTTCTAGGCTTTGAGCACTAGCAGAGCTGATAGTTTCTGATGGTAATAGCAGGGTACCAGCAATAAGGAAAATCAGGCCACTGTGATTAATAAACCATCCAATTTAAATCCTTGTACTGTGGCTGTCAGTCGAGCCTGTTGAGCGCAAGACTGCCTGAAATAGAGCAGAGGCACCTCAGCTGGTGCAAGGTGCTCCACTGAGGTACTCTAGTAGGGGGCAAGGTACCAGGGGTAATGGATTTTACCCTCAGTAATCACTGCACCTTTCCAGCAGAATAAAAAGTAAGGAAACGTGGCTTTCATTTCAGTCCACTTGGACTGCTAAGGGAACACTCTTGCCCTGACCCCCTTTGCTCTGTGTTGACCTACCTATACAGAGGCTGGCCACCAGGCAATAATAGCAAAAAGCCTACCAGACAGACTTTTTCAGAACAGGGAAAAGAAATGAGGGCAAAAATCTTCCACTCTCTTCTCCCCCCACCGTTTTTTTTTTTTCTCTCTCTCTTTCTCCACCCTCTGGATGACAACTATTTATGCAGCTTCACTCATCCTGTAAATCTCATCTCAGGTGACCCCAGTGAGCTAATCACCTCTTCTCTCATCATTAGCCACAGAAGAGAGCAATCCATCCTGTGACCCATCCCTCTGGGCTCCTGTAATGCTTAGGTTGTTGGGAAGAAAGTGTAAATCCATCCTACTAATGGGGAGGATTATAGAGTTATGTGAAGCAATTAGAGCTGTTTTGCTATTTGCAACACGTTTTCTTTTGCCCCCTTTGCTCTCTCCCACCACCAAAAAAAAAATAAAATAGCAGGACTGGAGAGTAAAGAATCTCCTGCATGTCACTTTAAGCTATCTTTTTACCGGTCACTCTGCAGCAGCTGTGCTGAAAAGATTTGCCCTCCCTGTCCCCTACTCCTCTTCTTCTTTGGGCTGTGCTCTTTTAAATCCAGATCGCTTTCCCAAACTGATTCATCATAAAGGTTCACCAGTGGTTGTAATGCCATGTCCAAAGACTCAGCAGAGCATGAGGGACTTGTTCAGCTGGGACTGCCTCACACAGGACTGCTCAGAATATGTCAACCTCAGCTTGGGACACAAGCATCCCCTAAAATGTGGGTCTGCTGCATTCTGAAAATGCACCCGTCCATCCCCGAGGAGCTGATAATTAGGATGGGCTTTCTAAATCCCATAATAAGCAGCAGAGATAGGAGCAATGGTCAATTGAATTGCCCAAAGGGTGTTTGGAACCTTACAGGCTGTTAGAAATGCAATCTGCTTTGTAGTCTGTTGGAGAGAGGTGTTGGTGGGTTCTGCAGCTGTGTTTGTGCATCTGTGTTTAACAGTTAGGCAAGTACCTTGCAGAACTGCATATTTCTGTGGGAAGAAGAATTAGAAGTCTTAATTACTTCTTCAGCCTTATCTTTCAGGTTCTCAAAGTGCAGAAAAAGTAAGTGAGCTGAATTTCTGAGGAGGCAAAACAATGATTTGAAGGAGAATGGATTAGAAGTTTCTGATTCCTTTAGCAAGTGAAAAAGAGTGGAGAAAAATAAGCAGGTCAAAAAACCATCAATAGTGTGTCCATCCAAGAGAATGGACACAACATTTATTTGGCTGATTTAAATTTATTAGAAAATATAAGCTCTGTCAGCATTATTAAAAACTATAAATGCATTCAGGTTTACAGATACTTGAAACAGGAGAAATGTATTAATCTAATAAGAAGTGCCATCAGCTTTTTAATGTTCATGCAAACATGCCTAAGGATTTCTCATGCAAGAAAGTCTGCCCACAGGAAACTACTGGGCGCTTCTGGAAATATTTATGAGATATATGCAAGAGGTTCTAAAGAACCCAGGTACTTAAATTAGAGACAAAAAAATTAATTTCCCCAACCATTGTATTTTTGTAATCTTAAAATAATTATGCAGCTATTTATTTTATTTTTGAATTCATTCAGGATGCCAAGCCTTGAAGAGAAGGTAGGACAAGTAGAAAAGCATAAAACAATTTCAGACAAAAGGTGTTTCCTAGAAGTTTATAATGATAAAAACTTTAATTCTTAAAGGTGAACTTGTGAGCTTATTGGTCATTCTTAAGATATCAAGAATCACACATTTAAAATCATGCATGTTGCTTTGGACTAAATTCAGACAGGTGACTGCATTCACCAAAATCAAAATGTGAAGTGAGGAGAACTGGTGCTTTTAGAGCTATCCTCAGGAAAAAGTGGATGAAGCCACCAGGGGCAATGCTCGTTTCTGAAGCCATGAAACAAATGGACTGTTAATAGATTTTTGTTTCCTATGTAAGTGAAATGTAACTGCTAGTGTACCAGTTGCAATCGTGCTGGCAGGTGTTTAATTGCTTATGCATATTTGAACCCCAGTTGCTTCATTAGAGAAGCTTTACTTCACTGCTGAGACTGCTGAGTAAATAACAAGTGTCCCCAGAAGCCAGCAGAAATTTGAATAACTGCCAAGAGTAACTCACCAATTTACAAAAAAAATAAGGGAGTAAATGTTAGTCTTGATAGGAGATTGCAGGAGAAAGGCTGGCAACAGATACAACATTATGTTACACGTTATTTACAAAACTGTGCGCCATCTATTGTATTTGGTTTCTTCCCTTCCTCTTAAAATGTAGCAAATACAGCATTAAAAGCCTGGACTTAATGTCAGGAACTGTTACTGGTTGGCTGTACATCGTCAGCAGAAAACTCCTGTCTGGTAGAAGCCTTCATGAGCTACTTGCAAAACACATAAAAATTAAGCTCGTAAGCATTTTCATGGATGCATCAGCTACTTACAGAAGAGTCATTGGTGCCAAAGATGTCTCGCACGTCACGGACTGTGTGCTTGTTCTTCTTCCTCAGGGTCTGTGTGTAGGTGTTGTACCTCTTCTGTACGGCGGCAGCTTGCGTTCGGGTCAGAGTAGACAGCAGGGCTTGGCCATCCTCCTCTTCAGCTCCCGAGATCAGTGTAGATAGACCTACATCCTGCAGCCACTCGGCCTCCAGCTCCCCTTCTGTGGAGGAAGAGAACAAGTTATGGGCTTGGCTTGATGTGGAGGGAGAGGGGGGCAGGAAGGAATGGAGGTGGAACAGAGGATCACTGCATTAGCGTATACATTGAGAAGACTCCATGCCTAAACTTTCTTAGGCCACAAGCGCAAGCTAATTTGATTTTTGTCAACATACTGCCAGCTTTCGTTTTGGCAGTCTCTGCACAGGAGACACTTAGGAGAAGAACAGAGGAGGTGTCTGTAAACTGTGCATTAATGCTTTCACGTGAAGAAGGCAGCAGAGTATACCTAGCCTGATATAGTAAGCTTGCTAAAAGCTAACCCTTCATTCAAGAGCATAACACCCCTCAGCTATCACTTAAACCACATCATAACAGATGAAACCATTTGGCAGGTGGAAATTAAGTTGTCATTCCATTTCAAATAAGCAAGAATACTGAAGTAGTGATACAATACAATAATGTGTTTCCACATGAAGGATGAGAAGATTTAAGCTGCATAAAAATCCTCAGCCAGCTAGCTAGTAACCACACGCTTTATGAAGAGGACACATTGAGAAAAGGTGGATGTCCACATAGTCTAATAGCTTGTTTTGGACAAGATGATTAAGAGCCAGAGCCACCCACTAATGAGGAAGTAGGGGTAGGTATCAAAGAGGGCAGGCAGGGGTGGAAGGTGCAGAAATAGCTAACTTTGCACGCTAGATATCATCCAATTTCTAATAGTTAAATGCTGGCTAGCACTCTACACCCCAGGGTTTCTTGATACCCAGATCAGTGACTAATAGCTTATCGAGTCCTGTTCAATTCCTGCTTCCCAACTGGATCCACAGTGAGATTATGCACTGTGTGAAACATTGCTTGCTTTCTTTGGGTTTTGGTTTGCTAACTGTTATGTTGAGTGAATATTTCCTGTCACTGTAGGACAGGGAGAAACTTCCAATCTACCTTCTCTGACTCATTTTGTAATTTCAAATTTTGCTGTCATTGACATTTTATTTATCTGCTTTCTGAAGTAAACAATCATTGTCTTTTTAAATCTCTTTTCACACAGGAGATTTTAAGGGCCTTCATTTTTATTCTGCTTGTGAATGATCCTAGCTCAGCAATATGCTGTTTGAGACAAGGCAATCAAAACAGTAATTGTATTCCAGCTTTGACTGAAGGAAAGGTATTGCAAATAAACACATCAAAGAGGAAATGGACTAATTTGCAGACTGTTCTGTAAAACGACTAGTCAATACGCTCATTGTTCCTCTCACAGAACTGGTCTTAATGGCAGGCTGGTATTCCCACTCTTTCTGTATTGCCTCTTCTTGACACCACCAGATTGCAGACAGATTGATGGACACCAGTTTACAGCACTTTGGCAGTTAGATATACAAAAGGGAAAATTACAGTTCTCGTCAGCAGGGGCAAGGGAAAGCAACTTACACAAGTGCCATCACTGACTTCATTGTTAATTGCCTTGTCTCTTTGCAAAGCTCTAAAAAAATATCTGCTGTTAAAAACCTAGCTCTGTGTTAGACTGGGTTGTGACTAGTTCTGTATCCCATGAAACTGCTTGTCTCCACTCAGATACTTTCCACATTCACAGACAGGATGACTGGCTGTTCCTTTTCCTCCTCTGTCAGTTTTGAACCTGTAGTACTTCTGCCATCCTCACTCTAACAAGCCCTCTTTTCATTTCTGTATGTTTATGTTCTAGCCACATCCATTCATGTTCCATTTTCTTAATTATATTCATTTTGGCTTTTGTCCTGACATATTCTTTCCAAGAATTTAGTTTTTAATCAAACTTGGCTTTCGTGATGCTATGAAAAATAGTAAAGCAGACATGTAATTCTGCCTGCTTACCAGCCACCCCTGTGACTTGTTTTCTCTGGCTTTTTTCCATTTCCTTTTCCAACTGTTCACAAACAATAGGCTAAGAAATAATGACAACAACCAAAGGAGTAAAACTATTACAGAGAAGGAATTCCTGCATTAGAAATCCTCAAAATTTTATGAAAATACTTTTAAATGAGGGCTAATAAAATCACATCATTTTACAAAACATTATTTTTGCAGTGGTAGCAACTTACACAGCATGGTCTTGACACTGGTTGATTCTGCTCCGTCAGAAGATAAACAGATAATAGAGAGGATTCCCTCTGGCTGGTAGTTCTCTCTCTCTCTCTTTCTCTCTCTCTCTCTGTTTTTTTTTTTTCCTTTTTGTTTTTTTTTTTTTTTCCTTCACTTAGAGACTGCTAGGAAAGAGGTGTGACTTTGTTTGAATTTCAGATGTAAGCCCAAATGACTCACACCATCTCAGCTTTGTAACGCTAAGTGTTAAAAGGAGTTCTGCATGTCACTGCCATCTTAAACACCCCATGACTTCTGCTTCCCCTGCATTTTCATCCCTTGTGTCATTTATTACGATCTTCTACTTTTCTTGCCCTTAGTTACACATGTCAACAGAATAAGTGCTCAGATATTTTCCTATTGCACATGTTGTCTGGCAAAAAGCAGCATTATGGCTTTGACAATATCATTGGTGCCTGGCTGCTGCCACCCTGTTGGTTCCTTCCTAAGGATTCTGCACCTCTTCCTCTCAAAGAAATCTCAACAGGGTGACAAATATTTGTTTTAATTTTATCCTGGGGACTTCCACATCGATTTCCAGTGTTTTGATCCTTGGCAAGGAGTATTATCCTATTAGTAGCTTAATACAACTCATGATTGTTTCCAAGATTTATAATCTCAGACTGAATATTTTACTGAAGTTAATAAGTAGTACAAGCACTCCCTTGTTGTGTGTGGGTGTATGTAATATATATGTGTTTAAAACAACAGTATGAAGGTAAATGAAGTGTGGAGATGTATTGTAGTTTACATTGTGGTCTCATTTTTAATTCACGACAGAGAGGAAAAAATCAATGTAATTTAATGAGGCATAATCAGAGAAAGGATAACATGGGACTGCAGCACAGTTTGCACTGTTGTGAAGATTTAGTTCAGCAGTGTTGAGAGCAACAGAGAAGCTTGTGAGAACTGGGAACATGGGTTCCTGTATTGCCTTGTCCTGCTAATTTAACTGGCTTGGTACCTCACAGATAAGCGACCTTCCCCTGACACTGGATACAAGTCACAGACTGTTCATGTTGACAGCTGCATGAAGGAGTCACCATGAGATTCACAATCTCAGCTTTCTGGGGTTTCCAAGCTGCAGAGCATGATCAGACAGGAGTTTTCACGGAATGGCTGAGGTGGGATGGGACCTCTGGAGGTCACCTACTTCAACCGCCTCCTCAAGTAGGGTGCCCAGCACCACGTCCAGGCAGCTTCTGAAGATCTCAAAGGAGGAGACCCAACAACCTCTCTGGGCAGCCTGTGCCAGTGCTCGGCCACCTGCACAGCACACAAGTGTGGCCTGGTACTCACAGGGAGCCTCCTGTGCTCCAGTCTGTGCCCACTGCCTCTTGTCCTGGCACTGGGCACCGCTGAAAAGAGCCTGGCTCCATCTTCTTTGCACCTTCCCTTCAGGTATTTAGGCATGTTGCTAAGATCCCCTCCTGAGCCTTCTCCAGGCCAAACAGTCCCAAATCTCTCAGCCTCTCCTCATAGGAGAGGTGCTCCTGTCCCTACAACATCTTTGTAACCCTCCATCGGACTCTCTCCAGTATGTCTAGGTCTCTCTTGTGCTGGCCAGCCCAGCACTCTGGGTGCGACCTCACCAGCACTGAGAAGAGCAGAAGGATCACTTCTCTTGATCTGCTGGCAATACTTTTGCCGAGTGCACCCAAGAGACTTTTAGCCTCAAGGGCACCTTTCCCCAATGAGGTCAAACTGATTGAGGCAGATTGCTTTTCTGAGTTACTATAACAATAACCAAAAAGTTTCAATGTTACACCTTGATCTGTCTTTTTATGAGACCACAGACCATCACAAAGAAGTGCAGTTTAGACTTAAGCTGACAGATCGTGGCCCTCATAGCAGACTGCGACTTTTGGTAAACAGAGGTCTTCCCAAGAGAGCTCTACCCGGAACTAGTGAGTTGGAGGTATTCCCCATGGGAACAATATATAGTTGGAGCTAGATACCTCTGTGTAGGGTACTTATCACGACTGGTTACACTTTGGTTGCTGAGTAAAGTAGCACCCTTTCCCCCTTTTCAACGTTTTTCCTGGTAGCAGAATGAATGACATCCTATTGCATGTAAAGGTAAGAAAATACACCGTCACTCATGTTACTAATTGCATGGAAAGAATACACTATTCTTTCAAAATCTATCCTTAGATCAGTTATTCCCAGGCTCGTGGTCATGATCACAAAAGGGCTGCAGCAATCTGTGGGTCATGACCCCAGAAGAAATTCAGTTTCACCCTATAGTAGGAGCTGGTATTTTGTGTTGCACAATATAATGCATTTGTAAGTGGGGTCGTAACTGGAAAAAAATTGAGAACTGCTATTCCAGATGTTATCAAATCATCTAACACATAACTGCATAACAACGAGCTAATGCAAATTATTGCATGTTATTCCAAATACATTATGAAAAAGGAGAGGTGAAAATGTTAAGGGAACAGAATGAAGTAATAATACCTTCAGCATAATTTGTACAAGTGATCAATGAATTTTAATGAGCTAAGAGGCTGAACGACATAGGCATCTGTGTATTCAAACTCATTTCTAATCTCTCCTTGAATTACATCTACATTGGGCAATCTCAAGAAACAGGCAGTTATCAAATTTCTGATAGCACCGAATGATATCTAACCAAAAATTGCTTCAAGACTTTCATAACTTCTGCTTTATATCCTACCAAAAGCCAGAAAGTGGAAAATTCCAATATACTAAATGAACTTTTAGCTCCCTTTTTAGCATTTGGTTTAGATTATTTAATGCTGGAGATAAAGTTTTCATTTATTGCCTCTCTTTTCTGGCTCAAACTAGTCTGTATTTTAATCTTGCTCATACTGGGTGGGAAGGAGATCAGGGCATCACCGATCAGACAAGGCAAAGCCAAGGTGTGAGGAAGAAGTGGTGTTCACATGCTTACCATCAGCAGGTTTGAACTCCAAAAGCGTTGCTTCTTCAGGCCCATCTTCACTGCTCTCCTTGATGCTCTCCACTTCACACCAGAAGTCCTCCATGGAGGTGCTGTCCATGGAGGCTTGAGAGTTGGAGCGACTGAACGCAGGAGGAGGCGTGGACTCATTGGAAAGCATCCTGTTAATTCTTCGGCAGCGAGGAAGAGATTTTCTGAAAAGAGAGAGGGATATAAGAAATAAATATACTTTTTTTTTTCTTTTTTCTTTTCTTTTTTTTTTTTTTTTTTCTAGCATGTAGACAAGATGTGCAACTAGGGCTTCAAATATAGCTGTACCAATAAAGCAGGAACAAGATGTTGGAGGCAATATGTACAGTTCTGGTGGTCTTCATGATCTCTGTTGCTCATAACAGTTATGACTTGAAATTTGTTTTGCATCTAACAATTTATCTCTTTAATGACTTTTAGTGGTTTACACCCTAGAGGGGAACTCAGGATATTCAATTTCTTTTCCTAACTCTGTCACCCATCTAATGAGGCAATGAGAAAATATTTTAACTTTTTTATGTCTCAATTTTTCTTTCTTTCCCTTCCTTTTTTTGCTTACTTGTTGAAATTCTTCAGTGAAAACTTCTTCGGGGAAAAGTAGTTAGACTTGGGAACACTGAAATATTTTACAAACTTGACTTCAGTAGCTGTGCATATTATAAAGAAAAAAAACATACATGAAATACTTTAATCCAGAAGAATAGTTACCTTTTCTGTTTGAAAATCCTATTTAAAATAACTCATTTTTTTAAAATGAAATTAAAATAAATGAAATTTTAACAAAAATTGTTTTTGAAATAAAATAATATTTCAGGTCAAATGGAAGGTTTTGATCTAAGCTTTAAAGAAAATTGATTCGCTAAAAATCAAATTTCAAGTTATGATTCAACATAAGGATTCCTTTCCTTAAATTATTTTAGGATTTTTAGTAAACCAAGAAATTAGATTCTTGTTCCTTTGTTTTTGTCTTTTCCCATTGTAAATTCTTACAGCTGAAGATAGTTACACAACTTCATAGAAAATTTTACGAAATACCCACCACTAAAGTCTTGTCTTTGTTTTTTCACATTATTAAAACAGCAATACTATGAGCAGCTTTTGTAAGCGTAATTACAGTAATTACAGTAAACAGTAATACCAACCAACAAAGGAGTCAGGAGGTAACATAATTATGGCAGAGAGCTAGACTACATGAATTAATGGAAAATTATGTCATAAGCTCTTCTGGCCTTCACTTATCTGAATTAATTCAAATATGGTTTCCCTTTCTCTTCCTTTCCTTTATGGCATCATCCTGCCAACAGCCCTTTGTTTAAAACCACAGACATTACTTTTACTCCATTAAAAAAAAAAAAAAAGAAAAAGACACTTCCTTTTCAGTGTTTCCCCTCTTGTCCAAGGTCTCATAATGGATGTACAAACATTGTGTTATTTAATGAAGCCAACTGGACATGCTTTTCCCTGTTTGCATGGCTGCTGCTGCATCCCCCCTGCCCAGCGAAGGGCTGCCTGCTTCCCTGAGCTTCCTGGAGCCTCTTCCCGTCATCTGGGTGGTCCCAGGCAATTCTCTATGCGTTAGGTCTGAGCCCAAGGTTGGGAAGTTGCAGTGGATACAATGCAGCACAACAAATCCATCTTCTCTGATGTTATCAGTGCTTGATGAAAGCAAAGCTCAGGCCTTTGCCTCTTTCCAAACACAGGGGGGTGTGATGCGGACAATTTGGTTGCCAAACCTGCCCACGTGCAGCTAGCCGGCTGCTGACAGGCAAAGCTTTCAGACAAGTGGCAATATTTCAGCAGAATAAAATCTGCTGTTATGCTATGGAGACAAATATCCCCCAGAAAAAGAGGTGCCATCTTCAGTGTTTCTTCTTTTTTTTTTTTTTTTTCTTATTTCCTCACAAACAGCAAATGACTGCCTGTTTTTAAACACATTACTGAAACTCTTGTTGTTTTAATTAGGACAAGCCCCAGTCGCCAAATACGAGAAGAATTTGCGACACAAATGTGGTTAAAGCTATTGGCGTGCTTTCCGAGGAGCTCTCCCGCTGGGGAGACGTGAGATCTTCAGCTGGTGTTTGTTTGTGAAGCCTCATGTGACCAAGGTACCTGATAAACCCTAACTGCTGGAGTTTGCTGCTGGAGGTTGTGGGACCTCTGTTTTCTGGGTTTGCTTTTCTGCCTTCCTTGCATCACCACCAGCAAGGAAACAAAGCTTCAAGCTTTGCAGAGCTCAGATATCATGAGTTAATACTGTGCCGAGTGTCCCTAAGCAGAGGTCTTAGCTAGGAGAAGCCAAACCCCTGAGAAGCAGCCAGGAAAACTCCGTGCCTTCAGCCGGGAGGTGGCTGGGACGGGGAAACAGCCCCCACCAGCCAATCACTTACTGCTACAAAAAGCTGCGCTCCTTTGTTTAAGAGGTGATAGCAAACACAAATAAGGAAAAAGGCAAAGTTTCCTGGCACTCCAGAGACATTTGGGGCCCCTTTCCACCCCGCGCTGTAGAAGCAGAGAGCCTACAGCAAGGGCTGGTGTCAGGCGGGTGGTGGGTGCTGACCTCCCGCTACAGCCTGTCCCTCCTCGGCTTCCTCTGTAGCCCAGGGCTCTGCCCGAAAACCCCAGGCTGCTGCCCACTGGGTAACCGATATTAGTGTTGGTCTAAACCTTTGTTAAAACAAGTCCACCCATCTGCTGTACAGCGCAGCCCGGAGCTCCTGCAGCAGCACTCACAGGAAGAAAAGCTCTCACCATGCGGGAGTCAAAGGCGTGCTGGGATGAGAAGAGGGCTTTTTCCCTCACAGCATTGCTGCCTCCCATCATTTAGTCATGGTCAGGGAATTTAAACATTTCCTGCCCTCCCAATGTGAGTCTTGACCATGACCCTTGTGCTCTTCGGGCACCACACCAGACTGATCCCCGGGCTTTGACTCCATCAGCACTTCAGCTAACTCAAACCAATGCTTTTTATTTCACCATATTAGGATGAAAGAGGCTTTGCGGGTTGTTTCTTTTCTCCCCACAGCGAGTATGTTATTTTGTAATATTACCATACCAAAAAGCTAAATGCAAAACAGACCATGTAGCCTGGCAACAACTGCTGTGACAACCAGCTTTACCAAATACGTCTAAGGTTACCGGGTAATCAACATGCATTTACAACAATATTAAAAGTATGGAGCTTATTTGGAAAATCAGCTGAACAAAGTCTCCTGAGAACCTCATATCTGAGACTTGTTATCTCAGTACAGATAAAATCACACTGTGTGAAATTCCCGTAACAAGAAAGATCAGGCAGAGATGTTTTATCCTTATTGGTAAACAACTGAAATTTGCTTCCCACTGGTCTGGTACAAACCTTCTCCAATTATTCTGAGTCTTGCTATTAAAAACTGACTTGTTTGAAAAGATCTCCAGTTGCCATTTTGACCCATATACCTGGAGCTTCTGTGCTGGAGGAAGTGGTCTTTCTTTTATGTGATAATGGCAGTTGTCTCCACTTCCTCCAACCAAAGCTGCTAAAAACAGTTTCAGGAAAAAAGAAATCCTACTAAGGAAGCAAAGCATATTCTTCACTGCTTTTAATTCATTCTTGAAGGACACAATGAGCACTGACTGAGCAAGCCTGTCTCAGAAACAGCTCAACAAGCCCAGGTTGCCTGTCACCTGGGAACTCTGGCAGCAGAAAACCTATGCTCCCAACAGATTTCTCACCCTCTAGGCTTTCTGGCTTGTTTGTCCTTTTCCTCAGTGTCTGTATAGAAGTTTACAAGGGTAATATATATATATATTTTTCTACTAAGCCAAGTGTTGTTCTTACAGAAATTCTGAACAGCAGTCTTGCTAGACAAGTAGCAATCACGAAGTTCATGCTCCATTTCATTTGCTCCCTCACACACAGATGCAGTGGTGAGCTAATCTGGAAGGCTGACTAAAATTCAATACAAAAGGGATCTCAGATCCTGGCTTCCTAGATGGAAAATGCTAGGAGAAAAGGGTGAATCTTAAAACATGAAACAAAACTACAGTGACTCCACTGAATGAGCTGAAACTGTTTTCAGGATGCAAACAGAAGAAAAAAAATACCAACACAAACACAAATACTTGAAAAGGAAAAGAGGCAAAAGTATACTACAATGGCCAATGTTATCAAAAAAACCTCTATTGCTGGGCATTGGTCACAGAAAAAAAGAGTTAGAGTGCGAGTAAGGAGAAACATGATGCTATCGTGTAGAGGGCTTTCCACGGAAAGTTTTTTGCAAACCTGGGTATTTCCATTGGGCACAAGGAAGCTGATTCAACAGCATGTGACTCCAGGTTTGCACTGGTGTTGTGTTCGCAGTGCTGATGAAATGCAATAGCAAAGCAGGCCCACTGAACTTACATTTTATGTTCTGTGTATCACGTAGAAGTGAGCTTCTCAGGGTCTGACAGCACACATTGATTTTGGGATAGCCATGTCAAATCCAGTGAGCAATTCTTATCCTATCCCCAAAGCGAAGGTTAGTCAAACCGCATGAAGAGCTGGTTCAGTGACACCTAATGATTGCTCCCAGGCTGACTAATGATAAAGCTAGGCTTGTGTTTTCAGTTTAATTAAGTAATGTGTGGTAAAGAATCCATAAAATAGATGAGGAGCAATAAAGACACCTTGTAGTTAAAACTAGTATTTAATCCTTGTTTACACAAAGACAGGACATCTAACTCTTGTGGCTCACCGTGTTTCACTCCATTCAGCAGGTTCTGAACCTGCTTCACCATAATTAGATGCATTTACAGGAGTAGGGAAGGTGAAGAAAGTAAATTCTCCCGGTCATTTTAACACCAAGAGCTACCGATTCATATTGTAATCATTCTATCAGTGTATCTAGTCAGCCCAGTGAAGTCAGTAGCACCTTCATAACACAACAATGTCAGAGTACCGTGCAGTTGTCCGTCCCCTGTCTTTCTGTTTTTCAGTTTATCATAACGACTCACCAACTTCTGACAAAAAATAATTACTCTATTTCTGCTCAGCTTTTCCCAAATGTAAAAAAAGGGACGTTAAACTTTTGACAAAAAATAATTATTTCTGCTCAGCTTTTCCCAAATGTAAAAAAAGGGATGTTACCTTGCCTTGAGAAAGAAAAAAACATTTCTTCCTTTTTGTTATGAACATTTTTGTCTGTTCTGAATTTTTATGAAGCAATCATGTACCAATATTTCCTTTTTTATTATTTATTTATTTTTTTTAACATGTACAAGCTGTAGGCAAAGGAGGAAATGGTATCTTTGTTCACAGTTCATGACTTGTTTTTAGGCAGCACTCTTCCCCCAAATCTCTCGTCTTCTGGTTCCTTCCTGCAACCCAGATCCACTGCTGTTTGCTGTCTGCTTGCTTCCTTCTCTTTGTGCTCAGTGGCATCTAATTACAGAGCGGAGTCTATCTCAGACAATATCCCCCCAACTCCATCTGCGTACTTCTTTTTCTGGTTATTTTGCAGATGTTAGGAAAGTTGGACCCTTAAGTTTTACCTTTCTTTCTCTAACATCTAGCATAGCAAATATGTAACATATTATGCTCATTGATTTCCCTGAAGTGTCACTGAGCCTCTCTTGCAACAGAGTGAGAAGAAAAATACAACTTAATTTCAGTAAGAATCTTTTCATCCTGTTGCCTAACAGAACTCCAAAATCATATTAACTCATTGCTTCGTTACAAAGCTGGGTTTGAAAATAAACAGTTATTACACAGAGTTATCACATTACTATATCAGCTAGACTAGGAAACACATGAATTCAGTACTTGGCATGTCTTTGTATTCTACAAAACATTCTACAAAATATACTTCTGTTAACTATTCATTTTATTTTTAAAGATCCTTTTCTGTCTCCACAAGCATTTTTTTTTTGACCAAAGGGACTTGTTTAACTAGCATTAAGACTTAAAGGCATAATAGAGAAAAGACTTATAAGATTTAAAGGACTTGCGATACTTAAAAGAGTTTCATTTATTTATTCATTACTCACCTGCAATGTAGTAGCAGGAGTCAGGACATTCAGCTATAAAGTCCGCACACCAGTGTTACCTGCCAGCGTTTAAAAATGCATTTCACCTTGGCTCCTTCAGCTCTCTTTCGCAACTTTTTCATAAGTGGCACGGAAGTCCCCCATCTACAAGGGTCACATTGTGACTGCTCTGCGGCTGAGCATGGAGATTGCAGAAGAATCTCTCTCTGTTTGTGCGTGTCAGTGTGGGGGCTCTCACAATCAGACCCTTTGAGCTAGGGGAGTGCGGGAGTATACTTTCTAGGTATTGCCTGCTGGCAATGATGACCTTTGGGGACATGACCCAGACCTCCCCTCCACACTGGCAATCACATCATTTCAGAGCTGGCTTGATGCAACTGAGAACTATATGCACTACATAGTTTCAATGTGTCTGTCAAAATCTGAAAGTGACTGTATTTTGTCTTCATTGTCCTAACAAGGCTGTTTCTAAAGGGCAGAAGGGATTCCCAAATGATTAACACTAACAAGAGTATGTTCTGTTACCCCCCCCCCCCCTTTTTTTTTCCCAAGTGAATTGGAAAAGAATTCTTTTCTTATAGATTAAGAGGCAGCATGATACACTAGTTTTGAATTCTTAAGATTTAGCAGATCATGGCAGAATATAGTAGATGTAAGTTTCAACAGGTATGGACAAGATAAAATCCATCTAGACATGGCCTACAGCAGGCCAAAGTTGTGGTTGTGTGCAGCCAGTTTAAACACCGTAAAAATTTCTAACACATTTCTGTTGTTAAATGTGACAAATTCTTCTGTTCTGTTGGTGTTTGCTTAAACCCAATTAATTATTTTTTATGAAACAAATCCACATATCTAGGGCAGACCAAGGTTTCTGAGGAAGAAACATATGCACGTGGGCCATGTACTGTAGTTTTAGTAAAACCCATGATACCAGAAAATATTTGATCTATTGTGCATGTATAGTACAAATGTTTTGTGTCTGAATACTGAACCCAGTGAATCTGTCAGTTCACTCTACATACACCTTAATGCTGATCAGAACCTCCAGGAGCGTTGGGCTCAATGCCCATGCACTGAATATATAGTTCATCTACTCATATTGAGTAGATGGCTCTAGAAATTCCATCTGTCTGGCAGTCATCCAGAGTGACTTCTAGGTAGCTGAGCACCCCAAAATCCAAGGCAAACCCTTCAGATTTGACTTGGGAAGAATTTGAAATCAAGATCTATGATACTACTATAAGATACCAGTCCTTGGCATGAAGTGCTTGATTAAGCTGTATGGTAAGGATAAGGCAGACACATTTCATTCTGCAGCTGGGTGCAAGCAGCTACCTAGTGTATTACCCCAGGTAGCAAGGGAAGATGAAGCAGAATTGCATGAATGAAAACGAAAGGGGGGAGCACAATTGCATTAGATCCTATCTAAACTAGGATACTGCACCAAGGCCAATATTCTTTGCTACGTTCACATGGTTCCTCCTCAGACGGCTGTCTGTGGCAGTGAGGAAACTGTCACGGAAGGCTGTGGAAAAGCTGTATTTCTCTTTTGCTTCCTACTGCCCTGGCAGTGTCACTTCTAAGGTAAGCAACAGCTGTGTAAGCACTCCCAGGGGGATCACAACATCTCAAGCCCACTGGAGTATGTCAGGCCACTATGCATGCGTGCATGTGCAACTACAAATACTAAGGAGGTTAGGAGGGTGCGGGGCAGTGTGCAGACTAGGGATCTTCTCTCACAATAAAATTGATGAGCCTTTGTCAACAACTCACACTTAGCCAGACTCATTATTTACAAAACAACTGGATACAGTTAAAACTACAGGAAATATACAGGTTTGAGAAATCAGATGAAGCTTAAATCATCCAACAAGCAAAGAAGCAAACCAATTAAAACCCACACGGGATGTAAAATGGACAGCATTAAGAGACTTTTGGCTCTAAAATCGCAAACTAGATATTCTAAAGAAAAAGAAATATGAAAATACTTGTCAGTCATGAAGAAAGCACTGAAATATAAGGGGTCAAACTTGCTACAGCTCTCAGTACACCTCCTAATGTTGCCTACATTGATGTGGTAACTGTGGAAGAATATTTACTTATTTTTACTTTAGGCATTATTAAAGGACCTATCCTTTCAACCAGCATGATTATTATCGTTAATGAGCTCAGAGTATTTATAGGACTTCGTCTCTCTGAAGCACTTCAAGAGACAAATGCAGTCATTTCAGCTGAATTAAGCAAACAGCATAAAGAACTGGACCATACTATCCATTGGAAGGCTTCTAATGTGATTACATACATTACAAGTATAAGCTCTTTAAGCCCCTAATATAACCAAAGAAGGGAGGCAGATACTTCCAGAGAGTGAACATGTAAACTAAATGGGAGCTTGATGTCATGCAAAATGTCTTTGAAGTTTTCCTTGTGCTTTGCTTTCAGTGAACTCCAGCTGTTGCTCTGTCCCTTCCTATAATTAATGCACACTTTTAAGTAAACGGTTTTTTTTGAAGGCTTCAGGAACTAAGCAAACAAGCAGTACTTATTTTCGTAAGACAGTGTATTTTCTTTAAATGTTTTAATTTGTATGGGGGGAGATGGTTAAGCTACAAAATATGAATGTCTCTAATGTATTCATTTACATTTTAGTCATGACTTTTATCAGTTACCCTGCAATCCACAGAAAACATTTTGAACACCATACTAATTAGTATTCACAGGACTGGACTGAAATAATGTTGAAATGCTGAAATACCTTGATTTTTTTAAGCTAAACATTTAAAGTTATTTTATTGAAAAACAATGTTTATGTTGGGAAGATACTGCTAAATCTTTCATCAGAGTGTGGAGCAACTTCACATTGTCACTATTAACATCCTGGATCAGATTTTCAGATAGCTATAAACTTTTACAACCTCACTGGTTTAATTTATCCCTTATGTTAAACTCAGAACATCCTTCTTTGTGGTACTGCTAATGCTGAAGTTATTACAGATTACAAAAATTGCATGAACAAATTTACTTCTCACCATTTAAATTTTTCTCTGCAGCTCTGGGTTGGCTGTCAGGCAATTCTGAACCCTCAGACTGTATTTTCCATAGTGTATTGTACTTTGCGGCACACTGAATCAGTGAGAAGGAATGAAAAATTTGCTGGAAAATATTGTAGCCAAATACAAATCAAGATGTGTGCATAATTCTATTTTTCGCCACTCAAGCACATTTGTAACGATTATACGAGTTGCTTTGGAAAGAGTCCCAAATTTGCTGAAGAGACTGTTCTTTTGTTAAAGAGTGCTTAATAAAAAAGTGTTGATGAGGTATCTGGAAGAGTTATCTCAAAGCACTATGTCCCTATTTTTATCTGAAGAACAATGTTTATATATCAGCTAACGCAGAAAATACAGAAAAGTAGATTTTCAGCATGTTGCCTGTTGATTGCTTTTGTTAATGTCCAAAATAGTCCGTGATTTTATTCTGGATGACTTGAGGCAAATGAAGCCTCATCGCTACCGCTATCTCCCTTTCAATCCATCTGCAGCTATCCCCAAACCCTCCTCTCTCCCTACCTCTTCCGTTTTCCAGAAGGTGAGTGCTGCTGGGCTGGGTGAGAACCTCAAGCAGAGGTGGAGCAAGGAAGGCATCTGAGAAGGGCCCTCTGCACACAGCCACATGGAAGAGATACCAGTGCAGCACAGGGAGGACCTGACACACCAGGCAAGGGATGGAGACTGCAGCTGATGGGTGTGTTCCCCCATTTTTCTCCAATGGTATATGACAGTCATATTTCCTTATCAGGAAATGTCACGCACCAGCATCTCTCTCCAACTAGTTCTAAATATTTATAAAAAATGTTCAGAATCAAAGCATATTTTGCATTCTGAAAAAATAAATTACCAAAAAATCCCAAACAGCTAGGCCATATTAACAGAGGTAAATTCTTATGACTCTGTTGAAGCCAATGGAAGTTTCACCTTTAAGCCATAAAAAGTAAGCTATATTACAACAGTTTTGACCAACATTTGCGAGGCAAACAATGAACACCTAATTTTTCACTAATTCACTTGTCTTCTTTGTGTTCAAAAATCTAGGGTGTTTTATTCACATTATAATTAAATTATATATTATTTGGTAACCTTTCCCATCGGGGCATCAATGCCTGTATAAGCATAACTGTGCAAGCATAAAGACAAAGCTGAATTTAAAGAAAAGTATGTAGTAGACTCCTGTTGGAAATTTGTTTAGAGAATTTTCATTTATAATGTAGGCACAGAAAAGTGTTGGCAAGAAGCTCTTGAGTTGTCAGATAAGTCTGATAGCATTATCTGTACAGTGAAGGGTCATGGTGAGATGATGGGAGATATAACCAGAAGAGAGGACAGAGCAAAGCTGAAGAATGTAAGGTAAATTTGAAGGAGATAAAGCCAACAACCAGGGAACACCAAGTACAAGATCACAGGTCTCCAAACAACAGACATTCCCATTTTCAGGGGAAACAATTGACTACAAAATCAAGTTTACTTTATTGTATTCTCCAGACTTCAACAGAAGAATGAAAAGTGAAAGGAAAAAAAAAAACCAACCACATTTTCTTATACTTCCGCTATAGAGTTCCTATCAATGAGGTATAAAAGATTTTCTGTGATCTTAAAGTGGTATCTAGGTTCATGATAAAGAGATAGAAGGAACATCTTCATGGGAATAGTCAAGGTAACACCCTGAATTTAAAATGGTATTTTTCTAATTTGTTTGAATGTTTGTACTATGTGCCTGTGAAAAAAAATGACCTTTCTATGTAAAGAGCCAAAAGAATCAGTGATGCTTCCAAACACCTTGGACTCCAGTGAGAGCTGGAAATGTTTGACTAGGTTACACTTCTCTACAATGTCTATAAAAAAGGCAAATAACAGAATAAGAAAAATCACCTCTTAAATGGAATACCAGCTCATGGTATACAGCATCTTTCTGGTTTCCCTCAACTACTTTTTCTTCTTTTTTTTTTTTTCTTTTTTCTCCTGCTTATTTTATTTTAGAGGTTTATCGCATATATTTCATCCATAAACATTCTGAGGGAAGCTGCAACATACCAGGTATTTCAAAGCTAGCTATTCGAATACATTGCAGTTCCTGAAGCTGTTGGAGCTAGAGACTAGTAATATTTACAAAATATGGTGCCTTCATTTGCA
The DNA here is from genome assembly GCF_040182565.1 of Anser cygnoides. Lineage (NCBI taxonomy): Eukaryota > Metazoa > Chordata > Aves > Anseriformes > Anatidae > Anser > Anser cygnoides. The sequence continues at coordinate 110,523,216 of NC_089874.1, forward strand.
GTTCTTTGGTGATTTGAATAAATCTGAATCCTACAAGCAGCCCTGCTGAAACCAGGCAAATGACTTTTATGTATAAGGTTTGGAAGTTCAAGTCTCTTAATATTGACTTTGGGGAAGTAAGATGTAGATCTTGGAAATTTCTGAGGAAAATGGGCCCTCATTGAAAGGAAGTCTTCAAGACAGAAGATATAGATGGACACTATTACCTTAGTTTCAAGCATCTTAACAGAGGTACAAAATGTCCATTCATGTTTTCCTGGGAAGTACAAATGCAAGATGGTCCAGAACCATGCCAGGATGTACTACCTTTAATAAACATCATGTATTACAGGAAGGTATTACTCTTGGCTATTTTGACAGTTACTGGTTCGTTCTCACTTCTTCTAAGCTGTACTAGGCTTGCACCAACTCTTCTTGGGAGAATGGAAAAAGGACTTTGGAGAATTGCCTCTTCATCTGTGTTGAGAGCTCCTCAGTCACAGCTGGGAATCTGAACTCAGATGTCAAAAAACATCATGTGGTGGATGATAGATGCAGGATCAAGAATTTGGTAACAGCTACCCCCTGTGGCATTTAATTAATGATATGGGCAAGTGCTAATTCATCATAACAGGAGCACCAAGAAGTTGTCAGATAAGAATTACTGATGAAGGTGAAGTGGTATCTCTAAAATCACACAGATGTTTTGCCACTGAAGAGGATTATAAATACAAAAGATAGTTCATGATTTAAAAGTCTGGTACACTGTGACTAATAGAACTGCTAATCTTCTGTAAGTCGTACAGAGCTTGGCTGAAGTTTCTAGATGAGCTTTGTCAACCCTGTACATATTCTTGGCTGGATAACCTTTAAAAAGTAATAAATATTGCTATGCAAACATAGTAAATCATGTTTGAAAGCTCATATGCTCATGTCAAATGGGTACAACTAAGCTGTTGTTGTGTCCTCTGTCATCATGAATACATACTCCTCTTCCCACTCCTGCCTAGATAAGAGCCATGATCCATGATAGGAAGTGAAGATTCACAGGGCATTCATCCATCTTTTAATGATCGCATTAGATCTTTCACAACACAGGCACTTTATGAATGTTGTGAAGCTGTAATGCTATCCTTCCCACGAGGACACTGAATTACTTATCCATGCTTTTGATATAATGCGTCTTGGCTGAACTGTTGTAGCTCTCTCACTCTGGAATATTTCCAGTCAAGCGCTATATTTACATCAGTTACAATTGATTCAAAATGCTTCCACAGGATTTTGAACAGGCTAACACTTCTTCACATGTTTAATCCAAAACAGAGACCCCAGATAGCTTTTCAGTAAAATAAGGGAATAATCATGTTTATAACTCTAGTTCTTTGGTTTCAGTTGGTATCCTTGTTTGGTGTTCAGCCACTGCTTGGGTTGGTATCTTTTTTGGCCTTCCAGGTGACTACAGGTTATGCATCTAAAAAAGACTAAGGGGGGCAGTCACCACCTAACTCTCATTTTCAGAAGCAATTGAAGAGTTTAGAGCACACACCCTATGGACTTACACTTAGAGTAAATACTTCTGCATTCAAACTTGGTTTTGAAGGCGACACTTAGGATTTTAAGTCACAGAGACGTTTGAAAATTTGCCTTCAACTTCATTGAATACCATTAGACTCATTATCTCTTTCTGTGGGCATTAAGTTCACCCAATTTTCTGGGATTTTGGCCACTTAAATTCAAGCTTTATCTTTTAAATTTGGCTTTGATTAAAACAGCTGTTATTTATTCTTTTGCTTGGCAGGAGTTTCTGCAAGACCACCATAAAGTCAGTTTGTATTGTAATGTGCTTTCTTTTATGAAATACACACAATACCCTAAAGAGAAGATTATTATACATATATATGGATACATACATATAAATAAATAAATATATATCTATATGAATACACAACAAAGATTGGAACAAAGGGAAGGAATATTTTAGCAATCTCCTAAAAGCCTTTGTGAAAAAGCCGTATAACACATAGAATAGAATATTTCATAAGGCATGAACCAGGGGATCAACATTGACTGGCTGCTAAATGGAAGCTTAATTCAAGATAAAAATGGAACAGACTTTGATATTCAAAGTCATTGGACTCTTGGGTAGGAGAAAGACATAAATTAAAAGGCTGATATGTCATTATGATCACTTATGCATAGTTCACTACCAAATGTTTTCAAAAATAATGCATTTTAAGAGACTTTTTAAAGAGTGATTAAAACTTGAAGAAATTATATTATTGCTTAGTGTTGCTAGGTTCATTTTCATCAGAATTTGGTCACTACCTTGAAACAACATCAACAGCAGAGAATTTGTAGCTGTTTAGAACCATCTATATTTCTGTGTGTCTCAGAAATTTTCTGAATTAGGAATCACTTTTCAATTGCACTGCAGAGCCCTGCCTGAAAATGTCCTAGCGCCTAGGAGTTAGCTGCCCTTTCATTGCATGGACAGGATCACTTTCACTGAGAACAATCAGGAGCAAAAACGGTGATGGGAGACCCCACAGAATTCTTCCATACATATGAAAAAGAAGTCACAAAATCACAGAAGGCAGTTTGGGCACTGCCCCTGATGCCAGTAAGCCCTCTCTTCCAACCTGACAGAACAGATCTGTGGCTCCTAACGACACTTTCTTTGCTGAACAAAATCTCTTAATGCTAGGATTTTAATCATACAGTAGAAATTTCACAGTCAACCTGCTGATTTGCTTCTCTTTTTCTAAACAAATCAGTCAAGAATCTAGCTAGCAAAAGTCAAACCTCCTGGGATGTTAGCTGCCTAGATTTCCTTTCTGTGAGACTTTGTGTCTGACATGGTAAAAAGAAAGTACTTGCTCTTTCATCGTGATCAAAGTCAACAAAAATCTATTATGTACTCATCATATTGGATCATGATCATCATATTGTGTTGCTCTGCAGCATCTTGTGCCATTTGTGACTTCCCTTTGATCTTCAGTATAGGCCTTGTGCTGCCTATACAAAGGGAACAACAGGGTAAGAAATCCTTGAAAAGTTTCCCCCAAGGCAAGGAGTATTATTTCTGTCAAATGGTCATGACCCTGGCTCATGATATTTTACTGCAGGGGGACTTTGGAACTGGAAACGTTGCGCTGGCCATTTCAGCGTGTGCAAGCTATCAGGGAACAGAAGCTTCCTAAATGCAACTCCTCAAACACTCCTGATGTTTGCTCTGGAGGTGCAGAGATGTGTTTGTCACACTGGCCAGACAGCAGGAGAGAAACTCCCTAGAATTCCTACGTGTCCTGTCCACGAGTGCTGGATTGATGGTCTATTGTCTGTATTTTCATTTAATTAGACTACATACATAAGCTTCCAGTTTCATCCAAACAATGTGGACAAGTCTTGGATTCCAGCTCACTTGAATTTTTCCAGTTTTCATGACCAGGCAAACAGTTTTACCTGCTGCTCACCACCAGTCCCCTGCTGCACTGGATTTTTTTGTGGTTACCAGACATAAACACCTTCAAACTGAACGTGTCCATTAGAAAAATCTGGTGCTACCTGCAAATCCCTGCTTACCAAGTTTACAGAACCAAGCCAGATTTGAGCACAGTTTGAAAAATATGGATTTGGATAAAGTATTCATGAATATAGAAACACTTCAGCTCATTTAGCCATGTAATCTGTATGAATGCATCACTTAAACTGTCAGACTTGGCTTTCCTCCCATTGAATGCTATATCATAAGTTTCTTCTTTCTTTAAAGCTAGGTTTCTATAAACCTCTAGTTGTGCAAGTTAAATTATGGCCATATCACTGAGCTGAAATATCCATTGATATCACAAACACCTACACAGCAACAAAAGATAAAGGCTGAAAAAGGCAAATTTCTGCCCTCAAGTCAAATAAAAACAAAAAAGGGGAAAAATGTGATTAGTTCAATTTGAAGTAAAGGTTCTGCTCCCTCTGGAACATTATTCCATTGACATACATTTTTAAATAGCATAAACAGTGAGGAGAAAGTTGTACAACAGAGTATAATACTCCAGAAACACACCTTGTCAATAAAACCTTAAAGAGGTCTCCATATTAATAGTTTTTTGAGGTGCATTTTCATGTTACTTCAACTTGAGACAATACAAAACATTCATATGCCTATCCTGCAGTCCCTTGCACTGTGTCTAGTTGTTTTTCTGCAGTGGATCATTATTTCTGTCCCCCCCTTTCCTGCCCGGTAAAGCTGGAAAATTCCACTAGTGATAACTCTGACAGCTTGCTCCCCCTCCTGTCACTCCTTATTTAAGAAAACAAGAGGGAGGGAGCAGGGTCTGGGAGGCTGAGAAGTTATTGATTTAGAAAATTCTGCAAATCTTACCTCACAGCAGAATAAAGCCTTGGTGCTATCCTTAAAGCAGCAGGGCAGAGTCCTTCTGAAACTCAACTTCTTCATGCTCCTAGTGGCAGTGAGCTCTTTCTCAGCCTATGATCACAAAGTTGCTTATTCTGGGAGCTATCTGACAGCCTGTGATAGGATATTCTGCCTCTAGTCATAGAAGGGCTGCGGGAACAAAGAGCAGTGGAGCTTCTGGTCCTTGTGGGAAACAGACTGACACTGCTCCATCACTATTTAAAGAGTAGATGCCTTCAGGATAAATCCTCTTAGTGTGTTTTCCTGTTTGTGTCAGAACTTAAACCTTTTATCCATTTCCTAAGAGGAGAAATAAAAAAAGTAATCAGTGCTAGCTGTGCTGTAATTCAGGAGAGTCCCTGTGGGGTGGCTCAGAAAAAGACAGAGCCAATTTATGCGTTTTCTGCTAAAGGGATATAAGACACTACCATTAACATAACTCAAAAAATCGTAAATGGCCAGATGTAAATTAATGAGAAGCTCTCTCCAGTGCACAATGCCAGCTAGGAAAGAGAAGCAAGCCAGAGTACAGCTATTAAGAAATCAAACATTTATGGGGAATCCTTTCCTGCCTTTTTTTTTTTTTTTTTTTTTACAGTGGGATGGTCACTGGGAAGCACAGATGAATACTCACAAAAGCACGCATCGGATTTTGCACAGACAGTGGCCCACAATTGTTTTTTGCCACAAGCTAGAAAAATTCTCAAAATTCAGGGATGCCTGGAGCTGCAGCTGGGGGAGAGCATGCGCAACCAGTTCCTTACCACAGGCTGTTATTGCAGTCAAAAGAGGCCCAAGAAATAACTTTCAAACACAGAAAGCACTTGAGGTGGTCAAATAAACTCCCTTCACCAAACTTTTACTTATCCATTGAAATACTTAAACTGAGCTGTCAAACTGGCAGCATTCCTGTCATCATTCCTCCAGCTCAACATACAGGAGGAAAAGCTGACTTTCTGGTTACGAGCTTTCTGATATTCTTCACTTCCTCCAAACACATGGCTAAAACCCCTCAGCAGAGTGAAGGGAAAAGAAAGCCTGTTATTTAATCAGAACAAGCAGAGAAAGAAAAAAATAAAAGGCAGAAAAAAAGGAAAAGAGAAGGGAAAGGACTTCCTGAATCAGACACAGCTTTCCTGAAGGGACAGAAAACAGCAAAACCAGAAGTGGTTTGGTTTTACAGTTCATCTTGAAGTTAAATTTGTCTCATTTTTTTACACTGGACTTAATCTTGCCTTTCTGTTTCTTCTGGTCAGCTTTTAGAATGATGTAAATCTCTGAAAATTTTGAAAGCTTCAGGTCATTTACCATTGTCTGTAGGTCTGCTTAGGGACTGTTGGGTCATGCTTTAAAGTATAAACTGCAGGGAAAAAGGGTGGCTCACGAGTTTGGTAGTGGACTATGGGGCTGTTCATGCTGTAAGTCCAGCTGGTGTTGCTGGTTACCAGCAGCTGCCTGGCAGCTACTGTTTTGCATGAAACGACATGGTGGTACTAGTCCGTAACCTTCCAGCTAAAAACATCTATATTGCCACCTCCTACAGGCATTCAGAGGCCACCTCCAGGCTGAATAGTCCCAAGGTTGCCCCCCTCCTTCAAGGATGTCTTCTCCCTCTTTTTAGAAATGTGATTCACCGTTGCTTCTCCTTAAGCTGTTGCTGTATGAAGAAATTAAGGTAATTTTATACTTAATTCTAGGCATTGTATAAACACTCAAATATAGTTTAAATATACATAAATAGTATAGTATAGTACAGTTTAAATGTATATAAATATCAATACTGGATTGCCTTTTCCCAATACTGGATTGCCTTTTCCCAAAGTTGCTCTCTGATGAGATTTAGGCAAGCCTTGGTAGCAGTGCCCTACCTAGGCTTTCCTAGGAATTAAGGAGATATTTCATTGCATTTGGTAAATATGAAGGCAGGCTCCCTTTTGCAAACCAAGTCCCTTGCTGCTTGCTGCCTGTGTGGTATGGAAAAACACGGCGGGGGAAGGAGGGAAGGAAGCAGAGGCCAGCTCGCTTGCATCAACTCACAATGAGAGTATCTTCCCTTGGGCTGCTGTCAGCAATTAAAACGCTCTCTGTGTTTCAGTAAGCGCTGGGTCCTCTCGTCTAACACTAGACATTGAAGTGGGACGTGTGAGTTAGGTTTGTGCTGCCATGGGCTCCTGATGACAGCTGGTGGAAGGAAAGTCACCTCCAAAGAGCAATTCAGCACAGCGACGGATGAAATGTCTCCCTTGCAGTCCATAACAGGAGAGGACAGTGAGGGACTCACTAAAGAGCTGTTAAAGGCTGCAAGTGGATAACTGCTCACTGGGCATTAGGTACACTTGAAACACTTGAAAGCAAGGGAACTGTGGGCCTCTCCCTGCAGTGTCCTTGCGCTTAACACGTTTTACCTCCGAAATACAGTATTTTCTTTAACTACAATTTAAACAAATCTTTAAGTTAAAAGCCCAGGCATAAACAAAACTATGCTTCAACATATTTTTTTTTCCTGACTGTTTCTGGATCAGCACAATGGTGAGCCCTAATCACAGCTGGCCTATGAAAAATAAACAGTGGTGAACTCATATACACAGGTGTCCCACTCATGCTGGTGGGGATTTGCACGACACAGAGATCTGACTGCACCCGGATCTTTACGCATGTTTGAGTACTCTGTTTCATGGTCAGTACAAAGGCAGCTCTGCGCTAATTCCATATACAGTTTACATAAGGGACAAAAGGATGAAATAGTTCAGCAGGTATACTGAATGTCATACAACAGTTAAATTTTGACACATGTGGCTTCATGCTATTCTTTTTTCTAAAATTAAATGCCAAGACATACAATAGGCCTGCTGTTGACTCCATTTTACGACTACAGAAAAACATAGATTATCCTTACAATGAGACAAATGCTTAAGCTCACTGCTGCATCTGGATGTAAGTTCCAGTCCTAAACAATTATCTGTTAAAATAACTGACGTTTCAGGGCTTTGGCCAAACACGTAATTGAACATAATCTTCATTTAAACATCATCTGAAGCAAAGCCATTTTCTTTTCCTGTAGAAATTCAGAAGAACAATAAGCAGTTTGATCTCAGAGATTTTGACTTTGTTGTACTTTTCTGTTGAAAGTTAAATCTGCATAAATTGGAAACAAAACAGTTCATTTAGAAGATGTTGCAATGAAATGTTTCATCTTTTTCTGATTTTTGCATCCTTTTTTTTTCTTGGCTCAAAATATGCTCTGTAGATTAGTCTGATCAACCCAACTCATTTTTTTTTCCTGAAGAAAAAAATCCTTTTATTTTGGTCCCACTTCTAAATACAGTCTTCTGTTTTAACAGGTCACTGCTGCTGGGGAATTGCTTTAAGGACTTGTCTAACTGATGTCATATGGCAAGCATGAAAATAAAACTACAAGGAAGGAACTGGAAGAAATATTGTTGGATTAATTATTCCACAGAAATTAAACTGGCATGATCATAATCATGTGGTGGTTTCTTCTGAAACATGACTGCTATTTCCAGGGTCTCTATATATTGATCTATTCCAGCTGTTAGCGAGCAAAAATCAGGGGCTCTTCTCCAGGCTGGATTTTATGTTAACACTGGGATATATTAAGCACACATGGTCCAAATCTGGCTTGTTTTTCATGGTAGAAAAATGGTAATGGCCAAAACTTAATAAGTAATGTATTGTAAAGCAACTATTTAGATAGCAAGAAGATAGTCATTCGTGGCCAGGCAGCCCAGACTTGACTTCAGCTCCTCAAATGCCATGAAAGATTAAATCTTCTCATAGGAGATCTCTGGAGATCGACTTCTTCTGCCTGGACTTTGGCAGGGGATCTGTGAAATCTCCTATCTGCAATTGTGATTGATTATGATTTAATTTTGGTCTTAGATCTGCCGAGGAGGGCATTAATTTACAGAATAAGGATTTTTCAAAAGAAACTATTTAACCCCAAGACCATTTAGATAGAAAACCAGACAGGCAAGAGAAGAGGGTTTATAGAGCATGACAAAAGACGGATTGCAAAATGTGCAGTACTGACGTACAAAAGCTGTGGAATAGAAAAATCCTCCCAGTGCCTGTAGGAAGAGTTTTGTTTTGCAATGTGCCTGCACCTCGCAGGAGTCCTGCTGCCAGCCACTTCACTGAATTTCACAAATAAGCTGACAAGGCATTCTTTATCTGCAGAAGCTCAGTGTTGGCTGTGAAGGTCACCTTGACAGATGAACTTGCCTGGTGGAAAAAACCTCCTCCACAAGTAAATTAACAGGAAGAGCCTGAACTTGTTTTCCAGTGCCATTATGAGGGCCACACGCCAGGGCCGTATGTACACTGGAAACAGTATGTGGAGCCATATGACTGGGAGTAATTTCTTATGATGAATTTACAAACACAGGATTTTTTTCAGGTGTCTCTCTGACTTTTGGAAAAACAGTATTTTGCACCTTAATTTTCAGTCAGCTGGTAACATTCAACAATATACTCCTGTTAGGACCCTATAACAAAACCTATCTTACATTAAACTAACTGATAGAAAAGATGTTAGTTATCCTAACCTCAAGGATTTACAGTACAATTCCCAAGGGAAGCCACTTACTGTCCCTCAGAGCCATCATTTCTTTCAAAGCTAAAAGGAATGGAATGGAATGGAAAGGAATGGAATGGATAGAACAGAACAGAACAGAACAGAACAGAACAGAATAGTTCAGTTGGAAGATCATCAGAGATCACCTAATCCAACTGCCTGACCTTTTCAGGGCTAACCAAAAGTAAAGCATATGAATGAAGGCATTGTCCAAATGCCTCCTGAACACTGACAGGCATGGGGCATCAACCACCTTTCCAGGAAGCCTGTTCCCATTTTTGACCACTCTCACAATAAAGAATTTTTTCTTAATGTCCAGTCTGAATCTCCCTGGGTTGCAGCTTTGTGCATTCCTGCATATCAAAAACAGAACAAGAAGGCCAGGAAGGCCAAGAAGATGACAGTCTGGTGGAAGGGTCACAGAGTGAGGGGCAAATGAGTAAGAAGCCCTATCAGTCACCTGGCAAGAAGATAAGGAAAATCATTACCCATTAGTATCTCTGTACTGCAAAGTTTTGTCATAGGGAAAGAAGGACATGAGCTGATAGCCTGCTACTGTTGTTCACATTCATCAGGACCAACTTCTGTATTTTGCTCCTCTGCAGCAATGGCCTGACCATGCTCCTGCCCCAAACCAGCTGTAGCCCTGAAGAGGATTTTCAGGTACAATTTGAATCACCCCTCAACAGCAGTGACACTCTGACCCTTGAAAGTCATCCTTTTCACTGATCCTTTCACATTTTGGTTTTCCTCATCCCAAACCACCTTTCCAAACTGGTCTTTCTGCTGCTGCTTCTCCTTTGTGTTGCTCCTTGTGGCACACAGACAAGTGTTAGGGGTAGGGCTCCCGCAGTCTAAAATGATTTTCTGCTTCTCTTGTCCAAAAAAAGAATATTCATAACATATGATGTGGTCTGAGGGTTCAAAGAGTATTATAAAAAGTATGGAAAACCAGAATGCATGACATAAAGGGATGAAGGATTACTGCAACTTGAACAGAAACAGCGGAACTTTGTCTAAACCCAAACAAAGCCAAGCAATGGGTAAAAGTCCTGGATTACTGATTGGCAAATGTAAGACATTTGTTCCCCCTCTTCTCTTAGATGTTAACCAAGCACTGCTAAACTAACTACAGTTAAACCACTGTAATGTATCAGGGATATTTTTATGTTAACAGATGTTCTTCACTAATATGACTTTAAAAGTAACCATAACTGCCAAATTCGTATTTGGCCAGTAATCATTATTTTAAGAACTGAGGTGAGTTTCTGGTGAGCATCTAATGGCCTATCAACCAATTAACATCTTCTTAAAGGTGAGGATCTAATTTGAACAAAATGTCTTACTAGTTTCACCCATTAGGTAATGCTAATCTAATCAGCACTGTTATTGCATATTACTCGAGGGGGACTGTAAATCATAAAATGTGTTCCAGTAAAAAGTCTTAAAAAAATCCTTAGCTAAACAGTCTGAAAACTCTGTTGGACACAAACAGACAAAGGAAAAAAGTTTTTACTTTGTATACATAATTATGGCTCTGAAAAAGCTCAATCAGTTGCAAATGTTCAATCTCCAAAGTTCATTTCTTCAAACAGCAACATACATAAGTCAGAGACACATCTAATTACCACGTATAACATAAATATTGGGTTAATCTAAAAATTTTACTAATTATTTGACATAAAAGCAGAACTGGGCTTGGCAGAATTTGAGAGGCCTGTCTTGTACAATACAGGAAAAAAGAGGGCAGAAGGAAAGAAAATTTAATTAGCAAGTGCAAAAGAAAGAATCAGTGATAGCCACTCCAGTGTGAACCACCAGACATTTCAACATAAAAAAAATAAAAATTAGCCTGAGTTAAAAACAAAAAACAAACAACAACACATCAATAAAAAAGATCAAAAAGCCCCCTTGAAAGTCAGTGTAATATTATTGTTTACCATTGACACAATTCAGTAGCATTAAGAGTGACAGTAGACAGAGATCTTCCTTGCCTGACTTCAATCTGGAGACCTACCTGACACACCAGGGTCAGGGCTTGGCACAAGTATTGTGGTCAAAATCTTGAGATTTTTGACCACGGCAGCCCTGGTGCTAGCACTACTGACAGTGGTGTTTTACCTTTATCTGTGCAGGTCTGAGTGCAAGACAGTGGAGACTCAGGCCCCCAAATGCATTTTTGTCTGTTTGGGAAATGGACATTCCCCTTCTCAATGATGCATTCACAGGCTACAATGAGATTCCTACTTGCTTTCAGGATCAAGGCTTTTATCAAGATTTTCAAATCCCTGGCTTCAATAGTAGTGCCCAAAGCCACTATACACAGAGCCACCATTTCCATCAACTGCAGTAGACAGCAGAGTGCACTTTCAGGGCCAGCGGTCACCTGCCATTCAGCTTTTCCCTCTCAGCCCATCTCACATTTGCTCAAATGCCTCTGGGAGGCCTGAGGAAACCAGCCATATGGCAACGTCACAGATTTCATACAGTCCTACCAGGTGACTAGCCAAAACTTATCTCCTCCTGCAGCATTGTCCCTTGCATCGAGCCACTTGGGCTCCTCGTTGTCCATGTCACCACACTCACCCACCCATGTGCCGGCCGTTGCACTGGCCAGGCTTTCTTGGCAAGATGGAATAATATCACTGATTGCGATTTCTACAAAGTGGTGGATCTGAAAGGGGCAGGTTTGATAAGAGGTGGTGTTTCAGAAAGGCTTTCCTGGCAGCGCTTTTAAGGACTGCAGTAGTCCTTTGCCAGCTGCAGGCAGCACTCTTTGGATGCAGTGGTGGGTAAGTGATTCACAGGGTCCAGGTTCTTATTCCTCTGCTGATTCACAGGAGTAAAGAGCACAATTTACGTTTTACAGGACATGCACTATCAACTTAGCAGTGGGTTATGGTAGGTGAGAAAAATCATGCATTTTAAAGGTGGCAGTGAAATCTGACAAAGTCACCCACAAAGGATGCATACAAACTTTGTCTGACAAAGATGTCCTTTACCCACTGCCCCCCTTGCATCCATTTTGGGGGTGTGTATGTGAGAGAGCCACCAGGAAATCCCACTGGACCATAACCAACAGATGGGCTGGACTAGCATATATACCCCAAGGGGCATCTGTACCAGTAAGGCAGTACAAGAAAGCAGAGACATACCCTCTTCCTCCTTCCCCCATCTTTCTGCAATTTGGGGCCATGTCCTGGTAGGGCTTCAGTGCTGTTTCTAGTATTCTGGCCCAATTCCAGGGTACACAGAGGCCTGTTTTGTAAACTCATGAAATTTCAGTCTGCTGCTCACGCCACCTCTGCTTGCTGTGTTTGTTTCTGTGTGTAGTGAAAAGATTGTTGTTGTTGTTGTTGTTATCATTATTATTATTATTATTATTATTATTATTATGCACTGGAGGTCTGAGTCAGAAGGAAAAGCCTCCTGCATGCTGCGCATTGTACCAGCTACACTGAAAATTGCTGTTTACCATCAGGAGCTTACCTGTGCCAACGTAGAGCACTAAGCTCCTTGGCCATGTCCTGACCACAGTTTAGGCATAAAATGTCATTTTGTACCCCTAAGATAGCTGTATTTCAGAGATGGAATTGCTTTTTTTTTTTTCTCACTACATTAACTCAGAAATTTAGGGGTATAAGAAAGACATAACAATAACAACAAAAAGTCAGCGTCTTTCCCATACTCAATTACATGGCAATTTTAAAGCTGCTATCTAGGGTCCTGCTAGGCATACAGCTAGTGCTCTGATCCAGTGAAGAATTATTTCTAGCCCCAGAGGGCATGGACATATATGGGGACATCCAAGCTCTTAATCTGATCAGTGATCCAGGACTATACTTTGTCTTTCCCAGGCCCTAGGCCAATTTTATAACTGAGGAGAAGAGGTAAATATTTCCTTTATTTTTGTTTTTCTTTCTGGCAGGCTGCTTAGAAAATCTAGCAGCTGTTTGAAGATGGCCAGAAGTTTGTAATGCTGGTAAAATTTTGTTGTGGGGGATGTGGAGAGCGAGCAGGGATGACTAACACACACACACACACACACGGACACACGGACACACAAAAGGTTACAGAGCACAGGAGAGATCATACCACTGTGAAAGCTGTTTTTAAAGCATTATGTATTGATTTTTAAAGCACTAAGTAATGATCAGCTCACAGGGGAATTAGGAATCCTAACCCTGAAATGAGAACCTTGAACAGGCTTGACACTTCCCAAGAACTGTCTCTGCTTACTTTGCCATCCGTTTCTAATTCTAGTTTTCAGACTGGTTACAGATCTGGCTCTACAATTTGAAAATTTGCTTTGGAGATGCAATTTACAGCTGCTCTTTGCAACGATTCAGTGTTACTGGAAAGAAACGGGGGCCAGTACACAAAAGGTGCACGTCATGGGGACAAGAAGTGGTTGGAGTTATGGCACTGAAGTATTTCATACAGCACACATTGTCAGGCACACCACAGGGCCTGCTTCCCTAGTTTTTATTTGTTTATTTTATTATTATTTGATTTAAAAGCCAATTGCTCCTTTGGAATATATGCTGACAATGTCTGAGGATTTATTACATACTCTCCCTTCTCATCTATAGCTGAAGTTTTCATTTTGTTCACGTGTTGAGTGAAAGGAGTTTTGAATAACTCCAGGTAGGACCTCAGTTCAGGATAAAATATCATCCTCCCTGGGGCCTATACTGCAGTTTCCTCCATGGGCAACCCATGGCTTTTTTTGGCAATGACTATTCAGCATAAAAAAATTAAAAAAATGGGGGTTGGGATGGGCTGGAAGGAAAATTGCAGCCAGAAGTGCTAGGGCTCAGAGCTGAGAAGGATTTTTCTACAAACCAGGAAAATTAAGCAAGGGCTGATTGCTGGGGTGCTCAGCATTCTGGCCATGATCCCATAAAGCACTTAACATTAAGCATGCACCGGAGGGTGCCATAGGAAATAGCCTGAGCACTAAGAACCCTGCAGGATCAAGCTCCAAATGGGGACCAGACATAGAGCAGATGGTATTATGTTAGCTTTGCTGTGTTAGTAAGCTCTTTGGTTTGCATTTTAATCTTTCTCTCTTTTTCTTATTTTCCCCTTCTTTTCTTTTCCCTTTTCTGTAAAGCAATCCATACATGCATGAGGAGAAGAGGACAATGTACTGAAATTTCCACACTGCCTTTTCACAAGCATGGAGTTAAAGTGGGAGCTGGGCAAAGAGCTGCTTGATTGTAACACAGATCTGGCTTCATCAGCAGTGCTCGAACATGGACCATCAGGAGTTTGGACACGCTGATGAAGAGAGGAAAATGCTGACTCTGCCTTCTAGTGAGTTCCCCAAGCACATGCAGTGGGTGTGTGGTGAGTGTGCCATTGTGTTTGCGAGCACCGCTGCCTGAATCAGAAGTTATTCCAATGCCTTGTTTTTCGTGGGGTGGGGAGGTAGGATGGCTGAGCAGGGACAACAAAAGGCAGCTGTCTGCCAGTTCATAAACTGGGTTCAAAGTGAAGCATGACTCCTGCTCAGCTCTCACGCACCCACTGAGGTCATCTGCCAGAAGGCAGTGAGAAGAAATTAAAACCCTAGATGCTTTTTTTTTTCAGACAAGCTCCTGGCTTTCCACTTCTTCCTTTCCAGCACAATGACAACTATCTGCAGAACTTCCTCAGCTCTGTAATTTGTGCAGCAGCCAGCTTTTACTTGATGTTTTTCAAACTGAGAGCCCAACTGGGAGCCGTCTCCACTGGGGCTGGAGCCACCTTCTTGCAGGGAGGGCACCGCAAGCAGCCAACATGGGGCATGCTTTATGTCTGTGCTGCTGACACTGCTGGCTCTCAAGACACAGCCATCCAGGCTCACGTCTGAGCCTCAGAGCCTGAATTATGGCAAGTCAGCTGCCAGGCAGGTTTGGGCTATTTCTTCTGTGCAGGCTTGCAGCCATCACTTGTTCTGGAGCTGTGCACATGTGGGCTGTACAGTGAGACTCCTGAGGAAATTTCTGTGATCATTTTAGCACTCAGGCAACTGGAAAAGGAGCTGGCAGAGGCTCCAGGGCCTTTGCTTTCATGACTGCATTAATCTTCTCCTGGCCTTGGAGAGAAATCATAAATGAACTTAGCACATGTTCTCAAGCAGCTTTCTTTTTCCAAGATGTTTGTACAGTGGAACCTACGCTGATAAATGATTATGCCGGTGAAACAGCTAATGTAAATCAAACATCATTTGAGGATGACATAACATAATCATTTGAACAAGGATGTCTGATGCTGTGCTGTTATTTAAGAAGTTGACAGAAACTACTATGGCCCAGAACTTTTGAGATACATGGATTATTATTATTATTATTTCCTATCTAAGAATGACAGGCAGAAAGCATTAATGCCATTTTTTTCATACTCAGGTATCACTCCAAAATATCACTTTCTTAGGAGTAGTTCAAGCATTCTTTCAGACCAGGGGAAAGATTTTCAGGTGCACCTCATTGTAAGAACTTAGAGGAACAAAGTTATTGTTACTGCTGGAAAAGTTCCCTGAGCCATATTAACTGTCATATGAAAGTTTAAGGCATAGCAAATATGATATAATTCAAAGTTGTTCTGCCATGAAAGACGTAAAAGCTTAGTTAAGTTACTTTTTATTTGCTCCATGTTAAGAGCAGGTCCTTGAACAGTTACAAAATCCCACAGTGGAAGTGGTAGCTTGTTAAATCATTGTGAGTGGCTTGCTTGTGTTTCTGAGTCCTAATACAGTAGGAGGGAATTAAAGTCATTTGGAGGTATCTGGCCACCAGATAGCACTTGTGGCATTGGTGGGAATTTGACTATATATGTATGTATTTTATCAAATAAAGAATAAACTGAAACTAAGCCACTTTCTATTTGTGATCTGCCTATTCCTCTAAAGTTTCTTCCAGAAAACACTGACATAATAATGTAGTTGCCATGATTCCAGGACCTACACAAACCTGTGGGCAGCTATCTTTTATTTTTTTTAATTTTTCCTACAATTTCTGTCTGTATGTCTGCCATAGGCAGAGCTGCATTTCTGAAGACAGCCAGGGAAAGTTTTCTGATCTCATTGTAATGCTTTGAGGCAACGATCTGGGCTGGGAGGTGGATCTGGAGGACCCCAGAGCACTCCCCGGCACATCCCACATTCAAGCTTAGATGTCACCTGAGTCTGTCCCTCATGAGTTGCCAGACAACACAACTAATTCCCCCAGGTGTTTCTCCACAACCAAAGGACAATTCAACTCAATACGCTAAAGAATATGAATAAAGAATGTGTGAATCAGTCCTAGATAATGCTGCAGGAAACACAGGGTGAGTGTCACTAAGATTAAGTTTATGATAAAATTTGTGTCCAATGAAAATTAAACAACTATAGCAACTCAAAGGAGCCACAAAATTGCTCTTGTTATTTATCTTGCTATTAGGGTTAAGAAGATCCCATCCATCAAAAGGTGTTCAGAGTTCTCAGAATTAAAGCAAGTCAGAAAACATTCTATGGTATAGTCAGTAGCAGTGTATAAATCAGGAATTTCCACCCAAGATATTATCAGATCATTTTCTTCATGCAAAATAAACTAATTTCATTTTTGTTAGGCAAACATTGGATTGTAGCATGAGGTCACAGCTAACCAAGAAGCTGCTCTCTTATCATAATTTGCAGGGAAGCAGGACTTTCCTATTTACATATTGTATAGGATAATAGAATTCAAATACAGTGTAATAAGTCACTTGACCTTAGTCATTTAAAAGGTTACATAAAAGAAGTATACAGACTTGATCTTTAAAAAAAATAAAAAATCCCATCAAATCTGGTATATGGAATGTGTATTTTTTGTTGTTGTTGTTGAAATGCCTGGTGACATCTGTGTGTTTCAGTTACTTGTTAAGACTTCTGAGTAACTGCTCTGATTTCAACCATCAGTGTTTAATATTCTAGTCACAAGCTTTCTTTTCCATATAATCCAATTACAAACCTTTTCAACAGCTTTGCTTTCAACAATTGCATGATCAAATCAGTAATTTAAATAAAGCACCACATCAAAACAACATGTTAAAGTCAAGATTCATTTAAAATAAGCTTCAGTTAAAGAAATTTATATGATCTTCTATCTACTTTCATCATGTTTTTAGTCTATCCATCACTTCACTGCTTGGTAATGGAAGAATGTACTCACCAAAATCTCTTCCAATGCTATCAAACATGTCTCCTTTTCAAAGACTGATTAGCTAAATTTTTGTTGATGATAAGACAAATGCAAGATATAAAATTTATCCTCATAACAAAAGCATTAAAATGCTTAGCTGTCATAAAAGTAGACTTTAGATGTTTTTGTCTTAATCATATATTTCCTATTTAATTAACCACCATAGCCACTTTATATCCTTCAAGTGTAAGTTTTCTCTTGAGTTCCTTTTGATTCTTTTAATGATTGGAGGATTTCTTAGTTAGGTGTCTGATTGGTTGTTGTATTATTTTATTTTATCTCTGCATAAGCTAAACATTCCAAAAATACAGACAGAAGGATATAAATCTCCACCAACCTTCTTAGCCACCTAAAAATCATATTTCTATCCATTTAAATTGATGACTATGGTCAGAATCAATTCAATGATTCACCCCTAGGAGATACAACATCAATTACAAAGACCAAAATACCTTCCTAATTCCAAAATTCTATAGGACTTATTGCCAGGCCACAAAAGAGCAACTCATCAAAAGTAAATAGTAATACAAAAACCATAGAGAAAATCATGGGCAGAGGAAGAATCCCACAGCTTGATACTTACAGAATTTCTTAAAATCTACCCACTTCTTTCCATCTGCCAGCCAGAGGAGGCAGAAACACAATAAATACATCCTCTGTAACCTGTCCACACAGCTATTTGAAGCCTACTAAAGAGCAAACTTCTGAGCAATTACATAATGACAAAATAACAAGAAGGAAAAACACATACATGATTTTGTGTCAGCTCTTCTGCTTTCTGCTGAACAATTCCCATGAAGATGGTGATGCAGAGTATTTTTTGCTGTTAGCTTTGCCTAGTTTGAGCTTTTATAGCTGCTTGGAGATCCACATCATTGCATTTAATTTCAGCTAATCAAGCATACAAATGAAAAGGAATGCAGACACACAGCACTGTAAAAAACACAGAAGGAAGTTTTTTCAAACACAATCCCTTTATTAGGCAGTGGTTCCAGTGACGCAATCAGAATAGGAAGGAAAGTCTGTGTTGCTTCATTGTTTAGTTTGGATTTGGGGGTCCAATGCTAACTTCTGATAATATTTCCATGCGTAAGTATATTTCTCTGAGGGCAATCCAAAAAAGTGTCTATGATGAATCTATGAGGAAAAAAAACCCTATTGAACTTGCTAACATTTTCCATCATGAATGTCCATTACAGAATTGCCCCCAAAGATAATAATCTTTTTCTGTGTAGTTCAGCAGCTTTTGGCTGAAGTTTATCGTTTTTTATCAAAGTCCTATATATGCACAAAGTGGATTCAATAGAAATGTAATTACAGAAAACTTCAATAACTGATCCATCCCTGTGAGGAATTTAAGAGTTTTTAAATAGGAGGAGAATGGAACAAATACCATCAACGACCAAAAAGGAACACTGCAGGATGTATCAATGATAGAGAGTTGGTTGCAGAGTACCGACACAACACATTTATATCTTTTGAGGTAAGCTCGAAGCCTACTGCAGCCAAGAAGAGTTTTGGATCTGACCTTAAATGTTGTGAGATGTCAACTACATTAATAATACACAGATTCAACTTTCTGTAACCTCCACAGTTCAACAGTTAAAACAAACATGTCCTTTCTATAGGCAAGACTTATCTGATCGGCTGATCACACCGTGTAATTCTAAAGAGGATTTTCCAGGTGGCATGTACAGAGTACTGTATCATCTCTCTGGCTTTAGGTAGCATGGTTTAAATGTTGGAAAGGCCAATGGTGGCAGAAATGTTAGCTTAAGCAAACAGGATTTTTCTTTATGTCTCCCAAACATAAAGTGCACAGCAGCAGTTTTGCAAAGTGAGCAAATTCTTTTCCTCACATGGAAAATTGATATTGAGGATTAGGAAGTTTCCTCCCCTTCTGAAAGAATATGTCAGTCCTCTCAGCATATGTGTTGTGTTGTTCATTGTTTATCCTTGAGACCTTCTCATTGCTTTCCAATTATCTTCAGAGGCTGCTAAATTTGGTATGTTGTAACCATGTTATAGGGCATTACGCATTTTACGGATTGTCAACAACAATGGAAAAAGTGGTATAAAGTTACAATTTAAACTAAATGTATATCACAGAAAAACACAGAAAAATACCTACTGAGCTTATTATCTTTCGCTATTCCAGTTTCTTAAGTATACTGACGTCAGAGAATGTTTTAAGACCCTATGAAGATGGCCAAAGCCATAAATATATATTTTGTGTACAGATTTCAAAACTCTTTCCACTATCTATTATCCTCCTGGCTGTTTCTGGTACCTGATACAAACTGCTTTAATTAACTTCCAAGATGAATCCAATAAGAAGTTTAAATGTATTCAAAGTCTTCAAAGACTGCCTGTCAAATGTTACTGCAACATCCAGTGAAGTTGTGGGTTGTGTCTCTCAGCGGACTTCAGGGTAGCCCCATAAACATGTATCATTCAGTGTTTGGTTTATTTCTATTAAAACAGTTGCAGAGCCTGAGGTACCCTTTGGGTTGGATAAAATGTAAGATCTATCCCTATGATGGAAACTCATCACCAATACTCTCAAAGGAGGTAACTTAATCTAGCTGTCCACTCCACTGATATAATTAGGAATGCACTTTGTCAGCCTTTGAGGGTTTAACTACAGCTGGCTGGGTTCGATGCAGTCTCTTAAACCAATCTGTTCTTAGTAACACCATCGCCTTCACAGAATTACAGACATAGTTTCAGCAGATATACCCATGTAACTGCTGAATGATGTTTTTCCATCCACTTATGCAGTGGTCAATGCCTGTTTTAGCAAAGCTGCAGCCTTGGGTCAGTGCCATGAATTGAATCAGAAACCAAAAGCTAAACTGGTATTTAAAGAATAAAGGTTATGAACCTTGTTTACAGTGTTTAAATATGGCTAAATTCAGCCTGCGAACATCATCATATTCCTGATCCAGCAGATGAGATTTAATTAGAAAAGAGATACTAATGGATAGCCAGATGCTGACTGGCCTATCTATTGTTTAAGAAATAGAAGACATTTCATGCCTTGTTCTCTAGGAGAATCAGATCTCCAGTTTTCACACAGATTAGCTAAACTAGGGGAAAGAAATTTAACCTAATAACATTTCTAAATCTTTGAATTTATTCACCAGGACTATTTCTGACTCCCTGCTATACCCTTGACTCTTCTGCTGGAGTCCACACAGATTCAGATGATGAATTTTAGGTACCTTTACAGTACTGTCAATAAACTTTGCTAACTGGATATCACAAGCACCACTCCTTTTTCTTGTGTTTTGCTCTGCTAGGAATCCAACTTGCATAAATGAATGAGATATTCTGTTATGATTCAAGCAAGTTAGATAAAGTTTCTCCTCCAGCCTGCAAAATATTTGAGAAAAATGCAGCACAGCTTTTCACCTATTTACTTTAAGCATCTAGCCCTGAAAATAGCCAGCCTAACCTATTAATCAGCAGACTGGCCTGTTCAGAAAAACATACCCTTTTTTTCTTATCAGTCCTGAAGCATTAGTCTAAACACTTTGAATTCCAGCCTCCAACACTGTGCCAGTAGGCTGGACACAGAAGGGTCAGAAGCTGTATAGCTGTGGCAGTGTAGAGCTGCAACCATGCACTGCTTGGGCAAAATACTGTGGTAACACAACTATACAGCCCCTTGGACACTGGCAAAGAGAGATTGGATTTGCTGCAGACGCCCCCCAGAAAATACTCTGAATTCCTATGTTGTAACCATTTTGTGGTAATTCACTAAGTCTATGGATTTATTACCTCACTACTAAACCTTGTGTTGTCAGACAACTTTTTGATTTTTCCAGTACTTAATTTTTTCCTTTCTGCCTGTAATAAAGATTTTCAATGGGTATTAAAATGTAGGCATCACGTCTGGGCCTGACATACTTTGCATACACAAATTTCAGTGTCCTGTGTTTAACAGTAACCAGAAAAGGACAATGAATTAAATAAAAAACAATATGCCTCTTTCTTGCTTCAGTAAGTCTCCATATAAGTAGAAGTTTAACCCTGAACAGTAAAATCTACTCTATCTTCTAGAATTCTTGATAGCACTAACACTTTTAATTATAGGGATTCTCATTATCTGTATGAATATCATACCCCATGTTTGAATCTGGAAAGAGAAAATGGGCCTCCAAGGATATCCTATGACAATGAACTCCCTGTATGAATGGGTGATTATTTGCAACTACAATGACTTATTGCTGCATGGCACATAACACAATTAACTCCAGATTTACTTGTTCTCGGTATAGACCGAGGCAAGCTGGTTTGGTTTGCATGGTCTTGTTGCATTTCCAAGAATGGCACAGTTAACATCATTCCTGGCTTAGCTAAGTTTTATATAAAAAACCAAAAACAACAACAACAAAAAAACACTAACTAAAAAAAGCCATAAAAGCTGGTGCTCATTAAGGTTGCAATGTATCTTGACCACAAAAAACAGCTGCAGAGTCAATGTCCCTCCCAAAAATCTGTGGTGTGCTTCCTAAATACAGAACATGGAGGTTCTGGATGCTGAAGAAGGGTTTTCAGAAAGAGACATAGTAGTTTCATTTGTTTTGTTTATTTTTAATTGCCACTCTTTGTCAGAGGCAACAGATGGCTTGAAGAAATATGCTTCAGGAAGACTCAAGTTAATTTTTGACTTGTGGGCATGTAGTTCTAATGCATGCCATATGTTTTGTGAATTGCCAGTGATACATGGGTAGTCTAAGCTTCACGCTTCTTCTATAGACTTGTGCATACTGTACACACACACACATAGAGAAATAAATTAATACTTCCAGAAACCTCACGTTTTCTGTAATGTTATCCTTAAAATCTCATAGTTTATTGCTTTTGCTAATTGAAAGAGAGGAGGGAAACAAGCAAGCAAGCAAGGCAGCCGTAAAGGATCACTGCAGGTTATTGAGGATTATGTGGAAATGAATTCTCTTAGCAGAAGATGAAAGAAGGACCTTACAGAAGGTGGTCACAATAGTTCGAGCAGGACACTTAAGACCGTCACATATTTAAAAGACCTCTCTCCTGCACTTGGCCAGCTGTGCTTCCTTCCTTCTGCCCACCCTTTCTCCAAAAGGGAGCACTTTCAATGTGAAATCCTGCTGCTGTCTGAGTACAAAGGCTTCCCTTGTCTCTGTTCATCAGGATAAGCTTGCTCTTTCCTTTCGCTTCCTTGCACACGCATGATCTGGGCACCATCTGGCCTAGGAATGGCCAAGGACAGCCAAATCTGCAAAACACCTTCGGAGAATGCCCTAGGCTTCCCCGCTTCATGTTTCACCTGTAACTACAGCACATATTTTACATTTATCTTCATTACATCCAGACTAATGTTTAGAACTTGAGTTTTCACTGTATTTCAATAACAGAGGGAAGCACTGCAAAAGGAAGACAGGCCTAGGTACCATTATGTTTTAATTACTGAGCACTTCATACTGATGTCTTATTCAGCAAGAATCCTATTAAACAGGAGGTCAGCCTCAGCTGAGGGAAGAGATGGCATAATCAGATCACTCGTTGCCTTTAAGCAAAATTATTGACAATAAATGTGAGTTCTGATGGCTTGATCCAATTTCCAGTGAATTCAAAGGTAAAACTTCCATTGACTGCACATCTCCTAAGTACACATTAACTCAGTCCATGTGTACGAGCAAGGCTTATATCCCAAAATATATTTCACTGCTGGATTTATTGTTGACTTTTTATTAGAGGAGAATATATATATATATATAAAAGAATATTTCATGTTAGAGTGAATGTTACAATTATTCAGGTATTGCTTTCATACTAAGGCTAACCTTAAAATGATCTGACTTTCTCACTTTTAAATTCCCTCTTGACTGCTAGGTATGATCATCACTGGGCCAGAAGATAAGCCTAGATGATATTTTGTTCTGAGCTTTTATTAGCTAGAGGAAAAGAAACTGATGGGGAGGAGGCTCTCCATTTCCACCCCTACAATTTGCATAGACTAACCCAGTGCCTGGGTAACTGCAGACTCATTGATGTGGAGCAGTTAGCAAGAAACACAGCACTTACTGAGATGAATTCAGGCCTTGTATAAAGTTATTTCTCCCCCAGATCTGTCCATTGTGAAGCCAGTATCCTTCTGATCAGCTGTAGCAAAATGTGAGAACTTACAGGTGTAGTCCAGCAGCAACCTGTGAGAGTTGTCCCGAGGTTTGGCCTACAGATGTTTAAAACACAGTTCCCCAACAAGCTTGCCTCTTACTCATCTTTCTGCTGATAAATGATGGCAACCCAGCTGGACTTCTACATCTGATACAGTTTTTCAGTACATATTGCCTTCTATCTCTCTGCACTCCTAGGATTCTCCTACCCTTCATGAAAAGGCTTATAGTCATTATTTTGCTCATGACATGTTCAGAGCATGTTCAGAGTCCTGAGGTGGAAATGCAATAATGACAACACTTAGTAGCAGAGTCTTCTGTCCCTCTTTTGTTCAGCCTTTTTCTGTTTAAACCTCCAGCATATGTCCATGCTACACTGGATGACTTCACACATCTGAAAATCCCACAGGCTCACAGTAGCTGAATATTACACATAGCATCCTAAATAAGAAAACAGCCGCCTTCAAACGAACAAGCTGATAATAGGCTCTCTGCTCTAGTGTTTGTTCCTCTCTCTTTCCTCAGAGACCAGAGGCTCCGGCAGTGTCTGGAAAGTTAACAGATACAGACAGGGGAGGAAGAAATGAATTACAGAGCTGAGGGATCCCTCACAGTGCATCAGTCTTTCCCTTGCATTAATTACAAGGGATGCCAACTCAAGCACTTCTGCTGACCTCATCTAAAACAGTCCTTAACAGTAGCAGGGGCTCTTTTTCAAACAACCTTTTAAACCATTTCAGCTTTTGACTTCAAAATCAACACCTTAAATGTCATTTGGAAACCCCTTGCCACATGTCTCTGTTGGGACTTGAGGGTTGACTCTAAATGGCTCACCACACAACGTCCTTTTGATAGAGGTTTCTTTTCTCATTCCTTTTATTTGCACACAAGCGGAGAATCAGGTCTTTCTGCCTTCCTTTGCTACCCTCATCCTTTCAGTCCCTTGTTTTCTCTTTTTTTCTCTCCCTTCAGAGTCCCTGGCACACACAGCAGGACTCAGAGGACCATGATAGGAGCTACTGCTACAGAGAGAGAAAGAAGGAAGCTGGCAAACGGGCCAACAACCTGGGGAGGATGCTACAGCCGTCTGCCTGGGTCACTGGCCACTCTTCTGGTTCCCCTCCCGTTCTTTTAAGGCACCCAAAATGATGGTATCTGAAGGCTGCACATGGTCCCACCCTGATGGCAGATGCGCTGCCTGCCAGCCGGAGCAAAGCACTGCAGAGGGCCAAGTGGCTGCTAGTACTGTGGTTAGCCAAAATCCAGGACGTTAACTTGATCCTTTGCTATGGATACTCAGCACTATTTCAGGACATGATTCTATATTTGTACGGTGCTAACCAGATGCTTTTCAGATACTGTCCTACCTACGACTTTTACTAGTAGTCCATAATTGTGTCTTGCAGTCCCCACTGCTGCACATTTTCCACACATTTACACTGAATTATTTTGATTTTCTGTGCAAAAATAACACTTCACAGTTCTTGATTCCTGGCTGTTTGCTATGCCAGTGCTGTCAGTGTGCCGGATGTAATCTGAAGGTGTCTGTGTAGGGCATGCAGGGCTTTCAGGTCTTATGTTTTTTGCAGGCAGCTCCAGCCCTCATGTAGTCAGAGATAAGTGACTTAGTTAAAAATGAATGGGGCAGCTGGCTAAATGCTCAACCAAACAAAATGATCAAAGGGACAGTGCCAGATGTTTTTCATCAACTCTGCATATGGAGGTACCAGGGAGAGCAGCAGGAGCACCAAACTAAAAAGAAACCAGAGAAGCCAACTCTAGTTTCAACCATAACATGAGGAACTGGCTATAAATATTACATTCCTCAGTGAGGCTCCCAGAGGACATTCTGTAGGTATTTCTAAAACCTACAGGAAAAGCGTGTCTACTATTGTCTGACTTATTTATATGCATCCTCTCACTAAATGCTTTATTAAGAATCATAATTCCTAGCATCTATAAAAAATATACTTTTAAAACCATATTTTGGGAAGCTGATGGAAATTATAAAAAGTCTTAATTTTTCCGCAAAACATACTTCTTGCCCAGTCTGTGCCAGTACAATATTTTCTTAAACTTCTGTTTCATGGAGTTTTCTTTTACCACTTTCAGTACATTTTAAAAATTTAATTTTGTCGTTTTGAGTCCAAGTTACTGCAAGAGGCTCAAGCCATTGCAAGATTTACTGTGGAAAAGGAGCCAGCTCTTTATTTTTGTCTTCTGTGGAAGTTTATGGTAGAGCAAGATAAACATCCAAAATAGTTAAGGTTGTTTATCCTGCATCACTTAGAAGACATTCTTGACATCACTTGTATACAGCTGAGCAGGGGAGCTGCTCAATCAGCCTGACAGAAATTAAACCCAGATCACCCAGCCTCAGGGCATACAGACCTTACTTCACTGTGATAAAATCTGCTTCTGTTGGGATAAAACCTGAACTGCTCATGCAGTTCCTCTGGTCACAAGCTAAGTATTGGTGCATAAGGGATTCTCCTCCAGTTTTACTCTTTCCAGAGACAACAGTCATTATTTCAGGACACTTTATCTCACCCTAACATATCTCTGTCGTATCTTGGGGCCAGCAAAAGCGGTGAATATTGCACAAGGATCTTGTCTGGTGCAATGATTATACTATTGGCCACAAGTCCACGAGTCCTAGACTTGCAGGGCAGGGATCCTTGAAGCTGTCAACAGGTAATTCGAGGTGACACAGAAATTTCAGAAATTTTTCCTGTTCTTATTTGAGTCTACAGTTTAGTGATGCCTGTCTGAAAGTCCCCCCCTGACTTCAGGAGGAGGCAGACATGCTGAACATGTAGAGATTGGACAGCCATTTGCCTAAAACAACTGGAAATGCCAGACTTTCTCTTGATTAGGAGAGAAGCTATGAAAGGAGTCCTGTCTGCATCGTTCAGTGGTGCTGAAGTCCATTTTGTCCTTTGTAGCATGTGCATAGGTTTGGTAGGATGCGTGATTATTCATTGTAAGGATGTGCCCTTTATATCTGCTCTAACCCATTCTGCAGGAGCAAAGCCTGTTAACGTGCCTTTTCTGTCCCCTGATTCTGATGTCATGCCCATACAAGCTTAAGCCACCTATTGCAATGGAGATATTTGTGAATTTCAGTACAGGATGAGCTCTTTGCTGGTAGATATGCCAGTAACAAACAGGCTGAGGAACTCACTAACTCATACTTGAGTCAAGGAAAGCTTGAGCATGACTCACCCAGGAATGCTTTGTACTCCGCTAATTGCATAATTACCTTAGAGAGCTCACTGGCCATTTGGTAGAGAGGTCATTCCTGTTTCCTCTGAGCACAGGAATAACTCCTCCTCACTTCTCTCTTCTACCAAGCAGGATAAAAAGGAGATGTGATGAAGACATATGGCTGTGGCACCACTTTTCCTGTATATAATCTAGGAGCAGTATTTGTGCAGAGCTGTAAAGTCCTTCACTGAAGTGAGGATGGAAAAGGTGACCAGTACTAAACACAAATAAACACTTTCACCTTTGCATTGGGCTGGTGTCTGTAATGAAAGGGGTAGTGTGATATTCTGAGGTGTTTGGTACTGGTACTTGTGTTATCTGAATTCTAATAAAGGGGATTAAAAACAAGTGAGTGTCACAAACGCAGGAGCCTTCCCCACTGTCCTTATATGCTGCAGAATTAAACTAACTGCTAATTGTGAAAGAAAACAGAGACCCCCCAATACCTAGTTCTCAAAGGCAATACATTACAAAAAGATATGAATAATATGAATGCTGTAAAAAATTGCAGTCATGTAAAGTGGATGACAAGGATAGTGAAGAGGCCTACATGTCACATGAGAAAAATGGAAAAATGAACTTGATAGTTGCATTAACAGAATTAAAGGAAGATGAGGATGGAGAATTCCCCTGGGCCTCTAACAATGTCAGCAGTGCAGTTTTCAGAGCTCACCCCATTTGTGAAACTGGTGAAGTTAAGTCTGGGGGTGGAAAAATAGGATAGTGATAGAAATGAATGATACAGATCGCTGAAGAGGAGATATTTAAATACAGCTATCTTTAGTCCCCCTGACACTCTCTTGTTCTGGAGAATGGATGGAATTAGTGGCCTCTCTTCTTAACCCTTTTATTAATAGTACAAAACAGTAAATTTGGAAGATAGAATTCTCCCTTTGCAGATCAGTGATGGTATCACTGTGTAGTCAAATTTTCATTCCGCTCTCCCATTTGTTACACATATGAATTTACTATCCTTTGCACACTGGTGTATCTACCACTCAGAGTAACTAAAGCACATCTTGTCCTGATCTCCTTACCGTCCACCACCAATATCACCTAATCTATAACTGGGCAGATACCCTCTCCATTCATTAGGTTTACAAATGAAAATACTTATGGTTGCTATATTTTGTGTTGATTTTAATGCTGCACAGGTATGTTTTAGACATGAACACAGGATGTCCACTTGGTTGGTCCTTCAAGAATTGGAGATGAATTTGAAGCCAAGTGGTCTTATGCATCTAAGTTGCTTTATTAGTGTAAACTTTTGTGTCCGTGAACTTCTCAGCTGCATACCTGGGTTGGCAAGAATAATTAAGTTTGCTGATTTATTCTGAGGTTCATGATAGGTACCTAAATGTTTCCTCTTTTTATGTTATTTTTTTTACTTTTTTATCAGGGCCTCCTTAAATAGTGGGAAGCAGAGCAGTTTAATGCCAACAGAGGCTGCACTAGCTTCCCCTTTCTGTGAGAAACCTCCGCTTAGAGGGTTCCCAAAGTGAAAGTGTAAGAGAAAACATAGCTGGGAGAGACTCACATCCAAGTCTGGCAAGTGGAGTTGTGGAACATCACTCCAAAGCTAGAGACATGTTTTGGGGAGATGAAAGAAAGTGAAAGATCTTGATTGCTAAGCTGAGAGAGAACTGACCAGTAGTCTATCAAATCAAAGGCTAAAATCCAAGACTGATTCTGTTCATACAGCTACATATCTGAAGTATGGACTTTGTTAGAGCTACATCTAACTAAAGCCAACAGAATTCAGAGGAAAGTCACGCTCTGCGTCCTAATTGCTTTTGTTATTAAAAGAAAAATAGACAACATCTTTGTTTGTTGCATGCTTTTTCAAATCATTCTGCTAGAGTCAAGGAACTGGCATGCTGTAGTGCGGGCGGCTGCCCCGGGATCAAGGAACACCAGACAGAGGTTATAGTAAAGCTGCTTGCATTAGGATGGCGGCAGAGGAAACTGTACAGAAAATGCAGTCCAGGAAACAGTTCTTAGAAGATGGAGTAGGGATTAAGTGAGAACCTATTTTACTATTTGCTAAAAAGCTCAGTACATTTGCCTTCATGGACTCTGCATTCCAGAGGACTGCATGCTGGGTTAATAAAATCCCTCTCCTGAAAGCCTTTGGAAACTCAGATGGTCACTGACTGCCCATATGGCAGAATTTGGCTATTGCTATTAGACAGCTGCAGGAAGTTGAAGACAAGAAAGGGGAGACAGCACCAAAACCTTATGGACACACACAGATACACAGAGAGACACGTGGCTTTGCCTCATGGCAGGAGCTTCCAAAACATGTTTCTCATCAAAATGCCAGGATCCTCTTTTTCTTTTTCTTTTTCTTTTTCTTTTTCTTTTTCTTTTTCTTTTTCTTTTTCTTTTTCTTTTTCTTTTTCTTTTTCTTTTTCTTTTTCTTTTTCTTTTTCTTTTTCTTTTTCTTTTTCTTTTTCTTTTTCTTTTCTTTTTCTTTTTGGAACTGCAGTTTGCACTTCTCCTTTTCTCCTTTTCTTAGGTGATGTGCATGTGATTTAAACCCTCAGACATTCTGGGCTTAAGTTCCAAGAGCATTTTAAAACAATGAGCACACCTACCAGCAACACAGAAAAACACCACATTTCCGTTGCTCAGGCTTAAAGGGAGGCTCAGTTTAGCATTCTTCCTTGGGGAAGAAATGACATGTTCCCCACTAACTCAATGCCAAACCACTGCTCTCTGATTTGAGTAACAAATGCCATTCCTACTGCGTCTAAAAGACCAAGCTCTGTTTCTTTTCTTAACATGAAATTGTGTATTTTGGTACTGCTCTCAAACAACAGTTTAACAGAACAAAGAAGTTATCTTTATGAGACAGCCAGGGAAATACACAAAGAACAGGAAGATGCAGCTAACCTAAATAATGACAATGAAAATAAAATAACCATCAGGCTATAAATAAACAATATGAAGTAAATATCATTATTTTTATTAACAGGAGACACAGACTTAATTCCTGGGGACAATTATATCTGCTGTTTCCTCAGACTTCAGTTTTGGATTCTTTCAGTCAAGCCACAGAAAAATGTTTTCTACTTTGTTCAACTTTTTACAGTATGAACTTCCACACTACTTTTGCTGGAGAATACTGCACAGAACAGACACTTATGTTTAGGAGAAAGGTCAGATTTTTCTAAAACAATAAAATTGCCCAACCGTGCAAAATTTTGAACTGCGCAAATGCATGCATTCATACAGAGCAGGGAAGTAAACATACACACCACTGCATTAATTAAGACAATACTTAGTTTCCTGCAACACAAAGGAATTTTCTTATTTAGATTAGTTCTCTGATGATGCAGGCTCCCATTGTGTGTACGGGGGTGTGCAAAGCAGCAACTGCAGTTCCACAAAAAGGCAAGGGCTGGACCTGACCCAGTGGGTGAGTGGGGAAGGAATCAAATAATTGCCTAATCCGGAGTCAGGACCAGTTTTCTGGGAGCCAGCCTCAGTCACTCCAGCCCTCTGTCTTCCCTAAAGGACCTGAGCAGAAGCCTGGCGCACATGCCGTGTGCCTGGGGATTGTCTTGTTGGGATTCCCGGGCGGGAAACGGGCTCAATCTGTCATTTACACAGTTTAAAACAAGCACTTGAATTTTCCACTCCTGGCCACAACCAGCAGTGCCGGGCTGAATTACTTTCCCAGCTGGAGGCAAGAAACGTGTGAGAGCAGAGTGCTTACCAAGTGGCCGAGCAACTGGGCAGCCTCGAAGCACACAACCCAACCCGCGCACTACATCCCCGAACCTCGGCCTTTACCTGCTGCTGGGCGAGTGGCTGGAGGGGACGTCCTGCACGAAGCTCTGCTCCATGCCGGGGATCCTGGCGGGGCTGTGGGGGTGGTAGGCTGTCAGGACCACGCTGCCCGAGTCCTTCATCTCCATGGTCATAGGCACATGTCGGTGACAAAGGCGGCCGGCGAGGGCTCCTGTCACGCAAGCGAGCACGCGGCCTGACCCTGCAGTCGCCTCTCGCCACCGTTTGCTGTCAGGAGAGAAGCGTAGCCCCGGCACGGCGCGTCTCCCTGTCAGGAAAGCTGAATTAGCATATATTCAAAAACACCGCCCACAAAACAACCCACGGGGAAGTTACTACGTTCCTAGGAAACTAGAAACCTGAGATAATCCTACAGGGCACTGCACGGCCGCGGGGAAAACTTCTCGCTTTGTTTCTTTTTGTTTCTGTTTAAGAACTCATTTCTTGATACGCCTCGTGCTCCCAAAATAGGCACGGCAAAGTGAAGCTATTTGCCAGCGAAGCAGCAGAGTGACTGGTGAGAGCTATTCAAACATAAAATGTGGTTTGGCAGTGCAGGGACTGACATTTAAACCGCTTACACGAGAGACTCGAGAGCAAAGTAGGCTGTGCTCTGTTTAAATAATCAAGGAACAGTAACCTTGATTTCCTACACGCCAGATCATTCCTGTGGCAGGGGACTTTACTGGCTTTCTGTTGAACTCCAATGAAGCTTTCATTTTGCCTGATACTTCTGTGTAAGTAATTAGAAGGGCACCGGGAAATGAGAGAATCCGTTTTACAACAGTTTGTGTTCATCTGTAGCAAGTCCATAAATAAATATACTCCGAGATGCTCAGTATTTTTTCAGGCTTACTTGTGACCTTTTGAAATGATAATGAAATGTTTTTCCTCAAGAGGAAACAAGCAAACAAAAAGATCAGGGTGCAATTTAGGAATTAACACCCAGAGAAAACCGTGTAGATAATATAACAAAACTTACACAGCCCTTTATTTTCCCCTCCCACTCCTTTAGTGTTTGTTGTTGTTGTTAATAAGTGTTTCTGTCTGTTCCTGAAAACTATTGTCCTGCTTACAAAGCCATGGGAAGGATGCCCCTAATTTTAGTCTACAACTGTAGAGTACTGCTTTACTGCCACAGGTCTCCAAGTGCCTTGTGAGCATGGGAGTAAGACAGCAGCCCCTGTGCATCTTCTCCACAGCTGCTAATGACATCTCTGGCACAGGTACAGTGCAAAATGCTTGTTAGGGTCCTCTTTCACATCCCCTTTTGTTAAGGTGCTCTCACCAGCACTGCTGAAGGGCTGCCTGAATTGCACTGGCAGTCTCTCC
This sequence comes from Anser cygnoides, assembly GCF_040182565.1. Lineage (NCBI taxonomy): Eukaryota > Metazoa > Chordata > Aves > Anseriformes > Anatidae > Anser > Anser cygnoides. Next base: position 110,554,965 of record NC_089874.1, read on the forward strand.
AGTTGACAAGGTAAGGTAGCTCAGGTTTTGAAGGGCACAAAAATGATTCATCTCATCTCCACCTTCCCCATGAGCTCCTTATCCTGCTTGGAGGGGCACAACCATTTCAATCAAATATGCTGCTGCAACTCATGCAGGCAGTGCCCAAGTTAATTTTCAATTAGCCAGCACAGGACACTGATAGCAGTACATTTGGCAGCACTTCTTGCCAGACTCACCCAGGAAGCATAAATATTTGAACATACAGAGCCTCTAGGCTTGCTCTTGCTACACTGTTAATGTGTCCTGGATTAAAGGTTATACACGATAAAATCATGGTTGCTTCCTCGGAGGCACAGAGGCCCTCTCAGAGCCATCATGTAACCATATAAATAATTTTGATTTCAAGGAGAAGGCTGTGAGCTAACTCACTGCCCATGGCAACAGAACCATATCCTGAAGTATCACCTGTGAGGAACTGTGGTGAATACAATAACCACTGAAGACCTGAGGGTGCTCTGTGACTGGTGAGAGAGAGAGCAGATCTGACAAAATTAGGATAGATGTCTTTGTGGGTCTCATATTTGAACTCCGGGGAGCCCTGAGTGAATGTCAGGATGATGTCTTGCTGCTGAATGACAAAAGAGGCTGCTGTCAGTGTCATTTTCCCCCTATCTACCTTGAATTTGTGTTCTTTTCCTGAAAAAGAAAGTGGGAACGCCTCTTCTTGGGTAGGAGGGAAGTATATTTCATCTGTGTACATCCTTTAGAGTCATTCTCCACAATTCACTCCAAGAAACTAAGCACCTGAAGAAAGACATACAGTAGAAGTCACCAAATGCCATCAGAAAAGAGGTAAGCATCTTTTAGGAGATCAGATTGAGGACAAAGTACTGGCTGCAACTCCACAAAAGTGCCTTTTTTTCTGCCCCTCCTATCGTCATAAGAGTAGGCTTTCTCCAGTACCATCAGACAAGGAAATTATGCCTCTATATTTTAAGCTATGTGTAGATAAAGCCCACATCAGAAATGGTACATATTTTAGTATTATTTTAACAAATTCTCTTCCCATAAAAAAAATAAAAAAATCAATCAATATGATTTAGAAAAGAGCACAGTTACCCTCGCAGTAGTACAATGTGTATAAAAATAGAGTCCCACATTTATTAAATAGGATTTTCTCTCTAAGAAAAATAAACATGGGAGATGTTATTTAAAGGTTTATAAAGTGCTGGTGTACAAACTGGATGCTTGTATGGAAATAGCAGGCTGTTTGGCATAAGTACCAATAGGTATTTTGAAAATTAATCAGCCAAAATACATATATCAAGCTGACAGCTAAAAATGTTTATTTACATAATGGCTCTTGGGGTTAGATGAATACGTATTATGGAAAACTGAAAATGATGCTAAATCCAGTAGAGATACACATCAGCCATTAAAAAAAGTTTTAACTGGACTAGTAATAAGTAATAATAATTGTGCACAAGGCAAAGTAGGGCCAGAGTGGGCCACATTCCTACTTCACTTTTATATGTGCAGTTCTGCTAGTTAAAGGTGAATTTATTCTTCTGGTTGCTAAAGAAGTAATTAAGAAAACATTTTAGTCTAACATGCATGTATTTCTACAGGATACCCTTCGATACTTGGAGTACTCAGGACTATAATACTTCTAATTTATTATTATTATTATTTATTTATTTATTTATTTATTTTCAGGTAGCTAAAAGCTCCATAGAACTTTCAAATACTCCGGAAAGACCAGTTTGATGAGAAATAATATTCTGAAGATTTATTTTTTTTTGGCAACTGGTAAGGCAAAAACTACAAGAAGAGAAGCTGTGGGGAGTTTGCAGACAGTGAACCCATGATCAGGTAGCCCACTTCAGTTTGGTGGGGCTTTGCTGGTCTACACAAGGTAGTCAAGAACATTGTGTTTTCAGTTTTTACATTGTGCTCATGCATGCTTAGAACTTTCACAAATTTGAAAAAAGAAATGTTTATATATAGGTCTGTGGGTCCAGATTTTGAGAATGGGACCCTTATTAGACTATTGTTTCAGAAGCATAAGTCAGTGGCTATATCGAATGAGCTGAAAGCTCGACAAGAGTATCTGTGACTGCCATATACAAGGAGAATAAACCCACACAGAACCACTAGTAACTCTTACAGAGATGAAAAGGAAAAGTTGTCATTGTTACTAATATTAAAATGTACTTGTATACTACTAATTAGTAATCACTGTGGCAGTAGCATGGTGAACAACCTTCGTGTGAGAAATTCAATGGCTATTGCTTAGAAAGGAACCAATAAAGATTTCATAGAAATTTAAAGCAGCCTTTTCTGGCTAAGTCCAAGGGGGACTGTCACTGAAAGGAATGGGATTTGTCAGCTAGGGGTTCTTGTCCCGAGATGGTGAGGGCATACACCATTATAGCATAAGGGAGTAGAACCACAGAGCCCTGGAAAGTACAAAATTCCCCTTTGAAGTACAAATCACAGAGAAGTCTCCTGGTATTGGATTTCATTGCTAGCTTCCAGCTTAAATTAGCCAGGACAAAGTTGGACAGAATTTGCAAAACTTTGAAGTTAATTTTGGACCAGTTTAATGTGAACTTGGGTTATGTTAAGTTTTTAAAGGAAGCTGTGTTAAGCACAGCATTTTCCCCTGATTAAATCAAAGGAAATAGAGTGGAGCAGTACACAGAAAAATGTCATCCTAGCTTTGCACCTAGATTTCCTCATCCCTCTTGTTTAGGCAGTGGTATGCAATATGTTTTCTACCTGTGTGAAAAAAAAAGTGAAAACAGAACCACTGTATTTCTCCATGGTGTTTCTTTTTTTCTTTTTTTTTTTTTTCTCTTTTTTATTTTTTTCTGGTGGTGAGGGGAGAGGGAGGAGAAGGCATCTCTTACCTTTAATTTGTTATTTCGATGGAAAGATGCTTGGGTGGTGGAGGGCAGAGAGGCTCATCACAACAAAGAGTTGGTGCATGCAAAAAGTATCTGGACTGTCTGAAAACAGAGTGCCACAAAGTCACAAGAAAGTCAAGGACAGAGGCATGTGAACTTTCTACTGCTCAGTACCAAAGCCTCCCATAAAAAAAAGATTGAGAAGAGGCTGCCTTTTGTGTCAGGAAAATTTTCACTGGGACTTGAGGGCTGTTTGCTTAAAAATGATATTATGCATCATGAAAAACAATCTTCAGTAGGATAATGCTTGATTTAGTCTCCGTGTTTTCTATTCCCAGAAGGATTATGGTCTTTTTTTTTTTTTTCCCCACTATAAAGGTGAGGTTTTTGTGTGCTTTTGTGTGGGCATCTGGGAATACAAGTAAATGAGTGGGATTTAGCAGTAACATCATAACATAGCCACTGCTTTTAGAATATAAAAAAAGTTCATAAGACAAAAAATTAACAAAATTAGAGGAAAATCTGTGTTGTTCTGCTTTCTTTGACTTTTCAAACTGAGATGAAAAACAACATTGAAATACACGTGCTTGTCCTTTACAAACCTATTAAGTAGCAAGGCTACTTAGGTGAAGAGATTAGAAATCACGTATCATAGCAATTGGTGGTGTTTCAAAGTTCCTTAATTAGCATATGACACTAAACATCCATATAACCTCACATATTTCAGTCCCAGGTCCAACTTAACTATATATCATATCTGATGAACTTTAACATGTCTTTTTTTTTTTTTTTTTTTAATTTAGTGATTCACTGTGGATTCTTTTATCTTAAAAAAGACACAAAGTATGGAAAAAATCTTTAGACAGGTTTACATAGCTGCTTGCTTCGTAATGACCCTCACTGATTTTCTGGGAGTTCCAAAGTTGGTTCTCTTTACTCCAGATTAGACTTCCCATATGCTATTCCCATGTTAGTTATGTACAGAAAAGGAAACTTCCTTAATCTGTCTACCACAACAGGGCTTTCTGGAGGTTAACTTTAAGAAAAAGCTCTTATATTTTTATTCATCCATTAAGTTCATGCTCCTTCATGCCATGTTGATCTAAGTGCTTCAGCTGGGACAGCTGACATCCACAGCTGAATGCTATGGTCTTTTTGTTGTTGTTGTTGTTGTTGTTGTTGTTGCTCTGAGGCAGTAAGTTAAAATTACATGAAGGGGTGGTAATGTGGTCAATTAAGGAAAAGTAGCATTAGGAGAAGCTGTCTGCTTCTCTGAAATGTTTCTCAAAGCACAAACTGAAAATGGGAATTGGCCTGTGCAGCGTGGAAAGAGAGGAATAGTAAGCAATGGACAGCAAGGAGTATTTTCAGTATTTTCAGTCTATCCTGACGCTTGTGAAAAAACAGAACTGGGATATTTGCATTTGGTATAGGAAAGATGAGGCTTAAAATTATATATGTATTTATAAATATTTGTATACCCCATACTATGCAATTCAGGTTATAATGAAAAAATATAAAGAAGAAATTTTGTTACATAAAAAACCAACCAGACAGAGTTTTATAACATTATCCTTTTAAAAATTAAAGTTTTCTAGGGCCAATCAAATGCTTTAGCAGCTGTATGCATAAGGATTTATACATAATTTCTTAGAAAATGCACATAACCCCTCCTCTTTCATCAGTGTTCAATGAATGTTCTTTTACATGCTATGAACAGCAAAATGCATTTTGCTGAAGGTGGTGATGATTTATACATCTATCTTTGCCATTACAGTGCTACTTTAGTAAAATATCTGAAGACAAATTTGTTAAGAAGACAGATTTATTAAGTCCCTTTCTTGTTATAAGTGGTTTCACATTTGGATTTTTGTAACATTTTTTGCCTGCAAATTGTTCCATTTCTTCGGAAGACTTTACATACAGTGTAGTTGGTATTTCCTTGTAACCATGCCAATGATTTCTTCCATTTTGCCATTTCATAACAGTCTGTTTCCCAGAAAGCAGCAGTAGAGCAAAGCTCTGCTGCTGTACTGGGAAGTTGCACTGAGTGAACTAGTCACCAGGGCGCTGCTCTCTTAATCAATCCTGACTTTGAGTTCTGTTCTTAGGTTTATGTATAAAAATTGATGAGGCAAGGTAGGGGGATGTTAGCACAAGCCTTTGATGTTTCTCGGGCACATATCTAGAGACAAGTCAATGTCAGCTGTCTAGCATTGATTGCATTCTGCAACTTCTGAAATAAGGAGCTGTGGTTTTTAAAATTAAGCAGCCAATAGACCTAACAATGAACTGGATTTCCCATATCTGCACCGAAAAGGGAAACCTCAAATTCTCCTGCCCAGCTCAAGGAGAGCAATGCATTTCTGAAATATTCATGTATTATATCTCCATCCTACTTTGGCTTTCTGCAGTTAAATTCCTGAAGATACTAAACTTACTTTTGCCTTTCACATGCAAAAATGAAAAAACTTATCTGCTCATTCCTTCACAGTGATAATATCATCACTAAAGTAGTAATCGAGGTCACTGGAGGAGTCTTATTCATGTATTTGTCATGCGAACATGATAGCTCAGAACTTCTCTGAAATTTCAGTGTGTGTACTGAAAAGAGGTGAGGATTTAAAAAAATATTGTGACCTTTGTATGCTTAGATTCACAATGATGTAGGCGTTCAAGTAGTGGGTCTGCACTGTATTCGGTGGATCCATCCAATCACCCTGTGTACTACTTTTGTAAATGCTGCGAGCATATTGCCATCATTGTGCAGCCAAGTATGTTCAAGCTGACCGTGGAACTTCACTCATTTGTCATTTTTGAATAAACTGAAAAATTGTTGTGGTCACGAATAAGAACCTGTGAAATTCTGCATTTTGAGTTTTGGTCAATCCTTTTAGATCTCTAAGTTATCACAGAATGAAGTGACTTCTGCTCAAGAGATTTTCCTATTTTGATAGAGACAGTTTTATAAATTAGTAACATCAAAATTAGGTCTGCTGCAACAGTAAACAGCTGTCTATTGACTTACACCAGCTCTAAATATCTCCCGTAAGAACAGGAACTAGTTTCACCTAATTAAATCTCTGTAAATGAATATAATGATATAATCTATATGACAAGTAAGTTATAATTTTAAATCCTAATTCCGATGCCTCTATAGTTAAGAATGTTAAGACGAGAATGCTCTCACATTAAAAATAAAAGTTTGAATATATTTAAACAAGTCAATATGCAGCAGGAAAACACTAGAAATCACAATGATTAATGGTCATTTGCATTTTTACAACATCATACTATAAAGGCATGCATTTACATTATAGTGTTGCTAAGTTAAACCTAACTATGGGAAAGGCATATCTCATTAATCCCTGCACTAACACTGTGTTTTAAAAAGAGAGACACTGAACTGACTTTCCCAGGAAAATGCAGGGTAACTATGGCGTAGCCATAGAGGGATCCTTAGCTGCCTGACTCACAGTCCTGTGCTGTAATCACATGTGAGGATGCAGCTTAATTAACCAGCAGTTTGGAAAGTACTTTTGTAAAGGAAAGGAAGAAAAAGATAATGCATTTAATCATCTACAGAAAGAGAACCACAAGAGGACTTGTGGGGAACACACTGTGTGAGCCACAGAAATTCCACATCTTCCCTGCAAGTGGCTGGTTAGCAATTCATTCTCTACAGAGGGTATGTGTTAATTCTGGTGGGTTGTCTAGGGAGACTAGAGGGTGTTCCACCTAATAATTATTAAATCATACAGATTAGTCCTAAGTGGAACACATAAAGGAACATAATTTTGCTGAGCACATGAACAAATGTTTCCAGGCTGCTTTTAAAGCACTATATTGAACACTGTGAGCTTAAAGACCTTTCTAAAGCACTAGAAATAGCTCTTGCCATTGCTCCAAGAGGTTGGTTGCGTCACCATGATGATCTGAGGAAGCAGTGACAATCAGAGGGTGGCAGAAGGGAATTTTGCAATACAGAGCTTTCGGGAATTACTGATGTGGGAGATTGCAAAGAACATTTTCAATTTTTTGCTTAACAAGGTCAAACATAAGCCTTTCCCTCTGTGATACTGGCAACAGTACTTTTGCTTCACAGAAGAAATATATATTGGTGTTTGAGGATGTGGAAATTTAGCATTAAACTTTTTCATTGTATATTGCTCATAGAAAAATAAGGATTCCCAGGGTTATTGTGCCAATTTTGTTAGTGTAAATTGCTAGCCTTCTCAACACCACAGAAAAAAATTGCAGTTATCCCAAAGGCATTTCTGTTAGAGGAAAAAAATAACATGCAGTTATTATTTATCTGTTTCATTTGGTTTCTGTTTTTATTCACATGTAATTTATCAGTGGCCTCAATGGGCTACAATCCATGGTATGTAACCCTATTAAAACAAAACAAAGTCCCACCAGGGACAAAATGGATCCATTTTCTCCAGATTAATTTAATAGATGAATATTTCACACAATGAGGGAGCCAAGTCTGCAGATGACTTGTTTTTTGGTTTGGAACTTCAGGGAACAGATGGAAAAGCAGCAGCATTAATATACCTTAATAGATCCACAGGGCTGCATTTATGATTTGGCTTCAGTTCAGATTTTTTTTTTTAATTAATTAATTAATTTTTTTCAGTGTGTGTACCTTGCTGACTCACCATCACAGAGTCTTGTCAGAAACTTTTTATTTCCTTTCTCATCTGCGTTTTTTTTCCCCACTTTTGATCAAATATAAGTTTCAGTCTCAAAATAGCATGGACAGTCTCGAGCTGTTTTGCAAAGCAATTGTTGTACATGGAGATGCTCAGAGGACTGCCGGGAACAGGCAGGGGTGAGTCCTCTCAGCCCCTCTCTGGGGGCTGTGGGTACAGGGGAGCAGGAGGAGACGAGCCCACAAAGAATGGCTCAGCTCATCTGCTCTTCCTAACCAGCACCTCCTGTTGGAGAGAGAGGACTAGGCTAGATGGACCTCTGAACTGACCATATAGGACATTTTTCACGGTCCTCTGTTCTCAGAATGAATATCTATTAAGTAGTGCAGAACACAACAGACACAAAGCTGGAGAGAATACAGGTTATATATATATAGGATAAGGTTTTGTTTCCTGCACAATTTTGGTCTCCCGAGGAGAAACAGCTATTAAACATAGATACTAATTATTATCATTTAATAATTTTTATTTGGGACATTGTTTTGTAAGAAACCAGGAGAAATAAGTTGTACACATTTTATTAAGGAACTGTTTATATCCTTTTCACTGCAGTGGTTATGTGCAGTTACAAGAAAACTAAGGTCTGTATCTCAGTCAGAGACATGAAATTCGAAAGATTTGTGCCTTTGCAGCTGGAGGATAAACTCAAGAGAGCCTGGAGGTCAGATGCAGCTTAGAAATAAAAAAAGAAAACTTATGATGGTGGTTCCACTTATATTTGCTTTTACCATATTTATCTGATCTAAGTAAGTTGCTGTTAAAAAGTAGAAATGTATCGTGAGTTTGCCCATAATGGTGAAAAAACATACTCACCAATTTTCTACCTTTGAACTTTAGTCCTCCAATGGTAAGCGACGACACCCCATGGGGAATCTCAAATTCACTTTCTGGGTCTGCTTGCCATTCTGTTCAGGAGTGTATTGGATAAATGTGTGTCTTGTCTATGAACACAGCTTGCTTTCTAAATTTATGAAATCTTGGATTTGCTTCTAGCTTTACCAAAAGACAACATGAATGCAGTTCCCCACAGACATCTACCTTGGCCCATCAAATATGCTTTTGTAGCACTTCTGAATTGCATGCTCCTATGCAGAGGACTGCTGTCTGTCACATGGTGCACAGTAAGGCTTGGCTTACAGTTACACACAGCGTCAAAATCTCTGGACTGCTGCTAATAGTGCAGTCTCTTTGCAGATGTCTTCTACATGCTATGTGCAGCATAGTTTTCTTTTATTTCTTTCAAACAGCAATTTCATTATCTCTACAGTCATTCACTCGCTGACATTTCAATCTATCTCATATTCTACTGAACTGGAAAACTATACCATGAAAAGAAACTTGAAAATAAAGAGAGAAACTAGCAAAGTCATAATTTATTAAATGTAATTCAGCATGACTCGAATAAGGATAATGAAGCACATGGAAAAAAAAAAAAGACTAGATACTAGTAAACTGGGAGTCTTTTGTCCTCCTCAAAGTCTCATCACTTGATGATTGAGGTATTAAGGGTCTCTTACTACACTGGAAACACATTGCTTGTGCAATCATGCTCAGTATCTATGTCTCAGCAAAGATATAATGACAGTGATATATGAATAAATCTGAATTACAGCAATCATAGCATTTTATTTAGTCATCTAAGTTTTAGTCGCTGACCAATCTGGCAAGTAAAACCTGGCATTTACTTGCATGAAATAAATAACTGAACCTCTGAGTAAACCCCATTTTTGTAGGCAATTACTGATATTGCAACAAGCAAACAAAAAGGCATTCACACACAAAATGCAAGACCATGCATTTTCCATCCATTGTACCTAGTGCCCAAAGTGTGCTTCACTGTTTCTCAAAATGAGAACTATAAATAGACAGGCACTTTTGTGCTGTTTTAATGCTGAGTATTACACATTCCAGTAGCATCAGTTTTTCAGCTGGTTATTTTTATTTCCCTTTGTTGTGACTGAGCAAATGAGCCCAGCCTCCTGAAATGCCACCCACTCTTTGAGAGAAAAAGCTAGGAATAGACTCAAAGTTCAGGAAAAAGCTCTGGCTAGAAATGATCCTGGAACAAGAAGGCTGATCTGAATGCAGAGAAATTTTATCTGGGGAAACAAAATGAAAAAAAAAAAAAAAAAAAAGGACTTTTCTGTTGTAATTTTAAATCTCTGTCCCTAATGCGGAACAACACTAAACTCAGGAGGGAGGAGGGATAACTTTTTTTTTTTTTTTTTCTTTTGTCAAGTCAGAAAGCTGCCTGAAAAAATGCTTGTTTATTTATTTATTTATTTATTTATTTATTTATTTATGGCCCCCTATTGTTTCCACACCCTGTGATTTGGCACTCAGAGAGCCAGTAATTTCCTCTGAACACTTTTAGAAAACACCAGGAATGACATGGAACATTAATGTCCCTTGCAAGTAAAGTTTCTGTTTATGGGTGAACTGCTATTGCATGAAGACACCTTTACAGTCATCACAGGGAGTTCCTCACCCTATTGTCTTTAGCAATACAGCCTTCAAACTTCCAAGCACCATACTGCTAGCAAAACATTCCTAAATCTGTGCTCAAGTCAGCAAGGTTCCCAGCTGCAGTTTGTGTTAGCAGACCTTGGTGCAAAACCAACTCTTTAATTTTCACCTGAATGGAGAAATCTGTGCTGGACCAGAACTCTGGTGTCAACCTGAGACTTGTGTTGCTCCCGTAGGACTCTGACTGCTTGGGAGTGCCACATCTCTTGGTGACAGGTGATGGCAAGACTCTTCCAGGGATGACCACAAACTGAGCCATCTGTTTAATCTCAGTCACTGCAGTAAGGGCAGATATAATAAAAAGAGAAAGTCAGAATAGCTGCATCATGCTGGGACTGCTCACTGTGTATGCCACCATACAACTGAGTGCTTTGGAAAACCCAGGGTGCACACAGTGTTTTTTTGTTAGTTTTACCAGTTGGTTCACCCAATCTGATCTGTGAGAATACTCTAGAGGATAAACACTCATCAAATGCAACCTTGAGCTAACAATACATTAAATAGCTTTACAATACCTCTTCTGTGGATTTAAAAGCCAAGTAATGGATTATGCAAAACTCTTGATCATGGCAAACATTGCGTATGTAGCATCATAACTACTTGCAAACTATGGCCTTTGTAGTCTCATGTAGATGTTATTGTAGTTTTATTCTGGGCTAAATTTGACAAAAATAGATTTACTCATTTATGTAACTGCAAACAAGGTTAGTGCAAATGGTTGATCAAAGCAACTTCTCCAACATCTAGTGGTTGGGCTAGGACAAGTGCCGGAAGCTGAGACTGATTCTGGACTGCTCAGGAGGAGGTTAGTCTGCATAAATCTTCAATACCCTAAACTTCCTCTACAGTTTTGGTCCAGGACCACTTTCCTAGACTCTTGGCATTTCTTTAGTAATTCTTTCAGCCTCTTAGACAAGGTTGCAGATTTGTTTTGTTGTTTCAATTCTTTATTTTCCCTCTATGATGAATTTTATTCAGAGCAATTCTCTTCAGGAAATTTGGAAAAGGCTGGTTTGATGACCCGCATAAAACTTTAAAGTGTTTACAATTGGTAGTGAGTATACAGCAAATACCAGAGGTTACTGGACATCTGGATGAAAACACAGGAAAATGATTGAACATTACTGCATTTCCTGTGCTGCAGTCTGCATTCTAGTAATGAGTGTCTAAGGATGCCAACTTTTCCTTCATAAGCTTACGAAAATGGGTATTTGTGTTTGCAGTAGCTAGGAAGGGGGCAACCAATAAAATGTAGTTTGCTGTGTAACAAATGCAGGGATTTCTCTGCACTGACAGTAACTCATGATGCTGCATATCCTTTGATGAATTGCCCTTTACTAAGTAATCTGACTTCTGCAGCTATGTGTCTGAGAACCATGTCCTCATTTAGACTGCAACATTATTGCAGCTTATGTGATGAAAATCAATTAAAACAAATTTAAAAAATCATAAAATAACTTCTTTGCAAAGTTCCTTCCTTCCTTCCTTCCTTCCTTCCTTCCTTCCTTCTTTCCTTCCTTCCTTCCTTCCTTCCTTCCTTCCTTCCTTCCTTCCTTCCTTCCTTCCTTCCTTCCTTCCTTCCTTCCTTCCTTCCTTCTTTCCTTCTTCTTTTCTTTCTTTCTTTCTCTTCTTTCTTTCTTTCTTTCTTTCTTTCTTTCTTTCTTTCTTTCTTTCTTTCTTTCTTTCTTTCTTTCTTTCTTTCTTTCTTTCTTTCTTTCTTTCTTTCTTTCTTTCTTTTTCTTTCTTTCTTTCTTTCTTTCTTTCTTTCTTTCTTTCTTTCTTTCTTTCTTTCTTTCTTTCTTTCTTTCTTTCTTTCTTTCTTTCTTTCTTTTCTTTCTTTCTTTCTTTCTTTCTTTCTTTCTTTCTTTCTTTCTTTCTTTCTTTCTTTCTTTCTTTCTTTCTTTCTTTCTTTCTTTCTTTCTTTCTTTCTTTCTTTCTTTCTTTCTTCTCTCCAGCCAGGAGAGATTGTTTCCAGCAAATCATTCACAAAATGCCTTTCTGTCAATCAGAGCTCACTCACCAGACTTTGGTTCATATGCAGAGAGCAAGAAAGACATCTTACTGCAGTTAGTGTGTTGAATCTATTGGAAGACAGTGTAATTATGATATGCATATACAGTTTTAGGTTGCAATTAATGCTGTAAGAAGCTTTACGAAATTCTGCTTCACAGTGTACCAGAAGTGCAGAAAGGGAGACACGATCTCCAGAATTGGTACATGGACTTCTGGCTTTGGCTCTCTAGCTGCTTTGAGTGGTGAATTGTGTGTTATTGCTTTTGGGTCAGATGCTACTAACTTACTTTTTAGGAAAGGCCTAGAACAGTATCAGTTGTCATACTTATGGAAATAAAAACACAAGAGCAGAGTATGCCTTTTTAGCCGGAGTATATGATTAGAAAACAGAGAAGGCAACATAAGAAATGTTCAGCACAAGGACAGGAAGAGCCTGTCCTACTCAATATGCCCAGTCATTTCTTCTTTTTCTCTCGTTTATCTGAAACTAACTTCCTTTCTTTTTCTTCACTCTGCTCCTCTAATTTATTCTGAGGTAGTCTTTAAGTTCCAACACTTTTTCCATTAACACTACGTAAAATCTTGGCATAAAGTAGTTTTGGTGGAAATATTTCACAGTTTCATCTAGGTTTTGAACCTGGTGGAAGCTCTAATCTATTTGCCCATAGTTTTGAATTGCAGTGTTGACAGTGAGCACATAGCTTTAGTCTGCTAGCCGTCTGTACATTACAGCTTTGCTGACTTTTAGAATTCTTGTGCCAAATTAGATTAGCCTGAAAGATGCTCTAATAAACATTTTAAATAGCCACGGTTGCTAGTGGCCATACTTTTCAACCAGCATGGCACTGAGCTGTTCCATTGGTCTTCTGTTTCCCATTTAAGCATTGTCAGAACAAGGGAGTATTGTAAGAAATCTGTAGCTTTCCTGTGACATCAGATTTTAATCAACTGGGAAAATTTCACATTTCATGAAGCAGGGAATTTGTGATAGCTGTGAGGGACTAAGTAGACATGCTCCATCATGCCCCTTGATTTTTAAAAGTCCTATTCGAATTACTCACACCTCAATATTTTTAGGATGTTTAAAGCAACTAACCCTGCCATAAGCAGTAACCTCTTTTCCTCTTCAGAAATAGCTGTACATCATTCTCTTTTGTTCTTCAGGAGACAATTTTTATCCTACGCTAGCTCTAATCCTTTGTTCTATACCTTTATCCAGTAATCTTTGATGTGGAGCAATGCTGACTACCTTCTGAAAACCTTATTAGAATTTTCCTTATCTATCATGGCAGTAATATCTTCAAAGAATTCCAACAAGTTAGTTAAGGTTGAATTCCTTTGCTTCAATATAGTCTGACTATCTTGAGATGTTATCCCTCTAACAGAGAGCTCTTTAAAATTGCTTTCAATAAAGTCTTTAAAACAGTCTTCAAAATCATTGGATCACCATCTAATCTTACCTGTCCAATGTACCCATTTTTGCTAATTGACCTTAAAATGTCTGTCTTTATTGTTTTATTGTGGGATCTAGTGCGAGTTAGTGAACTTCATATCCAAATTAAAATGAAATAAAATATATGTTCAAAGGCTCCCTTCTCTTCTTAGCCACTAATGCTCATGGACATCATTCTGTTTAAATGAAATTCTACTAACCAATTACATTACCTACCTTACAGAATATATTACTTCCTCTTTGACTTTGAAGACTGATTCCTAGCTGAGAACAGTTCACTTTGTATTACCTCTACAAAGGATGGAAATAAAATAAAGAATTAATAATTCTGTTATTTTAAACCCATAGTAACCTCCCAATTTTCTCTTTTCAAAATTCCAGCCAATATGAAAATTTAATATATAGATGGGGCAAGACCAGTTGGAATTAAATGATTTAGCTGATTACTTTCTGCTTTAATACCATTTTAAAACGTTTTCCCCTTCCCTTCCCTTCCCTTCCCTTCCCTTCCCTTCCCTTCCCTTCCCTTCCCTTCCCTTCCCTTCCCTTCCCTTCCCTTCCCTTCCCTTCCCTTCCCTTCCCTTCCCTTCCCTTCCCTTCCCTTCCCTTCCCTTCCCTTCCCTTCCCTTCCCTTCCCTTCCCTTCCCTTCCCTTCCCTTCCCTTCCCTTCCCTTCCCTTCCCTTCCCTTCCCTTCCCTTCCCTTCCCTTCCCTTCCCTTCCCTTCCCTTCCCTTCCCTTCCCTTCCCTTCCCTTCCCTTCCCTTCCCTTCCCTTCCCTTCCCTTCCCTTCCCTTCCCTTCCCTTCCCTTCCCTTCCCTTCCCTTCCCTTCCCTTCCCTTCCCTTCCCTTCTTTTCCTCACTCTGACTATTAACCTTTTTTTTTACTTGCATAACCATAAGCATACTGTAACATGTCCTGGAACAGCTTCATTTTTCCTTAGCAACTTTGTCTGTGCATGTGCAGAATTTGTCCAACACTTAGCTCTGCTGATCTGAAGGGCCCACTGGGCTGTTTCCATTTCTGCTGCTGTCTGGCGCCTCCCAGCTCATGATGACCTTTCAGTTCCTTTTCTATACCTTCTGTGTTTACAGTAAGGATCTGTGCCTCTGCCAGCAATGAGTTAACCAGTCACCAAAGCTGATTCCAACTGCATGGAGCCTGTAGGAGAGATTTTGTCCAGAGCTTTCTGCAAAATGGTCACTACTGCTTGCTCGTGGAAAGCACAGACAGAGATGAGATTGCAAAATACCTGCTAGAAAAAAGCAAAGGCTACAACCTTGGTTCCACCAAGCTGGACTTACAGCCCTGCAAAGCATGGCCAACAGGCACAATTTACATTTCGATGTCCAGGGAGGAGGCACCCCTTCCCAACTGCCTCATTTGAAGGCTTGCAACTTCCCTGTTCTCTCCTCCACTGTGCCAAGACACAGGTTGGCTGGGCTTGTGGCTGCTACGGCACGGATGTCTTGATTGCTTCTGCTTGAGCATCACACAGCAATTTTAATTACGCTCTTGTTTAATTTAATGATACTCTCCAATCACTTACATTAGCTGAACAAAAGTTAGGAAAAAGATCAGTAGTATCTTGAACTGAAAACCCACTTTTGAGGCTAATGTCTGTTTTGTTTAAGTAGGATATCCTTTTTGGCAGGTTTACAAGCATGTGTCAGACAAATGTTTTACAACAAAAACATTTTGCTACAATCACAGGCTGATAGAATGACTGATTATCATTTAAGAGACCCTTTGTTCTGACTCCTCAGAGGTCTCCTCATGTGCTTACAGTCTGAGATTCATTTCTCTCTGAAATTGAATTCATATGTGTGGACAAAAAAAAATAATCCATCCCCTCATTCTTCTATTATGAGGTCTTTTTTCTTCCCCTACCATGACCACAGAGTAACTGATTTTCATAGTCCCAAATTAAAATTTTATAACTTCAGTGAGTGTAGCTCATAGAGTGTAAAAGAAGTGAAGTTCAGTGCCAGGATGCAGGGAACTGCCTGGACAGCCCTTGGCGTGCTGTGCAAAGACAGACGGGTTACCTTTGAGAGGAGTGCCTTAGGTGCAGAGAGCAACTTAGCTGCAATTTTGCAGAAGGGACTCCCCACTCTCATCCCTCCTCACCCAGACCTCAGGCCCCCACATGAATTAGGAGCAGCCCTCTGAGGCAGAAAAATGTTAACCCTGTAAGAGTTGCCTGCAGTCACAGGCTGCAGCAGAGCCAGGAGGAACTGAACTCGGCTTTGGAGTTCCAGTCTGGTGCCTTTTACCACTTCCTTCTCTCACATGAACATTTACATTTCTGACCTTTGGAAGAAAAAAAAAAAAAGAGATTTATAAATGCTCATATCTGCACATTGGGCTTTTGGTTTTTGAAACATCTTTAAAGGCTCTGCAATCCTTCTCTCTCTGTGAACTCCAGTATGTCCAAGAGAAAGCACATCCTGAAAATCAAAATTTGAATTCTTCTAACATATGCATAGAGTTATGACCAACCTGGTAAACCCTGTTTTGCCACATTAGTTCCCTTTTGGAATGGAATAAAGGAATGTAAGGATAGCTGCTGGGTGGCGTCTAGGAAAAGTAAGAGTAGCAGTGTGTTTAGGAGGTGTCAGTGGCTTAGCTCTTGTAAGGATTTGAGGAGCACAGTCTTGATTGCTCTTTACTGCTAACTAGCCTTGAGAACCTGAGAAGAGAGCACTTCCTCAGCAACAGATTTATCCCAGTGGCAGGAGAAATGTTTTCCACAGCTATAAAATAAATCCTGGGACAAAAACTTGTTTGCATGTTACTTTTTCTTTGGCATTGCTGTATGGGCAGTGTATGCTCATTAACTCAATTTGTTTGTACAATGTCTGCCATAATAATCTATGATTCAAACTTGATGGCACCTCTACATTTTGAAATATATGACATATTGTTGTATATATTTAAATATCCAGACCAAAACTTTTTTTTTTTTTTACTTTTTATTTTTTTCTTTTTCAGCCAAAAGGTAACTTCCCTGGATTGGTTCAGAGAGACAGAATTAAGGAGGTTTTTAAAAATAGAAAAATAGCTTTTTTTTTTTTCTTTTTTAGCACAGGTCATTTAAAGAGGCCTAAAATAATGATCTCACAGACTTCACAGTCCAGAGAATAAAGAAGTCAGAAAGTGTATACTTTGTATATTTGCAGACTTGTTTTACTTTCTTGAAATATTGCAAACTGAACTGTAAATGCATCCTCTGCATTGGTCTCAGCTAACAAGTTCATTATCACTTAACACTAAAGCCTAACTGTGGTCTCAGCTGCCTCAAACAATTTCAGATAACCATATGGTGAACAAGCTGTCTAATTACTTCATGGAAGTAAAAACACTATTCCTTGGTTGTTCTTTTCATGCAAACTTGTAAAATGTTGAATTTATTGACTTTATTGGCCTAAAATAGAAAATTTTAGTTCACTACCGATCTTAATGCCTCTCTTCAGATATCAGAGTGTAGAGTGGGTTCAATTAAACTCTGCCACCAGAGTAGATGCATAACCCTCTGCAGAGGGCATGCTGTCCCATTTTGTCAAGCAAATAGTGTCTATTTTAGCCTAGGCTTGCTGAGCTCTGTCCTAGATCACCAGCCTCCACCACAAAATACAAGGATTTTAGCTTGAAGAGGGCACCACTGGGACAATGAACAAATGCAGCGTAGCAATCCCTCAGTTCCCAGAAAACCTGGGGGTCATTAGAAGTCACTGTAATCTAGAGGCGTCCTTATGTCCTCCTGGAAAGTGAAAGCACCCTAAAAGCAGAAGAGTAACATAAAAATGTTTATATTAAAAATGCAGATAA
Source organism: Anser cygnoides (assembly GCF_040182565.1). Classification (NCBI taxonomy): domain Eukaryota; kingdom Metazoa; phylum Chordata; class Aves; order Anseriformes; family Anatidae; genus Anser; species Anser cygnoides. The sequence goes on from NC_089874.1 coordinate 110,572,395, forward strand.
ACAACTTTTCTCTTTTGGTTTTGGAACTAATTCATCTAGAAGTATTGTCTCATAACACCAATAGGATGTGCTGCTCTTTTACAGTGTCATGTATCGTAAATTGAGCAGAAAAAAAAAAAAAAAGACTAAACCTGTAATTAAGTCAAAATTTCAGGTACCTATTCCAAAAAGCTTTCTCACAGAATTCTGTACATGGCTTTATTATCAGCTCATATGCAACATGAACTGATAGAGACAAAATATACGCAAAATATAAATGCTACACGTTAAGGCTCTTACCTTCTAATGAAGCATATGGTAATTTGTCAAAAAAAAAAAGAAAATTAAAAATCTATCTTACATTGTACAGAAGCCCAAATGCACAGATGATCTCTGTTTTCATACAAACACACACCCAGAAATGAAAACACAGCTGTAAGGTGTAATTTTAGGGGCCAGTAACCTTGACCTTAATAATCTTCCTATTTGGGACTTCAAAGACTGAAGGAGGACATAAGCTCAAGAGTTTTAGCCAGTTCTTGAAACTAATATTCATGATGTGTCATCTGATCACAGAAACAATATTATCAAACTGCACTGGTAAATAGTGGCTTGACCATGAGGTCTTCCTTTGGTGTAGGTACAAAATTAACATGTCCTGAAACATCGTCTCAAATATAAGCAATACAAAGAGTTCCATAAGGATGTTTCATCTAAAAGAATCATGCTAGGAGTCTAATATCACATTCCTGTTTCAATAATAACTCATATAAAAAGAAGAACTAAAAATTCTCCATCCCCCAGATTCCGCCTCCTCCCCACCAAGCTACATCTCTTAACAGTTCGTTCCTCTGAAGAACATTTTTTTTTTTTTTTTAATTCTGGTAAATAAATGAGGAATTACTGAAAAAGTCCTAAAATGGTCTTTATGCTTATGCTTTCTTTTCCTTCAACATTTCCAGCTGAATCTCATTAAATCAAAGCTTTTATATATATATATTTTTTTAGACCAGCTGCTGGTTTTACAAAACTGCAGAATTTGATACTTTCAAACTATTTTTTTGAAACCTTGTGTGACAACTGCATCACAGTGAGCAGACAAAAAGTGTAATTAAACAGCATCTCAATGTAATCTTAGTCAGAGAAACCTGTGATACATGAAATCATATGTTTCTATTAAAACAAAGCATATTGGAGATCTCTGTCCTGTCTTGCAGTGACACAATGGCCCCATGGCAGCATTTGAGCAATTACCTGCACAACCAATCTGACAATGTTAGAAAGACAATCCCAATGTGCAGCAGGGAATATAGGTAAGTCGCATCTTGCATGACTTAATCCTTAACCCATCATATGTAGTATTTTCAGTTGCTGGTAAGTTTCTAAGCATCGTCTGCAGGTTTTATATTTGCTTGTGAGGGAGTAGATGAATAATATTCAAGGATGGTGTTACAGGAAAGTTCCACAGCAAAATCCCCTCCCTGTTATATTTCTACCTTATGACCACAACTCTGTACAGTCCCTCCCACATAACTGCTCAGTTGTATTTCAAAATCAGAATGATTCCCAACATTCCTGGTTAGCACATTCAGAGGTTAAACATAAACCAGAAACCAACACTGACTATCATTAAGCATTCCTGTGTCAAATACCTTGCTGAAGCAAAATGATAAAAACTCAGCACGTCATTCTTGGCAGGTATGACTTTTTTTTTTTTTAATGCTTCTATTAATATTCTTGTTTTACTATGGTCTCAAAATTACTTTTATTCATCTGTATAATTCCATTTTGTTTAGTCTTCCGAGCCATTATTTCTGGTTCAGTCCTGTATTATGTCCCATGAAAAGGCTGCAGGAATTCACAGCTTGTTATTACATATGTAAGGAACTAATATAGAGCTAGTGTGGTATCACACATGTTGGCAAAATACTATGTGAACTCTAAGTCAACCACAGAAAATGACACCTATTTACTCATATATTTTTACCACTTAACCAGAATGTGCACAGACTTTATGTGACGGACGATATTTTGGTTTTTCTTTCTTTCTGCCCAGATTTATGTCCATTAGCAAGGATTGTTTCCATCCAGCTGTCAAATACCTTTCCAATGACTGCTTTCTTCAAAATGAAGTTTTTCTTTTTTTGTTTTGTTTTGTTTTTTTTTTTCTACCCTTGCTCCGGGCACTCCAGAAAAAGCTGGAAAAGAATGAAGAGTTCACAGGCCATGGCTGATGTAGCTGAACAGGCTTTCAATCAGAGCATCACAAATACAGTATTTTTAACACTATTTAATTTTCAAAAACCATTAATTTTTGATGGTGCTGGTCCATAAAGTTTTCTAATTGAGTTGAAAATAGCATCTGAGATAAAACTACAGAACTATAAAATATTAACTGAAGCCTATGAGAATGACGTGCTGCTATTTGTAGACATTATACCCTGATGTTTCTGGTCTTCTGTATGCTCTGATATATTCTGGTAGATTACATGAGTGACAAGAAAGAGTACCTGTCTCTGGAACATTAACAGACTTGACTAGGCCCCTCCACTACTCAAAAGTGACATATGTTACTTAAAACTTTCCCAACCCCATTCCTTCACTTCCAAAGTTTGATAAAAATGAAAATGATGTCAGTACATAAAGTGCCTAACTGTGCAATCTGTTCATTTTCTCTTCTCTGATAAGTACAGTATTACCACAGATTCATAACACAATGGGTTCTACTTATGTGATAAAATTCACCATTTTATCAGCCCATTTTGAGTCCAGCAAGGACTGGCAGATATAACTTCCAAGAAAGGTTGTCAGACACAGAACAAGTAATGGAAAAGATGGAATTCCTCTGGCTTTCTCTTCAAGTGGAAGAATTGAGAGAGCTGGGATTGCTTTTGTGTTTCCTGATATTTAAACATTTTTTCCTTATCTTCTTTATAAGGGCTGCTTAATACAGCAAAAGGAGAAAGATAAAAAAGTCACAAAACTACATAATAAATGAAGTTGTGGAATCCTCCCCAATATTTGAAATAGCTTAAAATATTTTGACTAAAATCCCTCAAATCTGATTATCTGCAATGGGGGATCATTGACATCCTGTTTAAAAACAATACTATGTTGATAAAAATGTGACTTGCTTAGCTCTTTCTGAATTAGGTCAAAGAAGTTGCAGAGGTATGAAAGACTGGAAAACTAAAGAGGTTAAGCACACAGTTTCTTTAAAACACAGATTTCATCTCTGATATTCAAGCTCCTTATAAAAATAACCAGACAAAAAGAAAACAAAACAAAAAAAACCTGCTTAGATATTTTCTTTAAAAGTAAGAACAAATGCATTTTTGCATGACAGGAATTTTCACCTCATTTTTTCCTGAGAAAACTAATTCTGGTTCAATAACTTTGTTTAAGCATTGAAAAGCAAAGAGGATTTCTCCTCTGCTCCCCATGAGCTCTTTCACTATTATTTTTTTTGTTCTCTCCCAATCACAGACACTCTCTGTATCTCCCCAGAAGATCAAACAATATTATCAAAATTATAAGAACTTCCTCACCAAGAGTTTTGTGTGGTTCTTAATGACATTTTCAAACACCCAAAACAAAACCAGAGTTTACTTGCCAAACATAAATCCCCAAAAACACCACTGGAAAAACTAAAACTAAGATAAAAAATCCCCTTTGAGGGTTTTTATTCTTGGTAAACTCCCCCACTGTAAGTCAAGCAAAATAGTTCAGTTCTGATTCTCAAATATATTTCAGGATTAGTTTTTTTCTTTTGACTATTTTTTTTCCATAGGAAAATTATTGTGTAATTTTTTTTTTCTCACATGCAGTTTGCTGTGATAGTCAAAAGTTCCCATCATTCTTAACAGACCTACCTGTATAATATGGTTAGTTTAGATTTCAGTTCTTGGAGAAAAACAAAACAAAACAAAACCTTTGTAATCTGGAGTTCTTTTATGCACCTCTGTTACATATCTTAAGAACTTTTGAGACTGATTTTGTAAGATTTTCTAACTACCTTTAAAGAGCAAAAGGCAGGGCCATGTTTGTTCATGTTCATGTTTGGCCATGAACTGTAGCTTTAGAAATAGTTAACTTTTGAAATAAGGTCAATATTCTGTGTCTGTATGTCCTGATTTACATCAGCTTTTTTGTTTAGGAATGTTTTCTGTCCTCATCTTGTTGCAGTGTGAAAAATGCCTTTGAACAATACAAATCGCTGTTTATAGGTTGTCTTACGTGGAGATCACTTTTTCTTGTTTATGCTTCCTGTTGAAAACAGTATTCTAAATAAAAATAATATTTAAATTCTGTTCTCTTTTAATTGACGTTAACGAAAATAACTCAGTTGATGTGTCATGCAGTGTGAAACCAGATAGTGGTGTTTTGGTGTGTGTGTGTGATTGTACTAGGTTTGCTAGAGTTTGTTAAAGAGTTGGAAAACTGGCCACCAGACTATTTGTGAAAGCCTCCTAACAGAGTGTTAAACTAATGGTTTTGAAAATTTGGTTCAGCTGGTGTTTTTCTCAGTCTTAGTAACAAAGACTGAAGGAAAGAATAATGAAGAGCCATCTTTCTTACCACCGGTTGCTGACAGCTGACTACCTTTGCACTCCAAAACTCACATAGGAATAAAAATACAATAGCAAATATTTCTTGGAATCTTTTCTGTTGCATAGTTCAGTGAATATTCGTGAAGAGGCCACCTCCATGGCATAGTTCTGCTTCACAGAAGCACTGGGATGTGACCCCAGATATCTGAAAAGGCTGGATGTACTTTAGAGGGTTCCTTGTCCAGCCAATCCTTGTTGTTCCCCCAATTTCATTTATTTATTTATTTGTTTGTTTATTTATTTATTTTCAGAAAAAGAGTGCCAAAGTGAATGGATAACCAGAGGAAGTAAGCTTTAGGGAAGTGAACAGTATGGGAGATACCAGGGTACTAGAGCATGAAGCCCATAGGCTGAGAATGTTTTCACATTGCTGAAAATATGAGGATGTTCGGGAACAGGGAAAAATAGCAACAGCTGAGTAATGCCTATGTCAAGTTTCCCTGCTACTGCTGTTCAGTTATCATTCAGCTGTCAAGGCTTTTCAACTGTGCATGAAAAAATGCTGAAGAATTTGATCAAGAAAATGCATATCGACTTAGAAAATCATTGAGTTTCATATGCAACTAGTGGGACATGATAGGGGTAGCAGAAATAACACTAAAACTGTTTTTTTTTTTTTTTTTTTTCTGAGAGGAGCAGCTATTAGGCAGTAAGTAGACACAACCCTTTTCCTGTGAAGCACATGTGGGTTTTCTGAAAAACATCTGTCTGGCTATTGCTGGCTGCAGGCTAAAATACCTGTGACAAATATAAACATCTGTTTATGAACAACAGCTAATCATCTGCCACGTGGGATGTAAGCTGTGATTGGACAAAATTCCATACATCAAGTGGGACCTCTTATAGCAGAAAATTATGACAGTACTAGATAGCTTGTTGAGAGCAGAAGTTCTTAAATATTTTCAATCCTATTTATAAAAAATAAAATAAAAACTAGACACTTCCTAAAAAGCTCTAATTACTATTCTTCAAACAAAATTAAACAAAATTTCATGCTGATTACATTTTCTGTGATAGTGACCTCTTTATTTGATTTTTTTTTCCCTATTGCTAAATGACCTTATTAGGACCATGTAATTTAATCTAGTCAAATCTAGTTCTAATTTAATGTAGTTCTGCTCACAGGAGCAGAAATCCATCTGTTCACCTACTTTACATGTGAAATGATTACATGACCTAGTTTTGCATGAAATATTAAGTTTAATACACTTTTCAAAATCCCTGGGCTGATATTAAACCTTAGTTTATAAAAAATATGGTAATAATTGATCAGAACATAATGAGTACTGAATAGTAGTCTGATGTGTTGCATCTTGTTGAGGACAGTGGGATACATATAGGTTATAAAGACATCATGGAGGCATAACATTTTCCATTTGTAATGTTAAAAAATGGTGAATTTATGCTGTCCTGCGCTATATGCTCTATGAGGGCAGATAGATCTCTACCTAAGAAAAATCAATCAAACACCCTTGTTAAACTGAACAAAAGCTATGGTATGAATAACCTGTAAAATGAAATCAATTAAATCCACTGAATATGACAAAAATAAAAAATAATATAATAATATTACCCTTCAATAATAAATGAGTTGGTAGTTTATAAGATCCATATTTTTGACTTAGCTTACCAATCCAACAAAAGAATTAGTAATGACAAGCCTTTGCATAGTCCTTACTACTGTAATTAATAATCTCTTTGTATAATCTTCAGATCGTTCTTAAAGAATTGAGTGAGATTGCTCTGAGACCAGAAGTGATTTCCTACATTTCTAAGTTGTATGAAATGATCTTTTTTAGTCTTAAGAATGTTTTTCTGAATAGATCTTCAAAGAAAACTAATAAACAAAAAACAAAACAAAACAACAAACAAAAAAAACCTTTCAAAACTTTTGCCAAACTTTTCCAAAAGTGGTGAAAGAACAAGAAAGCCATAGCAAAAATGTTTTGGCTAGATGAGAAAAGCCCTTGTCACTGAGGGTGAACAATTCAAATGCAAACCATTTCAATCCTTTAAACACTATTGCTATTTTGAGTATTGGCATCTCCGGAGTGGAGAAGGTCATTTCAAAAAGGGAGTAACAGCTGCTAATTTGAGAGCTAGAAAGATGACCAAAGGTATTTATGGTAGTTGTAATAGTATGAAGTATGACCTCCACCAAGTCTTAAGAATCTACGGGGAACCACTACAGAATTGACTTCTCTAATTATTAACAAATCTTCAAATACAGCCAATACCACATGCCAACAGTTGTCTGTGGCTACCATAGTAAAGATATTTAATAAGCCTACAAGGACGTAGTATAAGCCTGGTTCTCTGTACCTCAGTTGTCAGGACTTATTTATTTTTAATATTCCTATAATACCACTATAAGTATTTCAAATATAAAAGAAAGAGATCTTTTGCCAAACACAAACTATGAAGGAACTACTTGATCATTTCAGAAATGTGGTGAACTGTCCAGGAAGAGGGAGAAAAACGTAATATTTTGGTGAACTTAATTATTGTGAATTTTGAGCTCCAGGTTAAATTCATGATTTTGACTTGGACTTAGTTCTCTGACATTTGCTGTCTCCTAAATGTCTCTACGTTCATACATAGGAATCATTTCTGACAAAAAAATATTTCCTTGTTCCCAGATTTTACATAATAATCATATATCGCATTTTAATTAGTGGTTACCAAAATAACAATATCTTGAGAACTGGATGTCTCTGTCCCACACAAATCAGAGCGGCCATTGGTCTGTAGAGATAACTGAAGTTGTCAAATGTTAAGCAAACAAGCCAAGAGGTTCAGTTGTACTCATTTGTATTCTGTTTTCAGATAAAGAAAAATGTTACATTTAGAAATTTGTGAATAGCACATATGTAAATCAGAAAACCTCAAAACTGCATGAGGATCCTGGGAAGGATGGGTAAGGAATCTCTCAGTGACAGGTGGTTGTACCTTAAAGACCTAATTGTCAGAGGAGATGGTGGGTAAGGGTCCTTACTCAAAGAAGATGGTGGCCTCGAAAAATGAAAAGCCTCCTGTTCATTGGCTTAAGATGACAAGAAGATTTTTCAATGGATGAATTTTGATGAGAAATCAACCCAGTCCCAATTTACTGTTAATTCATTACATTAAGTGGGCAATATAATGTCTGCCTACATTCACTTCTGTGTTCCATTCACATATTCTTTGCATTTCTGTAGTTTTTTTTCTAATGCTGCAAAGCCGTCTTCTAACAAGAATGAATGACCTCACTATAACCTCTAAAATAAGCATTTTATCCCTATTTTATGGGAACCTGATGCACTGGATGATTAGATGACTGACCTGGTATTACAACCATTAGAGCTGTGGCAGAACTGAAAGCAGAACATTGATTTATCCTACGGTTTATTACTGTATGACTTTTGATGGAAGAAAGTCAAACTTTTCAGCTTGCTTTCCCATCAGTTCATGTCCTTTGTACCTGTATCTCAGCATCAGAAATCTGCCCACAGTTCTCCTCAACATTTTCAGATCCATCCTCCCTCATCTTTTCTGAGGATTCTCAGAATTTTTCACTATTTCTATCTGACCCTGCTTGTCCCCATCAGTGGTCTGTGAAGTACATGCTAAAGCTTGGCCAGCAGCTCATATACTAATTGGCTTATCAGCAGGAAAAACATAGAAGATGACTTTTGTGCTTACGCTTTTGTTTAGAAAGAGCATTAACTGGATTTCTCCTGTCTAGACAGGTGACAGTTTTCATGAAATGTGTATGAATTTAACTGCCTTTAAGATTTTCATTAGTCCATTGTGTCTTAAATTGGTCAGCTGGTTAAAATTGTTTGGATTGAAATATAACCTCCATATGCTGAAGAATAAATTAATCCACACTCAAAAAGTAGAAATAAACTTTTCTGGGATTATTCCTGAAGCAGTCTAATACTACATTTTTATTTTTCCTTTGAAACTTCTGATAATTGAGTGTATCTGAGGCGAGAAGTGAGTCTTCAGAAGTCAAGGCACAAATCCTAGGTTCTCTTTTTTTTTTCTCAGTCAGAGGAGAAGCCTCTATAAAGAACAGATTCCCTGTGACAATTGACTTATGAAGCTGTGCTAGATCATTCAGTCTTTTAGCCCTAACTGTTGGATAGATCCATTACACTTCAGAATTTTTCATAGCCAATTTTTGACTAACTAAGAGTCCATTGCTTGACAAATGGTCCTTCTGATTCTTTGCTGTCTGAGCCTCCTGATCCCCCTTTGTTTCACAGTCCTATATTTGCCTTCTGTTTGGCACAGGTGCAGGTGGATAGCAATATTACATTGGGAGTGCTTGGCTTGTGTAGCTACTTTTCTGTCAGTATTTATCATAACTAACATGTTTTCCCTTTCAGTGGATACCTAATTAGAGTCTGAAAGCTGGCTTAAGGCTGTCTTAATATCAAGGGCCCAATTCTTCTTTCAATTACGTAACAGTAAATCCAGGACTGTGAATAGAATCAATACAGATTTATGCCAGTAAAATCAAAATCTTATCCAAGTTTCTGCTAAGGAATACATTTTCAGCTATTTGGGGGAAGATAAATAACTTGAGATATTTGTTGTGTTAGTAGCTTGATGAGAAAATGACCGTTTCCTTTATGAAGATGATTTTCCCTCTGTTTTATTTGCACAGAGGATGCCTGGTTGTGATGAACACCTGCTGGTCAGAAGGCTGCAGGCAGTGTTATTGGGTGTAGGCTCCAGGTGGGCTGTCTGTTCATCATCTTTGAAGACCTATAGCAAGAACAAACTGTGAGAACAGGACCCCTCCACAGCTGGTGACAGGATTGTCCAGAGGCACAAGGTGTTTTAGAGACCCTTGATTGCCCCTTATGCAGATAAAGTACGTAAGATTGATAAGGACATTTCTTGCAGAACTGTAATATCTCCTATTTCAGAAACAGAGAGCTAAACTGAAGATCTTTTCACACTTGAGCAAGCATGCTGGAGTGAGTACACTGGCTCTCAGAGGCTTGTTTTAGGAGAACATAATATCACAAAAATATCAACAGGACTTTGAGCAGCTTTCCCTAAAGAGAATCTGGCATGTAGATAATATAGGCAGGGAGACACTTGTTTCAGTAGGAGACTCTTTATATTTACAGCTGCAGTGTAAATGAATCCACTGGAGTTTAAAGATATTCATATAATCTAATATAAATGTACAGTGCAAATGAAGAAGCTGGTCTTTTTAGTCTTAGCAGGAGATGCAGGTTCCAGATGATTTCTTTGAGAGACCTATGACGCAGCTGATGCTTCAGATGCGGTAGGTACCAGGAACCTCAGAACTAATTAATGGGTGTGTAATTCTGGTTCATACCACACTTTTGCACTGCAGGGCAATTCTTTACAGCTGCAGTAAAAAGCCTGTTTTTCATGTGGAATCTTACAGCTATATCTGTATCAACTATATTTGAAGATGGCATTAACAATGCTAGGCAAAGGAAAAACACGTGTCAAGATTTGCAAACTGCTAGAGTGATTTCAGAAGTCCCGCACCCTGATTAAATGATTCATACCCTAGTTTACAAGAACAAATTGATCCTGGAGCATAATATGCTGAACAACACATTCCTGAAAGGAATTTGCTGATGTGTTAACAAATGGTGATTCCAAACTGTCCTGCTTTAAACTCGATCGAGGTTTCTTTTCCACTGAATGCTTGATATCCTAGCCACATTTAAAAGGGAAGTTGAGTCCGGAGAAGAAAATGATTGTAATCACTCATGGATCCACAAAGAGATCTTTACAAAAGAAGCCAGATGATGTGGCAGGGTGTTTTCAAAACTTTTCTTGATGACAGATGTTCAGAAGAAAAAGCTCTGATTTTTCTGCAGACTTGCAGGAGGAGACATGGGCACTTTGTGAAGTAGATTTGTTCACAAAATCAATTCTGTTTGATGTTATCTCTTCACACACAAGTAACAAACAAGATAATCAAGAAATACTCATGGCTGTTAAAGAACAACTGTCTCAGGAAGAGAAGTATGTGCTAGGAATTTCCCACTGAGATGTTTTGAATAATACAGTTACATTGCTGTCTATCACGTGGATGTCATTTCTCTTTTGCCAAAATTCTATACAAAAGATAAAGATATTTCTTATAAAAGCTACTTGTAAAGTATACTGTACTTTCTCATATTCTTTGTAGATAGTTATATAGATTTCATCACCTTTCCATCACAGAAGTGGTAACAGATAGTTTTAATAAGATTTTACAGAAAGGAACAAGCTGAAGTCGTTAACAGACAAAGTGTCAGTCATATTTGAGATTAAAATACATAGCTGTCCATTAATTTTACAGTCTTAGGGTGGCAAATTAACAAAAAATCACAATTTTAGGATGGATTTACAACAGTCATGTGCCCTTTTGTCTCTACTGAATGCTTAGCCTCTTTGAGAAAATGGTGTTGATTGCAGAATTTTTCAGCTAAGATTCATCCTTCAGTAAGGAGACCTCATTGCTCTCTACAACTACCTGAAAGGAAGGTGTGGGGAGCTGGGTGTCAGCCTCTTCTCACAGATAAGCAGTGATAGAATTAGAGGGAATGGCCTCAAGTTGCACCAGGGGAGTTTCAGGTTGGAAATTAGGAGACATTTCTTCTCAGAAAGAGCAGTCAGGCATTGGAATGGGTTGCCCAGGGAGGTGGTGGCGTCACTGTGGTGGTGTTCAAGGAAAGGTTGGATGTGGTGCTTAGGGACATGGTTTAGTGGGTGACATTGGTAGTAGGGTGATGGTTGGACCGGATGATCTTGGAGGTCTTTTCCAAACTTAATGATTCTGTGATTCTATGAAAGTGACAGTGCAGAATCACTGAACCAAGAGCTTCCATTTTTTTCTTGTTTTTTTGTTTTGTTTTTCTGTTTGTTTGTTATTTTGTTTTGTTTCTTCTTATTTATTTTGGAAATGAGGTATCAATTTACCTTTCCCCAAAATTAGAAAAGGGACATAGCTTTTCAAGAGCATTGAAAAACTAGTGAAGTATCAACTAATTTTATAAAAACATAAATGAAAGCATAAAGCTTCTCAAGTTTCAGGAACGGATAGCCATATGAAAAGCACTGATTTTCATGGTAATAAAATTTTGCAAGAAATGTCTGATGTCTGGCAATAAATTGTGATCCATAATACATTTCAAGTAATCTGGTGTCTCAGTGTTTCTGATAGGTTTGTACCCTGGAGTTAGGTTTTCTTATTGTCCAGAATTTGTTGAACTTTAAGGCATGCTGAACTTTAAGTCCTATTTGAACTTTAAGACCATTTCCATTGTTAGAACTTTACCCAAGGGTGTGGGGGAAAAGATCTTCCTGATTTTCATAGGTCAAATCTTTATCTTTGATTAATTAGTTTAATCAAAGTTTTGGTACTTTAAAAATCATTACCTTCATTTAGGTAATTATGATGCACATGCCATCATAATTTAATCAGGTAAGTATTTCACGTTTTCAGTGAGGAAATGGCTGACTCTCTTTAGTAAAGCAATGTTGGATAGATTTCAAATTTTTTTTTTCATGATACATAAAGAAACTTGATTCTACTGAATGATGCTAAACAGACCTAAAGGAAGAAGGAAAGTCCTGCAGTTGATAGAGTTTGGTTTTCTGCAGCAGATCCAAAGGGAATATATTTCTTAAGACTAAATTGGCTGTGGATTGCAGGTATTTCTGGCTGTCCAATGCATTTAGTTAATGTTTCCTAGGACCTATATGGTACATGGAATTTGGTTTAAATTATATCTAAAATGTAAGCACAATTGAGGAGACAATTCCAGAAGTACAGAGGAACATAGGTGAGATCCTGTCTGAATGTTTGGATGACAGCATTTGGGTGATATATGAACTTACCCCCTTCCATACCAAGTTGAACAGGAGCCTGGGCACACATGCAGGGTCCATATGATCAAGAAAGTAGGACTGCATGCTCACTGTGCTCACCTATACTTGAAGTAAAAACACAGCTTGTGGGATTCCAGCCCCTAAAACAAATACACTTTCAACTGTAGGACCACTTACATTTAGATTCAGGCTGTTTTAAGGCTGAAAGGATTGAAAATACAAATGAAAAATGCACAGAAGCCTGAAAAGTGCACTGTGTAATATTTATCGTATTAAATACTAAATTAATTGGGATAGCTACCTTCTTTGAAGCAAAAAAATGTAACGTAGAAGAAACCATATAAACAAAAGTGTAGACACTTTAGTAAGTCTTGGAGCTGAAACTGCACAGACATTCAGACCAGTGTGGAACATGGTCATATATCAAAAATACAGTTTGGCTCAGATAGGGGTAGAGACAATGATAGCCTGAAACATTTTTATATGTCTGTAATGAAACATAATGTTATTAATGGTATAATAGGCAATTATGTAGCTCTTTCATAAGAGGACATTTATAACTGATTGAGAAAAGACAACCTGTTTGTGTAATAGATCTTCCCATTTTTCTCCTTTTTGAAAGGAGAAAATCTTAAGCCAGGTTTGTTTACAGAGTGTGATTGCACTCAGCTGAGTACTGTTAAAAGGAAGCTTGTTTAACTTTAACTCAAGCCTGTAGAATCAGCAGAAACAAGAAACCATCCCTCAAAAACACAAAATCTATGAAATGTTGAGTTCTTGAGGTAGGATATATTAGTATGTATGCTATCTTATTTTAGCTCTCTAAAGCAAAGTAGATGCTTTAAGTTAGTTGTCTGTGTTGTCTATTGCTCTAAGCCAATGATGAGAGTGAGGTACATCTGTATGGGCAATTTTTTTTTTTTTTCCCCAGCTGAAAAAGGATATCTGACTTGACAAAATTTCCATCAGATAGATGAGGAAATGAGCCACAGGATCACTCAGCATTTGTTCAGATGGGCAAAAGATAAAATTTCCTGGAGAATAAGTCTTATAATCAGTGCTGAAGGAACAACATCGTAATGATTCAGATCTGTTGAGTGTAATGAAAAATGAAGCACTTCAGCAGAGACAAACACTAACTGCAGAACCATGTGATTTAAAATAAATAGAAAAGTACAATGTAATATTATCCTAGGGAAATTATGTTTTATTTTAACTATGGAAATGATGGAGAAGTTTAAAGCAAAATTCATTTCATGTTCAAGACAGAAAAGCAGTAAGAATATGTGCAACTATTCAAATATAATTTAATAAATCTTGTCACCTTCTAAACAGGAGATGCAGTTGCATTCCTGATCTTAAGCCATTAACCTTCTGTTCTAGTAAGACAGTTAAAACTGAGTTTGCTGTAAATGCCAAAGAACCATGTTTAGTATGCAGAGACCATATTCTACATATGCTGATGTTTTCTAAATACAAAAATGTAATTTATTCCATCAATCCTTCTCCAACAAAAAATTAATTTCCTCCAATCAGCAGAGTAAAGGTTAATTGTGATAAGAGGGGAAAGCAAAGACTTTTATGAATGGGAAGATAGAAAAGCCTGCATCTTGAGTTAGTGGCTGATAGTATTTGCAAAGACAAAACAAGGTTATGAGTGATACACACGGACTTTAATAAAACTTTATAGTTTAAACATTATCTCAGAAGATTTCCTGAGAAAATACAGAACAGACAGAAACAGAATTCTCTTCAGTGTGTGTAAGTAAGATGCTGGATTTACATTTAGAAAGATGGGTTTCATTTTCTAGTTTGTTTCAGGTAGTATTCAAGTATTCTGCATTTCAGTTGGTATTATTTTTAGCAATCATGCAGATCTTGGAGTACTAGCAAGATATTACAATAAAAAAGGTACGATATGGGTTAGGAACCATAAAGGCAGGCTGAAGGATTTAGGCAGGTTTTCAATGAGTAAGAGAAAATCAAGAAGTTAAAAATCAGTCTAAGAAATCAGCCTACCATACTCTTATCTATTATAGACATATTTTGAGCAATGAGAGCTTAAATGAAGATAAAACTACAAGCAATAGGTGATACATCTGAGAAATTTCTGGCTACTGCTGATGGAAGCAGAAAAGGCAAAACTGCAGTTCTGCAAGGCACAGATAAGGCAATAAGGGAACACAGTCCCTGCCAGGAAAATCACTGCAGGCATCAGCAGTGCCATGGTCCTTAGGCACACAATTGTTCAAGAAACCAAAATCATCATTGTTGCCAAGTCTGTGTGAGCATGGTGGAAACTGAATTCTCGTCCGTTCACTTCATGTAATAACAAATGTGATGGTGCATGTTTAATCAGACAAATGAGTGTAGACAAACAGGTAACTTTTCTTGATACAAATGGTGTGTTTCCAGAAATCTGGAATTGTATTTAACTGATGGATCTGATTTTAGTGCTTGAACAGTTCTTAAAAGTGACATAGCACCACTGCTGACAAATCTGATTACCAAGTGCTTACCTCCTGATTCCCAAGGGCCTATTAAACATGACATATTCTACATGTTAAAATATTTTGCCACAGCTGGTATAGCACAGGCAGGCCTCAGAAGACATGGTATGACTTGGTAGCTGCCTGTGACTATATTACATGGCCCAGACAGATTTCCCTGTAGCACACAAAATACTTCCTATGGCTCAATGATAATAATAACAATAATAATAATAGCAGTAGGAATAGATCTAACAGTAACTTTGATAATCTAGTTCAGCTTTTTGCTGAAATATTCCAGCTAAGACTTTTCTTATATAGAAGAGAATGAAAGGATATCTCCCTGTGTCTTGTAGAGAATAACCTCTATTTTTTTTTTTTTAAATGCTGGTCTGGCATTTCCCATTGCTTGCTTCAAGAGCAATAATATTGCTAATTTGAGTTCAATTTGTGGTTCACACTAGCCTCACGGACTTTTTTTTTTTTTTAATTCCTTTTTGTGTCTCTACTTATGTAACTAAGCATTCTTACTGCAATGTGATTTCATGAATGAAAAAACATTTTAATTATTTATGAACTGAACTCTAATTTTGACTTCTAGCTTGTTTAAAATCCCAGTCAGTGATACTTGGAAATTTGAAAACCTTCTTACTCTACTGCCCAGACTATTAATTTAAATGTGTAATAGTGCCAGATCCATGAGAAATTATGGAACCTTTTTGATTATCATGGTATTTATCCTAACTTGTATACATTTTCCCATTTTGAACATTAATCATAAATTCTGATAAAAGAAAGCTCATTCACAGAAATACTTCCTGAATTTAATATGTCGAACACCTTCAGAATGAACCTCCTACATTATGTCAGTAAATCCTCATATATATGTGGTTTAAAGTGGCCCATGTAAGAGCTCATGCAAATTAAAAGGGAGGAACCCAGAGGACAACAACAAGGAATGAAACGCGATGAACTAATTAACAAAACCAACTGTGCTCCAAGTACTGGCAAGGAGCCTAGTTGTCAGATAGATTTTTATTTCTGTGGCATTCTTCATTTCTATATAATGATGATAAAAATATGTATTTGCCACTGGTGTAAAAGTTTTAATAATAAGTTTCCTCATGCATTGCGTTTTGTGCAATTACAGACTTATGAACATAGTGAAATAAAGCATGTCTCATTTAATGTTCACATCTAGAGGAATCCAATCTACATTGGAGTTATCCTAAGAAATATCCTACACATATTGTATATTTTAAATAGGATAATGTCAGTTGCTATTGTTATGTGATGTTGTGTTCTTTAGCTTCAAGACAGGATTTATTTATGTCAGTAAGATTATTATTCTCAATATGACAGGAATATGTTATTTAGAAGATACTGAAAAACTGCAAAAATAACATCTCTTTAGATACAATTGCTGTCTGATTCTGGAAGGACTCAGTGTCAACACTCAATTACAACTGAGACCTTCAGATTCTTGATTGTGATTTGTATATAGCAAATCCTACATATATACAAAAACTCCAGACTTATTTCTCCACAGAAAGTAGATTTCCCCTTATGGGAGTGGATTCCACTGAGTGCTCTATTGATGCCAATAGGCACAAGCCAAGGTATGATTCATTCTAAGTCCTACCAAAGGATGTAAAAATTCAGAACATAGCCCAAAAGGTAGTGTTTGTACAAGATGTATAACCGTATATAGTTGTACTATCACTGCTAAGGATATTAGACGGCTGAAAGGCAGCAAATTAATGGTGTTACACAATTACATCTTCATGGAGGACTCAGGGATGTATTAGCTATGATAATCCTCTTGGTGCCAGAAGACTTGGCATACTGATGACCAGATCCTCTTTATACACACACAGAACCTACAACATCTTACAAAGAAGCAATTACTGTTCTGTCCACTGTTAGAAAACAAGAAAATTGTTTTTAAAAAATGCATTTTTCCTAAGATGTCCTTACTTACTAATTGGAATAAAATATTTTTGCAGTGTTTCATTCTTCCATTTTAATAGTTTACAAGCATAGTTATATTCTTTATTGATTTTTTGTTTCTGGTTATTTTCAATAAAGATTTAAGGAACATATGGTTGGTTTTTTTTTCTGGCTGGGTGTTATTTTCAACATAATGATATGCTTCAAGCCTCATATTTCCAAGTCCCTCTAAACTCAGATACAACAGGTCAGAAGATGCTCTGGATCTGGAGCACTGAAGAGCAAATCATTTTTGTGGGTTCCCCCACTAAACCCAAGGAATGGTAAATAGGCTCCTGACAGTATTTTTTGCTCTGCAGTTTTGCAAGTCTGCTTGGGATGTGATGTGGTGTTGTCCTGTGGATGCCACATTGATAAGATATGCAGAAACAAGAGGAACTGTGGGCTGAAAATTTGTGGCATTTTGAAGTTCTGTTTTTGAGGTGCTACCATGCACCTCACAAGGAAGAGTTAAGGACATGATTATGGCTGTATGAAGTTACCCTTTCTGTTGACCAAATGAATTATCCCCTGGTCTTCTATATGAGTGTAGAGGAATACTGGGGTATTCCTCATTGGGGAAACAACTACACAATTGTATTTTATTAGGCAGGGTTTTACAGTTCAAAAAACCTTAAGGTAAGTACAAAATGAACTATAAAATGCAGTAATGACCAAATAATTATTTATATAATCAGTATTTGTCTCACCAGGTTGACCCCACTCAATCCATTTTGCAGCTCTTCCAGTGTTATTCCATGTTTAGAGTAGAGCAAGACCCATTTTAGAAAAATAAGAATGACATAAAAATACAGTAAGTAGCCGTAACACAAGAATATACACTTTCTTTTCAATGAAAAGTGGTAATTCTTCTGTAAGATCTAAGTTCTTCCTTAAGGAAAAAATGATATTAAAGATCCTGAAGTGAATAATTACCAAAAGAGCTAAGAAGCATTATCAACTTAGATAATTCAACATTAGTTTTCTATATAGGAAGGAATAACTGCTCAAAAAGAATAAAAGTTTTTGAAATGCTTCACTGTCTACAGCTATGGAGCTAGAAAAAATATTATTGGGGTCTACAACAAATGTCTGCAAATATAAGTACTTTCATATGAACAGTACTAAAAATACATAACTCTGTTTGTCTAGCTATCTTCAACAGACTTATCTGGAATCGTATCATTGCAGCTTGTTCAACAGAGCATCCCTCTTTATGCTTGCTTATGTCATTTTGTGGAGTCTTGTTACAAGACAGGAAAGATTCAACTCTTCCCATGTTAGTTTTCTGTAAAGTGTGATGCAGACATGATGATGTTCTAAAACTTGATGCTGCAAGTTTGTGCTATGACTGCTCTTTGAAAATTTCTATGTAATGAGTCACATCAGCCAACTTTTCTGCTTCTGTTTTCCTTAGATATAGTCATTGAAGTTGCTTTTAGCAGATGTTCCTTACTGAAATCCACTGATAGCTGCTTTGGAGCAGAATATTAATGGAACAAAACTAAGTATGTATACGTTCTAATGCAAACACAGTAGTGGATCATACAAATCATAACTTTGGAGAGTTATTTATAAATACCTTTTCATTGCTTTCATCACAGCTATTATTGAATCTCATTATTGTAATTTGTCTTCTAATGATAAGAAATGATGATATGGTTCATCTTACCCTCTAACCAAATTAGTCACTTTGATTAAAAAGAAAAAAAGGATTCATATCCACCATTCTAATTTAGTTGGTAGTTTCATGCCTACAACTTCCTGTTAGTTCCTCACGCTTACTGATTTTGCATTTTGTTCAGGCTGAAGTATTTTGCTCGTGATTAATTGCATAACTTTCATTAGGGATTCAGTGAAGAAGTTTTAAACTTTTATTATATTGAAATGATTTTGTAAGTTAAAAGATTGTGGACAAGGAATTTCAACAAATGTTACTTATGTTGATTCATAATTTGTGAAAATCCCTTTAAAATTGCATTACTTTGTATGAGAATGATCTGAAGGCAAGAATACATTAGGATACCATGTTGCTAATCACATATATTATAATTCCTTCTCCCTTTGCATACCTTTTCCTACTTATTTGTACTTCACAGAGCTTTACTTAACATTTCCCAAAGAGTTTTGCAAGATTTAATTAAAATTCACAGTCCTTATAGAGACAGCATTTGTATTCCTGTTCTGCAACGTCCACTCAGAAGTCCAGGCTTGCCCAAGGTCAGTGTGGTTCAGAGGAGAAGAGCAGCACAGAGCTGACTCTAGCCTCAGGCAGAATCCATTCCTTGGGGCATGAAACAAAGCCCGAGGGAACCTTCCCTGTCCTCTTTGGAATCCACATGATTATTTTATAAACTTTCTTCAACTTGATGACCACTACATGAAATTTCAGTTCAATGAAGTTGGGCACGTGAAGGATAACCAAAGGACAAAACAAAGCTGTTTCAGCAGCTTGTGTTTTATGAGAAACAAAGGTGAGAGAAAAACCACCCATGTATTCCAGAGTGCCAGGGGAAGCAAGAGCTCCCTTGGAGCTTTTGAGTGCTATGATAATCACCAGAGCTGAATAAGAGACAGAATTCACTGGCCTTTTGGTAACGTAAGCCTTGAGAAAAGCATAAAACTATTACCATAAATAAGTAAAAATCCTAAGGTCCTGATTTTCAAAATCCCAATTGCTTTCTCTAGCAGCAATAAATTCTTTCTGAATTTGGCTGTCTAATTTGTCTGATCTCCCCTTTTCAAGATTATGAGAAACAAGATTACTGTGTCATTGATCCAAACAATTGTACTAATGGTTTTTTTTTTTGTTTTTTTTTTTTTGTGGATGAAGCCAAGCAGGGTCTCTGCACTTGATATGCTAAAGTTGAGAGAAAGCCTACAGTGTTCATGAAGCCCAGGGCCAACAGACAGGCTGGATGCAAATGTGTAAAACAGTGTCAGCAGTACCGGGTTGTCTACTGTAAATAGCAGATAGGAATATTCAACATGACCTGGTCAGCTTAGTCAGCCTCGCCAAAATCTTTGCCAGGATCCTCTCTGCCTCTGAGTGCACATTGAGATAAAGGCTCTCTCCTTCTCATACTACTGCTCAAAATACTGAGTTTATGAGATCCCCTCGTGCAAACCCTTCACTCCTCCTAGCTCTCCTCCCCACCAGGGAGGTTCTCTTTAATGGAGATTAATTATTATTATTCAGACATTATGGACTAGGCAGGCAACTAACTTGTCTGTCAAAATAAATGTTTGCCAAATCCAGCACAGGGTTTCTCTAATTTGTGGCATTCAGACATGCACAGTTTACTTGAGTAAAAACATTTTGGGGTGTGGACAGATACTTTCTGAAAGCGAACATTCCTCTGTACTTACAGTCCTTTAAAGAGAATGCTATTGGTTAGTGATTAGCAACACCAGTTGAGAGAAAAAGAGAATCTTAATATTGTCATGGTATTGTTAAACCTTAGGGCCAGAAGACAATGAAGTTTCAGGGAATTCTGTCCACATCAATGTCCTACTATTTCTTAGAGGAGGGTGGATCTTGTAGAAAGTCTCTGGAGACCTGCTACATAGTTTTCCCCTTTCTCTGTTCCGCCAAACATGGGGATGCTGCTCCTCAGCCTGGTTTCTCCATCTCATGTACTTGTCAGGTCCTGGGGTTTTGTTCTGCTGCAGATCTTGGCTGTTCCTTTTGCTCATTGCTGGAACTTGCTCCAGATAACACTTGTGAAGAGGAAGGGCTTTGGGCAGCACTGTAGAGCCCTGGCCAAAGCACAGGGAGATACAGGACTGTTTGGGAATAAAGCAACAGGATTGAGGCATGAAATGTCCAGAATCATGGCTCGATAATTGTAGAAGGGATTTTTCTGAAATGAGAGCTTTAAAGAAGCTAGAAACAAGACATATTATTAATTGGCCAAACAAATCTTATTTATGAATTCTTTCAAGCTTTTTTATTTGGCCAGCCCAGTTCAGCTGGAGGTCTGCTGCAAACTGCAAATATAGCAGCTCACTGCAACTGAACTCTTCTGAAGAACAGAAATGTGCAATACTTATTCTGTATCCTTAAAGCAGAGGTAATAAAGCTGTAACGTGGAATTGCAACAGCTCAATCCCAATTTCCTGATTAAAAAAAAAAAAAACAAAAAAACCCCAAACTATGGTGCCTAGAATTGCCTTTTCTCTGTAAATTAGTTTTAAAAGTGTCAGATGAATATAAAGACTGGCTGTTTAAATGGAAGAACAGTGCTTATAAGTAACGTGTATAACGGCTTATTGGTCATAGAGAGGGAGTAGACTGGTAAAACTGTAGGGAAATAACATAACTCTTTTGTGTTTCCAAAACATGCACAGCCAGTTTTCCCCTGTAAGTTCCATCAGACAGGAAAACACTGAATATAGAGAGGCAGGGAAAAATATGTGTGACTTGTGCAACCTATATACAGCCAAGAGGCTTCAATAAAATGAGAATTCTAATGTTTAATTGAACAAAAGTACAGAAAGGAATTTGTGAGGAATTACCTACCTCAAAGAATTAGGAAGGCTCCAGCCAGGATGATTCTGTACTTTCTGGCCAGGACATGAAGAGAAAGATCAGGAGAGAGGGGAAAGGGAAAAAGAAAGCAATGCCAGTTCAGAGCTGGTCTGGAGATTTTCAAAGAGTGAAGGTGTCTCTTGTAATGGCTCTGGAGTAGACTGCCCCTGAAGCTAAATCAATTTAGTCAGGGCTGGGCCAGGAAACTAATAGACTCTGCATCTTTTCCATTCTCCTTTTCTTCTTGCATGAAGAATATCCTTGGGCAGAAAAGAATCTGACCTCTAATTATTCATAAAGCTGGAAATCTTACTTTTCTAAGACCTTTGAGAAAAGATCTACCATTAATAGACAAATATGTTAAAAAATAAAAGTATAATCCATTTTATGAGGGGAAATATATATTTTTTCAAATTCTTAGATGCCAAAAAGATATTTTAATTTATTTTGCTTGTCTAGTTTATTCTGCATTTTTGTAGAATAAAAGAAATGAGAACTGAAGTTTTTCACATGTATGAGAATTGAACAACAAAGTCCTCACCTTAGTGAAACCATGCTAGCTTTTCTCAGACAGACTATATTTCTCAAGGTGTGCACTTGGTGTGCACTTGTGCTAATTTTCCCAGTAAAGAACTCAGACTTGGAGGTTTCTTGGTCCCCCTGGAGCTTTTTTAAAAAATCTGATACCACACTTGCTACAGTCCTCAGGTGCTATGGGAATCTTAAACCAGAGGTTAGGTAGTGCTGTTATTAATTCAGCTATTTCTCTTGGAACCCTTGGGAGGATACGATCCAGGCCTGGCAATTTGTTTTAGTGTTCATTTTGTCAGTTTCTTCCACAGCTTTTCCTACAATCACTTCAATTTTGGACAGGCCCTTTGCTGAGCCCACTCCAAGAACAAGGAGTTCAGTTATTTCCACAGGGAATGTCAAGGCAAAGAATTTGTTTAGCATCAAATCCTGGTCATCAGCTGTCCCTACTAACCATGCACTGGGTTTCTTCTGATGAGTTTGAAGGATTTACTATGAATTTTTATTTCAGATTTTGTTTTGGTCTGTCTTGTTTTTGTTTTACATTTTACATTTGATATATTGAAGTTTCTATCATCCTCTTTGTTATATTAATTAGAATATGCATGATTTCATCTTTTTGAAAGTTGTTTTCACGTTTCTAGCAAGCTTCCTTTCTTGCCTTTCTTCTTTCCCTCATCCTTATTCAAACCTTTCTTAATACAATGCAATATGCTTACATATATTTAATATTCTCCAATCCTCCTTTCAGTCTCCCTTTTTCACATACTCCCTCATTTTTGTATATTTCTGTTTCTTTGTGACTTTATGAACTGGTGCATGAACTGGAAGAATTGTTTCGGATGTGTAATCCTTTTCTTGTAAGTGAAAAAAAGAAAGATATATGAGGCCACAAATTGGTGCTGCTCCCACAACACCAATTCCTGTACGCTCAAAACCACAGAATTCAACAGAAATGGACCGGATGACTTCTCGAGTGGTAGCTGCATCAATGGTGGTAGAGAATGATGGTCCAGATGAGATCTCCAGCTCAGGAAGTTGTTACCTAATTGCTGGAAACTGAGATGGCATACCAGGGGAAATATTACACTTTATGTGTTCTCCATCTTATATATACTTCCCTAAGCATACCAACCACTTTCCAAGACAGGATATTGAGGCAAATGGCTCTTATGTATAACTCCCTATGCTTGTTCTTATAAAAAGTAATCCATTAAACAGGAAATGCTTCATGAAGTTATATGTTTCCAGAAATTTATTTCATAGCAAAACAGAAGAAACACCTGACATTATTCAATTGTTCATTTTAAAGCTTCTTTTAGCAGAGTGTCTGCTAAATTATGGAAAAAGGTAAAACTAAAGTGAAGCAATTTTGTTGCAACATAAAGTTTTTACTGATCCAAAGATATTTTTCTTCCAATATTTTCCTTTCAGAAATGTATCACAATGGTCAATGCTTGATGCTTTTAGAGCATTAGATACTTTGCAATCTTAAAAAAACTTTCACAAATCAGAACAAAGCCTTGAAAATGCAAACAGTTTCAAGAATACACAAAATATAAGGTTTTTCCTGGTATATGAGGAGAAGATATTTGACTATATTGAAATGAAAAGATACTGCTTTGGGTGTTTTCTTGCAGTTTCTATTATGAAAAAGAGTAGGGGGAAACAGACAAACAAAAAATGCAAATTTAAAAGCAAGCTACAACCAAGATGAAACTGAAAATGCTTTTGTCTTCTATTATGCAGTACCCTTCCCTGCCACACTCTACTAAGCTTCATTACAGCTTGATTTCACCTTTGTGTCTGAGTAATGACTCTTTCCTTGAAGGAGTCTTGTAACCTCACTTAGCAGTGGACATAGCTTTTTTTTTTTTTTTTTTTTTGGAATTCACATGATTATCAATGTGAACTGACCTTGAAACTATTTGGTGGTCACCAGTCTGGAGGAACACACTCAGTGTTTGTTGTGATTGTAGGCTGTTTTTGATGGTCTGCCCATGCCACCTGCTCCACTGGTCACTCCTGTGAATTTGGGAGGGTCTGTTTGTTTGACCTGTTGTGGAATGTGAAAATTCTGAATTCAATTTTAAATCTTAACTATGAATGTGCCAGTGAGCTCCTTGCTGCTGCAGAAGACATGCCTTGTACTCATTACCATTTTACTAACCACAGAGATATTCTGACTTTAATAAATACAAGCAAATAATATAATTATAATAAATAATTTTTATATTTTCTAACAATTGTATGCATGTCTTAATTACAAACCATACTAAATTCTATGAAGAGAAATAGAAATTTGGTCATACTTATAAAGCATTATATGACTTTGATCAGAGCAACATAACTGAGGTAGAAAACTGTCTTTAAAATCAAATAAGTTGCTGTGAAATAAAAGTATGAAGCTGAGTCAATTATGTTCAATAAACACTTAAGTTACAGGAGAAGCTCAGTGCTTTTATTGAAAGAGCTCTCATCTTAAATTACTGGGAAACAAAAATTCACGTTAATGCTCAACCTATATTGAGGGACTTGAGCCTGGTAAGTTTCTTACAGTGTGGGTTTATCTTATAGCCAGCCCTATAATAATACCATGGGTGCAGATGCCATGGAGACATACATATTTCAGAATCCATGTTGCTCATGGGGTTCAGCCTCACTTAAAAGGAAAATTGTTTTGAAAAAAAAAATCAGTTTAGTTTGGCAAAAATTAGCAGCAGAAGTCCTGGATTTTTTTCTCATTTTTTTTTTCCCTGCCTTTATATCTTTCTACATTTTCTATGAAGTCCTGAGACATCTCTGCTGGTTTGGCTGTAAAGCTGCTACTCAGCTGTCAGCTTGTACTGGGATATTTTTAATAGCTGAGATATCTCATGCTAAGTCTGCTTAAGTTTCGAGGAAATACCTGTTTTGCCTTAGATGTGCTCAAGTGTACAACACAGTTGTTAGTGCAGTGACTGTGTACTAGCTATCATTATATCCGTTAAACTGATGGTTTCCCCTCCAGTCAGGATAGAAAAAAGTCCAGCATTTAAAGCACCACCTTGGACTATTATCAACTAAGTCTTGCAGCCTGCCTAGTTTTTAATCCTTCTTTCTTTTTCCTTTTCCTTCACTGTTATTTTCAGGCTCATCTCCCTCCTGTGCCCTTGCTCAAGCTTGGCAGCAAAGGCCAGGGGCGGCAATTGCAACACATTGCTGCAGAGGAGGCCACCCTAGTACCTCCACAGCACACCACCAGAGAAACAAAGCTTCTTCTTCTTGTTGAATTTCTCTCTATATATATCTTTTTCTTTTTTTTCTTTTTTTCTTTTTTTTCTTTTTTCTTTTTTCTTCTTCTTCTTTTTTTTTTCTGATTTACAATTATTGTTCACTTTCATTTTCGTTGTCACTGCAAGGGCAGAGTGATAGCTTTAAAAAACTAAGACATAGTTGCCTAACTGCAGGAACTATGACTTTAAGAAAGAGAAAAAAATAGAAATAGTAAAATACTTATATTAAACTGAAATTAAAGCTACACATTGAAAACAGTATTCTTCTTGCTGAAAAGAAAAAAAGAATCCTTTGGGAAGCAAATAAAAAAATATTATTAAAATTTGACCTCTCCTATAAAGAAAAATCTATTATATTATAATGGTCATTTTGAGTGAGAATGAATCTTGGTTTATTATCTTTAGTTTCCTACATGTTCTCTTACAAAAGGGCAGGTTTTCCCATGTCATAAAAATACTAAAATCTCTAAATGTAGTAATGTTGACATGGTCATAATGTCTCAAAAGTCACTGACAAAGCATGCTCCTTATCTAGGTATATACAGGTTCAGTTTCATACCAATTTTCATATGCTGAATCTGATATTCTCTAAACCAGGGGTAACTTAACTGATTTAACAATCCTATTAACAGGTTTACCTTGATTTTAAGCCCACAAATGTCTCATTAAAATAAATGATGTTGACTGTGTAGACATTTAACTCACAGTCTGGGAAGATTAATGATTAATCTCTCTTCTAGGTCAAGACTACAGTATTCACTGACTGACAACTTTATCACTTAGAAGTAATAAGGTATACAATTAAGTATACTTTTATTTTGGTTTACTTCTGGGTCAGTTTAAAGAAAAATTTCTGCTTTGGAGAAGAAAAGTTTTGAAAGGATCTATTTAGCTTGTTCAAAGAATACACTTTCTTTTCTCACTCTGTACACAATTAAAATCTTCCCTTCATCAAAATTTTGACATAAATTGTCCCCCTTTCCTGCTTTCTTTCATATAGACTAAAGAACTCTTTACAGTTGCAACAGCTAACAACTTGAAAGACAGAAAAAATCAATAATGATTTTAGAAACAGGGTAGAGTTGTTTTTCAGAGCTTCACAAACACATATTTCATGCAGTTGTGTGAGTGTATTCACAGCTTTGAAATCTACAGCCTTTTAATGACTACTGCAACCCACTTATTGCAGACATAAATTTTTTAATGTCAGATAAAACATTTGAGATGGGTTCTCAAAGAGGATCTCAATAGTTTAATGTGCTGCTTATGTAAAGCACTGTGCTAACAAATGGACAGAATTTCCTAATTAAGTGTGATGCAAGTTGTATAATGGAGTGGTCAGTAAATCTGTGCTACTGACTCGAGCGCAAGACACGCTAAATTAAATATGATGATTACTGGAAGTTAAAACAGAAGATGTGCATATTTAACAAGCAAACAATAGATAATTAAACTCACAGATTTGTTTAAAGCTTTAAAAAAATATAAAAATGCAAGAAAAACTTTAGGGTTTTGTTGTTGTTGTTTTTAGCAGAACATATGTGTTTTATCTAACACTTCCTGGGTGACTTTATCCATAAACAACAACAAACAGAAAGCTCCAATATGAACCATGAATGAAATGCAGTCCACCACTCGTGGGGTTGCAGTCAAAGGAAACTCCATCATTACCTCTATAAGGCAGACAGATGCCACTGATTGTCATCCAGATATTTACCCCTTTACTTAGGTGTTCCTTTAAAAAGAAAAAAAACCATTAGTGTTGCAAGAGAGATTGTTACGTGGCCTAGAACCGTATAAAGAATTAAGAGTAGAACTAAGAATTCTTAGTAGTTATTGGTAATATCTGGATCATTTTCATTAATATCTGATAAAAATTCAATGGATGAATGTATGCTTCTACCTATAGTATTACTATCTATACACATCCTACATGACATTCAAAGAAAAAAATCATTTTAAAAAAGTATTCATAACAAAGTAGAGGGCTATTAAACTTTAAAAATGTAACATACAATTCAATCAGATGTAACCAAAAGCTAGTCAGGTTTTCTGCTGGATAGGAGAAATGTGCTCTACAGAAAGTCATACTACAGGAAATGTTATCATAAAGTTTTAAACAACGTTCATTAAAATCATGAATTAGAGTATGAACATTAAAGTGAATGTATCTGGAGCAATGGTATGCATAGAGCAAATCTTGCTCTAATAAGCAAGTCTGTTTCAAGGACCTTTATTTCTGCAGAAACTGGAGTTACAGTGACAGAGAAAGAACCAAAGCAGGGGATTATTCTTCTGATGGGTGAATTACTAATATAACAATAAAACTAAGTGGTTAACTTAATTTAAAGGAACCATCTTTGATTATTCTGTGATTGTAGTTCATTCATATTTCACTAAAACAATCCTGTAGTATACCAAAACACTAAATACACAGTAAAGTTTTCTGCATGTATATGTTTTTATACATGTTAATCTTTATGCTCAGGTGTATTTACTGATGTTTAACTTTCTTGCACTGTATTAAAAGTAAAATATGAAAAGTAGGGATTTACCGAATAAGCTTAAATGCAGAATAAGTTTTATTCAAAGGTGGATAAACAATAGATCTATATAATGTTGATGGAATCTAATTACAAGTACTAACTGACTTTTTTTTTTTTTAATCTTGGCCTATTATCCAAAATAATTGTTCATGTAACTAAATATTTGGAACATTCTCTAACACCCAATAAATGCTCTAGAAAGACTCCCAAGGACACTGTTGAGCTACAGATCAGCCTTCCAAAAATCCAGCATATCGAAAGACAACAACCTGTCCACTCGTGGCATTTTTTTTTGCTGTTCTATTGGACAAATTTGTTTAGGAAAAAAATCTATGGACAGTTTATAGTGCAAGGTTCTTTCAGTAAACTTCAAAATATTTATATATCTTTAAAATTCTGAGATGCTTATAATTAAATATTAAAGATCAAGGTGCAATTTTTTAGACTACAATGGTAAAGGTATTTTAGTAGCTGAGATATCATCTGGTCACTGTCATTGAACGTCCAGTCCTGTCTATCAACTTGCATGTGCTGTTGACAGTAGGTTTTTCTCCTGCAGAACCACTTCAATTTCTTAAGGAACACTGCTGAATGATTGTACAAATATTTTTAAATGATTAAATAAGGCTAAATATGCTTCATGGAAACTTTGAGTAGAAGCTATTCTTTTAGAGAGCATAAAATTTAAAACAAAACAAAACAACAGCTGCAGTTATTAATATGCCAAGAGTGTTTTTGTTTTTTATTTAAATATATATATATATATTTATAGGTTAATCCACTATTTTAAACATCAGCATAGGAAAGACGAGAATACAGTACGGCTCTCCTTCACAAAGGGACAGACTTATTTTCCACAGATAAAATATATCATTATAATTAATGAAAGAATGTAGAGTAACTAAGAATTAATATTATGAAAAATATACTTAGCTCATGGGCTATTAAATATATCCATAATTAAATATTTCAATTTAATATGATGTGTTGTGGGAAAGAACATTAGTTATAATACTGTCATTGGCCATGTATTACAAAAAACTGATAGGAGAGAATGGAAAAATGATTGATGCTAATCTATTTGCAAATGCAAAAGTGAAGTGTCCCCAAATTTCTTTTCACACAATTATACTCTGTGTTCTTTTGAGAAACATGACTGTGAGGTTAAAGGTTTTGTAAGACATTTTTGCCATTGCTATGCCAGTAGTAGAGGATAACTTCCTCTTGTATTAAGTGAAGGTATACAGAAAGATAAATGAATGTGCTGGTTTTTACTATACCAGTCAGGATGACAGCAATCTACGTGTTATTGGGTCAATCTCACTGTTTTGCTTGGTCAAATAATTTAAAGTAAGATTATTTGAATGCTCATCTCCTGCTGAATGACATGACATCATCAGTCGTGAGGAGTTTATTTTGCATAGAGCTAATGAATGAACAAGCAGAGAGGCTCCTTGAGGCAGGACCTCTGCTGGACCCCAGGAGGTTCAAAGGAGGTTCTGTGTATCTTCTTGATGAAGCCTCTGACTTGAAATCTCAAGAGTGCAGCTGACTGGAAGGTGAAAGGTGGTAGACCTTGCCTTATATGTCTTGCCTTTCTCTTTACGCCAGCTGTAACCTCTAGACTGCTCTTTGTTATGATTCAGCACAATTTTTTGTATTTCCTTTATCGTGAAAATGTGGGTAAGACTTTTTCACACACATTTCAAGGGAGCAAGTTTTCTGGAACCAAGAGGATGGCTACATAACAGGAATTGACCTCATACAAGTTTTCATCTGGCAGTTGTACAAGTGTCACCAAGCAGGTACATTTCTATTCATGTAGCTGAATATAGGTTCCCTTCATCTGAAGAAGTGTTAAAAAGAAAATATCAGATACTACCAGGTGAAAGAAATTTCTTGATCATTTTTTCCCCAGAAAGCCTTGGCGGGTCTTGAATATTTTGTTCCATGAGAGATCTGTGATGCAAACAACTGACTTGAGAGTCTCTCATGCAAGGAAATCCTGGATAAGGTGGAGCTGGAACAACACAAATGATCCAGCTAGTTTTGAAGTCTAGAGTTTCAGAGGAGGTGACAACTGGTGAAGGTGTCACATTGAAATCACTTGGCTATGTAGCAATGCAGCTTAAAATAGTCTTCACAATCACAGCAAATTCCAGAATTCCATTGGCACAATCCCCTAAGTGAGAATTGTTGGCAAATGGTATTGAACAATGGTAAGATAATGAAGGGGTGATACTGAGTGTGTCTTGATAAAGTGTGCAACTTGATTACCTCAGTTTCTCATTCACCAAAGTGAAAGAATATCCTTCTCTTTCATTGACAAAGAGCTGGTTCATTTCTGAAGGTGAAAAATAATTACAGAGCACTCCCATAAAGAATTTAATAGCTTCTGATATAAGTGCAAATTTTACACAGTGTTCCTATATACAACACTTTTATTCTTCAGAGACCTCTGCAATAACAGAATGTGAAATATAAGCTGGAACTAGCATTTATAAGCTCTAAAATTTACACAGTTTGGATTAAATGAATTGTCTTTTAAGGTCATGAAAATAGTGTATATTAATTTGCTCGGAAATCCTGGACAATCTTCTACATATCCTTTTACATGATAATATTTCTTCTAAATGTATTTACGCATGTTGTAGACCATAATATGATGTGTGTAACAATTAATCATTTAAGCTATCTGCAGGTACATGGTTATTTCAAATGAAGTAGTTTTAACAGTGAGCAGTTAATTAGCTCAGAAGTGTTTCAGTTTGCATTCAACTACAAGCTTTTCTATAAAGCTGCATAAAGATTCTGTCTTTGGAGAATGGTCTATACGTGAGGTTTAATATCTTTCTCGCAGAGTCCCGTAACATCCTGACTCTCATTTCCAAAGCCCAGACACAACATGAGACTGTCTTGCTCTCTCTCAGGGTGAAACTGCAGATTTCCTTCCTGGATTAATTTCCAAAGTTACAGACAGCAACCTTGGCCTCCTGAGTGCTGCTGAACCCAACTTACCTAATTCTTAACTTTAAGAAATGTTTGACAACTTTTATTGAAAATCTGAAATCACTGCTTTGAAAAAAAAAAAACCCACAAAACAAAACAAAACAAAACAAAAAACAGAACAGCACACACTCCAAATGAAAGGACATTTAAAATGCAGCAGAGGCTTGTATTGCAACATGTTTATTAAAGCAAGCAAAAGTTCTTTAGTGAAATTATTTTTTTGTTTGTTTGTTTCAGATGAAATGAAGATTTTGCAGAGAGGCTTACTCATATCAGACTGAGAATGAGGAAAACAGAACAGTTCTGGGGCAACTTCAGCAAGAGACTTAACCAGAGCTGCATCCTGACCCCTGAAACAAATAATTTGCCTTTTATTTTTACAACTTCTACAAGCTTCAGAATTCAAGGAATAGAGGCACTTTCTTCTGCCTTGCATTGGTCTCTTAAAATCAGGATATCTGATATCGTGTGCTGCACAAGCTGCAGAAATAATTCTGAATGCCTCATTACCTGCCAGGAGAATATACTAATGGGAGCTCTGTCCTCTATTATCAGAGCTCAAACAAAATCTATGTTCTCTGCCCCAAAATATCGCTTGCTTCTAGCAAATCCTCTGTGCTCTTCATTCTCCCACCACCTGTAAATCGTAGGTTCACAGGCCCTGTAAATATGATCTATGCTAAATAATAATCTTGCAGGGGTACTTTGGGTCCCAGAGAGGCAGTAGCTCAAGTTTATTCTCATCTGTAAACAGCAGGCTGACTTGGCACTTTTCACCCGTAATTGGTTCAAGCATTGGCCAAACAAAGTCTGACCTCTTGCTCTCCCCCTGCTCTCTGCCTTGGCTGATGTGGTGGGTACTTGCTTGTGGCCGTAGGACCAACGAGGGCAGCCCCGCCTCTGCTCTTGTAACAAGATTTTGTAATATGGACACAGCCTGCACTGGCAACAGTGCAACGGATTTTGCTGGGAGTGTCTGTAGGGACTTCCCTGAATGAATTACGCAGAATGAGAATTTAAGATTTTGTTTGTCTAACTGCTGCATGCAATCCAGTAGGCTGAAGTAATATGCCAGTAATTTTATTTATTTATTTATTTATTTATTTATTTAGTGCAGAGACATGAGAGATGTGAACCTTGCAATACTAAGAAAAGTACCAAAGGAAGAGGCTATGGGTAGTCAAAATGGTTTGTCATTAACACTTTAAAATAAAATCCAGGCCAGGTATAGACAAGGTATTCTTCCTCACTCTTTTGATAATCAAGCCTTTTCTTGCTGCCCACACAGTTAATGGCCTTGGACATAGAACTAATGATTTTCCCACCTGCTTTCCTGCTCGCCTGCCTTGCCCACACTTGCATCCACAGCCCCTGCATAGCACAGCTGCTGTGATCATTGTCTGTGTCCAAAGTCTCCAGCCCTCATCAAAGTAAAGGAGGGCGACAAAAGGGCGAGAAACTCTCTGAATCCTGTTAAAGATGAGCTAGGATTTTAATTTTGTTGAGCAATATCGGGTGTTACTAAATACCTTTCTGATTAGCCATTTTTTCCTAAATGAATAGGATTTTGTGTTGAAGATATTCTGCAGGGATATTTCAGTTCTCTTTGTATGTGTGCATGGATGTATGTTCCCAGAGAAGCATGTCAATAGACTCTTAAACTTTTACATGTGCACTTATATTGAGGGAACATAAGACCTTTAATTTGGTGCAACTTTTACTTCTTGCATTTACTGGTGGTCTTTCATGATGTTACAGTTCACTGAACACAGGATTAATTCAATCACCACTTTATTAAGAAGAGAAATCATGAAAAAGTGATCTGGCATTCTTAGTAAGTAACACTGAATTTCCTGATCTGACTTGTCATGCACTATTTTATTACAAAGCTGATTGACATTCTTCTGGTTACTATTTACTTAAAGACCAGCTTTCTACTGGAGACTAAACAATGTATAATCCCTGCAGAAACCTGAGCTGCTTATATTAAAGTCAGATGTGATGTAAAAGGGAGAGTTTCTGTTATTCTTGGCCCAGTAATATGCGATTATGGTAATTTCTACCAGCATACTCAGTGGCCATGCTTTTGTGACAGGACTGAGGGGGCCTGTGCTTGGCTGTTTCTCTTCCATTAGTGACAGGATGATCTAACCACTTTAATGCAGGTTATAGACTTGCTGGCTCAGAGATGTTGTTGCCGTCACTTGAGAGACAGAAGAAAGGCATACAGGGTTTTTGAAAGCAAAGTGCTTTATTATGCACTGAGGCACATAGGAACGTGAACACACAGTTTGTTGCTCTTCCCAAGTGACCAGTATCTTCCTCATTTTAATGGCTAGCTCAAAAAATGAGGTTGCTAAAACCTTGCTGATAGCTGCATGTCCAGCTAAGTTTAGCAAATTCCTAATAGTGGCCCAGAAATCACTGGCAGGAGCAATGAACAGAACGGTAGGGAGCTGACATACACTGTGGTCTCTTAGTTGTTCAGAAACTCCTGTGAATATCAATTGTGGGTAAAGATTTCAAGTAAATGACTAGATCTGTTGAAATAATGCTGTAGAATGAAAACAGAGGGATCGTTATTATTATTATTATTGCTATCATTTACTATCAACTTTGCAAGGAGAAAGAGGGAGAAATAAAACAAACAAAACAAAACAAAAAACAAGCAGACAAACAAAAAACCCACCTTGCTTTGTATGCTGGTGGAGAGCATTCTGGATTCCCTCCAGCCATGCTACAAATGTGAAATTGTAGTCAAAATACCTTTTTCACAGGACAGAAAAATGCAGGTCTTGTAATTTGTATTTCTATTCAGCATAGGAAATAAGAGCAAATAAAATTAAACTAGAATTAAGCTTTTCTCTTTGCCTAAAAAGAAATAATATAAACAACAGGAAATGTGTAATCTCTTTGCCAGACATGAGATTTTGTTACATTTGCCAGAGCTAGCGGAGTAATAATATTGTTTCTATTGTCATAGGCATCATTAAACAGAGAACCTACTATTTGCCTGGAATACACATTTCCTGAGTCATAATCACCATTAACTTGAATTATAACTATCCATATCTCAGAGTCTTCATTCATTATAACTCTTAATATTTTCTAGTACCTACTAATGATTTGCAAGATGATGTTGCGGAAAGATGTTGTTCTTTTCTCCAGACAATTGACAACAAAAATTGAACACTGAGATATGTGTAAGACTATAATATGAATGTACAGAGAAACTTCCTTCAGCAGATTCAGAGGTGTAATGTGTTCTGTGTTCCCAGAAACAGCTGGTCACTCATGTTGAGGCAGAAAATACAAGGTTCAGTGGGGGTTGTTTGCTACATCCTAAGCACCCACCTTTCTCAGGGGCATACAATATCTTCACATTTCTGAAAATTATACAATGGCCAATGGGTTGACTTGCAAGTGTTAATTTCTTTGCAAATGACCAAATCCTTGCTCTTGAGTGGGGTAATTATTTAGACAGTGGTGAAGCATTAACCACATTACCAATGCACAATTGGTAGATAATACGTTTAGTATTTAATAGCTTAGTGAATTTTAAAGAGTACTGTCATTGTTGCATACTGTGTGAAATAGAATGTAACCAAATTACAACTTTATGTCAAAAATAGCTAAGTTATTTATATTTCCTATCTCTGAGCACTGCCCTCTCAGAAAGCCTCCTTTTTCATTGTGGCTGTTTCCAATAGTGACTCATCAG
Source organism: Anser cygnoides (assembly GCF_040182565.1). NCBI lineage: Eukaryota > Metazoa > Chordata > Aves > Anseriformes > Anatidae > Anser > Anser cygnoides. The sequence continues at coordinate 110,606,932 of NC_089874.1, forward strand.
TTGACTGAATAAAATGATGTCAGTTTAAATGGATAGAAGAAAAAATATTTTAATACAATTTAATGTCTGAGAACTCACTGTTCTGCATATTTCTGCAAAGTTTGTGTAAAGCTTCTGTTATTAGGTTAATTCATCTCCGAGGGATGCCATATTTTGTGACTCTATACAATCCTTTGCCCTGCAGTTCAAGATGCACTGTGCCCTGACTCACAACAAGTGATGGATTACAAGGTAGTGTTGCCAATTTTCCAATACACACAGGATGAGAGATATAAACAATCATTTCCTCGTAACAGCAACATGAATTTAGCTGGGCTCAAAACTGAAGTAAAACCTGTACTATAACAGACATACAGACATAACTTTTTTTTTTTTTTCAGACTATGATTCAGTATTTCCTTTCAGTCCTATATTTGAAATATTTGGTATAAAAAATGCAGAATTCATTTTTATAAGCATCCAAGCAACCAAAGCCGAACCTGAATAGCATTAATCTGTACATATGCACAGGCATGTACCTATATGTATGAGAATAAGCCCAAGCATAAATTGTCATAATTATTTGTACTCTATATAAGATGAAAACAGAGAGACGTAATTTCTTTAACCCTCATGTACTTTCTCATGTGAAGTTATTTTTATTGCAGTTTTAGAATTCAGCAGCTCTGTACTTTAAATCAAGGTCTTTCTGACAGCCTTCTTTCACCCTGAGTTTCTAAGAAACTTTATAAATATTTTCCTTTTCCTCATATCTTTATTACTTTATTTTATTTCAAACATTTCTGTAACAAAACTACCACTGAGTCATGATTTTTTTGGTGTGTGCATGCATTTTAGGGCCTGGCTTTAAGTAATGGGCTAGTCAGAGGTTTCAGGCCTGCTTTGTAAACCTTCTGTCTTCAGCAATGTTCTCTTTGACACCTGTAAAACTCTGTAGTTGGTGGAAACAAAAACTCAAATGACCCTGCAAAATGAGACATTCAGGGGGAAAAAAAAATGGAGAGAGAAAAGGAAAGGAAAGGAAAGGAAAGGAAAGGAAAGGAAAGGAAAGGAAAGGAAAGGAAAGGAAAGGAAAGGAAAGGAAAGGAAAGGAAAGGAAAGGAAAGGAAAGGAAAGGAAAGGAAAGGAAAGGAAAGGAAAGGAAAGGAAAGGAAAGGAAAGGAAAGGAAAGGAAAGGAAAGGAAAGGAAAGGAAAGGAAAGGAAAGGAAAGGAAAGGAAAGGAAAGGAAAGGAAAGGAAAGGAAAGGAAAGGAAAGGAAAGGAAAGGAAAGGAAAGGAAAGGAAAGGAAAGGAAAGGAAAGGAAAGGAAAAGAAAGAAAAGAAAAGAAAAGAAAAGAAAAGAAAAGAAAAGAAAAGAAAAGAAAAGAAAAGAAAAGAAAAGAAAAGAAAAGAAAAGAAAAGAAAAGAAAAGAAAAGAAAAGAAAAGAAAAGAAAAGAAAAGAAAAGAAAAGAAAAGAAAAGAAAAGAAAAGAAACCTTGTAAATCTGTAGGTGAAGAACTGCAAATATATACAAATACAGCTATATGCAAAAATGCTGATGTCTGCACATGCAAATTTTGGAAAAAATCCATTACATTCATGAGGGTTCCTCTCTCTGGCTCCACTATATGTTTTTCTGAGTAGCAAATGTCATCCTCTTAGAATCATAAAATCACAGAATCATTAATGTTGGAAAAGACCTCTAGGGTCATCTAGTCCAACTGTTCTGCTACCATCAATCTTACCCACTAAATTCTTTCAATATGTTTGACCCTGAAACTTTTATGTATCTATGAGAAGGTTTAACCCTCCTTTATTATTACTCATAGGCACCACAATATTAGCTGTGAGGGTTTCTTATCCCATCTTAGAAGAGTTGAAGGCTCCATAAAGAAGAAGGAGGAGGAGAAGAGAAAACGGAGTCACAATTCACAGCAAAGGAAAATATTGAAAGCGACCTAGGAAAAAAAAGTGGGGGGTGGGGGTGGGGTGGGGATTTGGAGAATCAAATACCATTGCAAAGTAGTAAGAAGCATTGACTTTTGTCTGTGATTTGGTTGATCTGAATATAAGACTGCAGAATTAAGGCTTGTAAGAACAGCTTACAGCAGGTGTGAGAAGACATGATTAACAATGCAGGAGGAAGTAGGGACAACAGATGTGAGACAGAATACAATAAAAAGATCAGTTAAGAAGAGGCAAAAAGTGAAAAGTTGAAAATATCACATAACCAGACATTCTAATAACAAAGGAAAATAATGGAGGAAGTGGTTAGAGAAAAGAAGGGAAAATAGAATTATTTGTCATCTTTCCATATCAAGTTAGAGTGATTAATCTATCAGAAACCTGGCTCAATGATGTTGCACTGCAAGGACTTGTAAAATCCAGCAGATTCAAGTGTCAGAGTTTGGAAGTAATGTATTCCCTTCACACTTATAAGAGAAGTAACACCTCTCAGAGGGAAGTTGGATAGGTAATAACAGAACAGAATACGCAGGAAAAAAGCAATGTGACAGCCACACATCTTTGAACCATGAAGCAGAGATGTGGATGAGCAATAGGAAATTCATACTTCAGTGCACAGAGAGGGTCTTACAGAAGACACCATCTGCCTGTGATTCAAAAATGTTGCAAGCAAAAACAAGAGGGAGGAGACAAAATATTGGATGTGTCAGTGACTTACTGAGTAAACATTGATATGAAGTTAGGATTTGAACACATTTATTTTCTGTACATGGAAATTCCCATAACATCATCAGATATGTTTGTCAGTTCCTTTAGTGACACTCATTATCACAGAATCACAGAATCACAGAATCGTCTAGGTTGGAAGAGACCTCCAAGATCACCGAGTCCAACCTCTGACCTAACACTAACAAGTCCTTCACAAAACCATATCACTAAGCTCAACATCTAAACGTCTCTTCAAGACCTCCAGGGATGGTGACTCAACCACTTCCGTGGGCAGCCGATTCTAATGCCTAACAACCCTTTCGGTAAAGAAGTTTTTCCTAACATCCAACCTAAACCTCCCCTGGCACAACTTTATCCCATTCCCCCTTGTCCTGTCACCAGGCACGTGGGAGAATAGACCAATCCCTACCTCGCTACAGCCTCCTTTAAGGTACCTGTAGAGAGCGATAAGGCCACCCCTGAGCCTCCTCTTCTCCAGGCTGAACAATCCCAGCTCCCTCAGCCGCTCCTCATAAGACTTGTTCTCCAGACCCCTCACCAGCTTCGTTGCCCTTCTCTGGACTCGCTCGAGCACCTCCATGTCCTTCTTGTAGCGAGGGGCCCAAAACTGAACACAGTACTCGAGGTGTGGCCTCACCAGAGCCGAGTACAGGGGGCACAATCACTTCCCTAGCCCTGCTGGCCACACTGTTTCTTATGCAAGCCAGGATGCTGTTGGCCTTCTTGGCCACCTGAGCACACTGCTGGCTCATGTTCAGCCGACTATCAACCAATACTCCCAGGTCCTTCTCGGCCAGGCAGCTTTCCAACCACTCATCTCCCATCCTGTAGCTCTGCTTGGGGTTGTTGTGCAGGACTCAGCACTTGGCCTTATTGAACTTCATACAGTTGGCCTCAGCCCATCGCTCCAGCCTATCCAGATCATCCTGCAGAGCCTTCCTACCCTTGAGCAGATCAACACATGCACCTGACTTGGTGTTGTCTGCAAACTTACTGAGTGTGCACTCGATCCCCTCATCCAGATCATCGATAAAGATATTAAAGAGAACTGGCCCCAGTACTGAGCCCTGGGGGATGCCACTAGTGACAGGCCTCCAACTGGATTTTACTCCATTCACCACGACTCTTTGGGCCTGGCTACCCAGCCAGCTTCTAACCCAGCGAAATGTACGCCAGTCCAAGCCATGAGCAGCCATTTTCTTGAGGAGAATGCTATGGGAAATGGTGTCAAAAGCCTTACTGAAGTCAAGGTAGACCACATCCACAGACTTTCCCTCATCCACTAAGCATGTCACTTTGACATAGAAGGAGATCAGGTTTGTCAAGCAGGACCTGCCTTTCATACACCCATGTTGACTGGGCCTGTTAATCAGTTAACAGTTAATTATAAAGTTAACAGTTAATTATCAAATTAATCATTGTGCAGCAACAATTTTTGTCTATGATGTTCTTGCTAAGGTGAAAAGAAAACAGCAGAATAAGGAGCTGAAGGAAACCAACTAAGAGATTAAATGATTACTGCTAGGAGTTTTGTGTTTCAGAAAATGTCCACTTCAAGCAAAGCTGTTTCATCTAAGCCTTTTCTGAAAGTGGTCTGCTGTCTCAAACTGATAGCTAGAAGCTGTTTTTCATGCTAGAGAGGTGAAGTACCAGCACCTTCAGGAAGTTCTGAATGTGCAAGGTACCTAGTGATACCAATGCATTCAGTTGATCCTGTCACTGTACCCTGTATTATCCAATAAAGCTAGCTACATGTGTACTGATAAGCCAAGAAGGAGCAATGTATATGCAAGCATTATCCCTCAGTCATCTGTACATACAGCCTGTCAATGTCAACTTGCCCTCTCTCAAATTCAGCCTGGAAGTAGTTTAGTGGTAACCTGGGCCAGACAGCCTGGATGAGTCTACATGATCTGCTATCTGGGTAGATACATAAGTATGTATGTTCTTTATACAGGCAAGATAAAATTAACATGAGGATCAATATATTTCAATATTTTAAATGTTGATGGTAAATATGCTTCCAAGTCAATAAAAACATGCTAATAATGACATTAGTCAAGCTGAAGTAGGAGGCAGTATTGAGCCTACATTATGAAAGAAGGACATTAATGCAGTTACATATAGGTATTTGGTAAGACCCAAGGGAATAGCATGAAGCTTCGTCAGGTGAGAGTCAGGCTGGATGTTAGGAAAAAGTTCTTCACCGAGAGGGTAGTTGGGCACTTGGACAGGCTCCCCAGAGCAGTGGTCACGGCACTGAGCCTGTCAGAGTTCAAGGAGTGTTTGGACAATGCTCTCAAACATGTGGTCTGATTTTTTGGGTGGCCCTGGGTGGAGTCAGGAGTTGGATGCAATGATCCTTGTGGGTTTCTTCCAACCTGGGATATTCTGTGAATCTGCAAGTATATGATTCTATGAATAACAGCAAATTTTCTACAGGTTCTCAACTTTTACATAGAAAAAGTTATTAGGTTTGATATTTAACTCAAATGCTCTTAAAAATAATAATAAATAAAAATCAGTAAATAACATCTCTAAATTCTTCCAAGTAAAAAGGCTCGAGGTAACAAAAGTCCTTGAGTTTCACATATATTCACTTTTTCATACTAAGTACAGAGAGAAATAAATCACAGAATCACAGAATCACAGAATTGAAGGGGTTGGAAAGGACCTCAAAAGATCATCGGGTCCAACCCCCCTGCCAAAGCAGGTTCCTTAGAGCAGGCTGCCCATGTAGGCATCCAGATGGGCCTTGAATATCTCCAGAGAAGGAGACTCCACAACCTCCCTGGGCAGCCTGTTCCAGTGCTCCGTCACCCTCTTGTAAACTATGTTTACAATCAGCAAGGACACATGCACTAATTAGATCTACATTTATACACTTTTTTTTTTTTTTTTTTCCCTCCATGACTTCCTTGGGACCAAGGGAATTTTGTCTAAGAAAAAATAAGATGTACTTCAGAAGCCAAGCTCTGTAACTAGTTCTATCCATGGTCCAACAGAATGCTACCATGCCATAATCAGCCAGGATCCTCCCCTAAATCTCTGCAAAAACACTATCATGTTAGTTTACATGTTCAAGTGTCTTTGGTGCATCTCTTCTTTTATTGGCAGTTCTGAAAAAGGCACATTCTTTAGCAGTGACAAAGTCTTGGATTCTTCCCCAGAAATACGTCAGACTGCACAGGATGTGTTATTATCTGCTTTGTAACACATAGACAGCAAATTAACTGCTATCAGCCAGAAGACAGACAAATAAATGAAACGTTTTCATATAGTTTTCTTTAATTGGCTATATTTCTTGATACCTATCTTTTCTGATATTGCTCCCCTTATCAGATGTGAGAAAATTAAGCCTGTCAGAACAATAGAGGAAATTATTAGACAGCAAAACTACAACATTTCATCAGTAGCAGGCCCTTTTCAAATGAATATTCTGTATATTACTTATATTTACAGGTCATCATTTCATGGTTTTACTGGTGTATTTTATCCTATTAAGAAAAAAAAAAAAGATAAGATATTCAGAGCTTTCTCAAAGATGCCAGGAATTGTTCTGAGTTCTTAGAGCCTAAGACAATTGTATCTTTTCTTGTAATACTTTTAGAAAACCGCAGAAAATTTGATAGTATATTTGGGGGGTGGGGGGGCATTGGATGCACTTTAAAAAAAAGATTTTATTACTTTTCAACTCAGTATCATTGGATTACCTAAAAAAAAAAAAAAAAAGAAAAGAAAAGAATTTAAATATGTACCTGAAGCTGAAAATCCTGAATGCACAGAGTATAATTTGAGAAAATTATCATTTCAATCAAAATTAGTAAGTAAGGAAATACTATAGTCAGAAAAATGCCAAATTCACTCATTCACTGAAGACGAAATGATATTTTCAGTACATGTCTCCTAGCTAAAAATGGGATGTGCTCCAGTGATAAACACTAGGCTTTTGTACAGATGTCTGTCTCAGAATTTATAAATTTCATTGGAAGTTTCATATTACTGCGATAATTCATGATGTAGCTGCACCACCTGTCATGAAAAGTACAACTGTGGAGCAGAATCCTATGACATGAATACATGAAAATATATAAAAGTCTCTGTCCCACTCTTTCATAACATATCCATGTTATGTTTGATAGCAGTACTAATACATGCTGTCTTACACAGCTGGAAGATTTAATAATAATAATTAAAAAAAAGCAACTTGTTACCACTCCAGAAACATGATCTGCTGCAAAATCCAAGTAAGAAGAGATGTGACAGAAATTGCATAGACTAGGAACATTTGTTATTGTTACTAGCAATTATTTCTGTGTGAAAAGGATTTTCTTGAATTGCTGTATATGATGGTTCACCACTTGGTTTGGAGGCATTCTATGCAGAGGAGAGACTACAGTAGCTTATGGCAGAAAATAACAGTTTGTACCTTGTGCAATTTGTTTTTAGGCTGTCTCAGACATGCCCAGGAATCACATGGTGTTTTGGAGGGGGCAGCCCTTGTACCAACAGGAGTGGGTTAAAAAAGCATTACAGAGTTTAAGGCAAAGACATACGCCAGAAAGCTGCATTTTTACAGAATGTTTAAGACGGCTTTATACATGGTCATTTAACATGGTGTGTTTTAAATTGAATGTATACAGACAACATGAATATCTCTAAGTTGTAAGCTGCAGCTCTTACTAACATACTTGCTTTCCTATTTCTTCACTCTCTTGTCTTATTTTATGCTAATGACAACATAAAACAGTAACTTTAATCAAATTCTCTTTTCCTATAGATTCTGGTGTTTGTTTACTACATTGCTAAGTACACACACTCCTGCTTAACAAGTGAGTCTTGCCAAATCCTTGACTTTTTTTTTCTCTTCCCATTTTCTGCTTTCTTATTGGCTGCACCTCACATCATTGTGAAATGTTCCCTTGCCCTCTCTGTCCCCTAAATTCTGAATTATCAACCACCGTACTTAAAAAGTATTATCTGTGGTTTTAATTCACAGTACATTAAATGCTGTCATGACAACAGTCAGTTGGCTTTATTGTACTGTCCTCAGAACTGTAAATGAACTGGCTTTCAGCTGTGGGCAGACCTGCAACCTTAAGTATGTTGCTTCCGTATGACAGCAAAAAAGAACATGATAAAGTAAATCTCTGTAGAAAATAATTAACAATCAATAGAGTTAATTATTTCATTATGTGTGTATATATATATATATTTATATAAATATGTGAAAGAGATTTGTAGTTTGATGTGAAAATCCCCTAACCTTATGCACTGTCATTAGCCTTGACAAGTACTTTGGGCTACATTAGATAATCTCATTAGCCAAGCACAGTTTACCTCAAGTCACAGATATTTTTTTGGAAGGTTAAAGCTGATAATCACTGTTTCATTGTAAGATTAATGTTGAGAATAAAGAAATGTAACCTCCCTTATGTCAAAAGCTGAGGTTTCTTTTAATTGTTATTTTTTTATTTCCTATTTATTTATTTTTATATTGCCTTGTTCTTTGGAAGTAAAAAGCTAACTGTTGGCAAAGAATGTGGGAATGTAAAATTAATAATGCCTCTTCTTCTCAAAATATTTCTGTTGATTTTGTAGCCATGCACTTGATAACTCATAAAAACAATAATAATTCTAGTGCCAAAATACAAAAAAGAAAAAACAGCCTGAGGTAAAACTTTTCCAAAGCTACAGATACTGTAGATGCTGAAATAAATGGAAAAAAAAAGGATTTTTGTTGGCAGAACATAGAGGTCAGTGATTAGTCTCAGGAAGAAAGGGGCAGATGTCAAACATTCAGCAACATTCAACACAAGTGAACAGCATTTTGAAAAACAAGGTGTTTACGTTGCCCCAGGAGAGCTCACCTTTCAAGAAAATATGGTAAGTGTGACCAAATCAGCATTTATCTTCAAATGTATTCAGTGATGGAAGGCACAATTTTTCTTTCCTTCAGTCCTTTTCACACTTCTTAGGACATGTTGATTTTCTGAAATGAAAGAAAGATCATTCAAATAAAATCTCTCATGTATGGATAGCACAATGGGAAGGCAAAAGTGTCTTATTCATGTAGATATCTTTGTGATTTCTTTTTGTAGTCCTTGGTGCATATTCATTAGATAGACTTAATTGGCTTTACTTCCTCTGCTGAATTATGAAAGCATCCTCAGAGATCCACTGCAAGTGTCTCCATGTAATATTGCTTCCTGCGTTTGTGCATTAAATCTAATTATCTTATGGCAGGAGCTGGAGTCACATCTGTGTCATGATAAATGCTCTCAGGTTTATGGGTGGTTCTTACACCACTCTGGAAGTTCATTTTTGTACCGAGATGAAGAGTTGTTTGTGCAGTGAGTTTGGGTCCCAGAGCTCTGGCAGCTATTAACAAGCATTTATGCACAAGAGATGCAAGAGTGGCTGCTCTTTTTTTACTACCTTGCAAATGAACATTTCATTCCTGTATACTTCAGAAAGAGGTTAAATATTTACAGCTGTTTGGTGTTGGTAAGATAAGCTGTTTTTAAATTATGAGAGGAATAAACCCAAAGTTTAATTCTAATGCTATGTATCTTTAGCTGGAGAATGCACTGTTCTAGAAATTGGGTGTATTCTCCTTGTCTATGGCTAAGTGTAGTCAGGAAACACTGGTAATCTGCTTTGGTAAGTGGTTATACTGGTCTTTGGCATGGGGACCCGTGCCAGTAGTTCACAGCACTGTGAGGGGAGGCTTCGTGTGGGCCAGGCACCATCTCTGAAAAGCAGTTCAGGTGCTTCCAGCTTGTTTTGATGTGTAAAAGAGCTTAAAATAAGCATGGGCATCTCTGTGCCAGGGAAGCATATTGTGCACATTAAATTTCCAAGGATAAGCTGTGTTTTCCTGTTTGCCCCCTACATGCCCTGCTTTCACAGATTCACAGATTCACAGATTTTTCTAGGTTGGAAGAGACCTCAAGATCATCGAGTCCAACCTCCGACCTAACACTAAGTACTCCACTAAACCATGTCCCTAAGCTCTACATCTAAACGTCTTTTAAAGACCTCCAGGGATGGTGACTCCACCACCTCCCTGGGCAGCCCGTTCCAATGCTTAATAACCCTTTCGGTAAAGAAGTACTTCCTAACATCCAACCTAAAACTCCCCTGTCGCAACTTTAGCCCATTCCCCCTCGTCCTGTCACCAGGCACGTGGGAGAATAGACCAACCCCCACCTCTCTACAGCCTCCTTTCAGGTAACTGTAGAGAGCGATGAGGTCGCCCCTGAGCCTCCTCTTCTCCAGGCTGAACAAGCCCAGCTCCCTCAGCCGCTCCTCGTAAGACTTGTTCTCCAGACCCCTCACCAGCTTGGTCGCCCTTCTCTGGACTCGCTCGAGCACGTCCATGTCCTTCCTGTAGCGAGGGGCCCAAAACTGAACACAGTACTCGAGGTGCGGCCTCACCAGAGACCATCTTTACCACAGATTATGTTGCTTTCAGGAGAAGAAGCCAAGGGATTGCAGAAACAAAGTCACCTAGGCCTGGGCCAGCTGTTGCCAAGTGGCACCAACCTTTACAGCTGCATTGCCTGCCACGGCAGAGGTGGGGGTGTCGGCCTGTTGGGAATGGCCTTGATGCCCTGGGCCATGACAGCAGATGGGGTATGAAGACATCCTGAAAGTGGTTATTGTCACCACAGCAGGAGCAAAGGCAGCTGAAATACACCTCACACAACCCAGCAACATATGTGCCTGGAGATGACCCAGACACCATTCCTTTTGCTTTTCTCCCCTTTGGCTATAAAATGAACCACTGACTTTTACAGGAATATGTGGGTTCATCCTGCTAGACACTGAGGCAAGTTTCATATGAGCCTGTCTGAGCTTCATCAGTGTGTGCCAGTAATTATTTTTTTTCAGAGAAGAAGTGCAAGAGGATATCCTCCTCAACCTACACCTTGCATTAGTGTGCACTTCCTCCCCCATCTTATAGATGCCTCTCAGATGATTTGCACTTTCACAGTCACTAAGCCTTCCTATACTTTACAGTGACTATATATTAGGTTTCACATTATTATGCCAGAGGCTTATGAGTTAGCCTCCAGATCCTCTTGTAGCAATGGTGTTTGCTTCCAGTTTCCATACAAAATAGTTGACTGTATGGAAAGTGTCTTGAGGATGTGTTAAAGGACTAGCCTTATGAATGTCTGTTCTAATAAAAGGAAATCTGAAGAGCAAGATATACAAAATACTGACAGGGATTAATTACAATACGGAACCTAAAAAAGCTCTCATAATTGCTGGGAATAATATCAGCAGGGCTGTTTGTAATATGAACACATCACTTGACAAACTCCCATAATAAAAGCCGAAGATTTGGAGAAGATACTAAAAATTTCTGCTGATCTGTTTGAACTTTATTATTATTGTTATTATTATTATTATTATTTTGTAAATAGATTAAGCAATGCAGGCTGCAGAACACCAGAGGAATGACTTCACTGAAATATTGCTATATGCCTTCTGAAAGGCATATAGTTGAGAAAATCTCTCTGGCTGGGAACAAACTGGGTTATGGAAGACCTGTCAACTAGAGAGATTATATTACGTTCATAAATATTCATCCTGTGACATCAAGTCAATGTCTATTCAGGAAGAAACCAAGCACTACATTAAAAGTAAGCTCATATCATGACATTGTCCAGTGAGCATTACGGTTTGCAGTGAGCGTGAGTTGAAAAAAAATCTTCAATCATCTCTACCTAATTCACAGTAAATAAAATCAATTTCTAAACAGTTGTGATTCAGTGCTAGCTGGCAAACTATGAAAACTGCATTGAGCATTTTTTTTTTTTTCTCCACACAGGGTTTAACACTTCTTTAGTTAAAGAACAAGGCACATTGGGTAGTGTTTTCTTTGCCACATGTTCAATGTTTCTTGCATCAGGCAGGAATCAAACTTCACACATGATTCTGCAAAGAACACACATCTGGAAACAAAGAAATAAATGCTTGTCATGTAACACTTCCTGATTACCAAAAAGCTTCACCATGGAGCTCTAAGGAGTCACACCGAGACCTCACAAAATCCAACCGATTTTCCTTCCATGTCTCTCCCACCTCATTTGCACACTTAAGCAAGTTTTGGCACCTGTAATCATCCGGCCCCAGCGTTATATCCGTCCAACCTATCCACTCAACCCATGTGCTTGTAATCTGTCATAAATTCAGCTTTCATTATTGGCAGAATTTATGAGCTGGGATTATGCTGTTTTTGTAGAAGAGACTAGGTGAATGCTTCTGCGATAACATACTAGGAACTATTTTCTGAGGAAATAAAACACTAAAAACCACCCTAGACATTTTGGAAGATGAGATAAAAATTCCTTGGAAACTATCCCACAAAACTACTGGAACTAATACTACTTTTAGGGTGCAGTTTTGCAAAGACTTTTGCAAATGCCAAGCTTTGCAAAGTCTGTGTCCATTTTCAATCTTGATTTAGGCACTAAAGAGAAAACCCACAAAAGAAATCTGATAGTGCAATGGTAACCTGGGGCCCTCAGCAAGGACATGAGGGATGAGGTCCTTGGAAGGAGAAAAGTGATCTGAAACCAAACCTTTCCTATAACAGGAAGTCACTCTGAATTCATTACAGTTCACAGGATACAGGTGTTTATCTGCTCTGCCTTCAGCCTCCTACACAACGAGTTGAAAGAACAACAAGTTTGTTAGGACAATATTGGGTAAGCGTGGTCTGAGAAAGCCAAATCAGTTTGGACCCTTCAGGTGCTTTTTGAAACCTAATGTAGTCTAAACCTTTCCCCTCGGTTACCAGAGATTTAGGATGCTTTCAGCTTGTTAAGAAGCAGACAGAAAAGTGTTCAGGGAAGGATAATGATAGGAATTTGGGAGCATAGGGAAGTCTGGGATGGCTCAGTTTGGCCATCCCCTTGGGACTTTATTGGGTGTAGATTTGGAGATGCTGATTAGGCATGTTTGTTCTCTTGTAGACCTTGTTCTTGGTTTCATTAAATGCCAGTGGGATTTACTCTTCTTCATGACCAAGTCGCGACTAAAAGTGAGTCTTGGTCATCTAAATCTCTTTGGCCACGTTATAGTAGGTTAACTCAGAGTGTCTTCACACTTGCTCAGATGAATCATTTCATAGCTGAATCATTGATAGCTGAAAAGGAACTTTGAGGAGAGGAATAGGCCAGAAGCTCTCAACTCAGGTTGGGAAAAAGAAGAGGTTTCCTCAGCAGGAGGTAATGGCAGGCTCTGCCTCCCAGCTCTTATCCAGTCTCATTCTCCCAGGCTGCAGCAGCTGACACAGACTTTATCATGTTTCCTTTCCTCACAGCCTTCCCCTCCCCTGCCAGCTTCGAGTGAAGCAGAAAACAAACAAATTCCTCTGCCCTGCCCCCAGCTCACCCTCCTTCTCCTGCATTGTGCAGCATTGCTGCTAATCAGCAACATTTTTCCTGGTTGACAGTTCAGACCTAGCCCTGTGTGGTATCCTGATGGCTGCTGATACAGCACATCCCAGCACACAGGAGAGGACAAAAGAAGGCATAGAGGCCTGAGAGGGCACAGTCAGAGTAACCATGGGTTGTAGACTGAGTTGTGCTATGTGCACATCTGGGTGGACATTTGGTGTGCTCATGCCTTCAGCATTAAAGGTCCAAAGAGCATCCTAAATAAGTGTCATCCTGATACTTTCGTTGCTTGGTCCTTGCTGTTCCAGCCCCAAATGGAAGTAATAAAACTTCAAGGTGGTTATGGAGGGTGCAGCAGGGATTGGAAACACAGAGGGTATAAGGAATATTTATGTCCAGTCTGTCACATAGGCACCATTACCTTTCAGGTAGGACTTTCACCCCAAGGGTATCCTTCCAGTGTAGCTGCCACTCACAAAAGAAAAAAGGACACCATTCTCTTTTCCACTGCCTCCCACCAAGATGTGTTCAGTTGACTACTGAACAAACACGAAGCCAGGAAAGATGCAGGCAGGAAGCATTATCCTTTCGTTCACTAAAGAGCAGACATAGAATGAGCAAGAACAAGTGTAAGTTCTTGCTTCATGTCAGACCTCACAGAGGAGGCAGTGATAGTGAGGCAGCCTCTGGTTGTGAAAATCTGAGGTTCAGTAAGACAGTCAGAGCAGCAGCTCTTGGAAGAGCTGGTGCTGAAGACACACACCTCCAACCTTCTGCAGTTGCTGACAATGTTCGCCATAGTCTGTGCTGGATTTGGGTATGAACCCTGATAATTTCAAAGGTTCCTAAGGCTCCACTAAGAGTGTCTGTGATTGAACAGCATCAGAATGAAAATTTTCACTGACATCATATTTAAAAATTTATTCACCTCAGCAATGAAGCTGTTTGAAATGCAAACCAATGATACACTAGCTACAGATGGAAAGAAGATAATGCTGCAGAATGGCTAGAGTACACTTACAAGAAAATAACAATGATTATGATTGCACTTAATATTAGTGTGTTCACTGAAATGTGGGTCTATTTCTAGGTTTGGATGCTGAATTAATGCCATCTAGTGGTGGTAGTTTTTTCTTTTCTTTTTTTTTTTTTTCCCCTTTTGGTGTTATGATCATAAATTTCACAGCTATTTTTATGTCATTGAAGTTCCACCTAAGGAGAAGAACAATTTCCTGGTGTCTTTCCTACCCTTTTGAAAATAATCTAAATATTCTTCAAGGCTAAGCAACTAAAAGCTGTTGATATATACCGATCAAGATATGCACTAATTAAGAAATGTTTAAGTTTTCATTAGTTCAAATAACTGTATCCATCACAGATGAAAGCTCTTTTCTATTGAAGTCAGTGTTACATGGCAACTTATCAAACACTTCTAATTTTAAAAGAACGTCTTTGCTTCACTGTGTGCTAAGGCGATATGAACACTACACTGATCAGCACTAACAATCCATATGAGTTTGTCTAACAAAAGGTATTTTCTCTGATGGTAGACTTTACTGTGAGCTGCATCTTATTAACATTTAATTACAAGCGTCAAGTTTCCAGATATTTGTCATCACACCTGGCCCCTCAGCAATATATTCTTCTATGTCAACAAGAATTGACAAGAACAGGCGTTAACAAGCAGGATTCATTTCAAAGCTTCAGAGCAAAACAAGGAAGTTCAGAGCCCCTGCAGTCATATATATGAAAAATGAGCTACTTTGGTGGTCTGTTGTTTGCTTGCAGAATATTGGCAGAAGTGAAATGTCAGAAACAAATGTAGTCTTATTTCATTACCCCTACATGTTGAAGGTGGTAGTGGGTGTAAATTATACACAGTTTTGAGCAATTTAGGTGCTGTGTGATATTATGGCAGGAGTGTGGAAAATGTGTCCTATGGACTCCTATGGACTGACTGATCATTTCCTTAATATATAGCTCACTCAAGTATTTATACTACAGTAGATACATTCATAAATGTTTGGTATTCCATTAAGAGTTATGTATCTCTCAGATAAGTTATTGCTTTAACTTTTTCCTGGTATCAGTGCTGATCTACAGCTCACCTGTGGGTGACAGAGGGACAGACAAGACGGAGGTTATACTAAAATGTGAAATGGTGGCATCCTGAGTACCAAAATTTGATAAAGACTAAATGCCTGAGTCATAACTAAAGTTGATAAAAGCAAAGGTTCTGTGGGCAGGAGCTCAAAGCAGCCCTGCAAAAAGTTCAGTGAGAGGAACCTTTGCTTTGTGTTTATGATGTATTCTTTTGTTGCATTGTTCTTTTCATGTTTACCCCCTACTCTTTTTCTTTTTCCCTTATGTGTTCCATGAGGCTCTTCAAATACATCCTTTTATAAAGATGCAAATAACAGTGTTGGTATGGGAGATTGGACTTTGAAAAGTTTCTTGCTTCTAGGAGCCACTACAAATTTTTTCCCCTTGTGAAAAAGTCCTTTGGGACATTCATTAAAAAAGCCAACAACACTGGAGCTACCGGTTTTAACACGACCAAAGCTCAATTATGTATTTTATAAACATAAAAATATAATGAATGTGAAATCTAAGACATTTTTTGAAGGTAAAGAATCTTTATTTAGTGCATGAAAAGGGAGGATCTGCAACTGTATTTATATTATATTAATTATATTACTTTATGCTATATCATATTATATATTACATAAAGCAATGTGCTATATATAACAGATGAGAACCACATACAATTCTTGTTTCCTTTCCAAATTGCTGTATTATATGCTGTTTCTGATAGTACTTGAAAGAATTATGAACTGCTGTGGTCTGTCCTTGCAAACAGGAGAAAATCAGCAATACATGAAGGAAAACACTGTCAGTAGCACATACATTGCTTTAATATATTTCCATCAAAGGCAACACATAATCAACTAGAATTGCTGTTACCTTTCAGAGAAGTCCATTTTTCAGTGTGATTTAATATGTGTATGAACTGTATGAGCCCTCAGTACCTACACCACTGGGCTTGTCATGTTTTCTCTGCATATATTCTCAGTTATGTCAGATGGGGCTTCAAAATGTAGAAGCTAATATCAGACATCCTATCAGACATCCTTTTCCTGGGCATAAACTCATGGAGTCCTCAGCTGAACTGGGTGCCTGGGAATTACATCAGAGGAGGTTTTGAACTTTGGGAGTGAGTCTCTTGAAATTTGTTTGTATGAACATGGTACAAACACTGTAGCTGGTGGCTGTGTGTGATTCTTGGTGCTCATACTTTCCTACATACTCTTTCCAGTACTTATTTGAATAATTTACCCTAACAGCCTTTGGTTTTAAAATCAGGAGGGCCTATCGAATGAAAAATATTTTTTCCACATCTCTAGATCTACAAAGGGATTATGTTTGATGTTTAGCCTGGGTTTAGTGTCAAATTTTTCAGATATCCAGTTTAACCCCTAGGAACCTACCTGGTGAAATGTTTCGAGTAAGCCAGCTAGCATGAGCTTGTCCATCCCTTGCCATCCCCTCTGCCATGCAGGGACCTCTGGTGCTCAGTGTTGGGCAGACAAGATGGGCCCTGACTGGATGCAGCACAGGCCACTTGGATCTCAGGTCCTTTTGTTAGGACCTAAATATCACAGAGGAGGCCTAATGGTCACAAGAAAAACTCACGGGTGAAGATTTTTGTCTTGTTACTGGAAGCTGCAAGTGTTGTCACCATTACATCTGCACTCTGAAGCAGATAAGCCATTGAATTTGAAATTCTGCTTTGGCCCATGCTCCCCTTTCACCACAGTAAATCTTGACATTAGCCTGAAGTGGCAGAGACTGTCTATCCATCTTTAAATTCAACGAGGCTGTTCAATTTGGACAGCACCATTTGGTAGCACCTATTACCATGAAAACAAACCTGGTCAGGTCTGGGAGGTAGCTCTGACATTATCAGTCATACAATGGCCAGAGCTGTGTGGGGTTATTATGTGCCTGTTTTTCTAAACAAGGGCTGTATAACAACTAGGCAGCTCAAAAGTGGGAAAAAAAATAATAAATCTAGTCTTCACTAAGGTCTCATACAACAGCAGACAGCTGAAAGTTTCAGGGCTTTGAAAAATGTTCCCCTCTCTCTTCCCAAAACATTACACTGACATTGTTCATAACTTTAGCAGAGAAGTGAGGGATGCTGCGAGAGCCACCGTTGAAGTTGGTGATGGTTATTATGATCTAATTGGTTAAATAGCACTGGCCTCTTTTGAATATGTTTGAAGATACTTTTAATTATAAAATCCATAGAAACATCCTTCACGCTTTATTAAGAAGCAAGAACTAGTAGTTGTTATTATGTTTTTTTTTTTTCTGATGAAAGAAAATGAATGTCAAATTAAAGGGTAATGAAATGACACACACATTTTTTCCTCGTGTGAAGGAATATGGTATTAGAGTTTTACTTCCACAGAGTATCAAAGCACTCCTGGTGTGTCTCTGCACTACTCAGAGCTCATGGCAACTCCTCGAAGAATTACATAATAAGGGCTACAGATGTACCCTACTTATACAGAGGGTACCCAGAGGTGTTTTCTTGTTCCTCCTCTAATTTTCTTGTGCTTAATACTTGATAGCTTATGGAAAACCCTAAGAAAAATTCAGATTTCCTGAGTCTTTCAGGTGATTAAAAACTTTTGAAAATTTGAACCTAGAACAATTTTGGTCAAGTATATTTTTGTTGTATCGGTATCAATTATGACGAGTGTGCTGTGGTACCATCTCTTTATTGAATAACATACTTTTGCTCTCAGAACAAAACTCAGTCATCTGAACACAACGTTCACATTCTATTTTCATTCACAGCCCCAGCACTTGCCATTTCTCACCAGATGTTTTTTTAGACGTGACTGTTTTCCTCCAAAATACTATATAACTCCAAGCAACTGATGGCTGCTCGGGTATTATCAACGCAAAACCTTTTTAAATCACACATTCATGTGGGAATTTAATGAGCAGTGTTTTGCAGTGAAGGATAAGCTTTATATATGTGCAGTGGCATTCCATTCTTCTTCCACAATTCGCAAAATGGCACGTAGTCAAATGCACTAAGAAAAGATAGCACTAAAAATGCATTTACAGAACATCCCACATTTCAAGGAAGGTCTCCCTTAGCAATGGAATCCCCTTTCATTTAAAATCTGTTCAGCATTGTTACATTAAGCATCCATATGACTCTGCAATACAAAAGGTGGCTAGAGATGTTCAGGCAGCTCTAGAAAAGAAGCACTGAACAGATGTCATCTGTTTCTGACACTAACAGAGGTACAGAGGTAAGTCAGATCTCTTTTACTGATAGAGAAGTGATATTTCGTTTAGCAGAGTTGCAGCAGATATCACGTTGCTGATTAAACTACACAACAAAATGGCAATACATGCTCCTCAGAATAATAGCTGGGCATGAATATATCCGTATATATATAGGACACCAATAATATAAACAGGCCTTTTTTCTCTCTCCCTTTTTCTTTCATCTGTAACAAAGTCTTAGTTATTTTTACAGCAGCTTGTCTTCAAATAAATATTCTCATATACTATGTATTTGCCCTAGTCTCTTAAAAGCAAATTTTGACCTATGTGAAATACAAATTTGTATTGTATTTTTATATTGTATTATTGTATTGTTTATATTGTATATTGTATTATTGTATTATTTGTATTGTATATTTGTTTGTATTTCTTTCTGACTTTTCAGAAGCTCCTCATCAGTCACCTCTCAGTTCTCTTGAAAAGAAGTCTGTATCCTTTGCTAAAGAATAACAACCATATCCTCTCAATGATATTTAAAGGGAATTCAGAGCTGCAGTATCAATAGTCACATACAGGGGAAAGGACTTCTTAAGTATGCGTGGGTACCTTACAGAAATGAAATTGCATTTCATGAATTGCATTCCTACAGCAATACTCCCCCCCCACATCACACAGTCTCTTTTCTTTGTTGAGGAGGTAGGAATAAATATTACTGAGAGACACATACAGCCATCCATTTCTAGGCCTAATTCCCTGCAATCATGTCACTAAGTAAAACATGGAACACAGTAACTCTGGGATTATGCATTTAAAGTCAGCACTCAGATGGAGATTGCAGAACTTTCCCAGTGCCGCTCTCTCTAACCAGACTTTCCAGATGATTTAGGTTTTGAAGGACTTCAAATAAGGAAGAGGTTTCTACCAGATCTACCCCTAGTGCCTTCTAGTTTCTTCCTCTATGAAGAAAGCTGCAAAAATGTGCCTTGTGGGCTATAAATATACTTCTGTCCCTGTAACCAAACAAAATCTGACTTCTGTTTCAGTCATTACTGCATTATATGAACAGAGAGGATTGTGGATTTTTTTTTTTTGAGCTATGCATATTTAAATATTACTGAATAACAAAATCAGAAAATAAATTCCAACTACATTAAAAGGATAGAAACACTTAGATACTAGCTTGTAGGAAGGCTTGTATAGACAGTAAAGTCGAGCAAAAAAATTCTTAGAAAATACTGTGAATAAATACATCCAGCAATTTAGCCACATGGTTGAATTCTACTCAAGACAAAAAGCAGTCAGTCAACTATCAGAAAAAATGCATATACATGCATTTCCTATAAACAGCTTCAAAGTGACAATATATAATATATTCTTCATTGAAGATAAATAAAATCATAAAAGCACACTAGCTGATATGCCATAACCAATAAAATTGTAAATATGCTACAAAATTATCCTTACAAATATAATCTAAATAACACCACATTCGCAGGGAAAGAATATGAGTTAGAGCCTAGAGTCAATGCCCTGGTTGGTGAGATCACTGCAACAAATCAGAGCAAGAAATGAAGAAAAAGGAAAATGCTACCTGACAGGAATAGAGATTTAAACATTAGCTTTTTCTACATTGGGCAAAATAGAAAGCAGAAGGAAAAAGAAATAGAAGCCCAAAACAGAGGAAATATTGAGTAAGATGTTTTGAACTATCACAACAAAAATGTTTTTTGTCTCCGAACAATGTTTACTTACATGTTCACATTTTAAGTGTTCAGTAAAGTAATAAGATCAAAGCAGGCAGAAAGTTGTGCAGGAAGTATTAAATGGTGTTATATTAATTCTTTGTGCTTTCTCAGACCACTGGCCACCCAGCCCTTTAATGTGTCTTCAGAGGTGGTCAGCTTCTGATGCTTCAAGGGAAGACTAAAAGACAAAAGAGAAGCAAACCAGAAGTGATGCTGTGGAAAAAAAAGCATCCTCTTTAGCTTTGTCAAGACACTGAATGAAACTCCAGAATTTGAGGATTAGTTATAATTCTTGTTTTAACATAGACCTACCAGTGTTAGGAGCATGTCATGAATGCCAGAGGAAATTCAGAACTACATATTTTAAGCGTAGATAGACTATGATTATTATTTGTCTAGTACTCTTCTGATACATTTTTCCATGCACAAGTTGGAGAAATCCATCCTCCCATTCCGCCCCTCCCCCAAAAAAGAAAAGGCAAAAAACATACTGAAGATCTTTCTAAAAGCTGTGCTGTTTCAAGATAAAGATTCTCACTGAGGACCTATTTAACCATGATGACATGACTGTCCATGGTTAAACTGGTTGAATGTTGAACTAGTTTGGTCTCTAGCTTTTAGTTGCAACAGCTGGACCTTCTCAACAGCTCATCAGAATCTTACGACCTTGTATTTGTTCATATATCTAAAGAAAGTGCATAAGCTACTTGTGGTCTTCTCCTTGGGCAGCTGAATGAACCAAAGTCCTTATGCAACTATTGGAAATGATCCAACTTTCAGTGGATTTTGAAATTTCTACAGTTTCCATAGTCACACTGAAGCACAGTCAACCGCTACAACCTAAAGCTAAGCCCCTTTCTTACTTACTATCAACCCCTTTTAGAGAACTAAAGATATCTTCAGCCCTTTATTACAAAGAAAGAATCATGTAATTGTATTACTTGTGAGAAATTCTGAGGTAATTGCCTAGTTCGCAGAGTCGTTGCTTTCTATGACTTCATCTTCCATCTGAGCAGCATTTAACGTTCCAGTTTTAAAGTATTCCTCTTAGTGGTCGAAACTGTACTGAATTAATAATTTCTTGTTTTTGTTTGTTTGTTTGCTTTTTGTCTGTTTGCTTGTTTTAGTTCTAGCGATAAGTGGCGACATTTTTAGATATTGAAGTTCATGTATGTGGAAAAAAAATCTAATTTTAATGAAAATGGGTTGAGTTTATTTTGCAGTTCATATTAGGTAAAATAGATTTTCTGATTTTATTTTTTTTTTAATCAGAAAAAAAGGCTGTATGAAGAGGAAACCTATATACAACCAAATGACTTGATTTTATACTGTTATCATTGTATAGTTGCTTTTCTCAAGTTACATCCTGTTCATTTGGGGAGTTACATGAACTGAGAAGAAATTCATCTCCCTAGTCATCTTATTCTAGTCTGCTCTGTTTTAGACTGAGAGTCACAAAGACCTTTATGAAGTAAATGCCTTCATTTCTAAAGCTGTGTTAATAAAATCTGTCAATTTAAAATACATATTTCATTTGCTTTCACTTCTAAGCAGTAATAATTACTCCATAGCTTAACAAGGGGACACAGGCACCTATTACAGATTCAATTCAAGAGCTATTTTTTTTGTTCACAGAAATGAAGATTGCATCCCTACTGCTCTAGATCTTTGTACATAGATAATGAGTCCAGTTTATTATGTCCTACTTACGGCAGCAGTTAATAGAGCTAGAATTTTATTAGTACACATAATAAAAACAGTAGCAAATAATCTGATGATTTGGACAGACAATATTTTTTTTCCCCCACATCTTGTATGATGGAAAATTTCTCAGCTTCTTTATCTTTTCCACATTTGACAAAATATTTAAAGGACTTCAATTTTATATAACACATGCACAGTTATTTATTAAATATCAATGGTCATTCTTTGTAAAAGTAAGCCAAATTTGAGGTCAGGTTTGAGGTAATTTATTCTAAAACATTTGGCCTAAATATATAGACAAGAAAGTGTTGGCTGAATGTTTCTAAATAGATGTGATACAATTTACTGAGAAGCCTACACAGTAGGCTTATTAGTATGTGATTCTTCATGTTATTTACACAAGATAAACATTATGGAGACTGTAAACATTTAATCATCTTAATTTCATTTAGTTTAATAGATTACTTCCTCTTTATCATTCCAGTTAAACTTTGAATGGCAAATAGCCAGCCAGATTAGCAGCAGCTACAACCATGGGCAAAACTATGTTTTGGTTATTTTGGATGTTAAAAAAATACTGTCAAGAAAAATCTACAGTAAGAAGATGTGAACCTTCACTTACTGAGACAAATTATCGTCAAAGTTTATTCAGTAGACCATGAATACATTATAACTATAGTCAGATCAAGATTACAGCCTGTTGTCTAGCCATCACTTGGGAAAGGGGAAACTTTAGCTTCTGTGTGTGTGGAATGTGTAAGAGGTGACAGTGACATACGCATAATGAAAAGGGTTAGAAAAAAAAAAGGAAAATATTCAGGAGAAGCAATGATAATTATAAAAGGATGCATCAGTTAACTAATTAATTTATTATGCATTTGAATAATATACTATTTTTCATACTGCTATTCCAGGAAACTATGCAGTTTTGGAAATAACATTAAAAGGTTTTCTGTTCTTACAGCCTCCTGATGAAATTGCTGAAGGTTAAAAACATATCCAGCTACTAAACAACATCTGAATATACATAGCATGGCACATTAGCATCATGAGAAGCTGAGGTCAGAAATGTAAGGCCATGTAACATATGTGAAAACTCTTACTGTTAGTAGTTTTCACATTTTACATTGTTTCATCACTATTATTGTTACTAAATATCACAATAAAATGCATTTAAATCAATGCTTCTGCATAGATTATTTTGCATAAGTTATTAATGTTCTCTTATACATTTCAGTAGTATCCATATGAGTGGTGTACAGAATTAAGAACATATTTCACCTTCAGCAATTATTTCTGGATAATAAAATTAATAAATAAAATAAACAAACCTTTAATATTTTGAAATAAGGAAATAAGGGCTTGATAATCAAACCAGGAAAGAGGTACTGCAGAAAGATATGGTTCACCCATTTTTCATTTTATATTAATTCTTCCTCTAATAGAATCTATATTAATTATAATTTCTTACCATACAGAATTCATATTTTTAAAGTTTTTATTTAAAGAAAAATATTTAAATAGCTCTGCACACAGTGTGAACTATATATATTTAAATTTCATAGTAAAAATGGTTGAATAAATTTTTCTAACATTTTCATAAATATTTAGTTTTTATGAAGGCTGGCAGAAGGTTGAATAAAATTTTCTAACATTTTCATAAATGTTTAGTTTTTATGAAGGTTGGCAGAAGCACTAATTATGAATGAAGTCTATGCAGGAGCATTCTCTGAAATGTTTTAAAAAATATAGACTTATCAAAACAAAAGCCAACAAACAAACAAAAAAACAGAAAACATCTTCCCTACTATTAACCACAGATAAATTTTCTACCTTCAGCTCTAACATGAAAATGAAATTTGAACTGCTCAGCACAATAATGTAACTTGCCCAAAGAATGTTTCTCATGAGTACATCATATTTGTATGTTATTCCCCTTCCTAGACCCCAAAGCCTTTGATTTGTAAACTTTGATTCATAAATGAGAGGTCAGTCAGCCTCACTCAGTTTGATCTCTGGGAAAATCGTGGAGTGTGTCTCCTTGTAGCATGCTTCTGGGCATGAAGAAGAAGGTGAGCAGGAGTTGTTGTCATGGCTCTGCCAAGGGTGGGTGCTGCCTGAGCAGTTCAGCTGCCCTCAGTGATACAGTGACGAGGGGTGAGCATCAGATGTCACTTACTGTGACTTTAGAAGGGCTTTTGACATTTTCTCCCACAGTGTTCTGGTATCCATGTTAAGCTGTTACAGTCTAGGTGGAGGGCCACCAGGTCAGTTGGGGCTGAAGCACTTGTCCTGTGGGGAGAGATTGAGGGACCAGGGCTGGTTCAGCCTGGAGATGAGATGGCTTTGGGTGCACCTAACAGCGACCATTGACACCCAGAAACCAGAAAAAGGCTCTTCACAATGGAATATGATGGGAAGATGAAAGACAACAGGCAAAAATGAACAACAACAAGAGAGGTTCAGTCTTGAGTTTCACACAATTTGCTTGATTTTCAGGAAGGTTTTTACCCTCAGGAGAGTTAGGCAGGGGCACAGGCTGCACAGGGAGTCTGTGCAGTCTCTGTCCTTGAAGGTTTTCAAGATCCAACTGGTCTAAGCCCTGAGCAAACCAGAGGAATTGCATAGCTGACCCTGTATGGAGCAAGAACTTGCACTGGAGACCTTGCCAGGTCCCTTCACACCGGTATTGTGAGATTAAAATTGATATATAGCTAAAAGCTGAAAATAAACAAACAAACAAACAAACAAACAGCTACTTTGAAATCCCATTCCTGTTCTCTCATCAAAAATGATGATACTTGCAAAAGGTCCTGTTGCTTAATAAGGTTGGTATAGTATCTGCAACTTGATCTCTGGAGAAGAGATTGAAGTTTGCTTTGATATAAATACAGTAATCAGAATTCATTCATCTAACAGTGTAACATGGCATTTCATTTTACAGAACAAAAAAGAAAGGAATTCCAAAGACAGCAAAACCTTTTACTTCTCCAGAAAATGAATACAGGCAGATGCTTACAATCACAGCTTTAAATTAAGTGGAACAGTATTACAGATAAAGGGGTGTTAGTGTCACAGTGAAATATCCAAAGTTGTTATTATTATTATATTTATTTATTTATTTATGGAACTCAGGAAAAACGTAAAATAAACTTGGAGTAATTCAGGCTGATTTTCAAACATATATTGGTGTTTGCCTGACTCCATGACCTCTCAAACACAGATGCACAATTGATGCCATATGTGCCACGGGGTTTTGCACTTAAGGGACAGACATGCATTTAGCTGCTGAATTTGCTGAAGTACTGTCGCTCTTGTTGGCATGTGTGAAAACAAGAGAGTAAGTGGGAAAAAATGTGTATGTGGATTCAGTGTGTGAGCCTTGGAAAAATGGCCTGAATGCAACAGGCTTGCCTTAAATCATCATGATTCAGGCAGATGTCTGTCTTCTCAAATAAAATTTTGTGAACTCTGAACCATTACAAGAAACTTCTTCAAGGTTTTCTTGTTTTTTTCCCAGCTTTGGGACTACAATACTACATTGGCATTACAAGGTATGGGCCAATGCTAACTCAAAGTATTCCTGCACTAGGTAACAGCCTTCAGAAAAAGCATATGCAACACAGTTGTCCTTTGCTGCCATTATTAATAGTGTACATATTCTTTTTATTTCTTCTATAGTATCTAAGGTTAAGGGAACAACTCAAATATTTTATTTTTTCTTTATTTTTTCTTTTTTTTTTTCTTCTTTTTTTTTTCTTTTTCTGAAATTAAGGAACGTCATTCAATCTCCTTACAAAGTCAACACCAAAAGAAATGAGGATGGCATCACTAACATGTCACTGAATGTCCCAGCAGACTGTTTTCTTGCTCTTATTAACCTGATCAAAGTTATTTGGGCCTCCCACTGTTTTTGGATTACAGGCAAAATAAGAAAATATAAAGCGATCACTGACAGCTCCAAGCAGAGCAAAAGCAAAATGTTCAAAGATACAAGTCAAGAAAGAGAGAAATACTTCTTGGCCAAAATAAAAGCGGAACCCGACAGATGTTATCTAGAGGTATTCGATGAAGCGGAAGTTCTGAGGTGTTTTCTTTTGTTAATATAAGAACAAACCTTAGGAAAAAGGACAAGAAAATTAGCAATCTTGATTTCACTTTCCTGGACATGACAGAGTGAGTTGTTCTTTTTATTTTCAAGCCTTTAAGTGGTACTAATTTTTTTGGCCAAGAAAGTATAGCTAGGAGCTTTTAGCTCAAAGAACTTGGTGGGGAACTGCATTTTGGAAAAACATTAGGTCTGTAGTTTTTTCACCAGTGGCTGACCTGCTAACTAGGCAAATGAATGAATAAATTGAATGCTGAAGGTGTCACAGAG
Source organism: Anser cygnoides (assembly GCF_040182565.1). NCBI lineage: Eukaryota > Metazoa > Chordata > Aves > Anseriformes > Anatidae > Anser > Anser cygnoides. The sequence continues at coordinate 110,633,158 of NC_089874.1, forward strand.
TGATAATCACAAGGCTACCAAGCCTGTCATACTGCACTACTGGTATTTTGCTGCCAAAAGCCCAGTAATTCCAAGCATCCATGTTTTGTGCCAGATATATTAACAAGCTGTAACTATGTTAATTTTGTTTTTGTATAGCATACAGCAAAAGTGTAATGAATAACAACTAAGCCATCTTCCAAGAGTAACATTAATACTTTAAGCTTCTGTTAACATAGATACACTGAACAAAATGGGATGTTAAATACTCCATGAAAGATATCTGCTTCACAAAAATCTGTTTTGCATTTGAAGTATCCTCTGATAATATAAAACCAAAAAATTAGTGCATATGTAGAACTGTAGCCATTTGAACATTGTTTATCATTGTTGCAAGAGAAATGACTTTAGGGTAATCATGAAGGAGATAGTTGAAAAGCTGTACAGTGGGACTAATTTTGTTTTGAATGAGGTTCTGAAATATGAATTCCTGTAGTCAAAAGCAGTTCTACACATACTATACTTTAATAAAATTAGCCCTGGTATATCATTTTTCGCATATATACATGTAACTATATACCCATTTTTTAATAAACAGAAAAATATGGTACTCTGAACAACTGACAGATTCTATCTGTATAAAGAACTAATGAAAGCTTTATTAATAAACAAAGACAAAGCATATTAGTGGCTTTAACATTTTTTGTTCTCACTTAATGAACCTCCCCGAGGAAGTTACTTTCCATTTTTAAACAACAGACACATAAGAAGTGAATCCTGGAAGTCCATAACAAAACTGTGATTTACTTCAAAGGGATCAGGATTTCATTATATATATATTGTATGTTTGCTGGGAAAGACTCCAAAAGATACTGAGAAAAAGGCCTAAGGGTCATGAAATGTGACTGTAGACATCCTTCTGCAACAAAGGCCGGAGGATTAAATAGCATATCCAGAAGCTGGTTCCAAGAACCTCACATTTGTTTGTGAGTCTGTACAGTCAATAAGCCACTAAGAGTGATTATTACAAATGATTGTTGTTTTCTTATCTAGAAGAAGCTGACTTTTATTCAGAAATACACTTTGATGGTTAATGGCATTTTAGAACACATTCATCAGTAGATTTACATTTTGAATATCACAACAAAAGCCTTTAGTCTTTCCCTCTTCTTTTCTCAGTCATGTTATTCTTTGCAATGAATGGGAAGAATATATAACAAATAGCAAAACCTAGCTGGCCTTGTAGGAATGCATCTCAAATTATTCAGGGCTTGAGCATCTTAGTTGTCAAGCTGTAACCTCAAAGTTCACACTCCCCCTGTAGAAATTAGAAGAATAATTAAACAGTAAGGAGAGAAGCACTCTTTGTCAGCTTGTTCTACCAAACTAATAAATGAACCCTTACTAAATGGCCAGTGAAACTCAGTTTGAACATATGCAATTCAGTGGATGTTGAGGAGTGATTTTACATTTGATTAATCTGAATTAAAAAGATACTTCTTTTTTTTTTTTCCAAAAATTGCTGAAAATGTCCAACAGCATTTCTTCATCTTCAGAGATCTACTGCAGAGTATATTAGGATGTATTATCTAGCTCTTGGTGAGCTGCATAAAGACAAGCATAGAAAACTGTAAGGGTAATGCCACTACAGAAATCACTGACATATTTTCAAAAAGAATAAGCTATACAGAAATTAGGTCACTGCATCAAAAAACAACCCAAAACAAATAGAAGTCCAGCAGCTCTGGCAGAAAAAAATACATCTCTAGAGCTTCTGCACATAATAAATAAGAAACACCAGCACCATCTCATTTTGCGATAACATGCATATGAGGTGCTGTGACAGATACAAGCGGAAATGCGTGTTACTTCATCTGTCATTAACATGTTCTGGAAATATAAGAATGTGAAAACCCATGATGGAATTGAAACAAAGGGAGGAAGGAAAGCAGGAAGGCAGGCTGTCGTTAATGAAATGCACAAATACTAGGAACAAATAGATGCAAAGTTTTGGAAGTAGAATCATTCTGTAAATTTCCTAATGATTTCAACCAGAGCTAAGGGCAGGAGGACCTCTTCACCTGAATGTTATTTATTTATTTATCTATCTATCTATTTATTTATTTATTTATTTATTTATTTATTTATTACTATTGTGACCTGACCTCTCCACAAGCCCTGACATAATGCTTGGGTAGCTTTGAGCCCTTTACCCACCCTTATACCTCTTGTTCTGCTCTGTGTCCCAAATTTAGTCTCTTGACTCAGAGGTGTCTTGTTTGACAAAGGCTACAGTGTCAGCCTGTAGCTCCTCTTGACCAGAATGTCTCACTACTGGGTCCTATTTCAGTCGCCACCCATGGGAATAGCCAAGCTGAAATCAGATCAGGTGTTTGCAGGGTGAGAAGAGATAATGCAGCTGAACACCCAGCTTCACAGCTCTCCAGTTCTAGATAATAAGTGAGAATAGTTTCAGACTGTTGTAACTCACATCCAGCTGCCTATCACCCACCAGGACAACTTTGGCAGCCAAGAACCAATGTGGCATAAGGGCCTTTGGCTCTACTTTTTCCACCTCTGATTTGCTATCTATCTTTCACCCACTGATTCCATTTACCCAAGGGAATTGCTCTAATATCAAGTTCAGCTGCCTCTCTGACTGCTTCACTGGACAAGCAGCAGGCTCCAGTCCTATATACTGACATAGATGTCTCCATATTTATTGTATTACCTCTAGGGAAAATTTTTGTTTGACTTTCCATCTTCCTTTTTGCCAACATTAGTCAGCATTTCTTGTTGTATCTTGTCTTCAATTTGATCCGCAGCTTGAGTGATAATAAGCATTTGCAATGTACCTGCATCCCACTGACTCTCATTAAAGTATAGTGAGTTCTACAAATCCTTTGGGATCTGACCAGTACTCTGTTCCTCTTTTCAGCAGCAACATCTGTAATGAATTGGGAGATTTTATAGAGCTATCAGCAGAAAATATACAGTGTAAATAACAGCCTCTGTGTGCAATCCCAACACCTAAGTGTTAGTTTAATAGACGTGTGCTAAAACCCTGCACATGGGGAATTCTGAGCATATGTAACATTTCTTTAAATAAAATGAGTAATAGAAAAGTTTTCTGTTTTAAAAAATGACAAAAATATGAGTTAAAAATGAGCAGCATCTCATTCTGAGATGTCACATCACATGAGGTGATATGACAAATACTTAGGAAAATGTATGCTACTTCATCTGTCATTCAAATATCCTGGAAATATTATATCATGGAGTAATGTATCCCAGAATAATTATCTCAGGAAAAAGATAAATAAATTAAAAAAAATCAGGGTGATCACATTGAAGTAAGTTACACCAAAAATGATTTTCTTAATTTCAAGCTGTTAGTATCTATAATATAGAAGAACACACCTGTTCTCCATTGCATCCCAGCAATTCTCTGTTCTGTTAATCAAGGTAAATATGATATACATACAGGGTCAATTATTCTGAATATAAAATATAATATAAAATAATATATTTTATATAAATTTATATTAAAAACTATAGAATTATTTTATATAAATATAAAATTATATAAATTTATATAAAATAATATATTTTATAATATAAAATATGAATAGTCTAATAGGACTTTAAAAGCACAGACGATACTTTTTGCTTCGTTCACAATAAGATCAGATGGTTGCAAAGGAGACAGGCGCTCTGTGTCACATGTGGAGAATTTTTTCTCTCATTTCTTTTTTTTTTTTTTTTTGTTCTTTTAAACACAAGTCTACTTCAGAGTGAAATTAAGTGGATACATTTGGCAGTAGAGGAACTTAAAACAATTCTTCATTAACCAAATACCTTTGACTTGTGAAGTTCATTTTGTTCATCACACTAATAAGGCAATTTATTTATTTATTTATTTATTTATTTTGTGAATTTCAGCATAAATATATTTTCAAGAAATGGGTATAATAACCTCTTTATATTTTATTTTAAAACTTTATAACAGAAAACAGGTTTATATATGTGTATGCATGTATGTATGCACACACATACTTATGTGTATAGAGGTAAGTTTGTGTGCTTAAATGTACATATATGTTATATATTACTGCAGAAATGTCCGTACATATGCCCATTTTTATTTCTGTTGAGATAAAATGGGAGGCAACTCTGATTTGCACCTTGATATAATGCTAGATGGGTAGGACCTGCTTTGATTTCTGAAAGACAAAAGAGACTAATCTAAAAACACCAGGAGGTTTTGTAGCCATCTGTCTTGCTCTCTCCCATGGTATTTATACGGGTGGTTTATTTTAATCAGTTCTTGATGAAACCTCACGTAAGAGTACCGGTGAGGCAAAAAGGCCCCCGCATTAAGAGTGAACATGTCTTGTGGGTTGGGGAATTACAGAGAAGAAAGTAAACCAGAAAGTAGCACCAGACAAGGCACCAGAGACTGTCAGTTATATTGGTTTTGCTCTTTTGGAAGGCTTTTAAAAATATAATAGAATCATAGAATCATAGAATATCCCAAATTGGAAGGGACCCATAAGGATCCCTGGGGCTTCCCTGGGGAGCCTGTTCCAGCGTGTGAGTTCCCTCTCGGTGAAGAACCTCTTCCTGATGTCTAGCCTAAACCTCCCCTGCCTCAGCTTGACACCATTCCCGTGGGTCTTATCACTGGTAATTAAGGAGAGTAGGTCAGCGTCTGCCCCTCCACTCCCCCTCGCGAGGAAGCTGTAGACTGCGATGAGGTCTCCCCTCAGCCTCCTCTTCTCCAGGCTGAACAGGCCAAGTGACCTCAGCCGATCCTCATATGTCTTCCAAGTAGAAAATCTGCTGGTATGTTACGCTAATGGCACTCCAGCTAAGCAGTGCTGGAAACTTCCCAGATGAAAGGTGCTCCACCCTGACCCATGGTCTAGCTCTGGTGAAAAATCACATGCAATGTGTGATACTAACTGTTGCCTACTGGGTGCTTCTTGGTCTAATGTAGGCTGCTGCAAAGGGGTTGGCTTACTTCTGTACAAAGTAAGAGAAGGCATTTGCCTACATCAGGTCGCTGTCATTGAGAAAATTAGTGCTAGTGTGGAGAGGAGGCAGAAGAGAGGGTACCACATGCTGCCATTTCTTCCCAGATGTCCTTTTTCTGTAAAACACACAAAATACATTATGACTTCTAGATCATGATGCTACAGCCTAGCTTATCTTGTTTGCTGATGTGGAAAGTACTCACTTCTTATTTCCTGTAGCAAAAGGAAATATACTGATATATATTCCAATATTTGTATGTACATGTATGTGTGTGTATGTACATACATAAAAGACATACACATGCACGCGTCATATAGTCTTTTAAAATCATTTTTAAGGAATGTGGTATTCAATTATCTATCTTGTGGTTGCTCATGAACCATGTGGTTGACTCTGTGTGTTTGTGTTTGTGTGTGAGTGTGTTTGTATGGAGGCAGGGAGGAGGGTGAATTCAGCAGAATGTGAGAGACAGAAAGTGTGACTGCAAGAGGGAAGAGCAGTGTGACATTTAAATGCCCCTGTTAGATGTGTGCTACATTTCAGCACTGGTATCAGATTTTTTGAACAATCACCTTCTTCACTATTTGCTGCGCAGACTTCAGCATAAACTGTCTTTGTGGCATTTTCCCAATTTGTTGACTGAAGTCAAAAAACAATGTAACAAATTACAGCCCTAGGGAAATCTTTTCTGTGTGCACATTAACACTGTAGCTGTTAATAACAACACCTAATAAAGAAACTGAATAAAATAGTAAAATTTGATGTCCTTCCATCTTAACGACAAAACTATTATTTGCATTAAACTAATGGAATTGATTTTTTTTAAGCTTTTGAAGTAGTATGGGATCTCAAAAAAGAAATAACACACACACAAAAACAACAATCAATTAATTAAACAAACAAACAAATGAAAAACCACAGTTCAATTTTACTGGAAGAGAATAAACTTTATCAAGCAGTTACATAGATTATATTTTCTGTTTCTACAGCCACAATTTGCTCTTTTCTTACGTTTGGTTGATTACTCAAAGTACACAAAACCCTAAAAAAGGAAGGCTTCTATTCATGGCATTCGCATTGCAGAAATGAATATGAGGTTGCCCTAGATGTTCAGATACACATAATCTTTCTAGGATTAAGCCCAAGATTTTTTTTTTCCCCAGAACATTTCTGAAGTAAAAGGTGAGAGAGAACTTCAGAAGGGATCATATAGAAATATTACAGCTAATAGAAATGTTTTACTGGTGTTTTTCTGTCAAGCTAAAAAGTTCAAAGGGAAATAATTGTAAGTTTCTGTACTGGATGAAGAAAATATATCAAATGCCAAATCTAGGAATGATACCTTATCTCATGCTTAGCATCCAACTCAAGTATAATTCTTCTTGCTGTGGTAGAATATGCAGCACTTTGCTTCTCTGAATACTTTAATGATATTTGAAAATGTCAGATGTAAGCTATCCTTTGAAGTAAAGAGATTCTCATCTACAATACCGTTAGTCAGCAAAGCTCATTGTTAGGCAAAATCATGCAAAATGATACAGACACTGACATTAAATTTTGTTTACAGTGAAAACATCAAAGCAAGTAGCTAAAAGTCCCATATCTGAGAGCATACTATTAGCTCTTATATATAGCTATATATATATAGCTCTTATTCTTAAAACAAACAAACAAAAAACCCACCGCCACCAACAACAAAAGATTCAATTTGAGCTGATGGACATTTGCTGCACATTTTCCCCCTTTTCTTTGTGAGAGATTTTGTGACATGAAGAAATGTGCATGTATGAAGATGAGTGGTAGGTTCAGAAGGAGATACAAGAACAAGATGCGAATAAAGAGCTGAGATTTCCTTCCTGTTTAGGACAACACATGTATGTAAATTCCATGGCTCACTATGTCACATCTTTACCTTGTTGCAATCAGTAAACAACTGAATCAAAATATGGTTATAATTTGAATTTATAGTAGATACTTTTGAAAGTGAACATTTGCAGGAGACTCACAAATTACATGTATTGTTTTTTTGCGCAGATACCTGTGGTTAGAACGGCTTTAGAAACGAAGACATGTATAACTTAAGTCTAGATGGACATTTGCTCTGCCAATACTAAGTACAGATTCCCTTGGCAGTGTGAATTCAATTTTCAGTCATATGAAACCAGTGGATGGTTTCATAAAACTCTCATTCTGTTCTCAGTTGAGGGACTGTCATGATAACTAGTCACAATAGGCTTTGTTTTTATAAATATGGAAATGATCAGTTTAAAAAGAAAACATGGGAAAAAAAACTACAGAAAAAGTGTGCACATGTGGAATTATGTTCATATTAATACAGGTATTCAGTTTAAAAGTGAGTCCCTAAAGCTGAGCATCATCATAGATGTTCTGAGTTAACCTCAGTTAAGTACGAATCCTGTTCAGATTAGTTGTCTAGAAATAACATATAAATAAATAAATAAATAAATAAATAAAACCACAATTTTTAACACTTGTGAACTGGTCAAGAAAATATTTCTGCTTAAAATAAGACTTTTCCCTGTAATGATTTTAGAAAAGGCAGACACTAATAATATTTTAATTACAGATGATGGTGTTTCACATGGAACGATCCTCCCTCCAAGCGTTACAATACAAAATATCAGTTTATTCAGCTTTAATGATAAAAATAAATAAATAAATAAATAAAAATACTGTTACTACAGTTAGGTGGCACTGTTTCCTTTTTTCTTAATAAAGCTTTTAAGCCTTTGCTGTCACTGTGCTTCAGAAGCACCAAAAAAGCAAAATCTTTTCTGATTAAGGCTTTACTCTGAAACTGAACAGGACAAACATCAGTCTGTCTCACGGGTCTGTAATTATTCCCTTCCCTTCTCTTTGAAGCTGACATGTATTTCCTACAGTCTTTGTCTATCACCTTTTATAATGTGCTACAATTACCATGGGTATTTTTTAGCTTGGAGAAATGCTTGAGGGTGAAATTTCCATCCTCTCCAGGTGTTTGCACATAAAACTGTGCCCTGTTTTTCCTTATCCTAAAACACCACCAGAGTCCTATATTTATCTCATGTATATCACCCATGTTAAGGATTCTCCTGAGCATAGAATGTTTCAAAAACACCATGCCTACTATAAAATTATGCCAGTGAGGGGATGTGTTTCCACTTTAGCCATGTGTTCAGTGCGATGGTATTTACTTTTCTAATTCATCCTTTGATGAAAGGAATTTAACATTTTTTGGGGCCTACCATAATCAGAATCAATCAAAATTCATTTGGATCACCCCTGAATGAATTTTGATCTTCAAAACTCTTTTTTTTTTTTTTTTTCTCAATTCTTTTTTTCTCCTCTGAAACAGCGAGTTCAGGCATGATTATGAACGAGGCTGGTAGATGTAATAGCTCATGAAGTGTTAAAGAAAACATCAGAACCTACACTATTCAACATAAGCTGTAGCTACAATATGGACAGCTGCCCCATGTTATTTCATATTTCAGAATTCTCATTGTACTCACTATTACGATTTCAACTGACTTTATAAAATGTTTCATCATGACATAATCTTTTTTTTTTTTTTTTGCTAAGACAGGGACTAAAAATTGCTAACAAGCTTTTGGCACTGCCTAAATAAATAAATAAATACATACATACATAAAAAGGAAAGAGGCAGTCTTTGTAGCGTTCTCTCAAAACACAAAGTGCTGATGAAATGGGTGGACATACGCTGGGAGGTATTGTCTTCCAAGAAGCACAGTGGTCTTATCTCACCATTATATAACACAAATTGAAGTGAGCAAGTGCTAAAGCTTATATGTCTGAAGTTCTGCTCCACATTTTGTATATTACAGCCTGTTGCGATGTTTTATGTCAACTAACACAGTTAAGAGTCAATAGGATCCTTATTTTCTAGGTAGTCATAATAGCCACACCACTTCAGTGATTCCATGAATTCACTAACTAACTCTCAACTATAGATTACTTAATCCTGAACTTTACGTTTCACTGAGAAGGCTCAGAAATATGCTTAAGTCTGTGGACAACAGACAATGCTTAGTAATTTCTGAACTGCTTTTTTTTTTTTTTTTTCCCAACATGATTGTAGTATGGTTTGCTGATGTAAATTGTCCCTCTTAATATTTGCTTAACCTTAGTGGTGCTCTCTCCTGAACCATATGATTTTGCAATATTATATTTCAATAAAACTGCACTATTGAGTCATTTTTTGTGCCTTTCTAAAATAAATCTGAAAAGCCGCCTTTCTGGATGTAGTTTATTCTGCCATATACTCTAATGTTATTTTTAAAGTATGAGATAAATAAACTATGAAACATGGCTTCACTGTGATATCTGAGTCTTCTTTTCACCCTTTCCTATCCAATCTGTTCCACAAAGCTTTCTTCTGTTCTTTAACTCCCAATAGTCAATAGAGTTACTAGAAACATAAACTTGAGAAGTTATCAGCTAGTAATATTCCACCGCTTACTGAACATCATCAAGAATATTTTGCTAGTCTAATACACCATCTTTGAAGTAGACACCAGGGAAGGCAATGAATCTATTGTTATTTGATACTGCCTTCCCTGTCTCCCTGTCTATACACATTTAATTTACCTGTAGGGATTATTTTTCTTTCTTCCTTTCTTCCTTTCTTCCTTTCTTCCTTTCTTTCTTTCTTTCTTTCTTTCTTTCTTTCTTTCTTTCTTTCTTTCATTTGAATTTGACTAGAACGCTACTTTAAAAAAAAAAAAAGTGAAAAACATAATAAAAGCATAAACATCTTATGGATCTGTAAGGCATTCTTTTCTGAGGATGTCTGTAGACATTTCTGTCAGAAAACCTAGAAGAATGTAGAGATTCAGAGTAGAAGTAAGATATTTCTCCTTATTCAAAGTCACTGCCTGTTCAGAGTTAGCTGGCAGAGGTTCTAAAATTTGTTTTCAAGGAATCTTCTGAGCTCAGAGGAAGTCACTGCAGTTCTGCAGCAGGGAACTGATGTTTTTCTTCAACTTGTTTGATAAGATCTGATAACCAGGCTTACTCACCTCCTCTACACACCTGTATGTGCAACAAAACAATGAAAAGACTCTATAAGTGGAATCTCTTAGACATACTGCCCTGTCTGCAAGGAAACGTGTAGGGAATTTATGTGCCTTGGAAGGTCAAAAAAATAAGTTCTCAGCTATAGTAATATGTCTTGGAAATCACTCAGTTATAACTTGCAATTAAACAATAGAACATTTTTTCTCCAGAAAGGACAGCACATTTCATTTATGATTATTAATATATATATATACAAAAACAAACAAACTAAATATAAAGAAACAAAAGCCAACGAATTCTCCTCCTAAAATAGTCAGCAAAATGCTCAGCTTCAAAATGTTGTTTTCATGTTGTTTTCAGTGGTGCCCAGTGCCAGGACAAGAAGCAATGGGCACATACTGGAACACAGGATGTTTGCTCTGAACATCAGGCAGCACTTCTGTGCTGTGCAGATGACCAAGCCCTGGCACAGGCTGCCCAGAGAGGCTGTGGAGTCTCCTCCTTGGAGATCTTCAAAAGCCACCTGGACATGATGCTGGGCATCCTGCTCTGGGTGGCCCTGCTGGAGCAAGGAGTTGGAGCAGGTGACCTCCAGAGCACCCTGCCAACCTTAACCATTCTGTGATTCTGTGATTTGGTAAAATGCCACACTTTATTAAGTAAATAAATCTTAGATCTATGGTGGATAGTTCTTAATATACTCTGAGGTCCTGTGTAATTACTGTTCTGCTTAGTTCTTGTCTGATTCTATTGCGGTTTCTTGAGATATGTATGCACATAAATTAATGTAATTCATCAACATGACTGTTGAATTTCAAATTTGGAGTTGTTATTTTTTCAACAGTTCCACTATTCACTTTAACATTACCAGTGATGTGGCTTTTCATTATGTAGTTTCTGAGATCCTTAATTCCAGATTTATGTACCATAGATGGGAGTAATATATATTCCTCAGCAGAGCAGATATTTTTATTTTCTAGAGATCTCCCTCAAACAGCTCCCTAAACACTTCTGAAGTCATGAGACCATCCATGTTTAACTTAATCTTCTACTGGGTCATCCAAGTGACACAGGAATTACTATAAAGGCTGGAAAGTCATGCCTCTGCTTCTGTTCTGTGCTGGCAGCCCTGCCTCAAGGCAGAGGTTCAAAATTGTTTAAATTGTTTTTATGACCTGAATCCCTCTGCTTCCATATGTTTTTCTTAGAGAATATGTGGAAAATATACTCACTTCTTTTGTTTCACAAGTTGACAATGTAGTTTTCTTCCTTTTGTCTTTAAATATGAGTTACTGGAACCCTGTCATTATGGTAGTTTTTTTTGTTTTTTCTTCTTTGTTTTCTTTTTTAAGAAGAAGAAGAAGAAGACAGAGGGGAAAAGATGATTAAGAAAACAAGTGAAACAAGTGAAAAGAAAACAAGTGACAGAATTAACTGTCATCTTTTGCAGCGTGCTTTTGGTAAATTTTCTCCTCTGAAAATATAAGAATGGAATTTGTGTGGCCTGCTTTTTCCCTCTTTCATATATTAACATCTTAGGAAAAAACAGATACTGATCCCCAACCTCCAGCTGAAATGAAGGGAAACTGAGGTCTTTGTCTCCATGGGAGCAGGATCTGGCCAGTTGTCCCAAGGCTCTGAATTTGCTGCAGGACATAGACAAAAAGTGGACTACAGATATTTTTTCCTTTTCCTTTTCCTTTTCCTTTTCCTTCCCCTTCCCCTTCCCCTTCCCCCCTAAAATTTTATTTTATTTTATTTTCAGTAGAAGTTGCTGTGCCAGAAATTATACCTTTTTTTTGCTTTGTTTGTTTAGAGTAGCAACTTTCCTTCATTTTCATTACACTGAACCTGCATCAGAGGCACAGTATATTGTTAACTGTAGTTTTTAAAGAGCAAACTTGTAAACTTTCCAACAAAACAACAGCTGTCAGACTTGTCACATGGTAAAAAAAAAATATATAAAATAAAATAAAAACAAAATAAAATAAAATAAAATGTATCCAAATTTGGTACAAACAACCCGGTAATAAGGTAACAAGAGTAAAAGAAAAGAAACAGATTGAGAAAAAAAATACTTATCAAAAAAAAAACCCACAATATTTTCATGAAAAAGTGTTGGATACCTTAATTTTTTTTGGAAGGAATCTTTATTTGAGGTAACAAATTGCTTCCTGATTTTAGAGTCCCATACAAAAAATGAGTATACAATATTCAGAGAAAAGGTCTTCAATTAAAGACAGTGGCTACACTCTACTTACCCTTACAGACTACAAAATGTGCAGTATAAAAAGCTATAATTAAATATATGCAGATATTACAATAATAAGAGCTTGATTAACTCCATTCTATAGGAAGCTGCATATTAATTTATATAGTGTTAAAAATTAGATGAGTTTCATCTCAGTTTTAATGTTTTCTCTTGCCAAGTGAAGATGCTAATCATGCTATTCAAATGTTTGAAGAGAGAATTGGGAAGCTTAGTGCAGACAAAAAAATCTATAATGTTACCATTTTAGCAATACTCATGTGCCTAGCTTAACCAATCATAAATGAAGCCCTTTTACTTAAATATTTGGGAAATGTCTAACACATCTCAACAAATGAAGATTTTTGAAATTCATCACCAGAGAATTAGAAAGAAATGGATGCTTTCTAAATAGATTACCACAGTATTTATTTTTCTTGAGAATGTCAGCACTATTTTCATGAATATGTTACTTGAATTTTAGAAGATGAAGATATTTATCTAAATCCTACTTTACCAAAAATGTACATGTTTTGAGGTCATTTTTAAGTATCAATTGCCTTTTGGCACACAAGTTTTTTTCTACATCTGGATGTTGAACTATCCACACACCAGAAGTTATTTGATAAAGCTGACTTACCCTGTGATTAGAACAATCAACAAAAAACATGTTGGTTTCCTACACTATTCCTTTTTTTTTTTTTTTTTTCTCCACTCAGTTCTTATAGCTAAGATAGAAATCCTATATTCCATGTAGGTTGTTGGTTGTTTCTAATACAGCATTTGGAGTTGGGTTGAGGTTTGGGGTTTTTACCTGCTTAAAAATGGAAGCTGCTGGCTGTAAAGAGCTACTGCTACATTCAAGAACTTCTCAATTCTGGTATTGAGGGAAATATCCCTGCCAATTTCATTCCCAGTAGGTGTCACAAGGTTAAACACTTCAGGGCAGTAAAGTGTTGTTTCATTTCTTCTGGAGTTGCCAGTCCTGTGTATAGTGGTTTTAGGTAATGTCCACTGAGAAGCCTGTGATTATTCCTGAGTGTAACAACAAATAATGCACCAAACATTAGAGGATAGATATTGTGACAACAGTACAGAATCTATGGCTTGCTCTTAGTCAAGCTTCTCACAAACAACTAACACTGTGTTTTAATCTTACTGTTTTAGACTTCAAAGCCTTTTAAGGTGCCAGCTTCATTTACACTTTTGTCTCCTGCGAAGAGAGATGGTGTCATGCATAAAGCACTGAGAGGATGTAGCAATGATTGCAACCATCAACAGTGTAAAACCAATTCTTTTTCTGTTCTTCTGTTCCTCCTGGCTGATGTTTCAGCTTATTGATTTCAGGATATCAGCAAGTGTCAGCCTTTCATTTAAAAATCACTGTCTCTGAACAAGAGCAATGCCATATAAATGCTACAAAAATTACACAAGCTTTAACTAAATCTTAATCATTGAATTTCTGAACAGACTGATGATGACAGCTATCATGCTGAAAAATGTCATAATTTATGACACACAGTATGTGTTCTCTGAAACACTGTAAACCAGTATTTCAGCTTTTACTAGATATTTAGGATGCAGATTGCTATTTTACATAATTAGGGCTGCCACAAAAGATTGAACTTGTGCTAAAAATATGTGCCATGATCTAAGTGCAAAATTTATTATTATTTTTTTCATTGCTTCTTCTCCTTCTTATTTCTATTCAATCCATATCTCATTTCCTTTTTGTTGTCCTGCCTTCATTCTCCTTCCGATTTGTTCTTTGCTTTGTTCCAATTTCCTTCACATTTTTATTATATCCCCACCATCCTTGTCTTTCTAAGTCATTGATTATTTAGGGGAAGAGATGTTCTTTATATACTTTTTTCCTGCTTTAACATTATTCTCAATTTCCTTTTTTTTTTTTTTTCACTTCTTTGTATTTGATTATCCCCATTTCACATCTCTGCAGTTTGAAGTTCTTCCCTTTCCCAGAATACCTGTTTTCCTCCAAGCAATTATTTTGCTCCTTCTATCCTCTGACTACATGTTCTTCTGTTTCCTTTGAATGAAACGTGTATTTTTTTCGAAATAGTATATCACTCATCATTTTAACCAAGACTCAATAAAATAAAATAAAATGTCTTAGAGCAGGGTACACTCGCAAAAAGTCTTAAGAGAACAACAGTTATGTATCCAATATTTTACTGGTCTGGTCAGTGAAAAGCAACAGTACATCATAGATTTTCATGCAGAAAAGATGACAAAAGTATCCCTGATGCAATTCAAGTAAATTCAGAAAAGCAGAGAAAGAAAACTATATTGTAAGGAGCAGTTTTGAATTTCTGTTCTTACACAATGGATGTTGGATCCAATTTCCATCTAAGTTTTCTTAGATCTCAATGCGTTTAAGTGTATGTCCCTCAAATCCCCATCTGATCAGCTCCTCTTCTGTTGCCTCAACTTCTGTCCTTGAGCTTAAATAGGAAATTAGGTTAACTTTCCTAGGCTTTTAGTTAATATATTGTTTATATGGATCTAATTATCATTTAACTGTCTTACTAGGGTATTTGCAGTTTACTTACAATTTTGTAAGTAGCATCAGTATTATCTGATTAAAGATAATTTAAATGCAAACTATCATCACTTTCAATAGGTCCTGTACCCTCAGAATTAAAGGAGTTAATTACTTGCTTAATCATGTCACCCTCAAAGTTACTTGTTTTAGAAAAAGCTATTTTTTTGCATTAAGTATTGCATTTACATGACAGAAAATTACTTTGTTACTTGCCAACTTGTTATTAGCATGTCATACTCTAGTTCTGAAACATCAACTTCTTGTTAAGCCATTGTTAAACAGAGGAAGAAAAAGAGACTTGCCAAGATTATGCAGGTTTCAAGTCTCATTTTGTAATTCTCTCACTTTATGCGCTATCTGCATGCCATAGTATGGAAGGTACAGCAGCTTGCTTTATTTTTATTTTTATTTTTTATTTTTCCTACCTAGAAATCTATAAATCAAGCAAAACTTTCAGTCTGTAGCTGGCACTGGCAATCTGCTGTGACAGACTGCAATAAGAACAGTCTGGTAACCAAGAAAGAGTTGCTACTAAGGTCTTATATCCTGTGTTGACTTCTTATTAGCAGTTAAAAAAAAAATATCTGTTTGTACAATTCCAGTTTTAAGACTATAATATTAAAAATCTGGGCTGTGAATGTTTAATGTTTCTTAATTAATTTAAATTACACCAACCATTATATTGGTTAAGCATTCAATGAGGACTGAGATACCAAGGGCCTCATAAGTAGTAATTAAGACTGTGAAACAAGAGATGAAGAAGGTAGTGCGCTGGCATTTTCTTCTGCATGTTTACTGCAGCTCTAGAGCATAATCTGGAAATACATTTGAAACAGCAGATACCAGACCCACTTTATATAAAATCTAGTATTTTGTTTTAACTGAAGGTCTTTTGACCAGGTTAATGGCTCCAGCTGGTTGCTGTTCATACGCAGTCCTAAAAGCAGAGCTCAGTGGGGTTTTTAACACTCCTGTAGTTTAGCCATCTAGGTGCCCTGCTGAGGTCAGCAAAGGGAAGATGGCTTGACCAGCACAGCAGCCATCTCATCCCAACTGATGCACCACAGGGCAGGTGAACTGTCACCTTAAACTTTGGTGACTTCCTAGACAAAGATAGTTGATGTCTAAATGTACCTAATTATAGATGGGAGGAAATTTATCCCTAAAGTCAATTTCTGTTCCCAAAGCTTTGGTCATTTCAGAAGTTGACAGACACTAAGGGTGAGGACAAAAGAAATACTAGTATTCTGTGAACACAGCAGTGAGTCAGAGGAGGAGGGCAGCACTGGGCTTTACTGAGTTCGGTTAAAGCCCTAAATCTCAGATCGTCAAAGGATTTTGCACATCTCATTTAGGTTCAGCAGCCTCCTTGGATTCAAGGAAGTTTGGTGTCTCCATCAGTCCAGTGGCACATTGTAATTCATCTGGGGAATGGACTGCAGCATTCAAAGTCACAGCTCATTCACCCTCTTCATCTATCAGAAAGTATGGATATAATGAAATAATTTCTCTAAAATACAAGTGTCTGTTTCCACAGTCTTTTATACCGTCCGTTCCAAGTTTGAGAAATCAAACACAGATATCATTGTGTGTGTAATATCAATTTTGTGAGGGAAAATAAAAATTTATAAATTTATAAAAGGGAATGAAGAATAAGTATATAGTGTTTGATTCCATATGCTTTTAAATAAGTCTCTGCAAGCTTGTCTGAGTTTAGCTTAAAACACAATGAGAATTCAATTCAAAACTGTTTTGAGAAGTTGCTGACTAACTGAGGAATTCTTATGAAATGTCAATTGTTCAAGAGCTGATGTTAGTATTTTAATACCTATCTCTTCTTATCAGCAATTAAAGATGACCTCATTATTAACTATTTGCCAATAACAATAAATTGAATTTATGTGATCAACATTTGATTACTGTGATCAACATTTTGTCTGTTGTTCCATACTCTTTCAAATTTTAGAATATATCTGAATATGTCTGAACTAACAAACCAAAACATAATACAAAGGGATTTAGTTGGTCTCAGATTATGAGGAACTGATTGTAAAATGTAAAATGCCTAGGGCGATTCTGCCACTCAAAGCCTTGAAAAAGGTATAATTTAAGCAACTCAGTGTTCTTATGCTAATCTTTTTGAAGTAATGTACCTTTTCCATTAGCATAACAGCAATAAATACACCACATATGATATGGAAGAACTTTATGGAGAGGTAAATCCAATTCAGTGAACTTTGTTCACAGATTATAACAAGACCTTCAGATTGCTTTCTCTGAAATAAACTTGCTGTGTCAGACTACAGACACCACTACATTCCTTCCTCCACAATGCTTGTATGCATGCATTTTCTGGGGTAACTGTAGCTTTTTTTTTTTTGATAAAAAAAATAAATCTTATAATTATTTCTTTTCTATGTACTAGATATACAAGTACAAACCATTCTTCCTTTTTAAAAAGAGAAGATCATTAACACTGAGCTGACGGAGTATACAGGGGGATATAAAATCCATTCCTAAGAAGGTCACTGTTACAACATATTTTTAAGCTTTATTTGTATCTAAATGGCATTTGCCTCACCGGCAGCTTTTATTAGTCCCTTCAGGCTTATGTTGAAAGACAATTTCCAAATGAATGTCAAATAATTTTTCTAAAACCAGCATGGCAACCAGAGAAATCATGGTGTGTGGGGCTGGAGGAACCCCCAAGATATTCTCCAGTCAGTGAAAATTGATCCAAGGCAGGGCCAGCTGCTCCTAAATCATGCCCAACTGTTATCTGTCTGATCTTTTTCTGGAAGCCTAAAATGATGTCTTCATATCAGATTAGATATTAAGGATTTGTTTTTAACTGTAAGGGTAATGAAGCAATTAAATTGCTGGATTGTAGGGTTTTTTAGAGAAGGTAAGACAAATATTACCCAGGAATAATGGACTTAATGATGGCTGAGCCTGCATTGGAGCAAGGAAATAGATAAGATTGCAAGCTCCTAAGGAAAACCTCCTAACAGCTAAACCAAATTATTCCTTAGTATTTTCTAAGTTTTATTCCTTGTAACATTTCCTGTCACAGTTACCTAGTCACCACATCCCAACAGCTCCTAGGGCAAGGATTGTCCCTGTTATAAATTACAATTTATTCCTTCTTGCTTTTCCAGCCTTTCATAACTATCCAGTTCCTATGTGTCCTGTCTTTTGCCTCATGGAGCACAGCTCATATTTGTCTAGCAGCAGTACTGTTCTTAACCACCAGGCTCAGACATCAGTGGACAGGAACTGTCTGTCTTTTCGCAGTGTCCCCCATCAATGGTTCTCAATGTCACTCACCACATTGAGCACCACGTTGCACATCATTTGCCAAGTGTCTGTGCATTAACTGGGTTATGTGTGCTGCCTTTCTCCTTGCATTTCACCAACAAAGTGACATGGTCTTAGAATCATCACAGAATCATAGAATCATTAAGTCTGGAAAAGACTTCCAAGATCATCTGATCCAACCGTCCCCCTACCACCAATATCACCTACTAAACCATGTCCCTAAGTGCCAGGTCCAACCTTTCCTTAAACATGCCCAGGGATGGTGACTCTAACACTCCTCTGTGCAACCCGTTCCAATGAAATGGGTCTAAATCTGTCTTCAAGCTAATATCATTGCTTCTCGTTGCGGTAGCTGAGAATTGAGAAAAATATATTCTCTGTGAGTTCTACTTATGCAAGCCAGGTCTAATTCAGATTGTTTAGGCCTTGCTAGTTGGCTGATCCTACATGTTATTTTGACTGCAGACGCCCTATGCTTCCTCTGATATCCAAGCCAGTTAGGTTAAACCTATTTGTGCTACTGAACACAAGCCATTGGTGTGTTCCTGCAATGAAACCTAAAAAACTCTTTGGGCTTCATTGGCAGAATCATAAGCATCAGCTGGATAGAAGTGATTATTCCCTTCTGCTTGGTACTGTGATGAGGCTGTATATTCAGTGTTGTGTCCTGGTTTTTGTCTCCCCTCAACAGTATCAACAGAGACAGTCCAACACAGCAAGGTGGTTAGGGAGATGGAGCATGTATTTTACTAGGAGAAGGTAAGGGAGATGGGTTTATTCAGTTTGAATAAAATAGGTTCAGGAAAGATCTAATTACTGTCTTCAAGTACCTAGAAAGGAGAAGCAGAGAAGATGAAGCCAGCTTCTTCTCAGAGATGCATGGTAGAAGAATAAGGCATTGGTCACAAGCTTCAGCAAGAGAGAAAAAAGAAAATCAGAGAGAGGTCAAACTCAACATGGTGAGGAAATGACATTGAAAATTTTGGAGCTTTTCAAACCTTAACCAGGCAAGGTCAAGAGAAACCTGATCTTAGCCCTGCTTTCAGCACAAGGTTGACCTAGACAACCTCCAGAAGCACCTTCCAACCCTGTGATTCTGATTCTTCCCCCCTTGTCAAGCACTGTAGTAATTTCTTCAGGGACGAAGTGTCTTGGTAAGTGACCCTAGCACAAGAAAAAAGCTTTGTATCTTTTGCATATGAGATGTGCTTTAGCTGAGTAATCTATGTGGGAGGAGAAATCATGGGAAGATTAAATCTCCATATTGGAGCATACAATAGGATTCAATAATTCCTGGGACTCCTGGAGTATATTACAGGATATGATTATTAATAATAACTCCTGTAACTTTCTATTAGGAACATATTTGTCCTCCAAAGAATAATAATAGCTCTGTTAGGCTAATTTTGAAAGGATTTGATCTGATCTGTGTATAAGCTAAGAAAATGTGGTTATGTTAGAAGAAATGAGAAATCAGAGTGATTTTAAGAAAATTGCACTAAGGAAATGATCCAGAGTTCAAGCTACTGTTCACCTTATTTACTGGAGTTCATAGTTCTTGCTCTGTGCTCTGTTTTATTGGGAAAAGGCAAAAGGGTCTCCCCCAACCCCTTGCCCCCCCCCCCCACACACTGGGCAACATACTGAATAACTGTGTTAAGAATGTTTACAAGGAAGTCATAAATATGTGTTTATTATCAAATAGAAACTATATTGCTCTTCACTATTGTAACCATTGTCCTTTGAAGTCTGAAATCCCATAGTTGTCCAATTAAAAAAAAATCAGCTCTGATTGTTTTACTTTAATGTAGAAAGTTATGTTAATGACATGATTTTTAGCAGCTATACTTCTCCTGCTCTAGAACATAAATGTGGGTATCAAAATTATTTTAAGCTTCTGTACTAGAGAGATTTCTCTACTTTTGAGAGTGAAATATCACTTAAAAGTACCGTTCTTCAGAACGAGGTCAATCTATACTACTGTATTACAGTCTAATTAGTACTGCAGACAAAGATATAGCAAATAATCATATAGATTAATGTTTTAAAAACATACAGATACTAAGAATGTCTGTGACATAAAGTAATAAATTAACTGGTGTGTTAACTGGGACCAAAGAATAAATTTTTAATGAAAATGACAATATAAAAATTGTATTTATGTTTTTATTGTTTTAATGTATATTTGTATTGACTAGACTCTTTATAACCTGATTTCAATTAAGAACAGCATTTAGAATCGTAGAATCATAGACTGGCTCAGGTTGGAAGAGACCGCAAAGATCATCTAGTTCCAACACCTCTGCCATAGGCAGGGATGCCACCCCCTAGATCAGGTTGCTCAGGGCCTCATCTAACTTGGTCTTCAACACCTCCAGGGCTCAGCCATCCACAACCTCTCTGGGCAGCCTGTCCACCTCTTCACTCAGAGGGTGCCTCACCACCCTCTGAGTGAAGAATTTCCTCCTAATGTCTAGTCTAAATCTATCCTCTTTTAGTTTAAGACCATTCCTCCTTGTCCTGTCATTGTCTGATTGAGCAAAGAGTCACTTTCCTTTTCAATAAGTCCCCTTCACGTATTGAAAGGCCGCAGTGAGGTCACCCTGGATCTTTCTCTTCTTTATGTTCTCTTCTCGAACATCCCCAGCTCTCTCAGCCTTTCTTCATAAGAGAGGTGCTCCAGCCCTCTAAGCATCTTTGTAAACCTCCTCTGGACTTGCTCTAACATCTCCTTATCTTTCTTGTGCTGGGGGACCCCAGACCTGGATGCAGTACTTCATGTGGGGCCTCACAAGGGCAGAGACAAGGGGGACAATCACCTCTCTTGACCTGCTGGCCACTCCTCTGGTGATGCAGCCCAGGATGCAGTTGGCCTTCTGGGCTGCAGGCACACTCTGCTGGCTCATGTCAAGCCTTTCTTCCACTAGAAGCCCCAAGTACTTCTCTTCAGGCCTGTTCTCAGTGAATTCTTCTCCCAGTCTGTACTCATGTCTGGGATTTCCCCGGCCCAGGTGCAGCACCTTGCACTTGGACATGTTGAACCTCAGTTCGGTTCATGTGGGCCCACTTTTCTAGCTCATCCAGGTCCCTTTGGATGGCATCCCTTTTTTCTACCAGATCAGCTGCACCACTCAGCTTGATGTCAACTGCAAATTTGCTGAGGGTGCCCTCAATCCCACTGTCTGTGTCACTGATAAAGATAATAAACAGCACCGGTCCCAGGATAGAGCTGAGGCTCACCACTCATCATCACCCTCACCTTGGACATAGAGCCATTGAACACCACTCTCTGGGTGCAACCTTCAATCCAACTCCTTATTCATTGAACTGTCCACCCATCAAATCCATATCTCTCCAATTTGGAGACCAGGATGTCATGTGGGACCATGACAAAGGCCTTACAGAAGTCCAGGTAGATGACATTGGTCGGTCTTCTCTTGTCAACTGATGCAGTCTCTCCATCATAGAATGCTTCCAAGAGGATCATTTCCATGATCTTGCCAGGCACTGAGGTGAGGCTCACCAGTCTGTAGCTCCCCAGGTCTTCCTTTCTATCCTTTTTAAAAATGGGAATAATATTTCCCTGCTTCCAGTCACCAGGGACTTCACAAGACTGCCAGGATTTTTCAAATATGAGGCATGGTAATTACATCAGCCAATTTCTACAGCAACATGGGATGCATGTCATCAGGCCCCATATACCTCTACTTGTTCAGTTTCATCAGGTGGTCTCAAACCTGCTCTTCACTTACAGTGGGTGGGACTTTTCCACAGAGCTCATCTACAGGTTCAGGGACTCGAGACACATAGGAAGCCTGACTGGCAGTGAAGACTGAGGCAAAGAAGTTTAGTACCTCAGCCCTCTCCATGTCTGTTGTTACCAGTTCTCCCTTCTCATCTACCAGAGGGAGTACACTCTCCTTGGCCTTTCTTATCTGACCAATGTACCTATAGAATCCCTTCCTGGTATTTTTTGCATCTCTTGCCAAGCTCAGTTCCATCTATGCCTTGGCTTTCCAGATCCCATCCCTGCATATCCAGACGGCATCCCTGTAATCTTCCCAGGCCATATGTCCCTGCTTCCACTGCCTGTGCATTTCCTTCTTACTCCTTAGTTTGACCAGCAGGTGCTTGTTCGGCTACACTGGTTTCCTGCCTTCCCTGCTTGATTTCTTACACAGGAGCGTGGAGAGCTCTTGCACTCTAAGAAGTGTCCTTCGGGACACCTAGACAAATTGTTCACATCTATTAGAAACAGATGCACAGGCAACAAGGATGCTGGCTGGCAAGATGTGGTGGTTTCACCCGGCTGGGCAGCTAAATTCCACCATAACTGCTCCTCCACGGGCTGCAGCGTGGAGATCTGCTCCGTGTGGGACCCATGGGCTGCAGGGGGACAGCCTGCTCCACCTGGGGGCCTCTCCACAGGCCGCAGGGGAACTGCTGCTGCCTGCCTGGAGCACCTCCTGCCCTCCTGCTGCACTGACCTTGGGGGCTGCAGGGCTGGTTCTCATTCTTCTCTCCAAGCTGTTGTTGTGCAGTAGTTTTTTCTTTCTTTCTCTTTCTTTCTTTCTTTCTTTTCTTTCTTTCTTTCTTTCTTTCTTTCTTTCTTTCTTTCTTTCTTTCTTTCTTTCTTTCTTTCTCTCTCTCTCTCTCTGTCTCTCTCTTTCTTTTTCTTTCTTTCTTTCTTTCTTTCTTTCTTTCTTTCTTTCTTTCTTTCTTTCTTTCTTTCTTTCTTTCTTTTTCTCTCTCTGTCTCTCTCTGTCTCTGTCTCTCTCTGTCTGTCTCTTTCTTTCTTTCTTTCTTTCTTTCTTTCTTTCTTTCTTTCTTTCTTTCTTTCTTTCTTTCTTTCTTTCTTTCTTTCTTTCTTTCTTTCTTTCTTTCTTTCTTTCTTCTTTTTCATTCTTTCTTTCTTTTTCTTCTTTCTTTTATTTCCCTTCCTTAAATCTGCTCTCCCAGAGGCCCAACCAGTGTCTCTCAGAGGCTCAGCTCTGGCCAGCAGCAGGTCCCTTTTGGAGCCGGCTGGAGCTGGCTCTGATCTGTCATGGGGCAGCTGCTGGGCTCTGCTCACAGAGGTCACCCCTGCAGACTCCCCGCTACCAACCCCCTGACACTTAAACCCAATACACAAGATCATCCAAACAACACCTCAGTAATCTCCTTGAGTATAGTAAAGAGGATCTAAGGTCTCCATAGACCTCACATAAATCAAGACAAATGTTAAAGAAATATTTACAGTAGGAAAAAAGAACCTTATGATCACAGAACCTGTTTGCAGATAAAATATATATTTGTTTCCCTTGGCAATCTGATGGATTTTTTATTTATTTCTGTATTTAGAATTTGCTTCTAGTGGGGAAAAATATGTATATGCATATTTAATAACAAATTGCACAGTAAGAAAATAAAATTAAGCTAAATAACATCACATATTATTAGTATATTTTTTGCTAGTTTTGTAAATTATGAAATAATAAGCAATTCATACTGTTTCATTACTTATGCATGTGCTTGACATTGCTGATTTCACATCCAAAGTTATTTTTTCCTACAGTCTTTCCATGAAGTAATTCTTATAGCATGTCAAGCTTTATGTTTGAACTCCAAAGTTCAGTGTATTTATCTATCCTAAATCATGATTCACAGCCAATAACTCCTCACTTGCTGAGATTGGGAAAGGTAGACTGAATAAACTTAATACAATAACAAAAGATTAATTTCATGCTATCTAAATAAAATTTATCAATCCAGCCCTTCTCTGTAAGTGAACAATTTTAAATCTATGTCTGTGGCATACAGTTATCAACCCTGCGCCATGTGTCATGAACACTGTCTCGATGTCTGCCTTGCTATCAGTAATTAATGATGCCTCACAACTTGCCACACTAAAATGAGAATCTGTTCATGTTTTCCTCTTCCTCCTTGTAGCTTATTTGGGATATGCTAGAAATATTTGGGACTCCCAAAGGGCTTAGTGGGAAACAAGGAACAAATGTATGGGACTCTCAGTGTTGCACTAGATACAGCAGTTGCACTAATAACACTACAACTCAACACGACTACTACATGGCTACTCAGACCCCTTATTATAAAGACAGAAATTAGAAGATAACTAGTTTAACATACCTTTAGGGTGACAGTCCCTCATTTAGTGTAAAAATGTAGGGTTAGACATAAGAAGAAGAGAGAGAAAATTATCATTGTGCAGACCTAAAAAAAAAAAATAATAATAATAAACTGGCATGACCTTTTCCCTTTGTCCTTAGACATTAATATTCCCAATACAGACCACAGTTTTGTTTTTTCCATTTATCCAGTTTTCTATCTCCAGAAAAGCAGCTACTGCCTCTCAGCTAAAGTATCATGAGACTACCAACACAGGAAAACAGTGAAGCCTGCCTTGGTCTGACCGTGGGCAGCATGTGAACTAGAGGTTTTGCCAAGACCAGTCTACTTTCCACAATAGAGTTACGTTGCTTTGCTGGAGTCCTCTAAAAAGAGCTGGGGAAAAATGGCAGCAAGCAGAAAGTGAAGAGACACTACAAGGAATAAGATAAAGTATCATTGCAGATCTGTCAGAACCAGCTTTCTAAAGCTATCAGTCGTGACATCAACAATTCAAGTGATGCATGTAGATGGTGGCTGTGGCACTGACTTGTGCCCCAGACTGAGAACTAATGTAGGAAGTAGCACTTGAAAATATTTAAGAGGCAAAGGTCACTTCTAATTTTGTACAGAACACTTCTTATCCCACAGGAATGTGATAAAAACACCCAGATGAAATATATTTTTACAGAGAACTTAAGCACAGCTGCTAATACAAACAAGTCCTTGCTCTCCCAGTTCACTATTTCTTCTCACTGATGATATGAAAGAATCTGAGCACAGAATGATTTGAAGCAAGTGAAGAATACATTTACTTTTTCTGGGATGTGCGAACTCACAGTCAGGTCCTAGTTCTGCATGGTTTTATAAAAATCAGCATAAAGATGAATTTTTCCTTAATATGACAAAAATAATTTTAAAGACATTTTGATATAAGACCTCAGGTCTCTGGTAGACCTTGCTCCACATTAGGCAATTGGACCATTTAATAAGCAAGTAGTCTGACAACTTCCATCCAGAAGGAAAATCCCACCTAAACCAAGTGATGTTACTAACAAAGAAAGTATTACTATTATGAATTTCAGGACAGAGATCCCAGAGATGTTGCTGTGGAAAAACTCAGAAAGCAGTTGGATTATTTAGGATGCCAGACTGCCAAATTGCTCTGGGAACCCATAGTTTAATGGAGATCTCACTGGAAAGCAAAGACTAAAGGAGAAATGCAATGTTCCACACATGGCATGATTTTTTTGATTTTTGATTTTTCTGTTCCTTTGATTGGGTTTTATGATTCAGAAATACATGTTCACTAGCTCCCTGATGCATCTTGTTCTTTCTAGTACTTCCAGTCACTTGTAATATAGAGTAGCCCCCTTTATTAGCCTCACAGAAGCACAGCAGGAACATATGCTGATATCTCAGAGGCAAAACCACTGTTGCTGAGACACTGGCATCCATGTCATACACACCTCAGAGGTTTTGCTTTACATCAATCAGCTCTAGCATGGCCCCTTGGCTGAACCCTTTGGCCAGTGGCATGTGTTAGGATATGTCTTTGCTTTTAGCCAGAGGGATCTCAGGGCTCTCAGAGTGCTCTACAATGTGAACTAGTGCTGCAAATGGAGACAACTGGGAAATTCACTTCAAAAACACTTTCCTGATCTGAACTGAAATACTGATGTTGGCGCACCCTTTGAGGATGCAACTTCAGATTATGATGTGAGGCAAACAGTCCCTTGTCTCCCTTTCTGTGTGGATAATATAATTATGACTGGACCTCACATGCAATGGGACAGGAAGGAAAGATTTCTTAAGTCTTCCATTAAAGATGGAAGTGATCTTTTTCCCAGGTTGCATAAAATTCCTTTCAGGCAAAAAAACCTAAAGAAGAGAAAAGTAATGAGTGCTGGCACTCTGAAAACAAGGCTAATACTTGATAGAATGGAGTATTTCTATACTTTCAAACAAGTTTTTGTTTGTTTGTTTGTTTGTTTTCTTGCTTTTGTTTTGTTTTGTTTTGTTTTCAGTTGACTTAGAGGCAGGCATTTCTTTCTGCACCTGCATTGAAGTATAGCACTTTGGTATATCAGATCTACAGACTATGGGACTGTTTACAGTATCATCACTTAGTTCAAAATCCTCTGAAGATTAAAATACTGTTCTGAATTGTCACCCAACTATTTCAAATAGAAGATATAAATTTTAAACAAATAAAATAAAATAAAATACAGTACTGCAAAACAGAGCCTGAACTTTTGTCTCCGGCTTATTATAACAAAAAAATATATGATATGGATGGAAAGTCTAGGCTTTCCCTTTGAAGGAAAGAAATGACCTTTAATGATGGCACACAGACTACTGTGTAAGATGCAGTTATCTCAGCAAAACCCCTGAGTTGGTGCGCTTGTTGTTAATAACTCATAAGGATCTTTATATATTCTGTGAAAATGTATTTTCCTTTAGAAAGAGGACTGAAACCAAACATGCCTCTGTTATTTTAGATGACCACAGAAAAGAAGGCTGTCCTGGGCAACCTGTCTATCCTTCTCTATCTCTTTTAAATAAAGACTTGCAGAGCAGAGCAGAGTCCGCTGCCTGTAGGGAGTGGGGTGCACACACAAAACCAGAGGTGAACAGAACAAAAGAGCAGATTAAAAAGCTGTAAAATGCTATTAACACCTTTAATTAGGTAAACTAATGTAGAATAGACAGGTCTTAATATTTTTTTGAGTGAACTAGATGATCTTGGAGGTCTCTTCCAGCCTAGATGATTCTGTGATTCTGCGAATACAATATGATGAAATGTTATAAAATAGTAATTAAATTACAACCTAATGTAAGACACTGAAGTTAATGATGGGTAGAGTGATAGGAATTTAGGAGGAAGATAATTTAATTTATCATAGAGATGGCAAATTTCAGAGTTGATTTGATTTTTGAATATCATAGAAGATCTCTTCTATTAACTGTCAAGGAAGTTAATAATAATAATAATAATAATAATAATAATAATAATAATAATAATATAACTGTGACTACCTTGTCACTGGGAAAGAAAATGTACTGTTTTCATTTCCATATTGAATCACTAATAAAGAAATATTTATGTAAATATAAAGAAAACTTGTTACTTTGTTGCAACTTATTCTAAAAAGCTCAGCAGCAGGTTTTACAGTTCAGTGTACCTGTATAATTCCAATTTAAAGTTTGCCAGCATTAAGTAATGCCACAGGTGCATGAACACCAGAGAAGAATTATTTAATTACTAAGAATCTGACATACAAGTTCCAGACACAATACTTCATTGTTCATCTCTAAAATCAGCAGGCTTTAGCTTAAAAAAAAATTGCAAGTCTATAACTTCCCTGGAAATTACTTTTTTTTTTTTTTTTAATATACAATCAGCTGTTTAATCTATGTTACTCGGTGATGGCTTTTGTGAATCATTTATTTTGTTACAGTTCTCTCTCATGATCTATATCTAAAGACTCACAAATACATGGGTATTTTCAAAATCTTTAGCTTTTGAAAAAATGCTGCTTGAAAATAAACTGTTTATAACATTTGTCACCTGTGCATAGAGTGCTACAAATTCTTGGGTGGGTACATATACAGATGATTTCTGCTTTGTAATTTCAGTGGCATTTCTCTGTCCTTCTTTGACTAAATGTCTTTAAAATCTGGTTGTCCTTACCTAATGAAAACACATTATTGAAATAATTTATATCAATTAAAATGTGCGTGAAAGAGATTCCTAATGCAAAGATTGTCTCCTGATACATGCAATTGTACAAAACTGTATTCTTATCTGAAGTCCTTCCATAAGATCAAAGTCACTCTTCAGTTCTGGGTATAACCCATGCCTAGGAGCAGAATGACCCAGGAGGTAGTGCAGGCAAGTAGGAAAAAACCCAACATATATATATAAAACAACATACGTATATATATATATATATATATAAACAACATATATATATATTCTACAAGGGTGGTTGGGAGGATTTTATATATATATATATATATATATATATATATATAAAAGACTTTATATATATATATATGTAAAATCCTCCCAACCAGCCCTGTAGATTTCAAGGAGGAAATGATCGATAGACAACTTTGCTGCAGGATAAAATACTGAGGGTTCCCACTAGTTGTCAGTCCTGCCCTATAACTCTAAAACTACAAGCTTTTTGTGTGTTCCTCTTCAATGAATGTATTTTGGAAAGACCAACAAAGGAGTGCTAGGGCTAGTGCAGAGATACAGGACATTTCTGTCAATGACTGGGATTTACTGCAAGAATCAACAGACAGAAAATGGCACTGTGCCCTAATCTGTCCTTTACACAGTTTTGCTTTTCATCCTTCACAAGAAAGATTTGGGGTAAGTCTTTACTGTTTGCGAACTTTGTTAATTGCTCTGTTACTCTCTCCCATGAGTTTTGGTATGAATAATGCAAACCATTTTTGATCAAGAACTTCACATAACCAAAGATCAGGTCACACTGGTCAACAGCAAAGCATTTTAACAGTATATGTGCATAAAGAAAATAAATGAAACAAAATGAAAAAGTAACTGAAGTTTCTTAGGAAGAAATCTTTAAGAGAGGAAACCTTCTTGCCCTCTTCTTTCAATACTACACAACCTAAAAAAGAACTGTCAACTTTCCAGGCAAGGCCCTTATTTCAAATATAGTCTCTCCATGGATGGAAATTGCTGGTGCAAGACAGGCAAGCCAGAAAACCTCAAGGGGAAGGTATGTGTCAAGTGTAGCAGTATGTATT
Source organism: Anser cygnoides (assembly GCF_040182565.1). Lineage (NCBI taxonomy): Eukaryota > Metazoa > Chordata > Aves > Anseriformes > Anatidae > Anser > Anser cygnoides. The sequence continues at coordinate 110,662,233 of NC_089874.1, forward strand.
TTCCTCTGAGACAAGCAACTGTGATGAGCAATGTGTGACAATAATGATGACAGACCTGGTTTTTGGTGCTATGAAGGACAGCCACCCATTCAAAGTTGCTGTTAAAAAGTTTATTCCTTTTAAAAGGAACTGAAGGCACTCAGAATCTTCCTGCAAACCCACCCAGAGTGACTTAGTGGGCTGTATTGTCAAAAATGTAACTTCGACTGGTTCTAACAACTTTAAGCAGCATGGGTCATGGAAATTGTTCTTCAGTAACCATGTTCTCTTTATAAATATCTGAACATATAAAATGATATTTGGTTGGACTCATAAAATGGTCTTTCTGAAACCCTTAGATTCACAGAAATTTAACCTAGCTTTTGTGGCTGGACAAAGTATAGGCATATAAATTTGTTAGAAGGAGTCAAAAGCTTATACTTTTAACCAAAACACAGACGTAACACCTCTTAGTATCACTTCGACAATTTTGTTTGAATCTAAATATATATAAATATATTTATTTTAATGTCTTATCTAATGGCTTTTTGTGCTGTTCAGTCATATAAAAAGGGAATCTCCAGTATATGGAGAGGATTAAATGTTTTATTTTTAATTTATGCAACTTTTTTTTCCTAATCGAATTGTAATAAATTGTGGGTGAACAGTGAAAATTGCACATCACTCAGGAGTTTGAGGATTAATATTTTATTAATATGGAATGTCTGGAATGTAAGAGTAGATAGCTCTTTGATCTAAACATTATTATCATTATTTTTTTTCAATATACAGATACCAAAAAGCTTCATAATATATATAGGAAATGATACCTGGTACACTCACAAATCTTAACCCAGATGTCTCAAGTAGAATGAAAGCTAATCACGAAAGAATGGCCTGTTACATCTTATATTAGGCTCTATATTAAGATTTCAATTGAAAGAAGACATACACTCCAGGAAAATCAAGGAATTAACAACAAAAAACCTCTTTTCAATTTAGGCTGATAAACAGTGAATTGAATAGGAAGGGATATTTACCTTGTTTAATAGACCTAATGAAATCAAAGTTTTGAAGCTTGCTGAAAACAGAGAATAAATTCTATGACCCAATTTTCAATTTTCAGGTTACTCTTTTAGAGAATGTTTATTTAAATTCTCCAGAAAAGATGGTAAGTTTTCAGGGTCTCATTCGCTTCTTGTTATATTCAACACTGTAATATGCATCAAGAAATCTGAGGAAGCCCTACAACCTAGCAACAACTTTTACATCTAACTACTGAACATAATTTTGCCATTTGCAATAAAAATAACTTTGCAAAGAAATGCTACAATTTATGCAGCAAGACTTGGCACTGTCTCTGCTTTTATCAGAACTCACTTTAAAATCTGAAACAGAATGTAAAATAAGCAAAAATGTATATGAATTTGGCAAAAAGAATGATGGGTTCCAGGGAGAAACTGGTGTATTTCCTACATATTGATCAATTTCACAAAGTCTATTGCTTATTTTAATAGCATAAGTGTCACTGGTGCATTTATTAGTTGGAAAATGTTTCACTAGAGCTGGCAAAAAAGCAGCCTTCTCAAGCATATCTGGATAATTCAAACACCAGTAACTCAAAAAATATTTTTGAACATTAGTCTTTCTTTGCATGCATAGGAATGGAGCATTTCAGGTATCTTATGTCCATATTTGTCTTTTTATGAAGCTTCAGTTAAATACCTCTTCAGCATTCAGACTAAAGACTTTTCCATGATGCAGAAGAGCTACATACAGTTTGCAATTTGATAGTCAGGAGGTTAAGAGATTTATCATTACAAGTGGAACATCCTTTTAAATGAAGCCATCTGGGCTGCCCTGTATTAAATAGGGAAGAAAATACAACTAGTTTGGTCAATGATGTTTTACTATTTCCTGTCATAACAAGAAAAGAAAGGACAGTCAGAATCAGATTTCTCTTCATTGTTCTAAATGGAAATAAGAAAATAGTTCACATTCACCACTAATGCGTGGGCAAAGAGCTATTTATTCATTAAACACAAATCAGATTGTTTCAGCCTAACTAATTTAATCACAAATATTGGTGGATTACGTTAAGAGACTTCTTAGGTCTTATTATTAGGTGAAATATCAATGTCTTTTATGACTGTACCAACTTTGCACTTGAGTAATTAGTTTATAGCCACTGCTGTGTCCCAGTTACAGCAGCTCTAAGTAACGTATTAGTCTTTTCCCTGGACTATCCATTATCACCATTCTATCCAGCTTTAATGAAGCTCAGGGCTCCCTGAAAGGTCTCCTTTCAACTTTCTTCAACTAATCTTCAAAGAATATTTTTATCTGGTCAGAGTAAGAATACTTTGCCTTACAAACTAGCTCATTAAATTGGTATCTTGGCAGGGTGGTGGAGGGGGGCTACTGACGAGGACATAGGTGTAACTAGCTTGGCTCTTGCCCTGCACTCATGCTCTTTATCATTTCTAATTTGACCCGACTCTGAATGTTCCCTCAACATCATTTCTGGATAATGGGTGACCTAGCTCACAGGCACCCATCTGCCCCCTGAAACCACTTTGTTTGTGTGGCTGTGCTGCTGGCCCCACTAAGATGAAATTCAACCCTCTAGTGGGTGTACAGCTGTGACACTTCTGCAGCCTGAAAGCAGCTCATCAGGATGTGGGTTGTCGTAGGTGCTTGCTGCACCTCCTAATTGCTGCCAGTTTTTCAGCCTGGCAGTAACAAAACATCACAGAATATAGTGAGCAGGCCTGACTCAAAACCACTGGCACCAGCCAACATTTCTCCAATTGATCAAGCCATTATTGGATTGCATCCTAAGAGCCCAATAGTATGAAGGATGTGGCCATGAAGCTGACTGACTGTATTTGAATTGTCTGTCTGATTTTAGATGGACTATACACACCCTGAGAGATATATGTTTTTTTTTGATAACTTGTTGGAAACTGTCACAATAAAATTTGTGGAAGTGCACATACACATTACACCATAGTAAAAGGAAATCTTCCATATGATATTACATATTTGTACATATCTCTAATATATATATATGAGATTATAAACTACAGCATCTGCAGAATGGGAAAACTGACCATTTGCCTCCTGAAATAGCATTTTGTCTCCCACCATGGGCCAAACATCAACTAGAAAAGACTGTATTTATTATTTTATGGAGCATGGAAATGAACCATTTCCTTATTGAGACCCCAATCAGAGCTGATAACCCTACTGAGAAACTAGCAAGGATCTTTCTGTACTGTACACAAACCAAAATTTGTGTATGTTTGTGCATGTGCACTCACTTGTGTTTCACAATTTTACTGGAGCAGACACAAACACCAATCTGTTGAGTGATTCGAGTACCTGCTCAGGTACTTGACACATGCGAACGTCAGACATATTATCAAGTGTAATATTATTAATTTTCCAGGTAGTGTGATGTTAACAGAAAGAAAATATCGCCAAAACCTGGAATGTGTGAGCTGGTAGTTCATTATATTGGTTTAGCCCCCATCTCTTGGGACTTTCATTTGCCCAGCTGTCTCTATGAGCTTCAAAAGGAAGCAACAACTACAAGAAATTTACAGCAAATTGAAAAGGTACCAAATGATGAATGTATATTTTGGTTATACTGTCTCAGCTGTTAAATTAAGGTTACAAATATAGTATAAATGCCTCTTCATATGTGTCTTTTTACTGTTCTATCAGAAATGTGTAGAAAATTCAACCATATCTAAACAAATGAAAAACATTTCTGCCAATTCTCAGTACAACTGAACTGTTTTCAGCTTCATTTAACAACTTCTACAAGCCAAAAGTAATTTTCAGAGGAGATAAATGATTTTCACTGTGGGGATTCTAAAGTTAAAAAAGGGGTAACCTTTGCTGGAGACAAGTGAATAAAGTATATGCTGTTTGTTCTACCACATAAAATTATCAATTTAAAAGCCTCTTCACTGATTAAAACGGCAAATATTTTATATATCTATGAGGAAAAAATGTGAATTATATGTTTGTTGCAATGCTGATAAAGTAATGTGACAGTAACACAAAACCTTTCCAAAGCATCATAGAATCATAGAAAGGTTTGTGTTGGAGGGGATCTTAAAGATCATCTAGTTCCAGCCCCCCTTCTATAGGCAAGGATGCCACTAGATCAGGTTGCCCAGGACCCCATCCAACCTGGCCTTGAACACCTCCAGGACAAGGGGGAATGGTTTTAAACTGAAAGAGGGGAGATTTAGATTAGAAGTGAGGAGGAAATTCTTCACTGAGAGGGTAGTGAGGCACTGGAACAGGTTGTCCTGAGAGATTGTGGACGCCCCATCCCTGGAGGTGTTCAAGGCCAGGTTGAATCAGGTCCTGAGCAACATGATCTAGTGCGTGGTATCCCTGCCTATGGCAGAGGTGTTGGAAGTAGGTGATCTTTAAGGTCCCTTTCAACCCATTCTACGATTCTATGATTTTATGATTCTATGATTGAGTAAATTTTTATGTTTCATTGAAAGTCACTCAGTGTGAGATTAATGTAAGTTACTGAAAGGTAAAATGCAACAATTTGCCTCCCAGCTTGGGACTCTTTTATCTGACTTCAGCACTGTAACTGCGAGATGTCTAGATTTATCCCATGGTTTCTCTAAAATCAACTGAGAGAGCAGACACCTCTAGAGGTAATCTTAATGTTATCCTATTTTTCTGTACTGAAGTTTTAAGTTTTTAAGTTAGTTTCACCAGGCCCCTTCAACACACCTTACTTATTGATGGAAACAGTGAGGTGAAAAGATTCTTACACTAGCTTCTGAAAGAGAATCTGAAAATGAGGATAAAAATATTTTACAAGTATCAACATTATTAATGCAATATATGTAATGGCATGGGTTTCATTATTTCTTGTATCGATACTTGTGAAAAAGTGCTTCCATTAAATAGTTTACATAGCTACTTATTAATCAAGAGTCACTTTGAAAGTGTTTCCTGAGCAGCAAAGTACTATTTAGCAGAGATGCTTGAGAGCTTGGGAGTTAGAAATGTAAGTCTGATGCATTTTCAGTGACAGGCATGCAATTTTGGAAAAAAAATAATATATATATATATATATATTTTTTTTTTCCCTCATATCTTCTGTTTACCTTTCTTCTTATTTTTCCCTTTGAAGGCAATAAAAATTTCTTCATATATCTATCTGATTCTTCTAGAACTTTCCCTGCATATTTGTTGGTTTTCATGACCAGATATACTGGAATAAATCTGAATTTCCTACCTGAGGCACCGTCTGTACCATATGATCAATTACATAAAATCCTGGAAAACAAACTAAATCTTGCATTTTTTTTTCCTTAACTCTGAAAAAATTTAAGATGCTGCAACTGCTTAGTAAGATTGGTTGTAGGTTTTAAGCAAGACTAGGTTTGGAGGTTTGGAAGTAGAAGTCTGACAATGTCTACGTCTTTGTTAGCACAATAGGTATGGTTAGAAATGTCAGGCAAGCCTTTGAGCATAAAAAATCCTGATCAGTTTGAAACATATGTCCACAAAAGTTTAAATTTTCCAGCAATAACAATCTTTCTAACAGAAGATGTTATCTCTGACAAAAAAATTTCTCTCCTGTGCTTTTAGACCATCATGGATATATCCATTTTTAAATTCACAGAATCGCAGAATCACAGAAAGGCTGAGGCTGGAATGGACCTCTGGAGAGGTCATCTAGTCCAGCCCCCTGCCAAGCAGGGTCACCTAGAGCACGTTGCACTGGAAAATCCTCTTTCCAGACTTGATAGTTGATTCCTATTAAACACTATCATTAAAAAAAAAAAGAAAACAAAAACAATCAAAAAAACCTATCAAGTACTTTGTCAGTACAACAGAATCTTCCTGTCCCAAGTATGAATTTCATTGTTTTCATTGCTAGAAATCAGAACTGTAGTCAACAGAATTTAAAAATAAGTTTTTTCATGCTTAAAATCTTGGCAAGTTAAAAACAAGATGAACTGTTGATTCTGACAGCAAGAAAGGCTTAAAAATTTTTCTCATCACCCCTTATGTTTTCAAGACATCTAACTTACATATTTATTAGCAAATTATATAATATAGATCTGATCTCCACAATAAATCTGGGTTACATGTTTTGTTGGTTCATTATAGCTACATTTGCATTTAAAGCAAAGTACTGTTTAGATTTACTGCAATATTGAAATAATACTAGCCTATTTCTAAAGACATAAATTTAAACTATATTGTTTTAGGCAATAAATTAGAAGCTGTACTTGTTAAAGCAATTTTACTGTTTAATCTTAAATAATAAAATCTGATATCTTGACATATGGCAGGTATATTATCCAGTTAAAATTTTTTCATGTCAGGGACAGTCATCCATGAATCATATTTACTTATATCAATTAGTAATAGTTCCATGTTATTAAAACTCACTGTGTGATTTAAGTGCTAATTCTTTTCTAATTTAATAAAACTTCTGAAACATTAATATTTACACAGCTATGTCCTCCTTATATTTAGACTGAACTCTTATCCATATGGATCTATTCCAGCTGGAGTTTTCTGTATCTCTTGTATCAGCACAACCCTTAAGGCAAGGGAATTGAACCTCTTACGCCACAATGAAACCTATCCTCACTTATATCAGTAGTCCTGACTTAGGCCTTTATAAAATTGTTTCTTTAATTTTCAAGGAAGAAAAAATCTTCAATTCTAAAAATTATTATTTTACTTTCTACACTACATATTACTACAGCATGTGAAAGCTAACTGAAAAGTTCTGAAAGGTCTTGGGGCAATTTAAAATATGAAAGATATGAGACTTTTACAATGAAGAGGAATATATAATAAAATGTTGGAATTATTATTTTTTTTGTTTGAAGGTAAGATAAACATGTAAGATGATACAGTAGTCAGCACTGTGGGTTTTTATTTATTTATTTATTATTTATTTTTAATTTATTTTTAATTTTATCATGCAGATTGCTTCAGCATTATCTATGCCAGTGGAGAATAACAAAACCGGTGTTGTTATTTTCCACTGTATCAATAACAATTAATTACAATTGCTGTCATCAACAAAATCACATTTACTTCCATGGAATGCAAAGTGGAACAATATTTACAAAAGCTACAAAAATATGCTGAAAGCTTTAGCAGAAGAAAAAGAAAAAAAAAGAAAAAAGGTAATTAGCATCCAAGACAAACACAGCATGTTAATTAGTCCTAATTCACCCCAGAGGTATGCACGTTTTTGTCAGATCAACACAAAGACCAGGACTACTAGCATTGGCGATTCCCTCATGGTGACCAGTCAGCTCTCAGATTCCTTTGTTGGAGAGCTAAATTGGTGTGTATAACAACAACAACAACAACAAAAAATCTAGAAAATAAGTGTCCCGATTTATCAGGAAAATGCATCTGTTCTTGCAGAATTTTCCACTGGAGTGGGGATTGCATGGGCTTTCAAGCTGAAATTTAGAAGTCCCCTTTAGAACCAGAGATGTAGGGAGGGAAAACAGTGAAAACACTACTGATGTCCTTTTACTCAGGAAGCAGGATGCCCACTTGCATCTCTCCATGCAACACTGGGTGGAATTTGCTAGACCCCTTCATCAGCAAGGGAGAAGTCAGCTTGCCAGCAAGCCATCTCTAATGCTAAGCATGCTTACGTTTTTAAAGGAATGCTTGAAAAATTGCCTCCTTCATTATGGGGAAGTGCAGCTAGATAGTCATAGTGGTGGGACTGATGTGCTCACACTTCAGTGGTAGCCACCAAAGGATAAAAATACCTGCCAGCCCATTACAGACACCTCCTTGAAAGCTCTCAGGTCACAGGTGTTGAAGAAACCACCAGAGCATTAGGATGAATAAGTATGGTGATAGAAAGTAATACTGAAACTACTATATTACAGTTTTCTAAAATATTTATTCTTAATCTGAATCATTTTTTTCCAAGGTGATTGTAATGGAGCAGGCTGAGAGAAGAGAGATCATGTGAGCTATAAAATGATTTCCTCACATCAGGAAGTGTCTATGTTTATATCCAAAAAGAATATGAGACATGCATAGAAGTTAAAATAGAGGTTAAAAGTTTGTCAGAAGCTTCCCCCCCCTCCCCCTCCACACATTTTCTCCATTTACTCTTTTCTCACAGATTAAAGAGAATATTTAGCTCTGTGTAAGAGCTATAAATTGTTCTGCTCAAAAACTTGTTTGTGGGCAAAAAGGAAAAACACTTTATATTAACAATTTTATATTAATGATTTTGGAACTGTTAAAGGAAACATATAAGGAACACAAGGAAACATCACTACAAGAAGGACATCGAGGTGCTGTAGCATGTCCAAAGAGGCATGAAGCTGGTGAAGGGTCTGGAGAACAAGTCTTATGAGGAGTGGCTGAGGGAACTGGGGTTGTTTAGTCCGGAGAAAAGGAGGCTCAGGGAAGACCTTATTGTGCTGTACAATTACCTTAAAGGAGGCTATACTGACGTGGGGATTGGGCTCTTCTCCCAATTTCCAAGTGATAAGACAAGTGGAAATGGCTTCAAGGTGTACCAGAGGAGGTTTAGGTTGAATATCACGAGAAATTTCTTTACAGAAAGAGTTGTGTAACATTGTAAGAGGCTGTCTAGGGAAGTGGTTGAATCACCATCCCTGGAGGTCTTCAAGAAAAGTGTAGACTTAGAACTTAGTAGCATGGTTTAGTGTTGGACTTTAGTACGAGGTTAAAGGTTGAATCAGATAATCTAGAGGTCTTTTCCAACATGAATGATTCTATGATTCTATTATTTGTGAAGGTTTTTGATATCTGACTCTTCTTGCCACATGATTTTAGTAAGACTCAAAATCAAGAAAAAAGATTATATAGATGTTTAAACAAATGCTTAAAAACATATAGGATATAAATCCTTTACAGTTAATATTTTACAAAGGATGCCTCTGTTTGAGTTTTAGATTTGGTTTTAATCTGTCATATACCTTAAAGTTTAGCACCGACTGAATGGAAAGCTAATACAATAGTTCAGCTACAGCAAACATCTTTAGTGGTGACCTCCAGATATTATCTCTTCTGTAACAAGATAAACTGGACAGTCCCAGACCATGCTGATCAAAAGTAAAAGTATACTTCAGAACTTTTGGGTTCACTAGGGAAATACCACTTTGCAGAAAGAATTGTGTAGAAATTTGCAAGCAGTTTGTAGCTTTGTCCTGTGAGTAAGGTACATCTGTGCAAATGTTCACAGAACGATAAAAAAACCATCTAGTTATGCATTAGCTTAGCTGATTTGAAATACTGATAAATGAATAGCAGACACCATTTTGCATTATTATTTAATCTGAGAGTAAGCTACAATAAAAGATTAAGTTCCATTTTATCTCTACTAAAAAATCAGAGGCAAAAGTACCCCAAAATGTCAGAGACGAAAAGTGTTTGTAAGTGCCTGATTTTCATACAGAAGGAAAAGAAAACAATGAATTTGTGATTAGATAACTCTTATTCCAGAGAAATGGGCAAAAACTTAGTGCTGGCAGCTGTCAGTGAATATCTTCTTGATTGCCCTGTTTGGAATGCAGCAATCTTCCCCAAAGTAACATACCGTGAGTGGCTTTAAAAGAATATATTAACACTCATCACTAACTCCTTTTAAATCAGATGTGCGTTGACTATGTTTTTCTTTGCAGAGGTTCTCTGCTCCATCTTGTTTCTTCCCAACACATTTAATACTTTACACCTGTGTCTAGGGCAGGTTTAAAGCTTCTCAATGCTTTGGACAAGAATTCCAGCTCTAACACAGCAAAGAACTTCTCTTAAAAGTCGTACAATGATGACAGCAAAAAGTCATTCTGCACTCTTTATAGGTCATGGCAGAGTTCTGCTCAAAGACATTATTTTTATATTGTGCATAAAAAGAAGGACCCCTTCAGGGTAATTTTCTTAGGACATAAATATTTCAAGAATTTAAAGAGAGTTTTCATTTCCTCTAACCCCAAGTAAAACATAAAACAAATGTATGGCCCAACCTGCCGAATTATTGCCTGCCCCTTGGCACTCAGCAGGGTGGAACACAGTGGAAAAGAGCACCTCATAAAGCCCATACCTTCTTGTGAAACTGTAATTAGCAGGCCATAAACAACCAGGATGTTTCAAATACAATATATAACACCATTCATTTTTCATTTCAGGAAAGTTTCTTTCCCCTTAGTTCATAGTGGTCTGTGTTTTATATCTAAGAAGCTTTTGCTCTCTCCCTGTAGCCTTCTCGAAGAGGTCTCACTCTGCAGGGAATTCAGGTGGTGTTCAGCAATGCAGCACATATTCATGATTTGGGAAAGCCCTTTATGCAACAGGCGGCTACACTTCCTCCATCTCCAGTTTCTGCTGTATTTTAGTAGAAGTGAAGTTCTGTTGCCAAGGTTGAAACTTATTTTTCATTCAATTTATTTTTCTATATAAACATAAGTAATATCATTGATGAGGAAAACAAATTATTTTCCACCGATTATATAGCAGACGTTATATAATCGGTGTGAACCATTGTAACCTGCATCTTCTTTCATCTTCTTCTTTGCCAGATATTTGAATTAAGTGTGAAGCTTGATGATATGTGCACATTAAAGCAGACTGCATGGGTTGCTGCTGTGCTGTGCTGTGCTGTCTTCTCTCTGCAGTACAAGCCAGGAACCACAAAGAGAACCAGTGTATGAGTCTAAAATAAGTAAAGGGAGGAAAAAAAAGTAGATATTGAAGCAGCCCTATTGTATCTGGAGCAAAACAGTGCATATAAGTTGATCCTGACTTTGGTTTGGAAGGGGGACCAAAGAGAGACTTATTGTACACCTCTTTTAACCTTATTTTCCTTTGATGTTATAGAGAATGTTCTGTGCTGAGTGTCTGTCCCAAACAGTGAGTCTGGCTTTAGTACAAGTAGGTCCCACATAATCCTTCCTTGGCATGTGTTCCACCTAGCATACACAGCTCAGCAGTTCTGGGCTATTTCTGCATATATATACAAGAGAAGTTGTGGTGTATCCCTTATTGGTGATCTTCAGAAGCTGCCTGGATGTGGTCCTGGGGCAACCTGCACTTGGGGTGGCTCTGCTTTACCAGGTGATTGGACCTGTGTATATGAAATAATGTATCCTGGGCTATTCCTGTGTATGTACAATAGCTTTCCTGGAAGATTCCTGCTTGCCTAGGCTCAGAAAAGTTGACCCTGGGAATAAGCCATGCCTCATAAGTATAGGTCCTTGTAAAGGAAAGCATGTTCTGAAAGAATAGTACCTCCTTGACAGCTGATCTCTTCATTTCTGAGACTCTCTCTGAGGTATGTGGGAAATCTCCACTCCCTTTTGTTGGGGGAATATGCTTGCCTCTGGCTCTGGACCTATGAAAAAGGTCCAAGATTTTTGCACCAGAAATAATTTTTTTTTCCTCCTTTGTCTCCAGGGTTGCATGTGAAGAAGCACACAACATCACATCATACACTGTTGATTACGTATGCAAGAGGCAGTGATTAAGTTATGACATTTCTCCAGATTTTTTTTTTGTCTCTTCCCTGAAAACAGCATAAAGTTGAGGAGAAAGAATTTCAAGACACTTTAAAAACTGACAGCAGCTATGTATTGCAATATGTAGATTAGTGAATTCCCCAAGAATGCTGAGCTAAAATTACTTCTGACATCCCCTTTACATGTATTAATTATGAGAGCTATCTAAATTTGTGGCATGGTATTGAGCCTTCTCAGAAACTCAGGAAACCTTAAGGGCATAATGTGTACCTAAAATGTATTGGCATACTACATTTTTGAAGGTAAAGGGTAGGATGGTACCTTAAACTGAGTTTAATAGATTGGAGGAAAAAAAAAAAAAAAGGAAAGGAAAAACAGAAAAAAAAACAAACATCCTTCTAATAAACAAAAAGAATTGGAATGATTTTTCAAAGTCTACAATATCTATAAAAGGCTTTGGAGTACAACTCCATTCCTAGCCCGTGGATGCAGTTTTGTTCTCAGTTATGCACTTATTTTTTCACACAGCTGTTCACAAAAAAAAAAAAAAAAGCTAGAAAATGCTTTGCTTTATTTTATAGTATAAATGGGAGAAAAAATAATTTTGTATGAAAAAATGAATTTGAAAAAGCTTGACAGCTTTAAAGTTCAAGCCATACATTTAATATGTTTTTGCATCTCTACAGATCTTGAGGGAAAGAAGCTTGTCTACAAAAGCAGATTTTGCTTTGTTAAATTTCTCCATGTAAAATCATCTACAGAATGTTACTGTGTTTTTGTTAGACAGAACCATATGTTACAAGGCTTAGGAAATGCTCTGATTTCAAACATTTCGTCAAGTTTATTTTCTCTATTATATAAATTTTCAGGCTTATTCCACACATCTAGAAAATGAAAAGAAATTGTACAGCAGTTTGTCATAATTCAGCAATATATATTATCAAATTCCCTTCACTTTTCCATGACAAAACATTTTAACTTTCTCATGTTCATGTATTCTTGAAAACATTCAACAATAAAAAGTAGCAGTAATATGTCACAAAGAAGCATCAATTTGTCTTGTTTCCTATTATATTGTTTTCATGTCTGTTAAGAACTGATTTTCAGATTACTCCTACTCATTTGCTGACTGATATTCCGATGAAAAGACCTGAATACACTTTACATTTCCTATGAGAGAATGAATACAAAGTAATGCATGATTTTTAAGGTGTAGCATCAGATATTATGGGATAATATCTATATTTTTTCTGTAAGTGAAATCCTAACTCCTTTGAAATCAGTGTGCATGTTGCCACTGCTATTAATGAAGACAGAATTTCACCCTTTACATTATAGAATATGACAATTTTCTTGCTTTAATACCAGGGATCTTTATTTAACTTTATTTTTTTATTTTTTTATTTTTTTAGGCTCCAGAAGTCTGTTATGCATTATTATTTTAGATTAGGCATTATTATTTTAGTTGACTAACCCATTCATCTTGTGCCAAAAGATGGAGGAATGACTTTGGAAGTTTCTTTTCACAGCTGTAAATATTTTAGAAGAACCACAGGAGAAGTGACGACTCTGCAGAAGGGCCCTATCTGAACCTCAGAGAACTGACTCATGTGGCACTGGTTTTGTGCCTCTCCTGCCCCTGAGACAGATACACAGCACAGAAGTAATGTGATCCCACACGACTACTAAATGAGGGGAAAATGCATGCCATCTCTTACAGGCAAAAATTTAAAGTCTTCGGTGTTTTTCTTCTACAAAGATTTGTGAGGGATCTTGCTGAAAAAGCAAAGACAACTGCATTCAATTTCATAATTAAATAGCTTAAAGTTCAGTTCTATTGAAAAATGTTTTAGTTAAGCTAACAGTGGAATTTCAAAATTACATTATTGCATTTAACCTTAATAATAAAACAGTTCTACTCTTAACTGAAAAAAAAGTAATTCTGCTCTTTATTGATTCTTCATTTTAATATACTAATCCCAAACTGCAGAAAAAAAATAAAAATATTATTGCTGTTATTGCAGTCATTGCATTTTTCATACTTAGAAAATTTGTTTTCTGAAACCATATTATGGCACAAGTATTTCTCTAAAATTATAAAAAAGTGAGAAATAATATGAGTAAATATTACTTGGTTGATTTCAAATAACTGCAGTTGGTTTTCAATCCATAATTCATCTTGCTATGTAATCCAATACTGCGATTAGCATCTGTATATGTGGTTTCTTATTTAAAATCTGTTCTTGCTGCGGCATTCATGCTGCAAGGCTTCCTGTGGCTATGGCCCAAGAAGGGAAGCCACATTAGAGTCTGAAAGCAATACTTTTCAGGGCTTCCAGAACAAGGGCTTTTTTTGGTGAATACTGAGAAAGAATCAATACTGGCCCATCACAAAGCAGTGCTGAGACAGTTGGAGCTCTCAGAGAAACTGTGCATTGGGTTACAAGACAGAGGATGCTTTTTCTTATCCCTGCAAGTCTGTTTAAAGGAAAGACATTTCTCTCGCTGAATAAGCAGTAATTGCAGAGCTAGACAACGACATTTATTAGTCAGTGGGAAATAAGAAAGCAAAAGTAGTCACTGCCTGATAGATTGAGTCAAAACATAGCTACCCCAGCTGAAAACCTGAGGTAGATGTGCAGGACAGTTCTTAGACTGTCCAACAATGATCAGAAAAAGCAAAGCATTATTTTAAACAGAAGATATGAAACTGGACATTGTTCTCTGTGAAAAGTTTGTGAATATAGGTTTTCTGAGCTTTTTGTCCAAGAAATAAGGAATGTAAACTTTTGAAATTCAATTTAAAAAAAATCTGTCTGCCACTCTGCTCTTTAAGTCAGAAGAAATATAGAAAATACTGTTAACGATGTTCACCAAACCATTTTTTTTTCCTTTCTATAGGATGTGTCTCTGAACGCCTATACGAGTGTGAGATCTCATAACATTTAGCAGTCTTTTAACACCTCCTTTGTTTCTTCCAATACCTTCAGGCAGGGCTGTTCCTCCAGGAGGCAGTGCAACGTTTAGGGAAGGTAAAGAAAGGTCTAAGGGAGACAGTGAAGAGGACGAGTTACTTTGTTGAATAAATAATTACATGAAATTCTACACGGGATAAAAGAGCTGAATCTATTTAAAAACAGCTTGCAAAACAGGACTAGTTTTTGTCCCTATAGAATTGGTGATAATGTCCAGTGAACATTAAGGGACCGGGGCTGAAACTTGCACTCCGGAATAAAGGTCTGATTAAAAATCTGTTTTAAAGAAAAGAACAAGAGAAAGACTCTTGTTCATTTCAGCAAGGCTTGGATTAAGACCTAGTTAAGTGGTATCCACATCCATGCTATCTTGAATAGCATGGATGAATTCCTATATGCATTCAGGTAGGCACTCTAAAGGAAGTGACTTTTTTTTTTCAGATTATAAAATGTGGAAAAAAAACTTCCCTGTAAAGGAAGAGTTTTATTTATTTATTTGTTCCAGATTATGAGATGTGGAAAAAAAATAACACTTTTAATCATGCACATCACACATTTATGTAATGTTTTTCACAACTACATGTTCTGCACATGCCTTAATAGAAACTCAAGCACTTCAGACAATAGCACAACAGATACTGCTCACATGAAGCAGCATCGGATGGTAATTCAGCACTCAAAGAATCAAAAAGAGTTGTGCTAGACGTTGTTGTGGTAGGCAGCTGGGAAAGGGATACACAGGTCCTTTTATAATTAAACTGTAAATTTAAAAATTGATTGTGATGAACACTCTTGGGGTGTGAAATAATCTATAACAACATTGTGGATGGTTTCTCTTGTCATTTCAGGGAATGTAGTGTTTAGATAGTGAATACAAACCTAGGCCCGCTTACATATACTAAACACATGCTTTGGGACAGCGAGATGTTAGCAGTGAAGTCTGTCCTTGACAGCAGACTGGGGGTATTCCAGAATCTGAAATTTCTGCTGACTAGGATATATTGTTTGGCGATGTATGCAGCTTGGAGATGAGTCAGGAAATGCCACGTGTTCTTTTTGATATAGAAGGGTCAGAAGAAGCAGACTGCAGATAAGGAGCTGGCAGAAAGGTTATGCAAAGAAAGATTCTAGTAGATTGGAGGGAGATCTGGCCCAAGGACAGAAATACTGTCATGAGTATTCCTGTGCTTTTAGTTAGTGCAAGAGAATTTTCTTTCTGTTGTCCTCTGGAAGTATGCATTGCTCTTGAAAAGAAAATAGATATTTTATGAAAGAAGTTCAGAGCCTCTTTCACTACAGAATCTTTTAGCAAATATGTCATTTTTATCAAAATATTTTTTTTCTCTTCCAGCTCAAATTGACACATTTATGTGCAGAGCATTACTGCTCTGTATTTGTCTTTCTTGCCCCAAACAAGTAGCCAGGCTTTCTTTCTTTCTTTCTTTAACACATATGAGGCTAACTCTTTCAGCTTAGTTTGAATCTTGACAGATGAACCACAGAAAGAACCTTTCCAGCTAATTGCGGTATTTTCTTTGGGGAAAAAAAATGTTTAATCAGTGTGCTTATTTGCCTTTAGATCTCAGGTTGACAGTCTGCAGTCTGCCAAAAATCGCTGGCTACCCTCACTCCTCTCTTTTCACAGCCTCCCAGTGACACAGCGACACTTGCCACCTGAATTCTCTTTGCCACTTGGAGCGAAGATTATGACTTAGTGAATTCTCAGATGTGTAGTCAGTGTGTCAGATACATGTAATTTAGATGTGCCCAGAAAGCCTCAGGCTTAAAATGTTCAATAAATTCTGGCTTTTCAATAGGAATTCTAGACCCATCTTTTGTTTCAACTTTGTCATCTCACCGCAGGAGAAGTATACTGTCATTTGTCTACGATGACTGTAATTAATGTCTCAGCTTCCAACTCAGTCTTTGGAGGGCTGCAACTGGATAATTCATTCTCTGCAGTGCACTAAGAAAATAATGTATCTACTTGTCTAAAGTGACAGGACAGCTCCTGCATGCCATCAGACATTTGTTTGTATTCACTAAGGAACATTTTTAGGTTGATCTTTGTCTAAAGAACTTGTTAAGCGATTCATCTTAATTTTCCTGGTTGCTAATGTGTTCTACCCTTTTTCTTTTTTCCTCAAAAATTTTTGTCAAAAAAGAGGTTTTTGAGTTTTTACTTCAAAAATTATGAGTGACTTGATTGCCTTGTGTTTTCTAGGGAAAAGCTCTTCCAAGTCACAAGTGGGAGTCTTTTTTTTTTTTTTTTGGCTAAACAGTTTCTACAGCCAAATTAATGTGTAGAAGACTGCTACTGGTTAGCATATTCCCTGAAACATATAATGAAGATCTATGAAACAAAAAAGAGTTCATAAAAGGAGAGACTATTCCTTTTGGTGGAGAAATTATCACCTTTGAGATGTTATTCCAACTTATCAGATATTCAACTAACAATAATTATTTGATAAATATATATATTTATTTTTTACATCCTCAATGAACAATGTTGCAAGCAACTACTGTAAACCTTAATATTGTGTGTAATACCAATGGTAAGCAATTAGCAACAGTTGTTGAATAAAAACATCATTGTTGCAAAAGACATTCCACACAATGATTATATGAGCTGTTCTGTATCAACTATCACTATAGTCAGGGCAGCTTTACGTGAGAAACTAGCAGACAGCACCACAAAGCACATATCTTCTTCTGTTGGTTTTGTATAAAGTCCCACTCATCTGCTTCTGTTTGGTGTATAATATGCTGTTCATTTATTTAATATCTGGCTTCCTGTTTGACCCTTTCAAATTTGTCAGCTATACAGCAAAAATAATTGATACCTTGGGAGTGAAGGAAAAAAAAAACCAAAAAACAGTTAAAGCTGCTGGAGAGAAGCAGGATCCTTAGAGTACTGTTCTGATATGAACAGCATTGCAGGAGCACACCCTGTCAAACCACACATCATCAACACTAAGACCTTTCAAAAAATGCTAAAGGAGTGAGCAAGTTGCTGCAGTGTTTTAATAACCTAGTTGTACCTGTTCTCAAAGCAGCTGATTAAGCTGTATGCCCAGCAAAATATTTATTCTATCATTAGTTGCACTGTAGTGCCAGATTTAAAGAACTCCGCCCCCCAAAAACACACACACATACAAAAGAAACAAAACAAAACAAAACAAAACAAACAAAGCAAAACAAGAATATTTTACCATAATTCAGGGGGGAAAAAAAAAGATAAAAGGATGTTTGAGAACAGTGAGATCTTGTTATTAACCCATAATGTCATAATGTTCACATCACGGTGGACTAAGAAAAGACAGGCAGAATTAGAACAGATGAGTGTAGAGGTTATTATTCTCTCTTAATGTTTCCTTAATTAAAATAATTAACTTATAAAATTACAACAATATTTGTACAGCTTAGCTATATAAAAATATTGCAATAATACCTAATAAAAGAGAGTTCAGGGTATGAATGTAGGTACATGTGATGTGATCCAAAGTATATGCAACCGGTATTATGCATTATTGCACAAAAGCTTTTGGAAACATTAGTTTAACTCTTTCTCCAGGAAGCATCTTATTGGCCTTTGCTGCCAAGTGAAATGTGGAGATGCAAGTCTGAGCTAAAAAAGGGAAAATAAAATGTGATAAATTGTGAGGTGTATAGTCTGTGTCATTCTTAAAAATATATTTAGCGAAGCAACACCTGAGATTGGGAGAAATTAAAAAACTACTAGTGAGTGTCACAATACCTATCTTCAAGAGTCTGTTATAGGCATCTACAGATCAGCTAGTCAGCTGATAGCTATTATAGATAACTATTATGGTAAGGGAAACAATCACTTCTAGAGCAGTGTTCTTTCATCCTAATTTAGATTTCTGCATTCTATTTGTTTACAGTGATGAGAAATGAAACCTACCCTTTATGGTTATATTTTATGCATTTGCAACATCTTATTTACCATGCTTGATTCAACAAGATTTATGTATCCATATAAAAAAGTCTAAATAATTCTACTCTCTTTGATTTTCAGCAATCATAAAAGCATTGATGCTAAGCTCAGCATATGTGCTGGACAAAGGGACAGCAGACGGAATTTACTTACAGAGGGAGCATTTCAAATGGTTTATCTGCATGGAACGGAAAGCAAGAAAATTTCAAAGACAAACAATTATCCAGAGAAGGAGCAAAGCCATGAAGACTGAGAGAGAGAAATACAAATTATGTAGAGCTAAGAACCCAATTTAAAAATGATCTGCCAACTTTGAATCTTGAGCTTACTGGCTCAAAAATACCATTATTTTAATTGTACTGAGTGGTGAACTGTAAAGGAATACAAAATAGTTTGCCATCATTTGAACCATAAATGTATGAACAAACTCAGTGATATTTAGTTGTTTAAAATGTTATATTGCTATGTCATCAAGCTTTATTTATTCAGTACCTTATATCCAGATGATATCTCCAGTCTGTACTATCTGTAATGTTTAACATTTCTCTGCAATCTTCTGCGTTTGTTAACCATATTACACATTCTAGAGCTGTTATTATTAAGCACATTATGCAGTTTACTTAGACCAATACAAATAGCAGCAAAATGTCATTTTATTCAGAGCAGTTCTGTTGCTGTAAGAGTAGTGTGAAAGTATTCTGAAAAAATCACTATATTATATCAGAAATTACTGTATAAAATAAGTTTATTCAACTGATCAGACATGCTTATAACTACATTAGTGCCAGAAACAAGGGTACTACTTCTTTATTGTGGCTTGTGTGCATTTGTGAATCAATACAACAGTGGGAATGTGAGCTAGATCCTATTCCAGTTTGTATGTCACTAACTAAATGACTTCATCGAACTTCATGCATCCAATAGTTTGAAGTTCAGATTATATTAGACATCCAGACGGTTTCAATAAACATTACACATCTCAGCTGTCTTATCCTACCTACCTCAAGTACTTGTCCTGAGATTAAAGAATGATCCTTTGGAGGTTTACATGGCTATTAAAGCTAGATTGGGCAACAAGTCTGAGTAACTTTTAAATGGCTGAAAAGCATTTAAGGGCTCAGAATCCAAGTTCATGATGCAAGACCTGTTTATGTGATCTATATGAAAAATAAAATAAAATAAAATAAAATAAAATAATAAAATAAAATAAAATAAAATAAAATAAATAAAATAAAATAAAATAAAATAAAATTAAATTAAAATGCAAGTTTGACATGCTGGTGTTTGAACTGATTGAGCAAACTTGACACTCAACAAATCAGAAATAAAGTTCCAAAATTTTGTTTGGAAACTGCAAGTCCACAATACATTTTTTTACAAAAGCTTTTTAGAGTAAAAGCTCTAAACTCAAGTGCAAGAGTTGAGTTTTGTAGACTAAAAGTATTAATAAAATAAAATAAAATAATATCACACTGTAGGGTACTTAAAATTATTTGTTTTCCAGTTTGAGCAGGCCAAAAAATTTCTTGCCTTTGCAGGAGAGACAGAGGAATCAAGTAACGAGACAGATTTGTTTGTGTGTATATCAGCACTTGACCATCCTCGGTTGGTGTTTAGCATTTCTATTCCATTCTGTAACTAATGATCTTCTTCTAGAAACATAGATAGATGACCATATGTTCCAGAGGCAAGTTGGAAATTTGTCATCTTAAAGTCAAGAGATCATCACAGCATGCCTGGTGCCTATTATAGATATAGGGAAACAGCAGCCATGTGGGTGACAAGCAGAACATAGTTGCCCCACTGAAGATCACAGATCTAATTAAAGTAATTTCAAGAAAGAAATTTCTTTGTTCAAGCTGAGTTAAAAAGTGAATGACAAAGTGAATGACTTTATGCACAACAATTTCCTCAAAACTGGGCATTTTAATACTTATTGAGAGAAAATGTTGGATGTAAACACCCCTTCTGCTTGTCAGCAAGAACTGTGCTAGGGCAATATATTCATTTAAGAGAATAAAGCTTATGTTGTTTTTATGACAGCTTGTACTCCATGTAGGCCACTGTTTCTTTATTTCATTTCTAAGGAGTCTGCTGCTTATCAAAAGCTTTCTGCACATTTTTGTTGCATTTATATTTCAGAGTGCAGCTGTGAATTCATGAAATAC
This sequence comes from Anser cygnoides, assembly GCF_040182565.1. Lineage (NCBI taxonomy): Eukaryota > Metazoa > Chordata > Aves > Anseriformes > Anatidae > Anser > Anser cygnoides. The sequence continues at coordinate 110,682,841 of NC_089874.1, forward strand.
TTAAACCATCTGCAGGGAGAGCAAGAAGTTTTGCCTTTGGAGAGCACTGCTGGTAATCAAACAGCACAATTAATCTCAGAGGGATTTCTTCAGGTGGTTAAAGATCTCTTATGATAGCACCTGAACCACTCTGCTCCTCCCAGTTTCCAACACCTGCCCCCTCCCCATATCATCTCTAGCAATCACTGAAATTAACATTTCAGGTAGGCTTTTGGCCTGCCATTTTAACTTATTTGGCCAAGAGAGCACCAAGGCCACAAAATAAATACTTTATTTTTGAGGACTTGAGCACTTGATGACCAAGGGTCTGATGATTTCCACACACATTCAGTAGTTTGCCCTGTAGCAGTGGTAAAAAGTTGATTGTCCCACCACTGTAGGCCCCACCTTGCCTGCTTCTGTGGGGAATCCTGTCCCCTGTGATGCCCTGACATCTGTTTCCAAAAGCTTCAACATACAGACAATATCTTCCTCTAGATACTGCTAAGTATAAATGAACAGAAACAATCCAGAAAACCAAGTTTTTAACTTCAAAATCCTGTTTCATAGATGGATGACATGCCATGTTGCTATAATGTTTTCACTGGGACAATAAAGTATCAACCATCTGCTCTCTTCAAAATAATGCTTATGACTACTAAAGGGATTGCAGTAATCACAGGCTGGACTTCAAGCCCAATGTAAATTCAAAAGCTCATGCTAGTGTTTGGGCTCAAGGTCCCTGGAGAAATGGATTTCACAACATGTCTGGGATCTGCTGACCCCAGGGAACCTGAAGGAATTGCTTTTCTCTACAGTTATCTGACACAGTTATTGGTATGATTTTGCATTTCCAATTCCTTGCTTCACAGCAGTAGCCTTCCAGGGTGAAAGTGATATTTGGAAAATTAACACTGCTTTTAAGTCATTGAGTTGGCTCTTGTGAACTGAAACTTGCCAAAATCTAAAACTGACCCAGGCAGGAGAAGCGACAGCTTGCTAATGATTGGCATATGTACCTTAATTCTCCTACTCAGTCACCTTATCTTTTTCTCTTTCTTTCCAGGGAGTGCTGCTCTTACCCATCATAACTACCAATATTTTTTTTTATATTCACATGTCATTTTAGTCATCTCTATAGATTTTTTTTTTTTGCATAGACATTTCAAAGACGGGTTTGTTTAAAAAACCCTGTTTTCTTCACAGTTGCTAAGCTTATTGGTAACATGCCTCTGTCTCTTTGCGTTTTATTTTAAACTTATTTTCTATCACATTTTGTGAAACACGACTTATTTCTAGTGCTTCCCATCACATATGTGAAAATTTAAGAAACATGTTTTTTCTTCAAACAAGGTATTGTTTTTCATTACAATAAGGCCTAGCAGCAATAAGTTTATTTTTCTGGTTTGGTTACACATTCATACCAGCTTCTCTTAATTGCTGCTTCTGAGGACTGGGGAAAGGCTTTCTTGTGGACAACATATCCAATGTGGGAGCTGTCTGGGCTTAGCACCAAGCTGCGTCTCAGCTGGTAGTGCAATTGGCACAAGGGGGAGGGAGGCAGCCCCTCTGGAAAACAGGAATCGTCCAAGAAATGTTAAGTCAGCTAAGTCCGATTATCTCATTTCTGGTCTTGTTGAAGGGCACTGGCACAGCACGACATTATGTGGCAGAGCTTTGACAGTCCATCAATGGAGGAGACCTTCTGGGTAATATGGATATAGTGTATAAGAGCAGTAAACCAGTTCCACTGGTGGATGCTTGGGCTGATTACCATCATATTTCTTTCATGGACCTCAGTATTCCCAGTACCATGATTTACATGTAAGCCTTTAGAGAGGCCAGCTGGGTACTAATAAGGCCCAGTCTATCTTTGCATTAGGCATGTCCTTTGTATACATGCACAAAAAACTGCCTTAATGTTTCTTGTTTACATTAGCTCTGGTCTTCATAGAAAATCTCCCAAGTAAATTAAATATCAAACAAGTTGCCTCCTGAGACAGAGGAAACACTTTGGTCCTTCACACCAAGCATCATCAGGTTGTATCGTCCCTTGTATTGTTGAGAAGCACACTGTCAGCCTGTCTTACAAACGTCACCTCTTAGAGCCCACGAACTACTTTTTTCTTTTGCCTCTAACAGTCACATTAGTTACATTTTTTTAGTCTGTCCTCAGAAGGCTTGAGGGGTAACCTCAAGCTCTATGTCTCCTTTAAATAGTGATAGTGATTATGTGTGAAAGTGGTACCTGTGGCCTTTAATGTATTGGCAGAGTCAGTTGAAGTGCTCTCTAGTGTGAATAACTGTCTTGTGCCTTCTTCTTTCACAAACTGTGTAAATTTGCCTTCTTAGGGCAGGCTCTAAATTACAACATTGATACTGGCCAATAACTTAATTCTGGACACTTCAGACTCAGGTCGCTCCAGCATTTCTGCTGGATCATCAGGGGTCCTATAGTGGAGCCTACTGGCTGTTGTGATTCCCAATATGTCTGTCCTGTATGTCTAATACCAAGGACTTTAGTTGTCTCTATAAGTGTTACAAGTTCCATTCCTTGAATCAGACCCCTTAGTCTTAGGCATTTAGGCACAACTCCAAAGTCCATTTTTTAAAGATGATCCTTATCATTACTTGCTTAATTGCAAAGACCATCTAGAAACACAGTCTCTTTCAAAACAATATTCTGCAAACAGGCAGGCAATCAAAAGTAAATCCTACCTAGGACTGTGTCTGTCCTTCTGACACTGTGTAAGATTTAACAAATCTAGCTATCTGCAGTACAGCTGTTTAGATCTGAGCTTGTTTTTTAGACACCTTTTGTACTCAGTGGAGAAAAACAGGCATTTTGCGGCAGTGATTCATCTCACTCTAGACTGTAAAATAGGTCAGATGAATTATACTCTTGGATTTAGTTGAAGTGAACCAAAATGAACTTCAGAGACTATTTCAAGGGTATGATGCCAAATTTGGATGATGTAAATGTCACATAAGCTTCTGCCCCTAGTAAATGAAAAAGGCATAGTCACTTCTTAATTCCTCTGAAGGGTGACTCACAAAATATAATAAAGAAATGGGCAGGGAGCTGCCATCCAGTCAACAGAAAACACAAACCACAGGGAACTGATGGGGTGTAGGCTATCTTTATTTACAAATGACACGTTTCAGAGATAATTGTGAACCTGAAGAGGGCCTCCTGCTCCATGTTTGGTTGCTGCAGCTGTGGCAGAGGATGACAAGTGTAACAACATGTTGGAGGAAGCAACAGCTTTGGTGACTAACAACCTCAGTTGAGCCCTAGAGATAAAGCTGCAGGTTCCCATCCGTACAATAGGGGCAAGGTGCATAGAAGAAGCATACAACCTCCTTAAAACAAAATTGCAAAACGAGCATAGCAGCTTATTCTCAAAAGCATGGTACATCCATTTCTTCTATGGAAAAAACTTTATTCTGTAGAAGAGAAAAGGGGAGTATTTCCTTTATCCCTGGGGGAAATGGTGTCCTACTTCTATCTAATGGAATCTTCAGAAATGCACACAGTAGCAATCATCATTCTGAGGAAGATATAGAGAGATTACTAGGGCTCTGTTTTGAATGTCCAAACTGCTCCATGTTAAAGGACATGGTTATCAAACAGAATCCAGCAGATGCCTTCATTAAATTAGCCACTTCCTCTCAAATTGGGAAGTCCAAAGTAGAGGTAAACCAAATCATCAGTCATTCTAAATATCTTAGTCCTGATTACTTATCAGTTGCTCTGGTGCTGCTGTGGTTTTTTGTTTGTTTGGTTGGTTGGTTTGTTTTGTTTCCTCCTGGAATGGAGGAAGCAGTAAGCACAGCAGAATTACACTGTGTGTGAGAGTATTAGAGAGAGGAAGGTAACAGGAGGTCTTCTGATGTAAATTAAGAGAACCCCTCTAATTGTTTAAAATCCAGTCTTTACTCATTGCTGCTTCCTTAAAAAAAAAAAATCACTATTTTTTGCCTTAGCAATTTATTCTGATCAGTTATTCTCTAGATGTGAAAGTGCTTCCTGATGTTCTTTACAAGTAGTATTATTACAAGTAGTTGTATTATCCTACACCCAGTGAGAGAGGAATAGTAACTCTGGTTGGCATTTGTGTTATATAGTCTCTTTTCTTGATTATGAAAGATTAATTTTTAGTCTGCCTCTCTAGGTCATGTCTGTTCTTTCCAAAATTATGTCTGTACCCTTGCCAGTGTGGGGCTTGGTGTCCTGCCTGGGGTCTGCTGCAGCTCAAGGGGCAGACTCACAGACGCTAAGTTCACTTAGACAGTGAGGTACTCAGAGCTGCACTATTAAAAAAGTTTGCTTTTATTGAAACAAGTTTTTCATAAGGGATACTCATTGACAAGAATGCTTATTTGACATGGTGTATTGGGTTTACATGGCAAGGGTTTGGTAGTAGGGGAGCTGCAGGGGTGGCCTCTGTGAGAAGAGTCCAGAAGCTGCTCTATGTCAGGTGAGGGTCAGTTCCAGCTGGCTCCAAAAGGGACCCACTGCTGGCCAGAGCTGACTGTGGTGGTTTTACCCTCCTGAGCAGTTAAACTCCACCACACATGGGTGCCTCCAATGCTCTAAAATTCTTTGCATCAGAAGCCATCCATGCTATCTCAATTCCACCAGAGAAAAACATCTCTCTGGATCTTCAGAGACCTCTGAGGAGAGACTGGTCATTGAAGAATTGTTAGGGAAGAGAAGAGAAATAATTTGTGTATGGTAATAACAAGGAAACTATTGTTTTGTAAGGAATCTGTTCTCTTCACTACTATAACAACTTGCAGAGAATTGACTGTACTAATTACTAGAACTGTATAAATGTCCAGAAAGACAGTAGGTCAAAGAGTCTTTGAATAAATAACTGGACTGACAGACAAGGTCATAAACTGCTGTCCTGAAATGTCAATAAATGATTCAACAAAATCCTCCCTTTTTTTAAATCCCTTTGTGTCTCTTTTTTCCCTGATAAACACCCATGCAAGTTCCTGAAGATACTAGGTTGTTTATACTACAGCAGTTTCTAGGTAGCAAAGGTTTGCTATGCTTTATATTGACAAATACAAGAAAATACATGAATATATGTCCACTGGCCAGAGAACACTTCATGTTCACTACAGCCAAAAGCAGGGGACAAAGGAGTAAGTATTGAGATAATACGTCAGTGGGGTACTAAGAGCTGAAAAGCAGAATTGTTGCTAAATGGCCTGAGGTTTATGCCTGAAGTTGGAGCTGGACATTTAAAAGAGAATTAAGTGAAGTATCTATTATATGAGAAATCTTACTTCTGTACCCTTTGAGAAATCATAGATTAGGATACTTTTCTGTGACTAGGAGATTATACCCAGAATCTTATTTGCTGTCTCAAAGATATGATCAAAAGAAGACGTTCTTATCCACAGAGAAATTAAAAATAGATAGAGTATCTCAGACCCCACAACTGAAGACTTTAAAGAAAATCCATAGTGCAAATACCATGCTTGAGCCAGACCTGGATTTTTATATTAAATCCAAAGAGCTCTGGAAACTTGTAAATTCAGAAAAGTAAAGTTTAATTATCAGCTGAGACAAGGGGTAGAGGAGTGGAAGAAGGGACCATAGGAGAAAGTAGAATAAAATTTGAGGTTAAGGGGAAGAAAAAATTGCACTCTTTAAGTGTAGAGATACAAAACCATTAATAGGTTAATCAGAAATGAACTAGTCAAGTTACATATTTAAATGATAATATGCTTATCAAAATTAATAATATAACAGATGAGTTGCTTAAACATAAGCTTTTATGATTATTTGAACAGAAGGAATGGTATGTATGATCTTCTGACTTTATCAAAAAGATATTAGTCCTTTACCTCAGAATACAAAACCTCTACCTTGACCTTGCCACCAAATTTGTGTCCAAAAATCCTGAAATGCAAATATTAAACAGACCTTTTCCAGCAAAAGAAACTCTGCTAGAGGTCCGAGTCAAGGCTTGAGAACTTACTAGACAATAGATACGTATGAAGAATAGAATGTTAAGATCAGTTAGCAAAACACGAAATTTAATAGGTATTTTCTTAGAGCTTCTTTTTTCTCTGCCATTTAAAAAAAGTCTATTCATCATTTCAGTATTAATAATTGCATTATTGTAAGAGAAGTTTGCTTTTAAGCACTAATATTTGAATAAAAAGAGATTTGGTTCATCCTTTCCCTGATATTTTCACTTTCTGTGGTTTTGGAAAGAAACTAAATAAGAGTTATACATGAAATGTGGCTTTATTTCTACTATTTTGTTTTGGATGACAGTGTTTATATGGTAATTTATTTGATTGATCAATAAAAAAACAACGTTGAGATTATTTTAGCATCTTAAAAATGCCATCTCATTGTTATGTTTTGTTTGCTAAATTATACAGGAATTATCAGAATTAGTTATTATTTCTGCTTTGCCCCTTATATTAATGCTATATTTCAGTGGATTTCTTTGACAGAGTCATTAAGAGACAAGGGCAGTCTAGAGAGCGGTGTATCTTCTCCTGCATTTTAATAGTGTGTATCCATAGCAAATGCTTCACTGCCAGTTAGAACTGACAAAAATGAAATATTTCAGAGTTTTAAAACCTGACTGTTTCTCTGACTGTGCCTTGGGCAATAAGGCTAAGGATAATATCCTGCCATAAATATAGAGAAACAGAGAAATTATCCTTTTATTTGTTCACAGTTTCTTGTAAGGTTTCTCAGGTTTCAGAGATGAAGAGGATTATTTTAATACTTAAAGTATTTTACCATTACAAAATACATATGGTTCTCTCTGAAACTTCTTAGAAAGCTTGGTTTGGCAAAGAAATTGTCAGTGTGGAATAATGCCATCACTTTTGTTCACTATTCTGTTTTAATATGGGCAGAATTGAACTTTAAGAGAGTTGAATCTCCTGAGAGATTTTTCAAACTTTGTTCTTTGAAGGAGGCAACAACAATTTTCTGTCATTCTGCTTTGTAAGGAATTCATTGTGCTCAGCAAGCTTTATATTTGTTTAAGCAGCACCTGCACAATACCATTTGGGTAATAACATAGCACTTTTCATCTCAATGTATCTGTTCATAGTGTTTGTGTTCTACTTAGGCATTTCATCTCCTATCATGAGGAAAATCATATGGCTTCTTTTATTTATGACTACATAAAAAAGGAAGTTTCTGGTTAAGACTGAAAAGCAAAATACATTTAGTTCCATATCCCTCAAAACAAAGACGTATCTAATTCTAACTGACATAGATCTAAATTAAGTAATGAAACAGACATAAACATTAGCAAAACAGATAGGAACCATATTAACCAGCTGAGCATTTCTCCAGTAACAATATAAGAACTGAAGGTCAAGGTGAGTTTAGCATTTGCTGAATGTGTATACAGCCTAATTGTTCAGTTTAAAAAGAAACATCCAATGACATCCATTTTGATGTGCACCCTTGGAGAGCAGTTGTATTTATCACTTTCATGCACTCCTTATTCACATGAGGGTAATGTTCACATGACCATAATAATCCCAGGAGAATATCAAGGAAATTTTGTGGAGGCTTTGCTGTGTTAGTGCTGCAACATGAGATATATGAATATGTATTGGCAATATTATTTCAATTGAAAGTTGTTGAGATTTCTGCTACAGGGACATTAGAAGGTCAATTGCAAGATTTAGATTGGTATAATGCTTTGAATTCAAGGCTACAGAGACTACTTGAGGTTTCTATTATGATATTTTGATGAGGTGATTAGTCTAGGAAAATTATTTCATTTCAAACCTGAACCATTAGAAGAATCATTATACATTATGGGACATTACAGTATATTCTGGCAGTGTGATTGTTTCAGTATTGTATTCACAGTAAAATAATATGAATGAGAAATTAGAAACTCTAAGCGTGACTTTTGAATAGCGTTATAGGCAAAGACAGAAAACCAAATGACAGTACATTCCTTGGTAAATCAGGAATCTGAAGAAATATCAAATATTCAAAAAGCAAAGGAAAGAATCAGAGGAAGATAATTTCCCTTCTGGGAGTTGATTGAAGACTCTCGGTGGTCATGGAATGAGACAGAAAAAAATATAACTATTAATAAGAATTGGAACTTAGAAGCAGGAAGTCATAGAATTGAAATGTGTCTCAAATATCTTTTGATCCTGGCTTTATGACTCTAAACAAGATCTATGACCTTCCTAGCAGATATTTGTCTTACTGCTTCACAAAGATGTATTAGCAGAGACTGCACGATTCCCAGACAATAAACTCCAGAGAACCCCTATTTTTATCACTTTTGCTAATATCTGAACTGAATCTTTTTGCCTGCAATCTAAGTTCATTGCTTCCTCTCTCTACACATTGCGTACCCTCCATATGGGAAGCAGGCTATTGTGCATTGAAAATTTTTAGTATGTTCTTTTCAGGCTTTTCTTCAACAGGCTAAATAAACTCTATTTACCCTATCACTTTTCTGAGATCATTATTTCTAGACTTTTTCTGATATTTCTTGGTATGCTCTGATTGATCAGCATCCCTCTTGGTATATAGTACTCCAACCTCGACCTGTTCCTCCAGCTAAACCATTGCTAGTGGTAAGGTTAGATTCAGCTATTTGAAAAGGCAAAAAGAAAATGAAGATTTTTTTTTTCCCTTTCGCAGAAGAGAATGGCAAGTTAAACTGTTGAAACGTATTTTGACCAAAAGTTCAGATTGTTTAAAGTATCTTTCATGTGCACTTCAACACGGTTTTTATATGGACTTGGAGATGGGGGTGGCACTATTGTCTCCAGTATTCTGAGATGTAAAGAAAATGCTCTCTTTTTGAGGATTTTTTTTTCCAATATAGAAACTTTTCAGTTTTCACTGATATGACTCTACAAGCAAAACCTGAAATTACACATGAAATTGTACATGACTTGCTAATTAATCATGTATCTCTCCCAACCATTCAATATAGGACTGCCACAAGCCTCCTTTCTGAAACAACTATTATATTGTATGTTTCTTATGACGCTTTCATTAATTTTGCATGCTTTGTATAGGAAGTGATTTGTTATATGATAAATTCACAAATGACATACACATACTTGTTACAAAAGCCCAGGAAATATCTCTGAATGTTCACTGGAAGCTAACAAACCTATGTGAATAAACAGTGCACAACACAAGTTCATTTGAATTGTTCAGACACATCACCTCATTCAAAATTAATTACAACCACACAGTGGAAAGGCTTGATGTTGTTGTGGAGAGCCCAGTAAAAAATGCTGTTTAATGTGCAGCATCCACTAAGAAATCAAAGATATTGCTAGAATGCCTAAAGGTTGAAATGGAATGTTAAGTAGTGAAGTGTCACGGTCCTTATAAAAATGGATGCATGAATCATATATGTCATGAATCAGCTCCCCCTAGTAATGGATGGGTCAGAAAAAGGACAGCAGAGATGAGTACCAAGAACATCTTTTAAAAGATGCTGAAAAGTGTACTTGTACTGGAAAGGAAAAGCCCAGAAGAATCTGCGGCAGAAATAATCAAGGCAATGAATTCTGTTGAGAGGGTAAATAAAAAATATCTGTTCACTCTTTTCTTAAATATATATATATATATAAGCAAGATAGAGTGTCAATGAAGAAAAATTCAAAGCAAAGCCATACCTTTCCAAGACAAATCCATGATATTCCCTGGCTCTGTCCAAAAGACAGGATACAGCATCTATTCCCAGCTCCCAGGAAAGGAGATTGTGATTCAGAACAGTCCCACCTACATGGTGCAATGAGACAATGATTTGCCCTTTTGAGTCCTGACTTTCAGAAGAAAAAAAAAAAGTCAGGTACACGAGTCAAAATCCATCCATATTGTCCAGGGACCTCAGTGGCAGACCAGTTAGCATCATTGTAACTTCTTTACAATATGCTAATAAGAAGTACTCATCATAGATACTGTGACAAAGTAATATTGGTATCAAAAGAACAAGAGAATGCAAAGTGAGGAATTAAACACCAATGTAGAAACTGGTAACATTCAGATTACTATTTCTATTAGGAGGCAGATAAACCTCACTTTTTGGAGAACTAACTAGCATAATTGTATGTTTTTACTATGTATGACTATATTATAATTTTCTTGGCATATTTAGAGTATCTGTTCCAGACCATCGTAAGACTGGAGATATTAGCAAAAGATCATCTGTATAATGCATTATTCAAAACTTAAGCAAGGTAAGTCTGATAAATAAAGTGACAAGCATCACTGTTTTAAATGTCATGGTAATACAAATTTCAGAGAACTATTTTCCCTGCCAATCTGTTGTTTAATTTTGTTTCTTACATTGTGATCATATTCATTTCATAACTGTCTAGTGACTAATGTGGCAATATTTTTTTAACAATAAGGGTTGCAGATGGTGCCATGCCTGGAGGTGGAACCATGTATGGAAATTTCGTTATAACATAAGAAATGAAACTATCAATTTAAGATATGCTGTTATGAAAAATATAATAATAATAATAAATTAAAAAAAAATGTGTGATGTTAAAATGCTGTCATAGCTACAAAACCATGAAAGCAAAGTAATGCTGTGACTAGGCTTTCAGAAACTGCTTTACTCTTCTCCCAGAAATTAGAACAGCAGGCATCACCCCATGCATTCTTTGGGAAGGGGTTCATTTATCACAACAGATGCCAAAAACCCTAGACAACAGGATGCTTTAACAAATATATTTTGTTTGTTGTTGTCACTGCCTTGTGACACTTAAAAGACATATAAGTAGTAATATTTAGTCTCTTGTATAGCAACACTGAAAATTTCTGCCTACCTGTGATGAGAAAATCTTTTCTGTGGTTAGAGTGGACAGATCAATTTTTCTCCTGCTGTGCTTGCCTCTGATAACCTTGAACCGTCCTCTATCACCTAATAATTTGTTATGTTTGATGTAGTTCAGTGATAGTCATATATTTTCAGGGAACGTCAAGATAATGTCATCATACCTAATTTTGTCTTTAATCTTTTAATAAAACTATTGCAGTACCTGTGGTTCCTATGTATGACAAAACATACCGCACATCTCTAAACCTACAATCTGGTTTGTTATTCTATGCCTAGCTCCACAGACCTCTCTCCATGGGTCATTGCAAGATCTCTGTCTTTCAGCATGGTAGACAGATTTCCTCAGTCTAACACCAGTCAAATGTATACTTTCCTGTACCAGGTACATCTCATGTGTTGTTTCACGTGGAACTACCATAGAGAGAGGAATTGGGTCTGTTGACCTGAGCATCCACAAGTTGAGGAAAGCTCTAATCCCACACAATATTTCTTGATTGCTCCCACGAATAGTCACAATATAAGTGACTAAAGTTTCTGTGCTTGTTTGGAAGAGTTTAAAATAAGGACTAGGACTCTTAATTGACAGATATGCTTCAACAGAATCATAAAAATATAAAAGCTTTTTAGAAAAAGGAAGCTGTTATATCTCCTATATTTTGAATGTTACATAATGCCTCACATTGCTTGAAGTAGGTTTCATTAGTTAAACCTAGTAAAGATTGCTATATTCCCATTAGGAAAGTTCAACTCTGTGTTGCAAGTTGCCTGATACTTTAAAGAAGTTTCTTGTTCATAGATCTAGTACTTAGATTTCGTAATTAAGTTACATCCCCTAATGCACCATAACGATAATTTAGGGTATTTCTGGCTTTAGGGGACTGTGTGCTAATTGTAAAAACAAATTTATTCACAGTAAATTAAGACAAACAGGAAGGCCTTCAGCTGAAATACTAAGGAGAACATTTGCTAAAGCTGAAATGGATTAAAAAGCTTCAGTAAGACTTTGTATGAGCAACCTAAATGAAACACATTTCAGAATTTAAACATGAATAGATAATTCAGTTTTCTAAAATAGCTAGGGAGAATTAACTGAGAGTCATGCATGCTAAATCTTGAAGAAATGCTACTGCTTTAAATGCTTTAGGCTTTGCAGGCATAACTAGCACAGTGTTTTTCTACTTAATGGAGAACAGAAAAGTCTGCCAAAACATTTAAGCATATATTTTAATGAGAAAACATCTGTTTGTGTTTCATTTTGTACAAATACATCTATAGATTTAAATTTGGTCTTTTGGAAGATCATTACATTTTGATTTACTATTACATAATTGTAGTTAAAATATAGGTACTCCTTGTAATAGAAAACTGCTCAGATACTGCTGAGTTTATATCATGTTTTTCTATAGCTCTCAACTTCCATTGCACAATTTATAAATTAAATAATCACATAATAAAAGAAGTATTAATACCTGGAGTGTCATCCATAGATGAATATCAGATGTAGACTTTAAAGATTCTAATAATAATTAGAATAATGATAAATATTAGTGTTGCTATGGTTCAAAAGATATTGCTTTCCATTGGCCAAAAGTATTTCTGGATGCAATATCAGTCTCCTACTTTGGGTTTTGTTTTCATTTTAGTAAATACATAGGATGGTCTTAAAGTCATGTCATTTTTTATTTTTGTCTTTGTATATTTATATTATTTATATTTATATTTACATTTACATTTATATCTATGTTTATTGTTTATTGTTTATTATTTATTATTTATTACTTATATTTGCATTCATTTATTTATTTTTTCATACTTATAGGAGTACTTGGTAAATGGTACTCCACTTGGACTTCTTTTTTTTTTGTTCCTTTTTCAACACTGTTTTCTATTCCTCAGACTAGTGAAGCTGGGCAAATAAACTAAATGGGAAGATAAAAAGACTGCAAGGCTAGGACCTCGCACTAAATTCTAAGAATGGATTTTTTAACACTTCTTTATGGACAGGTAAAGACATCAACGTGTCCTAAAGATAGCTAGCAGTCTGTGTGAAACACATTCTCTCATAATTTGTTGACCTACTGATTCACATGCTAGTTTTAACCAGATTCTTCAGAACATCCAGTTTCCTGATTCTGAAAAAAGCCTCAACTTTGAACTCTTTGAATATCCCTCCTAGATGTACTATTTCATTGCAAAATCAGTAATGTTTCTGTGCTAGCAAAGCTTGCAGGTATAAAGCCCAAAGGATACACTACTGTGGAAGTGTACTATAGATCGCTACTATAGATCAATTTTGTGCAATGGAGTTTTGGCTATTTACAGCACAATTTGTACCTAAATTCCTTTATAATTTGAAAGGGTACTGAGGATTGGGTATTGGATAGCATGTAAGTTCCCATTTCTTACTCTCTTGGCATGGCTGAACTTGTATGATTTCTAGAAGTTAGTCAGTGTACTTGTTTTGATTTAGTGTAATATCTAGAGGAACCAAACCACGTTTTATTCATTTTGTAAATATTTCTTTTAATGAAATGAATGCAATTAAAAAGAGATTTATTAAACGACTGCCCAGTTTTCTCTGCCACTAGATGTGTTCACTGTTCAGAGTTTAATTTAGTTACTTTACTTTTCAGAGATTTATTTTAAGCCTTCCTCATTTGTTGAAATAGCAATTTGCACATTGTATAAGCTGTTTATTGATTTCAGCTGCTAGAAGGTTCATAAGGATATGAATCTATTTTGCCTTCAGGCATGTCTGTCAAAGACTGATCTGCAAATGAAAAAATAATTACATACTGTTTCAAATTATGTTTTGATGGTAATTTTGATACCCAATATAACTGAAACAGGCTTTTTCTTTAGGGGAGAATAAAAACTGAGAAAAAAACACTTTGTTCCAGGAGCAGGAGGAGAGCACTTACTCTGAAAAAACAGTAATCAAGAATGGAAGTACTCTTGGTGAAGAGCAAGGGATATCATATCTGAAAGATGGAATGGGTTTGATTTGTCACCTTCTCTTTTCAAAGCCTAACTAAATGAAATATCTGCAGCACTTCAGAAGAGGATTACTTCACCTAATCACCTGTCTTCAAGTATAGTTGAGTAGATGTGTGCTGTAACTACACATAGGTCTGAAACAAGAATACAGAAACTAAGCCCCATGCTCTAGGAACTCATACCTGTAAGCAACTCATCTGCTGATCTGGTCCCTTCCCAAAGGATGTCTCTGCCATGGCCAGAATTGAGGGAACCCTTCAGCTCTGACATCAGAGGAGCATGATCTTCCTCACAAGCAATGAGAGTGCATTGTGTTTTGCTCATAGTTTCCTATAGCTAGAAGAAAGGAGGAGTAAATGAAAGCAGTTCTTGTCATTAATTTTAATTTTCTGTATTCATTTTACCTATATCCATCATGATTTGCAAAGGTAAGTTTGGTAAAAGAATAAAGAGTAATTACAGTCCAGCTAATGGACCTTTAAACCTTTGAAGAGTTAGTTTCTTGCAGAAGATGTTTTTTTTTATTATTTTTTATTTTTATTTATTTATTTTTGCTTTGTTTGGTTTTGTTTTTAGATATGTGAACTGGAAGGGTGAACTTTAAAGTGGGTGAGAAACTAGCTGGACTGCTGAGCATGATGGTCCCAAGTGTAATCAGCAGCTGATTACAGTCTCTTCAGAGGTCACCACCAGGGCCAATCTCATTCAGCATCTTTATTACCAGTGTAGAACGGAAATGGCATGCATACTCAACAAGTTAGTGGGCCTCACCAGGTTGTGGGGAGCAGTAGTTATGCTGGGGTTCATGGCCACCATTCAGAGTGCCCCCAAAAAGCCAGAGAGATGGGCTTCTCATGAAGCCCAACAAAGGCAAATGTGAAGCCCTGCATGTGGGAGGGGACAGCCCACGCAGCCCCTACATAGGCTGTGGCTGGCTCGCTGGGACGAAGCTGGGCAGGAAAAGACATCATTGTTAACTGGCAGCAATGAGACTAAACCCCCCATCGGGATGATGGTAGCAGATTTATACCCGTTCAAATTAAGTAAGAGGAAAAATGTCTTCATTGAGAGTGGTTAATCCCAGGATCATGTTGCCTAGAGAAGCTGTTGAACATCCATCCTTGGACCTAATCAAAACTCAGCTGGCCAAGGCCATGGACAGCCCAGGTTAACTTTAGAGCTAGCCCCACTTTGAGCAGGGCCTTGAACCCAAAAACATTTTCTGCCTAAATTATTCTATGTTTCTTATCCAAAGACGAAAAGAGTAGAGTACATCTTACTGCTCCTAAAGGCAAAACTTTATCTTGGTAGGGGACCTTATTTGCTGTTCCATCTCAATGATCAAGGAAGCAAATACTGAAAGAGGACAGGAGGTAATGGTGGAAGAAAGGGATCGGATCCCTTTCAGAGACAACTATAAGCAGCAATAATCTCTTTGGTTTGTAAAAACTGCAGCCTGAAAAAATATTATATCAACCAACTGTTGATGTAAATTGACTTAAATTACACATTTCACATAATTTTGTCCATTTACATGAACTAGGCTCTATGATGAACTATTTTTAACTGGTGATAATGAACTCCAGCAGCTTACAGGACAGATGAGAAAGACGGGTCCAACTGTGCAGAAGTAAGACTAGAAATGGGAAGTCTAAATTCTCCTCATACATCTACTGCATGCTAAATATTTTTCATAAATGCATTGAAATAGCTCAGATGGAAAATGCCCTACAAATTTAAAATAATATTACTAATATAATTGTGCTTTGCACAAACATTCCTAGCAATAAAAGAAGCTGAGGAATACAACCCTGCAATGCCATAAAAATGATATTAAGCAGAATTACCTATGAAAAGAATCTTTTAGAGGGTTCCATTAGGGATCAGCTATTCTTCATGTTATGCCAAACGATTAGTAACCACACTGAAATAGTATTCCACCTGACAGATGTATGTACAGAAGATCTCAAATGGGTACATTAAATAACAAAATTAGAGAACAAAGAAAGGCATATAAGAATGATTTTAAAATGAAACACAGCTGTACCAGTGGGTTGTGGTTCGTTACAGTTACCTGTTTCCAGAAATTGTTGTCTTTCTGATACCAGTCATTCTATACATAGATATTACTTTCCTTTTATTGAACAACGTAATGATCTTCTACTTCCCCACTCCTTTTTTATTTTTATTTTTTTTTTTCATTCTGAAGACCACAACACTTTCTACTACACTCCAGTGGTAATGGACTATCACTTAGTCACTCTTTCTAGAGCATATAGATCCACTTATTGCTTCACTTACAAGATGCTGGGGTGGAAGAGAATAGTCAAATATGAAATATGAATATCTAGTCTGTGATTATTGCATGTATATTTTTGGATGTCAATGTTTTCTCTGGGACAAAGTTTTAAGACTTTGTAAAGATCCAAATCTCTGTATTTCAGCCATTCCAGACTACTTTTCTGTACTGTCTACCTAGCCTCTGCAACTTACAGTCTGAATTACTGTTTTCTGAAGAAATTCTAAACAAAGAGAGACTTTCATCTTATACAAGTTCAAAACTAGTCAGGTGCTATCTATTTTACTTCAGTGTCTGAAATTTTTTGGCAAGGATTAGAGATACAGAGAAAGAAAAACATGTGATGTTACACAGATTAATGTTTTATTGCAATAATTCCTTGACTTGTAAATAAATAACAGAAACAAGAAATAGTTTTTACTATTCAGCTTTTGCAAACTGATGAGTTACAGAGGTAAAAATCACTGTTTAGTCATATACTAGAAATGAGTAAAAAAAAAAAAGGAAATGTATAAATATTAAACTAATTTCTAATTAAAAGTTTATGTTGACAATGTTTACATCCATTTCTAACACCATTTTCAAAGTGTTTAAGCAAATCAAGATTTGTGCTGGTTAACATCCAAGACTTACTTAATCACAAAAATATATTTTTTTGACTAAATAAAATTAATTTGTGTGAAAGTCAATAATGGTTTAAAAAGTCTGAACAGAAGAAGAGTTAATGCTAGTCGCTATGTCTAGGTATAAAATCACAGACTTCTGTGATTTTAAGGAACTGAAGGGGAATAAATAATCTACAAATGAGATTTAAAAAAAAAAGTGAAAAATAAAGCAAATATAAAGCAAGTGTTGTATGTTCTCATCTCAGTCACAAATTAGCTAAACAGAGTGGACTTACTAAACTTATTATTATTATTATTATTATTATTATTATGAATTCCTCTAACATGTCCTGTTTCTGAAATTCACTTGTGTTCAGCCCCAATGCCCACTGATGTTAAGAAGAATCCAGTGGGCTGTTCCAAACATCCAGTTTGAGACAGATTTCACTATCTGCTAGACTAGATCAAATCTGATTCATGCCAAGTTACAAAAAGGATCAGAGATGGCTCCTGGCTTTTCAGGGGCCCTTTTTCAGAATTTAGTTGTTTTTATAATGGTTCTTCCTGAGTACACTGTCCATTTCTTGCTCCTGTCCCTGCAAACACCAGCAGTTGGCAATCTCTCATCCTGGAGAGTGAGTGGGTTTGCTACCAGCCCTACTCTCCAGTACCTAGGAAAGCCAGGTGATGAAAAACAAGATTTTGCATAATTTTACAAAGCAGGGTTCACCCTCAGTGTGAATCAATGAGTATTGGACAGAGTCTAGTCTATGATTTGCAGTGGTTTGCACCTGAATTATATTCTTGGTACTCATTTTGAGTCTGCATCATTGCTATGAGTTATTTTAGAAAACTGTTTTGATTTTTGCTGCTGAATTTGATTGGCTAATCTTTGGCTACAGAATTGCCATTGCTGTTTTTTGATAAAAACAAAATACATTGTACTGCCTGGAGGAAGATATTTTTCTCTTCTATTTGATACATGGCATTGTTCCTGCTGAAATTTATCTTCTCTGACTTCTTCAGCAACCCATTTCCATGCCGTGGGTTTTCTGTTGTTGTTTTGATTTTCTACATTCTCAGTTCTTCAACTCATGTTTACTAAGATACGACAGTAAAATTTTAAAGCAGGGAAAGCAGTGGTGACCACATAAATCCTTTTAAATTGTCTGGGCAGCAGAGTAATACTTGTTAGTGGTGGGAAATTCAGGCACACTTTGATTTCTCTGCAGACAGAAATTTACAAGATTTGCATTGGCTTTGCGTTTTCCTTTAATGATTTTCAAAGTAAAAATAAAAAATAAAAAATTGGGGTAAATGGAAGAAGAAATGATTTAGTAGGTATGTGAAGATATTTCCTCCTCATAATCTCATTTGTACTTTGAATATTTCTCCGTAGAATATTTAGTTCTGATATTAACAAGGTAATAGGTGAGTTATACTGTGTATGATTGACTGCATAGTTTACCCTCTGTTGGTTAGCACCCATTTTAAGTTTAAGATGATATTACATGCTTCATTCAACATGTGCATAAATTATATCAAAAGATTAGATTATAATCATACAGTACACAGGATAGAAGGGAGGTCCAAAGTGTTTTTCATGTTTTATGCTCATTTGTGATAGTTCCTTGTAGACTATGGGCTCTCAAAAAGAGCAGGACTAGTAGCAGAGAAATGGGGACCTGAAAGTTTTCAACTTACTGCTGGTTTATATTCTTAGCATTTCAACTTTTCACTATGCTTTTATTCCCTTACAGAATGCAAAATATTCTTCAGTTGCCTTGACATAGCTGGAAGAAGAATTAAAATATTGTTACAAACTCATACTTACAGCATGGACTAACGTTATGTATCTCCTACTTAGGTATACAGTGGAATCACATCCAGGACAGAAGAGACAAAATTATCCTCTACAACACTAAAGAAGAAATTAGGCAAGCTTATGAGTTAGGGGTGCTCAGGGAAATGGCACAGGATAAGAGCCAAACTCAAAGACAGAAGCTTGAGGGTATGTCCAACATACCCCAAAGTGTGACATACCTTAGTGTGGTATGCCTCTTCAGTAGAAGGCAACTGAGAGAGCAAAGCCTAAGAAGAAAGGTGGCCAAACACATTTGTCTGCTTTATGCTACCTCTAGGATGGGTTTTTCAGTGAATGGTCCCCAAAACCACAACAGGTTTTGTTTCAAAGGAAGCTAGCTCGCTCAGTCTGAAAAAAATGCTGTACTGCTTACAGCACCTGAGGACATCTGAGGACCTAGGAGCAAACCAGGGAGTTAACATATGTATGTGCAGACATGCAATTAGACTTTGCTTTGGCTCTACAGTCTCAGATGACTTCCCACTGCACGCAACAGCCCTATTTCCTTGACAGATGGGTAATTTTGCTACTGTTAAGCCTGCATATTAAATCTGAAATGAAAGCTGATATAACAGATAAAATGGCCACTATGGTTTAAAATTGCAGCCTGTGAAGGACGTCACCATCAAGCAGAGAAGTGCCAATAGTAATTTTTCTCTATGAAGCCTTGGTGTGACCTCACCTGGAACAATTTTTCTCAGTTCAAGGCACCCCTATACCAGAAAGATATTGATATATCAGAAATGTAGAAAAGAATAGCAGGAACTGTTAGGAAGCTGCAAAGATGGGTTGAAAGAAGTACTGCTGACAGAAAGAAATTATAGAAGCCAACCTATGTTTGAAAGAGGTTAAGGAAGGGAAAGAGTAGATCACCACTAAGGAGCAGCATATTGGATTGCTTTTTAAATTGGAAGTTTAATGCTGAATGTTAAGAAAGAAATCCTTGGCATTATTTCTCAGGGAGCCTCTAGCAGCTCTTCTGCTTGGCTCAAATCCATACTTCGAATTGCGCTAATAAACATTGCAGTAGTGTTTTGCATTTGTATCATAAGGACCAAAACTGCTTCCACAGCAGAAGACGTGTTGCTCCAGGCCCTATCCTACCCTCATTCCCAGGTAGCAAATAAACAGAAAAATAATAACATTAAATGCTCCCTGGAGGCAGTCAAACAAATTATGCTACAACAAATAGCATGTGAGTCTTTGCACAGATCGAACAGCTGATTTGACCAGTAGTGTGAGATACAAGCAAAGCAATAGCATGTGCATATTTGTGCCTCTTAATGAGGTGAGTGTTCCTGGTCACCTTATTATAGCACGTTTATTGTAGAAAGGAAGTTACAGCATGAGACAATCAGTACTGTGTAGTGCAGAGACAGAAGCATCCTAATTTTTTTGACCATTTGTAAAAGTAGGACTACGTTGAAAAGAAAAAGGAGATTTAGAGAAGCATTCCCACCAATTTAATTTCCAGTCTACTATAATATGAGGAAATGTTTAAAACAATGAATTAGCTATGGCTTCTTTATAGTTTAGATAATAAATATGTCTGTAATCAATTTGAAGAGATGTATTGTTGATCAGCAACTGGATATTAAAAGCTACATACAACAGTGTTTACCAGATGATTCTTTCTACCCATAGGGCAACAGCATTTTGTTATGGGGTTGATGCACCGTTCTTCAATTTAGACAGGGAATTCTGAAGACCACAAGGGCTGAAATCTTGTATAAACTGTAGCCTTTTGGAACTCACTCTGAATTCCCAGGAAAGAATAAATGTTTTTGAGTTTGCTGTTGCCATCTCCCAGCATCATCCACCCTCCCCAAGTGTAGAAAGACAGAAACACAGCAGATTCGTCATGGGCTCCTTTCCCTTCCTTTGGCTGAGGGCAGAATAAATAAGCAGAAGCAACAGCCTGAAATCTGCAGCCATACACTTCCTGTCTGCATCTGCACTAAATCCTGGAGGAGATTTTAAACTTTTTTCTACTTACAGGAAAGCTGTTTAGAAAAAGTGTGATTATTATTATTTTTTAATCTGAATAGATTTGTTTTAAACAACAAACATATATTTTTTCAGGTTGCTTTTAATAGCTGTGCTGAGGACTAGTTTGCTGTTGTTACTGTGGATTGCTTCTTAGTAATAGCAGAAATTCTGGTTCCCTTCAAGCTGTTATCGATTTTTAGTGCAGAGAGATTTCATCTCCCCTGCTTGCAATGCATTGTGCTCTTTAGAAGTGTGTCATCAACAGTCGCCCATTATCTGCTGCTCATCCTGTGGGTCGCTGTATCAGGAAAGCAGAAAAATTCTTGCTATGTGGCAGAGAGAGTGTGTCACACCACAACTTGTGCCCTTGTTACAAAATGAATCCTGTGTGGAATGCAAAAGACTTAGATCAAATTGCTCAAATAATTCCTGATTTTGGAAAACATTAACAATTATAGAGTCTTATTATGAAAAATAAATTTGAGACTATTAACCTTCAGTTTACCATGTTAATACTATGATTCATTCTACAGTAGGTAGAATCTGTTCATGTACTAGGTTTATATAACTAGAAAAAACAGATGTTTCATTTCAAACAGATCAAACTGATATTGTGGCTGACACCAAATGCAGTTTATAACAGAAAAGTAATATAAGTAGAAGTAATGGAGAGCAGATAAACACATATAGAACTGTATTGTTGGTCATCCATAACACACTATTTACTTAAAAACTGAAAACATATACATTTTTATCTTTTAAAGAGAGGAAAAGAAGACCACGTGTGACAGAGAGAGAAACATGAAAATCAACACTATGGTTCTCAAAGATATACAGTCTGATACTAAGGTCATTAGTCCCAGTTGTGGTCCAGAAAAGCTGATTGTGAATTGGATTGTTGGAAGATCATGTAACTAGCAGTGTGATCTATTTTATGTAATCTGAATATTTAGCCCATGCTTTAAAAATATCTAAACTATAATAGCTATTATCTATATTCCAAGCTGAAAACTGTAAGGGCAGTCTTTTTTTTTTTTTTTTTTAACATTGTCATCTTTATCTCTATATTTCCAGGAATTGTCACTTTTGGGTGAAACACTGGGACTAAAATAAACGATGTATGTTGAGAAGAGACACTTTTGAGAAATATGTTTTATGATGGATAGCTAAAATTATACACGTATTTCATGAAATGCTACCCTATCTCTAAGAAAATAATGAAAACTTTATTTCTTATGATAACACATTCCACAGACATTTCAAAAAATGATTTGTTGTTCTAATTACTGTTTACTTATTTGAATGTAATAATGCATGAAATAAGACTTCTCTTGCTTTATAAATATGTACACATTCCTCATTTAGATTCATCAGAAATCATATTTTTTCTTAAACATGAGAGGTTTGTCAGTACCTTGTCTTACAGATATTTCACATGAAATTGTATATTTTGTATATTACACCAATTACATAATTTTGAGGAAAAAATGTATGGATAAAAAGGCAGATAAAAGGCAGTAGCTAATTGCACTTCTGAGAGCAATTAAATACTTGAAACTAGAGTAGCATGTGCTGAGACCATGCAGCTGCCCCTAGTGAGTTATGTTAAATTATGGAGGATTGTAAGGAAAAGGAAAAATGTCAAGGAAAAAAAGATATGATTAAAAAAAAAATCTTCCAGCCAAGAGAATTATGAAACAATCATAGTTTTCAGTTATGCAAATTCCTATCTAGCAGTTGCTTTTGTCCTCTGATGTTTGTGTTAATAAACATGAGCATTTTTCAGCTGAAAGAGATTTTCTCATTTGAAGAAGGTACTTGGATTAAATAGTTGAAAGCAGGGAAGATACTGGAGAATATTCAATTATCCTTTGATTCATAAATTAGTTATTCTTATTAGTCTGGAAAGGCTTCAGATTATTTATTCCATTTTGTTGTGTTATATATTATCTGCATTCGATTGCTAATACTTGATGAGTGTTTTCTGTAATTAAAACTCCTGGTTGTTGTAAAGAACAATGAAATGTACATAATTTCCTCTTTTTTTTTTTTTTTTAATTGAACTCAAAGTTGTTCATACTTTGTAATTTAGGAGAAGTAAAATGTTTTATAAATGTATCAATGACAAAAAACCACTGAACTTTTGATTTCATTTTCCATCTAAACCTATAATCAGACATAATCTTCCTGACATAGCTTAATTTAGCAGTGAGGCATGTTGACAGCTCACCTGATATCATAATTGTACAAACTGATGTCAATGAATCTACTTCTTCAACAAGGTATTTAGCGTGGAGAATTAAGTCCACGCTGGTTTTTAATCCAGGAGAGTGCTCAGATCTGTCTCTGTAGTCATCACACTCTATTTATACATTCACAGCCCCCCACGCTGGAACTCATCTTTAGCAAATGCTCAAAATCTGATGGGTAGAGATAATCCTGACATTCAGACAAACACTGAGTTTGACAGCAAGTGATTTCCATCATCACTTGTAAAAAGTAAGGGGTGGTGCTGAAGACACATGAGCTTGCCCGTGCCTGCCTCTCACTGGGCTGCCCAGCAGTATCCCTGGCTTGGTGTCCAGAGGAGGGATACAGCTAAGGTCAGGCTATGTCTGATGTTTTAGGAGTCTAATAACTTATACTTTCCTCCCCCCTCCCCCCCCCCCTTTTTTTTTTTTGACTTCTACCTCAGTTAAAGGTCTCCTATAAAGAATTTCTGCATGTGGTAATAGTGATTTCTTTGACGTCCACACCCCACCCCCAGTGCAGCTTCTTAATGACCATCTTTTGCTGGGCATTGGATTGACATTTTGCTTTTTCATGCTGTTTTCCTCATACAGGTTCTATACATGAGGTACTGTTAATGTTTGGCTTTAGCTGGAGGTATTGAATTGAATAAGAATGTTTTACATTTGAATTAAGATCCTAAAACGTAATATTGGATATGATTCGGGGGAAAAAACTGCTCGTAATGTTCATAAAAGCATGAGGTGCAATTACAGTACTGATGCAAACCAGTAATAAAAACCAATATTAGAGATAAGAAGTGGCCGGAATAGATAAAACCTAGATTAAAAGTGTCCAGTATCAAATCTCCAGCAGTCTTCTGAGAATAAATATGAACATTTTAAGCTCCATATTCTCTATGTCTTCTAACTGCAATGGTGAATGTTAACCTGGGTGCAACTTGGGCTCATTTGCTATAGCATCACTGACAAATGCATCCCCTCTAGGGATGGTTTCTGGTGTGCAGGCCATGCAGGGTGCTCCCCACACTTGGTTCTTTGGGTTAGCCTCCTTGAGAGCAGACTGGTCTGGTCTGTGATATCAGGCACTTAGCCCTATGTTTCTGTGACACTAAGACATGATCTTCCCATGATTTTTTCTGCTCCATAGTGCAAAATTATGTGAGGTTTTATTGTAGAGTGGTATTCTCACATTGTGAAATTCAAAATGTATGCTGCATACATTTTTGGAAGTATGGCATGAAAGCTTATGAAGGTGACTAAGGATTATACATTTCATGGGGTAGTGCTGGAAGACTTGCTAGGGCAGAAGAGAACAAATTTCATTCAGTTTTCACCAGTTGTCCACCAGAATAAATTGTCTTTTGGAAACTGCAACGTATGTGGAGAATGGCTTAAATTACATAAATTTCTTTTTGGAGACAATTTCACAGGTCATGGCAAAGAACCTGTGAGCTAACAATTGTTAGCAATGAAGGCAAACACAGGACCAGGACCTGGGAAGGAACTGCGGAACAAATGGCAGTTCAGCTTTGCAGGGACTGAACTCTAACTTGACCTAGTCACAGCTAGCCTAGGACTTCTCATTGGTGTACTGTAAACTTATTTTTGCTGCTCAAATTATGAAGACATCATTTATTATTTTGGGTGTGGTTCACCACCCAAATCTAGGAATCTGGCGGGTGGCTACCGCTGCATTGCCTGTGGAGAGAAATTAGCACTCTAGGTGTGATTAACTTAATTCTGTAAAAGATATCTTCAGTAGGTCAGGATTCCTAGGCATGAGGGTTTGCAGCAAGTGGAGCTTGGGGAGAGATAAAGGAGGAACCAGCAGTTGAAAGGGGGCATGGCCACAGCTGGACCAGTAACCCTCCAGCGGTACCCACAGGAGGAGCTGCAGGCTGGGCAGGCAGGGCTGCTGCATCAGGTTTTAACAGACCTGTCTGCAGATGAAAGACTTTGTGACTGCTTTAACTGGCATAAAGTTGTCTCCTACAGAATCAGCAATTGTTGAGGGACAGACAAAGCAAGAAAGTAGAAAAGTATAATCTTCATTTAGAAAAGCATCATAATTGCAGAAGCATGCAGAATGCAGTAACATATTTTCTGTTTGCTACTCACTGTCTCAAAACAGTTTAAACAGCCAAAGGAAATGAGAGAACTGGGAAGATTTACAGTATGTGTTGATATTCATGCTGCAGGCAAAGAGACATAGCTAATTGGCTTTAGACAGTTTTGAAGGGAAACCTTTTGTAGAAGGACAGGCAAATAATACTCTATTTTATTTCACAGTGGTGTGCATACAGCATGCCAGAAAGAGACTAAAAGATTTCATGCATAATTGCATATGATCTTAATTAAAATTATAATGATCTTTCATTTCTATAACTTTTTTCCACAAAGTTTCTCAGTAGAGGAAAGGAGTGGTAGACAACAGTTACTGATGAGTGTGATATACACTTCATGAGATGTTTTCTCCATTTGTGAATGTTTACTAACATCAGCAGAGTTTCTCTTTTAAAATCTAAACATTAGAAAACAACCATTCCCTGTTTGTCACTATTCCATACTCCACAGAATACTGAATGACAGGAAGCCTTACACCTCCTATACCAAGTGAAAATAATGTAAAATAACTACTAGGGTTGATCCAGATCTTAATGTGGGTAGAATATTAAAAACAACCCATTCCCCTTGCACAAGTGTTTCCCAAATGCCAATATATGTATTCCTTTAATAATCTTGTAGGTTCAAGCATTTTTGATGCTTTTTAAAAGGTTTAACATTCTTCAATATTCCCGTGGAGCAACCCTTGATAAATTTGAAATGACACATTACAAAAATCACAGAGAAACTACAACAAAGTCTGTGTCAAGACTAAATTTTAATCCAGAATTCCCCCAAACTCTATTTGAACCCTATCTATTTTGTGATTGAGACCCCTTTCTTTTTTCATTACTAGCATTTAAGACTCTTACTGAATCTTATCAGATGGAAAACACTGGTATGGACTTTTTACCTTGAATTTGACCCCCCACATTGCAAACATCTAGCTTTAGCCAAGTAGCCAGGTGTCTTTTAATTCCCATGACCTTGTATAAGGCAGCTGGACAATTCCTCCATGCACGCAGTAGGCTGCAATGGTGCAGAGGCGAGTTCTCATCCTGAATGACGTGTTTCTTTTCAACTAGATCTGAAGATCTGCACAGCACTTCAGACCTCAAATGTACTGAGTTGTGACCTGCCTGTTGTCGCCCCCTTCCCTTTCCACAGACTTGCCCTGCTTTTACAAAGTGTGTAATTGTGTAAACACTTTTACGAAGTGTTACATATACTCACCATAAATGTAATAATTCCCCATTAATTTGTCCTTCACCAAGGCAGTAGGATGAGTCTTCAAGCATCAATTTAAGGAGAGAATAGAAAAACCCTGAGGAATCCTGCAGAAAATATCACCCCCCCCCAAAAAAAACAAAACAAACAAAAAAAAAAACCACAAGCATTTGCATGGTCAAGAGACAGACACGTATGAGTCCATTTTTACCACCTCACAGTGCAAAGTCAGCTACAATTATTGAAAATCACAGAATTACAGAATAACCGAGGATGGAAGAGACCTCTGAAGATCATCGAGTCCAACTCCCCTGCTGAGCAGGACCACCTACAGCACATTGCACAGGATGGCATCCAGGCAGGGTTTGAATATCTCCAGAGAAGGAGACTCCACGACCTCTCTGGGCAACCCCTAAGCCTCACCACCTTACTAGATGAAATGATCATGAACAATAATGTCAGCATCCTGTTTTCTCAGCACTTTAGGGAGGACTGAAAGCTACTGCATTTTCTTCTTGTTTCTAGATCAGTATCTATCCTGCATCTCCTCTTCCTTTCACATCCCACCTTGTGTTTTTTTTTACATTAGCCTACCTCAGACAGGTCTTTGCCAACCATATCTTGAGCAACCTTTTGCAGCCACAATCTCACCTCCATTTCCTTGATTCAAATAGGGTAAATCCTGAAGCACGCCAATGTATCATGCTTTTCAACTTGCTTATTTGGTTCTCTTTCAGAAATCTTTCCTGTTGAGGTAATAGAGGGTAAAGGCATAAGATAGACATCTTACAGATATCTTAAAGATAGACATCTTACAGATTTTTAGACATCTAAAGATAGACATCTTACAGATTTGGCTGAGATCTGGCTCAGAAAAACTAAGACGAGCCATTAAAAAACATAATTATCTGCAAAACATAGCAACTATTTTGCTAAAATATGCATTGAATATGCATTGTCCTTCAGAAAGTTGCAATAATACCAAGGACTTCATGTGATCACCAGAGCATGAAAATGAAAATGTGCACTGGGAGCATTTTCAAGAAGGGAGCTGCTCCCATGGCCAATGCTTCCTCTGGGTGCCTCAGTCAGGTGAATGGCCCCTCAGCTAGAGGCTCTTGAAGATGCTGTTGTTTCAACATTCTGCTAATGATGGATTTCACAGCAGGGCAGTTTCTTTAGTAGAACTGCTGACATCTCAATTAGCAAATCCTAACCACGAAAAAACAACATCTACCCAAGGGATTTAAGCTTCTTAAACCAAGCTTCTATCTTTTCTACCGCTTCTTGTATTTTACAGCTTCTGAGTGTCTGGACCATCCCTTCATCCCGCATTACAGACAAACATCAAACACTTGTATTAGCTGAGTCTAAAAACTGAGTTGTGAATAGGGAAAGGATATGTTATCGCCTCAGCTGGATCAATTTTACAGTCTCTTCAGTGCTCTGTCACTTATAACAGCACATGTTCAGTATGGAGGAGCTCAACACATGGTAAGTGTTAGATCTTTTAATGGGTAAGGAAGTTCAATCCAGCATTCCCTTAATACTAGAAACTGCTTGATCATTAACAATAGATTTGTCACTTACAAAGGAGTCATGAATACCTCTCGATGTCTGAGTTTGTTGGATTAGGCCTTCATTACCTTGCAAACATCATTCTCTCCCACAACACAGGGGGATGAGAGGTATTGAAAATTGAAGGAGTGCCTTTACGGATGTAGACAACTGTGTCTAAAGATGTGCTGCTGTTGTTTACCTGCCAGTCACATGTTAAAAATGTGTCCTTTCATCAGGGGAATATCTTCCAGCTGAGCACACAACTGTTCTTATGTCACTCGGTACTCATTCAAAGAGTCACCAGCCTTGTCTTTAATCAATCTTCAGCAGAAGATTGAAAAATGTTTTAGGTTAGAAATGTACAGCACAGTAGCTCATTGCAAATGGGAAAGTGGCCAATGACTAGTAGCGATAATCATGAAAGATGCATGTGTACAATGAGTACTGAGTGGAAATGTAAGCTTTTAAGGTCTCAGTTTCATTTAGGCTATTGCAAATCCATAAATGGTTCTCCAGCTTTACATGGACCTGTAATGTGGGATAGCAGTATAAAACAGTTTTTATTCCTGTAAATGTAAATGACATCAGAGTGGAGTCTGCTATGTCAGTATAAATATTTATGTGGTCAACTTTTTCCCTTCATGACTAGACTTTAATGCTAACTAAGAAGAAAAGTTAAAAGGAAGTTACTACATATATTCCCTTACTGTATATAAAAGTCTTTTTATTTTAGGTTTGACTATCTGATTAGTTCACTTCAATATTCAAAACGCCTCTTCTAATCATACTTATATTCTCCCAATACAATAAAAAGAGAAAGCAACTTAAAAATGAAAGACATAGTCATTACAAACTCTAAAGGAGGATTTAAATCAAAATTTAAAGCAATATTAAGAAGCACAGTAATGCTCAGAACAGCAAGATGATTATAGATTAGAAAGTCTTAAAATAGTTCTTACACTGATTTCACAAGTAATTTCTGTGTGGTGTTGAATTTGAACTGAGCGTGACTAATATTTTGGATCTGTGTTCTGTGTCTCTCAGTTGGCTCCCTCTCTTTCATGACACTGGCAGTGCAAAGAATTTGCCTCTCTACCAGATCCATTGGTCCCTTTGAAGCAGACCTCCACCTAGTCCTGGTTACTACCAAAGGACTGCAGGTAAGTGAAAGGATGACTCCTGACTCGCTGAGTTTCAGATCAGCCTCCTCTTCTCGTGGAATAATAGTGAAGTTTTAATCTGGCTTTGTTATTTTAAAATTTCCTAGAGATCTCCAGCATCACTGATGTTGAATCACTATTTACAGTCAGCATTATAGAACATTTACTACGAATGTTTTGATGATGCTTTGGGAAATTCCTCTGTGAGGATAATTTCTGTTTGTAAGGACAGACTTACTTATCCGTGATTATAACTGCTAACCATGGATATAATTCAGGCTTACTGAGCTGTGAAACACTTTGGGTATTTTTTAATCCTGTGGGAAGACTGCTTGGCTATTGCACGGTTTGATCATAGGAATTGCAAGAAAATCCAGAGTCTCAAAATGCTCATCTTTGGAGATGTGGAACCGATTAAAGGAAAACACAAAACACTTTATTGAAATGGGCCTTTTTAATGAATTTTCCCTTTCAGATCTGGCTCACAGTCACAGCCATTGCAGTGAATGACCAACATGGCTGGGGGTGGGGTGGGTGGGAGGGAGTTATAATGATGATTCAGATCATCACACATAGATCCAACAGCAGTAACACATAAATAATTTGCAAGTTGATACATGTATGTATGTTTCTTTTGTCTTGGTGCTAATGTAGTTAACATTAATTATAATGCTTTGCTACAGTGACACCACAATGGTAATTAACTTTCCTTTTACTGAGTTTGGAAATCAGGGTTAATTTAGTATTTTGTTGATGTCTGTATGCATCTCCACAGTCTGACCTCACTCATTCATTTTTGGAAGAGGAACTTCCACTTCTTTTACTTCTACACCCAGCTGGTTAACATGAAATGACCCCAAAAGGGAAAAAAAAAAAAAAAAAGTAATCTTCACATTTATTGTTCACTTTCATATGTAGATTTGAAGATCTGTGATTTGGCTCAATTACAAAATGATACCTATGTGAACTACGTGAATAAATCGTCATCTGTTCAGTCGAGAAAGAGTTGTCCAGTAGGAAGGAGCTAACTTACAATCATTTGGTGAAGCACATTCACGTAGACCTTTCAGGAGGATTTTGCTACTTCATAAATCAGTTATAGCTCTGGTACAGATCAAGGAGTTTTGTTCTGCAGTTATTTTCTTCTTTTGAAGGTGACATGTCCTTAATTACCACACTTCTTTAAGTTCAATTTATATTTATAACATTTTCCCCCTCTATTCAGTTTAATGCTACTTGTTCTAACTTTCAGATCACTCTTTACTTTAGTGACAAAATGTTTGCTGTCTCAACTAAATGCTTTGGTTGTGTTTGGCTCCTTAGCAAAACAAGCACTTTCTATTCATTATCTAAATCCAGTGATTGGAACATTTTAATACTTTGCTGCTATTTGATTATATGTGATGTTGCACAGATAAATATATTTGGACACAAGTCAATATTGAATAAATGACTGCCCTATAGGAACTTCATCTAAACTGTGAAATTAATAATAAATATTTTCAAATAGATGCTTTTCAGCATACAGCCTTTTGAATCATTTATAAGTTGGGCCCCTTCAGTAAGTCTTTTCATATTTAATGCACTAACTTGGAGTATTTATTGCATTTCTGGAAAGAACAAAGAATGAGGTTCAAGAGAAAATATCATCCAGGGTTTGGATGAAAGAAAAAACAAATATTTTAGGTCAAATATGCAACTTATTAGAGATAGACTGTACTTTTAGGTCAACCTGATGTAAAACCTTATTCATCCCATCCTCAGGCAAAGGCTTAAGTTCTGCATTCACATCTAAAACAGTGCTTCTCCAGCACTCCCTTGTTATGTAGAGCAGACATTTGAAGCAGCCCTTAAAAAGTTGTGGTCGGCTCTTTTCCCTGTCACAGACAGAAAAATGTCAGCACTGCCTCCCTGCTGCTTGATTCCTGGCCTTGAGGAGTATCTCAGGGGACATGGTCCCAGCAAGTCCCTGGGCTCCTCTGCTGAGCCCTTCTGCCAGGACCGTGCAAGTGGGTTGCAAAAGGGTTAGTTTCTTTCCAAACTGGATCAAGGCTATGGACAATCTGGCCCCTTATGATAAATGTACATGAATTACCGCACTAGAGAAACAGCATTTTCTAGAATTGCTACCTAAAGGCAAAACTTCATGGAGACTTGTCACGTAATCATGGCTATCTCTAGCAGAGAGTAGATTTTTTTTGGCTATTTAGTATGCACATGAAGGTCCTTTGAGGAGACTATGGCAGATTCCTCCCTCACCACTTCTCAGCCTACTCTTGCCTTCCCCTACTCCTGGACAGTGTGAGGCACATGTAAAGATTAGCCTGGCATTTCCAGAGCACTCTACAGGGACAAGGCGGCCATGAGAAGAGGTAGTAGCTGTCCTACATCTAATAGACTTGAGTTAGATACATCAACAACAGTGCTTAAATCAGTGAAATTTAAATATTTTCAAGAGCCCAAAACCAATGGCTCTTGTCTACTTTTCATGGGACAGAAAGACAACTAAAAGCTTGCACTAATAATTATGAGTTACTTTATTTTTAAAAACTAGAAAGTGCATAGGCACAGGCATAAAAATGAGATCCAGGGACCAAAACAAAAATTAAACATTTTTTCTTTTAAATGAAAATTATGGATGACTATTTTTTTCATCCTATTGCAAATACATGCTTTCAAAGCCAGGAAATATTTGTTACGTAGGTTTTCAGGATGATTTGGCTCAATTAAATTTACATTCTTTTGTTGTAAAGATTAATATTGGTAATATATATGGTATATTCTACACCAGTAAATCATAGTTTAACATTTATTAAGAACTCTCTGCCTATTTATTTTGCTTCATTACCCACTTATCATATGTTTAATCACATGCTCATGCTGTATTATCACCAACAAGATTACAGTCTGTTCAAATAGCCTGATCCTAGCTGTACAAGGAAATGAATAGCGTGAAATACACCTAGGTCCCACTGTGATACCATGCTGAAATATAATTTCAACTTCTAATAATATGTGCCAGCAGGACTTAGTTGTGATGAACAAGCTCCCTGACAAGGAATCATGCAGAAACCATTGGAAAAGCTCAGCTTTCTATCCTCAGTCCTGAACCTGAAATATTTCTTTAATAGTGTGGTAGAGGCTAGGACCACATAAGAGTTGAGTGGTACAGTTCTAAAGCCAGAGGGTCAGAAAAAGTGTGTGGATGCTAACGGTGGCTGAGATTTCACATGCCCACAGTGTTTGATATCACTAGCCTTTCAAAGCTCCCCAGTCAGTATATTGGCACATCCCTATAAAGCTAATCTTCCCACACATGGAAGTTCAAGTGCTCAGCACTTTAGACATCACATGTTCTGCCAAGCAGAGAAACAGCTGGGAGTTGAGTATCCCAAAGTACAGCATGCTGGGGTCCTCTCAGCTGATCCAGACCTTTGTTTTCCCGTGTGTATAAGCAAAACGGCATATGAAGTATCAAATCTCTATCAGGCTCCATAGGTGAATTTTGTAAGAAGCTTAAAATGCACAATTTATTTTTCAACAGCCTTACTTAAAAAAAAAAGAAAAAGAAAAAAAAAAAGATCATTTGTCATGGTTTGGCTGGGACAGAGTTAATTTTCTTTGTAGAAGGTCACACAATGCTGTGTTTTGGATTTTTGATGAAAATAGTGGTGATAATACACTGATACTTGCAGTTTTTGCAGAGCAGTGCTTACTCAGAGCCAAGGACTTTTTGTTTCTTATACTATCTGGCCAGCAAGAAGGCTGGGGTGTGCCAGAAGCTGGGAGGGGACAGAACCAGGACATCTGGCGCAGACTGACCAAAGAGATGTCCCACACCACGTGGAACCATGCTCAGCAATGAAAGCTAGGGTAAAGAAGGAGGAAGGAGGGGACATTCAGACTGATGTCATTTGTCTTCCCATGAAACCATTATGTGTGATGAGTCCTGCATCTGCATTCCTGGGAGCAGCTGATAACCTGCCAGCTGGTGCGAAGCAGCAAATGGATTCCTGGTTTGGCTTTGCTTTCATCTGCAGCTTTTGCTTTACCTAGTAAATTGTCTGTATCTCAACCCACGAGTTCTCACAATTTTACCTTTCCTTATTCTCTCCTCCATCCCAGCTGGGGAGAGTGAATGAGTGGCTTGTGGTGCTGAACTGCTTGCTGGATCTAAACTACAGCATCATTCAGTAAAGACCTGGAGGTATGGGATTCTTTAGAACACCTGGACAGTTCAATTCTGATTAGTTAATAGATCACTGTATCCAAGTGTTAATAATATTTGCTTACAGCAACAGTCACCCAGATTAGTTTGAACTTTTGCTTCAAACTTCAATAAAGTTTCCAAACCCATAAGATCTCTACCAATTCTGACCAGATGCAGTACTGATTCTGTAGGTTTCCCTGACATTGTCAAAGTAAGCAGCTATGCAGAACACGTGCTTTTGAGGAAAATCCATTTTTGGATTCCTAATCAGAGTATATTCAAAGACAGGATAATGAATACTGTTTTCACTTCTATTCTAAGAAAGCAAATGGTTTAACCTGATAGTCTGAGATGAAAGTCAATACAGGATTCTATTCTATTCTGTAACAGTCTGATGTAATCTTTATGGCTCCTTAATAGTTCTTTTTAGTAGGTAAAAAAGAGAAGAAAATAAAAAAGGGGGTTCCTCAATTTTCTCCCTCCCTGCAGTGTTTGAAATTTTCCCAAAGAAGTAAAAATGTAGAAACCAACTTTTATTCCTAGTCTTCAGACATGAGATCCCATAAAATGTTGTTTTGTGTCTTTTCTTATTAAGAACATTTGTAGGCAAGACTACCAACAAAGAGAAAGTGGAAACAGTTTTCAGCAATGTTTCTGAAGCAAGTGATTGCTAAAGTGGTTGCTTAATCGAACAACCACTTTACTTAAAAAGAAAAATGGCACTTGTTTTCTGGAGACTTTATTCAGTCAAGTTCCAATGTTTCCACAGTTTTAGAGGAAACTGCTACACCCTCCTGCCTCTCTTATATATATATATAAGCAGTGATCCATTCACTGCTTTCAAGCTCTAACACAGATTTTTTTTTTTCCCTAACAGAAAATGCAACTATTCTCCTACTTCAGTGTTTGGAGATGGGACAGGTAAGAGTTATAGTGTTCTCTTCTCTAAGAAGCATCAAATAGATTTAAACATGATTATTTATGAACAAAGACTAATTTCAAAATTCTTGTGTTCTCCCCCAGGCCTTAGGAAGAATACAGTCTAGCAGTCGGAGATAACATTAATGAAGGGCAGCAAAACCTATAACACAGAAAGTGAAAAGTCAATACCGTCTTAGTAGTCATATTCTGACATGAAGGTAACTATCTTGTGTGAAACTCTATTTGATTTTCCACAGGGCTACTGGAAATGAACCTTCAAGGATTTAGGCATGCCGGATTAAGATGTTGCTGCTGCTAAGTGCCAGCCAAACCTGCTGGCCCTATGCCAGAGAACACAGCTTCTTGGAAATTGCAGTAACTTAGGAGGGGGAAATTGTCTATACTTCAGGTGGCAGAAGGCACAGTCTGATAACCTGACTGAAATTCACCCCACTGTCAGTTGGAGGCAGCACGAGGGTGGGTGAAACAAATACCCAGTTTTGATACTCCTCTGATGGCAGTTATAACTTCTAGGTAAAAGCAAAATTTCCCACTTGCCACAACTTGTCCATTAGGGAGTTGGGAGGAAAAGGAAATGTACTGTGTTCAGTTTTGGGCCCCTCACTACAAGAAGGACATGGAGGTGCTCGAGAGAGACCACAGAAGGACAATGAAGCTGGTGAGGGGTCTGGAGAACAAGTCTTATGAGGAGCAGCTGAGGGAGCTGGGGTTGTTTAGCCTGGAGAAGAGGAGGCTCAGGGGCGACCTTATCGCACTCTACAGGTACCTTAAAGGAGGCTGTAGAGAGGTGGGGGTTGGTCTATTCTCCCACGTGCCTGGTGACAGGATGAGGGGGAATGGGCTAAAGTTGCGCCAGGGGAGGTTTAGGTTGGATATTAGGAAAAACTTCTTTACCGAAAGGGTTGTTAGGCATTGGAATGGGCTGCCCAGGGAAGTGGTTGAGTCACCATCCCTGGAGGTCTTGAAGAGACGTTTAGATGTTGAGCTTAGTGATATGGTTTCGTGAAGGACTTGTTAGTGTTAGGTCAGAGGTTGGACTCGGTGATCTTGGAGGTCTCTTCCAACCTAGACTATTCTGTGATTCTGTGATACTTCCAACAGATTTCTAAGTCAACATCACCCCAGATGTGAGTGAGTCTGATGGTTTGCTCAGGGTTAATAGTGCAAATTCCTTAGGTAGTGGCTGGCATTTTAACCATTGCATTCCACTTAATCAGACTGATGGCATTTCTTCCCATTTGGCGTAGCAGAGTCTGGCAGCAAATTATTCATAAAAAGAATTTCTCCTTCTGCTGCCATCAAGAAACAACATTAGACAGTGTCCCTAATAAGAGATGCAAATCCAGCAACCCAGTAGAGAAAATTTCCCACAAGAATCTATAAGCATTTGGAGAATTTTCTCAAAGATGCACATAATAAAGGCAGAAGCTGGAAAAAGCTAAAATCAAATCAAATCAAATCAAATCAAATCACATAGCAAAGTAGCCATGTTGTCTAAGAGACTGAAAGAGTGGAAGAAAGAATACTAAGTCAAGAATAAAGGTGACATTTACTATTGTATACTGATAAACTACAAAAATGCAGTGGAGAAGATGGGGAAGAATGATTCAAAGAAAACAATCAGTGAGGAGTTTACATTGAAGCAAACAAACAAACAAAAGAAGCTACAGAAAGCTGCCAAGACAAGTTGTTGAATTGCCATCCTGGGAGATATTATTCTATTTAAGATGGTTAAGAATAACTAATTCAATCCAGGCAGATGTAAAGGGATGGAAATGACAACAATTCCCTGCCAACAGTGGTTGTCTGTAATGCCAGTCCCATATGTTCTCTCATTTTTGTTCCCTGGAGTGCAAATCACATTTTATTTTATAGACTACAATCAGATTATTTCCCATCACAAAGGACAATCCTGTTTGATTCATATAAATGGCACCTACCTTAACAGTCATTTAGGAATTTTTTATTATTATTATTGTTACGAGAAACTGTATTTCGGAAGTTTGTAGGTTGATGGTGAGCTCCCCACATCCCTGGGTTGGATGACATATGTTGAGAGCACCAGCACTATGCATGTGTGTGGTTATATTTGAAAGCAAGTAGTTGTCTATCAGGCATGACATGTTAATCTCACCACGGTACTCCATTTGGAGTTGTGTGTTCAGCTCTGGGGCTCCCCAGTATAAGTAAGCCATGAAGTTTACAGCATGTAAGGGACAGTCAGGCAAAGGGCCAGAAAAGTTTTTAAAGTTCTGGAGCATCTCTCTTATGGGGAGAGCCTGAGGGAACTGGATTGTCCAGCCTGGAGGAGAGAAGGCTCAGGGGGGAGTCTCATCAATACACGATGGGGGGAGTAAAGAAGATGGAGACAGACTCTTAGTGGTTTTCAGTGGACAAGAGGCAGTGGGCACAAACTGAAAGACAGGAAATTTCATTTAAACTAAGAAAAACATTTTTTACTCTGAGGGTTGCATAAAAAAGATGAGTCTCCACCTTTGGAGATATAAAAAACCCAGTCAGGACATGGTCCTGAATAGTTTGCTCTAGCTGACCATGTTGTGTAAGTGTGTTGGACTAAGTGATCTCCAGAGGCGCCTTTCAACCTCTACTGCCCTGTGACTCGTATACTTTGTAAATGCAAGAAAAAAAACAAACAACACTCATCTTAAAATGATGACATAATTAAAAGGGCATAGCATTTCAT
This sequence comes from Anser cygnoides, assembly GCF_040182565.1. Taxonomy (NCBI): domain Eukaryota; kingdom Metazoa; phylum Chordata; class Aves; order Anseriformes; family Anatidae; genus Anser; species Anser cygnoides. The sequence goes on from NC_089874.1 coordinate 110,719,570, forward strand.
TATACATAACTCCAGAATATGTTGATCACTAGCAGTTTGTCACAGCACTGTTATAACAATGGCTTGGTGCTGATTATAGGACCATTATGTTAACAACCCACATGGAAATCTGTAAATTCTTGTGGTTTACTACTTCCTAATGTACAATAAATGTCAAGATACTTGATGAAAATAAATAGTTTTTGCTGTATTTTTCAACACTAATAACATCTTTTCCTTATTTGTGTATTTATTATTTATTTATTACATAAGTTTCAAAGCATAGTCACATTCAGGCTCTTTGACCTGACAAATATAACCTGCAGATTGAGAAAAAAATCATCTTCTACTAGGGCCTAAACCTGAGAAGTACTCGGTAGCCTTAACTCTCTTTCTTTCGAGTCCTACCTGTGATGAATGGGATTTTTACTCTTCTATTCAGTAGGGTCAGAACCTTACAAGTAATCAGTTCTGAGATGTGCTCTTAAATTAAATAGCAAATGGTCCTAATCAGTCAGTGTAAAATACTTTGTGATGCTGTCATAGATTTACAAAAAGCTAAGAAAAATTAAACATAATTTAGCTAAAAACTGCATTACTGAGCTCCTAAGGAAGATCTCTGAACCCTTATAATGAAGACTGCAGCAGTGTCAACTGAAAGCACATACAATAGACATGGAGATGCTACCCATCCTTTCTTTCTGCCCCCAGTTAGTACTAGCTGGTGACACTAATAACACATGAAATTTCTGAGACTAGCACAAACTGCAACTGCATTTCCCAGCACCCCTTCCTTCCCACACAGAGGGCCAGAGCAACTCTTGGAGGTTTCCTGGCAAATGATTTGCATCCAGGTAATCATGGGAGCTGGCACCATGGGAGCTTCAGCTCAGGAAGTCATCAATAGCCTGCCAACTCTTCAGTATGTTCTGCTGTCCCACGGGCATCACTGCAAATTAGTTGTTTAGTGTAGGGTGTGATAGAGTTTCCACTCAGCTGAGTCTCATTGATTTTTAAAGACTTTGGATGACTTGTAAGAGTATTGCTGCAAGCAGGAGGACATCTGCCAGTTTGGAGCAGGGTTGGAGAGATGCAGGACATCATGGGGAGTTGGAAAAGGGGAAAACTTAAGCAAATGAAATTAAAATCCCTCTGAGTCTAGATGACTGAAATGTCCAATTCATGTTTAATTCATATTTGCCAGGATTTTGGATTAAAATAAACCTATTTTCACATCAGCTTTTAAAACTTTACTTCATATCCCTTATCTGAAGAAAAGCAGAGGATGGAGCAATGTTAATACAACTAGAGGCACAAATGAATGCAGTGACTTTTTCAGTGTATACTGTAACATCAGTTTAAATTCCATTTCTTCTAAGATGTACTCTTTGACTATATTCATTCTGTCACAGACTTCCAAAATATGTGGGTCTTCTGGGAACACACTCAAGTATAATGACTGTAATAATTATGTATGTATATACTTTTTTTTTTTAATGAACCAACAATGTCAGAAAATTGACTCACATATAGAATAAAATATTAATCCCTTTAAAAGTATTAAAAACAGTGAATTGCATCTTATCCTGGTGTTGATAATGTCCATTTATTATAATGAAAATATAATTGGCATTCTGGTATTCTCCTGGTATTCTTTTATGCCAGCAGGGAAAGTTTCCAGGTTAAATTGTAGTTTTGTGGAAAACAAATCCAGTTTGAAATAGAGTAGCTGTAATCATATGCACAAGGGATAGAGGATATATGAAGTAAAGATACCATACATCCTAGGTTTAGTACTACTCATTGTTATCCACATGGAATATAAAAGAAAATATGTCAATTAATTTGGAAATGATACCAGACTGCAAAAGACTACGGAAATGAAATAAAAATAACCTTAACATATAGATGATTGTGTCTTGAAACGGTAAGATGCTGTTCTGTTCAATGGGGATCAGTGAAAAGGTAAGCAAACTGCACAAATAAAATATGAGAAATCAACTGTTTTGGTAACTGTTGCATGAATATGGCTATAGTTGATCTTACTGAAGTGAAATTCCATGGGAATCAGCAACGTTACTCTGATGTTAAAAATATATATATATTCCAGTGTGAACATAAAGATACTCTCACAAGAGTAGAACCTTATTCAGCACCATTTTAGCTGACTGACACAGGTACAGATAACTCGCTTAGACAAGTTACAGAGCTACCAGACAATGTCCAGCAGAATGGGGTGAGCATGTCCCAGAAGTTAAAAAGCCTGACTTATGAGGAAAAATGAAATTTTCTGCAGTATAGGAGAAGTAGTAATAGGGAAAAAGTAACTGCAGAAAGAGAGATTTGATTTAAATAATAGGAAAAACTTACATTAAAGTATTTTGCTTATCTGTGTTTCTAGAGATTTAAAGATTTTCACGTTCCGGCTTTTAAATTTACAACCAAATTTTGAGTTTCAACAAGTCTTTGGGGCTCACGGCTCCCAAAATGGGTCACGTTTACGGGAGCTGCAGATACCAAAACTAGGGTAACAAAGGAGCTCCTAGAATTTTCTGCAAGGCCATAAAAATAGATAAACCAGAGTAATTTATATACTTATTCTATTGTGTACGTACATCTACAGAGGGGAGGGCAGAAATAAGTGATGTATATTAGAAGGCACTATCTGTGACTTTGTAGTAACAAAATAACTTACCAGTGTTGCTGAATTTCAGTTAAAGGCCCAATAAAAAGCACATAAGTACTAATGGATTGTTCCATGTTTGAATCTTTTATGAGTTGGAGTTCCATACTTTCTTTTTTTGTTGTTTAAGTTAGTTTATTCGGTTTTTCAGATCTAATGCTTTAATTGCAGACTTATAGTTAGCCTATTAAAGACAGCACATAATTAAGACAGTATGGTATTGGTAAACAATGATGTGATTTCAGTTGTAAACTAATGAAAGATTATTTTTAGTAAAAGTTTTGCCAGCAATTGAGAAGTGTTATTTAATATATGCAGTGTAAAAACTGCAATTTAAAAAGCTACTTATATTTTTGGTAAGTTAAAATAGATACAGTCTTCCAGATTTAGTTATGTACCAGTCCTTTGCAGTGGGGTTGCTGAAGTAAATTCTTGTACAGTTTGAAAATCGTAGGCTAGTGGATCCAAAATATTTTCAAAGCAACCCTGATATTTAGATGTAAAGGAGAAAAATACTTGTACTTGATCTGGAAAGCTGTGGATGCAAAATGAATAGATTTTGGCCACAGAAGTTAATAACCATTAGTAAAAGGTAAAGAGGAAACACTGCCTGAGGGCTTAAGACAGCTGAATTCAAGCATAGCCAGATAGTCAAAAGAGACAATTCTCCCACTGTTTTCACCTTGGTGAGGCCTCACCTTGAGTATTATGTGTAGTTCCAGGCTCCACAACATCAAAAGGATGTTAAAGTACTTGGAAGCATTCAGAGGAGGACAACAAAGCTGGTGAAAAGTCTGGAAGGCATGTACTATGAGGAGAGGCTGAAAACACTTGGGTTGGCTAGTGTGGAGGAGAGGTCTTGGAAGGGACCTCATGACTCTCTGCAGCTTCCTGGGGAGGGGAAGCACAGCGGGAGGTGCCAGTCTCTGCTCCTAGATATTGATGTCAGGACAGCACAAAGCTGCACCAGGGGATGTTCAAAACAGACATTAAGAAAAAAACTATTTACTGTGAGGGTGGTCAACACTGGAACAGGCTCCTAGAGAGGTGTTTGATGCTGCACCCTATGTGTGTCAGTGTTAAAGATATGTTCGAACAATGCCCTAAGTAATAGGCTTTAACTTTTGGTTAGTCCTGAAGAGATTAGACAGTTGGACTGGATAATCTTTGAGATCCCTTCCAACTGAACTATTCTCTATTTCTATGTAAGAGGATGCTCACTCATCCAGGATGGCAATGCCAAGAGTCTGTGTGCCTGAGAGGGGTCTCATCCTGTCACTCGCATCAGACTCTTAAGTCCCTCTCAGCAGGCTAGAGCTAGCAAGACGTGAGCTTTGCAATGGGTGCTAGAAGCAACAGCACAAATGGAGATTGAAGCTGTGATCATCACATCGAAACGCTTTTAAAAACTTGAGTACTCCATGCTCCTTCCATGCATTTAAGGAATTTTCCTCAGAAGCTTTTCCTTTTTGTCACAGGGAATACCTGTCACTACTGCCTGAGCTGCAGAGGGAGAAACTGGGATGAATGCAGGGGAAATGGGCTTTTGTGCTTGCTGCAGCCGCACTTACTGCTGAACCAAATGAGATGCATATTACATAACTCTGCTGGGCAACATCACCAGAGAAATGGGTTTTGTTCCTTGTTACCATGGTGATGGTCATATCAGACGTCTAAAGAGATGTCTAATGGGGCAGGCAATATAATGCCATATGCAGAAGGCTTATGGGACAATAATGAAGGATATGGGACAATAATGCTATATATCAGGTATCTATTTACCAGAGGTCTTCCGGCTAACTTGTGAAAAAGGTGGCAAAAGGATCTTCTAAAATGAGATCTTTTACTTGGAGAACAATCGGTATTCAAAATCAGATATTTGTCACTTCTTGTGAGTTAATAGTGGACACTAATCCCATCTGTAATATTTTAGCCTTCTATCTACTATTTCAAGTTTTATATTGCTCCATTAATTATTAACTTCTAGTACAATATTACCATGATAGGAGCATGTTGCACTTAGCTCTGAAAAGAAAATCTTTCTTAAGGTGTAAGTTCTCTTACAGATCACATCACTTCAGTGCTTTAGCTTCTAGCTGGAACACTTCTAGCTTCCAGCAGTTTGAATACTGTTTCCTGGAAAATCAGAAGAGATAAGCACTTGCGCCTGCATAATCAAATCAGCTCAGCTGTAGCAGAACAAACAGAGAGAAAGACTTATATGCTTGTTTCATTGGTATATTCTCTTGGAAAAGAAGTGATATAATGCATATGAAAATATTTTGCATCGTGTTTTGCTAGAGGTCCAGATATTTTATTTATTTTATTTTTATTTTTACTTTGAAGGAGAAGAGCATGGAATGAATCTTTTACTTTGAGTTATATAGACAGTTTAATATTCAGCAACCTTCTGAACACAAAATCCTATGTGGGTGGCCACAGAGGTCTGAACTAGGGAAGCCAGAGGTTTTGACAGCACCAGTCAGAATGGAAGCAAAGAGAGGATGAAAACAGGAAAAAATGTACTGTAATTGCTACCACTGCAGGTGAAAGGCACTTAAGGACTTGAATTTGAAAACTCCCTTTGCTGCAAATAGCATGCAATTATAGAATCAAGTCCACTATATACTAAGGAATGCTTTGGGAAGGGAAGTCATATTTCTCAAAGGAAGTACTAATCACAACCTAGTAATTCCATAGTGAAGTCAAAGAATTACACAAGCTATCTATTATCCACATTTTAAATTTAGTGATGGCCTATATCGCTTTGTTCAGATTGGATAATTTGCATAATGCTGAGCCATAACACTTAAGTTCCCGATTTACACCAAATATGTCATTGTGCATACCCTGAATATTATCTGAGCACAGTTCCACCAGATACATGTGAAATATTTGTGATAACAGTTTGTCCAACAGCCACTTGAGCCATTGTTCTTTAAAAAAAATAAAAAATAAAAGAGTATGCATTACTGAAATCTAATTCTGTAGTAACAATAGGTTACCTCAGCCACCTGCCTAATATTAAGTCCGTAACATAAATCAATTCTCTAGCTCATTATACCATCACTGTTTGGACCATCTAGTAAAACGCATCTAGATAAACTCACAGATAAAAAGGAGTACATTCAAACAAGGGGTGGGCTATAGAACTATACTGGGTTTATTTGGCAGGGGTTTAGTAGCAGTGGAGCTGCAGGGGTGGCCTCTGTGAGCAGAGCCCAGCAGATGCCCCGTGTCAGATCAGAACCAGCTCCAGACGGCTCCAAAAAGGACCTGCCGCTGACCAGAGCCGAGCCAGTGAACGATGCTGGGTGGGCCTCTGGGAGAGCAGACTGAAGAAAAGGGGGAAAAAAAAAATTTGCTCCACAACAGCAGCTGGGAGAGTGAGAGGAGTGAGAACCAGCCCTGCAGCCCCCAAGGTCAGTGCAGCAGGAGGTGCTCCAGGCAGGCAGCAGCAGTTCCCCTGCGGCCTGTGGAGAGGCCCCCGGTGGAGCAGGCTGTCCCCCTGCAGCCCATGGGTCCCACACGGAGCAGATCTCCACGCTGCAGCCCGTGGAGGAGCCCCCGGTGGAGCAGGTGGATGTGGCCTGGAGGAGGCTGCGGCCCATGGAGAGCCCCCGCAGGAGCAGGCCCCGGGCCGGAGCTGCAGCCCGTGGAGAGGAGCCCACGCAGGAGCAGGGGGTCTGGGGGGAGCTGCCGCCCACCCGTGGGGGACCCGTGCTGGAGCAGTTTGCTCCTGGTGGATGGGTGGACCCTGTGGTAAGGACCCATAACTGGAGCAGTCCTTGAAGAGCTGCTGCCTGTGGGAAACCCACGCAGGATCAGCTCAGGAAGGACAGCATCCTGTGGGAGGGACCCCACGTGGAGCAGGAGAGTGACCATGAAGGAGCGGCACTGTCCCCACGTGGAGAGTGACCATGAAGGAGCGGAGGAGATGACGAAGCATTACGGACTGAACGCAGCCCCCATTCCCCATTCCCCTGCGCTGCTTGGGGGGATGAGGTAGAAGAGGGCGGATGGGAGGAAGGTGTTTTTATTTTGCTTTTAGTTTCTCACTGTTCTAGTCCTCTAGTGGTAGGTAATAAATTTTATTAATCTCCCTATGCTGAGTCTGTTTTGTCTGCAACAATAACTGTTGATTGATCTCCCTGTCCTTATGTCCTTATATCAACCTTTAAGCACTTTCCATCGTATTCCCCCCCCCCCCCCCCCCCCCCCCCCCCCAGCGAAGTTCAGCTACGGAGAAGGGTAAAACCACCATAAGAATTAAAAAATAAATAAATAAATAAATAAATTTGGACTCTTAAGTGACGACTTCTTTCTATTCCATTTAAAGTTTTGTGACCTGGCAACAAAGTTATATATAACTGTTAAAGAAAGGCAATTAAAAAAAGCACTCAATAAAACAGCTTCAACAATCAATTGTGTTTAGACATGGATATCTAGAATAAGGGGACTAGGTCACTGTCTCTGCTGAAAGGATGCACTCCTGAGGAGAGAGTCTACATATGTTAAGTAAAATAATAAAATAAATTTAAAAAAATAACAAAGAATTACTTCTTTGTGTGCCTTCTCTGTCCTACAACCACTATTAAAGCAAGAACTGCCCAATTACTCTGAATTATGTCATGCTATGTACTTATTTACTACAGAAACTGTTCACTAGTTATGAGAATAAGAACAAAGTTCATTTCATAATTGTCCCATTGCCTCTACGTGAATTTAAATGGGAATTTAAAATATTGGAGGCAGGCAAACTGCAGCTAATTTTCCAAAGAAATATTCCAGGACTAATATTTCATTATTATTACTACTTTTTATTTGCATTATAATAACATCTAGAAGCTGTGGTTTTGGACCTGAACCTCATCCATTGTTATATACATTAATTCTGCACTACACTAATAATTGGAGAGAACAGAGAAGTAGGAATATTTGTGTTGATTTCAACAAGCACCGAATTGTGCATTCTTAGCATTAGTACTGTAGCTGTTTCAGTTCTTCAGTGTTTAATAATACTGCAGTTAAAAATAAATAAGCAAAAATATTAGCCCTTCCCCATTTTTAGCCTAGGGAATATACATTGACTGTTTTTATGCCATAGAAAATGTGTTTGCAAAGCTAACGATCACCTCACTGCATTTCACAGGGAATTTCTGTCAAGTTCTATAAATCAAATAATACAAGCAACAATTTGGGGCTGTACATTCAGCAATTGTTTATGTTATCTCCTGGCTTACATCTGCTATGGTGAATTTTCAGTCCAGCTTCTTTCTGTACCTCATTCAGATCTCAACATTTCTTCCCAATCTTTTTTTTCCCCAAAACATTTATTAAAACAACACATCAGAAATATATAGAAAAATCCTACTATGACTTTAACTGTGTCAGGATAAAAAAAGCATTGTCTTCCTGTCTTCCTCCTACTCATCATTCCTTTATGTATTCATCCAGGAGCTGCATTCAACCCTTTTGGCACATCTACAATCAGAAACTGAACCGGCTTTCCCTTTGGAGTCTTAGATTGTTTTCAAGTAATTTCTTTCAAATATACCACCATCACTACTTATGTAGGTATCTCTTTAGATAGAGATTTTCACAGTCCTCAGTGTTTAAAACATGCATTTTTTTTTGAATGGAATCTGGCTTACCACGTAATAGAAAGCCTTCTGTGTGATGAGTTTCACACCACTGTTCCACGAGTCCCTGGATGATTTGCAATCACAGTGTTTATCACTGACATCTTCACTGGTGAAAACATTTAGTGTCAGCTGCTCTTAATCCTCCCAGGACCTTTATTTCAAGAACACTACCCATTGATGATACCTCTCAGCAGGCCACTTCGTCATCTGTGTAGAGTGTGTTTTATTAGTACTTTACAACGCTCATGGTTTAATGGTAAAGCCATCTTATAAAAGTTTGTTATGTTGCCACTATTAACCAATTTTCTAACCTCAAAGAATGGAAATAGGACCTCCTTTTCACAAAATGAGGTTTAAGGAGTTATTTACATCTCCTGTACCCTTACATTTTATTTTTGTTAGCAGGTAATGCCTCTAAACTTCTCCATTTAATTTCATGCTGGACATCAAACACTTCTTCAGGTCCTTGCTCTTTTCAAATTAAAGTAAATTATTCTGCTTGCTTGAGCTTTTGTAATATATTTAAAGACCAAAGATTATCTCAAAAAGGTTGGATTCAATTTATCAAAACTGGGTGATATTTAAGATATCTGGCTAAATGTGACTCATATCTTTCCTCAGTGCTAGAAAATTGAAAAGTGTGTCGTTTCCTCCTGAAATCCAAGATATAATCACAAAACTCTGCTTCTTCTTCCCCCTCCCTTCCCCTCCCCTCCCCTCCCCTCTCCCCCTTTCCCCTTCCCTCCCCTTCCCTTCCCTTTTATCAAATAGAGAGCAGAAACATTTATTACATTTCTAAAATGATTTATAAATAATTTTACTATTGTTCATTCCTAATATACTTTCAAAAACTATTTTCTTCCAATGCAGATTTTTGTCTTAGTATTTAACTACACTTTTCTCTGTATTGCATTTAATAAATTCCATTTAAGATTAGTTCCCCTCTCTTTCCTCTTTTGTGAATTTTTAATAAACATTTTATTATTTTAACATTATTATTACCTGTAATCACTCTCATTGGATTACCACTAAAAATGTAGTCTTTGTGAAATGATAGCTTTCTGCAATTTTACCAAAACCTTTCCCTCTGCATTTCCCCTTCCTAAGTCCATTCTTACTCCAAAACTTCCTTTTTGATTTTTCTTACAAGACATCTCAGTTAAGAGAAAATTGATCTGTGATTAGTTAGCTAACAATTTGTTTCGAATATGTTCACAATTCTGAATTTCTGAGGTAATCAGTAACTCTTGAACAAGAACATTGATGCAGAATTCCATTCACCACCACTCTTCCACTCCATTCTTCTAATAGACTCGCAGTGTTGTTTTGACATGTTTCACAGATCTGCATGATCTAGATTTTTTTTTTCCTTCACATCAGTTTAAAAATAGGAATAAAATAATGATCAGCAAGAGGCTTTAGACAGCCTGGAATCTTTACACAGTAAAGTAACATCTCAGGAAACCACTCAAAGAACTGCAGAATAAAAATGGTATTTTTTATTTTTTGAAGACTAAGCTGTGGAATATACTTTCATTTTCATTATTATTTTTTGTCATCAATATTGAAAAGGTGTGAAAAAATATACATCACAAGAATTATAGACTGAATTTGCTTTAAGCACATTTGTACCCTTACAACTGCAGACATTCAGATAATAAAAAAACTGGCTCCTGAGAAGTTCATTTTCAAAGGGAAATTTGTATTTCATCTGAAAAAAATCATTAATTCTTCCAAATCTGTCCCCACAGAAGACAAGCGTGCTAGTTTAAAAGTCCTTGGCACTGAGTCCAGAAGAGAGAAAAATTACCTCTGGTAACTAGAGATAACCAGTAAGACTCTGGCACACAAGGAAATGTTGGGGAGCACACCTGAGTGCCAAAGGTCCACAAAGATTTGTTACAACATATTTGCCTTTAAGAATTTATACAGACATGCTAGATGTGCTTTGCAGCTTAACGGAAGGAAAATGCACACGTGCTGCTGACTGTGCTGAAAGGCAATATGTGGGAATAATATTATTCTGCATTGAATTGGAAATTTAGCCCATCATTGAGAAGCATTGCTAAGGTGACCAGCTGGAGGACTGGTATAGAGACAATCAACTGAATAAGACAGAAGCTACTTGGCTGCACTCTTCATAGCTGGGGTTGAGCTTTGCACTTTGCACTGCAAGGTGTTGTGCATTTGGTTATCAGTAGAAAGAATGGGGCGTATCTCTAGCATGTGGAAAAACAGAACATACCGTTGAGAAGTTACATGTGTTAAATGTGGAATTAGTCACTAGAGAAGTGTTCTATGAGATCCAAGGGATTATTTACCACATTAATGCTGTTCAATGAAGAAAAGCAACTGCTTTCTTTCACAGGACAGGTATATTTTGCCCACTGTAATATATCATGGGCATAATTCTTAAACAGGTCCCACAGAAACACCTGTTTTTCAAGGCAGCATAAATGTTGTCCTTTACCTGTCTGTGACTGCAGAGAAACTTTGAGTCTGACTTTACTTGGAAATATCAAAATAGCCCAATTCTTACTATAATTATAATATATATAAAACATAAATGAAAAACTTAGAAGTACTTTAAAAGTTAATCATCCTGTTGTCTGCCTTTGCCATTTTTCTTCTTTGCAAGCTACACTTATCCTTCTGATGAAAGATGCAGATCCTCTATCGATTTAGCGGAGCTCTCCTCCTGATCATAAAATTTCAATCATCCAGTCACTGAACAAAACCAAAACCCTACCATTTAAGTGCTTATTCATTAAGTTGTAATAGTATAGTCTAACTAACTACCAACCCTAAAAGCTAATGTGCTTTGTGAGTTATGGACTGAAAATGACCGTGCAGAAAGCCGCCAACTTGTACTGAGTAAGCAATTCTTAAAGAATCTTAAAAGAGGGTGGGAACAAACCAGAGGTGAAGAGGGTTGTGAAGATTAAAGTTTGCTTTTTCTTCTCTTCCTGGCTCTCTAAGAGAATGGGAGGGCTGCAGAGAATCTTCCAGCCTTGGGAAGGGCCACCTTCCTCAGCAGTTGTCATTACACCAAACATAACACCATCTTCACAGGCAGCAAAAACAGCAGTCAGTCTGGATTCCCAGGGCTCTCACTTGGCAAAGGAGCTATGGTCATCTCATTGTTCCCTCCCAGCTGTCTACTGCTTTGTGCAACCTTTTAACCTTATCTGTCCCTATGGCAGACTCTGGTTATGAGTTTTTTATCCTGGAGGAAACACCACCTGCATAGTATCAATCATAAAGCCACCGGGAACCGATTTAATGCCTGTTAGATAGTTTCCTGGTCCAAGCACCCATTTTGTACCCAGTGCACCTGAATTCATCCGTTAGTCTCTATCTTAGACAACCTGCTTAGCAAGGGATGCAATCCTTTAAACTCTGCCCAGAGTATAGGAGAGAATCAGGCCTCCCCAGAGGACAATTTACCCCACTCTATAAGAAATAACCATTCATGAGAGGGATTATAGATGACTGGTATAAACAATAAATCTGAATTTTTAGGCAGCAGAACAAGGTGATGTGACTCCTTATTCTAGTACTTTTTTTCTGCTTCTTTCTCCCATCCATAAACCAGGAATAAATGGGTGCCCACAGAAGAGTTTTATATGCTAACAATTAACAATTGTGAAGCACTTTAGTGGACAGGAGCATCATAAAACATATCAGAAGGAATCGTTCTGAACTGCTTAAGAATTAGCGTACTTCAAGTAAATTTCCAAGAAAATTGCTACGTAATGATAAGGTCCCTGACAGTGCACAGTAGAACTGAGGAAGCAGTAAAAAATCTTAAGATTATATTTCTATATGTAAGTATACAATAGTAACGAGGAATGATGATGAAAGATTTTTAAAGTAACGTTCTACAGGCAAAAATTAAGAACTCGGTGTTTTGCTCATCCTTTAATTTTTATTTCTAAATACTTTTTGTTTGTTTGTTTGTTTGTTAATGAATTCTTGGTTCATCTTAAAACTGGGAGACAGCAGCTTACTTTAAAGCTGTTTTGATTAGGTAAATTATAAGACCAAATGCAGGTGGATGTGGCATCCAGATGCTTGCAATAGTTGACTTCTGATCCAGATTCTGGAGCAGAGAAACTCTTCAGTTAACTGACTTAATTGCCTGTGTTAGTTACCAATAGCTAAGACTCAGAGGGGACAGTGTTGACCAAGGTTCTTCTTTGATAATATTCCTTGTGCTGGCAGGACAAGAACATGGTGGTGTAGCACACAACTTGTTAGGTTAATAGCAGAAAGGAAACTACCTACAGATTCTGGTTAAAGTTATTTTCCGGTTATTTGACGCAGTTATTTTTCTTAAAAGTAGGACTAACTACACTGAATCAACATTACCAACATTTTAGAGCTTTGACACATTACATATAGATGCTATACTGTAAGACAAAAGAAACTCTCATTTTTAGAATGAAAGGCATTTAAGAGAACAACATTTGGGTAAGTGCTTCTTAGATCTCACACTAGTTCTTCATACAAATAAGCTTAACTGTGGAATGGAAATTAGAATTTTGGCCCTTACTCCAAAATGTAACTGTTTGCAATTCTTCTTATGAGGACAAATGGATTTTCTTTTCTCAGAAGTAATTTATCATGTATGAGAACATTATTATTTAAAATGGTCAAACTCTGTTATGGATTGTTCAAGATTTTTTATTTTTGAATATCGTCAAAAATTAACTACTTTAGATGGTGAAAAATAGTATTTCATCGTGTTCTTTTATTTATTTCTATTATGCTTCTCTCATTTCCAATGAATAAATAATTGAGCCTTAGTTTTAATCTGAACATCATGACAATCTGGGTTAGCTATCCATTTAAATATTGCCCAAGAATGCATCTGAATTAAAATTAAGACCCTCTGTGTAGAATCCTAGTATAAAATATCATTCACAAACTAAGTGCTCACTCAGTTCTTAATCTTGTCATGTACATGACTGGTTATATTACAGACACACCTTTAAGGAGTTGTATTACATTTCCATTTGGCAATCTAATAATCTGTTGGCATAGCAATATGAAAAGTTGGAGTGAAAGATAAAATGAATTTTCACAAATATGGGGTATGTAGGGTATAGAAGTTTTTTCAGATAATAAAAGCAACAATGACATAAAAGGGATTTGTTAACCTGATCTACAAATAATATTGATATGCTAAAATGCATTCATGGAGCATTACATCCTGAAATATTCTAGGTGAATTCCTCAGAATGCCATTTGTACAGTGTGAATAGCCTCAAAACTTAATACACTGCTTTCAAAGAATTTGTCCTAAAAACTTTCAAATATCTATAACCTTCAAGCTCATTGTGCTACTGGAGAATTGTCCTAATTGATGGACAGAGTTGGTCAAACTACTACACTGCAGATATGAAGTAAAATAACTGTTCCAATATGCACAGAGCTGATTCAATGGGTTATGCCCCACATGCAGCTATGAAGAGACAGGAAGATCAGGAACTTCTGCTCACCTATGGGCATTTTCAGGCCTAACACTGTTTTTTAGTCCCTTTGTCCACCTTAACTTTCTTCAGAGTTGTGTGCCCAGTCTTGTGTGCGTTTCTCATTTAGTGTGTAGGAAAATAAGATCCTAACTCAACACTGTGAACTGTAACCCTGACATCTGACATTTAGATGTGCAGTCCTGGGGGAAAGTCTCTTTTTGGGTAAAGTCCCTAAGATCACTAGTTCCAGCTGCTGAAACACTAAGCCTGGGCTCCAAAGCACTTTTGAACTCACTCACAGTGTTCCTAACTGTGTTGGAAACTTTTACCTTTTGTATGTTTTATAAATACCATATAGAATTTTTCTATAAAGTTGCTCTGGGGATTTTTCTTAGCTCACAAGGTTCCCTAGTCAGATGCTCAAACAACATATTTGTTGTTAAATATGTTAATCCTTTCAGAACACATAACAGTTTTTTTTTCTTTTTCTTCCTTTCCTTTTCCTTTTCCTTTTCCTTTTCCTTTTCCTTTTCCTTTTCCTTTTCCTTTTCCTTTTCCTTTTCCTTTTCCTTTTCCTTTTCCTTTTCCTTTTCCTTTTCCTTTTCCTTTTCCTTTTCCTTTTCCTTTTCCTTTTCCTTTTCCTTTTCCTTTTCCTTTCTTTTTCTTTTTCTTTTCTTTTTCTTCTTTTCCTTCTTTTCCTTTTCCTTTTTCTTTTTTCTTCTTTTCCTCCTTTTCCTTTTCCTTTTCCTTTTCCTTTTCCTTTTCCTTTTCCTTTTCCTTTCTTTTCCTTTTTCTTTTTCTTTTTCTTTTTCTTTTTCTTTTTTTTTTTTTCTTTTTCTTTTTCTTTTTCTTTTTCTTTTTCTTTTTCTTTTTCTTTTTCTTTTTCTTTTTCTTTTTCTTTTTCTTTTTCTTTTTCTTTTTCTTTTTCTTTTTCTTTTTCTTTTTCCTACTAACATCATCCTCTTATGCTCAAAATGCTGAGTCTCTGCTCATGTTGTGGAACTGTCCAGGGGACTCTCTCTTATCTTCAGTGGAGCGCGTAGAAATACGATCTTACTGTGCTTCACTCCTCTGCAACATGATAACCATTCTAGTCAACACAAAGATCCTTGGTAAATACCCCTGTCCACCCTGCTTGGCTAGAGGCTCAATGACATGAACAATCAAGCCCATGTTTAGGTCAGGGAAGTGACCTAAAGTGAGGGAAGGTGGTGTGGTGTAACATTTGTGCTGCTGCCTGGCATACGCACAGGCTTGCTATGCAACATGGCTTTGTGAGAACTTGGCAAGACACTTCAATCTCTCCCTGCTCTGACTTTAGGTGTACTTCCATTACCAGGTTATGAAATGGGAACCTACTGTTCAGTCTTTTCCTGAAGGACAGCACACAAGGTATGCAGGTGCTGTGGTAACAGAGACCATGTCTCTGCTCTTGAGAGGCAGAATTTTGCTAAGGGGAAGGAGCAGATTTTGCTGAGTCAGTGCCTTGAGCCACTGCTTAAATTTCATTTGCTTACATGCTTAAGTGCTGTGCTGAATAAGAGCCACAGTAACCAGCTGCCAGCCCTTCACTTCCTAATTAAAAAGAAAACAAAACAAACAAAAAAAAACCTCCACACTTCTGGAAACTGTTTGTGTGCCATGAGCAGCACCATCCAAGGTTCCCCTCTTTTGCTAATTATTCCCCTGCACCTACCCAAAGGAACTGCATCCAGAGCAACAGAACTGCTTTAATTTGAGCAAACTGTACTGAAAGAATTGCATTTTCTAATTATGTGCCATTCTTTTTTTCTCTTGATTATCTCATCCAAGAAAATAGTGCAGCTTTTAGCAAATATCCTGAGGCAGTACAATCGCTTATTAAATAGGACTCCCTGTTGATTTCAGTGCACTTTCAAAGCACTTCAAAAGGTTGATGGCACAACATGGCCCATAGGTGCTTTTTACTAATGTGTTGTCTGGCACATTGAGAGATAAAGAAGGAAAATCTGACTGCTTCTTAACATGGCTATCAGTGTTGGCATTGCAATAAAAAATAAGATAACCCTTTCTTAGTGTGTATATATATATATATATATATATTCTCCTGGAAATGCCTTTTATGACACAAAAAGTAAAATTCCAGCAAGATCTGAGAAAAGGAACTATTCTTAAATAAATTGGAAAATTGATGCAGACCAGTCCAGGCAGTACCTACCAGTGGGAATGCAGTGAAATATCAGAATACTTAATGCTCTCTCAGAGGCCTTGTGATGTTTTCCATCGCAAGCCCCACTGCAATCTCTCACATCAGATTAAGATATCTGAACATTTTCAGATGCAAGCAGGTGACAGCAAAGCCATGAGAGGAAGAGAGGGCCAGTGCCCTGTTCTCAGGGAGGAGACGCTACTTCCTCAAGACTGCCTTTTCCCAAGGTAGAAATGGTATTTCAAGACAAAACTCCGTCCAGCCTGAGAAGATAAGCAATAAACCTTTTATATCAGCAATCACACTAGCTAAGCACAACATCTGCTATCAGCTCTGGACTGAGAGAAATTTCATATAAACAAATCACCCATCACTGAACACACTGAGAGGGAGAAAAGGGATTTAACTGTTGATTAGTTTTGTAGATCTGACACTTCACTGATTCCCTTGTAGGACTTTAAGTATTGGAGCTCAACTACTTAACTCTACAGACACAGTTTATGTGACCTGATTGTGGAACAGTCTTGCTATTATCTAATATCATTACCCAAATTTCAAAAGTTATTGATGATTTCCTTTCCCATTACATCGAGTATCCTATTTCATTTGAAAAGTTATTATTATTATTTTTTTTTACAAAAATATCCCTAATCTTATAAGAGCCAACTCCCTTTTAGAGATTCAATTCGTCTATTCCAATAAAGTGCAAAAAGAATTGCTAGTAAGTATAGCAGTTGTTTAACTGAAATAAGTAGCATCCTGTCTTGATGAAGTTTTCAATACCATCCTGATGACTTTGAGCATATGGCTTTAATATATGCATGAAGTAACCATGATATCTGCAGATTTAGAAATTCCTAATTAATTTCTCATTAACTTATAGATAATTATGCAGTATTTTGTCCACTTAGTACAACTTTCTAAGAAAACCTGAATTATACATCTACACTATATATCTTTAAGTAAATAATAGACTTAAGCAAGTCTTTATATTTGCATATTTGTCTTAAAACATACTAAAGTTCTGAAATCTGAATTTATAACGTTTCAATCAACTGAGCAAATTCTGTCAGTTCATTTAGCTTATATACATTTGTAGTAACCCTGAAATTGAACAAGATTCTGTTCCTAGGGTTTTTAAAATCTTTGAGTAAGTAAATTCTGTTTTGGATATCACCATATTTTCAGAGATGAGTTTTAAACATATAAAAATTCATATTCTCAAAGTACTTTAACATTGTTCTGACTTTAGACAAAATGGCATTTGAGAAAATGCTGAATTTTAAGGTAGCAGCTGTGTGCTTGAATCAAATCCCCGTGACTGAACCCTGTAGATATCAGTGGGGAATATTTTTGGTACCTTATGCCTTATTCAAAATGTCATATATATATATATAAATAAATATATATATATATAAATGGGGTTTGAAGTCTTTGGATTTGTTTTTTTATCTTAGATTTCCATTTAAAAATCTTTGTTTTCTTCTAAAACTGTCAAGAAGGTATATTTTCAAGTTGACTGACCTTTTTTCCTAGGTTTTCTTTAAAAGGAAATGGAGAAAAACACAGACATATTGTATTATTGCATCATTTTTCTGTTAAAATTTAATGTCTATAAGGTGAATTGATTCTTTGTAAAGAATTACATTTTTGGAAAAGTTTTAGACTTAAAGTTTCAGCTTAGGAGACAGTTGACAGTGCTGTTTGACCCCCTTCTGTTGAAATACCTATGTATAGGAAAAATCAAAGCTATAAACTGCAGAAAGAAAATGTGCTGCACACTCTATATCAATAATGTCTCTTCAAGCAGACCCAGACAGAAGGCTCCCAGTATTCCCACTGCTCAGCAAAAGGTGTCAATATTTAATGTGACAGACAAAGCAAGAGGGAAGGTTGCTGATAGCAGGAAGCAAGCGGTCTATTCCTTACACCACAAAGATTTACTTTGCCTTGACTGCATGTTCCATGCTCCCCCTTAGCAGATTTTTCAGGGCTGATATATCGTTTATCTAATCTGGACTGCCAATGACAATTTTTCCTCTAATGAAGAAATTTTTCAAGTTGTTTTGTGATTGATCAGATTGTGTCATTATGATAAGCAGTGATGAAATGCAACCATGCTTAGTGTTGCTATGCTGGTTGATGTATAAATAGACAACTAACTACAATCTCTGAGCTGAGAATTTGTCTTAAAACAAAATGTTACTGCTGGAGGAGGTGAACGTATTTTCAACTACATGCCACATTTACCTACAAGTATCGAGGCATCTGCTGAGCAGAAATGTTTTTGACTGAAAATTTTATGAGAGAAACAGGGGAAAGTAATAACAAGAGTTCCTCTAGGGAGTTTTCTTTGTTTGTATTGATTAAAAATGGCATCCAACAAATTCAGCATGTTATGTCCTTATTTGAGGAGTAAGTGCAGAATTCATTCTTTTGTTTTTGGATCCTGAATATAAGTGGAGAAGCTCGAGGAACCCTCAGATTGAATGTGTTCATGAGTCTCTGAGACTTAATGTCATGAAGATTTATGATCATATATGACACCAGCTGTTAACTCTATTTTAATGCAATTTACTGTGGGTAGAAAAAAGAGGTATGCTTCCTTTGCTCTTTTTGTTTTCATTTTCTATTATAAAAATATAAGTGTATGACTACAGTAAATATTCAAATAATGAGTAAATATTCGAATGCTGCCCTGCTTAATAAATGTCCCTTGTGATAGCCAGGTAATTCAATGGTTCAAATGGATTTTGATGCTTCTCCCAGCCTTTGTATCAGCAGTCATTCAAACAAGTTGTCACTTAAGGTTGCAATGTCTCTAGGCAATCTTCAGTAATAAAGAATGAAAATAATATTTTGTAAAATAATATTTTGTAGCATTTTTCCCATCAAAGATAGAATATTTAAAAACACTTCACATTTTCCCAGTTACTCCAGTGAAAACAGGCTCCACAACTTTTATTCACAAATAAGTTTCCCCTATTTGATCACCCTTTACCTAATCCTAATCCATCAATAGACTTATCCTCCTTTGAAGCTTTTCTCTGATGAGACTGCTAAGTCTCTTCTCAGAAACATTGCATGTTCTAGCATCTGTACAACCACCCATAACACACCTTCCATGAACAAAAAGAATTTTTGGTGTCCATTGGTAGTATTTTGGTAGCATTTTCCATGGTTTCTCCTGACAGCTGAAGAGGATGCCTTTCATTTCCTTGAAGGACTATGATTACCTGGGGGCAAATAGAAACAATGTTTTGGCTAGCCTCAGGACTGAGCTTTGCAGGTAACTCAAGCTACAGGTAATATGAAACTCTGCCTTTGTGATAAAAGAAGCACAACTCAGCTTCTCCTTCAGTTTTGGAACTGGTGCAGTGAAGTAAAAGGGGTATGTGAAAGATAAAGGTGAATAGATAAATGGAACAGGACACGTGAAAAACAAACAAACAAAAAGTGTCAGAAAAATTTAAAATGCAAGAACAAAGAAACAAATTTCAAACATAACTGTGTAGAATTTGAAAACAGTACAATGAGAGTTGCAAGGGAATTTCTAATAACACAGTATTAAAGTGAGGTGGTGTTTGGTATTTAAATTTCTGTTTGTCTCATGTAAACATGAGCAATGTTAAGAAAAGAAGCAACTGAAGGAAAAGAAAGAATGACTAAAATGAAGAGAAATAGGAGCTACATAAAAATTGAAACTATACTTGTAGAGTAAAAATAAGGTGTGAAACCAGTTCAGAAACTCTAACAAAATCTTTAATTAAATTGTGAACCAAAGAAGACGAAATTGTGAACCAAAGCCCACTGTCTGCCTATTATGTTCAAACAATAACACAATTATTTTTTATAGGTTGCAACAATGAAAGTATATTAAGAGGTTTGTTCTCAAGAGAAATAATATTTATGTCAGGAACACATGATGAATACCTGTTAAAGTGGGTCTAGAGAAGGGCCATGAAGATGATCAGATGATTGGAGCACCTCTCCTATAAAGAAAGCCTGAGAGATTTAGGGAGATTTGTATAGCCTGGAGAAAAGAAGGGTCTGGGGACACCTCCTTGCGGCCTTTCAGTACTTAAAGGGGGCTTATAAAAACAATGGAGTTCTACTTTTTACCACTGACAGCTGGCAATGAAGGCTAGAGTCTGCCCTCTTTCCATACCTGGAAATCCATAAAAAATCAAACTTCTCTGTCAGGACCAATTATTTCTTTGGAAATAGGATCAGATTCTCTTAATCCCAAGAACTGTGTTTTCTTTTATCAAGCATAATACAAAACAAGCCTACTCTAAGCAAGTAATTTGAATAAACATATTTCAGATGAACTGATAGTGTCAATAAACTCTGAAGGCTTTGCTTACTTTGTTTTGTTTCAAATAGAGCAAGATTCAAGTACTCACTGCTGTAAATTGGCTCTGAAAATACCTTTGTATCTATTTTGACAGTCCCTTTTTCAAAGCTCAAATGTTCCCACTAGGATTTACGCCCACAATTGTATTGAAAAGACAATACAAGGAAAGAGTCAGACTCTGCTTCAGAAAAATGAATAAATCTATTATATGGCAACCACTTAACAGTAAAATCAAGGTAGTTTTTTCTCATGTGTTCTGTTTTTATAATTTCTGAACTGTTCTTTAAAAATTCTAAATGAATCTTGAAAGTGCAAAGTTGAATTTCCTTGTTTCTATTCTCTAGTTTACATGTGATGTTTTTCCATGCCAGTACAATCAAGAAAATGTTGCTTGCAGTTACATTTGAAATATATAATCTGATGGGTTGGAAACTAGAGATAATCTTTATGTATAAACTTGTTGTCAACAAAATTTTGTAGGTTACTTCTTTTTTGTTGTTCATTCTGATTATCTATATGCATATGTTTAGGCATTTTAAAAAATTAAAATATTAGATATTTTAAGAGGTGAAGCTCAAATTTCAGAGAGATGTACAGTGTTTGAATGCACTAGGAATTTGCAAGTTTCCCCTTTTTCTTTTGAGTGGATTATCCCAAAATCTGTAAGGCAATAAGAAAGCCATTTTTCACCTAAGACAGATGAAAACACATAAATTGTACCTGGAAGATATCAGCACCAAGCCATTTCATTGAGACAAACTCTATAAATCAAAAAAAAACTTTCATTCTGATTTCAGTTATCATCACATGCAGCCTGAAAACCAGAAATCTGAAGTATCAGAAGTATATAAAATTCACTGCATTGCACTGTTATATCCCTGCCATTTTATAAGATCAAGGGTGCAAGTACTTCTTTTCATGCCTCGTGGCTTGTGTTTTGCTAGTTTGAAATTCCCACCACATTTAGGATTTTTCTAGGAATAGTTTAGCTTGGCATGCTGTACTCAGATCTTGACAATATGTCAAACACTAGGCCTGTGGCAGAAAAACAGGGCTTTATTACAGCTGCTTTAATGAAAGAAAGGAGACAGTATCAATTAATGATGATACTCTGGTACTTTTTTTTTGTTTGTTTTACAAATGCTTGTTTTGCAGCAACGCATTGATAATTTCAGGCCCTTCCCATCAATAAAAAATATCTGCTGATCTTGTTTTATTTTTAGGCACATCTCCAGCATATCTCAAGACAGCAGCTTGTCAACAACTGTAATTTCCTTGTTTGTTCTTTAAGCATCAGGGCAGATGCAGCTCCATTAACACTTAAACAATAAAAAAGGAACAAGTAAACAAATTCTTTTTTTTTTTTTTTTTTTTTTTAATAGAATAATATGGGTTTGGACTACAGGTTTTATGGTAGACTAATTTTGTATTGATGTCAATATGTGTCTTCAGAGGCACACACAGGCATACCACAAATGTCAGAAAGTTTCTGGGATGGCATTCCAGGCAATGTTTTATCACAGTTTTTATGACTATCCCTTGGATATCAAAGATCTAGTAGAAAGGAAAGCACCTAGGCAAGCAGAATCAGAAGAGCATCTTGTCTGCTTTACACTCCCTTTGTAACAGCACTGGGGTACCTCGCCTGATCCATTGGATACTATGCTTAATTCAAAGCCATTTCTTCATTTGTGTTACAGTTGCCCCAAGGTGATGGTGGCTTTGCCTGGATTTTTGATAGAATACCCTGGAAATAAACCCATGCAAGAGCTTCTGAACAGGCATAAATCTCAGCATTATGGTCTGACACACAAATATCTTTTTTTTTTTTTTTTTTTTTCCCAGAAAATCAATTCTTTTCCTCTGCAAAGGTCAAAATGTACTTGCATATTGTCAAAATGATTTTTTAACCTATTGTATCTTTACGGTGAAACTAAAAAGAGTTATGCAATTAAATGCTGAAAAGAGGAGCCACGGTTTTTCTATTTTTTCAGCTTTCAAGATGCATGATTAACTATGTAATTAGTAGAGTCATTAATGAAGACAGAAGAAATCAGTCATAAGTGTTTAAAGCACCCTGATCCATTACTGTAGAAATCTTTGAAGGTTAATGCATGGGTACAGAGAGATATTCACACAAGCATCAAGTTTCACCGTGACTCTCTTGTTTGGATTTATGTTGTGGACTAGACAGATGAATTTTTAAGCTTTAATTAGCCAAAAGACATGCCACTGAAGCATGTCCCCAAAGAGAGAATCAGTATGTAAACAATGTCATTTGACAGTAATGTGGGGGCAGTAATACATCCTACTTTTCTTCAATAAATACCTTAATGACATTTCAGTATCTGTACTCAAGGTATTGGAACTCTTTCCTACAACAAACTGCAATTAGGACCAAAGAATGGCCATGATTTAGAGTTCTTGCCTTTCAGAACCAGAATACAAGCCTTAAACATTTTTTCCTTTCTCTCACAAGCCTAGCAATTATGTTAACAATGCAATGTTCTGTGGCAAAATTTCAATTAGAAACAATATCTGTGCAGTCTTACCACATTCTGCTTCCCCTACTCGGCATCCATTATTTGTTGTATTTTAGAAATTTGCACCCTGCCACATAAGAATTGGGTCCCACATCTTGGTACTGAATAATTCAGACAGTGAGCTAACCTGAGTTAGCTTCAAGTTCTTCCACTGTTCCAGCTTGTGCACTCACTTCTTTGCAAATGAGTTTAGAATGGAAAGGTCACTGTTTGCCAGCAGTTGGAGAAAAGCAGTTAAGCATTGTCTGAGTAAACTATTGATTATCTATAAATGTTATTCAATAGCTGTAAAGCTTTAAATTTATACTGCCTTAATGAGCTGAGACTGAAAATTAGACAAGAATATGTGGGTTGTGTG
Organism: Anser cygnoides; assembly: GCF_040182565.1. Lineage (NCBI taxonomy): Eukaryota > Metazoa > Chordata > Aves > Anseriformes > Anatidae > Anser > Anser cygnoides. The sequence goes on from NC_089874.1 coordinate 110,742,800, forward strand.
CTCTAAGAGGGGGGAAGGGACAGCTGGAGAAGTTCCTCCTCACTCTGGATTGAGGACAGTGTACGACAGTCTCCACCAAAAAAATTGCAGCAGCTTTTACACCTTATGGCAATCTGATTTCCTGTGGAAAACAGCACAGCCTGAGCCTCTACTATGAGATTCTGCCCATTGATGCCTGTCCTGCATTGGAACCTGCCACAGAAACTCAAATGATTAACAGTGTTCATCTTCATCCTTCTTGCCCCAGGAGAATGCACAGCTAAATGAGGAGAAGGGGGCAGCCTGCACCAAAGTTTCTTATTTTGTCACCTTTATAACTCTCAAAAGCCTCACATGAGGGTTTGAATTTGCACCTTTTTAATTAGCCAGGGCTCAGAGTGTAGTGCAGCAGCCATGATGGGTTACATAATTAAATAAGTTGACGTCTGCAGAAAGAAAAAAAAAATCTTTTATGAGAGTTATTGATACTCTTAGGCCAATAGAGGAGGTTTTACGAACCAGACAGTGGCCATGATTTTCTTCAGCTATAGCTGATGATCTCATAAAATAAATTATTTATAAACTATTTACCCTGACAAATGTTGCCTCACCTGTGCTTAGAATATGAATTCTTTGCTGAGCTTCTTGAAGAGATAATGAACAATAAAGACCACGCAAGCTTTTAATAGACTTTCATGAAAAAATGAAAACTTTTTTAGAATAATGAAAGGTCTATCAGATGGTCGATATATTTTATGTCTTCAAGAACTGAGGCCCAATGAAGTCAAAACAAATACAGGACAAGGGTTTATAGCAAGAAAAATAAACAATAAGAAGGTATGAGATAATTCAATCCTGAACTTTTTATCACTCCTCTCCTTACATACACACAGAACAAGGGAGGGAAGCTGATTGTTAGAGAACCACTTTTTAATGTCTTATTGTGAACTTCATAAGTTAACTTTAGATCAGGTCATACACACTTTACAAACCAAATAAAACGGAAACAACATATTAATTTAGTGTGTACTAGATCTCATTTTATTCCTACTAGTGTCACCACTGTATTTGCAAATATTCCAAAAAAGTTCCAGTTATGGTTCTTTTTCCGGTCTCTACTTTGAAAATATCATTTTAATGATGATGTACAGATAAGTATATGCCATTATGTATTTTCTCATGCAAAACTGTTTCAGCAGAGGTAGCTCAAGAAGCAGCATGTGGTGCACATTTGGGGCATCCAAGAGCAGAATTCTCAGCTGCGGTGCACAAAACATGAAAATGCATATACTGAGATCCCTCCTTTCAGGAAGTACACCATCTGATTCTAAATTTCTTAAAAGAAAAGTAAATCACAATCTACTTTCTACTCTTGTAAGCCTGTACTTATTTTTTAATAATAATTTAAAAAACAAACAACCAAAAAACAAACAAACAAACAACAACAAAAAAAACATGTACCTGATCATAGCTTTGACACTCTGTAAAGTCAGTCAGTCTCACTCTTTCTGTGTATGACAGCATTAACTGGAAACAGTGGAAACTACAGACACATATGCAAGAATAAATTTTAGTCTCAGACTGATCAAGCAAACATCTCAAATGATAGTTGGAGTAGAAAACAATGATATAACATAATTGAATTCATAAGACTATGTAATGTTGTTCTAGATAGATAACCATGGTCATATTACATCAATCTGTGTAATACTTAAATTTATAAATGTCATATAGTGACAGATGCCTGTACACACAAATATGTATATATTCTCTTTTCAAAACTGCAGGCCATTACCTCAAATACAGAAAGAATTTTCTACAATCACAGCATCATAACTCTGCTCATACATATCAAGGTATTCCCAATGGATGAAACCAGCATGAAAGCAAAGTCACAATTATGCTTCTAGAATGGAGTCCCATAGTAGTCAACCCTCCTGGTAACCTCATGAATTAAACCCAGAACCTCTATACCCCACTGAGTAAGTCACCATACTTCCAGAATAGCTCTTCCCATGTGCTCCATGTGGGAGCAGTGCTTTACAAGACAATGGTGGTGTTAGTCTCAACAAATCCTGGAACTACAACCTGTCAGCTACACCAATGCTAATGCACAGCTACATTTGCAGCTCTACATCAGAGTGATCCCTAATTATAACCACAAGTTATATGCTAAAGAAAGCCAGGCAGAACTCAATGAGAGCTCCGAAAGATATCGTGGTCTGGCTGTTGGTTGAAGACCCAACAGCTCTAGCTACCGTTAAGAAGTAATTCTGGATATTGCCAGTAACTCTGCCAGTTAGCTGAGACATTTGATCTCAACTATGAGGGACTTGTCCCTGACATAGCCATGCATCTAAGGCTTTAAAGTATCCCCTACTAATGATGTAGGAGTGACACAAATATCCTTCCAGCTATTGAGCCTGGTGAAGAGCTGGTAATGACACAGGGAATATCTCCCCATGAATATGTCCCCAACTGAACATTTGGGTAAGGGGAACATTGTGGTCTGTGTTAGAGGTACTCTGAAATTAAAACCCAAAGCCCAGCTTGACAAAATTCTCTGGGTCACAGAATTGGTTGTGCTTTGTGTTCTTTTGTTGAAAGATTCTTCAGAATAGGGTCTCAAAAATACATCCCAAATTCTTTATAAAGGTAAAGACTTCATGGAGTTAAGCCTGATGGCTGGAATCAATAAGATAATCAAAAAAAAAAAAAAAGATCCACTGATAATTAGGCTTCATTTGTTCTCTTGGTAACAGAATTACAGGTTAATTTTAATTAGTTTTAGTTTACTGAAGCAGTGACATAGTCCTGAGGCAAACACAGAGCCTGTCTGAGTGGGCTTCAGGCTGAGATAAGTCCTAACTACAAAGGACAGCTGAAATATGCATAATGATTTTCTTCCACTGGTTAAACATAAATAAATAAATACATACAATGGCACAAGTTAAAGCACAACTTAAATAACTGTAGCTTGAAGACTCTGAATGTTGAGTATTATTATTAAAGTACTAATACTGTAGCTATATTGACATTTCTAATTACATGCTCTATTTAGGTAAAATTAACTGCAAACTGTTCATCTTTGCAGAGAATGATGCTGACAGCCATGACGGCTCTCTGGTTGGTGAAATAACGTGATCTCACCAAGCTAAGATGAGGTGGTAGCCCTCAGACCAAAAGGGCACTGTGGAGATGTGGGGTATAGAAAGAACTCTGGTGTGGGGTTACTGACGACACCTAGAAACTGTGGAAATATCTCTTTTTATGATACCTTAAAGAATCAGGTCACTCTGTAGCAAATGAATATTCATGCTAAAGTTATCTGTATGATACAGATGAAGAGAAGAAAAGATGTAAATTACCCTACAAAATATTGATGGACTTTTGTTTAAGTAAGTAATTACCTACATACCTTGGTGCCTATGTTCCTGAAACAAAACAAAACTAAACTAACAAAAAGAACCAAAAAGAACAACAAAACCAAAGCGAAATATAAAGAAAAAAAATCCACCCTTCACTTTTATCCTTTCTTTAGCATACTGCTGGAAAGAAGTGTAATAATCTCACAGATGGAATGTGCACATATGTTATCTGGGAAACATGTCCTCATGCAATATATTGGATAAAAGGTAATTTTTTGTATTTGTGTATCTCAAGATGCAGAAAATAGTAGCATGAACTCTATTGTATTTTAATAAAACATTAAACTAACTGTGTATGTAGGAAATGGGAGAGGATATTCTAAGAGTTTTAACTGTCTACAAGGAGGACTAGTGGAAAACAGAGTTAAAAAAGGAGCTACCCAAGCACAAAAATGGAGTTTTCAGTTTTGAAATAGATTTTATTTATCTAAGAATTCTATCCCACTAGAAATCAATGACAGTCAGTGAAAGCTTGTTAGACAAGACAAAATATAAAATGAAGAATTCTTCATCAAGAATATTTGCTTTATTTCTATAGAAACTGATTATATACAGTTTTTACCATAGAAACCCATTTTGTTCAAAATATTTTTTTTGAATGCTACTTTCAAAATGTTTATCCTGTAATAGAAATCCTACATTGCAAAAGGTAATGTTATACTGCAGTTAACATTTTAGAATGAAATAGTTGGGATTTCCCTTTAGTAATGCTTAAACAAGAAATGCTATATTTTCAGGACCACTTTTGCTCTCACAAAACTGAAAGAAGTTTTTGCCCTTAACATAAGTTTTACAGACGAACTAATTTTGTTCTTACTCTATATATATCCTTCAGTATTTTGACATATCTTTGAAGAGTGCTCTAAACTACTGTTTTGTATTTATCTTTCTATATAATGAAATTGTATAGATAATGGCATACATGAAAAAAATAAAAAAATAAAAAGGCTTTTCCTTGGGCAAATCCCATCTAGTCTTGCTCCAAGCCAACACTTTGCATTGATTGATCCAATGCAAAAAAAAGTCAGCAAATTTGGCTAGAATAAGGTAAGATTAAAGCTTTGTCTCATCAGTTCTCAGTGACATCCTCTTCAAAACTTCAAGTAACAGACCTTAAAGAGTATTTAATAAAAAGGAAGATTGTACTTGGATTAATTTGAAAAAAACAAATAAACAAACAAACAAACATATAAAAATATTATAATTCCTTTATTTGACAATAAAAGCTGACAACATATGATGACAGTTTACTTGTCTGGAGGTGAATGTAAGGCTCATTGCAAATGTGGTCAACACTACATGGCAGAACACACTACAAAAATGCTATTAATGACTTAAAGTAGGACAGCTGAGCTATGGTAATATTGCAAAATAATACAAGATATATTTTTTTCTTTGAGTCCTTTCACATGGCTTTCTAGAAAAAAAAAGAGTGCAAATACTATAATTTTTCTAGCTTCATGCATGTACTAATTTTGTGTACTAATTCAGTCCTATGTAACAGAATGATGCTACATTTTATTGGTTTTGTCTGTATATCCTTTTGTAACTTTTGTATATCCAATCTGTATATCCTTTTTGTAACTGTTGAGACCACATAATTAGAGAAACTGTCCTTTTGGGGAAAAACACAGAACAGAAAAAAAAATCTAAACCCTCCAAAATAATAGGGTGAAGATTGTTAAGGTACATCTTGTTATTGTCTTCTCCCCAAATGAGTGGACGATCAACTTCCTTTTAGGCTTATATGATTTTGATGAGGGCTAGAAAATCAGTATCTCTGTTTACAGAGGATACTGGTCTATATCCATCTGAGATGAGACCTGAGGAACAGCAGTTTCTCTGTGAAGACCAAGATGAGAAAGGGGGAGGACAGAAGAGCCACTAAAAATCTGGTATCTGTCCATGACTGGAATTTAAACTGAAAACTGAGGCCAGCATTCCCATGTGTCAATTCCCAAACCCCATACTCACTTGACAGAGTACAATTTTTCATCAGGAAAAAATATCTGGTTAGGAAGTTTTTAACTTTTTCCCAAATCACTGAGTCAGGTAATGTGTAATTACTGGCTAGTTAAAATACAAGGGCTCGCCTGCCAAACTGTATTTGAGTATGATCTACTAAAAATGTTTTTTTCCACAACTTTCTGTTAATAGAAATATATTTATTTTCTGACAGTTAGTAACTTTGTCAACTTTTACTAAAGTCTGGCTTTAAAAATTAATGTGATAAACAGCCTGTTTTTATGAAATGTAATACTACTACTTATTTGAAGTGTGTATTTGTTAAAAGTATCATTTTAATGGAAAAAAATATATTTCTAAGGAATATATTTGGAAATGTTAAAAATAATTATCATTTTAATCCTATTTTCCTTGGGAACCTCTAATATTTTTATCTATATGGTATTTCAGAAATGATCCACTTGCAAGCTTAGGATGAGAACTATTGAATCAAATTTTATATTTACAGGACATAACCATTATGCTATGGAAATGTCCCCACTCTTGTATTACACCTTGGTGGTTTTAATGGAGATTGAATATTTAAATTAGCATAGATTGTTTGTTTGTTTGTTACAACTATTTGTACAGTTCCATGATGCATTGTTCTTTCAAAAGTAAAATTCTTACTTTTTTTTTTTTTTTGAGTTTTATCAGATTTAAACCATTATTAAAAACCAACCAAGCAAAACAAACAAACGAAAAACACAGGAGTAAGAAAACTGAAAATTTCTTTTAAAGATGGATAACCATTCTATCATTTCCATAATCTCTTAACTCATATAGATAAAATTAGTCAAATAGCTTGCACACACACACATACATGTATGTATGATCATTTAAATAACACCATGTTCATAACACACTTGCATACATATATGTGGATGCAAGCCTGTGGACAGCTTTGATTTATTTACCTTCTGTATTTTGCAAAATCTTGCAGGTTTCCTTTGTATGGTATTATTGATACCAGAATTTTGAATACTGAAAGTTACCTTATAGTTTAAAAAAAAAAAATAAAATTTGATTTTGCTTTTTAGAAGCAGATGTTTCATGAAAGCCATAATGCAAAACCCCTTTTGTATTCTGCTCACATACTGCAATTCCCCTTTGCTCAATTTGATGTACATCTAGATTACATCTCTGCCATATTATGCAGCATTACTTCATACCATTACAGCATCTTCAAACATGCATCTGGTAGCATGGCATCTTAACAAATAGCAGAAAAGGTACTATACAGTTCACCTAAGGACAGATATTAAGATCTTTTTTTTTTTTTTTTTTTTTTTTTGTGATGAAATTTGTGAACACATTTCCTAAAATGAAATAATGCCTGCTAAAAGGGTGGATTAGACTTCTTCATAAACTCTGTTAAGTACACCTACAAGAAACTAAGCAAAACAAGGTAGTAGATATTCCTTTCCTAGTGATATACATATATCACTAGGAAAGTAACATATAGGAAGGAATATATAAGGAATATATATAAGGAATTTTATATATATATATTTTTGGTGGCAGGATTTGTCTCAGTATATGTTTTTACAGCTTGTAGGCAAGGTGTTTATAATCTCCAAAGTAAACTACTATTAACTACTAATATAAAGATAGTAACAATAATAAAAATCAATATTAAGGATAATAAAATCAATCTTCTAATTATTTATTCCTTTCCTAAAGAATTAAAATATTGTCATGGTTTTAAACATTTACAGATATTCATTGTCATGTAATGATGCAATAACTTAAATCAACTGATATGTATTCCCAACAGCTAAATGATATTTGGTATTATTAAGAAAGAGGTGCAAAAAGCCCTTCCTTCCTTCTTTCTTTTTCTTTTTTTTCCCTTCCTTCCTTCCTTCCTTCCTTCCTTCCTTCCTTCCTTCCTTCCTTCCTTCCTTCCTTCCTTCCTTCCTTCCTTCCTTCCTTCCTTCCTTCCTTCTTTTTCTTCCTTCCTTTTCCTTCCTTCCTTTTTCTTTCTTCCTTTCTTTCTTTTCCTTCCTTCCTTTCTTTCTTTTCTTATGCAAGTTACAGCCATTCTCCCTATGTAGCCTGTGGTGTCTTGTGCAGTTGGCTTATGATCCTTAGACATTTTTTCATACCAAAACTTGTGTTTAGAAAATATTGCATGTCTTATACAAAAGCTAGAAAAACAGAATACATTCTGGAACAAACAATAGCCCACATTCAGTAATATTCTCAAAAAAAAAAAAAAAAAAACAAAAAACAGTAAAATGCATTCATGAAACTTTAGTCCAGTAAGAACCCGTTTAGAATCAGTAAAGAGAGAAACTTCCACACTGCAATTCATTCCTTCTTGAAATAGATGACAAAGCCTAAGGTATATTAGCCCTGAAGGTGACTATTTCTGTTGGCTACAAGAAGTACCTAGATAACTCATCTAGTCAAGTCAGTGAACATTTATATGTACAAAGTTAGACAAGTCCTTACTAACTAACTAATATTTCTGGTGTATATTTTCTCTTATAAGTAAATAACTAAATGTTCAGACATCTCAAAAATATATTTCAGCAAATTGATTCTCCATTTTCATGCATCTTTATCCTAACTATATGCCAAAATCTTGCACTGATTTTGAGGTATTTCATCATGCTTTGCAGTAATATAGCGTAGTATTTCTGATTTGATTAAAACCTAAATCTTCTTTTGCAAAGGTCTTGAGGTCTGTGCACTTTTTTCTTCTCTAATTTAATACTGGTACATTCAATGTCTTATTGAGTTTTTTGCTATTATGGAGCTTTGAGACTACAATAACTTTAAGCACTATAAATAAGATGGCAGCAGCGGTATTTTTTTTCCTGAAAGAATAGACTAATATTTTCCTTGAGAGCACAGCTCATGGCTCATGACTCTGTTGACTTGGCACTTTGAATCCTTAATAGCCATTTTCCTGTTTGAAATGTTCAGATACTATTGTTTGAGAAAAAAAAAAAAATATATATATATAGACTTATTATTTTCATATTCAGAATGGAGAGTGAATGAGCTATTCCAATTTTTGTCTGATAACTTATTTATTATTTTAAAATGTTAGTATTGTGGGACCGAGGAGAATGAAAAGGACTGAAGCAACCATCTTACGGTCAAAATACTAGACTGGCCCTTGGGAAGATTTAAGATGAATTGCTCTTTCCCTCTTAGTGGAGGGGTTGGAAACCACTCATTTTCCCTATGCTTAACTTCTCATTTCTGTAGTGGTGGAAGTAAGACTTGCTTGCCTCTCAAGAGACATTGGAATAGCAGTTGGTATTGTTGTCATGGTCAAATATTTAAAAGTTATCAGCCATAAATATACACACATCTGTGCAGCAATTTATATTGATTACTCTGTGATTGCCCCCACTACAATGTAAGAATAAACCATACCTTTCTTCCAAATTATTATTACTCAAGTGTACTGTTAACTCATGCAGGGAAATAACTCACTTGAAAACGGCCATTTGCCAAACTGGTAACCCAGTAAATAAAGACCAAAAAAAAAGGGTCTTGTAAAGATTAGGCCAATCCTAGGAATAACTGAAGCTAAAAGCTAAACAAAACAAAACAAAACAAAGCAAAAAAAAAGGAAAATAAAACAGAGTTAATAAGTAATCTTGCATAAGATGTTTCTTGAAAGGCTCTTTTTAGAGTCACTATTGTTTATATGCATACCATATATTTGTGGATAAGCTGTGAATTTTCAGGCAGTTAGCTAGTTGATTTTCAAATTATATGAAAAGATATTACACTTGAGGGCAAGACGTATGAGGAGCAGCTAAAGTCACTCGGTTTGCTCAGCCCAGAGCAGAGCAGGCTGAGGGGAGGCCTCATGGCGGCCTGCAGCTGCCCCACGAGGGGAGCGGAGGGGCAGGCGCTGAGCTCTGCTCTCTGGGGACAGCGACAGGACCCGAGGGAACGGCATGGGGCTGGGACAGGGGAGGGTCAGGCTGGGTGTTAGGGAAAGGTTCTGCACCCAGAGGGTGGTCGGGTACTGGGGCAGGCCAGACAGAGCAGTGGTCAGGGCACCAAGCTGCCGGAGTTCAAGGAGCGTTTGGTCAGCACTCTCAGACGTAGGGTCTGATTTTTTGTGTGGAGCCAGGAGTTGGACTTGATGATACATGTGAGTCCCTTCCAGCATGGGCTATTCTGTGATTCTATGATTTTATGAAGTAAGCAACGAAAATCTCCATTATGCTACACTGACTGAAATGCATGGCAGCCTTATTTGAATTGCCCGTGTGATATGATCATACTGAATAATGTTTGTTGTTGTTTTTGTTCTGTATCTGATAGAAACACCTATGTTCATCTTTATAGTCTGCCTGCTACTGCTTTTTATTTCTGTTTAGATTCTTCTGTCCAGATATTGCAATTATTTTCACAACTAAGTCTAATTTCAGAAGCAGATTAAAAGCAAGACTACTTGCACTCCTTAGGGACTAAAGATATGAATACTAAAAGCTTAAAGAACTGTATGGATGAGACTAAGTGTCCATCCAAGACCAGATCTTGTTTTTAACAGCTGTCAGTAAGCAATAGGTGAGGAATCAGAACAATCATCACGTAGAAGATTTCTTTGGTAAAAGAAGTGGTAAACAAACAAACCAATCTATTTCATTTTAAAATGAGATTTTGAGAAACGATGCTTCTTGAAATCTGTTGTGTGCTTTCAGTGAGTCTTTAAATAGCAGTTATTTTTGCTTTGACTTGGAACTAGAAAGACACAGCTAGAAAGAAACAAGCTGGCATTTTTTACATCCTGATTTTCTGGTCTCCCCTTATGAGCTGACAGGCAGAAGTTAACAAAATTTATGATTTGACCCACATTAATTGACTAAGACAGAGAGCTGTTAAGGACTCTAGGGAGACTCTCCAAGTGACTGTAATTTTGTACAGAAATACCACATGATATTGCAAGCAAACCTGAAGAATAGAGCTAGCTGAACTATCCATCAAAATAGCATTATGTAAAGGGATTGTGAATAGAGATTAATTTTAAGAAAAATATGCTCCTTATACCAAAATAATGATAAAATATTTTCAATGTCCTTTGCCATGTAGATAGCTACATAAGTATAGTAGCTAAATTACAAGACGTTCTAAAAGAGTTAATAATGTATGTATTTATATATGTTAGGGCTGGCACCTGGACCATACACCAGATTTGTTCTAAAATTTGTAGAAGTGAAGTCAAGATTGAGATTGAATGAGAATGTGTATCCCTTCTGTAATCACTTCCCCAGAAAATCATGTAGTTTTGCAATAGAGCCTTGCATAATAATGCCTGTAAAAGTAGAAATATAGGACATCCTTGTAAGTGAGAAAACATGAACTGCAAAGCAGGCAAGCATAAATGCTTCTGTGGCTGAGGCAGAGGTACACATCAGAGATAGGCTTTGGTGTCCTACAAATGTCAAATTTGATCTGCAATTTTTTTAAGAAAGATTCCAGCATTTTACTTTATCCAAAGGGACCCTTGACAACACTCTGACAAGAGAGAGAAGTTCTGTATCATGACAATAGTTCAGCTACTGACTTGAATATAGAAGCTTTCCTTTCTTATATAACTTCTCCACCACACAAAGCAACGTGCATTGTCAAAATGGCATGCTATGATACAAATACATTATTTATATCAGATGTAAAATATAATTTGGATTTTTTTTTATCGTATCAAGAAAATAACCATGAAAGAAAACAATAATAAGGAGAAGGAGAGAAGGAAATTTCAGAAGGTAAAGTATGATGTAAAGTGAAGAATGTCTCTGCCTCTATGCTGGGAAAAGTTCATTTTCTCCGTTTAGGAGGTACTAGAAAAATTGCAACTGATTTAATTTTAAAATGAATCATCACAGATCTGCTTTGTACCACATAATATGTCAGACTGTTTACCTCACTTCAACAGAAAACAAATATTGCTCTTATTTCTCCTCCATTTTTGTGCCTATTCACTATGGCTTCTTTGGAGGAACTTAACAGCTTTAGACTGAACAGCAGTGGAATTGGCTTTGCTGATATGTAATCTGCAGAGGGCAGACCCAGCAGAAGATCACTGTGTCCTCTGCTATTTACAGCAGTCTTGAGAGGACATGGTTTCTGTAAGCTACGTTTTTTCAGAGGCCTTTATTTTTCCTACTAAGATCTGCTACCTATATGTCCCTTTTACATAACTTATTTCTCTGATAAACATCCAATTATTCTGATTATTGCAGCACCTAAAAGAAACCAGTTTTTCCTCAGCAAATTAGGAAGAGAAATGGACAGGAAGCAATTGAGTCTTTAAGGTCTATGGTGGAATAAAAACACTTGGTAAAATTATTATGGTTTACAGACACAGCACTATTGAAACCAAAGTAGAGAGTTCCATTGCACCAGGACAGTACTGGGCTAGCCTCTAGGGAATGCCACAGCACACAGAATGACACAAAAGAAAGAAAAATTTATTCTCTGAGTCAAATGGAAGTGGGGGCTGTCTCTGACAGCTTCCCTTTGAAAATCTCTCTTTGAAACAGCATTACCTGGCTATAACTCTTCCTGCTAATGACATAGAGAAAGGGTGAAGACTGCCTGATGACTGCTGTTGAATGATGCTGTCATCCACACAACTACTTTGTCTGGACTTTCAGTCAACTTGAAAACTTTTTTCCTTCTACATTAAACATTGCCTGAAGAGAGACTATAATATCATTAAACTGGGTAGCATCATACAAAATGTATCTGGAGAGACTGGCTGTCTTGACTATCAAAGGCTGCATCCAGTTACCTCAATTTTTATTTGGGTTTGAAAACATCATCTCCAAATGTTCCAGGTTGCACAGGAGGCAAAGGAGTAGGGAGCCCAGATCACCTCTCTGCTCTGCTAATTCACTGGTTTAATGTAGCAAATGACTTAAGTATTACAAGCAGTTATTAGTAACCAAAGTCACTGTGATCTGGCCCTAGAAAAATAAAAAAGTGATCTTATCTAGGACAAGTTTTCTTCTGATCTCCGCATGATCTCCTCACTCTGGCACTCAGGAGCATGAGAACGTTCCTGCTGGTGGTTAATCCAGGAGTCAGGACTTTCTATAGTGCTCTGCCCACACTGAGGAATTTAGTGCAAGAAAGTAAAATTAGAACAAACCCTGCCACCTCCTAAATAATTTGATGAGTTTTCAACACCTTGTATTGTAAGAAACAGCCCCCTCAGAGCTTATAGAGCAGCAACAGAAAGAGACATTTTAGTTTTCTTTATATGTACCTATTTATCCCACTAAATCAAAACATAACAAAAACAACAATAACAGCAAAAAAAAAATCACGAAAACTAATTTTCACCTTTTGCTTGAAATTGCTTCCAGCTCTATTGTTTCCTACCCACACACCTTAGCAAGTAATACTCTTTGAACCATATGCTAAGGTTTGTCTCCTCTTCATGTGGTGATGCTAGTCAGCATCATCTTGTCTTACTACATGCTTCAGTGTCAGATCACAACTATTTCTACCACAGCTTTGCCCTCTCTCTCAACATACTTGTCTGACGATAACTTTGCTAATGAGAAAAAATTGGCTCCCAGTAAATAACTGGAAATATTTCTATTTACTTCAGCAGGCCTAGGATGTCATCTTTAGTTTTTCTTTTCCATTGGTGGATGAGGAAAAAAAAAAAAGCTGCATTCTTGTTGCTAATGAAATACTACTTAAGGATGACTTAATACCCTTTTCTAGTATGCAAATATTCTTTAAAAAAAAAAAAAAAAGTGTACGTTCTCCTTAAAAATATTTCTCTCCTCCCCTTTTTCCCAGTTGACAAATCTCAGATGCTCTTAAATACAATGGCCTTGCTGCTTGGAAGTAACTTGTAATATGAAAGATCAGTCTTTTTGAGACCAGGGAAGATGTTAGTCTACCATTGACTTTCTATTCTAAAGATGTTGCTAATTGAATAACTTCTTACTGCCTTTCGCCTCTTCCTTCCCATTCCCATTGCAAAGTCATAACTCTTCTACCGTCTTTCAAATTACCTACACTTTTTGTTTGACAGTCTTTTTATTTTTGAAATTCTGTTGGCATAAATTATATAAAGACAATATGGCTTTTGCATACAGAATCCACATTCTTTGTTAACATTCTCATTTTCACACCTCTAGAATAATTCTGGAGTTGTAACATATCGTTGAAGATTTTATTTATTTTTATTTTTATTTTTTTCACTGTGAAAACACCACAATTGTCTTCTTTATGTTTACTATCAGGGAAAAACAGCCACTTCCCATGTTTTTGGATAATCCACACAGAAATTTTAGCTTGGTTTAGGAGTCTCTGCACCTGCCCTTTCAACTTCTACTTTAATTTTTCCCATGTTTTTAATAGTTTTGGAGTGTCCCCTACATAAACCGGTAATCCTCAAATGGACTTGAAAGAGTAAATATAAAATCATGAGGTGAAGAGAAGCTAAAGCAAAATTCTCTTTCCCAGCTGGAGATCCCTAAGTAATGTCAGATGATTGTTTAGTGGGTGATATTGGTGGTAGGGGGATGGTTGGACCAGATGATCTTGGAGGTCTTTTCCACCCTTAATGATTCTGTGATTCTGTGATTTTACTAGTGGCAGAGATGGCTCTGCCTCTTTTCTGTTAAAGGGGTCATATCCATAGTACAAATATTAACAGAAGAAAACTTTGTGAGTAGTAGAGACAATGTTACTAAAAAAAGTCCTTTGTCCCACCATTCATCTTTACAAGAATCCATTCAGATATATCAATATGAAGGCTTATTCCAGAAGATTTTCTTTCATTTACATCTTATCAATATGAAAAGCTGGCATAAATCAAAATCTGAAAATTAGTTAGCAAGAACGACAACATCAACAAAAGTTATTAAGAAGAGGAATGCCATAAGGTCAGCTAGAATGTTTTAAAGTCATTATTGAACTAATTAATTTGAAACTTTTTTTTTTTTTTCATCTTAAAATTAAGGTGGCATTATATTTCTAGGGCAATTTCTAGAAGGAAGCAGCATCTTATGTCTGTCCTACAGGACATATGTAGCCAGTGGGTGCTATAGGCCCATTCCTGTGCTTGGTCCAAGATTATCTGGGTCCTTTCCACTATTCATTACAGAGTATTTAGCCCAGGCTTGTTCTGCCAGCCCCGGAGGCTCTGACTCTGTCCCAGCACAGATGGCAGGCATCACCCTTGCCAAGTGATACATGAGACCTTGACTCCATAAAAATCAATCTACTTTCATTTTCATAAAGCATGAAAGGTAGATTGCTTCCAAGAGCAAGCTGTTTTTATTCCTGAGCGTTCAAACCTGCAGGTGAAGAACACTGTCATTCAAAACTTTTAACAACAAACAGGACATGAACAGTCATCACAGATAGTGTAGAGCAATTATAAGAGCGATCACAATAAAAATAAAAAAAATTAAAAAAAATTAAAGCCTCCTAATAATTATAATTACTGTGCTCAACACAATAGCTTTTCATCCATTCGCTGATATTTTTTGAGTCAGCCATTCTTTGCTGTAAAACCTCTCAGCCTGAGTCTCCCTGTAGCTCCCTAATCAAATCATGCCAGCTGAGAGAACCAGGATGGCCTCCCCTCGGGGCACTCTCAGCCCCTACTGTCTGTGTCATTAGTAAGCTGTCACCCACCTTCCCCCTCCTTGGTTTCACAGGGCTGCCATCTCTGTGCTGTTTCTGCATGTGATGTCACTCAGCTCTATTAGTCTTCATACACGGCTATAAACCAAAAAAAAAAAAAAAAAAAAAAAAAGTGGAAAGAAAAAAAAAAAAGAAATACTAATATATTAATTCCAGCATGAAAAGAGGGTGAAATATTCATAATCTTCCATAGCAGCTTTAACTTACTACTGTGAGAGCCTTTCAACATAGAATACTTAACTCAATCTGTACTGGTAATTAATCTTAGATGTGGATGTGCCCTGCTCTGCTATTTTGCTATTTTAGAGGTTTGCCAATTGCTTCTCAGCTAAACTGAGCAACTTTGATCCCCTTCAGAACTTTGCAATCACATTAAGTGATAAAGGCTTTTCTTATTTCCTAAGTGCATTGTACCCAGCTTTCTTATACTTTCTGCTTTAAAAATATAGTTTTAAAGTTTATCTTCCTTACCAAAGGGAAGTATTAAAAATAAACCCTCTGTTCCTTATGGCACATCGTTGGAAACAACCTCTTAAAAAAATTACACTTCACACTCACCATTTCTACTTCCTCACAGTCATTGTCACATTTTCTGACTTTACTGACACAGAGAAGGCCTGTTAGTATTGTTAACATTGCAGAGTCAACAGAGATATGGGAGTGGGAAAGGAATTCTGCTCTTCATGCATTATCAGCAAAAGCAACAGCTATACTTCAGGTACTGTACCTTTGATTTTAACTGCAGCAAAGAAAAAGGTTACATATACTAGAACTTGACAATAACTTCTAGCATTGGTTGAAACAAATGTAAAGAAAATTTGTACTGAAATTTGGTTTCCTTCATTTTCCCTTTTAATCCCCATATATTCTAGATCTTTTTATTAGAGATGTAGGTCTGCCATAGTAACCTACATATTTATATAAACTGAATTTCATCTTTAATGACTGTAATATTATGGTTGTATTACTCTCGTCTCTTTCTGGAAAAGGTGCCTCCGATTAGAATTTTTTAAAAGCTAAGAAACTAGTATAAAAATAGTTATACCGCAAAACACTATTGAAGACACTTATTCCTTAACAACACTCAAACTATCTGATATTCCATATCAGAAAAATTATCTCTTTAACTGGGAAATAAAATATACCCTGTCATATAATCTTGGAAAGATTAGCTGACCACTAATGTGAATTTGGCAGTGAGTAGAGTTATGCAGCTGGATGACTCCAACAGTGTACGGTGGCGCTGCATAGGAGATACAGATTTGCCCAGATTGGTTGGTCTTCCACAGCTCCTTTAGGGTGCCCTGCAAAGGAGCCTGGGTACCATCATGTTAAACACCTTTCTCATAATTTTTTTTCCAGGGGACACTCTAAGCCCCGCAGTAGAAACTGACAGCCTTTGCATAGACAAGTTACCTTGCTCCCATCTGGAAGGTGGTGATTCTACAGGTTCCTGCAGCCTTCCAGGAACACAAAACAGATGAAAATCTGTTCTGGAAAAGCTAAGTAACCACTTTGTTATGGATTCATTTTCAGAGTCCTGTAGAACCATATTTTATACAAGAATGTAGTCTGCTTCACAGTCAACACATCAGCCTTCTTCCTTCAAAGCTAAGTTCTAGAAAAAGGGGAAAAATAACCTGTTTTTATCTTTTTATTTATTTATTTTTATTTCATATATATTACTGTATAGTATCAGATGGACCAATTCCAAGAATGGATTTCTAGTAAAACAAACAAACAAACAAACAAACAAAAAAAACACGTTTCTTGGTCGTTTTACAGTGCTACAATTAGTTTTCCAGAACTATTAAAGATCACAGAATCACAGAAAGATGGTTTCCCTCTTTCCAGTCTAAACAGTTCACTGCTTATTTACAAAATCAACAGAAAATTACAATTTCATGATATCTCTCCTGACATTAGGTCACAGGTTATTTCGTGTTGATACACCTTTTTTCAGGTCAGGACACTTTTTGCTTTCTGCTAATCATTTCCAACTGTGCAACATATGGCTGAATTCATGAATGACAATACAGTATTCAAATGACAATACAGTAACCTTGGGAATTAATATGTTAGCCCTTCAGAATACAAAAGAAAGAATTGTTACTCATTTTATTTCCATAGCAATTTAAGAAGAATAAGGAGAATTTGAATCAAACAGATGTAAAGCCGAGAAATGTTCAAACACTTGACTCACCATCATGATATTTTATCTCAGGAATCTCACTTGGAGCTCTTCAGTCATGGGGAAGAGGGAGAGGTGACATATTTTGATCTTAATCCTACAAGGAAGATTGCTCTTTTACAGGTTCTCTAAGTGCTTATTTTGCCATAAGTCTTCTGACAAAGTGGATAAATAGGAAGCTGTCACCTGCTTTTTGCCCATATTCCAGTGTCACCTGTCAAATAGATGATCTTTCCTATTTACCAGATACAATTCAGTATCAGTACAATGCTATATAAATGAAAAGAGTCATTCTACAGAGATGCACAGATACTTTGTTTCCATTTTTATTTTCAAATATCATTTATTCAGTATGCATTTCAGAAGCTAAAATGGTGCTTTGCATCAAAGATTACAAGAAAAGCAGCAAAATCATGACTATTAACCTTCTAGACTTAATTACCACTAGGCCATTAGAAATGAAAAGAAGTCCAGCTGTAGTAGAAAGTCTCTACCTTTATAGTTAAGCACAATTTAAAGTGTCTGAGTGGGAAAAAAAAGCCCACTTGGTCAAATCACCTCTACACTACCACATCCATGAAGTTGAGAGAGAGGAAGAGGGAGAAAAATCTCTAGATGTGATTTATCAGCATTATACAGCCATGAGAAAGAACAGTTAGTGCATATTACAAGGGCCAAATACATCATTCAGAATATTATCCCATACATATTCAGATAGAACAGTTGGTTGACAGAAGAGTTGTAAAACTTCAGCATACTGAAATGGCTCTCTATGAAATGTATTACTAGAGATTTTCCACAGTTTCTTGCACAGAATGAATGAAAACATTTTCCTGATGGGAAAAGAAGGTGATGTCTGCTGTTGGAATTCCTCATTTTGAGTGTCCTCATCAGATGCAACACACTATACATGAGTAAGGAGGCAGGAGGCACATAAGGGCTGGGGACCATCCACAAATGGACGTCCTCATGGGCTGTTGGTTCAGCCTGGAAAACCACAAAGGCTCCAGCATGGTCAAGAGTACGGTCCTGGAGCTCCAATCCAGCCTAAACCTTAGGCTTCCATGCACCTGGCACTAGATTCCAGGAGATTCACGCGTTTTCACCTGTTGTGCTAAACATACCTGAAAACATGGTTCAGAATGTGAAAGTGTATTAGCAACATTAGCCAGCCAGCTGTCTTTTCAGACAATAAGAATTCAATAAGAATTTTATTACTTAAGTGAAGTATTTAGGAACAGTTGGTTGTGTTCTACTTAGTTTTTGTACTGAATTAAATATATGTTGTTTAACACCAAGAATATAGATATGCATTAACAGAAATCTTGGTATATTTCTATTGACATCACCACAGTAGAGATGGACAAGAACCCATTTGCTAGGTACCATATAAAAATCTTGAACTAAATGATGGTTCCATTGAATATAATCATGTGGCAACATTACTGAAATACAGGAAGAGCTTAATAGCACAATTGCCTTAAGTTGCATATTACAAAGTAGCCATTGTTTGACATGGATTTTAAAGCAAGGAGAGATTATAATGTCATATAGGCTAATAAGCAATACCCTCCATGACAGTATATTCTGTCTAAATTTCCCTACAGTAAAGCAGTGGTAGTAGTTAGGCGGCTAACCTATCCTAAGGAACACTAATTCTCTATGGGCCACTGACACTGTTCTGGAAAGAAAACAAGGTGCTACCATGACCTATATGCAATATAAAGAAATTAACTGGGTCAACGTAGCCAGATTAATTTTGTAGATGTTATCCTTGCTGTAAAGGCTTGGGTGGGTGTCTGGAAATAAAAGAAAATAAATAAAAAAGGAAACAAGAGGACCCCAACTCAATGCTAATGTGAGCAGAGGAAAATTTCTTCCCAAGATCAACTCTGTTCATCATGAGTATGTGACCAAGTGGAATTCCCTAAACACCTAAGAAAGATCCTCTAGAAGCCCTCAGGACATAAGACTCAAAGTTCTACTTAGTATGAGAGAGAGAGATTGAGAGATTGAGAGAGAGAGAGCAAGAAAATTTATCTGGACAGTTGCATCTAAGGAAAAAAATCTTCTGTGCTGGGTTTGATTGGGTTGCAGTTAATTTTCTTCACAGCAACCCATATGGTGCTGTGTTTTAGACTGGTGACCTAAACAGTGTTGGTAACACACTGGTGTTTTAATATTGCTGAACAGCACTTGCAAGCATCAAGGCCTTCACTGTCTTGTGATCAGTTGTATCAAAATTTATATTGTTAAGTTTTAATTGATCGTATATTTTTTTTTCTAACATATTATTTAGTTACTGTAACATCTACTTGTTTACTACCTTACACTACGCTTTTGTCATCATCTTCAAATATTAGTAAAAAATATTTTGTGCCCTCAGCCAAAGCCTGATAAAAATACTGCATAGTCTTGGATCAGGAACTTACTCTTAGAGATTCTTAATTTGAGACATCAGTATCCTCAGCATCCTTTGAGGTCTCCCTTCCAACAACTTCATTTTGGAAGCCATAAGTAAGCTGACACCCTCTGTGGAGAAATACCAGATGCTCATTATTTCAGTTTTCTAACAACTCTCGTTAGTTATAAAGTCTAATAAAGTTAGACTTTATAGTCTATAGAAAATTAGTTATTTATAACTAATTAGCTATAAAGTCAAATGTCACAAAGTAATCAGAATACACAGCATTTAACAGAGTAACCTTTATCAAGCAGATCTGTACAGATCTAATCTGTAAAACTCCAAAACAGGAAAACACAAATGGTGTGGAATTGGGGAGAATTAGTTTCATAGGTGTTACTACAGACTGTATGTGATACCAAGGACATGCCCTTAGCATTAAAGCCATCCACAGAAGCAGAGGTTTCTTCTCTTGGGTGTTAGGGATGGTTTTTAATGGACCAATCTGTCCTGTTCCACCCTGAGATTTGGTAATCTGCCTACAACCTGCAGTTCATCTCAGTTTTTCTAGTCAGACCTCTAGTGCACAAGAAATCTGAGCCCTGTAAATCTGAGTTGTCTGTGAGTCTGAATCAGTAACAGTTTTTCCACCAATTTTATCCTCATAGAATATGTCATAGTCACTATCCATGAAATCCTAGTCAGAAAAAAAGCATCAATCAAGTTTACTAACACTGACCCCATCATATTTCATCTGTTCCTAGACATCTCCAAAGCACCTTGATTATTATATACGCTCTTGGCGTTAGCAATAGAAACCACTACAAGTGCAGCTGTACATTATATGGCCCTTAGTGCTAGGATCTAATAGATGTCAGCTCCTGTGGTTTTGTGATTGCTCTATTGTCTCCTCTTTACCAGATACTTTAAAGCCTTTCTGACTCTCTGATCTAATCTGTCCCTGGCCCATCTGTCATAAAAAATTGAAACATCTGTGCCTGTAATAAGAGCTTTCCTTTTGTCGAAGATTCCCCATTCTTTACAAAACCAAGAATCATCCCTCCCAAATATCACTGAATTAATTTTGCCAACAGTGCATCTCCAGTGTCTGCTCTCTACCTTTGTTCACTTAAGGGACAGGTGTTCCCATGGATACTTATCCTTTTCTGCTCCCTCTCCTAAAATTAACACATCCCAGGACCTGTGGAAAATTTTGTTGATTTTGTTTCCACCAAACAAACAAACAAACAAAAAATCTCATGAAGCTTTTGATTCTCATTCCTTTGTCCTTTTGATGTTACTGCCATTTTCTTCTGTATGGGAAAAAGGACAACCCACTATTCTCATTTTGCTTACAAGAACAGTTATGTCAAATAGCAAAACACTGTGAAAGCTGCAAGACATACAGAAGGAGATTGCTTTCTTTTTCTTATAAGAAAAAAAGAGAAGCTATGAATGAGTTTAAAATCATCCAAGGATTTGTTCCCTTTTAATAGCTTGTTTCGTAAACATATTTTTGCTTAAACAGGATTTGGAAGTGTCCCTTAAAATATCCTGTGGTTTCACTGTTCCACTATGATGGTTTTTCAAGGCTCATGAGTGGATTTTGCATGGATCTTAACCCTGAGGCAGAACGGAAGACATTAAAAAAAATCTAGTTAGACACCCATACCATCAAATACATGCATTTGCAATTATTTTAATTAGTTCATCAAATAAAGGTTAGTGTAGTGCTTATTAATGCTGATACCATATTATATATTCAGGTAAATGTATGTTCACTTATTTGAATGTGCAATCAGTCATAATTCTACTTTCCCTCTTCTCTTTTGGCTTTAAAAAGGGATATCAAATCCCAAACATTTTTAGTGTAATGTTATGATTGAGAAATTACACTTACTAGAGTAAAGAGACTCAAAGGATGGTTTCCAGAGCAACCACAATTCAGCCAGCTTGCACTTCATGCATCTCCTGAAGGGAAATTCTGTCTCTTGCTCACAGCTGGACCAAATCCTTACAGTTACTTCTGGCTGCAGAGTGGCTCTGCAGCTGTCTTGTCCTTTTGCAAGCTGCCACAGCTGTGTGGCAGCTGCTTTCCCTCCAACAGGGATCCAGCCACCAGCTGCAAGCTGGGGATGGCCCAGCTCAGACCCCTCTTAACAACCTTCCCCTAGCCCTAGGACCTCTCCTCGGAGCTCCCTACAATGTCATACAACACTACAGTGTCTGTGTCCTACCCCCTGCATTAAGACTCTTCTGTACCTCTACCTATGATAGAAAAGTTTGTACCCAAAGCCTTTAAATTTGCATCCTTCTCTGTGAGGATTCAAGCTGGCCCCATTCCTGCTGATACCCTGGGTGCTAGAGTCCTCCCAGAGAGCACTCAGGAGCTAAAGACTGACAAGCTGGAAGGCCAGGGCCTTCAGACTGTGCTAATTAACATAACGATGGAGGTCTTGACTCACACATATGAGAAATTAAGACCAAAATATCATACATCTACAGAACTCTCCAGTTTAACATCCATAAGAATAAGAAGTGCTCTTACTCACAACAGCCAAGCCCTCATCAAACATATCACGCCCCCAGATTTATACATCCAGCTCCTTCTGAAATAAGCAGTAAGACTGTATATCTGGAGGCTGAGTTTTGTCATGTTTACATAAATATTGACTTTTTGATTTGGTCTTGGTGCTGAGAGTTTTAAATCATTTAACTATGTGATTTTTAACTGCAAACCTTCTGTACCTTTGAAAGTGTATATGGCAGATTAAAACTGGCTATTATATTGCCTGGTATTAAAACAATTACATTTTAAGATATTAATATAGGAATAAGAATGTTATCCCAGTGGAAATTTATACCATTATAAAATAATCTTTAAAACAAATTATAATTTTGGAAACCATACCATCCCTGTTAAACCTACTGACACATGAGGCCCAAGTGGCCTGGGTACTGTCACCCCACGTTTTTCACATGTTCTCAAATCTTGTTTGGGAGTGTCTGGTTTTGAACTAAATTTAGTAAGACTCAGGACTGTTGATAAAAACAATAGGACCAATTCTTTTTTAACTGACTCAGCAGCAAAGTTCTTGATGGGAATTTGGGAAGAACAGCTGATGTTTTCCACAAAGCAGTGCAATGGCCTTAAACAAAGCAATTAAACATACAACCTGAAGCAATTAGAATTCCTTGTTAAGAATGTTTCCATAGTGTTGAAGCAACAGAAATAGAACAGAGGTAATGTGAAAAAAAAAAGAAAAAAAAGAAAGAAGTGTGCGGGGGGGGAGTAGTCTCACTTCTCATTTTGATAAGATAAGGAAAATCGGATAATTTTATAAGGAAAACCTTTATTTTTCAGAATAAAGTTCTCAGGAAAAAAAAAAAGGTTTAGAACAAATAACATCTGAACATATTAAAAAATCAGAAAAATATTAGCTTAGCTGCTAGACATTATTTATTGTTTTAGAACACTCATACAATGTCTGTTATAGTAATCTGACCTTATGAGCTTGACAGGACTAATAAAAAAAAAAAGTTATTATTTGAAACATTGATTTTTTAAAAAATACTGATGTTATAAATCAGCATTCTGAAAGTTGCTTGTTGAATCCCATACAATTAAAAATAAACAGTGATGAAGAGTCTACTTACAGTGGAGCTTATAATGTCATCTCTATCCTGTGTTCGAACAGCGACCCATCTTCCATTCCCAGTTTCACAGAATCACAGAAGTGTTGAGGTTGGCAGGGACCTCTGGAGGTCATCTGGTCCAACTCTCCAGCTCCAGAAGGGCCACCCAGAGCAGGTTGCCCAGGACCATGTCCAGGTGACTTTTGAAGGTCTCCAAAGAAGACTCCACAGTCACTCTGGGCAACCTGTGCCAGTGCTCTGTCACCCACACAGCACAGAAGTGCTTCCAGATGTTTAGACAGATCCTCCCATGCTCCAGACAGTACCCATTGCCTCTTGTCCTGTCACTGGGCACCACTGAAAAGAGCCTGGCTCCATCCTCTTTGCACCTTCCCTTAAGGTATTTATACACATTGATAAGATCCCTCCTGAGCTTCCTTTTTTCCAGGCTGAACAGTCCTCTCTCAGCCTCTCCTTATAGGACAGGTGTTCTAGGTGACCTCCATTGGATTCTTTCCAGTATGCCCACATCTCTCTTGTACTGGGAGGCTCAGAACTGCACACAGTAATTCAGAGGAGGCCTCACCAATGCTGAGTAGAGGGGAGTATAGTTTATACAACTGAAACTCTTACACAGTTATACAACCAGAAAAAGGGGATCATGTGCAGATCTGAATCGATGCCTTCTTCCTTACTGCTCCAAAATTTTTTTGATATTTCATCATTTTCTCTCTCTTTTTTTTTTTTTTTTTCATTTTGTCAATAAGGTTACAGGTTCCTGGAGTCAAGAATTAGATATTTATTATCTGTGTAAACATGCTCAATACTGCTATTAGATGTTAAATAACAAAATTCAGATGTGAGAAAAACAAACAAACAAACAAACAAAAACAATAAAAGTCATGCAAATATTTTGTTCCTCTCTCTGGGATCAAAATTTGCTTGAGAATTTGATCTGGGAAGCAGCTGAGCCCTCTCATTATCTAAAGGAATCAAGAAAGTGTCTTTAGTCAGGATAGCTTATATGCATTGAATTCAGTTCAGTTACAGTATATAAAACATTGTTTAAACTTAACATAATTTTCTACAAAGAGTAGGCCCATAAATTTGTTTGAATTCTCGACTAAGTCAAAGGGGAATATTTCCTCTTTTGTAATAGAGCCCTAACATCTCAGTCCTTTTGTGATAAGATATGGAAGAATGAAAAATTTACATACATATGCAGATATAACGAAAGTATAATATTTATTTTGTGTGGTATTAGTGAACAGCATTATTCCTAATACTGATATATTAATTCCATGTGATGTATGTCAGAATTTGTGCAAATATTTGCAGAATGAAACCATTTTATTCATTCAACTCTTGAGCAAGCTCCTGAAAGAGTATCCATCAATTGTGATTTCTATGGGACTACACTAATTTAAATTTAGCTTTTTAAAGATGTAATGCTGTAGTGGAAAAAAAGCACAAAACCTCACATTTTTCCATGATGGTTGGGAATATAGCCCTGGAAGACTGGAGATTGGACCTTGCTGTCATGCCAAAATAGGTGATGTGGCTAGAGGGAAGAATTGTTTCTTCTCTTAGAATTCAATGGATTTTTTTTTTCCCTGGGGTGCTATCAATGTCATTTAAGTAACTCAAGTAATTTAGATTCAACATAGATGGCAGCAATAAGTATTAAATTCAACAAATTAGCCTCATGCAGACTTGCTGCTGTTCTGGAACTTCTAAATATGAAACTATTTGGGGAAGGTTTATGTTTACATGGTACCTGTACTGAGTATCCTAATGTGGATTTGTTTAAGTTCCCTACATTGTGGTGTCTGTAAGAAACAAATTCTTACAATCTCATCCTCAAAAATATTTCAAAAAATAAAAAATAAAATGCTGCAGAAAAAGGTCTGCTGATTCACTATTGTTCACCTCATGGTGTTCATTTAGATTAGTGCTGCTACAATGATTTAGTTCCACCCCACAAGATAATGAGTCTAAATTTTATTTCTGTTAGTTGTATGAGCATGTATTGCAAGATAAATATCTAGAAAGCAAAAGTGAGAGAACAGAAGAAGCTATTATTTTGGTAAAAATCATTTTAAAGTAATGTCAATTCTTCCACCACCCCAAACAAACAAACAAATATTCTGACAAGAAACACTGTAAAACAAATTTGGAATAAGTTTCCCACTCCCCCAGATGAGAAAAAGCTGGGATTTGTAGGTTGATTTTTTTTTTCAGCCAAGTGATCTGAATATCATTCCGAAAGCTCGTTCTAATTTCAGCTGTAATAAATACTTCCTCTACAGTCATAAAAATGTCACATGTAAATCATAGAATCACAGAATGGCATAGGTTTGAAAGGACCTTAAAAATCATCTAATTCTCCTCCTCCTGCCATGGGCAGGGGCACCTTCCCCACGACATCAGGTTGCTGAAAGCCCCATCCAGCCTGGCCTTGAACGCCTCCAGGGATGGGGCATTCACAGCCTCTCTGGGCAACGTGTGCCAGTGCCTCATCACTCTCAGAGCAGAGAACTTCCTCCTAACATCTAATCTAAATCTCCCTTCTTTTAATTTAAAGCCATTACCCTTCGTCCTACAAGTACATTAAGTGAAGTGTGCATAGAGATTATAAGTAGTCATGGTGTGGTTTGCTTGCTGATAAACTGTTAATTCAGTTATCTCCTTCAAGTGAATTTACGTCCTTCCAAACAGGACAGATGCACTTGAGTGTTTTGCCTGATCAGAGTCTGTCCATTCAAGTTCAACTTTTGAAGAAACTCCCCAAAAGAGTTATCAAAGAATACAAAAGTACTTGTAGGAGAAAAGGAAAGGGATCTGTTTCTCTAAATGCCTCTCTGAAGCCTCTGCACATATAGTGTCCACTGCAATATCCCCCCATCCAGTCTGTCTCAGTTCTTCCTCAGCATGAATAGGCAATTACAGACAAACAATGCCGTTTTAGTCATTAGTGCAACAAAGAGATATGGCTAACTCAATGCAAAGAGATCCAGGCAGTGAGTTCATTTTGCCAGTCAACTGAAGCAGATAAAATAGCAGCCAACAAGTGAAAATTTGAAGTCACAGAGAGAATGGAATGTGATGAACACCCCACTCCCCTGCCCCAGGAAAAACAAAACGAAACAAACCAACCAACCAGACAAACAAACAAAAACCACAAGATGGAGGGGAAGAGCTAGGAAGAGGAGACATTGAGACTAAGACCTAGAGAAGAGGGGACGTTGCATTAACACTGTGGCAGCTGGCTCTGTAGAACAGTAAACCTGTGAGAATTCCTGCCAGTTAAAGTTAAATCTGCTTGTCTTCAGTTTAAAATGTGTATTGAAATGATCTACTTTTAATATGCCAGAAGTTAAGACCTAAGGCAAGCCCTACAGATATTTTTTCAGTGATCTTGGTATTGTCCAATTTCTGTTCTCCAAAGCCATGCTTTTCTGTAGGAGGCTTCTTCCTCTGCAGTACTAGTTTATACGTGCTGGCAAACATAACGCAAGTTTATACGTGTTGGCAAACATAACGCAGTTCAGATTAACGCTAGCTTTTTTTTTTTTTTTTCCATAAACATTTTCCTTCAAATATAAATATTTCACTGCAACAGTGATAGATGCCAATACAGTAAAAAATGATCAGGAACCTTCATGTATTCTTTAAAGTTGAATATTCCTAAGAACGAAAACTTATTTATCAGTTCATTAAGCACTCTAAGAAACTGCTCCATGGAGGCCATAGCTGTCTGCCTCTCATCCATGCTCATAAAGCTGACAAGCTGAGTGCACCCCTTTTCTCCTTAGTTTCTCAACAGTGTATGCTTGGCAATGTTTTACCTAACTGTTAAAATGAGATGGTTATGCTATTTTATATTTCTCATGTTCATCAAAAAGGATTATTTTATAATCCTTACTACCATTTCACTGAAGTAACAAAGCTATTCAACTGCAACAAAAAGTCAAAAAAGTTATTCTTCATAATTCTGTCACAAGACAGATCGATTTTACATTCCCTATTTGTAAAACATAAAAATAATTATTGGCTTAAGATTACAACTGACATGGAAAGTTTCACCACATCAGGACATTTTTACCATTGTATCACTCCCCAAAAATAGAATCTTGGGATTTAAGGAGAGGAAGTGGAATGGCAATGTGTCCATATAGTATATAGAAACTGTATATCCATAACAAGCTTGCTGGTGAGGTGATAAACGTGGTATGACTGTTTTTGTACTTGTAAATGTTTTCATAACGTTGTTTAAAGATATAAAGGTTTAAGATGTATTCTTAAAACCACCTCCCTGAGAGTTTAGCTGCCTATAAACACATCAAAGCAACATAATATTTGGCTTTATATTCTACAGCATCCAAACCGTGTTACACTTAGTGCTTTCTCTGACTACAGTCAACAGTACAAAATAGACTGCCAAGGTCTTTTTCTTACCATTTAATCAAGATTTGACATCAAGGAAGCCTTTCTATATTTATCATTTGTTTTAGTGTATGTTAGGTTTTCATAGTGATGGTTTAAGCAGAAATAAATCTGTGCCAGCTCAACGTCAATCCACTCATCCTATCCCTAGAGCGGATTTCTCAGCAGAATGTGATTTTACTGTGTCCTGTAAGCGCCTATAATTGTCCACTGCTTGAGGTATATAGAAATTCAATCTGCCTTCATACAGCAGGTCTTGCTATGCAGAGTGTTTTTTCCTCCTCATGGAAATTTAGGAAGGAGTAATGAATACAGGACTGAAATGCTAAAAACAAAGCAGCACTGGACGTTTGTTCCAACTTCCAAATTTCTGTTGAAGCAATCTTTCTATACATGTTTGTGACATCTTTAATTTTGTGCCCTGTCATGCTACAGAATCCTACTCCGTTTTGTATCAAAAGCATAATATTGTTATACGATATAGAAAGTCACTGCTAAAATGCAGTATTTTCCAGTAACCACTACTACAGTAGTATATTTCACTGTCATTTATACACAATAACTGAGAAATACAAGACAACTGTATAAAAGTACAGATATTTGTAGCAGTTTTCCATTCAACAGGTACAGTCTTTTCCATGTCTTTTATGTGTTTTAGTTTATCTAAGCTCTGTAAAATGGTTACACAATAATAAATCATGTGCCGGTTTTACTGATCAATAAAAAAATCCCACCAAAACAGTTATGAGGAATGCTTATCTCATGCAATATGAAGCAGAGCAGTGAATAAACATTCAGTTCACTGTTCAGTGAATGCAGAAGAGCAGGAAGTGGAAAAAAAAGTTCTGTGTAATCATTTTTTCTTTTAAAATGCCTATTGTTTGGGTAAAGCATATAACATGAGATTCTGCTCATTACAGGCATCCCAGGAAAAGATAGAGTTGTTCTAATTATGCATTGTGTAGAAGAGCAACTGGATGCATTTGCCAGCCCGGAAAGAACCAGTGAAAATGTGGGTAGTTGCTAGGCTGCTTTGTGACACAGGCTCAGGAAATTGTGTTGATCAATCACAGGAGAAAACTTCTTATCTCAAAACTCTCCCACTCACAGTCCCATTTCTGTATCTGGGGCTTTGAAGAAGAAAAAATAAATAAAAGTGCATAACAGCAACTGTTAGAGGAAACAAAGCCAATTAGGTGCTAATATTCAGTTCTGGGTCATGGAGATATTTTATGCGGTCTAGAGTTCAATAACGGGTTCATAAAATTTCAAGTTCTGAAAAGTGTTGAAGTGTTTTTTTTTCTTCTTTTTTTTTTTCTTTTTTTTTTGGTAAAACCATGCTTGTTAAATTAAATTCACATTTTCTGTAAGGTGAAGCTTTAGGGATTCTCAATCTTGGGTTGGATTTTACTGCATGTGAAAAGACTGCAATGGACTCAATATAGCTACAAGGTGAATTTCTGCAGACAGAGACATTTTTAACCCTTATGTAGTTTCCTCTGACATGTTCTAGCCTCTTCCTCTTCTCTTGGGCAAAGGACTTCTCGTTACAGTAGTGAACATCTAAGAATATTTACAGCCCTGCCAAATTTGGCTGGATTATTTCTGTGAACATTTTATGATTAAATACTGTCATCAGTGTGAGATATTGTTACCAACCAGCATAAAACATCTAGTAGTCTATTCAATGGCACTAGAGGTTATATTAACCTAAATCCCAGTCACTACATTCGTTCAATTCTGCACTGCCTGTGGATTTTTTCACCTGCTAAGCAAAGGTACTTTACTGTCAAGTAATGGCAGTGGAGAGAGTTAAAAGATCTGCTGCTGCTAAGAAACCACTTCACAAGGGTAGAATCACCCGAGTCAGAAAATGCAGCAGCAATTCAGAGGACACCAGTGATCAATACATCCTTCCACAGCAGCAGATTCTTATCTAAGATTTCATTTGGGAGAGGACTTTAATGAAGTTTGCCACAAAGCAACTCTCCTTCACTTTTCTCTATTTTTTTCCAGACTCACAGGGAGCAGGTGACCCTGAGCAATTCTAGATGACAACAGGTTTGGTAATCACCGATATTCTCAAACACAAACTCCACAGATCCATGTCACTTGCATTTTTGTGTTTATTTGCCTTCTATCAGAAAGATACACTTCTGTTTTCAACTGTCTTTTGGTAGTGATGGTAATGCAAATAGTAATATAAGTTTCTTATGAATGGAAAAGTCACCTTTTTATAATTCAATTGACAGGCTAAACATATATGGTACTTTTCAGGTGAGCCAAAAAAAAGGGCTCCTCTCATTTGTACAGTACAAGTAGACCAAGCAGAGACAAGAAATCATTCCCTGAAACGTAAATGACAGTGTGACAGTGTGTCACTGGATGATGAACAGCGCCATTTGAAAATTCATCCCTGTAATTAAGTCAAGCAATTCTGAATATGAATTGACCTTTAAAAATCATCAGCTATTTATCAATATTTCAAAGAAAAGACTGAAATAAATGGCATTTATAAATTTGACACAATTTACATTCAGGCAGAAATAGCAGTATCAGCAGGATGGAAACATATATACGCTATTAAATAGCCAAAACAAGAAAGTATCATAATGAATCAAGAAAAAAGAATAGATCTACAAAAGAAAAATTTTAATTACGAAATGCAGAAACTTGAAACATGGTATGAATTCTTAGTCTTGTGAATCTGTGGTTCCTGGCATGCATGATTAGGGTGTATAGAGATTTATTAATCTGTGGCATAGACAGGTCAGTCTGTTCTGAGGCAGCTGGAAATTGCATGTCCTGAGAAATTTTTCCCCAATTGCAGCCAAAGAAAATACATGGCAGCTAGAGAATTTACAAGGCAATCCTACCTTTTTAGCTTGTAATGTAAGGAAGTGATGTCTGACACAGACATCAAGCTAAGATATTGCCTAAATATTTCTGTCCAGAAGGGATTAGTCTCAGAAATAGGAATCTTAAAAGGTGGGAGATTAAAGGGCAGAGGAGCTGGTGGTTGTGCATGATGCCCATACAAACACACACGCGTGCACACACACACACACATACTGTGCCTCTCTCACAGAAAATAGTCTTACTATATGGGAAGGAAACGCTGCTGGATGCAGTATATCATTTTTCTCCCCTTGGAGGTATTGTAAAGATTCTAAATATCTTTGCAACATGAAGACCACTAGCAATAAAGAGACAGCTAGAGAGTGACTGCAGTACAAGTATACAGCATGTAGGGTCCATCAGTTAGATATTTATATGGCCAATCTTGCAATGAAGACACTACAAGTATTGTTGTTACCATAGTTACGATGGCCTTGTGGGGCATATATTGTATCACTTTTGTCTTGCACTTATTTACTACAGAAAGCAGCGATTTCATCTATTATTTATATGGTTCCTGTTTCTTTCACCACTTCATCTCCACTCTGCACTACCATACAGTCACTTCACTTTCACATATTTCTTTGAAGGTGGCTTGTATGTTGTCAAATTAGACAAACGTGAAAATGATACAAAATAGTTTCCTACTGGAAAATATAAAGCTTCCTAGGATCTTATGTGAAGAAGAATCCAGACTGTTTTTTGTTGTTGTTGTTGTTGTTTTTAATAAACATAAATTCAACAAAAAAATGTTCTCATCATTATTTTCAATTGTTTTCCAAGAGCAGGAGTGTTGTATTTACAAATGAACTCAGTGTTCAAGATTGTTCATAAGATCATGTGATAAAAATTAGAGAAAGTATTTGTCATATTTATCATTTTCGTATTTAGTAATTCAGCCATATTTTGATGAAAAGTTCATTATAGTCCTCAGGAATCATACTGATTTAATGCTGGTTTACTGAAAACGGTAAAGCTGTACTTGTGCTGTAGTAAATGTCCTAGGAAAATAAAAAAGACAAAGAAAAATAAGCAATTGCACTTAGTTAGATTTATTTTATGGACTTAAAATATTTTTAAATACATTAAAATATAGTTGTCCACAATATTGACTAAAACAATTGCCTAGAAATAAAAATAAAAATGGAATTACAAAAAATAAAAATTAAAAAATCTCCACATATTAAGCACAGCATTGCAAACCTTCTGCCTTCTACAGAGCGAGCAAAGAAAAGGAAAAGTGTCATGCGCTTGACTGATCTCTTTGTGCTGTTCTATGTTGAAGCATGCGATGGAGAGAGGGGGGCTCTGGGACAGAGCAGTGCACAGGTTATGTGGGACCAGAAGAAGGACAAGTTTGGATACAGTTCAAAGCCAGAAGCTTGATCAGTGCATGTCTGCAGAGGAGCCTAAACTCCTCCCTCCCCCTACATTTTTATCACCGTGTCAGGGACATACAGTCAAGAATCATTTCAACAGATGAGAATGGCATTTCTTGTTCAGTTCTTGTTGTTTCACTGTGGCCTCTCAGGGCACAGAGTTTTTTTGAATTGAAAGTGTGTAATTGATTTATAAAATGACTTGCTGTGCTCCTTCCTGGATGACAGGAAAAGCACATTAAAACAAAAGCAAACAAACAAACAAAACCCTACAAAGCAACAACAAAACCCAACAGTGGGATATGCATCTGAAAAACACTGCTAATTTGTTACAGATTCTTGGTGTCCAGAGAAGCATAGGCACCAAAAGACAGGGTATTACAAGAAAGTGAGTTTATTTGTGGGGATACCAAACCGAGATATGTTACTGTGCTCCACAGAGGCAGAACTAAAATTGTGGGTGCCCATCCCCTCACTCCCAGTGCAATTCCAAGGACCTGCAGAGGCTGAACACCCAAGCTGTGTAAGCTATTTCTCCCCTACAAAATGAAAACACACTTAGAACATGGATGGAAATACCTATCTTTAATTCTGGCATGAACAGGCAATACAAGCAGTGAAGGTGTGGCAGTACAACCTTCAGAGAAAACTAGCAGGACTACTCAGGGTCTTTAGGTTCTCTAGGCATCACTCTGCTTGTTAGCAAAACTGAACAGTAAGCCACCCTTCTTCAGTCATCTGCTAAGACTGTTAAGAATCAGTTTAATTTTCAGGTCACACTGAAGTAAATTATCTTGCCCAACCACCCAGAAAAGCTACCTTTTTGCTATGTCCAAATAACCTTTGAAAATCACTCGCCTAAGTGACCAGTTAAACCATTTCTCTCATCTTGCTGCAGCATCCCAAAAGCCTGAACTTCTTAATTACCATCAGATGACAACCTAACCTAGTTGTTTCTTTTGTTTGTTTGTTTGTTTATTTTTTCCAATCCTCCTCTAAACACAAGGCCTATCTCTGCTATAAAATAGTGTCCAAGAGTTCCCTCCAAATTAAACATGCAGCTCCATGGTGACCCAGCAACAGAGAACAAGGCCATATGAATTTGGTAGCCAACCTCTTAAATCTAATACACCATCCCAGATTCAGGCTGTATGAGGAGTTCCCTTTCACAGGGATCTTTGTGAATATCTTTGCAGTGTATTATCCCATCCTGTCAGACTTACTGGGAACATAATACAGGAGAGGAGCCATTAGAGATGGAGAAATGTCAACAGCCTGGGAGCAGGAGGCTGCCACCCAGGACAGTTGCCACAATGCCTGCACAGCCATTTTCAAGCATGTTCTTATTCTAAGCAGCAAACACATATTGGTGTCACTTACTCATCTTGACACTAAGCTGGAAAGAGCTATGAGGGCTGCTAACCTCAGCAGTGTCTCATTTCATGTGTGAGTAATAAGTCCATATTCCCTAGAGGGAGATGAATGCTAATGGTTTGAAACTGAGAGGTGCTGAGCACTTAAAGCCTCTGCTGAACTCATCTTCGAGTACAGAAGACACCCTAACAATTATGGATGCTCCTACTGCTCCTGTGATCAGGACATAAATATGGTTCTATATTTTGCTGTAGTTAATAAAGGAGTTCCACTGTCTTTTACACAAAGGAAAAGTAATAATATGGTGTCATTTAGATGACTGCTTTGTACTCTTCAAATGTGCTTATCTGTTGCACTTAGCTGTTTTCAGTGAAGCAGTATCAAAGGGTTATAAACAGTCCACCTAATACCATGCATACACACGGTGAATTTCCAAATATTTGTCGTTATATCAAAGTTCAGCTAAATATAATCTGTCTCTTACCAGTTTATGGCAACCTTTCAGTGTGCTGATTAAGAAATAAATGTTTCTCTGAGACAATAATGATTAAGATTTCTGAGTTCCAAGAGTGGCAGCTAACAGGAGTTTTCTGTACATATTTTCTCCACAAAATTAGCAAAAAATTAAACTGTTTGAATAAGACATTGCTAATTGATCTCCCTTTCAAGTAAAAATTATTTTGAAAAGGATTCAACTATTCAACTATTTCTGAGAGAAGTTTCACCTTTCAGTTCACGACAATCTTGACATCTTAGGGAAATCAATAAATAAATAAATAAATAAATAAATTGTTATCTTTTGACATGACATATTCAATAATTCTGACTTTGTTGTATTTTTGGCATGGGAGTAAAAATGGGAAGACAAATTTCTGTCTTAAGTCTGCCTAGGGAAAAAAAAAAACAACAACAACACAAAACAGACAAAAAAACAACACAAACATTTTTCAAGATGCTTTAAAAGCATTAAGGATTTCCCATGCATCTAAAATCTTATTGGAAGTTTTAATATATAAAAATTGGAAGATCCTAATCTCTGGATTTGAGGCTATTGCTCTCACAGAGGTTGCTCTTCACTACCATTTATGTTATTGCCTATTCTTCTAGGTATCACTCAAATGATTATCAAACTCTTTTACTCTCGAGAAAGAAAGAAATATTCTTTTACCGCTGAATTGTCTTAGATTCATAGTTTATAATTTTGTCAGGTGGGCAGACAATACTAGCAATATTACAATGTTTTTGACAGACAGAACCTCAAGAGGGATAGGGTCGAGAAAGAAAAGACTAAGGACTATTTACATTCTTTTGTTGCATTTTCTCTCGGAATAGACACAATCAGTAAGAAGTTTATGCTAGGCATATTCATTAAGTTTAATTAAATATTGGGATGTCTCTCATGAACCTTAAACAGTGAAGAGCCCCCTTAATGAAGAATTTCATTCAGCCCAAGGTACCCATAATGCCTGCTTTGCCCAAATCCTATAAATGTGCTTAGATTTGTGCAGAGCACTGGGATGTGTGCATGGACGAAGATGTTGCCACCAGTTTCAACATGTCACATTCAACAAACGTCACATAGGCTTGTACAGCTAATGCTATTGGTGGACTTCTTTATAAAGCTTCAGGACTTGCATTATAATGCTGTACCACCAGAAATCCCAAATTCTTATTGTTGGAAATATTGCTATTATAAAGACATATCAGCATAAGCTAAAAGTAAGCAATAGCATTTTCCTTTATTTTCAGCAGAGTTAAGTACTTGTAGCTCCTCCTGGCTTCAGTCAGATTTGTGGGTACTCAGCACTTCTGCAAGTTAAGTCATTTAACTCAAAATTTCTTCTTCCTTTATATCCTTAATAGTAGCATCACTTCTGTATGATTTTGATAGCAAAATAGAACTAGGTTTAGCTTTTGGCCATATGACCTACTTTGGAACTATTTAGACAGTCAATTATTCTTTTGGCTTCTCTACCATTTTACAGTGTTAAGACTTTTTTTTTTTTAATTTCTTTTTTTATTTTTTAATTAAAATCTGATATTTTATTATTGCATAGGATTTTTTTTTTTCTTTTCCTCACTAGGCCCAAAACTGTCAAGGAATTATGACTACTTGGGGAGATATCAAGAAAAAGACCTGACCTAATATTTTTAAGACTTCAAGATGCAAGTAAGGCTTCTCTATTATTATTGAACCTGAAAAAAAGTAACCTTATTCTAAAACAGTCAATAATAAGAAGCTTTCACAGAGGTCAATGGAAGTTTCCAAGCATTGATTGTTTTTGAAATTGAAGTTATATATTGCCATGCCTAAAATATTGATTTAGGCTCCTGACATAGATTGTTGATTTGAACAATTCTGTTATGATTTGTGAAATTTTGCAGGGAGCAGATGAGAAATTGCTCAGTGTTGCAATATAACTTGAGGAGAAATTAACTTTTTGGGTGAAGCAGTCTATCTCATCAATTCCTACATTGCAATCAGAAATCAATTTGATTGTAAAATGCCCTTTTAAAGTGATCATTAAATGTATAACTTAGAAGGCTCAAATGTTACAAATTATAACTCTCAGACTTTTTTTTTTTTTTGAGCGTTGTACTTTTTATCAATAAAAACAGTTAGTATACAAATAAATACAAATTTGTATACAAGTATACAAATAAAATATTATATAAACCAGTGTAAAGAGGGCATTACCTAAGTTATATCACTGGAAGGCACTGACAAGTTCACTACATCCTGCACCCTTTGCAAACACAGTTCTCAAAATATGTCCTCCACATATCACCAGAAACATCAGCCTGGGTGGGGTTCTTAATGTATGGAGGAGGCAGAAAGCTAAGAACACCTTTCTGGTGCCTCTCCATTAGCAGGCTTTCACCAGTTTCAGACACCTCTTTCTCCTCAGATTTCCCATCCCTATCCCCAAAACATTTTCCAGACTCTAGCTTGAAAAATTCAATTTGTGATGTGTGGCAGATGTCAACAACTTCATAATTATATTCATTATTATTATTATTATTATTTTCAACTAGTTTCTTTTTTGAGGGGAAAAAAATCCAACATAGAGGAAAAACAGCCAAGGGAAAGAGATTTCACCACAATGTTTTGTAAAATGCTTTCCATTGTTAATTGCCAATAGAGTTAAGAACCTGAAGCTCATTTCTAGTGCTCCAGTCCTTTGATCTATTTATATGTGTGTCTTCTAGGCTCAGACCACATATAAGTTTCATTGTTTCATGTCAATATTCATCAGCTTTGGTCAAGTGCTCCATTAACCTTCTCTTTGGCAGCTTTTTCAGCATTTTACTATAAAGCATTCTTCAAGGCTTCTAATTGAAGTCTCCACTGCACCCACTCCAATTTATTAACATGCTTCCTGACTTGGAGACACCAGACCTGAACGGGTAATGGTCATATCATATACCAGAGATGGGTTCAGTCACGCCTGTACCTAACAGAGATGTGAAATCATCTTCACACCTTTCTTACTCAATTTTCTCCTGAATCATGACAGCGATACATTAGTTCTTTTGGACAGTGACCTTGTGAGCTCAATAAGAACAACTTTTAATCAGATAAATATCTGCCAGAAACTATGCTCTTTATTCAAGTTGATGTTTGCAGAGTTCATATACTTCTTATTAAAGACTTTTTTTTCTTTTTCTTCTTTTTTTTTCTTTTTTTTTTCTTTTTTTTCTCTTTTTTTCTCCTTTTTTATTTGATGCAGGTCTTGAATTCTGATCAGGTTCACAAGAGATATTCTTTCCTATTTGGCAGTCCCTCCTACTTCTCATAATGGTATCTAGTTTCACTGCTTTGCAGAAGAGCCTGGCATATTTCATTGCAGCTAATATGACCCTTAAAGTGCTAGGTAATTTCACAGTTATTTCACTATCTTGTCTTGCATTATATGGTAATATTGTTAGAGAGTGTATGTTGAAAATACTGTTGCAGTATCAGATTAACTTTAATAACCATTTCACAACTTCTCTGACATTAATTCTTCAACTCAAGTCTCTCACAGGAGAAAGCATCTGACTAGAAGAGAAAAAATATATTATAAATTAATGAAACAAAGGGAAGAAGATCAAATAAATAATAATAATAATAATAATAATAATAATAATAAAGTATAAATGGAGAGAACTTTATTTAGATATCTCAGTTCATTTTACAAGAAATGGGGGAATGCAGGCCCCTGAAAATAGGGCTAACAACTGCCTGAAAATCAAGCAAGCCAGTTGGCAGAAACTGCGAGAAAGGGGAGTATGTTTAAGTCATTCTTTCTTTTAGACATACACCTTAGTTGCCTATACACACACCTTAGGTTCCTATAAGAGTGCAGACTTGTAACTAGAAATCAGTTCACTCAGACTCCTCACTTGTGTATTCAGTATGAAGGAATGCCTCACAATTCTTTAGATATGACCAGGGGAGCGTTGCCCATTTTCTATATGCTGCTGTGTTGGTTAAAACACTCAGCCAGGATGGATCTTTGTCAGCATGAGACTCACACTTCCATTTCCTGCTTCCCAGACAGGCACTTCACAGCATGACTCATGCTTTTAGCCAGTAATTTTTTAATGTAAATTGCATCTACAGCTCCAGAAACAAAGGCTTTCTTAAGCCACAGCCTCCTTTTCTCAATACTCTAATCTCCCTGTCTCAAAGTCAATGTTTCTCATTTCATCTGCGTCCGTGCTTAGGCCTCGAGGTTGCATGGTACTGCAGGTTCAGAAAGCAAGCTGCAACAAACCCAGGATGTAAGCCTAATTTTGAGGATTTCTGAAACACTTGGGAGTTATTCCTTTGAATCAACTCCTACTGCCTGGGTGATGGATGCTCTTGCTCCAGCCATGAGGTCAGGAACCACTGCCAAGGCTTCTTTGGAAACAACATGAGCACCCACTTGGATCCACTGCTGCACTCGCTTTTGCAGACAAAGGCTGACGTGATCCAAGCTTGCCTGATAACCAGTCTGCTCAGGGTCATGGGACATCCAATATTGGAACCCAAGGTGGTCAAATATGGGAAGGATCCCTTAGGCAGCTTAGTAATCTTGGTTTCCTTTGTAAGGGGAGAAACAGATATCCTGTACCTGTTTTAAAGAAGGAAGGATTTATTTTTCTGAAGTCCTTGTCAATGTGCATTGACTAGAATGACGAACTTAAATGAAAAAAAAAAAGTCCTCAGACCCTCATCTCAGCTGCAAGACAAGTGAATTTCAGGCACAAGCTTTCTGAGAAAAAAAGTTTCGCTTCTCAAGTTGCTAATTGGGTTAGGCAGAATTTTTTTCATTCTCTTATATTAATTTAGATGTCTGTATTTTCTCCTCATGTTGCCCTGTTGATACCAAAGTGATTTTTATTCAGAATTTGTCCAGATTCTCTATGCAACATAACAAAGACAAGATAATTTTTTGTTGCTTGGAGCACTAAATTAAGCTAAAACAGCATGACAAAATAATGATCTTTTCTAGCAGAGCATCATCCTTAAACACCTTCATTATTTTATCTCTCCATTGTACTATACAATAGCCTCCTATTTTCTGAGCTGAATTCTACCATATCGGCCTCAGTGTACACCGTTTAAGTGAGCTTAAGGATGTACTTTGACAATTACGGATGTTGACCTCTGTACGACCCAACTGTTACATTACAGAGGATCAGTGTTCTCATAATTCCAATTAGAAAAGTTAAAAAGGATTGAATGGACCAGGTGCTGCATTATTTGTGCTGATCCTTGTTCTTTCCTATCTCATATTATCTTGTCCACTCGACTTTATAGAGGGCTGCCTCAAAAGAAATGCAATTCTAAAAGGAGAACTGAGATTAGCTGATTTGTTGACATGCCTAGGCTAGTTATTAGTTTTCATATTGGGAAAAAAATTAAGTTTTTTTACATATTTTTTTGTTCCTGGAGCAAAACCTGAGAACTGGAAAACTCTTATCTCCAGATTTAACTTAAAAGACAAGAAAATAATGAGAATTAATCTTTTGTTCTCAGCAGATGAGATGCTGACATCTGACTTTTGTAGAATAAAGCTTGTCTCATCAGTATAAATTTATCATGTTTGAAATAACTGATTCACATTAATTCTAAGTATCAGATTAATTTCTAACTTTGATTGTTAGTATCCACAATGAAAATTAACAGTTCTTACACATTTCACCTTAAACAAGCTGATTTTTTTTCTCTGAGAATAATGCACAAACAATAAATATCTTAGTCAATTTCTTGGGAACATACAAATGATCTGAATTGATTTTAGCTTTAAGAAAATTATAAAATAGCACTATGTATCATTGTTCTATTACATAATGCTTGAGTTTGTCTTC
The DNA here is from genome assembly GCF_040182565.1 of Anser cygnoides. NCBI lineage: Eukaryota > Metazoa > Chordata > Aves > Anseriformes > Anatidae > Anser > Anser cygnoides. The sequence goes on from NC_089874.1 coordinate 110,782,532, forward strand.
AAGGTTAAATATATTCAGTAACAGGGACTGTCTGTCCCCACCATTATATATACTTGCTGTGTTGAAGAGGGAGAAAATATATTAAATATACATACAGGATCAATTTTATTGGTGTTTCTTCAAAGGACGTCTTCTACCATCTCCAGATGTGGAATTTGGGATTATATATTTTTGCAATTCAAAGGTCATCTTCTTTCTAAACTAGAATTCAGGTGAAACAAAGGATTTATGCATGGTAGGTGTTTTCTTCAGCTCTGTTTAGCATGTTTGGCAGTAATTCCCTTCGTTTGTCCAATAAAATCTAACAGGAAGCAACTGTATCTGAGTTGCCTCAAGTTAGAACCATGTGTGATCTTTTCTGCCATTAAAATAGCAAAATCTTCCCTCTTTTCTGCCTTCTGCAAGACATCCAGAAATTCTTAGCTGTTGTTCTCTGCATGCTTTTTGTCCATAAACAACAGACATACCTGATTAATTAACCTGAAGTTAATATTGCCAAAGATTTTCTACTCTGAATTATGGGGACATTATCTTTTCAATTTGTTTCTCAGTAGATTTTCTCTCACTTCAGATCAAGCTTTCTGCACATTCGGGTAGAAAGTTAGAGCTTTTGCCATCAGTCCTGAATAAGTACTGCACTTTGGTACACAAAATCCCCACTGTCTATTCTTTCACTATGAGAAGAAAGTCTATCAGAAGGCATATGTTCCTCTTGTTTTCAAAACCTAAATTCATCTAGTTCCTTTAACCATCAGGCAAATAATAGTAAACCTCAAGCTTTGTCTACTTTCTCCTTTATACAAATGGCCATGGGAATTAAGTTTGGAGATTTGAGTGCTATGTAGAAGAGAAGGCTTGTGGCAAATGTTTTTTTTAAAAGGTCTGACACAAAGCAGGCAATACATATGATTTGCTTTGTTTTTTTTTTTTTTTTTCTGTATTCAGATACAAAATATATTAATAAAATGTTGGGAGAAATAGTACATTTAGTCCACTAAACAACTGTCATAGCACCCACTAGGAAAATCCACTGGGAGATAAATAAAAGTAGGTCTTAATGATGCTTTTCTCTCACTCTGGGCAACAGAAAGTCCAATACCCTAAACCTCTCCAACACCTGAAAGAAAAAAATCAGGTTTATGCTTACAGCTAACAGGCAGTGAGTCATAAAAATGACTGAAGTGTCATTTTCCTGCTATGAATAGAAAAAGCAGAACATGCAGCATTTGTGAGCCTGTAAAAGGGTTAAAATATGCAAATGAGTTAAAGAATATAGGCAATACCCACAGAGCTAAAAGATTCGATGCAAGGTACCTGTAGAATATTTGTGTCTTTACTACATATGAGTTTATATTTGCCCCCAGCTCTAATGCTTTTTTTTTTTTTTTGGCTGATTTATTTTGTTTACTTGGTTTTTAAATGACCTAGCAGCTTATTTCTCAACATTTATGCAAGATATTTGGAGAGAAGTAAATTAGAAATTATGAGAATGTACAATTTCCAAAAGAATTGCAGATGGAAAGCAACCTACTTCTAATTACCATATAATTAATTTAAAATTGGAAGCAAGGGTGACACTGCCTGGAACAGCTAGGTAAAAAATGAGTAGTTAAGAGCTAAATACAAGACTGTCCTATGCTTATGTAGCTGACAGTGGCAAACCTACTGAAAACTAATACTACAAAATATGGAAGGAGTAAGTGACACAGGAGTCAGAAAAAGATGTTTCTGAAACAACCATTCTTGGGAATTATATATAATAAAACTATTTCACAGTAGCACAATCTCTTATTTCCCAAGTTAGAATGAGCAAGACAATGCTACATAAAAGCAATGGTTATTTAGAAACCAAATCAAGCAAAAAATCCTTCTATAAAAACTACTTAATCCCTGAAGAGAGTTACAGATTGGGTCATAATATTGCAATTCTAGCTATATAGAAAGAAATGAAAACTTTATTATAGAATTCAAAACCTTTTTATTTTTCACAAGCTCCCTTGGTATTACGCTTATCCATACAAAGTATTTAAAATTTCATCCACTTAATCATTCCTATGAAATAACAAAGCAAAAACCCTTCATATCAAGGTTCAGCAGGTCAATGACCTAAACTTGTATCTAAACAGAAATATTCTGATATCTCAACAGTGAGCATTCTCAAATCCAGTAAAATAGTACAAGCTGCTCAGTAGTTTTGTAACTCTTTTATTTAGATGCCTAACAATGGATACCCACAACCACTAGTTTTAGAGCTATAAGTCAAAATTATAAAGTTATTGAAATATCTATGTAGCAGCTGGATTCCTCTTTCCTCTGACTTGTAGGGGGACCACAGATAAGCTATGTTACCAAATATATATGTTCTTATAATTTTTAGAAATTCGTCCAATAAAATTTCCAAATGTTTCTCTAATACCAGGTTGTATTCGATAGTATGTTATTTCCCCTGTTCGTCTGAGGTCTATCTTTAAAAATATACGTTTTTCCAAGAAAACATCAAAGAAAAACAAAACTGCTTGGATTACCAGGTTTAGTTTTCAATCTGAATGTAGGTTGCAAATTTACCATGTTTTTGATGTGGATAGTAAATCTCACTGGTACTACAGTGCATCACAATTCTTTTGCTGAAGCACAGCTGACCCAGAGTAGAAGGACCCAGAGAAGAGGGATGCCAAAGAAATATGGATGAAACTCCTTGATATCTTCTAGATAGGATGAATCAGAGAGCTTCTGAGAGAGAATGAATTCCAGAAGTCAACAGTCCAGGAGTCAACAACGGTCTTAAGAATAGAAATGGTCTCAGCTGGAAAGTCAATCTGTCCCATTCTGGCTCTTTAAGAAAGAGTAAAATGGGAAAGTGAAGGGAAAAGAATTAGATATACAACATAACGATGGTAGAACGATTTTTTTTCCAGATTCTCGGCATCACAAATGGCACAGTTCTACCATTTCTATAGTTATATGACAACAGTAATCTTACAACATAAAAGAGCAAGATGTTTGCATTAGCATACACATAAAAGCAGGACTAGTCTACAAATGCAGAACATCTTTCAGTAAAAGTTATGCAACAAGTTTCAAGATAATTTTTCTTAAAGATGTTGACCTCTAAGTGAAGTGAGCAAAAACAAAAACAAAAGACTGCTTGCAGATGCTGCATCAAGAACTCCAGCTGTATCTGTAGCAGCAGTAAGTGATTTTTGAGGTGTTTCAGTGTCCAAAAGAATGGAACTCTGTACTGGTGAATCACAGTTTATGCTGCACAGCTTCTGTTCTGCTGATCCCCCGTCAGGTAAACTACGGAGAATATTCCTTCCCCTCTATTATGTCCCAAGCACACACAGACATATGCTGGAACAGGCTAGTTGGCCTGGGACACAACTGTGCTAGGAAGCGTGCTGACAGACTGTGTAGACAATCACATACACACCAGTGCATGTGTCCATGTCTCCGTCTGAATTAGAGTATTGGTGCAGATCCAGAGAAACTTGTCTCCATAGCTAAAGACAGCTTTTAGGCTTAACATCGTCTTCAAATATTGCATCTAGTATTTGAGATTTGCCATGAGGTGGCAAACCACTGGTGGTTGCCATTTGAGGTTTGCATTTGAGGTGGCCTTTTGTGTTAGGCAAAAGAGAAGTAAATGGCACATTATGCCACCTTTGGTTTTCTGTGGCAATCTTAGAAAAGCCTTCATCCTTAAATAATGGAATGGGTGAGAAAATATAGGGTCCTAGAATACTGATTTTAAGGGTAGATTCAATATCAAATAATTTGAAGTGCCGGAAACAAGCCCATTGAACCCCCAAGTGAAATAGACACAAGCTAAAAATCTTCATATAACCTAAATACTATTTATCTACATGAATAAATGCAATACAGAAGATGAAACACAAATCTTTAAATGGATTCTGAATATGTTATTTTCATAATCATTTCTATGTTGCATGGAAATGACTTTGAAAGTAACTTCATACATTATAGTCTTTATTTTAAGCAGATAGTACAAGAATACACAAATAGTCCCTTCACCTTTCCACCATGGAGTAGAGTAACACTCAGATTGCATAGAAAAAAATAAGTCTTGATTTTCTCATCAGACTGTTTTCTTCCTGTTTCAGGAAGGAGAAAACACAGCTTTAGGTCTCCAAGCAGTTACACTTTTCCTGCAAATATTAATGCATCTTCAGTGTTTCAAGAGCCATTGAGCAAGGATAACAAACAGAAAAAGAGAAACTGTGTCATCATTATTTTGTGTGATGTTAGCCAGCAAACTGAAAAGCACAAAGGAGCTTGGTAGTTATGTAAAAATTTACGAATGTATGTATGTACTATAAACAACTCACTCGACACAAGATGAATGTATTTATTGCATAGTTAATGACTTAGAGAAAACCATTGAATCACATCACAAAATAGTATCCTAAAATGGCTTGGGTTGGAGGGGACCTTAAAGATCACTCAGTTCCAACTACTCTGCCATGGGCAGGGATGCCACCCACTAGATCAGGTTGCCCAGGGCCTCATCCAACTTGGTCTTGAACACCTCCAGGGATGGGGCATCCACAACCCCTCTGGGCAACCTGTTCCCGTGCCTCACCACCCTCTGAGTGAAGAATTTCCTCCTAAAACCTAATCTAAATCTTCCCCTTGTCCTGTCATTATCTGACCAAGCAAAAAGTTGCTCTCTATCTTTGTTATAAGCCTGCTTTAAGTACTGAAAGGCTGCAGTGAGGTCTCACCAGAACTTTCTCTTCTCTAGGCTGAACAGCCCCAGCTCTCCTCAGCCTTTCTTCATAGGAGAGGTGCTCCAGCCCTCTGAGCATCCTCGTGGCCCTCCTCTGAGCCCATTCTAAGAGATCCACATCCTTCTTGTGCTGGGAGCCCCAGACCTGGATGCAGTACTCCAAGTGGGGCCTCACAAGGGCAGAGTAGAGGGGGAAAATCACCTCCCTTGATCTGCTGGCCACTCCCCTTTTAATGCAGACCAGGATGCAGTTGGCCTTATGGTCTGCAAGCACATGCTGCTAGCTCATGACAAGCTTTTTGTCCACCAGAACCTCCAAGTCCTTCTCTGCAGGGCTGCTCTCAGTGAGTTCTTCTCACAGTCTGTACTCATGTTTGGGATTGCCCTGACCCAGGTGGAGCACCTTGCACTTGGTGCAAGGTTCATGGCTCATTAGGTTCATGTTCACTTTTCTAGCTTGTCCAGGTCCCTTTGGATGTCATCCCTTCCTTCTGTTGTATCAACCACACCACTCACCTTGGTTTCATCTGCAAATTTGCTGAGGGTGCACTCAACCCCACTGTCTATATCATCGATAAAGATATTAAACAGCACCAGGCCTAGGACAGACCCCTGAGGGACACCACTCATCTTCAGCCTCCACCTGGACATAGAACCTTTGACCACGACTATATGGGTGTAGCCTTCAGCCAATCCCTTATCCACTGAATGGTCCACCCCTCAAATCCACATCCCTCCAATTTGGATATCAGGATGTCATGTGGAACTGTGTCAAAGGCCTTACAGAAGTCCAGGTAGATGACATCAGTCTGTCTTCCATTGTTGACTGATGCAGTTAGTCCATCACGGAAGGCCACCAGATTGGTCAGGCACAATTTGCCCTTGGTGAAGCCATGCTGGCTGTCTTGGATCACCTCTTTGTCTTGCATGTGCCTTGACATTGCTTCCAGGAGAATCTTTTCCAAGATCTTCCCAGGCACAGAGGTGAGGCTCACTGGTCTTCCCCACGTATTCCTTTCTACCCTTTTTAAAAATGGAAATGGTGTTTCCCTTTCTCCAGTCACCATGGACTTCATCTGACTGCCAGGACTTTTCAAATGTGATGGAAAGAGGCTTGGCAGCTACATCAGTGAGTTCCTTCAGGGCCCTGGGATGCATGGCATAAGGCCCAAGGACTTGCACTTGTTCAGTTTCACCAGGTGGCCTCAAACCTGCTCTTCACTTACAGTAGGAGAGACTTTGCTCCCCCAGACCTCACCTAGAGTTTCAGGGAAATGAGAGACATGGGAAGACTAACTGGCAGTGAAGACTGAGGCAAAGAATTTGTTGAGTACCTCAGCCTTCTCCATGTCAGTTTGACCAGCAGGTCCTTGCTCAGCCATGCTGGTTTACTGCCCTCCCTGCTAGTTTTCTTACTCAGGGAGATGGAGAATTCTTGTGCTCTAATGAAAACATCCTTAAAGCATTGCCAGCTCTGTTCAGTTCCTTTGCCCGTAAGGACAGTGTTCCAGGGGATCTCATCCACTCGGTCTTTGAATAGCTTGAAGCTTGCTCTTCAGAAGTTCAGGGTCCTGCCTCTGCTTTTCACCAGGCCCATATTTGTTGAGATCACAAACTCCCAAGGTGTGGTCACTGCATCCCAGACTGCCTCCAATCTTTATCTCTTTAATGAGTTTATCTGCATTGGTGAACACCAGGTCCAGTAACGCTTCTCCTCTGGTTGATTTGTCTAATATTTGAACCAGGAAGTTATCCTCAACTCACTCTAGGAATCCCCTGGGTTGCTTACAGCCTTCTGGGTATCTTTTCCAGCAGACATTCAGGTGGTTGAAGTCCTCCATCAGGATGAGAACATGCGAGTGTGACACTTCTTGTAGTTAAAGCAAGAAGCTTAAGTACTTAAAGCAACAGGCTTCTCTTGATCAGGCAGCCTGTAGTAGACCATGACCACAAGGTGTCCTTTATTTTTCTGGTCCTTAACTTTTATGCACAGGCTCTCAACCTGTCCATGGCTGTTTCTCAGAGACAGCTCTTCACAATCAATCTATTCTCTAACATTGAAGGCAATATCCCTGCCCCTCCTTCACTGTCTATCTCTTCTTAAAAGCCTGTAGCCCTCTGTTCCAGTGTTCCAGTTGTGTGATTCACCCCACCACATTTTGATGATAGAAATCAGGTCATATTTTTTCTAATTGCACCATTGTGTGAGTAAAGTGAAGCAAATATTTCCAGATGAATATATATGTACCATGACTCTCAAGACTTTATTTTCTTCTTGCAAACTCCTTCCTCATTTACTATACAGCTTCCCAGTTCTGGAAAGAGTAATGCAGGCACTCAGAAAACTGTCTCTCCTGCACAACCTATGGCTATAAGGATTTTATAAAGAGGCACCCAAGACAGAGTGAAAAGTTTGATGTTGATACTAAATAATTCAACACAGTAAAAATGAAATCCAACTGAGAAGAATTACAAAGGTTGCTAGGTTATTGGGTAGTTGAGCAATACAATGAGAATGCTATTCATTTAGGACAAACATAAAGCATTACACATGGGGAAAATAATTCTAACCACACGTAATTAACAATCTGGATTAGCTGCTGACCTTCAGAGAGAAAAAAAAAAAAGTAGACTAACTGTAGCAGCTGAAAATATCAGATCAGAACTAAACAATGAAAAAAAAATCTATCAAAAATGGAGAAAAACAGTAAGAGTAGAAAAGAATGAAGAACAGAAAACGTGACTGTGACACTGTGAACTGGTGACGTACCTTCATCTTGAATGCTTTGTTTACTTTCCTATCCCATCTCAGGAAAGGCTGTTACACAAGTAGAAAAGTTAGGAGCAGAGTTGCAAAGCCAGACAAATACGTGGCAAGAGATTACATAAAGTAACATTCTTCATCCTTAAAAAATATAACTGTAGGAGACTGTGACAGATGTATAGGATATCACCAGTAGGATGGAGAACAGAAACAGAGAATAACATTACTTCTCATTATACAAAACTAAGAGTCATTACTCTTAGTGACGAAATTAGCAGGTGGAAGTGTCAAAGTAAAAAAAAAAAAATTCTTTTTGCAAACAGCACGTGGTTCCAGTATAGCATTCATTGCCCTGGAAGACAGCAGAGGCCAAAAGTTTAGAGGGGCTCATAAAGCAGTTCAATAAATACATCAGCGGGTATATTTTGGGTCCAGGAACTTCTAAGCCACAGACCAGAGGAAAGTATGCTCCTATTAGTGCCTGTGGATTCAGGTCTTACACTTCCCAGGTATCAGTAGTTCACTCTTGGAGGAAACAGATTGACCTCTGTTATTACCAACTTCAGCCATGCATATGTTCTTGTCTTTTGACACTGCTGAGTTGCACTGAAAGAGATGTGTCAGATATTTTAGACAAGTATTTTATTACCATAGCCTGAGCTTATGGCTTTGTGAAGAGATCTGCATAGTACAACCCAAGAGAAGGAATGTGAGGGGATGAACACAAACCATCTGTTTTCCAGAGGGTCAGTTTGTGTGAGCTGTCAGCATTAGGAGATGTGAAGTTAGGGTGATCTCCATAAAGGATGACTGCAGGGGATTTGCTTATTTGACTCAAGCAAATCCATACAGGTTTTCAAAAGTTAATTTCCTAGGGGCAAATGAAGATATGTTGCTGATACACACAGCTGCTTTTTGTTGTATTTCATTCCCTGGTATAAAAAAGGTGCTCTAAAAGGACACTTAACCTGACTGAATTAAAATTTTCAGGAACATTTTCAAACAAAGTATTTATTTCTCCTGTCTTATCCCTCAGAAAACAAGAACAATTTTCATTAAAGCTATTAAAACAGCTTTCCAAGAAAATTCAGGCTGAGATTGTCAGTCTGGAGAAGAGAAGGCTCTACAGAAACGTAATAGCGGTTTTCCAATACCTAAAGATGGGGCTAAAAGAAAGTTGGAGAGGTACTCTTTGTAAGCGAGTGTAGTGATAGAAAGGATGGCTTTAAACTAAAATAATGGCTTTAAACCAAATAATGGCTTTAAACTAAAAAATGATAGATTTAGATTAGATATTAGGAAGAAATTATTCATTATGAGGGTGGTGAGGCACTGGAACAGGTTTCCTAGAGAGGCTGTGGATGCCCCATCCCTGGAGGTGTTCAAGGCCAGGCTGGATGGGGCTTTGGGCAACCTGGTGTAGTGGGAGGTGTCCCTGCCCATGGCAGAGGAGTTGGAATTAGGTGATCTTTAAGGTCCTTTCCAACCCAAGCCATCCTATGATTCTATGATTCTTCTAAGAAATATGGGAAAGTGATAAGCAGCGAAATATATTTTCGACATAGGATATCACAAGCAACTTGAAAACTCATTAGTATTATCAGTCCTACCTTTCAGTTTAGAATGAAAAAAGTGATGTGGGATACTTCTTTGATAATAAAAATGGTTTAATTCTGATAGAAATAATATTTTTAAATACCCGTGAATCACAGAACTAGATTCTTTTCAAGATACCTTTAATCTGAAGTTGGTATGGCTGTGTCAGAAGAGTTCTTGCTGTGGAGAAGGCTGTAGCAATTTGCACTTCTGACCCCTTGGTAAGAAGTCCAGTCCCAATTTTCCACTGAAACTGAATTTGAGCAAAATGCCAGATTATGAATTAGAAGGACTTATTCTTTGCAAATCACAAATGTTATTATGGAGGTGGTAACCTCCAGCAGAATAGCCAAGCTGACAACTCGGGATGATAATTTCTTTAACTACTGTAACAAGATTTGCTCATCTGTCAAAGACCTTAGAGAAACCAAATAGCTGGCTGACTGGGAATAAGTCACCCTTCACAGCACTACAGCATTTAGCTTCACCAGCTGAGGCCCAAGCTGCAAGCTATTTCCACTGTATAATGCCATTCCCTGAAGCTATCAATTCTGAATGTCACATAAGCAGCAACAGCATTAGAGCAAGGATATTTACCACAGACTGGTTGAGGCTTGGTTCAGCAGTGGAGAAGTGGTACAGCCGTGGGCTGGCATATAGCGAAGTGAGGAGAGGCGTTTGTTTCCCTTTGCTGCTCAGTTCTTGGAGCCAGGAGACAGCTGCAGAGAGCAGGGAACAAGTCTATTTATTTTTAATGCTGGCAGTGAAGATGCTTTATGAAAAAACAAGGGGGATTACTAGTAAAAGTAGGACTGCTAGTATATGCAGAAGGAACTGTTTTTTTCTCCAGCACACTGTCTTGCTCAGTGAATTTAGGGTTTGGGAATATTAGCTCTACATGATAACTCAAATGAGTCAAACACAACAGAAGCAGTTTGCCTCTCCCACCTATCATCTCCAACTTCATCAACACTGTGAGTGGTTAAAAGTTGTAATCATTCAAATGTTGAATATTAATGCAGAATTTAACACTGGAATACCACTTATTCAATAATCATTTCTATACCTTGTGCCTCACTGTGTTTTCTAAACCATGCTTGGAGCTCTAGGTCCACCAAGGTTTGGAAAAAATCCAGGAAAAGGTCGCATATTCATCAAAGACATGACCATACACCAAAGACCACCACACACTGACTGTATTTCTAAATCATGATCATTTTATTTCATATTTTAGTTGCTGATAATTTATATATATATATAAATTGATTTTAAAGCTAATGATTTTGTATCTCTCTTCTGCCCCCCCAAAAAAATTGTTCTAAAAATTAAAATATATTAAAATATATTAGAATATCCTGTTTTTATAAAAAGTCATCAACAGTTTTTCTACATTTACATCTGCATAAAAATGAGGAGAATTTACCCCATAACAGACTTACATTTCCTCAATTGTAAATCTATGATAGAAGAACAAGTTAAAGAAAAAAATCTTTTGATAAGTAGCACAATAAAATGTAAAAGTTTTTAATTGTAACAATACACTTGGGACACAGAACTACTGAAGCGATTTCAGAGGAGGGCTACTAAGATAATCAGAGGACTGGAGCACCTGTCTTATGAGGACAGGCTGAAAGAGCTGGGCCTGTTTAGCCTGGAAAAGAGAAGACTGAGGGGAGACCTCATTAATGTGTGTAAATATCTGAGGGGAGGGTGTTGAGAGGATGGAGGCAGTCTCTTTTCAGTTGTGCCCAGTGAGAGGATGAGAGACAACGGGCACCAACTGAAGCACAGGAGGTTCCAGCTCAATATGAGGGGGCACTGTACTGTGAGCATGACAGAGCACTGGCACAGGTTGCCCAGAGATGTTGTGGAGTCTTCTTCTCTGGAGATATTCAAAACCCACCTGGATGTCATCCTGCGCAACGTGCTCTAGGTGATCCTGCTTGGCAGGGGGATTGGACTAGGTGATCTTCAGAGGTCCTTTCCAACCTCAACCATTCTGTGATTCTGTGATTTGGCTGACAGATTTCATGTACAGCCAGCTGTAATAGCATGTGGTTTTGTCATGTGCCGATGCTCTAAGAACAAATACAAGTGACCAAATCTGATCTAGCAAAGTATCTTTAAGCATTATAGTAACATTTTTATAAATATTACAGATGACAACTTGAACTCATGAAGTTATCAGCTATCTTCTGCTCTACACCATGCACTTTGACATTAGCAATGTCAAAGCTGAATGAAAAATTTAGAATCTTGATTTTGCACACATGTGCGTGCATGTGCACATGCACATATGTGTATATGCATATTCATATTCATATGTATATGGTGTATATGGTATATATGGTGTGTATGTACATATATTCTAGTATTAGTTTTTAAATAGAGACTTTGTTTCCAATACAAAGGATATATATAAATAGAACCTAGAATTCATTAAGTGTAAAGTTTTGTTCCAGATTTAAATATCCTGTATCTTAATTCCAAAATGTATAAATAGCTGTCCATAAATCGTTTCATATTTTTGTGGTATGACAGAAGTAGGAAGCCCATGAAAGTACAGACTGACACAGTAAATATTTAATTGAGCAAAAATCAACCATAAGGAGGGTTTTACTCAGAAGTAATGGTTTCTTTGTCCACCTTTTTTTTTATTATTATTTTTTTAAGAATAATTAAAGAAAAGAATAACTGTCAAAAGAATATTTTTTACAGGTATGTTGAGCAATAGCAAATATTAGACCTTGAGTCAATATATTCAAAGTCCAAACACAACTAAACTAAAATGACTTGTCCAAAATTTGAAGTATCTAATCAAATACAGTAGCTGCTCAAAAGTATAAATAGGTGGCAACATTGTTTGTTTGTTAATGTTTAAAATTTCTCTTACTCATTCAAGTGTAAGAGATAAGAAATGCTTTCATCTGTACCTGGCTGAATCAATCATTATAAACAATATAACAGAATGCCTGTGTGAGACAATGGGCTGTAACTCCTGTCTTCTCTGACACTTTGATCATGTAGACAAAGTATGTCCTTATATATAAAAGAGACTTGGTTACCTCAGTTTCTTTTTTCTTCTCAAGGTGCTGCATGCAGCCAGGGGAAGGAGTCAAGGGGCAACATGTAGTCAAAGACTTAAAGATCATAGAATCATAGAATCATAGAATCACAGAATATCCCGAGTTGGAAGGGACCCATAGGGATCATCAAGTCCAACTCCTGGCACCGCACAGGTCTGCCCAAAAGTTTAGACCGTGTGACTAAGTGCACAGTTCAATCTCATCTTAAATTCAGACAGGCTTGGTGCAGTGACTACTTCACTGGGGAGCCTGTTCCAGTGCGCAACCACCTTTTCGGTGAAGAACCTCTTCCTGATGTCCAGCCTAAACTTCCCCTGCCTCAGCTTAACACCATTCCCGTGGGTCCTGTCACTGGTGATAATGGAGAACAGGTCACCTGCCTCTCCACTCCCCCTCGCGAGGAAGTTGTAGACTGCAATGAGGTCCCCCCTCAGCCTCCTCTTCTCCAGGCTGAACAGGCCAAGTGACCTCAGCCACTCCTCATGTGTCTTCCCCTCTAGGCCCTTCACCATCTTCGTCACCCTCCTCTGGACACTATCCCACAGTTTCACGTCCTTTTTGTACTGTGGTGCCCAGAACTGCACACAGTGCTCGAGGTGAGGCCGCACCAGCGCAGAGTAGAGCGGGACGATCACCTCCCTCGACCGACTAGCAATGCCGTGCTTGATGCACCCCATGGTTATGGTTGGCCCTCGTGGCTGCCAGGGCTGCCAGGGCACACTGCTGGCTCATATTCAACTTGCTGTCAACCACAACCCCCAGATCCCTCTCTGCACGGCTGCTCTCCAGCGTCTCATCGCCCAGTCTGTACGTATAGCCAGGGTTGCACCATCCCAGGTGCAGGACCCGGCACTTGCTTTTATTAAACTTCATGTGGTTGGTGATCGCCCAGCTCTCCAATCTGTCCAGATCTCTCTGCAAGGCCTTTCCACCCTCATCCAAGTCCACAACTCCTCCAAGTTTGGTGTCGTCAGCAAATTTGCTCAAAACACCTTCTAGTCCTACATCCAAATCATTTATAAAAACATTGAAGAGGACTGGCCCTAAAATGGAGCCTTGAGGGACCCCACTAGTGACCATCCGCCAGCCAGATGTGGCCCCATTTACCACAACCCTTTGAGCCCTGCCTGTCAGCCAATTGCTCTCCCATCATATGATGTTTTTGTTTAGCTGTATGCTGGACATCTTGTCCAGTAGGATCCTATGGCAAACCGTGTCAAAAGCTTTGCTGAAGTCCGAAAAGATCACATCAGCTGGTTGCCCTTGATCGACTAGATGGGTGATCTTATCATAAAAAGAAATCAAATTTGTTAGGCAGGACCTACCCCTCATGAACCCATGTTGGCTGGGACCAATGACTGCATTGTCCCCCAGGTGCGCTTCAGTAACTTCAAGGATTATCCTCTCCATAATTTTACCAGGCACTGACGTGAGACTGACAGGCCTGTAATTGCTAGGGTCTTCTTTCTTACCCTTCTTGAAAATTGGCATAACATTTGCCAGCTTCCAGTCCACTGGGACCTCTCCAGATTCCCAAGATCATTGAAAAATAATTGAGAGATCCCACGATGATGTCAGCCAGCTCTTTAAGCACCCTGGGATGAATTCCATCTGGACCCATGGATTTGTATGGATCCAGGTGGAGCAGCAAATCCCACACACGTTCAGGGTCGGTTGGGAGTTTGTCATTCCCACTGTCATGGTCCTCCATGGCACCCTGGGTCCCGAAGCCCATCATCAGTGTTGAAGACAGAGGCAAAGAAGGCGTTAAACGTCTCTGCTTTGCCTATGTCATTGTCTGTGAGGAGACTCTCCCCATCTAGTAGAGGATCTATGTTTTCTTTGGTTTTCCTTTTTCTGTTCACATATCTAAAAAAACCTTTTTTATTGTCTCCCACAGACATGGCCAGCTTCAACTCTAGTTGGGCTTTGGCCACACGAACCTACACCTTTCTCCCTACAAACATGAACAGCATCCATGTATTCCTTCCTCGTCGCCTGACCCTCCTTCCAGCAGCCGTACACTTTCTTTTTTCGCCTAAGCTCCAGTAGACGTTCCCTGGTCAGCCAGGCTGGCCTTCTGCCCTGCTTGCCTGACTTCCAATATTTTGGAATCGCCTGATCTTGTGCTTTTAGGAGGCAGTGCTTAAAGACTGACCAGCACTGATGGACGCCAATGCCTTCAAAAGCAGTTTCCGAGGGGACCTTGCTGACTAGTTATCTGAGCAGCCTGAAGTCTGCTTTCCCCCTATCCAGGGCTGAAGTTTTGGTGGCAGTTTTCCTTCTGTCACCATAAATTCTAAATTCAGCCACTTCATGGTCACTATGACCAAGACGGCCGCCGATTGCCACGTCTCCCACAAGAGACGCTCTATTCTCCAGCAACAGATCTAGGAGGGCACCTTTCCCAGTTGGCTCTCTTAGCACCTGCACCAAGAAGTTATCATCTAGGTGCTTTATGAACCTCCTGGACTTGCTCGTGTCAGCTGTGTGGTGATCCCAGTTGACGTCTGGCAAGTTGAAATCCCCCATTAGGATGTTAATGGATCCCCCATTAAGATGTTACATCAACATACACAAATGAGTTTTAGTACCGGTAAATGCAAGTAATGTTAAGTGTGTGAGCGATGAGGGGGAGAGTAATTAAACCTTCATACCCTTTGTAGGAATTTACAGTAACTTCAATGATCTTATGTCATTGTAGCCAATTAAAGGAAGATCTTTGTTCACTATTCAATTCCAGATACAAAGCAAATACTATGCTAAGTATGTATAAAGAATAGAACAAGCAACAGAGCGAAGAATGTAATAATGATTTTATATGCAACAAAAACGTAACCTTTCTATTACTCCTGCCTAGAATAATGTGCAAAGTATGCACAAAAAAGAAGCACATAAAGCTTAGAGAAAATTGATAAGAATAACTGGGTGTGAAAAAGCTCTTACTGAGTTTGAAAAGGCTAAGAAGGCTTTTGGAATATTTTAAAGCAAATTTCCTAATGCAACAGGAATAGGACATGGAAGGAAGGAAGGAAGGAAGGAAGGAAGGAAGGAAGGAAGGAAGGAAGGAAGGAAGGAAGGAAGGAAGGAAGGAAGGAAGGAAGGAAGGAAGGAAGGAAGGAAGGAAGGGAGGGAGGGAGGGAGGGAGGGAGAGAGGGAGGGGAGAGAGAGAGAGAGAGAGAAAGAAAGAAAAGAAAGAAAGAAAGAAAGAAAGAAAGAAAGAAAGAAAGAAAGAAAGAAAGAAAGAAAGAAAGAAAGAAAGAAAGAAAGAAAGAAAGAGAAAGAAAGAAAGAAAGAAAGAAAGAAAGAAAGAAAGAAAGAAAGAAAGAAAGAAAGAAAGAAAGAAAGAAAGAAAGAAAGAAAGAAAGAAAGAAAGAAAGAAAGAAAGAAAGAAAGAAAGAAAGAAAGAAAGAAAGAAAGAAAGAAGAAAGAAAGAAAGAAAGAAAGAAAGAAAGAAAGAAAGAAAGAAAGAAAGAAAGAAAGAAAGAAAGAAAGAAAGAGAAAGAAAGAGAGAAAGAGGTATATATGCAGATATTTCTGTATCAGAAAACACTTTCTTCTGGGAAAATATAAGATCTGTGCATTATAACAACCAACAACAACAAATACAAAGTGTTTTTTGATACATCAATATTCTAAAAGAGAATTAAGAATAGTCAAGTATTTCTCAAAATAACAACAACAACAACAAAACACACAACAAGCAAATAGGAAAACACCACCAACAACAACAAAACCCGCAAAGATGAAATTCAAAAGAAAAGGGGTATTTCTTTGAGTCTAAGCAGCAAGCTGCTAGACAGTCTGCTGGCACTCTTGCCCTGAGCACACATATGATCATTGAAAGGGATGTGTTGGCTGCCTACATTTATGTCTATGTTTTCAGATGGCACTCAGCCTGTTCACATATTGATTGGGAGCTTTGGTATAGGAATGGGTGCCAAGGTATTTTGAGTTTAGATGGGCAGCTTGCATAAATAACATTGCTGATGCCATATCATTCACAGAAAGTCCCGTGAATGTGCCAAAAAATCATAACACCAGTTGGCATTATATTTTGTGGAAAGAATAGTCCGTGGTAGACAGGAAACAGAAGGCGAGATGCATCATGCTGCATAACAGTAATTACATGGGAAGCCTACTTCTTCATCACTGGATTCAGTCCTGGAGCCAGACATGCTTAGAGACGTGTAAGCTTCCATTAAATGGCAAATGTTTGCACTGGAAAGCTGAATCACCCTTTCCCAACAATGTTGTTGTCTTCAGGTCCTCAGCAGCATCTCAGCAAGGCTGAGGTGTTCCAGTCTCTCTATGTGTTGCATGGTTAACTCCAGATACCATGCAATGACAAGGAAGTATTTATTTCCTGCCTGTTTGAATGTATTCTGGAGAGGAATGGAAAGGAAATGAAGCCCAAGGATATCAGTCCCTCCTCTGTCAAACAATGGTATGCACTATCCCACAACTGCACTTCTATGAAGATTCCCTTTGCATTTGTGGTAGAGTTTTGCAGAAATTGAACCAGGTAATTCCCCGTACTTTAGTATAGCTGTTCACAATCCTGTTAGGAAGGTGATTAAAAGAATGCCATCAAAAGAAGGTGATTCCTTTGGCACAGACTGTTGGAGGTTTAGGAGCAGGAGGAACTGCATTGCAAGCTAGTACTTTAGTAATTGGCTTTTCATAGGTTAGAATTAATATTTTATTTATTTTATAAGGGGCTTATAGAAAATAATTTTATTTTTCTATTAAATTAAGAAAGATAATCTATGAATTGCAGGGAATTAACATGTATATTTGCAGTAGACAGTTATGGTACTTGCATACTTCCCTGAATCTATTATATTTTTTCTTTGATATTTCATATTCACTCTGATATTTTGGTTTCCATTTTCATGTCTCCCTCTCTCTTTCTGGGACCAGATGAACTGAAGCAGACATTTTCTCTCTTAGGCTGAAGCAGGAAAGAATTTAATTTTAAGTCTTTGATAACATCCAGCTTCTTTTCTGTTAATCTTCATATTAGTCCTTTGTCCCATTAGTACCATTGTCCTCTCTCAATACAGTTGTGCTTATTTATTTATTTATTTATTTACTTTTTTGTCATTTCCACAGCACATAATCTCCTCTTTTTTTTTCTTTTTTTTTCTCTTTTTTTTTTTCTTTTTTTTTTTCTCATCCTGCAAAGAATTTTCAATGGGCCCTCTTTCCTAGAAAAATGCTTCTTCATGCCAGTGTTTAAAATAATGCTATTTCTCTCAACTTGTCTTCATGATCAAGTATGTGCACTTGGTACTAATGAACAAGACTTGATGTTAGGCCTTGAAGTAACCTGAGGATTCACAGTTAACTTAGCAGGAGTGTGATCATGCCAGCAGCTTGCACCAGTACTCCCAAGATCATTGGGACAGAATTGCCAGAGACATTTTTTGTATGCAGGAATTCGAAGTTGCCAAAAATCAGAGGTTTAGAATGGAACTAGTTCTGTACTGCTAACGAAGTCCTCAAAATAGTGCCTTTTAATAATAGTTTTTGTATTAAAGCCTACTTTTATTATAATACCCTCTTTGCTGCAGTATGAAGACCATAGTTATTAAATAGAACTTATAGATGAAGATGGATAATAAGAAGGTCTTATTTTATTAAATGGGGTTGTAGTACTCTCTTTGTTGTTGTTGTTGTCTGTTTTTGTTTGTTTGTTTCACTGCAGAATAGCTAACTAGTTATGTTTAATATGTTTATTTTTTATAAACTACATGAGCCACGTTCAACATAGTTTGAGGAAGAAGCACCTACTGATTTAGGAAAGAACAAAAATAGCTTCTGGTCTTATGGTCTTCTCAGCAGTTAGATATAAGCAGTAGGATAGAGCTTATTTTTTTTCTGGGCTGAGTGCAAGATGAATTAAAGTGGATTACCTATAAACTCATAATTATACTGTTTTTTTAGCTACAGGTTACATTGTCCTATTTTTGGTGATGGAGGTAGAGTCATTTTGTCAGAGCACACTGCAATTAGATGGTTGACAGCTGATTTGTCTGTCTCCAAATCTTTGTACTGACATGTGATGTCTATCTTAGAGATGTGCTTATTGTAGCGTATGATTTATGTATCCTTACTTTGCATTTAATTGCTATGACACATCATAATCAAAATCAGAAACCCAAACTTTAATCAGTCTCAACAATATTTGAAAAAAAAAAAAAAAAAGATAATTTTTCTAACACTTGTGTTTAGGGAACTGTGCAGAAACTCGGAAGTGTGATCTAAATTAATACGACTGCGAGATTTTCTAACTTACCATCTGACTTTTGCATAATAGGTAATGTGTAAAATTCCCAGTGCTCTCAGCAGTGGGCCTGCTGTTAGCATGAAGGTAGGAGGCTCCTGAAAGCTACCTCTGCTGCCAATAGCTGCATGTCATTTCTAGTGACAGACTCCTTCGGTCCCACGGGGATTTGTTGTCAGACTGAATTGGGCTCAGAAGCTGGCATACTGCTATCATGCTATGTCTCCAGCTGATTTCCCTTCTGGGTAGCTTTCTAGCTGTATAAAGTCATTCCAACCTTTTTGTTTGTCTGCAAAAAAATGGACCAAATTAGGCCTGAGGTGTGTGGGTGAACTCAGAGGGAAGCACTGTGTCTAAGAGAAGGAGGAGAGCACTTTTGTCCTTAAACAAAGCTGGGTAAGCTGGTTCAGCAGTGCTTCTCTCTGTGAAAACCAGTCATGGAAGCTAGAGTATGGGAAGCAGCTTAACAAACTGTGAAGTAAATTGGGGTTAGTAAAAAATAAACTGTTGATTTCTTCACATAAATAAGAAGTCACTGGTAACAGTGATAACCTTTAGGCACAAACATATAATAAAACACTGCTTTAATCAACATATTGATTTGTTAAGATTGGTTTGATGTGTAGAAGAAACAGAGATGGTAGATGAATGAACATTTGAATGACATAATTAGTGTTTCAGGTTTGAAGTGAATATTTTGAATTTGCTTTTTCCTATTGAAGATGTAGGCAGACTTGGGAAATTTGAAACTGATGTATTTCATTTCAACAACAGGAGGGGTTAATTAAAAAAGCAGACAGTTTAAGTACCTGCATCGGGTAATACTATGCTTGCTAGTCAAAACCAAAGCTGATCAACTCAAATTAATCTCTTTCAGAGATATAAAACGAAGATCGGTGGTGGATAAAATACAAGTGGACTGAAGTATACTTGACTTTGGCAAGATACTTGATACAAGATTCCACAGAATAGTTTTGAGAAGAAAGTAGAAGAATATGAATTAGTGTGTGGTATTGAAAATAGATACCTAATACAAGAAAACCACATAGATACAAACAAATCAACAAAACATTAAAAAAAAAAAGTTCTTTTGGAAAATAAATATTTTCAAATTGAGAATTTGAACTTCACATTGAGAATGATGTAAATTAAAAGAATCAAAGCATGTCTGAGTTTTACAGTCTGCAAAATCAGCTTAATAGCAGTTCTTTTAAACTGTGTAACATTGATTTCTGACAAGCAATGAATTTGACAGAAGTATATCTTCATTTTTCAGAAAGGATAAAACCAAGTGCACAGATCTAAGAGTTTTTCAGGGAGGCTATGTGGTCTGTCGGATATAATAGGGTTCTGTGCCAACAAAGACCCATGATTTTTAATTCTAGCTTATTTAAAGCTCTTCAGTGGTTTGCTACTGTCTGCAGCAAAACCAGAATTTCTTCTAAATATCCTGTGATCTTTTGCATAAGTCATTTAAAATCTGAATATTTCACAGAAATGAAAGAACATCTGAAAAGGATGATATGAGTATTAACTAAAAAGGATTAAAGCATAAATAACAATTAAAAGATTTTTTTTTTATCCCTCATTTGTGTTGATGATCCTTAACCACATATGGTAGACCTACTGGAGTGCTTAAAAAGTATTTCTGTGAGCAAGGACTCCTCTGTATAAAAGCTGATCTAGAATAGCTTCAGATCAGAAAAAGGCATTTATAAGCCTTCTGCTGCTGGATCTGTTGAAACTGCTTTAAAGATACAGGTAAAAGTAGGATCAGGACTGGGTCATTAAAATTAATTTCCTTCAGAACAATGGAAAGGATTTTTATTCTTCCTGTGTAGTATTGAATCTTACAGTACATGGCTACTTTGACTGTAAGGCTGCTGAAGAAAGAACTACTGCTTTCTTCCATTTTTTTTCTCTCTCTTTTTATATATATATATAATACGAAAAGTTTGTTTTAACTCTCTATATTCAGAAAAAAAAGGACTAACTTAGTTCTTTTTTTATATATATATTTTTTTTAATTGCCCCTGAGTAGAAATCAGACACAGAACATTGCCACCAAGAAGATGAAATGGAAGAAGTGGCAGAGAGTTATATTAGAGACTGTCTTTCAGCCACAAATCTAACAGCTCAGTATTAGAGCCCTTCCATAAATATAGATTTCAATTTGCATTATTTTGTGCTTTATATATATACATATATAATGTTCATAAGTATATACCGTAAATAGATCTTTGCTGTACACAGTGATTATGACTGGCATTTTTACTTAAACATTCTTTGCAGAAATGAGATGTAGACAGTTTCTTAAGAATTAAGAAAGACTAAAGTGAAAAAACAGGGCTTATACTTTTTTATTTTGTTGTTGGTGGTGATTGACTTTTGTTTTTAACAATCTAATATTTTTCAGATATAACAACAAATGTCTGGAGCACACAGCAGAAAATAAAATTTTGAACTGTTCTGGTTCCAAGGTCCAAATTGTACCAACTGGAAAGGGAAGCTAACTCTTCAGGAAATCTACCGTTGTAGGCACATCTAATTCAAACTACAGTCAGGGTGAACACCAGACAGCAGATCATTGTTCTTCTTTGCTGTACAAGAGTAAAGATTATTTTAAATTACTATCACACTTGCCTAAAATAAATCCTCAGGATTGTGTTATTGAATTTACATAGAAAATTCACATATTAGAAAGACTGATATAGTCTTCTAAGAAGACAAACCCTTAATGACTGATCTTTTGTCCTTTTTTCTTTATGTTCAATTTTGTTTATGTTTTGTTTGGTTGTTTGGTTTAGTGTTTTGTTTTATTTTTCCTAAAACAATGATGTATTGAAGTCGTAACAGCTAGTAGGAGGAAGAACTTAATATCAGATACTGAACATAGCCTGAATTCACCAGCTAATATTGTGTAGCAACCCTCAGCCATGGGAATGAGAATGGACTCTGAGTGCAGCTCGCCAAGAGGGAAAATTTCATGGCCTGAAATATAGGCATACATTGTGCAACTTCATACTCTAATTACCTATCACTCTACCTCTGGTGCCAGGAGAAAGAAGAAAGCAAGAAGGAAGGTGGAAGAATAGAATCATAGAACCACAGAATAGTTTGGGTTGGAAGGAAACTTAAAGATCACCTAATTCCAGTCCCCCTGCCATGGGCAGGGACACCTCCCACTACACCAGGTTGTCCAAAGCCACTTCCAACCTGGCCTTGGCCTTGAACTCTTCCAGGGATGGGGCATCCACAGCTTCTCTGGGCAACCTGTTCCAGTGCCTCACCAAACTCTGAGTACAGAATCTCTTCCTTATATCTAATCTAAACCTATCCTCCTTTAGTTTAAATCCATTACCCCTTTTCCTATCCCTACGGTCCCTGGCAAAGAGTCCGTCCCCAGCTTTTCTGTAGGTCTCCTTTAGGTACTGGAAGGCCACTGTAAGGTCTCCCCAGAGCCTTCGCTCCTCCAGGCTGAACAGCCCCAACTCTCCAATCTTGTCTCTGTCAGAGAGGTGCTCCATCCCTTTGATCATCCTTGTGGATGATCCTCCTCTGGACTCACTCAAACAGGCCCATGTCTTTCTTATGCTGGGGGTCCCCGAGCTGAACCCAGCACTCCAGGTGGGGTTTCAGAAGAGCAGAGTGGAGGGGGAGAATCACCTCCCTCAGCCTGCTGGCCACGCTTCTTTTGATGCAGCCCAGAATACAGCTGGCTTGCACTTGGCCTTGTTGAACTTCATGAGGTTTGCACAGGCCCAGCTCTCAAGCCTGCCCAGGTCCCTCTGGATGGCAGCCCTGAATGTTGAACATATCACACAGCTTGGTGTCATCAGCAAACTTGCTGTGGGCACTCAATTTCACTGTCCTTGTCACCGACAAAAATGTTAAGCAGTGCTGGTCGCAATACTGAACCCTGAGGAACACCACTCATAACTGATCTCCACTTGGACCACAACTCTTTGAGTGCGACCATACAGCCAATTCCTTACCCATCAAGTGGTCCACCCATCGAATTCATGTTTCTCCAATTTGGAGACAAAGATATCATGGGGGACAGTGTCATATGCTTTGCACAAGTCCAGGTAGATGATATCAGATGAAGTTGTCTCTTTCCTTATCCACCAATGCTGTAACCCCTTCATAGAAGGCCACCAGATTTGTCAGGCACAATCTGCCCTTAGTGAAGCCATGTTGGCTGTCACCAATCACCTCCTTATTTTCCATATCCCTTAGCACAGTTCCCAGAGGATCTGTTCCATGATCTTGCCATGCACAGAGGTGAGGCTGACAGGCCTGCAGCTCCACTGGGTCTTTTTCCCCTTTTTAAAAATGGGGGTTATGTTTCCCCTCTTCCAGTCAGTGGGAACTTCACTGTATGGCCACAGCTTCTCAAATATGATGAACAGTGGCTTAGCAACTACATCCACCAGTTCCCTCAGGACCTGAAGTATGTTATCAGGTCCAATGGACTTGTGCACCTTTAAGTTCCCTAGCTGGTCTTGAACCTGATCTCCTCCTACACTGGGTGATTCATCTTTCTTCCAGTCCCTGCCTTTGCCTTCTAGGGCCCAGGCTATGTGGCTAGAGCTCTTGCTGGTGAAGACTGAAGCAAAAATATCTTTCACTACCTCAGCCTTCTCCATATCCCAGGTGGCCAAATCTCCTGTTTCTTTCCAGAGAAGGCTCACAATTTCCCTAGTCTTCCTTTTATCACTGATGTAACTATAGAAGCCTTTGTTGTTGCCCTTGGTGTCCCTGGCCAAATTTAATTGGCTTTCCTAACCTGATCCCTGGCTGCTCACACAGTGTCTCTGTATCCCTCCCAGGCTATCTGTCCTTTCTTCCACTCTCTGTAGGCCTCCTTCTTCTGTTCAAGTTTGGCCAGGTGCTCCTTGTTCATCCATGCAGGCCTCCTAGTGTTTCTGAATGACTTCTCCTTTGTTGGGATGCATTGTTCCTGGGTTGGGAGAAGGTGATTCTTGAATATTAATCAGCTTTCTTGGGCCCCTCTTCCCTCCAGGGCTTTGTCCTGTGGAGAATAAGGAGAACAAACATGAGTGTACAAATGTAGGACTTGAACCCACCTGGGTATGTTTTGTGGTTTCCTTATACCAGATGTTGAGATAGAACAGAGTTCCAAGTTCTGGTCATTCAAGACTGGCTGGGGTGAACTATTCATCCTACTCTGTCTTTCCATCAGCAAAATGAGAATTCCAGCCCAATAAAATCTTGTGAAAAATATCTTCAAAATTAAGATGTATATGTACGCAATTGTTAAAATCGAAATAAAAATGATACTCATAAAAATTCCATTGCCTTTGCTTATCAGAAAACCATACCCACTTACTAGGAAAATGGTGTGTAGTGACTACAGAAAGTATTTTTTTTTTTATAAGAAAAATTACTAAAAACCCTGACTTTGTTCTTTCAGTTCACTGTCTGTCTCCAGAAAACACTGAATAAATGTCTAAGCTTCAGTCTTTTCAACAGGAGTAAAGTGTGGATATAAATAACAGACATTGACTTGGTGAATTGTAATCATGAGGCTGACGGTCTTGGAAGAAAAGAAGCAGAATAATTTTGCATAAGAAAATTATTTTCCAACAGGTGACATAAAAGAATAAGAGATATTCCATTGGTTGTACTTGATTGCTACTGAATGTATTTTGTGTATTTTTCAAAAGGAAACAGACACATGCTAATGAGACCCTATTGGTCTCAGTCTCCTATTGGTGATTTCTCTTTCAGAGGCTTTTATTTTCTTTTTCTTTCATTCACAGCCAGCTCACAGGTGAGATAATTTTGTATATAATTCCATTTTACTTTCCTGATCCCAATTCCACGTAACAAGCACAGGAGAATATAGGTGTTTTCAAAAAAATGTTGTAAGACAGAAAGAATGGAGGAGAGGCAAGAAAGGACTAAATGGATCTTTAACATTTAGCTCTGGCTCCTGTATGCCAATTACTTGTCTAGGCAGGATGTAAATGGAGAAGTTAGGTGCAGGGTCCATATACTATGTTAGGAGGAATGCTTTTGATAAGAAATCTTCCCTGTGGAAGTGCTGCATTTTTAGTAGGTAGCCTGGAAGTTGAAAAGGAGTATAGAGAAACTCTAAGACAACTGGAATAATCTGGCAAAGAATGATTTGAAACTTGACAAACCATGTGTGTAATTTTCTGGGTAGGTCTGGTTACAGATTGTAATCACTTTAAAAACTTTCATGGGGAAAAAAAATGTACTGTGATTAGTAACCTAAATTCTCTCACTGATGCATGTTAAGGGAAAATAGTTCAGATTCTTTGCTAAAAGTTTTCAGGAAATTACTGCAACACATTAGGGGGCAGATGTTCAAAGTTGTGCTAATAAATTATGCCATGTGACCTCTCTTCAAAGTCCATAAGAATTGCTCAGTTAAGTCCCAGTACATTGCTTTGAAAATGTACCCACTTGTTATTTCGGAGCTTGAAAGCTACAATATTTTTCTCCCTTCTTTGAAAAGTTTTTTTGTTTGTTTGTTTGCTTTTTTAGTTCTTTAGGAAACTTCTCCCTTTCTGCTTTGTATTTCACAATTTACCTCCCAAACACTATACTTGTTACAGATTTTTTTCTCTCTTAAATGTATTTGCAGTATCTTTTCAGAAGGCTATTACTGAGATTACAGGAATTTTGTTCTCACTACTCATCGTCAAACAGATATTTGCCTCTATGTTTTTTTCTACCTCTAGCTTATGGGTATTAGCCATCCTTTGCTCCAGGGCAAGTGTCTAACCTTATTTCTGAAATGACTATCTAGACTGTTAGAATAATGCTATGCTGGTCACACATTTGAATTGAATTGAGCTTGAATTGCTAAAGATGTGTCAGCATTTTCATTACAGACTACGTAATAATTGAGCAGCTACAAAAAAAAAAAAAAAGGCTCTACCATGATAGCAAATTATAATATTTACAATGACATAAAAATGGTAAATGGTATGACATTAAAAAAACCACACTGTACAAGCATAGGTAGGACATAGAATTAATGAAGCTATACTTTCCTTTCTTCTTTCCCTCAAAGTCCTCTTGCAACAAATAAGATCAAGTTGTTCCCCCAGATTTTTCAAACCAATCATACAAATAAAAATTATATTACTTCTTTGTATTGTCCCCGTACATTTGAAACTACTAAGAGAGCTGCACAGCAGCTATTTGCCTGGTTGGATAGAAGATAATATAAAACCATAATGCCCCAGTTATTCCATTGACAATATTACTAATGAGGATATTTCCATAATATACTATGCTGCAGAACAAACAAGAAACAAGAAATAAGTTTAGTTGGGTACTGTATAAATAGGCTGGAAAAATTATTAAACATTTGCCTGAATTTTTTAAGGCTTCAATTTGAACTTAAAGTAAGGCTATCTTGCCATTTTAAGCCTCTAATTATAGTTTGGCTTTGTCTTGGCATCTAAATCACAGCCTGATGAGACTTATTTTTATACAAGGAGGAATCGTGCAAGGAAAGGTCATGCTCTATGTAATTCTGGCTTTGTTTTACTTCCTACAGCCTGTCATAATATGAAATTTCATCAAACTCTAATCATTATTTTATTATTTTTTTACATATTTAAGAGAATAATTAAGGCCAAATATCATGCTATCTAAATTAAAGGGAGAGAACATGAATCATTCCTTTCACTTCTGCCTCAGGAATCTAGGGTAACCATGATAAAATCAGAAATAAATGTAAAACACGCTGTTTTTCTATGAAGGAAGAAAAACAAGGCATTTTTCAATACAAATTACTTTAAACATTACAAACATTAGAAAATAATCCCTCAACTGTTTCTTTTAAAGACAGAGTTTAATGATCATGGACTGAGAACTGCTCTCTCCTCTGTACATTGGAAAAAAAAACACATCTTTATAATCAAAATTTCAAAAGTAACTGCGATTTAGTAGAAATTAGGCATTTTAAAAGGCTATATTGAACAAGATTGTTCCTGTTGCCCTTTAATTCCTCAGGATCCTAATTCTCATGATGACTCTGGATAAGAGAATGACTCTGAAGACCAGTAATCCATGACAAAAACATGTTCCCACAGAATTGTGATGAACTCTGGGACCACACCAGTCCACGCTGGTGTACAACACTGCCTTACAACTTGTGGAGATACTAGGTCGGATCCATGCTGCTGGTGTTGCTTCCTTGCATCTTATAAATAACCTCAAGCAGAGCAAGATACATTTTTAAAGATACATTTAGGTGCCCCAAAATATGTTTAAGATTATTGAAGTGTTTTGAGGCACTACCATGGATTCATAAACCTAGAACCCTTGGCAGATCTCATTAAATTATGCTCTGCATGGAGGACTTTGAAAAATTGAAGCCTAGCAACTTGCCCAATTCAAATTAGGGAGAGGTTTGGGATCTCACTTAGAGGTATTTAGTGCTTCTACAGACTGTGTCCAAACCTAGTCAACTGGGCAGGCAGTGATAATACAGAGCCTGCAGGAGGCCTGTGTTCTTCTGCATCAACAGCTGGACACCTGGAGAACAAAAGTGGCAATAGAAGCATGCATTCAGGCACTTAAATCATTGCCCATAGCCTGTGGCAGAGTAAGTGACTGAACAAACTTCTCATGGATACCAAATTCATTCTCAGTTTTTGAGGCATCTTTTCTCATCATAGCTACAAATCATTAGGAATCGCTAGAGTATATTGGTTAGTATCTTGAGTTTTCTATAAATTCAACTACATAAATGTGTTTTAAAAGACCTGTAGAAGTGTCAACATCTGAAGGGCCCTAAGGCTATTATCAACAAATATTAACCTTCTGATCTCATAAGACCTGGCTTGTCAATTTTAGTCTTGGAGAAAATTATCGTTAACTGTGAAAAGGATGGCAGAACTTATTCTCTACTTAGGAAGAAGCAGACTTGCTAGCATAGCTAAATGAATCCTAGTATTCTCATGCTTCAATATTTCCACTGAAATATAATATAGTATTTATCTGTATTATAGTATAGTATAGTATATAGTATTTATCTGCTGAAAGCTTATCAAGTTCCTCAATTTTTGATGAAGTTCAGTAATTCCAAGTACTCTTTTGTGCAAAGAATTTTAAACTTTTACTGAACTCTTATCTTGTATTAAAGTAAATAAAACATTTTAGCCTTCTGCCTACATTATGCATGAAAACGAAGCTGGAAATAACACTTAAGAATAAAACAGCACTGAG
This sequence comes from Anser cygnoides, assembly GCF_040182565.1. NCBI lineage: Eukaryota > Metazoa > Chordata > Aves > Anseriformes > Anatidae > Anser > Anser cygnoides. The sequence continues at coordinate 110,810,251 of NC_089874.1, forward strand.
TAACATGCATTTGATTACAGATGAGTCTGCATCAACTTGCTTACCACTAAACTGAATCCTTCCTTGGTGTGTGAATGATTAGCATGAGCACCACAACAGCAGAGGAGAGATAAAGAGAGGCAGAAGTATGTATATATCAAATCCGTATCATTCAGGTATAAAACAGTTAGTCTTCAGCTATTCATTATTCCACTGAAAATCTTTTTCAGTAGTCAAAATAGCTGTCATGACTGTTGTGACAAATATATATCCAAAGCAGGCAATTCAGGCCTAGATGGAATACTGTTGTATAAACTGCTCAATAAATATTCAAGAAAAATAAATTCAATTATGTAAATCTGGTCCTGTTTTTATGTGATTTGTGAACAAAAGAGAGATAGATATATCATATCTTGGCAAACTGTGATGTGAGGATGTGGTGACTGATTCAGCAAGGCACTTAGGTATGTACATAAACTTTGCCACATTCTCAGATCTGATTAATTTCTAAGTTAAGCACATGCTTAAATGATTGTGCTATCAAGAGCAACACTACATTCCTCTTGAAATGTAAATTAAATGTGCTGATTTGCACAGGTTTTAAGTTACATTTTCTTAGTTCAGCTAATTACTCTGGCTGAGTTAAAACCTGGTGGCTTCAGTTCCTATGGAAATAACAGTGACTCAGTCCTTCACTACTTGAAGATACTTGACTTACCTTGAGGTAAACTAGCAAGCTTCAGCACAGATAATTCAGACAATGATAATAGCATGGCTCTACAGCTCTGCACAACAGGAGCAGGAGAAAAATTGGTCTAATACTTCAGATCATTGGTCTAATACTTCAGATCATGAAGACACGTATATGCAAGAAATCAGAATTACAGTGATTTGATATGTATCAGCTAAGGATCTTCCAAATATTCTCTCCTGTGTATCTTGATTCAAGATTTAAAAGAAAAAAAAAAAAGGCAAAATAATCAGAGAAACTTTTAATAGGGGCTAGGGGGCATAGGGGCTAGGGGGCATAGGGGCTATTAAAATTGTTAGTAACACTGGGTTGCTTTCTAGACCTAAAACTAAATGCAAATATAAATCTGTTTGGGCTCAGAATTAACCTACACAAATGATTACTTTGCTATCTATTTTCAGTTGACATAATGGAGTGAATAATTGTAGTAACTGCACATATAAACAGTCGTGCATATTTTTACAAAGGGTAAGGTCTGTAGGAGAAGGGAAGGGAAGGGAAGGGAAGGGAAGGGAAGGGAAGGGAAGGGAAGGGAAGGGAAGGGAAGGGAAGGGAAGGGAAGGGAAGGGAAGGGAAGGGAAGGGAAGGGAAGGGAAGGGAAGGGAAGGGAAGGGAAGGGAAGGGAAGGGAAGGGAAGGGAAGGGAAGGGAAGGGAAGGGAAGGGAAGGGAAGGGAAGGGAAGGGAAGGGAAGGGAAGGGAAGGGAAGGGAAGGGAAGGGAAGGGAAGGGAAGGGAAGGGAAGGGAAGGGAAGGGAAGGGAAGGGAAGGGAAGGGAAGGGAAGGGAAGGGAAGGATCAATTAATACATGATAGATTTGCAGAGAGTTCTTCACTTTTACTACTGGTAATTTCTATCCAGGGACTATGTAACATATCCCTTTCCTTTGCCATTGGGTTTCAAGGATCTATGCTGTCTCTTAATTCCAAGTAAAAAACTACTTCACTATTGAATACCATTGTTCCCTGGATAAGGTTCCATCACAGTATATGTCTGTTCTCTCAGTAGAAATAGACAAATTGATCTCAAGGTAGGGCTCACTCAGATGATGTATCCACGGCACAATTTCTGAAGCAGGAATTAACTGAGTAACTGTGATAGTGAAATCCTTTGTTGCTACTGAAAAGCTATTTAGATAACGTCCTCCCTTTCTGGAAAATCCACAGTCTTCCTACTAATTATATGAGAAAAGCACCTGTGCCTATATTTATATAAATGTAGTATGATGCACATATCATCTTAGGTGAAATAAGACAATAATACAAATGATTTCACATGCTATAATAGTTAAAGGCACTGATAAAAATTACAAATCTCAATGTGCACTGAGTGGGACAGATATATACTCTTGTTATACTGGTGCATCCAAAGAGCCACAAAAAGCAGGTGACAACAAACAGAATAGTGCCATTTTATTTCTGCAATCTAAGGGCAGCACAAGTGAAAATGAAATAAAACAAAGCTGTGTGTACATACACAGATCCAGCCAATGGTCATCTCAAGAAGCATAAAATACTCCCCAGCAGTGAAAATAGTTAAAACTGTTATAATCTTACAAGAAATTTTCATTTTAATAGCAGGTTTTCTTTGGTTGATTTTTTTGTTTGTTTTGTTTGTTTGCTTGTTTTTTGTACGGCCTCTTGAATATATCAGATCATTTTAATAGCTTGGAGAGACTGACAAGATAAGAAGATTATTTATTAGAACAATATGTATTATCTTTAGATGGCAAGAATGAAGTAAAGACAACAATATCCTTGCCATATTTTCCATGGCAAACCACGGTTAGGAAATGGTTAGGAAGCCCTGTTTTGGGTGAAGAAGACACCATGTAATTTCAAGAAAAAGATCAGGTTTCTTTTTTTAATAATCAGGACTCTCATAGCATGAACTTGAACTTCCTGATTTTTTTTTTTTCCCTGCCAGTGATGGCTCCCAGAGAAAATTATGGTCTCTGTAGGGAGCCAGAACACTCATTGGATAGTTCGTTGGATTATTTATGTTTTTTCTGCCATGAAACCATCAGATTTGTGGGACACTAACATTTCATGCTGTTGAGCAAGATTTTGGAGAACTGCAATACTCTCAAAAAATTATTAGTACTTAAGCGGTATAATGAAACCACCATTTTTCTCATCACTGCCTTGAAACCACTAATTTAACCACTTAGATATTATATCTTTCTATAAATAACAATAAAAACATTTTTAAAAGTAGGTACATATCTTACGTGTAATGAATTTTATTCTCTGGAGTGATCTGAACCAGTACCTATTCCCTTTATGTATAACCTAAATGAGGTAATAATGGCCAGTATCATTTTCTGTCTGTCAATAAAATGATGCTATCACTTCCATCAAAAAGCAATATATTATCATATCTTTGTAATAATAAAAAAATGCTTTATTGTATGATTATTAACCTGCTTGTTGAAAAGTAATCTGGCATGAATTTAAGAAAGTGTCAAACTTTGTGAAATATTACAAGCCAGGAGTCTTAAATTTAGTCCTGGAAAATAAAGTGACTGTGCTCTATCTTATGCAAGCATTCATCACTTAATAATTGATGGTTACAGCTGAAACCAAACAGGGAAGATTTATGATGATATACTAAGTAATTTTAACTGTCAGGTACTTATCTCAAAAGATACCCTTTCATGAGGAAAAATAATTTGTGATGAAAATGACAGTTAAAATCTTCTTGCTTGGTGCCCTGAGATGAACCACCTAAATCAGCAACAGAATGGTTGTGTGATATCTTGGCTAGGTCTGGGTTACCTGCCAGAGTTACATGGATTCTGAGGAGTGACCCCTGCTACTGCTAAATGGGTTTTTATTACTTAATAAAGCTGCAGATATGTCTAATTTTAGAGGGTTTTATTGTATTGTATATAAATGAGTCTTTTGTTACAGTTTGTCTTTTGACACCTTTTATAATATAACTGGCTATCATGAGCAAATGTTATGTTACATCCTATATGGGTATGTGAAAATGTCAGTATGTTCTCATTTAAAATGCTCACGCTGCTTTCTTGGTTTGTGCTTTATCCCATCTCTACTCTTCAGAGGGGTCAGAGTATCCAAGATGAGTCCAGAATGTGTGGAATTTTCTTGTCCTACAAAACAGCGTACTTAGCAGTGTTAGAAAGATTTCCTACTCTGTAATCCCAACGTTCAGGATAGACGTGTCTTGCTCAAATCTGAACTACTCAGTGTGGCTGTTTCATTTAGCCTTTAGATATTTTCTCAATAATTTGGTCTCAACTACATCACAGGGCTGATTGGTTTCTCTCTCTTCACAAGATTATGTTCACTGTCACTTACCAAAAGATATAATTCCTCCCAATTTAAATCCAATGAGAATTTTGGCAGATTGTCTGTCTATTGCATTCTAGTATCATGTAATTGCTGGGATCTGAGCCAGAAAAAGATCTGGAATGCTGTTTTAATGACCATGGCATTCTGATATATTGTAACATTAACCTCTAGCTATAACTACAGAAATAATCACTTTTCTTCAAAATCTTTCTTAGATATTTATTTTCTACTCAACTTCTGAAAAAAAAAAATATATATATCTATATCTTCCTTGAAATGTGCTTCACATAAACAAAGTTCTCGTTGCCTGAAAAGCACTGTTTTTCTCATAAATTATCTCTATTTTTTTGTCCAGCCAACTTTGTATTTTATGTTTGTTTGTTTTTCTAGAACTTTTGTTTTTTCCTAAATGATCTCATCCAAGTAGGATAAAAAGAAGTTATTTCTTGACAGATTTTTAGACTGTTGGTCAACAGGTTAATTTATTAATTTACCTAAAGGAGCAGTCTAACTGTCATGTACATGGGTAATTTTCCTTCTGAATGGCCAACCGGATTACTGTAAATCTCTGGTTTAGAATACTTATTGTCCTTCGAAAAAAAAGGAATCAAAAATGTTCTGTGTGATGCTGTAAATCAATCATCAGAAAAGCCGAACCTGAGGGTTCTAAATCACTATGAATTTAATGTTCTCATTTTCTTTGTACTCCTGCCTACTGTATGTCCTTCACCCTCTTACTTTATCTGTAGATTGAACAAATTCTCATCAGACTTGCAATAATCCTTTAAAATTTATTGGAAAAAGCTTCCTTAAACATGTAAAACATTGAATTAATTTAATTGCATGAATAAATACCACCAAGGTTGTTCATGATAATGAACTCAAAAGCCACCTTCATCCTTTGATTCAAAATGTGAAATAAACAAAACAATTTTCAAAATAGTTCATGTAACAGCAGGTTTCACAGACCATCCAGGTGTTACCACAGAATAACTAAAGGAGCTGTTGACATGGACGCTATGGCACACTGAAGTACAAACCACCTTGTGCTTCTTAAAGAACCAGAGATGAGCTTGTACTTTCAGACACAGTTTGAAAAAGTGGTAGCCAAGTATATAGACTAATGGCCCAGTAACCGAGTGCATTGGGTTTCTGTGGCAAGGCTTTGGTAGCAGGGGGCTGCAGGGGTGGCCTCCTGTAAGAAGAATCCAGCACTGCCCCATGTCAGGCCAGAGCCAGCTCCAAAAGGGACCTGCTGCTGCCAGAGCCGAGCCAGTGAGCAATGCTGGTTGGGCCTCTGGGAGAGCAAGTTTAAGGAGGGGGAAAAATAACCTGCTACACTACAGCAGCTGGGAGAGAGGAGTGAGAAGCAGCCCTGCAGACCCCAAGGTCAGTGCAGCAGGAGGGCAGGAGGTGCTCCAGGCACGCAGCAGCAGTTCCCCTGCGGCCTGTGGAGAGGCCCCTGGTGGAGCAGGCTGTCCCCCTGCAGCCCATGGGTCCCACACGGAGCAGATCTCCACGCTGCAGCCCGTGGAGGAGCCCCCGGTGCAGCAGGTGGATGTGGCCTGGAGGAGGCTGCGGCCCATGGAGAGCCCCCGCAGGAGCAGGCCCCGGGCTGGAGCTGCAGTCCATGAAGAGCCAATAAATTATATTAATCTCCCTATGCCGAGCCTGTTTTGCCTATGATGGTAATTGTTGAGTGATCTCTATGCACTTACCTCAACCCCTGAGCCTTTCCCATCATATTTTCTCCCCCTCTTCCTTTGAGGAGAGGCAGTGAGAGAGCGGCTGTGGTGGAGTTTGGTTCTGCCCAGCAGGATAAAAACACCACACCAAGCTATATTACTTCTGCACCTACTGGCTCCTAGATCCATCTGTGTGTTAAAATCTTGTAGGTTTATGTGCAAAAGCAACTCACAGGTAAAAAGATTTGTTTTGGTGCAGTCTACTAGAGAGGCCAATGCTCAGAAGCAGCATAGTTGTTGTTAGGTGCTCCTCCTGAAACTTCTTTGCAAGAAAATATGGTGGCTTTTTTTTTTTTTTTAATTTTTATTTTATTTTATTTTTAAAGTTTTCTGAGGCACATGTCTATCTTTAGAGAACTAGCATGGAATTCATTAGAGTGCGTTGCATATCTTCTTAGTAAGATGTTAGAGTCTTTACTCAGGTTTTTATAGGTTCAGATTTCTCTCCAGAAAAATAAATAAATAAATAAAAGCAGTCAAAAACTGTAGTAATGTATAATGTTTGCAAAAAGGCAGATACTGCAAAGTTCATCTCAAGTACAAATGGTCCTAAAGCACACTACTTAGTAAACAAATGCAGATGAATCTTTGAGATATAAAAGGAAGCCACATTTATCAACTTTGAGTAGTACCTTACCCTGCCAGCTGTCCCACTGAAAAAGAAACACAGTAAATGCCTAGCTGAAACAAGTAAAAAGTTTTTATTCCTAAAATAACTATGATGAAGGAAGAACATAGCTTGATGTGCTGATGTGCACAGTGTTCTGAGTCTTTATGCAGAAAGGCATAACTGTTTGGTGCTGTTCAGCCCCCTGAGCATCAGCAGCCACAGAATAGCTCATTTCCTCATGCGTCACCAATGTTAAGGGGCTGGATGGTGCTAAGTCCCAAGAGAAAGGAGCAAGGACAAGGTTGAACCATGGGTGGACATCTTCACTTACTGTTATGATGAGATGCGACAGTGAAATGAAGGACAAAGGACTCCCCGGTTGGATGCAGAGCAGGCACAGCAGGAATACGAGATTTCTGCAGGCAATGCAAAAATCAAAGTGTACACCCATGGTGGGTGCAGGGGGCTGTCAGATGTGCTTTCACTCAGGATGTTCATAACTCCACAGCTCAAGTAACAAACAACAGCCTGTGAAAATACACTGGGCTCCACTTGGACTTCCACATAGCACTTTTGCAAATGTAAATAGCACTTGAAAAAAAATTAATTTGAAATAAACACTCATTATGAAAGTCACAATAATATGTGGTCTTACCTAACCTCACAAGAAACAACCTGTTAGAATTAAAAAATAAAAAATCCATAATTATCTCAAATTAAATGCAAATAGGCTCTAAAAATTCTCAGTGAAATTCTGAGGAATTTCTTCTGTTAACTGAGATACTAGGATGTGACAGAGCAGAAATATATTTAATAAAATAGAAAATTATGGAAAAGGTAGGTCTAAAGCTTCTTGATCAGGATGGTTTCAGGCTGTCTATTTTATGGAGAAAACCTAAACAGAATAGGTAAAGAAAGAACTTCAGCGTTATTAAAAACAGATTTAAAAAATATACAAGAAAACACCATCATTCTCCCCATTGAGAAAAGAATGTTCAAAGGTGAACATATGTTTCTAAGTGGACTGTTTTTAGCTCTTGTTACAGTTGCTGGGCTTTTATCTTTAGGAGCGTTCTAACCCTGTTTTATGTTTACTAGTCCCAAGTATTTCAGTACCATCAGAAAATCTGGAAGGAACATTTAGTACCCTGTCAGAGCACACTAGGATTTCTCATATAAAACAAATAATTCAGATCAATATTTTAGGGTACTTATACCTCTTTCAGTGACAGGTTTTCGAGAAATCACATTTTCAGAGTATGCTTTGTTTAGTCTGCATTGCTACTGCTAATGAAAACTGAACAGTTATGAGATCAGTAAATAGTATATACTCTTATGTTTTAGACTTGTTTTCACCCTCAGGAAAAGTGCAAAGGTCCATCTAGAATACCATATATATGTGCTGGTTATTGAACAGATTTTTTTAAGAAACCGGTTTTGCATTGTATAAATATAACAGGCAAAGCTTAGCAAGAAGGCTGTGTAGCTCAAGGGCTGGCATCAAGCAGCTTGTCAGGAGGACACCAAATAGACGAGGAGGCGTATTCATTATATACAGGATATATAAAAGGCATTTCACCAGGCTTTAACAAAAGTGTCAGTTTCTGTTTTTTTTTTTTTTTTTTCTTGCTGAGACACTTCAAGACCTATTGCAAATATTTACAGTACTCAAAGTTCTTCAAAAATGACAGAACTGAATTTGCAGTATTAGCTTTCCTTATTTCCCTGGACAACCTTTTACCTTAGGTATCCAATATCTGTAGCTAATATTACAGATTCTTCAAGAAAATACATCTCTGCACAGCAATAGTAAAATGTGGAGTTTTATTATTGCATTATAAAAAATCAAGAATGGTTTGATTTCTAAAGTAGATGTAAATTAAAGAGCCATGATTGTTTTTCATTTTTGTTGTTTTCCCAAATAAATTGAAAATGTATTTATTTTAGCCAAGGAAATAGACTACTGAATGCACTGGGTGCTGTACAGTGAACAATAAAATTATTTACAATATTTGAATCATAAAGAGAAAGATATTATTTTTGGAATATTTAGATAAACCAAACAGAAATCATTGAAATATTGATTTACCTCTTCAGAAAGTTTCATTGAAAGACAGATCTTGTATATAAAAAGATCACCCTTCTAAAAAATTCCTTCTTACTGTTTGCTTTAATCCTTTATTGCTCTACAAGAAATCTTTGTGTGAAAGATTGAAATGCTTGTAGCAGTACTTTGCTGTACTTTAAGCAAGGATGCAAGGCTGGGCAGATGTTGAATTCCCTGACCATTCGCACCTCTAACCTGATGGAGTGCCTCCTGATACATTATTGATCAGAGAGAAGGCAAAGAAAAAAATCTTGGGAGAACACTGAGCATTACATTGTGCACATGGTGCACGTGTTTGTGATTACCTCTTGCAGCCACCTCTGCATTTTGCCACTACTCTTATGGCGATGTAGTCTGATTGACCCTGAGCAGACACAAATGATTCCTCCTGCGTTGACTCTGATTTTTGCTTCCAGGGCAGATAACATTTTGTAGGCAGCTCAGTCTCTGAATGGGTTCAAGCTGTCATATAGATGATGTACAAAATTAATTCACAGGAGAGTTCTCATCCATTTCCAAGATCTAGCTCTATACAGAGTGCATACAGCCACAGACTCCAAACAACTTGCACACAGGAGAGAAATGGCTACCAAGATATAACTAACAATGTTTTTAGGCATATAAGAATCCTTAATTTCCCTACTGCTCCTATTCTTAAACTTCGTCAGAAAGCTAATACTGCATCTTAACACTAATACTTAAGTTTGTTTGCAATTTTAGCAATGACATGGGTAAGGAAAAAATGAGGAAAAAAGCAAAGGAATATTTCATGAAAGACAAAAACCGGTACAAGGACAAGCTGGTATGGACAAGACAATAGCTGGAGTAAGGAGAAATAATGACAACTGACAAGCTAGAGAATGTGACTCTGGGCAGTATTCAGTCACTTCGTCACTGCCGCTGCAAGTGCCTTAGAGGGAATTATAAGCATCAGAGGCAATTCTTAGTCAAAGACTGCAACATTTAGCAGGGGAGTATATGCTTGGTAGCCTAAGACTGCAAGTCCCAGAAAACACTATTCATCCACCAGTTTTATTTGAAATATTTCTTATTAACACATAATTCCAGTTCCCTGTGATTCAGAGGCATGGAATATACAAGCTCTACTCATGAGTAAGATATGCTTGGTCTCCCACCTGCATTGAACACATGAGGTTCCTTTTAGAAAGAAATTAGAAAATAGACTTTATTCAAACCACCATACTAAACAATATGATGAAGTTACCAGGTGGCTTATAAACATTAATTTAAAATTCATCAGTGCAATCCAGAGCTCTTTAAATCATATTGGCCTCAGGTATTGTGCCCAACCACAAAGTGCAAGATCATTATGTACTGAAAAAGGATGACGACTCGAAGGATCAAGGAGAAAACTCATACTGTTCAGAATTTTGACTACAACTAATTTTATTGGACTGAGTGGGATTTTTTTGTTTGTTTGTTTTTAGAAGGCTTGGAAGTATTGTATTTCTGCATTTAAGTTGACCATACAAATCTACAGAATTAGGAAACAGAAAAGCCGACACCTTTTACCTTGCTACAGCTTAATATCCACAGACTCTGTAAGAAGGGAATGTGATATATCTGCAGATGTACAGAGATTAGTTGAAAATGTAACAGACGGTGCCTCTACCACTGCACAGCTAACAAGGCTCACATGACACAAATATTTCCTAGGGGTTTCCTGAAGAATTCATGCTAGTTGTCCATTTTATGTTCCTTCCAACACCAGTAGCCCGCATCATTGTAAAAACTGGCACCACAGCAGCACTAGCCAGGGAATGGAGAGATTTTTGTGCTAGAGATCAGAGCTGCAATATGGGCTGTTCTCGACAGCAGAGCTGTAAGACCAGAAACAAGACAGATGCCAGTATTGGCACTGGCACCTTTGTGGACTGCAGATGCCTTCACTTACTGACAGGCTGAATGCCAGTTTTGTTCCTAGTCATAGATTTGGTTTCAAAAAAAGTTCTAAGTGGAAAAACTAAGTAATCAGGTCTAAGAGAACAACAAACTTTGTGGTAAGACTAGGAAGAGTTGATTCCATAGGGAGTATTGCTAATAATCTAAAAGTTACTTATTGGATAACTGTATACAGTACACCTTCAATATATCCTCAAAAAATGACCCTTGCTTCCTTAGTGCTTCTTCATTTGGGAATAAGACCTCAATCCAGGCTACATCCTGCCTTGCTATGATTACAATTCCCTTGGAGTTTATTATTCAAGGAAACCAAAAGTTTGTTCTGACCCAATGTGCAAATTTATCCCGTGGCCAAATGAAGTCAGCCCCTCAGCCTGTATCTGGAAGCACATCCATCTACTGTTGCAGAAGGTAAAAAACATTTGACTTTCATCTGAAAAATATTTACCAGATTATTCTACCATTTTTTTTTCCACTACTTGTGAATTTTTGTATTTTTAATCATGGAACAGACCTGTTTTAAGGGCTGTAAGTGCAGTCTCAGGGGGGTAGCCTAGCTCTCAACAGCAGTCTCTGTTTTCAACCTGAGAAAGGCTATTTATTTATTTATTTTAGGTAGCACAGGGGAAATAATATACTTGAAATACCTTTCATTATTGTTTCTGTCTTAGTGTTTACAAAATAACAATAATAACAACTCTGGTACCCTTTTGTTTTTAACTCCTATATCTTAAGCAGATCAGGATCACAAATACCATTTAATAAATTGAGGCATACAGTTCTGAGATAATTTAACCAAAATCACAGGCAAAGTAGTGAAAAATTCAAAACTGCGTCCAGGTCTCCAACATCCTAACTTGATGTCATACCTTTGAGCACTCCTTCTCCTAAAATTACCCAACAAGAATAGAAAGGTTTAAAAATATACCAACACAACAAGAATTATTTCAATACAAGCTTCATCCTTCATCACTCCCTGTTGACCACTGGCTACAGTAAATATTAAAAGGGCCTCCACAGTCCAATTTTCAGTTCTCAGATTTAAATGAGTTTGTCTGCCCCAGTGCAATTGAGAATACCTCAGAGACCTGTCTGACATGTTGACTTGTCTGACATTTACTTAAAGAGAAACTATGAGCAAATACTTTTTTTTTTTCTTTTTCTTTTTTTTTTTCACATGAAACTATTGGGGCTGCAAATCTTTATTTATAGGAGTTGGCAGGATCAAAAAAACAGACATAAAGAGTTGTTATAGGCTTACAAATCCAATAGAATGCCACAGCTGGATGTGACGAATTGTGTGTGGTATTCAGAAGCTGTTGATGTTTTTATCCCTCATACCCCATTTACATGAACACAGCGAATGATGTTCAAGAGCATACTGGCTGTGGTAATATCACGTAGCACTACATTGACTGGGAAACTAATAACTTCATGTTGTGAAACTTCAGTTTCACAAACTTTAGTTTCACAAAGGTCATTTTATGGATGGAAGACTAAAGCACACAGAGAAAATGTTTTACCCAAGAGCATCCCAAGGATGTGGAATAAGACAGTGAAACCCAGAGCTCTTGATTTCCAGTCTAAGCAACTAGTCAATAGGCCTGGCTGCAAAACTCAACGTAAAAACACAGGTCTGTGCACTGCAAGATGTTAATCCAAATCCAGATATTCTCATGTAATGCTTTGGGGCTTTGAGACGCTGTAGCACTGTCAGTTTTGCTAGCTATTCTGGTGATGGAAAATTCAAATCAATTGTTGCTTCTTTCTGCTGAAAAGAAAATAACCAGATTATTGTTATTATTATTATTCTTTGTTTTGTTTTTGTTTTGGCCTGCATGACAACACAACAGCAGCCCTATACAGATATCATCAGTTTCAGCAGAGTTCAAAATGACATATAACTTTCTATTAAATGCTGTGCTTACATAGCTGAGAAAAAATATGTTTTGGAAACAGACTCATGATCCTATTACAATGAAAGGAAAGTTTACAAAAGCTGTGTCAACTGACTTCAGAAACCCAGAACACTGTTTAGTGTTACAGCAGATAAACAAAGCAATGCATGGCAAGGCTCAGGGTGATCTGAAGATGTGGGTGAAGTATATACAAGTCCAAAGGAGAAAACAAAAAGGATCAGAAGAGAGCAGGGCTTAAACAAGAGTCCTGCTCTGGGGAATTTATGATTCATTCAAAAAATGTGTGCAAAATGGCTTTCAGATTTCAAACTTCGGTGGAAGCCACTTATGATTCATCCACAGATGTCATATAATAGCTGTACATTGCCAAATGAGTTGACCTAAGACTGTATTTAATCACATTTTCAAGAATTTCAAAATGACTAACTACCTCTGATTTGTACCTCAAAATTATTCCTTTTTTTTTTTGTGTGTGTGTGCATACCTGCTCTCTTCTCAGTAATGCTCAATCTCAAGAATCTTCTGTTTCTAACGAAAACATTTTGTATTTACATTTAAATAAAAAACACATTCATGTTTTACATGTAAAACGTGCTTTAAATGTAAAACATTTGTTTTACATTTAAAACAATTTTTTTTCTTTCACTGAGATTTTTTATCAAGCAATTATCAACCTACCATTTCGAAACAAAACAGAAGGGGAAAGAGGTAGGTCTTGGCCAGACAGAGACTAGTCACCTCCAGAAGCCAAGGACTGAATTAGGTGAACATTTGTTGTGATCCAGTATGGCAATTCATATGGTCATCAGTTTAAACGATACTGCAGTGCTGACAGACATGCCTGAATACAGCAATTTTAATACCTTTTTATTTGTGCTGCTCTATTAGACAGGGTGCCTTGTGGAGTCTGCACGTATTAGCATCTGAGTCTGCCAAATGTTTCTTCATTTAAACCTCCCATTTACTGTCACTGATTAATGGGTTGTTTTTTCCAGGACCTGAGACTGTTCTTCCTTTATCTCAAACACTGGCTGCTCACGCGTTTTCTCAAAAGCCATTAGCAGTCTTCTACATCTCTGCTCTATTCAATTGGGAACACTCACATTTGAATTGACTTCTCTTGCTGTGGGCAAGATTCTGTGTATTCAATGTCCAGAAACTATCCAGATGAAGATTACAATATTTTTCGTATTGTATCTTCTTTACAGTAAGTTATCCATGCACAGTGAGGTCACATTCAATTTTTGTTCCTTGCCTGGGAAATGGGGAAATGATTCTGTGTTCTTGTGGTTGCAGTCATTTTAAAATGATCTTATTTCTTCAGTACTATTTATTTCTTGTTAACTTTTGAACTCTAAAAGGTGAGTAGAATTTAGGGGTTGTTCACAGTGAAAAATATTGCAGGATAACCTGGTTGACACCTTGCATTTATGGCAGCTTAATAAGATAAAATAAATGTTGCCAGTTAGTATAAGACAAAAAGATGAAGATCATATTGCTGGCAGCATAGCAGTGTTCCAGAGGGAAGGTTAATTAAGGGCAGAATTTCTTGTGACTTGCTCCAAGAAACATTATTCCCTCAATGAGCTTGGACAGCTCTAGAACATTTTGATGTATGCCTCAGGATTATTTATTTTTTATTTTTTAATTTATTCCCCGAAAGATCACCTCCCAGTGCTGACTATTTTCTTTTTGGCATTTTTGAAAAGATGCTAACACCCATAAAAATGACAAGGTAGCAAAAAGATGTTTAAGATATCCAAGGATCGATATATCCTAGCCTTGGCTTCTTAAATGTAGCCTGCTTCTTAAGGGCAAAAGGATGAAATATTTTGTTTAAAGATTCACCAAGTATTTTTCCAAAATAAGAGGGAAAAGGGCTACGTTCTGATTTTGGTTTCCATTGCAGAGCCTAGGCTCTAACACTGAGAAGAGCCAGTGTCTAAGTGAAATTTGGCAGAGAAGACTGCTAATCAGAACATCAAACTCTCTCATTCACTGTCCTGGGATAATAATTTCACTTCAAGTCACTTATGCCTAGCAAACTCGACAAAATCTTTCAAGGTAATGTCTCAGAGTAATGCCAGCTTTGTTCATTAAGAAAAAGCTTTCTGTTGCATTGAAGTAGAATTCCCAGTAGAAGAAACACTGTTTTAGACAGAGTGACACTAATTTGCTTGCAATTACTTGAGGTGATAGCATTACCTGTGCACAATGGTAAACATGTTCTTTGCTGCTCAGCTGAGGCGTTCCAAGTTTATCTAGTCCTTGTGGGGGACGTATTCAAAGGGGATCACACACTCGGTATGTAAGAGCAATACAGTAAATGCACAGAGCTCCTGCAAACATCACCCTGTGGACTTGCTTGTATACTCTGTCAAGTTTTACATGGGGTAAAGGGAATTGTACTGAAGTCAGTGAAGTAATATTGGCATCGAGTCACTGTAACGGAGGAGAATTAGGGTGCTTATCTCTGGCAAAGACTGCAGCATTATGCAGTTTCTTTTTCAGCCACTTTGCTGCTTCTGTGTATGTGAGATTAGACACAGGATTAACTGAGCTCCTGAAAAAAATGAGAGGAACACATCTGCAGCTCTCTCATGGAAAAATAATGCCAGAAAATGCTAAAAACAAACAACCTTATTAGCTATATTGCCAAGATTCGCACTGTAACATTCCACTTCCCAAAGCTATGCAGTACTTTTTGACTACAAAAGTTGCTGAGGTCTGTCCTTAGATGTGTGTGCTGTCTTTTGGTACTGAAAAGCAGAACTGGTGCCTCCAGGGAAGGGATTGTTCATTCTCCGTGGAAGCATTCTGCTGCAGGAGAAAGATGAATCCTTCATGGTAAATCCTAATTTAAGGCATTTCAACACAGCTAATTTAGAGTCTTATATTTTAGAAACTTGTGTTTTATTGCTGCACTATCCCTTTTAAGAGCACAATACATGTGGAATAATTTCTATCTGCCTTCACAATGCATCTTGCTATAGTAAGAAGGATTTGTCTCATCTACCATATAGTGCTCTGCATCTGTAGGTGGTTTTTTTTGCTTTTTTTTTTTCCTGGTTCCAGCGCTCCTTTGTAAATTATTCAAAATATGCAGCCAAGCTTATTGCACATACCCACCGGCCTCCTAGAGAGAAACAGAAAACTTATGTCCCATTTGCAGTGCTTGAAAAAATAAGGTGTGTTTCTTTTTAGTTGAACTCAGTTTTTTTTCATTCTCCTTCCCCACCCCCACTATATTTAGGTGGACTTAAACACCCAATAACTGCTGCAAGAAAAATACAGGTTGGAAAATATGGAGACCATCCTGGCATCCCAAGCTGTTCTGTGAGCTGTTTAGCGATAGCTGAGATTCTGGGCCAGCAGCTTTTGTAATGATTTTTTTCACTCTTTCTATTGTTGTAAGCGAAAAAAAGTAAAAAATGGCAGTCCTACAGTGACCATATTAAGAGCAACTCTACTTCATTTTGTCCAAAGCTATTCATACAAGTGGTATTAAAAATCTTCTAATTAAATACAAGGCAGCATATTATATATCATATTTCTAATTTCAGAGAAGTGCTCACCATACAATCATTAACAAACCAAAATAAAGTATTTTAAAAGCTATTGCAGTCAAATCCTTTTGTGGCTGCACTTTTATGAATAGCTCTTCATTTTCTTTTGTACTGCATGATGAAATTCAGCCTTTCCATTCTCATTCCTGACAAAATGGACAAAAGGCATAAGGTTATATAAGTGACAACAGGTATGAAAAGATGATAAACGTGTTACTTCCAAAATATCGTGGCTGCCAGATATGAAGACCCGTTCACATGCAAGGTCAGAGACAGGCACCATGATATCTCAGCTGGTGGGGAACCTGGTGGGGAACTGGTGGGGAAGTTTCCACAGTGTCAGAGGGATTCTCCTTCACCTTACCAGCAGGAACGAATACATTTTTTATCTGGCATGTTTAGCGAATTACTCCACCCTGCCAGCACAGAGGACTGCTCTTTGTGGTAGCTTCAGGTGATGATTCTGACTAAAACAAGGGCTCCCACTAGAGAAATGATTGATGCCAGCAGTGTTAGTACCTGGCATGTTGGAGCAGCAACAGATTGATATTGAGAAATTGAATCTCCTTTTGTTATTCAAGTTTTTCTTTTTTTTTTTTTTTTCTTCTTTTTTTTTCAGGAGTGATATTTGTGATCAGCAAATACTAGAAACTTGCAGGTGTGTGTTACAGTTTCTCCTTATTCCCCTAATATAAGAGCAGGTCTTGCTTTCAGCACATACCATTATCTTCACAAGTAGCAGAGTATCAGAGATGCCTCTTCAGCAGTAGACTGCACTGACAGTAGCTGTTGTCAAAACATTCAAAATGACAGTAACTCATAGGGAACAAAAAATCTTACACCCTACCAAAATTTCAGTGATGTTTTTCCATCTTACCCTACAACAGTAACACTGCAGAAGTTGAACCTGGCTCTTCAATGTGCAGACTACATTTATACGGGTTTCAAAACTGCCTTCACAAGGAGAAACAGAGGCTTCATGTCTGCAGGAGTTCAGGAATCTGCATACATCAAGACTAGAACATATTTTTTCCCAGTAAATTATGACAAAGAATTCCTGTGTTTGTATTATTTCTGTCTTTCATCATGGAAACATTTTGTTTCTGAAGGGATTTGCACCTCACCAGTCTGACACAGTAAATTAATCTATAAATGTGTACAATAGAGAGGCATTTATTTATCACGTGGTTTGTACTGTTTGTACTGCTTTATGCTTTTCTTTTCAAATAAAAACATTCTGAACAATCATGGAAACAATGAATTGCCTTTTGACTACATTCTCTGTAGCCAGAGACTACAGTATTGAGACTGCATGCTTCATGAACACATCACACTTATATTTCACTATCCTCTACCTGCCAACTTCTTCATAAAACCATTTACTTGAAGTTTTCAGAACAATTGCTTCTTCTGAATCAATCACCCTATGTTCTGTTGATTGCACTGTACAGGGAGATAATCTCTTTATGTAATTAAAAGTCAATATTAGACAAATCAGTATCAAGGCTGCTTTGTTGTTGCATGCAACAGATATTGTATGCATATCTAAAACTGTATAAACCCAGCAATTTTGTTGCCTTTTCATCTTCATATACATATACCTGAAACATCAATGCAATACAGTGTGTTAGGATTTCAGATGACTGGCAAACATATTCATGTTATAAACCTTTCTGATTACTAATGGGCACAAAAAAGTGGAGCAACTTATGTAAAGTTTGGGTCAGACAACATCTGAAATGTTTAATTAATTCAAGGGCTTGACATTTGCATAACAGCTGCTTTATATTTTCAGACCTAGTTAACTGTATGTAAGCCATGAATAGGCTTTGAATTATGGCAATACTTTGATTTACTGTATGCAATAAAACAACTAGAACACACACTGCTAAAAATATTTGTATTTTTGCATTCAAGTAAGTGAGATTATCCTAAAATACTAAGGAGTAACTCCTCTGCTAGTCTAAATTAGCATAAAGGCCTGGACTTGATGTGATTTTCCCATGCTAATTAAAGCATAAATGCATCCATGTTGTTTCCTTCAGCTGAAGTTACAAACTCTGCAAGGCTGATCTGTCTCCAACAGGTTTCTGGTATATCATGGTCTGATCAGTCAGCTGTGGCAAAAGAGACAAAGGTTGGAAACAAAAATCAAGACTACTACTACTTTTGTGGAAAACATATTATGAAACATATGGACATCACCTAAAATTGTTTAGAAGATAATGGCTGCTTTATTTTATTATTATTGTTTGTTTTGCTATTTCCTCTCTGTTACCATTCTTTGATTCTCGCTCATGGTCTTTCTCTCTCCTAATATTTTTTCTACTTTCATTAAACCCAAACGTAATTAACTCTTACTGCATCGTTTTGCTTTTATTTTTTTTTTCTATTTTAATTTATTTTCTTTTTGAATTCTGTTACTTCACACATGGAAATAGTTGCCAGATTATCTCAGAGAGAGTCCTATATTACACATCAGTACTGATATTAAGAACAAAACAAAACAAAAACAAACAAGCAAACAAAAACTTCCATAGTTTTGGAGAAAATACCAAACAGCCATCTTTCCTTTACTGGCAGAGACGATATAACAGGTCTTGAAAGGACAGGACGCTTTCAGGAAGAGGACTTGTCTGCAAAGGTGATATACCCCACTGGCCCTGTCTTTTTTTTCCACAATTTCCTTTCTTAGGGAACACAGCAACCACTTTTCCATCTGCCTCCATCTGGCCAGAGCTCTTCCTCAAACCTCCCAGTCATGGTCAAACAGAGCAGTAAACCATGCCTGTGTTTGCCTAGGACTCAGCCAAGAGTAGTAGATATATTATTATTTACCTGCAGTAGTATCTTATATGGACTAGACACTTCCATATAGAAGAAAATAATCACTACCTGAAACATGCTTGCTGCTTGTGTGGGCTAGCTTGAAAAAAAACAGCAACAAAACAGCCACCATACAAATGCAAAAACAAGCAATAAAGTGATGTTGGGCACATCGGCATTGCCTGCGGCTATAAAAAATGCAACACAAGAAAAGTCTGTGTTATATTTTTTTTAATTAATTTGTGCTTTGCTTTGATAGGATTTTTGTTTTGCTTTTGAAAAATGTCACCCTGGGCCACTTCTGTGGGATGATTATCAAATAATAATAATAACACGGGCAATGGTCCTTCCAGCCATTAGGTAATATCAGTATGTTTAAGACTCAGTCTGAAGGAGGAGGGCAGAAAAACTTAAAATGAGCCAGGAAAGACTGCCATTTGATGATTTAAAGATATTTTCCTTCTTCCTCTACTTCCATGTTCCAGTCATTTTTGTGACATCCAGATCAGACTGTTTGCAGAGTTGGGTAAATTCGAGGACAGGCTAAAGACCACCTGAATTTGATTATTCCATCAAATTCTACCCCCTTTTAAAGACACCAGTTATTTATTCCTGATTCTTTATGCAAGTATTGAGCTCATCATCACCCAATGCCTTACCCTCCCTGTACAATGCCTCCTCTGGTAGCACAAGTTCTCATTCACTCAGCACCTCAAGTGTGAGGAGAAAAGCCCAACACTGTAGCAAATATTTTTTATGTTATTTTTGGTCCTTTTAATTCCTTCCAATAAATCACTTATTTCTTCTTCCCAGGAATGACAACAGTCTGCTACATTTCAGGCAGAGATACTGGTCTTGATTTTTCTTTGTATGCAGAATACATAGTTCTTTAGTTTTATATTACTTTACAGCCTTTACAAGAATAATGTCTCCTGTACCCAAAGTATATTTTGTTTGTTTGTTTGTTTGAGAGAGAGAGAAAGAGAGAGAGAAATCCATTAATTCTGCTGGGGTAAGTTGAATTGGAATTGTAGCTACATCATTGTTTTGCTTCATTTTCACTCAAATAATGTATGCCTTGCAATGAAAGACCAAGGTCCAAGGCTTGTTAGATAATATTTTCCACTAACCCTGGTTTTTGTCTATTTGCATTTTCTGCACTTGCAGTCATCTGAATTTTACTCAATCATAGAATGATGCAGGTTCAAATGGATCTCTGGGTATCAGCTGGTCAAATAAGAGCCAATTTAGAGGATTCAGGGACTTGTTCGTTAGACCTGTGAACATCTCCTAGGATGGAGATATTACAAGTCTCTGGGCAATCTGGTACAGTGTTTGGCCAATCTCATAATGAAAAAATATATTAACACCTAATCAGAATTTCTCCCACTGTAAGCTTTGTCCTTTGCCCCTCATCCTGTCACTGTGCACCTCTAAAATGGTTATAAATAACTTACGACAAATGAGAAATACAGATATATATTTATTTTACTTTTACAATATACTTTTTTTTTTAATTTTCTCATGCAATTAAAGTGTTTTAAATTAAATGAATTCTGTCTTCTACCATCTGAAGCCTTTACTTTAAATTTACAATGAACTTTCAGAGTGGACTTATTTAAAAAGTTTCAGCAGTTTGAGAACTTTGATTATTTTCATTGCTAAGATTTTTCCAAAGCTCACTGGAGTAATTAAACCCATATTTCCTTCAGAATTTCTTCAGAGCTAGCAAGTAGGGGAGGTTTTTTTTTATGATATTACTGGCTCATATACGTCTCTATAAGGAAATTTTGAACAATGATTTTGAAAAAGCTCTCTAATTTATACCTTCTTCCTTCATCATAATGGGGAAAGAGTGGTTTGCAATGTCATTAATAGCTTTAATATACCGGTACCCACACTAAAACAGACACTTAGTACAATGAAAACAAAAGTTGAATAAAATATAAGTTTACAAATATAATTTATTCTAAATTAATGAGATATAACATTGTAAGATTCACCTTCTGCACAAAAGAACAGTGATACCTGTACACATTTACAATAACTGGTGCTGAAATGGTGGTAGATAAGTTGTTGAGACCCGTACTGGTAGAAGTCCTTCCAGACCTGGCACTGGGGTGAGGTTCACAAGCCTGGCTTGAGTAAAGTGCCCTCCTTAGCAAATGTTACCTTATGGTTTTCGCACCACAGAGGATGAAAAGGGTAGATATGTTGAAACAGATGGGTACTCTCCAGTAATACAGGGGAGGTGAACTGAGAATTCTCTGGGTGGAAAGGTCTCTCAAAGGCACCTGGGCACATGAGGGTGAAAGTCTCCCATAACACTTGCCTTGTCACAGTGCCTCTCAGGTCACTTCGGTGTCTGCTGTGTCCCAGCTCTTGGTACAGAAGGGGACTTTGGTCTTTGAGGTCTTCTTCTTGAGCTGGCACCTGCCTTTAGGCTTTGCAGCACTGTCGGTCATACAGTCTCAGGGCCTTTTTCCCCCAGTCTATACCTCAGTACCAAAGCTATTTTTTGATCTATCTCTTACTGAGAAGTAATTTTGTTAAGGGAAATTTCAGAAGTCCAGAGGGCTCTAGTTTCTTCTTTCTTTTCGTTTCAATAAAAAAGAAAATTGAATGAGTAGGAGGCAATACCAAATGATGAAAATGGATTTGATCACCCTTAGGCTGTTTGAACTACCACCTTCTTTATACTGGGATCCTCTGGGCATTGCAGGAAGCCAATAGTTTTTAACTGCAAAGTTAGTAATCATTAGAAAGAAACGTAAGAATCTCTTTCCAGCCAACTTTCAGAGTTGGGAGGAAAACTGAAGGTGAAGCAGAGAGGCCAGGAGGTGAAGAAAATAGAGAGGGGTTAGGAAAAATTTTCTTTTGTTTGCTGCTTTCTCCAGAAAATTATTGAGCAGAGTGCTGTTACTTTCATAAAAGCAAGCGTAACCACACTCTGGCCATTCAGTGAGATTTGCCATAAGGAGAGAAGTTAAGGGGCATAAAGTGGAAGAGTATTCACAAACGCCCCTGATATAAACTCCACAGCAGGATTTCAAGCTGATGCAGTTACTCAGGCATAAAGCTATAGATATTATAACCTTATTTTATGCTGTTTCAGTGCCAGAATGGGTCGACACACTGTAATTGGATTATAATGTAGCAAACAATGCATTGCAATGTGGCTTTAGCTGAGGAAAATGGACATACCTGAAAGGCTCTATATACAACACACTTCACTGGAAATTGTGCAGACATAACCAAGCTACCTTTAAAGTAGCTCGTTTGGGTAGCCAGCCCACCTTCAAGTTTCTTAAGAGCATTAGCAACATTGACTTTGCCAACGCAAGGAGAACCCTGTGACCAAGGCTCTTCAGACATAACCAGAGAGAGTAAAGGGGAAGTGTTGAGTGCTCGGTGGTAAGATTGCCTCTCTTGCTGCTGACAAGAGGGTGAAAAATTGGGCAGAACAACTCATGTTTCTGGGGTAAGCACAAAACTCTGAGTGACAGCCGTCCCCCTGTACGCCTTTATTCTCCTCTCACCAGTACCAGCAGTTCAGAAGTTGCAGGGCTCCTTCAGGAGGCTTCCTCAGACTGCTAAGGCACAGTAAAAGGGCCACGGCCCTCTCAGTTGTGCTGGCTGTGCAGTGCCTCAGTGCTGTAGGTGCCTCTCACAGATCACTGTGCAGATTTTTGGCTGAGCTCTGCAGTGACTGTGCCAGTACATGTGGACCTTAGGAAGTACCAGATGCACTCAGTGGGGATAAAAGTCTGACAGCCTAAGAAATAACTCACAGCCTGTGTATGCCAGTAGCTAAAATAATGTGTTGGTGTGCTAGTCTCTGTCAAAAGAGATACCATATATCTAGCTAAGTACAAAACTGCCAAATGATGTATATCTATCTCTCCGTAGCAAAAAATCCACGGGATTCTATGTAACCTGGTTAAAACTGCGAGGGATATTCTCAGAGGCCAAAATAAAACACTCAGCCAGCCAAGAATCTGCCTAGCAGTTGGCTGGCAATGTCCAAAGGGGAATTCAGCACAATGTCCCCATTATAGTCAGTACAGGGTGCCCGAGCATACTAAGTAACTGGAGGTTTGGTGTGCTGTGGCCCTGCTACTTTAATTCCCTGCTTCTGACAGTCTACTTAAATATTAGGTTCTCAATCACCTCCCCTTTCCATTAGTCACAGACATAAGTATTTTAAAGCAATTGTTAGCCTATTCCTTAGAATGGAAAAGCCACCAGTGTTGTGAACTTTAGTGACCATGAATCACAACAGACATCAAACTTGTAACATCAATTACAAGACCAGCTAATTGGAGCACAGTCAGGGCCTGATCTGACAGGCACTCCCACCACCAGTTTCACCATCATGGTTACTTCAAACGACTCACCTTCACTGCTCTAAAATGCCTTGGTTCCTGAATGTTATTAGGCCTACATCATATATTTCTATTTTATCAGCTCATAGAGGAGCCTGTACCTGCGTGAAACCTCACTGCCTAAAAATCTGTCACAGACCTGTAGGTAGGGAAAATCACCATACCCCAAGAACCAGAGAAAAGAAAATTGAACTTTTTCCCTCCTTTCTTTTGAACTTTTCCCTCTTGATCCTTCCATGGTAGCCCTACTTTCTCACTTCATCATGACTCGGACCAAGCAACATAAACAATAAATCTGACCTTCACAGGTTATTCTTGAATTCTTCAAGTATGGTCTGTGAAGGATCAGTGAGGTCACCCACTGGCATCTGGTACTCCCTGACAAAGATATACTCTGATCCCTGTCTTTATCACACAATGCATGATGCTGCAAACATAACTTACGTTCTGCAGTTTGGTGTACAGGAGGTACACTTAAAGTGATGCACACATTACCACTGTTCTCAATGCAATTCATGTGCACTTGTGCACCTTGTGATGATGTTCTTCCATTGCACACTAGTCTTAAGCATCCCCAGTAAATCAGATTGAAGTAAGTGTGGTTCTCTGTAAAGAGAACTGGGGAGGAGAAATACAAATTACATAAAACCATGTCGGTGAGGGAAGCAACATCCAATTTTGGCATGAGTGTGTAATCTAATCAGAACTTAAGTCAGTATGAAAAAATAAAAAGCATTAACAAGGTCCATTTGCAAGACACTCATCAAGGAAACAGATGCTGACAATCAAAATCTGCGGCTGAAACCAAGCACAGATCAGAAATTTGCATCGTTACAGGAACCAGGGTGTTTAGCATAAACTGTGGTGACTCAAGGAAACCCATTGTAAATCACTGCTGTATTTACAACAGAGGCTCTATGATGGCCGAAGTACAGCAGGGTTTCTGCTTGATTAGTATAAGCCTTTACAATGCCAAGTATTTGGATCATCTCAGCTATAGCCTGAAAATCGTGGCTTTTCAAGGCCTAGGCCAAAGCTGGGATGTTATGCAGGGGATTACAAACACCACCACCACTATCACCAAGTGAGGCGATGTCAACTTGTTTGTCCTGCAGTAAGCCTTCAGCATGCTTACACTGACACATTTGGATTGCCTACATCTGCAATGAGGTGAGTCTGGTCTTTTGGTAGTGTAAAGGTGCAGAGGCACCAAGGAACACAGTGTACATTTGGTAGGTACAGGGCAGGCATGCAAATTCTTTCTCACTAGCATCTTGTCCCCCAGGGCTTCGTTCCTGCAGAGGAACCTGGAACAGCATCACAAACTGCTCCTAGTCCTGTCCCCAGGCTCCTTCCACACACATTCCTTTTCCATGTTTGATTCCTCTCCCAGCTGTCACTGGCTCATTCCATCTCTGCTAAAATGCCTTATCAACCCTGTCATGAACTAGCCATTTCTAAATCCTAAATGTCAAACCAATGCTTGCCTCTAATCTAATTAACTTTAAAAGTTCAAATTTAATCCAAATTGAAGTGCCAACAAATGACTCTCTCTCTTACTTCTGCCTCCTAACACTTACCTTTAAAAATATACATTTTACGTCAATCAGATCTTCTCCCTCCTACATGAGGTTTCTATAGGCATCCGTGTAGGTCACCCAGGTAAGACAAATGTGACAATATTTTGGGGAAGTTAATGGGGGCTGAAGGTCCATAGCTGACTGACAACAAGTGGAGAGAAATTTAGGTGTCCAGAATTTTGTCTGTGCTCATGAATCAACTACATTTACATGCATATGAGAATCTTGTCAAGCAGGACTGGTAGTACCCTTAATTTTCCCTGGGCAACATTTTTATCCAGTAACCATAATGGCCAGGACAAAATGCAGTTGTTTCTTTAAAGGCAAATAGCCTGACCAAGCTTATCCTTTAGTCATCTGTACATATTTAATTTAATCCCACTTCCAGAATTGAGCTATTTAGAGTCATCAGAACACATAGCGGAACGTATCCCAAACTCGTAGAACCCAAATTTACATAGGAAGAGAGAGAACAGGCATCTAGCATTCTGGCAAATGTTTAAAGAGTGTGAAAAATACTAATGCTAAAGCCTGGCAGAGAAGAGTTCTTAGCTCTTCTTGGGCACCAGGCCAAAGCAATCACATGCATTTAGTGTGAAAGTACTACATTTACCATTTAAAGTCCTATCCCCATATTAATCTAAAACCGTTTACAAGGAAGTAAATTTTATCAGTGAAGGTATAAAATCTATAAAGGTCCACTTAGAAAATATAATAGTTATTAGAAGAAATGTTCAGTATATACTTTGATGGATTAGCCCCCCTGGTCCCACTCAGCTTTTGTAATTATCAAGATTAACATGAAATTCACTCTTGAAGACTCTTGAGGGCCTACACAGGAGAGTTATATGGGCTGAAATCATGGGGACAATACTATCTTACGGCAAATATTAGTATTGAACTATTCATTCAGTGGTGAACTGAGGTGAGCAGAGGTGGACCCTGAAAAGTGTTATTACATCAGACAACTATGTCAACAATAGTTAGTACAGTAATGTTTAAGGAACTGAAGGATTTCTTAAAAGACTAGCCAAACCTGGAGAGATTTCTTAAAGCCCAGTGCTCACTAAAACAGACCTGTATACCTGAATGTATATGGTTTATTCGCCTGTAAGCTTGACTACTTTTTCCACCTCCAACTTGTCTTGTCTCTCCCCTAGAAGTCTTATCTAGAGTGATATCCTGTGATCATTGTGGCTACAGTACTTCTCATCTTTAGCCATCTAAACAGCATTTAAGTATTCAAATAAAATTGAAATGCCCCATTGATTTAGGGTGTGTTTACACTTTAGAGAGTGGAGAGGTCCCTGGGGGCTCCTGCCTGCACTCACTCTGCCTCGCAGGAGTGCTCTGCAGAAACCCCTGCTTCCCCTGGGTCTCAACAGCGAAGAGCTGGGGCTGTATGGCAGCTCGTCACAGCTACTGACTATACTCTGCACAGACACGGTGTGTCCAGCCTCCTCACCCCCCTGCGAAACACTACACGTAGAGATGTTTGGTAGCGTGCACTGGCTGGCCTGGGGTCTCAGCAGCACTCCACTATCAGGATAGATACTATGACTCCATTACTCTCAGCAAAGCCGTGTGTTGCCAGTTACACTGGGCTTAAGTATTTCCTGTGATAGAACAGCAATCCACTTATAGCCATATGCTAAAAAGGGCATATCACCATACAATTATAGGCCAGAGTATGTATTCATAAAAGAGTACAAATACACATACATCCTTATAGACATTTTACCCTTAATCATCTAAAACCTGCTTCTCATAAGAAATTTGTTCAAGTCTACACCTGCTCACAAGCAAGTACATAGCAGTTTGGCAGTGAATTTCCTTTGCACAGCAAAATAAAAGCTCACAGGCCATTTTCTATGCATAAGAAGACAGGTAAATTTTTTCCACTGATAATATAAACACTATCCTTTTGTGTATTCAGTCTTAGAGTATTTTGATAGGCAGATAAATAAGGACTTTTACTACAGGCTCTTATTCCCATGTGGGTGGTATTTTCTATAGTGCCATTACCACCTGTATAAATAGCAGCACTACTGCTGGTGTAATTTGGACTGCTGTTGCTGTATATACTCAAAGCACAATTGGATAGTTCTTGTTGTTCACCTATAAAATGATAACTGCAGTCACCTGGCATTTGGTAAATAGATTCAGCAGCCTCAGTGCCTCAGAACGTCTCCCTAATTTGCCACAAATAAAGAACACTGCATAAAACCTGGCATCCCACGTGAAGCATTTTGTAACTACTGTCAGAAAGGGGCATACAGCATAGTCAGATGCCAATGTACTTCACCTGCAAATATCCACTAACGATTTTTATTACATAAGCTTTTAGGCTTGAACAAGAGTATTTGTATAACTCCGTGTTCCTCTGTTAAAAAAAGAGAAGCATGTACCCTAGCAAATGTTCTTGATCCAGAATAAAAATATATTTATATTGCTTAGGCTGAACATCCATTAGGAAAGTTGAAATTCATTTTGTCCCAGTTTGATAGGTGGGTGTCCTTAGTTACATAATGGCCTATACTCTCATGTCAGTATTTATAAGGAAAATTATTCCAGAATAACAAAAGTTGTAGCCCATAAACACGAGCACTGAAGGCTTTAAAGGGAAACATGCATTCTTACATAGAGTATGTTCTTAACAAGGGTTGCGTGATGTTTCATGAAGGTCCACATAAGCAAAAATACTTTCTTATTCCACTCAAGAAATTAGACTCCATCTGTAATAAACAGTGACGCAGTAACATCACAGTAATATTTAGATATACAGTGCCATTACAGAACAGAATTCTTGGCATTCCTATTTTCCATTCACATCCCTTTAAGGGAAGCAAAATCTTCTTGTCATAAAAACATTAACAGCAGCTAACTCATTTAGAGCAGCTAACTTGTAGTCCCGCTTTTAGGGTATTCAATCTTGTAATGTTTGGGTATGTAATTACATTATATGTCATCTTCCAACTTCCTTTTTTAAAAAAAAAAAAAAACTTTTTCAATTTTTCTCTGCAGAATATGATACTCTCTTAATGAGATACTGCTGTCCTGGATGGCTCTTTTCTTCACCAGATGAAATCACAGATTTGGGATATAACTTCTGTGTGCTATTGGAAAGGGTCATTTGCTTCTGAGTTTCAAACAGTATTTTTGACTTTGCTTTACCAAAGCGTGTCAATTTTTCAGTGTTGTACCAGTCAATAAATTACACTGAAAGTGACACTTTAACTGATTATGCTCTTACAGTCTTTGTGGCACAGTAGATATTAATCCTCAAAATTTAGAAGCTTGATTACCATCTCTTCATCATACTTGCAAGTTTACTGAACTTATTAAAAATATGTTATAATTGATATAATTTTATAAGTGATTAAAGCAGTTTCACACAAGGAGAAAGACACTTGAAACATCAATTCTGCCTCTGTTCTTACATCTACTATGATTGAGAGTGCTTATAATTCAGCAATTTTATTACATAACAATAGTTCTTCTCTTTCTTAGAACTGCAACTCTTAAATTTACAGTATTTTAATCTCAGTTTTAAATCCAAAAATCAATCTGGTGTGAATTTAGGAAAATACAATTTATCAAAGGACAAATAAAGAAAAAGAAAAAGGAGCTTTTTCATTAACTTTAGTGGATTGAATTGCACCCTGTGACCTTGGCAGGTAGAAGTGAAAAAAAGAAAAAAAAGAAAAAAAAAAAGAAAAAAAAGCCTATTTTTCTTCTTTTAGCTATCCCTAGAAATGGATTACATGTCACATAACAATTTAATATTACAATACTCTAAATATGTACTGTGACAGCTCCTTTTATATAGTTTGCATATACTGCAGCTGGCTGGGACACAAAGTATGTCATCCAAGTAACAGTTTTAATATGATGTTCTCCTTGTGCAACCTGGAAATAAAAATTAACAAACAGATAATCTAAGCCAGGGTATTTCTTTTTTTCCCCACTGTCCAGTTGCATTAGTCATTATTTCACATTGTTATTTTCCAATGGAACTGATTTTTAAAGTAGTTACTTGGAGAAATATTTGCAGTATTTCCAAGGAAACCCAAGTTTCCATTAGTGACATGTTTTGGCTGTCCAGATCAGGTCTAAATATCTTTTCTGTTTCATAGGTAACAAATCCTCCTTTCTCATGAGAAATAGGACATTTCTGTACCAATACCAAAATCCTTCAAAATCAATGACAAATACATTACTATATGTATTTCTATCCATGTGTATTTTAAAAGATTAAGTGCTGGACATTTTTTCTTTCTGCATCTAAATCAATCTCCACAACTTCTTGATTTGGAAAGCAGGGAGGTCAGAATGACCTTGTTCTGTTGCTTCCCAGGTATTAGCCTGTCCTGATTTCAGTTAGGATAGAGTTAATTTTCCTCCTAGTAGCTGGTAGGGTGCTATGTTTTATGGTAGGGTGCTACTTCATCTGTTACAAATACAAACCCAGACTATATTGTAGTTTCTAAGTTTTTCTTCTCTGAATAAATACGTACATATGTTGTTGTTTAACATGTGAGTTGAGGTCAGTGCTTGAATCCTGCATATACCCCTGTCCATATGAAACCCCTGGAGCAGGGTCCCTAACGCACAGTGTATTTCTCCATCAACTTGTATATTTCTGGATTAACTTACATACTCCAGTCAGATGAGCAGCCTTTGTTTCCTAGTTTTACCCTAGTCACATTATTACATGGTTTGTATAGTAGTTCCCACCTGCCTCTATTACATGACTGGACTCTTCCCAGACTGAAGAGTCTATTTCCACCTACATGACAGCATTCACCAGGTCTAAAGCTTTCCAGGGTAACTCCTAAGAGGCTTGATTTCACTGTACAGATAAAAGATAACTGTAGTATATTGATCTTATGCTTAGAGATCCTTTTATTTCAGGCAGTGTTTGAAGTCCCTTATAAGATTCAGCATGTCAGATAAAGAACTTAGTAGCTACAGTTCCCCAGTCATTGTGCACTAGGAATCAACAACATTTAATTTTCATTTTGTGTGCTGGAGAACTCACGACAATTACCCAGCTGAGGAGTATAGGCATCTCAACCATGCGTCTACAACTATGCCAGTAAATTAACCAAGCAAAGCCCATGCACATGAAGAATTTGCAAAGTGAGTTTAGCATTGCTAACAGAATTAGCAAACCAACAGGCATATAAAGACGAGTACTGGAAGAAAGCCTGGCTGTGAGCATATATATACCAGCTGACATGCAGAGAGGCTCAAGAAACTGTGAAACCTATATCGAATCAAATCAATTTTATACCACTTTTGAGGTCTTATGTAAGGCAGGTCTTTATTAGTCTGGGCAGGCCATCATCACAAATACAGCCACAGTGTTCTTGGGAACGGCGTCTTCTCATGGCACAATACTGTGGTGTCTCTATGCAGACTCAGGTATCCCCATGCTATGTGCCATTACATGTTATTGTCACACTGTATGGCAGGTAGCAAGCAGGAAGTTTGTAAAGGGATAATGTAACAAAATAAAATTTAGACAAAGTGAAGAAAATTCCGCTTTAAAAATCCAGACCACTTTCTTGAAAGAAAGAAGAAAATAACTGGAAAACATATAGACAGAATACCTTCTGAGTGTATTCATAGAAGCTATGCTTAATCCAGTGTCAGTGTGAAGGAAGAATTTCAAAAGCAAAGAGGTAATTAGAGAGTCAGGAGGGAAACACAAGGCATCAGTCGGGTGTGTAGTAAGTAAGGTACATGGACTATCCTTCAACATCATACCCTGGGGTGATGCTTGAGAAAATGTTTGTTGACATCTCATTTTGACTGCCTTTTATTTATATTCCATTTTGTATAGAATAAATATCCTTAAAATGCTTAAATACACAAAGCTGCCAGCAATTATTT
The DNA here is from genome assembly GCF_040182565.1 of Anser cygnoides. NCBI lineage: Eukaryota > Metazoa > Chordata > Aves > Anseriformes > Anatidae > Anser > Anser cygnoides. The sequence continues at coordinate 110,840,854 of NC_089874.1, forward strand.
GTGTGGAAACAGGCATGGACTGGAACTATCCAAAACAAAATTCAAAATGTATTTATTATTCACAATCCCCTACAGCAGAACTTACAAAAATAGGTTAGCTAAAATATAACTTACAACATATATTACTCAAGAAACCCAAACTAATGCATGTTTCTGTTTATCATCCAGTCCATCTTAATAATTCAATACAAACTATTCCAAGGTTTTGTAAAATTTATGTTTTAATGTGAAGCATTTTTAACCACAGAAGGCAACTTTTGCACACTGATTTGAATTACCCAACCAGTTTCCAATAAGTGATTGATACATGCCTGGTTTAGTTTTTGTAAGACAGTATATTTACTAAAAGGTACTTTGCTATTTTTTTTTCTGGCAAGTATATTGCTGCATGTATAACTAAACACAGAAATTTATGGATAATTGTCCTTTACTGTAAATGATCATGATCCATTTATTTTAATATAATTTCATGGCATATTAATGGCAAAATATTCTCACTGTTGACTTAGATTTATAGCAAAAGTAATATTTATTAATATTTATTAAAGGTATTTAATTCACCACACTGACCATGCACTAGGATAAATATACTCAGTAGAAGTTAAATCTACCCAAGAATTATGTTAGTATGATTATCACTTATTAGAAATGAAGAATGTTGTGCTAACAAATATCAGACTGATTCAGGATCACAGCAGGTGAAAGAAAACACTCTTAATCCATAGAGTTTTTGAATTGTCACAGGCTGGAAACTGAAAAATATAGTTGCTGAAAATGATTTAAACAGCTTCACAGTTTGCTTTTATAGAAAGCCTCAGTAGTAGTACATGCTTAAGCTCTGTGGTACTGAAGTCTAACATGGCATTTACAAAACCATTTTATCTAGGGATTTGGCAATCATCAGAAAATAAAAAAAAAAAAAAACAAAACAAAACAAAGCCAAAAAAAGATACATAATGCAACATTCAGAAACATCCTACTGTATAAAGAAAAAGCTCAGACACGCACATGTACAAAGAAAAAAAAAAAAAGCAGCTTACAAATATTTTTTACTAGTACTTTTAAAAGACCATAATAGAACTTACAAAGAAGTAAAAATAAAAAATCTATCAGAATGTGGATCTCATCTCTAGACTACTATGGGAAAGATGCTTGAAATTACCCAGTACTATATCTGAGAAAAAAAAGCAATCCTAAACACTTCACATCAAATGTGAGGATTCAGAAAAAAAAAAAAAAAAAAAAAAGTAGAAAGGGGCTGAACTGACAACTAACTAATGGGACAACTCTGAAATTAGATGGCTTATATTACTAAATTTGTACTGGGAGAATAGACATACATGTGTACTCATTACTCAAATCACCTATATTTAGAAACTGAGTTCCAGATGAAAGCTTTCGGAAAGAGTTGTGTTGTTATAAGGTAAATACAAGCTGGGAATAGATATGACCCAGAATATGGGTCCAATGGAATGGTGAAAGAAGACGTGGTAAAATTGATCCAACACACAAAAAAAAAATACTGTTAGTTTCACGTATACGAGCCTCTGGTATACAAGACTTGAATTCGTGTTTGTGTGTGCATTTGTACACACATATTTTGGTAATCATCTGAAACGCAGTAATTTTCCAGATTTTATCCTTCAAGTTGGGCCATCTAGAGTGACTATATAAAGATTTTATTCTTTTAAGATATTCTGATGACCATGAGCCCAAAACAACTTAGCCCATAAATGTAAATGCTTGCATTCTTCGATGAACACTTTTCAGCTTTGATGCTGCACTGTGAAAAGTTACAGCAGAATAAGATCCACTAGAAAGTGATTTCATATGTTTATGAGAAAATCCTCAGCTGGATGAGTAGTAAAAACAATATTCATAAATGTGTTCTAAATGTTTTTATCAGCAAAACAGAGTAATGCTCAGATGTTTTTCCATCTGGACTGTGAGGAGTTTTCACTTACACACTGTAAAAGGTAGGAGAATTCAGTGCTTTAAAAATAATTGAATTGAGATTTGTGTGTGCTTAGAAAAGTGTGACAGCTTTTATTTTATTTCATATCTCATAAATAAATCACATGTTCTCACAGTTTCTTACTTCCCCTCTTCCAGTTCAGCTGTCTTTTCTGTTACACACAAGAACTGTCCAACCTGGAAATTTGGATGGAAAGTCTGACACCTCCATGTATGAAACCATGTTTTTTCCTGAAGATTGAGGCTCAGTCAGGATTATTTGTACAGAATAGGCATATTCAAACGACACCCAACAAACTGATAGCCATGGAGAGGTATATTTTCTTTTAAATTTTCTGTTGCTTTATTGGAAAACAATGGAGATAGCTCCTTGAGGATATCATAAGCTTGTTTTTCTTAGACTATCTATAGAACCATCATTTTAAGCTACTGACTTATTTCTCATTGTCCCCAAAACCACCCTATATCCGTGTATCTGGTACAAAACAGAGCCAAAGTCTTACTTTTGTGTCTTTGAGGCTACAGCTATCTTACCCTGTTACACAGTTCGCACCTGCAAGCTACCTCTGAGGTGTCCTGCAAGATACTGGTGCAGCTACAAGCAATAGCCATAAGTGTAACAACACAAAGCAGATCCCTATCTACCTCCATGTCTAGCCCAAATGCCCCTTACCTAGGAGAGACTGTTGTGAAGTCGCTTGGTATTGTATCCCACCAACAACTCCCTTCCAGCAACACACCCCTCTTACAGATCTCAGCAGCTCAGACATCCCCTACATCCTTCTTCATAACAAACACTTCCATCCCAAAGTAGGATTCCCCACATCGACATGGTAGATCTTATGTAAGCATAGCAAAGTTTTTTGAATACCAGCACTTGTGTGCATTTTTTTTTTTTTTGCCTTCTAAGTTCTGCCTCCTTCATTCCTGAGTTTTTGAAAGGACTCATTTGATTTTATCACACAGAGGGATTTCTGTCAGTTTTCAGGCAGGGCCACCCCACACCACAGTAAGCCTTCACTGCAAAGAACAGCAAACAAATACCTATCACAATCCAGCTAGGATTTCCTTTCACTTTAGATAAACCACACGGTTATCAATGCCTGCTACTATCCACAATCACACCAGAAATGTTTAAAATAAGAAGCTATAAGCTGTCATTTGGAAACATTTCTCCAGCATTTCAAAGAAGGTTATGGACTAAGGTTTGTCAAAAGGCATCATTCAGCAGCTCGGCTGAGTTTTCCACACAGGGTTTTAAGGCACCATCTCCAAGGTACCAGCAGCTAGGTCTCTCCTCCTTCTAAAACAAATGCTTATTTTTGGCCCATGCTTCTCCAAGCACCTGCTGGTGCTGAATGTGTTTATAGACACTTGAATTTTCCTGTATGCTGTCTTTCCCTAATGAACATGCCCAGAATGTGGTACAGAGGGAAATCTCAGTGGGTTTCATCTAGACAGATTTGGAGGGATGCTAGATGGCTGCACTGAGGCAGGAACAATCTGTATGTCATCTCTGTGTCTTTATCTTGTACCTATTCCCTCTCTCTGAAACACATACATAAAAATATATGGAGTCTGATTAATGTGCGCCAACCATTTGCTTACATTGTATGCAGATATTTACTCTTGTTTTCCAGTCATCTAATGGTAAATAATAAATAATAATAAATAAAATAATAATAATAATAATAATAATAATAAAGACCCTAAGGTTAAATGTATTGAAGGTGTTTTCAAAGATTGAAGAGAGAGGAGACTACCCCATGAGCCAAACAGAAACATACATGATTTAAGCCTTATGGCTCTGTATATTATGCCTCTGTGTCTTCAAATAAGGAGCTGCCTGGTCTCTCCTGGTTAATGACGGAGGCCAAACCCTGGAACCTCAGGGGTTTGCTTGCCCAGGATGATTGCTTTTTAGTGGAGCTGTAACAGCTTCCCACAGGGACTGATGTCTATTAATCCTCATGATGTTTTCTGGGCTATGATGCAGATGATCTCACTGCAGTCCTAATGACCTTTGACTTTCTCCAAAAATACACTCAGTGGTTACTTGATAGAAATTGAGACACGATGCACACACGGAGTTCACCACAAGTACCAGAGTACAGGTACTAGCTCATCATGTCAGTAGCTGGTAATTTTCTATTGCAAAGGTGCATGCAGGTGGGTGCTTTCATGCTATTTTGTGGGGCAAACAGAATGCTGCTGGTGCTGAGAGGTATTTGTCAGAGCTTGAAACAGACAGGTGATCTACACTGTGCTAGTGTAGCTGACGGTATTAGCATTAGCTGCCCTGAAGATTTCTAGGGCCACTGATAGGACTCTCTTACAGTTATAGCAATCCTGGGCCCTCTAAGTGTGTGAGTGTGTATCCTATTTATGACTTTGGGAATGGACAGTCTGTCTTTGGTGCTGTTCACACATTCTGAACACCCACACAATGCTCCAGACATTGTGGATGCTCATCAGGGTAAATCAGCTGGACTATGCCTCACAGACCTTCACAGCAAATGTATTTATTGGTGGATTTGACTTGACAACCATCCACATGAGATTGCCATGGCCAGCTTCCAGGAACTGATGAATGCTCGTTCTTGAGCTATTGTAGAGGACTGGAAATGGGAGCCTGGCTAAAATAATTGCCTGTCAAAATGAGTCACTTACAGAAGCACAGCATCAGCCACATGTTAGGAGGGAACAGGATTCATTATCAGGGCCCTGCTATCCACAGGGAGTACCTGATTTGAGAGCAGTCAATGCATATTCTTTAAGGTGTAAGAAGGGGTCAGTAAGTATGTAGGTAAAGGTGATCTAGCTGATCCACCTGGATTTCCAAGAAGATTCCAACAAACTCTTTCCTCAAAGATATAAAGAAATCAAATGTGCATAGAAAATTAACCTGGTCACAAAATTGGAAACAGACTATGGAAGTAATGGTCACTTCTGAATGTACTCACTAGTCAAAATCTGCATAGATTTGTGCTGTAAGTTGTTTTTGTTTAACATACTCAAATATCACATAGAGAAGAGAATGAGCAGTGAAATAACAAAATTTGCAGATGATACAGAGATATCCAAGACACTAAGGGCAAGAACTAACCATGATGAAATTTTTTTTGACCTTAAGGGGCTGAATGACTCAACAACACATTGGTGGATGAAATTCAGTGTGGATGAATGTAAAGTGATGCACATGGGGAAAAACAATCTTAGTTTCACACAGAGTTATGAGCTCTGAACTGACCATTACCACTAGGGAGCATGACCTACTTGCTATGATATATAGGTCCATAAAAAACATCAGCTCAGAGCTCTGTAGCAGGCAAAAGAGCAAAACAAATGTTAGGAATTATCAGGAAGGGAATAGAGAACAAAACAGAAAATATCATGCTGCAGTATGCACATGCCTTGAAAAGTGTGCTCAGTTCTTGTATCCTCAACTGCAAAAGGACATATAGGTTGCATAGAAGGTCAACAAGGATAATCAAAAGGCTGTGACTTCATTCTGGAAAAGAAACATCTTAGAGGCATGTAGTAAAGGTCTATATAATCCTTAGTAGCATAAAGAAGATGGGTAAGGACCAATTGCTTACTTCTTCTTCCTGTACAAGATCTAAGGACAAACCAGCAAAGCAACTGAGATTTGGGTTCAAAACCAACAAAAGGAGATGGTTCTTCATGCAGGGGGTAGCAGACGTAAAACTCCTTGCTGTTGTGGATGAAAAAAAATGTACATGGGTTTAAGGAGAAACTAGACAAGGACTCCATAGATAGGCAAACACTAGGTAAATACTACACATGACCAAGACAAATCGTTCTTACTCTCTGCCCTTAGCTCTCGCAGTGAATCACCTGTGACTACCTTTCCATCTTAAATGAGTAGCCCATTTTTGATCATCTTGCACTAGGGGAGAGTGCAACAATTAAAAAGTCAATATTTGCTCATACCAGTGCTATGAGATAACACGGTTATTGCTTATTCCAAGCAAAATAGAAGAGTGAAGTGCTTCAGGAATGCCACTGCAGTGACACTTTTCATGTAGTCAGTATCATTTTTCTGGACTGCTTCTTCTGCTCTTTCTTTTAAGTGCATTGCTAGTGCACAGATCACTATAGGCGTATGAGTGAGGCATGAACCTCCTTTTGTGAAATTCATGTTCCCTTGATTGTTTTGGACACTTCACCTCAGCTTTCTGCATTCTAGCTTTAATTGGCATTGGACTAGAGTTAGAAAGAGAGAAGCTCAGTATAGCAGATGGCAGCCCTGGATACATCTCTGTTGAATTGGAATTGTACACTGAGTTGTAATCCCACCAAAACTTTCCTTAGTATATATAGCATATATCTCTTCTCATTTTTAATGCATTAAATCTTGGCACTAAGCCCAGAGAAAGTTTGGGCATCTGGAGTATCATCTATATCTAATATCACTCCAAGAGTGAAACAATAGAACATTTGAGGAGCAGGACAGCAGGGGGCTGATTCATTTTTAACATAAAGAGTAATGATCTAGCACCTTTCCCTGCTCCAGCAAGCAGTATGAATATATGTGGAAAATCTTGGTTAAGAAGCTTCTAAAGATAATGTTAATTCATTTCTCTCTCTCTGTTTTGTTTTGTTGTTGTTGTTTGTTTGTTTAATAACATTTCTTCCTGTCTAATCATCTTGGATAAACAGCAAAGTTGGATCTAGATACACACTCAGAGTATGAACTTTTTAAAAGACTCCAAGCATGGACACCAGACAGATAAAAGAGCCATTCTGCTTTACCTCACTGAATTCAGGTACCCCAAAGATTTCCAGAATCTCACTATAGATTTAAAACCAGACCACATCCTCAGCCAGAACAGCTCACTTGGCTTCAATGTGCAAACTCAGATCTATGTAATACGTCAAGTGATCTCAGTCCAGAAACTGTCCCATGCAGATTCTGGTCTCCAATAGCTGACAGGCTAGGTAGGAGAAAACCCCCAGTGAACAAGCACGACATACACAGCACCCCAGCACTGCACATCGAGCCTGTGACAGCCATTCCCCACACACCAAACAGTGGAGCAGATCCAGACCCACTTGGTGGCCACAAAACCTCAGTGTCTTGTGTAAAACCTCAATGTCTTTGTGTAAGGGACTGGCCTACTCCTGTGCAGAGTATGTGCAGCAGCCCATGTATCAGTCACCAGCTGACGTGTTTAGTAGGATTCTTTAGACTTGGCAAGCTTTGCCTGGAGATTGTGGACCTTTTATTTTCAGATTTAGCCTGGCAGATTTACCCCCAGGAATGATAATCAGTTTTTTTACCTCCCAAATTTCCAGTTCAGCAGAAACCTGTATCTAAAGGAGTAGCTGTTGCTTTACCAGTGCCTCACTGTTTACATCAGAAGTGCCATTTTTTTCTTACCCCATTTCAACTGCTCTTTGGGTACAGTTAATGCTTTAGAAAAGGTGCCAAAAGGGACTCCTTTCTCTGCTTGAACAAAAATCACCGCTTTTAGCTTCTTTTTTGTTTCTGTTTTGTCTGCATTTCAGAAAAAGGCCGGCACTTTAAACAGCAATTTGGAATCAGTGTTTCCTGCTGTATTTCTCTTTTAGGCAATGCTGATGTACGTACATTTTGAAAGGACAATCCTCCCTTGTCTCTCAGGCTGAACATTAAACACTGCCAGAGCGGCAGAGCAGAGGGCCACTGGGAGGTGAGCCGAGGCTGCCAGCCAGGCAATCTGGAGGAAGCGGGATGAAATTCTCCTCTCGGTTACACTGCCTGCCTACTGACAGCTAGAAAATACTTCCTTCCTAGAAGTTGCTTGTGGTATTCGGTCATATATCAGGTATGCCCTTCTCGAAAGTAATGGCCAAACAACATAATGTTAAAGAGGCTTTTAAAATGATAATGGTGCATCTCAGTCACTAAAAATATTGCCCTTTTCTATGCTTAACCTCCCTGCTCTTCTTTCCAAATGCTTGACCGTAGTCCCATACCCTATGCATATGATATAGATTCCCTCTGTTTCTCCCTCTGTCTATATATATTGGTATAACATATAAATGCAAAGGAACAGACACATATATAGTTATGAACACAAATACAGTATAGTGGAGCACAAACTGTATTTTGTTACAGCATGTTTTGTAGAGGTTTTGAAATTCTCTCGATAAGAAGGTCAATGTCGATAGTCTCCTACTGCATACACACAGCAAAGCCAAAGATACAGCAATCCAATAAAGGGGTCCCAGCTCAGTTTACCCCTCCTACCCTGATGTAAATCTGGGATCCTCGCCTCCTGACTGGCCAGGCTGCAGGCCTCAGGGTACAATCCTTGATTTTCCACTGCCTCAGCACTGATTTGTGCTTCAGCCTCTCCCACTCCCAAGAGCAGCATTTCTCACTGCTTTGCGCACTCCCCATGTTCATGGACGTTATTCATACTGCAAGGACTCTGCTCCCTCTCCACCCCCACAGAGATCTCTCACCTCTGTCCTTGTTGGTATCAGTGGGGTAAGGACCTTCTCATACCCATGTCCAGCTGTTTCTCTGTATAGAGGAGGGAGGCTTCCTCATGGATGCACATGCCCTGTCTGCTGCATGTGGAATGGATTCAGGCAAGGTCTTTGAGTGGGAGCTGGTGAATCCGAGGATGCTGCAGCTGCTGTTTGAAGCATCAGCTGGTAACTGTTTTCTCTCTGCAGACATCAACCTCTGCTGTCAGCCTTGTTCCCCCCGATGACTAAGGATCCAGTGCTGCAAACACTTGGTGCCAGCTGCTCTGGGGAGATAGGAGGCAGGGTGTGAGCAGTGTGAAGCATTTTCTTGCAGATGTAAAGCCCAGACAGCCTATATAAGAGTATAACACTGGCTATTATTGCCTTTCTTGTGACTGTAGCCTGGCCTTTGAGATATCCTTTGAGGTAGGTATTAAGCAAGAACAGGTTTCACAGCATCTAATTTCAGGCATCTGATTCATTCCCTAGCCCTGCCTCCCCTCCTTCCTCTACTGAGAGCTCAGCCATAAGCAGAGCACCTGAAGTAGGAGCCCAAAAAACATGCAGCCGCCTCCAGGACAAAGTGCAGCACGAGCAGGCTCACAGTCTGAATTTTCCAGATGCTCACCCTTGTAAGCCTCTGCTGCAAATGCATTCTGTATTTGTTTGAACATGGGGAGCCCAAACAATGCCTAAATGACCTGCCTTTGGGCCTCTTGCATCATTTAAGGGTTTGGTTAGGGACACTGTCCCCAACATGGGATGACATTACACTGCTAAGCCTGCATCTGTACCCCTGTGCCCCCCAGGAAAAGCAAAGCCCTCACAGAGGCAGCCCGTGACAAAGCACAGGGGGAGGCGCAGAGGCTGAGGGACGCCTAAGTACGACAAACCTCAAAGCATGCACCTGAGGGGCATGACGCAAAGTGCACGGGTCAAAACCAGCCACATTGCTGCAGACTTTGCATTTCTGATTTGTATGGTTGGTTTGTTTGTTTTTATTTTCTTTTTCTTTTTTTTTTTTTTTTTCTGCTCTGTCTTGATTTAACATGTTTATAATGTGAACTGCAGGTACCTTAAGATAGGGACCATGCTGCACTGTCTTCCCTCAGAAACATAGTAAGGATTTTTTGCTTTTTATTAAGTAGTTGTCAGTAGTCAGTCCAAGTGTTCAAACAGACCCAACAGAGATCCATCATTTTTTCACTGAGGATAAATATGGAAACAACCAAGATTTATGAAGAGCCTATGCAATAAATAGATAAATAAATAGACTCTACATCTGCTTGCACCTTCTGATATAGAAAAATACAGGTTTTACCAACAGATCTATTTGCTTTTGTCATTTAACATATACTGTGTGTCAAAAGGGCAGAACACTGAGCCCAAAGTACAAATTTCAATGCAAACTACAAATAAGTAGACACTGCCCACAGCCAAAATCCAAAAGAACAGAACTCACATGGTCTTCAGGTGCCAGGCTTTGAGTCATGAAACTGTGAGCTTCTCCACAAACCTGTGAATGAATTCACCAGAGCAGGGAGATGACACTGCCCTCACTCCATTTTCTGACTTTCAGCTTCAGCACAATATAATGATCATAAGAAGCAAACGTATTTATAACTATTACTTGCTGAAAGGCAAGAGCAGTTGGATTTGAATGATTATACAAACAGTTCCTAAATAGATTCTGCAGGCATACATATACATATATATATATATATATACACACATATATATACAAACATATTCATGTCTTAATGGCAGCAGGTAGTAAATAGGAAAGAGGAGATCATATATCCTTCTTATGCAAATGAATTAAATGATCAGGAATCAGGAATACGTTTTTCTCTCCAGTACTTATGTACTTTATGTTACTGATTCACTGGTAATTATTATAATACAGAGCTCAGATTCTCCTCGCACCATGTTCAGCAACCACTGGGCTGACATAGTCCTTTTGCATCCTTTGTTTCTGTAGCTAAAACATAGATGTTCCCCAACACTTCAGTTGGTTCTTGCTGGCAGCATAAATTTGGCATATAAGACCTTTGAAACCCTTTCTCTAAAGTTTCTTGGATCCCCACCTGTTCAGAGTGGCCACGTTGCTCAGAACTGATACCAAAATCAGAAGTATGCCTCTCTCTCCTTCTCAGACACTTCAAATGTTAATATTCACTTGACTTTCTTCAAATATTTTGGTCTTGAAAGATCTGTATTTCACAGTCCTGTTTTGCTTCCAGCTTCTACTAAATGATGCTGTTATGAAACCCATTGCATTTTTATTTCATTTAGACTGACAATAAAATGTTCAAAGTAAGGGTAAAACACAGAACATACTCCCAAAAAATAAATGCTCGCAAAGGAGAGGAACAGGAAGAAAGAGCCATACAGCGTCTCACTCTTCCCAGGGGATGAAGCAGAGAAAATGGTCACTCTGTTTCTCTTCATTTGCCGCAGTATTTTAGATATGTCTGTGACAGAGCCATATAAAAAACTAAGTCTGCAGTATCTCAGCTCCAAGCAATGTTTAACTCATTAAAAATCTTTCCCTTAAGTAACTTGTGACAATGAAAGTACATTGGTATTTCTAATTGAAATGTTTTTGTGCACAGCAAAACCACAGACTGTCACAAAACCATGATGAGTTAATCCTACATATAATATACCTTTGGCTCCTCAGCCAACTTTGTTGGAGAAATCTGTGTCTTATTGTTTTACTATACACACAGGAGCTTATTAAACATATTATTCTCAGGATAAACTACGGATTGTTAAAGAAAGAAGCACTAGGATATCTGGAGACATCATGTTATCTTACTCTGCCATCCTAGCCACACTTGATTCATTCGCTTTCCTAGGGCTTCCAAAATGACTTGTCTCTCTGATACGATTGTATGCTGTTTAAAGTAAGATATCTTTAAATATTTAAATAGTGTTTTTTACTACCAATAGAAAATGACTCCAGCTATAAATTCTTCCTCTAAGTTCCTAACATTTTGACATCAGATAGTACTCATTTCTTTTCTAGATACAGCTCTTGATGAAACAGTGTGTTGCCCAATGAACTCCAGGATGCAGTATCTCTAGCTAGATATCTTAATTCTACATACGAGAAACCATTTAGCTACTATATTGGATCTCATTCCTTATGCTTAGTCAATAAAAGTAAGAAATTTTGAGGGTTTCCCAATGCATTGACAGACAAGTTTTGAAACTGTTGTACCCCTCTTTCTGTAGGTAACAAAACTACAGAAAACTTTGTAAAAAAAAATACTTTCTTGAAGAGGGTCTAAGGTGGGTAACCAGACTCTCTCTCAAAATGCAGTTATTTGTGAATTTTAGTGTTTGTGGTGGAATCAGAATTTCTAAAGTACAGTTCATATTTCCATGGTCTCAGCGCTCTGGTAGATTGAGCCTACCCATGACACAGAAGGATGTAGCTTCAGCAGCAGATTTTTTGCCAGTACTAGGCACAGTGACTCTGTGCTCCTAACACATAGTATTCACTGACTGTCTACTTACAAAAAGACATGAATAAAGATCCTTCGGTATGAAAGCTGAAAGTTCCCTGTGGTAGAATTAGCTTTGTATCGTCTTGTAACTGGAGAGAGAGAGAGAGGCAGGCAAATCCATGGATAAATAACTCAGGGAACTGACCTTAATTTCTAGTTGTTTTCTAATCTACCAGAAGATTTGTCCCCTGGGTTCATTTGCACATAACCTCGAGAAATGTATACTGCTTCCCACTGCTATAGATCTTTCCATCTGAGGAGCTCAGAAGAGCTTTTCAAACACAAATGCACTGCACATCACACAACTCCTGTGGTTCTGAGAAGTGCCAGTATGCCTTAGCCGTAGGCATCAAGCAAACAGTGTGACTTTCTCAAGACTACACAATGAGCTTAGATAGAACTATACCTTGGTCACAAGCTATTTTTTCATCTATTCTCTCTCTTTCTTTATATATAAAGGTGAATCCTGACAAGTGTCTGTAACAGTAATGGTTCAAAATACTATATGTTTATCAAAAACATCATTTAATAAAGAAAAAAGAACCCTTCTCAGAAGCAAAATTAAAAAAAAAAAAAAAGATGGAAGAGTCAAAGGGAGACTACAACACACAGTCACCAGAAAAGCTAAATAAGCCCATATGTCATACATTTTTCACCACACTCTTAAGCATACAATGTCTAATTCTGTGTCATGTTGAAACACCTTTGCAGAATCAAACCCTTAGACATGAAACAAAGCTGAAAAGTCGATGATTATTAAGCTTATATTTAAAAACTTTATTGCACATTGCACTTATAACGGAAAGTTTAAACTGACCATATTTTCTGAACATCTCTGTGATTTTCCTTGTTTTCATAAAAAGCAAATCTTTGAGGTCAGCGAAAATCATAACAGCTTGGGAATGTGGGGAGATAAAAAACAAAAGGCAAAAATCATGTTACTGTGACACATTTTTAAGAGTCTGTCTCTTGTTCACATGATGGGAAACACGCAGGATGTGCGAAATCCACAGAGGGAGAACTTCTTTAGCTGGACAGATGAGAAATATTGTCCAAATAATAGTGCTAAAGCTATTTGTGTTGCAGATTCACAAAGAAAAAAAAACAGATTTTTGATTCTGTTTTATTCTTTTCTCAAAAGAGAGACTACCAATACTGTGATTATCTATTTTGATTCACATAGTACTTCACACTGAGGTAGCTAGACCCCAAAGAGGAACAACAAAATAAAGAGTAGATGAAGAAACACACTTTCTGAAAAGGCAGATGAAATCACAAAATATGTCAAAAGGACAATAACTTTCATTTATTTATTCAGAGCTATAAAAACTTCCAGAAACAACTCTCAGTTCTGAATCCCATCTCATGGATTAAAATACCCGGTAATACGCAGTATAGGAAGGACAACTCATCACAATTCAATCTATAAATATTCAACACTTATGAGGAAAAATAAGCTGAAAGCTGTTCCTCTCTCAACCCTGTCTTCCCTAAAAGCCCAGAGAAAAGAGAAGTTTTGAAGTTAAAAAGACAGACTAATAAAAAGTCTCTATAAAATGGTGGCAACAGCACAAAAGTCAAGGATACTACATCAAGGGAAGCATTCAAAAGGCCTTTTCAGCATGGCAAATATGTATACGCTCAGTGATTAGTGAAAGAATGATCACAAAAAGTAATCAAAGGGTCATTCACCTAAATGTCCAACTAGATGCTCCTGAATGCATGCTTGGCCACAGAGAGGAACGTGAATTTAAGGCATGCTTCTGTTCTCTTGGCAAACTCTTAGTGCAAGAGAGAAGGTGATTCCTAATGGGGATCAGCCAAATAAATTTTCATCCTGTGTGTTTTACATGGTCTCCTAGACATAAGAGAAGGTGTTTGGAAATATAACTGCTAAGAATTTCCTACCTTAGAAGCAAAAAAAAAAAAAAGCACAGCTTCCTTCTGATCTCAAGTCAGCATCACCAAGAAGAGATGATTTATGATTTTGTTGCTTCTTCCTGCAATCCATTTCAGTGGTAATTCTGAGTAGCCAAAATGTGAGTAATTCTAGTTTTTCAACATAAAACCATCAACCATCAGTTCTGATGACACCTGATGACAACTTTTCTCTGCGAATTCTTGCTGCTAGTGGTCAAGCAGAAGAAATACGCATTGGAAAGCAGTACCAGGTCATCCAGACATCTTATTGAGCACTCTGTTTCTGAGATTGGCATTCTTGGATGCTTTGGGGGAAGAGCAAATAATAATTTTTGATTATTTTATTTATACTTTAATAATGTGAAATCTATAGAAAAAAAAATCGTTCCACAACATATTTCCCCATTTGGCTTGGATTCCAAGGTGTGACAATTATATTTATATCCTAATGTAGATATATAGATGTTTCCTTTCATTACTGTTATGTACATCTCAAATTTCAGGAAATCCTGCTAAGTAACCGGAAAAAAAAAAAAAAAAAAGTAGTACCCAGTTCCCTGTTGCTCTTCAGTACAAGTTTTGGCAGTTTCTGGACAGTTTTGTCACTTTCAGGTGGAAGTGAACCCAGATCATGCTCTTTTGTTGCTGTGGGCAGTGGCTGGCTGTCCCGCTGAGCAAAAGGAAGGTTTAGAAATCAAGCACAGCATTCATCAACGTGGCATATAATTTTTGCTTTTGCTCATACAGTTCTTGCTCTGAGTGCACTGTCAGTTCCTCGCCACCTTCCCTCCTCCTGCTTACTACTGGCTTCTCGTTCCACCGAGGTCCAAGCAAATAGTTCATGTTTGTTTTGCGAAACATCACAAAAAGGCACAGGAATCTTCTCCATAGAAGGTAATCCAAACACATAAGGCAATAGCGTGACAGTACTTTCTGTCTGCTTCAACATGATCAGTTACATTTCCCTGACTTGATAATAAATAAATAAATATATACATATCAAGAACTTAAATCAAAGTGAATACTTCCATGAATATTGTAAAATCAGTGGAGAACTTGTTTTAAAGTTAGCACAAGCTAGAAGAAAGCAATGCAGGAGAAGGTAAAGAAGGCAAAGTCTGAGCCATGGGAGTGTTATCCTCATGGAAGGAAGGAATTGGTATTTATATTCTTTCAAGGTTTCTCCTTGAAAGGAGAAATGTTGAATATGTTCTATTAACATTAAGATTTACTGCATTCGTGGCTTTATGCAGAAGCTCCTGAAGGAGTGTACTAAAGTCATGCTTACAAGGCCTTTGCCATTGCCAAAGAATTATTTTCTGAAATTTCTTCAGCTCCTTGAAGCACTGTCCAAGCCTTAGTGTTTGAAAGATCATAGCAGCTTTTTACTAACACAAATTTACTCGTTCAGTTTCTGCCATAATAATACCCCAATACAGTCTATACTACCTCTGGCTGGCATAATTCCAATTTGTCCAAGTCTCTGTAAGATCGTATTCCTTCCATTTTAATTTCACTTGTACTCAGTATCTGTAGAAATGATTTCATCAATCCACTTTCATCTCATGTTATTTAAGAAAATAAAGTAGGTCAACGGTCAGATAAATTTGAGTAAAAAAATGAGAAATTTCATCTTTTTCTTCCCCCTTTCCTTTTCAGTCTCATTTTGGAACTGAACGTTACTGAACTTTGGAAGGAAGCCAAAATTCAATATTGTGCTGATGGGAACATGAATAATGTATAAAGAGACACTTCAAACAGTGTATAAATTCTGAGGCACAAAATGTCTAACAAGGCTAAACCAAAGGCTCTGTAAAAGCTACAGCAGAACCAATTGGTCAAGTGCTCTTAAGGCTGTCCCATTCCATTCAACTACAGGTGACAATAACAGACAGGTCAGGATTTCTTTGCTAAAAAGTCATATTACTCTGGTAAATCAGAAGATAACATTAAAGACTGTGAATTTAGACCAAAAAAAAAATCTATTAAATTCAGACATACAAAGATATTATACAATAAAATATACATTCTTTTCCTCAAAAAATAATCTATGTTATGTTGGGGATTTTAGTATAGACCCAATACCAGGGAGGCACAAATTGATGGGTAAAACTCCAGTGATGCAGAAAGCCCCTGAACTGAGAAAGTTTGAGTTTATGTACATTTCTGAAGTCTCTTCCATATCTTGTTTTTTTTCTCTGCCTTTTTTCCCTGACTGAAGATAATTGGTCTACTTCCAACACCATTACTTATCACATCACTCATCTTTTTGGTTTTCAAAAGGTTCCTGACCAATAAAAATCTTTAAGGGTTATCAAAAGGAAACTACAAAAGTAGCAGCCCCTTCCCAACATGAAGCGTGAAGGGGAGAAGCAACATTTAGAACAATTAATCAAAACACATAAATATATGTTAGAGACATTGACTGAGTTAGTTGTTTTCTCCAAAGCTACTCCCCCCACATAATTTTAATATATTGACTACTAGATGTATACTCAACACTGGACAGAGAACAGAGGCCCTTCTCTTTGGTTCCTTACTCATTCCACTGACAAGCATGAATAAAATGCTGCACATCTAGAGTCACAGACGAATAGATGCATATTTTATGTGAAGCCTTTCGATATTTTGTGCTTTAAGTCCTTTCACCCATGCATATGTGAATGGGCAGGTGAGCATCTAGAGCTTCAGTTTAGAGAAATAATACCCCCAAAAATACCTCTTTGCTTTCTATTTTTTTTTTTTTTGAAGTACAGGATGGAAATGCTCCAAAAACAAAATAAAACAAAATCTTATTGATATGCTTCATGAAAATTTATAGTCTGTTCAGTTTATGCAACGCATTGGTGACATTCACACTTTGCCTTTTGGACTAATTATATCAGGAATTAGAGCTTTTCATCAGATTTCCTGAATCTGATTCCATTGTTCCCTGTAAATTAGAGCTCCAGTGTGGGATGGACACAGACAGGGACATGGGGGCTATGAACCTGAACTTGAGCCTGCCTTCTCCAGAGCTCAAACTCACTTCCACAAGTGTGAATGCGAATATGTAGAACTAGAGAGAGAGTAATAAATGAATATAAAAAAGGAGGAAGGGGAGGGGGGAGGAGATGAAAAAAACCGAATATTGCACCCACTGTGAAGCATTGGTGTACATCACACACATATGTATTTAGAAACATAAACGCACTGATCAGCACAGTTAGGCTGGTTTAAGGACTAGTCAAGTTTCTTGCTGCATAAGCTGATAGCAATTTACCAGCTAGATGAAGGCAAAACTTCGGAAAAAAAAGTGTGCCTTAATAATGTCTGTAACACATTATTTCCTGGGGCTACCCTTGCTATGGCACAACATATTGCAACAAATCTGACTGAAGGCTATGCCTAAAGGCAGAGTGCAGACCTATGAAAATAAAGGCAAGTGATATTGTAAATATTGTGGTCCTTCACAAGATATCACTCAGGGGAAACAGGCAGAAGTAAAATTTAGTAATGTAAAAATGTGAGGGGCAGATCATGTTCTGAGGATGAAGAAAGGCAACAAATTAGGAATCCATGTAGTAATAACTGTGAGCAAGATTGAACATCCTCAAACAATTGTATCATCAAATTCACAGAGCTGTCATCAAGGGTCAGGAGCTGTTTCCTTTATAAACAGTGTCACTCTCTATTTCACTATTCAGCTGTTTTCAGCCATTGTAGGCTGAAACTTGGCATTCACATAACCAGCTCAAATGCAAATCTGTCTCTAAAAATGACTTAAATGGGTTAGGCCAAATTTAGTACTGAAGCAGTAAAACTAATAATTTAGGTATGGTTTCTTCTGGGCTGACAATAGTGATATCACTGCTAACCAAAAGAAGATTTGAAAGTTTTAAAATATAGCAGTCAAAAAGTGCAAAAGACACACAAAACCTTGCACACCACAATGTGCAATAATCAAAATAAAGGAAAGCAAAGCAAACACAAGTTTTTTCCTCTCCCAATGTAATAAAAATAATTCCACCAATTGCATTAAAATTGACATCAAAATGCACCATTCTCCTCATGTAAATCAGTGCCCAAAGCCCACAGGATTCTGGAACAGGTGGAGCTGCATGGGACCTCTGGAGGTCACCTCGTCCAGCCCCACTCAAAACAGGGCCAACCTCTCGTGCAGCTCTCCTCAAGTGCATTACTTACAAACTAAGGTATTATTTAAGGTGACAAAATTGAGCCTGAAGCAAGAGAACAACTAAAGACCAGCCTTTGAGCAGACTCGCTTTATCAGTTAAGAGGTCTAGTCCAATAAAACAGGCTCTGAGCTCTTGGTGTTTTGGCATCTGTTTTTTATAGCAGCTTCAGTCTGCTTTTGGTTTCTAAAACATCCAAGCTTTGTGCCTACAGCTTCTCTCATTTACATCGAGGTAAATTTACATTCAATACAGTGGAGATATGAGTGCAACAAAAGTATATGAGACCTGAATCAAATGCAGTTGTTTTCATTTCAGCTGAATCCCACTTAAGTCCCTATTCTCTAAACCCCAACATTCGCCTATGTACTTTTGAAAAGCGCTTCTGCAGGATGACAAAAGAAAGTCATTGTCAAGATTTCTCACAAGATTCCCAGCCTTTTCCTATTTATTTTCAACTCTGTTCTGGCTGAAAGTAACAAGCTCCTGAAAATATTTACCAAAAAGGGAATAACATTTGATTCAGATCTTCAAAGACAGGTTTATACTGGAACAATTTTTATAGTAAATCAAACTTAGCACATTTAAAGGGCTGTTCTTTTAAGTGCAAGTGCCCACTTTCATGGCTCTTTCTCACCATATTTTCAAGCACTTTGTAATGCTATAGAGAGTGAAAATAGGGTTTATCCCATTATCACAGTAAGTATTGAAAGCACAGAGTTCACAACTTACCTTACCCCACAGCCCCTGAATTCCCAGTGCTCATTAACTAAAAGAAAAGGAAAAAAAAAAAAAAAGGCATAATTGTCAAAAAACCTAAGCAGAAAAAGCTAACATGTATGTGAATACACTCCATACACCTTTGAATATGGAAATTTGTTTCTCCAGAGTTACAGAGTCTGTGACAAATGGCTACCATGATTAATTGTTCATTTTCAGCCAAGCACAGAATTTGAGTCATAATTTGTTATAAAGGAATAGTCCCATAGAATACTTATTCAACTGCTAAAAGAATATGTTTGTCATCACTCAGGGCATCAGCCAAACAGAATAATATAAATTGAAAGGCAAATAGGTTTTCAGACTGGCCTATTGTCCATTCACCTATCACCCACACATATCAATATATCATACCTGACATATAGCTGATATATTGACAGCAGGATCGTTGTTGCCCACATGTTTATTAGTTTCCAGAAGTTAGATCCTCTTATTAAAATACCAGTGTCAATACAAGTTAGGATTTAAAAAGTCTTGCCTTGGCAGTTAAACTTTTATTCAATCTCTGACCTTGAAAGTTTATGCCATGCATTCCTTTTCAAAGACTGAATTATATTTAGCTCTGTCGTGGGCTACCTAATTTTGACTCACCCGTGCTTTTATGAAATGGGTGCAGCAAATGTTGGCAATAATATCTTGTATTAATTTCTCTGTTGTGTTTTGAGTGTGTCTGTTCAAGCACACAGCAAGGCAAAACCTGGAAGGATAATTTCAGAGATGGGGTAGTAATTACCTTCCAGACACCTTCTGAAGACAAATGATGTTTGCACAGTTCTCTTGATACAAATAAACCACTGAAAATATATAAGGTAAACCAAGCTCAAAATTGTAGACAGTCCAAATTCAATAACAAAATCTCACATTATTACAATATCTACAGTAGTATACTACATTTGCTTAAAGGCTCTATATCACTTCTTAGGTTTTCTTTTCATCATAAAAAAATAGTCTCAATTTTAAAAGCAACAGACCCTTCTCTAACCCCGCACCATTACATTGGAAAGCATGAAACATACTGTGAAAGAAGGAAACTAGCACTTTGGCCTTATTTTCCAGCCAACATTAATGCTAAGGTTTTGCTGTAGGCTTGCATTCATCTCAGAGTCATATTCTCAGTGTTTATTCAGACTGTGTCCCTTGGCTTTGGTTGCTCATTTTCTGCTTCTCTGTGGCATGTTCCGTTTCTTCTGCTTGTCCCACACAAATATGCATAAAAATACTGAACAATACCTAGAAAAATCCCATTGACTTAAGTGGTTATGTATGCTTATGTTGAAGTTGGAGGTTGAAACTCTTTTGGCTAATACATTCAAAAGAAGCTTGATGGTTTCTTATGTTTACCAGCAATGTAGGGAGCAGTTACATTTCCTTCAGTGAAAGCTAGCTAAACTGGTAAGTGCTTCTCATACACAGAATATGTTATAAAAATGTGTGCATTTGCCCAGAGGTAGCTCTGGCCACTTTCCAAACTGATGACTTTAGTCCATTTTTAATTCTCACTTTTTCTCTGTCTAATGGTAGAAAACTGGCCCGCCAACCATTTTATAAAACCATGCATTAAAGAAGCAAAATTATATAATGACAAAATGTACAATGGTGCTGTATTTAAATTAAATACTTAGGGAAAAGCACTGTAAAAATTAAGGACACTTTTTCAAGACAGTGGTTCAAGAAAGAATTTTGTAATTCTTATGAGGGCTTAAACAAAATTTTCTCTTACGCATTGGTTTCTTAGATAAATAGCAGTTATGTCTTAGTGTTGCAGAACACCTCAACAGCAGATTTATACTGATTTTCTATCCCTGTTTCTCACTCTTTGTAGTTGGTGTGGCTGAGAAATTGCTGTAAATTAAGTTGCAAGCCCAGCCAGGTTTCTGCTCCATGTTTGCAGTTCTTTTTGTGTCAGATACATATGAAGTGTTGGACATTTGTCTCTGAGTGGGAGCTAACAGCAACAGCTCTAGACAAGTGTGAGAATGGAATTAGAAATTGCCAGCTCCAGGATATCCTCATATCTATATATGACATTCTTCATGGCTGATGATCTGAAATGAGTGGATTGGCTGTGGAAGAACGAGCTAGAAATTGGTCACTTCCCATGTCATGAATTGCCTGTGAATTTCCTGACAACACTTCAACAGAGCAGCACTGCTTATGTCAACATGAATTTTACCTCACATTGCAGTGGCTGAAGGTTTAGGGTGATTGTAGCATCCTAGGATCACGCAATACTGAGGGTCTCATAACACCATGGACTTTCTGCAGATGGATTTCTCCTGCCAATATCTGTGAATATTAAGGGGAGAATAGGCTTTCTGAAACTGTGGAGCTTTTAGCCTTCTGGGCAGCTGAATTCTACAACAACTGTACCCTCACTCCCCCTCCTCAGAGGAAGAGGGGGAGAAAATACGATGAGAAAGGACTCAGGGGTTGAGATAAGGACAGGGAGATCACCGAACAGTTATCGTCACGGGCAAAACAGACTCCATATAGGTTGATTAATATAATTTATTGGCTATTACTAACAGACTAGAGCAGTACAAGACTAAAAGCAAACAACAAACACCTCTGCCCCATTCACCCTCATCTACCTCCTTCCCCCAAGCAGCACAGGGGCAGAGGGAATGAGGGTTGCCGTCAGTCCCTAACGCTTCGTTTCCGCCGCTCCTTCACGGTCCCTCTCTGCCCCTGCTCCCCGTGGGGTCCCTCCCACGGGATGCCGTCCTTCCCGAACTGAGCCTGCGGGGGCTGCCCACAGGCAGCAGCTCTTCAAGAACTGCTCCCACACGGCTCCGTACCACGGGGTCCATCCCCCAGGAGCAAACTGCTCCAGCACGGGTCCCCCACGGGCGGCAGCTCCCCCCAGACCCCCTGCTCCTGCGTGGGCTCCTCTCCACGGGCTGCAGCTCCGGCCCGGGGCCTGCTCCTGCGGGGGCTCTCCATGGGCCGCAGCCTCCTCCAGGCCACATCCACCTGCTCCACCGGGGGCTCCTCCACGGGCTGCAGCGTGGAGATCTGCTCCGTGTGGGACCCATGGGCTGCAGGGGGACAGCCTGCTCCACCAGGGGCCTCTCCACAGGCCGCAGGGGAACTGCTGCTGTGTGCCTGGAGCACCTCCTGCCCTCCTGCTGCACTGACCTGGGGGGCTGCAGGGCTGCTTCTCACTCCTCTCTCCCAGCTGCTGTTGCCCAGGAAGTGTTTTTTGTTGTTGTTTTTTGTTTGTTTGTTTTTCCCCTTTCTTCAGTCTGCTCTCCCAGAGGCCCACCCAGCATCTCTTTCAGACTTGGCTCTGGCCAGCAGCAGGTCCCTTTTGGAGCCGGCAGGAGCTGGCTCTGATCTGACATGGGGCAGCTGATGGGCTCTGCTCACAGACGCCAACCCTGTGTCCCTCCCTACTACCAAAACCTTGCCACAAAAATCCAATGTAGCCAATCCCCAGGGTTGGTTATATGGAAGCCATAAATTTCAGCTAGATCTTCTGAGAATTGGATCCCAAAGTTTCTAGTCTGTTGGGTGATTATAGTCCAAAGAGGGGTTCATTTCATTTATATTCATTAATATGACAACAGTGCACTGAAAATAACCTCTGTTCAGTTTGTTTCACATTTAAACTTTGTTCATCCCAAGTGTGAGTTTAGAGTGGTGTGTTAATTTACATGCAGCATTTTAAGCTGTCCTCTAGGTAAAATAAACTACAAAAGCAGGTGTTGTGAGGAGTAAAACTAATAGCATACAGATTTTAAGATTCACTTATCTGAAACGCAAAGGCCACCTTCTGTTGCATCAATTTCATCATTCATTGAGATCAGCATTACTGATGATTTATACAGGTATGACTAGGAACAAAATCTGTCCCCCGATTTTTCACATCAATTAATGAAAAGTCAATAGATGAAATTTCTTACCTATTCCACTCATTTCCAGATCACTTTTCTGAAAATGTCAAGCTTCCCATTTATTTTATCACTAACTATAAAATATCTGCACAAAGCTCTGGAGGATAGAAATCCATCACAGTATCTTGTCACCACAAAGTTTTATACTCTGTGATGTGTTTTCCTTGCTCAGATAATATTTTTGCATCCCTTTTGTCTCAAAGAACACACAGGAAAGACATTTGTCTTTACTCCCACTGATTTGCTTGTAACATATCTAAATTTAATGAAGCAGTGTAATTCCATTTCCAGAAGCCATCAGTAAAATCTATTCAAATCAGCCTTGCTCCATTATACTTTATTTCAATTAAATGGGGACTCTACCTAGACTTCAAATTAAGGTGTTTGTCCCTTTCACGACCCTTCTCTTTCCTCAAACAATTCCTTCACATCTTTGGCTCAATCGCTCACAGGCTTTTGTGAGAGATGGGTTAAGTTTTGGTCCTTATCAGCTGCATTAGCATTTTGAGGATGGGGGAGAGATGGTTACTCAGTGAAAGCAATAAATTCTCCAGAATCAAAACTGTCAGGTAATAAATGGTTCAAAACCAACCAACCAAACAAAAAAGCACAACTCTATTTTAAGCAAGAATATCATTTTGACAATTTGAAGAAAAAAAAAATCTTCCATTGCAAAATTTTATTATTTATTTATTTAGTGTTCTAACAACAATAAAAATAATTTTATTTGAGACATTTATTAGCTCACATTTTCAAATTGCTGATTTTCAGCTTTTTAAATATTTGGGGTGAAGAGAAGACAAGACAGTACAGTTTTACTATGAGTTTTTTTCCATTTTCTTCAGGCTATTACGAGAGAAACAGCACTGAACTCAATGGATCACTATTCTATCTGACTCTACATGGCATGTCTGATATTCTTAGTAAGACTTTTCCCCACCACTAGAACTGAAAAACACTTAAAAAAACTGAAAATGGAAGAAACACAGCCTCTCCGCTACACCGTATCTGAGACAGAAACAGAAGGGACCATAAAAAGGAGACAGGGCTTTTTATCTCTGCATACAGAATGAGGAAGAGCATGGTTTCCTTAGTATACAGAGGTAAAATACTTGTACTTGATACAGGCCAGCATGGCCCTGTGTGCCATGGGGAACCACTTTTGTGAAAGAGCAGCCATGAGCGCCTCAGGAGCCAACCTGACTTTGGGAAGTGCATAGTCATGGTGAGGCAGAGATCCTGTCACCATGAGGTCCCAAGTGATCAGCATTCTTTTAACCAAAGCAACAGATTATTTTTCAAGACGCAATTAACTAAAGATGATGTTGTCTACCTTCATGCTGAGAAAGGGCATACACAAAGTCATGAAAAGCAACTAAAGATAACATAGCTTAGATTTAAGCCGATGTTCAACGGTCTTTGGGGTTTATATACAATGTATTGATTACATAAAGTTTAGTTGTCCAGAGTTCATGGTCATGGTATTATGCTGCCCTTCAGGTGAGGGGAGTGTGGCCTATCTCCTGTTTTGATAACTCCTATGTTATGCTTTTCAGCTGATCACATCTGATATATCAGTAAATTTTTGTTTGTTTGTTTGTTTGTTTACCTCCTCCGTTAACCATAATACTGTAAATATTTCAGAATCTCTCTAAATATTTGAGTCTTCAATATGTTGATTATGCCAATTAGGAAAGAATAAAGCTGTCTGCAACTTTATTACTAAGATGAACTTTATGCACCTTGTTTTTGTAATTTTATAGTTAGAAAACTATTTCCAGTGAGTCAGCAACATGTGCCTAATGATGGAATGAGGACTCTGAGTGGATGAATTATATATGGGATAAGGTAAGGAATACCAGAACTGGAGTAAGTGTCTGTAGGCCACACGAACCATTAGGTATTGCTCCTACCACAGTTCAGAATAATCATTGACCCAAAATTATGACATACACACTCTCCAGGATCACAGCCTTGTGAATAAAGATATGCTTACATACGTGGTTATCTATGACCTCCTTCATGGATTTCCCAGCTTCAGACATAGTGCCTACAGATCAAGAGCAGAGTGGGTTAGCAGGTTAGCAGTCTTTCAGAAGGCAGTCAATGCATTTTTCATTACCAAAGCACCTCTTATTCTCTTATCTGTTCTGAAAGGCTGGAGCAAATTAATCGTACATCTTCATTAATGTCTTTCAACACCCGAAAGTTCTGCAACTGCTTCTTGTTATTTAATTAACCAATAAAATGCGATCCCGCCACTCAGGAGTTATTTGCTGTTCTCAGAAATGTTGCTCAGTGGAATGCAACTACTTCTGAAATACAATTCTTCTGAAGGGTTTGTCCTATCCATTCATCTCCCTCAAAAAATTTTGTCTACACTTGAGCACGGCCATCAATTGTACTTCTAATCAAGAATAATTTAACCTTCTGAATACAGAAGGAAAAGATAGCTAATCTACAAGACAAATGTAGAAGTTCTTCAGGGATCTATGATGATACTAGAAGCAAAAAGAGATGTATGAAGACACTGATGAATGTACATAGCTAGATATTGTGATGTAGCAAGCATTATGGGATGCAGAATGGAAATCTGGGGAATCTGAATCTGAGATCTGGCACTTTGTTGAACTCTGATGATGCTAAGAAAAATGCTTCATGGAAAGTCTCATACTACAGCAGAAGGAAAAGAGATGGAAAAGTCTGCAATGTGAAAAACATCAACGTAGAAATCTAGTGTTTAAGGTTCTGTTATAATCAACTGGAGGAAACAGGTAATTGCAGAAAATAATTCAAACTGCCACTCCTATCGCAGACCAGATCTGTCACACTCTGGAAGTGATGCAGGCATGTTTTAGCCTTCCAAAGTTAGGTGAGATAAATTCCACCCACTTGTGGTGCAATATATCCTCAGGAACTGACACAGCCTTTTGTGGTGAGGACCCCTAGGAACAGTAAAGGTAACCAAGAGCTTAAGTGCATGCTCTGACTGTAGTAGAGCCCTTATCAGAAGTTGTGATAGAGACAGTTACTGATTTAGCCATGACGTGACTTACACCTTCAAATTTTACTTGGAAATATCTGTTTAATATTTTCATAAGCTGTGATTGGCTCTATTTAAAGCTAAATAAATAGCATTTAATGCATCTGTGATCCTCATACTCCTGGCTATGCATGAGTAATAAGCATTCAAAGAAAAAAATGTGTAATAAATGTAGGAGTTGAGGCTTTGTAACCATTGTATGTAACAAGCATGGTTTCAGTCCCAAAATACTCAAACAAGCAAAGACAAAAAAGAGCACGAAAAGGTCCTTCCCATTGTCCTGGTGAATAGGCCAATCTACTCACTAATAAATTTCAGGAAAAACATAAAAAATTTTCAGGTTGTGCTTTTTTGATTGCTTTAGAGCACAATTGCCTTATTATGTATTAGTGCCTACAAATAAAACTCAGCAAAATGACTGCCTAAAAATAACTAAAGATATAAACATAGGCTGCAAATCAGCAACGTTCTGCATCACAAGATGAGGTGTGCATTTTCCTCCTGTTTAAGATATCTGTGCTTTTTTAGGAGTGCCTAAGCTTACAGAGATTCCCAAAGCTCTTACTTTGCTCCATGAACAGTAGTTAGTGCTCGACATTTGGGGCCAAAACCTAGTTGCTTTATTCACATGTCTAATCCCACTGCAACTGCAGGGCAGATTTTCGTTTCAATGTCTCTGGTGAAACTTTATAGCAAGTTAATTGACTTTGGTTCAGATGTACGGATTAACCAGGTCATAGCCTACCCCAGTGGGAGTGTTGAAAAGATTAGAGCAAGCAACATCCTTACAGCCTGCATAATTAAATGGTTCCCTTATTTTTTTCTGCTTAAATTTAAGGAGACATAATTATTTGGTAATGAAAGCAAAAGAACAGCAAGCACACATAATGTTGTGAATCCCTTTTCATTTATTCTGGTTCACTCTTCAGGGAAACATTTTCCACAGTAAAGAAAAGACTGTACCTATTGGCTTTCTGCTGAGAATATCCTCTGACTTGGACAAAACCAGGATGTTTCCATAGATCTACCTCATTCTGCAAATTCAGTTCACTTTTATCAATGTAGGAAAGCAATTTAGCAAGCTGTGCTTTTTTTGGATTATACAACTTGATACCTTTAAAGTTACAAAACAGATAAACAATGATTAGTGTAATATGAGGCATTTGACTAACATAGCTGAATGTCGCAACATTCACATTCAAAATCAAAATAGAGGTACAAGATGCCATGAATATCAAAGGAATAATGATCAAGTCCTCCTTGTAAAGTGTTATTAATTATATTCAGTAAACAATGACCTGTTCTGAGTGCCTAAGTGTCATTTAACTGCAGAGTTCAAGTTCTTATTTTGAATATGACTTTTTTTCTGGCTATTTTTAAGATTTAGTACCTACTGATCACCGTTAAATCACCATTCTAAAATTTAGGGCATTTTTCATTGTTTTAATATTGTTATGAAAACATTCTTTGCTATGTTTGTCATTTAGGATAACTTAAAACACAATTTAAGTGTGACTGAAGAGAAAATATATCAGCACATTGACCCTGACACTTGGGTCCGGAGTGTGGCAGAGCTCAAATAACTCTACATTTCACTTTAGCGCTGCTCGCAGCCTGGAAAGGGTTTAGTTCCTCTCAGAAGTAAGAAAGTAGGCTGTTCACACCTACGCTGGTTAGCAACAGTATCTAGAGTATTCAAGATACGCTCTTGACTTTACCCCAACTTCCTTTCCCCACGGAGAAACTGTGAAGAGCTGTCAGAAACAAGATGATTGTTGTCTTCTGGCAACCCAAGGGTTCCTCCATCAGAGTCTCCATATGTCTTCTGGCTTCCTTTATGTTGCCAAAATGTGTCATTAAATCTTGGGCAAATCTCACCCTCGATTCTGAGCAGATCTTGCATCACTCTGAAGGTGACTGCAGTGAAGCATGGAGCTTTAAGGACCTTCACAATTCATCAGTGTTGTGACAAATCGTGGTAACAGTTCATAAAAACTATTGCTACTGGATGAATAATCTCCATTAGCTTGTGGTCCTTTCACAGTGATGATTAGATGTCCAATGTACAGTAAAAAACTGTGACTGGTCATGGGGGAAAGGAAAAAAAAAATAAATCAACAAAACAAACAAACAGAAAGCAGACAGGTTCAAAAACTGGGTTAATCTCTCTTGACAGCATATAAAAGGAT
Organism: Anser cygnoides; assembly: GCF_040182565.1. NCBI lineage: Eukaryota > Metazoa > Chordata > Aves > Anseriformes > Anatidae > Anser > Anser cygnoides. Next base: position 110,868,829 of record NC_089874.1, read on the forward strand.
ACTGCAATAGTTTCCATGTATAAAACGCCAAGTTAATCCCGTAATAATGTAGGGCAAAGACACCTATCAAGCTGCACAAGTAAGTAAGTATTTAGTAAGTGCCGGTCTGAGACAATCTTTCTTTTAATAGGAAAGACACAATCAGTCTTATTCTCCTGACTGATAGACTGTGCTTTCATGCAGATTGCCTCAAATCATCTTATTATTAATTACACGTGTGATTATGCTTGATTGCATTGTTCTAGTGTCTCACCAGACCAGTCAGGAATTCCCCCAACTAACATAGTCACTGTGCATTTTGTGTAATGAAAAGACAGCCCTGCTCCCTCCCTGGCAGTCTGAAGATATGCTGGGAAGCAGCAGGTGCGTACAAGAAACAGATGGGGAAACAGTGAAATGATTACAAATGTAGAAATCTGCTAGCTAGTCCTGCTCGTTGTGACTGTGGCTCATGGTGGCTGACTAGTTCAGCTCTTTCAGCGCCGCATGGATGTCCTGTCCCTGTGTGGAGGAGGCGAACTGCCCACAATTCCTCCCTGAGGGCTTCCCATCCCAGCCGTCTTCGTATCGCCAGAACTCTCTGATGTCAGGACTTGCAATGAGCAATGCAGACAAAAGGCACAAGCACTCTCTCCTTGTTGAAAAATCCCCACACAGAGTTGCAAAGATGCTGGTGTCAGGTTTATTTTTGAACACCTACAATTTTAAGTTTCCAAGGGTAAAAATCTCTCTAGCACCTACTTCCCTGGAAGAAAAAAAAAAAAAAAAAGACAGTGGGACCCATATGTTACTGGTGTATTCTTCTGTTCACCTCCTACAACAAGTGCTTTGCTATGCAAGTAATTTATTTTTAATATCACTGACAATAAAAGCATTTTCCAACTCTCTGTCCAATATACTTTTATTATCTGTCTCATAGACAAGTGCTGTCCCACTGATTCAAAATACTATTTCTAAGGCTTGAAGATGAAATAAGCTATTTTATAAACTTGTCTTATAAAACAGATGTTCATGTCTGCCAGTGCATTTGCTATAAACCCTCAACTTGTCAGCAAAAATGTTTAAACAATAAGGAGCTGTTAGTCATGAAATGGTTGCTGACAGATATCTTACTGCAACTAGGGTCAAGTTATTTTGGAATGGACCTCATCTCAAAGACCTTACATTGTAGAGCAGTGGGGTAAGCAAAGGGGGAACAACACCAAATATAATATATATATATATATATATATATTGCAATGATTTGGAGGAAATATGGCACTGCTCTTTCCTTTGGGAAGTATTCATGACTAGCCTTTATGATGTGTTTTTGTGTCCACAGATAATAGCACAAAGGTGTATGTGTTTGCAGTTGTCTAGTATCAACAAATCAAAAGTGAAAGCAAATAACATGGCTGAATGGTTCCTACTTCTTTTTAAGCCAGCTGAGAAGTCATGCACAGAACATTTAAAAGCAATTGAGTGACATATGCCCCTGAGCATGGTTCATAACCCAAGGGTGCGACCATCACAGATTTCCTGCAACATGCCACAACATACCCAGGAGAATTGTGTCCTCTATTTTCAAGCTTTTTGCAAGATGTCAATTAAAAATATACATATTTATAAAGTGGCAAGTGTCATTAATGTCTCAAGAATAAAAATCTATTCACAGACATTTGTCAATAAAAAATGAATTGAGATAAACTAGTAATTCCTTCCTTTTTTTTTTCTTCCTGAAAAAGTTTGTTCATCTTAAAATATTAATTCCCTCTACCTTTCAATCACCAGATCTCATGTCTGTGTATCTCCTTCACCCTGACGAATGTTCCCAGCAACGTGTATCTCTGCTATAATTAATTTTGAAAGAAGAGCAGACATGCAAATTGCCGTTCACTCTCAGTGGGTTATCTAGACTCAGGCTTGCTGCGCAATGAAAAGAAAAGTTGCCTCTGATTCTACCATGTATCAAATAAGCCAGATGAATCTAATAAACAATGAGGATGCACTATGTTTGATGCAGGTCTGTGAGGATTTCAAGCATGTATTTTCTCAGTGAGGATGATTTCTCGTAATTCTTTCACTGTGCTGTTCTTCTCCTCGGCATCAGTTATCAAATCATCACTAATTATACCAGAATCTGCACCATTAATCAAATCAGAATCTGCACTGACATGGGAAACAAACTAACAGAAAAAAAAAAAAAAAAAAAAGTATTTGGGGCTAACATAGGACAGAACAAGCACTTACTTTGAGAGCAGTGCCCAGGCTGGGAGTGATGCTATTGGAACCTTCCTACCTACCGGATAAGACGAGGGTATGAACTCCAGCAACACAGACTCAGGAAACCTTGCCATGTAGCACAAAATACTTTGAAGCACATGTACAAAATGTACATCAGCTTTTATTTTTATTAATGTAATAAATTAGCTAAGGCTAAATTTAAAATTAAAATGCGCTTTCAGGTTAGAGCCACTGTTATGACTGGAAACCATTCCGCTTGGTAGCTGGATGGAAGCTGAGATGGAAATGACCCTTCAAGACTTCTCTGTGTCTGAGAAATTGTGAAGATAAATCACGGAGGAAAACCTGAAGTCTGTGCAATATGTCTCTCTCTTGCGCTTTTAATAGCACTCCTCAAAGAATCCTTTTCATCTGGTGCCCAAACTGCGTGTATATCACGTAAGGGCCTGCTCTCTGTTTTGGTTTTGCTAGCTCTCTGCACCGGGAACTCCTGGACCATGGCTGGAACCCATAGATGCTACAGTATTTCATGTAAGTACACTAAGTACTTTAGGTTGTCCTTTGAATCATTTTTGGACCTCGGGCCTGCTGAAGGCTGAGATATATTAACTTGGCTACAGATCTCCTGAATTAGAGCTGACATATCCAGCCAGCCTGGAGTGGAACTTATTCAAGTGGATATACTAAAATTGATGGCATGGTTGTACTGAAGCACTTTCCAAGAAGGACCACATGAAGGTTACCATCTTATGCTCAATCAACCTAATAAAAGCAATTGTATGCTTAAAAACTAGCAATTTTATATATTTAAACAGGGAGTAAGAGGAGAGAGGAGAGGAGAGGAGAGGAGAGGAGAGGAGAGGAGAGGAGAGGAGAGGAGAGGAGAGGAGAGGAGAGGAGAGGAGAGGAGAGGACAGGACAGGACAGGACAGGACAGGACAGGACAGGACAGGACAGGACAGGACAGGAGAAAAGGCAAAAAGACAAGGCAAGGCAAGGAGAAGAAGAGAGGTGAATGGAGAAAGGGGAAAGGAAATCCTGTTCTAATAACCTCTTTACAATTCCTAATAATTATGTAGGTACACCACAGTTTAACAATAAGTAGCATCATGTAGGAAGTTATAGAAGGGTAAGGCATGGGCTGAGCCTGCCAGCAGTGCTCGGTAGTCAATCCATACACTGCAGAGAGAGTTACAAATTAACTCAGGCAACTAGTAAATCAGACCCATAGGAAAGCTGTCTTTTGCAACCATTCCACTCCTGGGAGCACACAATCCATGTCAATTAAAAATAAAATAAATGTTTCATTAAAGCTCCCAATGTGTTTGTTAAAACAACAAGAAGAATCTGCAGGACATATAAGGATATGTAACGCAGCATGGTAACTTGCTCTAAGGGATTCAGCCTGACGTTGTAGAACTGGTCCTTACGATGTAGAGCAAATTAAGCCTGCATTGCTAGCTGCTGCCTAACAACATTTTCAGCAGCTTTTCATCCAATAACATTTTTTTTTTCCCCAGGATTTGGACTCACCTACAACAAATTTTGCTAGGAGTAATTTGAAAACCGTGAATGTGATGATAGCCTAATCACTCAAAACACTCGCAATGAAAATATGGAAGGGCCGTTGTATAAAAAAGATAGCTAAATAGAATGGTTTAGTTTGACAGAAATAGAAAATATGACTCAGATAGGGAAAAGAGCTCTTTGCCCTTTAAAAACTCGCTCTCCTTCTCCCTCTTTCTCTAACACAGGAGCTTTTCAGGGAGAGTCTGATGATGCTGCATTATTGATGTGATACAGGTCTCCAGTGGAAACAGATGTGATATGTTTGGATTTCTCTGATAGTCTGGGCTGAACACAAAGCAAATTACTGAACGTCAGAAGGCTCAGGTTCAACGAGAGTGTTCGAAGCACAGTTTTATAAGAAGTTCTTAAATAATAAATATTAAATTTCAAGCCTGTTGCATAACCAAAAGTTATATATGTACTAAAAGAAATGTGCCCCAAGTGGTTCTGCTGAGACAGACTTCAACTGAGATTAAAATGCATATGTGCAGCTTTAGGATTTGTT